>NC_063451.1:34639035-35914035 GCF_020379485.1 Brassica napus | reverse complement strand
GGGTACTGTCTGTTGGGACTGGGGTCACATCCTCTGCACTTACAAACAAGAACAATGTTAGAGATTAATTAAAAAACATTTCTAGATGAAGATTTTGCATTTTTGTTTTACCAATGCGACCAATTTTCATGCCAGAACGGGCAAGGGCTCTGAGTGCAGACTGAGCACCAGGGCCAGGGGTCTTGGTCTTGTTACCACCAGTGGCACGGAGCTTCACATGCATGGCTGTGATACCAAGTTCCTGTAAGTAGACAAAATCGATTACTATTTACACTTTTAAAGAATGCCAGCTCAGTACTGCATATACTCTTGGGCTCTTTTATACCTTGCAACGCTGAGCGACATCTTGAGCAGCAAGCATAGCAGCATAAGGTGAGGACTCATCTCTGTCAGCTTTCACCTTCATCCCACCTACACAAGTTAATCCAAGCCAATTTTGTATTCAAGAACAATGCAATTTCCATAAAGACACCGCAACGGGTACGGAACTTTATATATCACACACTAGTGCATCTAGGCCTGATCGATTTAGCTTAGATATCATATATGACCGCCGCAAAGCAATTCTCTAGCGAATTCATCAACTAGAGAGTGAAGAAAATAAGAACAAATCATCTCACACTCACTAGAGAATCCAAGGACCATGGCATAATAAAACAATCAATTATAGGTATTAGATTAGATAAATCTACGAAAGATTGCTCACCAGTGATACGAACAAGTGTTTCCCGTCCAGACAAATCAGTCACATGCTGCAAATTATAGATATACAGAACTCAGCAATGTCTTCTGTCAAGAATTAAAAGAAAAATGACAGAAGAAGAAGAAGAAGGACAGTTACTGACAATGAAAGTGTCGTTGAAAGAAGCAAAGATGTGGACAACACCAAAGACTTGTTCTCCGTCACGAACAGCTGGCCCAAGTGTCACTGTCTCCTCCTTCGGCTCTCTTGTCTTTCTCCTCGACTACAACAGAATTTCACCCAAACCATACATTACATTTTCTTACAAACATTTTTTTATCAAAACTCAATTCTAAATTACATATTCCAATCTCCAGAAGAACAAAGATTGCTTCAGAAACAAACTTATAGCACTAAAACTCCAAATAACACTAAGCATATAACTAAATAACTTTTTATGATCACTAAGTCCAAGAAAGACAAACAACATGCTCTTAGAGAAAGCTTACCATGGTTCGAATCTTGGGTTTCTCTTGTGTTTTTCCGCCTTCAGCTAGCGAAGGTGACGACAAGATCAGAATTGGCTTTAATAGACAGAATCTCCCGGTTAGGGTTAAGAGTAGTGATTTTATGTCTGAACAGAATAACTGTGACCCAATACTTTACGGCCCATTAAGTTGAACAAAGCCGAGCGTTTTTCAGGCCTGATTGCAATTCATATCTTGTCTTTACTGGGTTTAAAGCTACGATGATTGACATCCTAACACACTTTGCCAATATTTATTTACAAAATATATACTTTTAACATTTTAGGCCCGAACATTTTATCCTATACCCAAACTCATTTCTGAACCAAAATAGAAAACTACCCAAACAAATATTAAATTAGGAGAGATTTGATATTCGAACTCAAACGGATAATATCTGAATCCGAATGGATATTCAAAATAACCGAACTGTTGTAAATAGGGAGTTTTAGAGTCTGAATATTTCTCTGTTATTATTAATGATCAAGGAGGTTCTTTTATATAAGGATTACAAGATGAAGATAAATGAAAAGTATCCAAAAATCTAAACTCACTAGGATTAGGAAAACTACTAATACATAATAATGGAAAGATTACATCTACTAGGAAAAGGAAAGGGTTTCCTTTTCTCCAAGCTTTGTGACCGCCATTCTCTCTCCAGAAGTCGGCTCTCTCTCTCTCCTCTCTCTAGGCTTCGGCCATCTCTCCATCTTCTAGGTATTGGGCCGGTCTCGGTCCGAGCCTGGTTAATGGCAATCCACTCCATGATTTATAACACTCCCCCTTGGATGCCATAACCATACAGGATTTGTAGTACGTTTCATGTTGCCTCATTAAAACCTTATCAGGAAAACCCAGTGGGACAAAACCATGATGAAGGAAAAAGAGTACAACACGCACTACTCCCCCTGATGTGAACCTCAGTATAGGTTCTACATTCTACACATCTTGGTGCGTGATCTTTCATGTATATGTAGGAAAGGAGTAATTGGCCAAGTTCATTACTAAGCCGTATCTAGACCACTTCGACCTCTTAGGTCGTTTCTCATGTCTTTTGACATTGAGTGTCCCGGTAAAGCATGTGTGCTAAACAATGTGAACCATATTGTTCTCGGGGATCACTAGTGGGTCTTTTCAAATCGTGTTTGCATGTGTTCATAGTCTAGACGTGATCGTCTACTGTTAACTCTTTACTTTGGTCGGACAAAATAAGTACTTATGGACAATGTACTAGACATGGTTATCATGAACCTATGTCTCGATCTGGCCGATCCATGTCTGGGTCATAGACCTCGTCTATACATGTCCACTACTTGTCTCATGAGTGTTCAAGATCAATGATCATTGATGTGAGTTTATAATCTCTTATTATGGCTCTGCGGCCGAAACACTCTCATGGATGTGGACATCGATTTCTTTGCCTTAGGTAATGCCGTATTCATTTTGCATTCCTATCTTAATGATGGCGTCTCATGACCTTAGTTGCTGTGGATCATATCACACGCTAAGTATATATTATTAGGTCATGAATCTCGGTTTTCACAAGCTTATGGACTACAATACATTTGTATCCGGTTGATCCTTTGTCTATACTAGCCCGTGATCAAGAAGAAGGGTTAGACGCCTTTTAGTCTTAAAAGTCGGACGCGTCTAGTAGGATAGCCAGACGTTCTTTGCTGAAGAGTCGGATGCCCTTAGACGGACAGAGTCAGACATCTTTAGTTTTGAAGGGCCGGGGCCGGACGCTTTTTGTTCGGACACCCACATAGATTTATTTTATGCCTACTAACCTCTTTAAGGTTTAGTATAATCACAAGGAATTTCAAATATATATGGACTGTATTGGATTGTCTTTTATACAACTCCAAGATCAATGATCATGCGTGATCAATTTCTTTTACATACTATATGCAGCTGCTTTATGTTTCAGTCCATGAATCAGCTTAGGAACGAAGCTGTTCTTTCATCTTATCCAGTGATCTATATGCTGCTTACTACATCATTTGTATCTAATTTCTTTCTTATGACCAGACCATTGTCAATTTCGAAAATCTGTAGCAGCATCCACCACATAGGAGTTTATCTCCTTATAATATGTTCCTTTGATCTCTGTGAGTACCTTGTGTAACAAGCTATAATCTAATGCTGCTAAGTAGGAAGACATGAACATTCTTAGACCTCGTGATCATGTGCCTTCTCTCACGGTTTCTTTATCTCACAAGATCCATCTATTTCACTGGTTTATCAGATGGCGTTTCTGTATATGTATATGGCCAATACGCCCATCTCACATTTAGATACTTTGAACCTCCACGTTTTATCTTTTTTAATCTCTATGATCTTTTATGATTGTATGAGTACTCTTTCGTGGGTTCATGATCCTCGTTCATCTCTGTATGTTCAAGTGCTATAACTTTATGTATCTTTATACAAATGTGTATGTGTCGACGCTTTCATGTGGTTCCATTATGTTCCAGACATGATTTATAGATTTGAGATTTTATTATCCAGGACCTTTGTTACCTAGTAGCTTGGCGTCCCAAGCCACATGGTTTGGTACCTTAGATGTGTAGCTGCGCAGCCTTTTCTCAATGTCTGGTATGGTTTCTCTTATAATCTCGGATCTGTATTCTATGCACCATTCTTTTCTATATGAGATTCCTTTATCTTATGGAACACTTGGTCTATCTAGTATAGACTCTATAGCAACTTGATTATGTCTCTTCTAGGACATTCATTTGGTGCTAAGCTGGTTAGTCATTTCTCGGGTCAGTGTCTGACATTTCGATTAGCTTCTCAATTAGCTAGCTTTATATAATCTTTCTTTGGACGTCTTAAATCATAATCTCTAGTCCGAGGATCTTTTGCCAAGACAATGATGGTTAAAACCATTCTTATCATTCTTTTACTTTTTAATCTTTCTTTGTCCAGCTTATAATCTTTCTCCTTAAATATTGAATATCCGGATTCATTTGTTTCATGCAATCCGTACCTGGCCACCATTTTAATCACCCATGTTTTGGCTCACGGTCCTTTGAATTCGTGGAGAAGATCTTATTCTTATATATTCCCAATCCTCTTCTGAGGTTCCATCTTAGACGACACATATATGTATGTGGTGGTTTATTCAAAATATCTTAAGATGGTGTATGTCTGGTTTTATGACCCGTATTCAATCTGAGATGAGAATATCTATTCTCATTTATATGGCCTGATGCATATTATCATTCTATACATGTAAAACATAATGTCTCCAAGCTTATAGACTTTAGAATCTTAGTCTTATAGATAATGGCTTACATGGCTGAACCTTTTATAGGTAATGGCTTGTGTGCGGCCAAGCCTGCACTATGCGTATACAAGTCGTGGCCAAGCCGTGTATAGGTGATGGTCTTTGCAGCCGACCATAACATGGTCTCTTCGGCCGAGTAATGGCCTCTTCGGTTTGGCCGTTTGTATCATGGCCTCTACACGAACTTGTAGTATTGATCATGGGTTTATCCTCTACACGTTTATCCTCTACACGAACTTGTAGTATTGATCATGGGTTTATCCTCTCTCCCCCTCATGACCATACTATAAGGTCGTGGTGCTTGGGACAATTAAGCCCAATGAGTTTCCCTTTGTGTACATGTTTCACAACGTGAGATCTTTTACGGGATAACTCTGTGCCTTTTCAATCTTTGCATCAAGTTTAGACTTTAGGATGGCTAATCCTATCATGCCATATAGTGTAAAATTTCGTGGGATATATCAGTATAGTCACTACTTTTCTTGCCTCTTATCATACTGATCTTATAGCATAGTTTTTAAATCAGTAGAGATCATAGGTATAGTCTCGACCACTTTCTTTCAAGGTCTTAGGCGTTTTTCTTCTTAAAGTCTAAAGGAACTTGTTTCCTTCCTTACCCATTGTTTCTACTTGGAAACCATAGATTATAACTTCAATGGGTCACATGTTCTTCTGAGTGTGTGTAATGCCTTTTAAGGCAATGCCTTAGCCATAGTTTCTTTACTATGCTTACTATACACATTCATGATTTCTTACTTGGTTTTATGCCTTTTAGGCAACTCTTTATCAAATAAAACATTCATATGTTCAAGTAAGATCAGACAAGATAATGAATTCAAAATCAATTCTATTATATATATAAAATCGTGAACCATCAAATAGGTTTAAAAGCAAATCACAAAATCATAGACTTAAAATAAAATTATGTCAAGATCATTTTAGTTAAATAGATAAGCCGGCCTGTCCATCTATTGCATTGGACACGGCTGCCTTAGATTCATCTTGATCTATTTCCTCAGGATATTTCATCTCACTGCTTTTCTTTAGTACCTTGTCATTCTCAATCACTGTTAGGTAAGAGATCAGGTCATTGTAAGTGGTAGAACCTCTTTCTATATAGATATGTTTTGACAACAAATCTTCTGGATGGAATGTGGAGTATGTCTTGAATAGACAATCATTATCTCTTACCTCTTCTCCACATAATCTCAGGTTGTACACGACCCAGGACAAGGCAAAGTGAAACTCGGCCACTGTCTCAAAGTCTTGGAATCTGAGACTCATCCATTCATGTTTGACCTTTGGTAATAATACCATAGTGTATCTGGACTTTAATTATGTCCAAAGGTCACAAGGATTCTTTATATGTATATACTGATTTCTCAGTTCCTCAGTGAGATGATGACACATTATTGTAATGGCTCTTAACTTTTCACTTTCAGTTGCATAATCACCCTGAATGATACTCCTTCCGAGTCCTCTTGATTTCAGGGTAACTGAAGTTTTCATTGCCCATTCTAGATAATTATCTCCAAAGAGATTTAGAATGGCATAATCCATGAGATCAAATCTCGGCATCTGAAATCATATTATCAATCAATTCATTGATTTAGAATGCAATCAATTCAAAATAATCAGTGCATATGATTTCATAAGTCTCTCTATGATACTTAGGCCATACGGCTTTGCATTGTGATGCTTATACCTCACGGCCATTATAAGATACAACGATCTTAAGGATCGGATCATGATGCAATCCAGTTTATATAACCATCCGGATACTAGGCCACACAGTCACTTTGATATTCACTAAGCCACACGGCTTTTAATCAATCAAGGGCACAAGGCCGCAAGTATGAACAATGTATTAGGCCACACGGCCATATACAAAACGAGATCTAGATGCATTCAATTCTATTTTTTAGTTGCATTTCTATTAAGTTTTACCAATTTCAAGGTTGGTAATATTAGATTTTAGAATCAAGCACTCTAGCAACCTAACTCTCATTCAAAACAATATTAAACTTTCAATCTTTAAAGTTTAAGGTTTCAAGGTCTTTAGGATTTTAAATTTGAGATTAGGGTTTTAGTTTAAACAAGATTCAGATTCAAGTTTTAAAAAAATTCTAATCATAGCTCTAGGCGATCAATCAAATACTCAAGTTTCAAATCAAAATTAAAAACCGATTTTCCAAAATTAGGGTTTTAGAGAATTTTGAAAATTTTGATCTTTGATCAAGGGGATTTGATTTGAGATTCAAAAACCTTTAAGGTTCTGATTTTAATTGATCAATGGATCAATCTCGTTTTTAGGTTTAGATCGAACTTATAGAGCTTCGATTTACGCATATGAGATTGATCTATTTAACCTATGGCTTTTAGTTTTAGAGATTATCTTTTAGGGTTTCAATCTTTACAAAACAACCAGGTTCGATTCATGTTCTCAGATTAAGTCTGTACCTTTGTTTTTGCAGGTCTGAACCGGACCACCAAAGATCAGAGACGAACGGACGCGGGACGGCTCCTATCGGGCCGCGTTGCCGAGAGCTATCGCGAGCTTGTTTCTTCTCGCGGACGGTTGCGTCTGGTCGGGGATTTGGTCTGAGCTGGACGTAAGCTGAGCTGAGGCTGAGGACGTTGATCACGGACAGGGAACGCCTGAAGCTGAGCTTGATCGGAGTTGAGCTTGATCAGAGTTTGCAAGCCGGAACGCAAGCAAGAACAATTTAGGGTTCTTCGGGATTAGGATTTCAAAAGACCAAGACGGCGCTGAGTATTGTTTCTGCGAGTGTGGGCGCGTCTTAGATCGGATCGACAAACGGTTTTTGATGATGGATTCGTATCGTCAAAAGCTTCAATTTGATATGTGGATCGTCGTCTGGTTCCTCAGGTTTTGAGAGATAGATCGATTTTAAGTTGCACCTGATTTAGGGTTTATGTGTAACGGATTTTAGATTAGGTTTTGTCTCTGGGTTTTGGAGTCTATCGTGCTGATAACGTGTTGTAAATAGGGAGTTTTAGAGTCTGAATATTTCTCTGTTATTATTAATGATCAAGGGGGTTCTTTTATATAAGGATTACAAGATGAAGATAAATGGAAAGTATCCAAAAATCTAAACTCACTAGAATTAGGAAAACTACTAATACATAATAATGGAAAGATTACATCTACTAGGAAAAGGAAAGAGTTTCCTTTTCTCCAAGCTTTGTGGCCGCCATTCTCTCTCCGGAAGTCGGCTCTCTCTCTCCTCTCTCTAGGCTTCGGCCATCTCTCCATCTTCTAGGTATTGGGCCGGTCTCGGTCCGGACCTGGTTAATGGCAATACACTACATGATTTATAACACGAACATATGTATACTTAACTTTATATTTTTCTCATCTTATTTGAAATATTTATATTGATGCTACACATATTTTAACATTAGATAATATTAGGGAATTTTGCCAAAAAGGAACAAAAGAACTTATGTATCGTCCCCTTAGAACCAGTTTACTACTTTTTGTCCACTTAGAATAAATCTTAATGTTAATTCCATTCTAAACCTCTAATTATGTAATTATAAATTTTCCCAAACAAATTAATTTAAAACAAATTTTAAGTTTTATTTTTACCATGGAGTCATTACGATTATCTTCTCCACTGGCGGTTGCGCCTGCAGGAGCTCGTTAAGATTATGATTACCATGGAGTCATTACGATTATCTCATCAGTGATAGCGGTAAGTCTCCTCCTTTATATGAAGTCATAATAAATTACTCACTAAGTGTTCGACTTTTTAAACTGAGAATCTTCTCTAGTGCCTGTTTTTGCAATCTGAATTAGGATTTGTGCTTATAAATGTGTGTGTGTGTGTACACAGGTCACACGTGTGGGGAAAAGTTGCTTGTTACTGCATTTCTCGGATCATACGTCCAGCACAAGTTTTACTACAACCATTGGGGCTATATCTCACTCTTAAAAATACTTGTTTTATTGATTATCTCTTCAGGGGTCTTTCTCACAATAATAAAGACTCAAAGAAACAAGTGTCGATGGGAACGCCACACAGTTTGTTTCTTAGCTCACAAGTACCCATTGAAAACATGGTCAAGAACAGAGTCGAACATGAATAGAGTACAAATTTCTAATGCTGTGTTTATATTTGACATAATGCCATTGATCTTCCATATCCGAAAATTTCCACCTTAATGGCTACGATATTATAGGTTTGAGAGATAGTAATGATGGTAGCAGTTCCTCCTATGCTTCACAACATAAAGTAAAAAAGAAAAAAGAAAAGAAGAAAAACGTAGAGGAAAGAAGAAGAAGTTTGTTTATTTTTGGTAGAAGGTTTAAAAAGGAAACTAAAAAAATTTAAAAAAATTTCAAAATATTTTGTAAGCGCTTTTAGCTAAATTTCCGGATATTAGTTAAAAATCTGGCAGAAAACACATTATTCTTACTTAGAAAATAAATGAAAGCATAGATATTATATACTACGGATAGTAGATGAAAGAGAATAAGGAAGAATGCATATTCGAAAAAGATAGCCATATGGTTAATGTTTAGATGATTTGATCTTTCTATATTTCAGAAGATAGAAAGATATGCAGATTGAGTATTCTACGGTAGTAGATGGATGAATATTTGTTATATTGCGTATTCTAAGTCTAGTAGATTATTGTGTTTTTGGTGGATTTCAAATTCTAAATCATCGTAGAAAGTAGATTTGGTTTACTGATGCTTTTAGATTAATTTTAAAATGGCTCTTCCCAAAATAATTTCACCATAAAATTATTTTTCTCAACCGCAAATGCATAAAAATATTATGTTTTGTATTTTTTATTATTTTTTTGGTTTTCCAATATATTGATATGAATTTTTATAAAATGTAAGGGTAATCAATGTCCAAAAGTGACAAAAAAATGATTTTATTCTAAGGGGACAATAGCTGAGATTAGTTATTTTTTTAGCAATTTTCCCATAATATTACATATAATTACAAACAAAATTTTTTGCTACTCACTTAAAATGCATATCAAACTTTTTGTTTTATACATTAACAAAAACTGCATCTAAAATTCCAAAACAACAACCAAATTAGTGTCTTAATATACATATAATTTTATCTCCAAATATATTAGTCATTTAATCTATTAAAAAATAAAAATCAGTTAAGTTTAAAGTATACTTTTAAATATAAGAAATGTTTTTTTTTTCAAAATCTAAATATTCGAACCCAATCCGAACTACAAATACCTGAATCCGATTCGAAGTATAGAAATATCCGAACGAGTTTTATAACTTTACACCGAAATACCTGAAAATTTGAAATACCCAAGAACCCGAACAGCCACTATAGTCTAACCTTTTACAATGGTAGATGTGAGCATTTTATTCAGTTCTACAAAGGAAAAAAAAAAGAATCCACACTAGAGAGCTTCCATCGAGGGATTGGACTTGGGTAATAGTTCATTTCACCTAGGAGGCCATATCGGAAAAATCTATAGGTGCAATAGACTCAGACCTATCAATTAAGTCATGAGTACTGGGCGTAATCTTTTTTAAACTGTTATATACGTAATACGTCTGACAAGAATCCGCCTCCTCCAATGATACCAAAGGCCGGTATACCATTCATAATATGTAACTAAAGCACGTCTCTAAATCAGAGACATCGGATACAATGCATAAATAACAAACAAGTGCATATATATAATAACAAATAGCATATCTAAAATCAGAAACGATTTTTCGTAGTGCATTATGTAAATAGTGTGGTTGAATTCGCTATTTCTGCATATGAATACAGGAGAAGAGAAGAGAGGTAACTCAATCAAAGACTGCTGCAGTTTTGGAACGGTGCATCGTCTACTTCTGTGTAGACAAGAAGTTGGAACTCACAATCTCTAGGAGTCCCTTTGGATTGTCTGTGTGGACCCAATGGCCAGAGTTACGGAGAACATGAGTCGCTACCTTCCCATCTGAGACACTCTGTCTCTGTTTAGCAATTCTTTCAAGCCGCGTGGTTGTATCCTGGTCCCATCGGTCACTCTTCTCAGCAATCACAAAAGAAATCTCCGTCTCTTTTGGCGGATTCTCTAGCAAAGACCAGTACGAAGTCTCCCTGCAATGGGCAAGCGACAAGTCGTTAAAAGGAAGGTCATGACAGAACTAGAATCATTGGTTTGGCTCTTATGATGAGAGCAAGAAAACCTGTAAGACTCGAACATTTGAACAGCTCCGTCGAGATTAAAAGCCCATGTCTCTGAGTCTCCAGATCTCTTGAGATTGGTGCCAATCCACTCAGATAACGATCTTGAAAACCCAAGCTCCACCATATGATCCACGAGCCCCCTAGAAATCACAAAATTAATGTATTTGAGTGGCATAACGTTAGATTTACATACATTGCAAGCTGAAAGGAGCTTCATTGATTTACACAAACGTCGTATTCATTCCCCAAGCATATGCACGCACCCGCAGCAAAAGCTAAATCAAAGGGTTGAGAGGAAAGACTAAGACTTTACTTGCGTGAAGGGATTGGAGAAGGTAAACTCTGCAACGTCATCAGAACTTTCTCAACTTCACCATCACTTTGTTCAGCCTTGACTTCCCCAGGGACAGAGTCTAACACCCAAAGCTGTTCTGCACCAAAGAGACTAACACCATTACAAAACTACCAAACGAATAAAGGCAGCATCTTTACATCAAGAGTGACATCATTAGGAACTCCAAAAAAGTGATCATCTTTGAATGCAAAACCTGCTTAGGAGGAGAAGCAGATTGACCATAATCACCACGAGCACAGCTCTGCATGAACTGCAGCGCGACTTTGCCTCCTAACGAATGGCCAATCACCACATCAGGCCAGTTCCACCCACTCGCCTTCACCAAATCAGCTAAATCCTTGGCCGAGTTCACAAGATCATGAGGCGGGTTGATCCCTTCCACCTCCGTAGATCTCCCGTGGTTCCTCAGATCCACGAGCATCATCTTCCAATCTTTACACACAAAAAAACAAGATAAGAAATCGACAAATCCAAAAGAAAGAGAGGGTGGGGGTATACCGGAGGGAGAGGAGACGGAGAGAGACGACGCGAGAGAGCGAGAGAACGATCGCCAGTTACGGCCCGAGCCGAGGAGGCCGTGAAGGATGATAGCTGTGGATTCGTGTTTCCGGTCGCCGGAGGAGGTTCTGACTTCTTCGTAGGCTAGGGTTTGAAGGGATCTGGAGCTCGTGAACAGAGACGGAGATTCGAGGAGGCGAATCAAAAAGCGAGATTCGAATCGGTTCGTCAGAGTTCTCGTCGCCATTGAAGCAGCACTTCCTTTCTGCGATTCTCTCCGGCGAGCTGTGGGTTAAATTGAGAGAAGGAGCAAAAGTAAAATTTCAAAAAGGTTGACAGCTGTGGGATTTGAACCCACGCCCTTTCGGACCAGAGCCTAAATCTGGCGCCTTAGACCACTCGGCCAAACTGTCAGATGCTATACATCTTTCATTTAACATCCTATCTTATTTAGATTTTGTGTTCGTTGATATATTTATATGCTTGCTACTCTTTTTTTTTTTTTTTTCGAAACACCAACATGCTTGCTTACGATTGTGCATTTTTCATGATGCTAATATACTGTACCCTTTTTAATGGCTTTCAATTAAAATGTAGGTGGAGAATTACACAGCATGGAGAAATTTTGTTAAGATTGGGTATTCGTTGGTATTTTTACATTTTTTTTGTTTTTGCTATTCAACTTTGAAAATTACTGTGTGTAATTAGGATCATGTCGCTTGTTTGTTTGCGATTCTTTTTGTATCATGGTGGTTATGTTTTGATTAATTAGTATACATCTGTTAATCCCATATATATTATTTGTGAAATATTACAACTTTTTTTTGTAGTCACATGTCATCACTAAGATGATTCTTAGAATTATTAGAGAAATGAGTTGGTCCATCTAATTATATATAAACTTTTTATTAAACTAACCATAAATTCATTATTAATGTCATTTATTATTTCCTTAGATAAATATTACGGAATTGCCTAATGTGGGTAAAGTATATATGAAAATTAATGATTTTGAATAATAAAGATCTGATAAAACAAATGTATCTTCTATCAAATTTGTTTAATTTTAAACTATTAAAATATTTTTTTAAAAAACACAATAACCATATTATAAAAATTTACATTTTTCTATATATTTTATATTTTGAATTTTTAAAAATGACTATAAATTACTAAAACTGTTAAAAGTTTCACATTCAAATTTTGCGATCCATGGTTTAAAATTTTTGTTATGACAAAATACAAATGATTACAAAATCATATAAGTAAAAGTATAATTTAATTAATCATTAAGATTTAAAATATATATGTATATATATCATTCTAAATTAAACTATAAACCATATTGAATAAATAAATATTTTAGTTTCAAAATTTACTTTGAATAATTTTTTTTGATAAAAGTTTTGAACTAACATTGATAAATTTTTTAAAATTATCAATTACTAAAATTATGAATCCCACAATAAAAAATTTGTTATCAGTAATTTAAAGTTTTTGCTATTAAAAATACACATGATAAAAAAAACATATGAGTAGAAAGCATCATTTAAAAAAAATAAAAAAATAAAATAGACATTAATATTAAAAATATACTATGTATGTTAATATCATTTAAATTTAATTACATATCCTATCAAATTTATTTTTAAAAATGTTTGGATTAATAAAATTGATTTATACGTTCACACCAATTTAATTATATATGTAATAGTTACTGACTTTTAATTATTCAATATATATTTATTATTTCATAATATGTAAGAACATATAATACATAAAATAATTTATATATATAATGTTTATTCCGCGCAAGACGCAGATCTTAATCTAGTTGTATAATATAACCCAAAACACAAACGAAAAAGGACGTGTTACATTTTACAAAAAAAAATGTTATAGAACATTGATACTACTTTTCTGAAGTATGATTTTTTTAATTTGTTTACATATTGGAAGCAAATGCAGATATATTTCACTTAAAATATTAATGGTGAGACTTCCATCAACCATCATGGACATGTTTTGAACACATAAAATATTATACTAGTGTAAGGTAATCAAGATCATAACTTCAAAAGTAAAACTATGCATAATACACCTTCTCTTTAAAATAATTCAACTACAAATAATATGAATTCTCACAAATTTGTGTTTTCAGACATACTAAGTTCATGTTTATTGATGAACCTACATATATGAACATTGACGTATCAAGTATTGACATGAAAAAAATAGAATAATTGAAACCATTTAACTACCTAAGTGTGAGATGTGGTGTTCGACTCATGACCTAGTCCAGTGGGCTTGGGTCTTGCAGTCCGTGAAACCTGAAGACAAAAGCAAAGATGAAGTTAGTTGGGCCGCAAGTGATCAATTGAGTTAGACCCAAGAGTGTAGCTCGTCTTATATAAAAAGAAGACGAGAAACAGAGGATAACAACCTCCGAGAGAGAGTGTCATTGTTGCTCTAGAGAGAAAGCTTCTGTAAACACTCATCATAGTGAATTACCAGGTTCCGATACTGAAGGAGATGTGTCCGATGTGAAAGGAAACTCTAAAACGTTGCTTGTGTCGTCTCTTTCTATTTTTTTACGTTTACTTTGCTTGATCGTATTCTGGAATCGCGACCTGCACACGAGTGATTAAGAGTAGTTAAACACACGAGAGTTAACAAAGAGAGTGAGAGATACCGAAGCTAGATTGAGTCAGATTCTTTCACACTAAGTTTATGGCGTACTCTTCTGAATTTCAACCCAACCAAGCTGAAAATTGTAAGCTGCTTAGTTCATATCTATTAATATTAGCAATCCCAATTAATGTCGAAAAATTGTGTATTTCTATTTTAAGAGTTGTATTGATTTATTAAAATTGTCAAAATATAAAAGTATGTATCTTTTCATTTTAACAATGTATCTTTTAATCTTAAAATTGCATTAGTTTAAAAGAACTTGTCAAAATGTATTTTAAAATGTAACTTTTCATTTTAATATTGTGTATTTTCATCTTAAGAGTTGCAATGGTTTAAAATAAATTGCCAAAATGTATAAGTATATACCTTTTTGATTCAAATGCAACTTTAAAGATGAAAATACACATCCTAATACATTTAACAACTTCTTTTAAACCAATGCAGTTCTTAAGTCAACAGATCCGTAGAGACGACAAAGCGATGAAACTTTAGAACGATGCCAAGTGTTAAAGAAAGAACCCTTTCCTCCATACCTGCCTTCATGCATTTAGGAGAGGACTCACGTTCTTGAGAACCGCCTCGCATTGCTGAAAGAAGACGTTGAAAATCTATTTCTAAATAAATGTGTCGTACTCGGTTTTGTTACTGCTCGATGAGGTGATCTCTGTTTCGTGGATATTGAATCACTGTAAATCGTCTCGGCTTAGTGTATTAATCTTCTCGAGCAAGCAATATAAGCATGCGAGTGTCACCACATTCGCCGCCATGAGAGCTCTGCATTAGACGACCTTGAAGATGAGAAGAAACTTTCAGGAACGACCCACCAGCAAGTCTCACATGTTGGTCGCATCTGGAACAGCTTTTATAATTTAGGACGGACACGTTTACGTGATGCCAACGAGATATGAGCAGAACACTTTAAAATTGGTCAGCCAGTTTTTCGTAAATGAAAGACAGCTTACACATATGTTACACAAAAGATCGCAGCTCGGAACAGCCTGACCGTTTTGCAGCGTTGGTGTAGCAAAATGTATATGTGTATCATAATTTCACCTACATAATAATCACAATATTGGTGGTACATTGTTTAGTTTATAGAGTAGGAGCTAATATTTTTCGAAGTTAATGATTTATCACGTAAACGTTAGGTTCGACGGTCTTTGTGTATCCACTATATAGAAGTAGGACCTAGTATTTTTCAAAGATATTGTTTTATCACGTAACATGTTATTGTTTAATGATCAGAACTGAATTATTGAGTTTTATAGGTAGTTTCAGACATCTAACAGCAGTTGAAGGCTGTTCGGATATTTTGTTTGATCCTTAGATTTCTGAAATCACGCGGTTATTGTTTTGCTTATAATATGTTATTGATCCATTTTTTTCGATTTTATTTGTTAAATCCCTAAGTCCATAACTACTACAATGTGATAGGCGAAATATAAAAAAAAATTTCCAAAGCTTCTTCTCAGACTTGCAAACACCGTATATCAAATTTTAATAATAGTGCACCCATTATAAAAAGTTTCTGGCTTCTCTCCTGATAAGTGATAACAATCGTACCTTTAGTTCTACCTAACTATTGCTTTATGTATACTTTATGTTATACATAATCATAATATATAATTTCAACATTAATATAGACATCTTATTCCGCGCAAAGCGCGAGTTACTACCTAGTTGTAGAAAGTATATTTAAATCTTTAATTTTCAAATTGAATAGAGAATATATTTAAAATTAACTGATATTTGTATTCTTTATTTATTTGTATATTTAGATTTCCTATTTGGAGATACATATTTTCCATTTGGAAACTTGACAACATAAAAAATATTTCGTTTTCCTAAAATCTTATTTGGAAAACAAAGAAAACTATAATTAACTTAGGGTGTCAAACTTGGGATGAAGACAAATAAAATTAAATGTTGTATAGCTATAATCAGTATGATACACAACATTTCATGAAAATGGAACCCCATAATTCGTATCATTTCTTGGGGTCTGAGGCAATGACCTTTTTAAATGTACATTAAGCATGCCTCTGCGTACATAACTTCAAACTTATTTGATTAAACAAATGTTGTTTTACACCCAAAAAAATGTAGTTTTCATTTCAACCTTCGCATCATTGCTTCAAACTTTTCATGTAGAAGCGGTTCTGGCTACAATCGACCAATCTTGAAATGAGCCAAATTTAGAACTATTGCTTGTATTTTTTTTTCCAACTTTAGTTATTGCTTGTATTTTGACTTAAGATGACACAACCTTTTGTTTCTGTAACAACATATGATATCAAATACGATACTTAAATAAAACACTAGAAGCTTCATAATTTATTTATACATTGCACGAAGTGTGCAACTTTATGATTTCACTCCTGGAATCAAACTCATATTCTTAGTAACTTATATATAATTATATGACTTGAAACATAACTAAATAAAGAAAGAACCTGTTTGCCGAAGAAAAAAACGAAAGCAAGATGTTGTTCATTTCACTCTTCAGATTCGTAATGAACTGGACATGGGATAAATTAAGAAAACAAGTAAACTAGTATTATCGTTTTAAAGCTATCATTAAATTTCATTAAATACCTTCACATGGGAAATAACTGATGCTGAGGTATTATATTTCATGGAAGGTCAATGATCGTATTTGACATTTTGTTCTCTAATTATTTTTGAAGAAAACTTGTTGTTGTTGTTAACAAAGCCCTATTTGAACATACTTATAAACGTTACATTATAACTAGATCATTAGATTTTGTGCTTGTTTCATATACTTTAGCTATTTACATCACATAGAATACGAGAAACGACTACATGTAAGATTCATAACTAACAGTCCTATAAAGAAAGCTTTTATAATGCTACAGTTCTTAAACCTTTTTCTTCCTAAAACAACATGTCCGTTGGAAAAAAAAAACATTTTCCAGCTTTTATCCTTTTGTAATTGTGAAGCAAATTAAAAATGAAAATAGGGATGTTTCTTACTTTCTTCTACAAATCAACCCATTTTGGGCTTCTAAATGAAACCCTTTGCCATTATTGCCATTAACATTTTTTGCCTATAAATCATTTTAAATTATTTTCATTATCATCTTAACTATGAAGCATTAAATACATGAGATTCTTAAGTTATTAACAGCTATATATCCGCGTTTTCTCTTTGAGGTCTGTTGTATTTTAGTTATTGGCTTCTTGTATTAAATACGAGTATTAGTTACATGTTAGGTCAAATTTTGTTAATGGGTTATACAAGTAGAGAGTATCATTAGCTGGTGGACATACAACTAAAACAAAATGATTTTAAGCAAATGTTCAAAAATTTAAAACAAAATATAAGTAAGAAGTGAAATAATATCGATCTGAAAATATGGTTTGTGTAAATGATATTTACCTAAATTATCAAACTATCCTGCTCTAGATTTGATTTTTTTTCAAAAAATATTTTAAAGTATTAACATAATAAAAATTTATACATAAAATTTTACCGCCTATTATTTTCATATTCACTTAACCGTTTTCAAATGAATCAAATCTACTAAAGATTATTATTTAAACAATTTAGTATACTTTAATCACTTTACTTTTCATAAAACATCTTTAAATGCTTTTCCTATTTTATAACCTTCGTTCGTAATTTTATGTATTTTCTTAAATTATGAAGTTTATCATTATACAAACAGTTTTTATATTACATAGTTCTATCTTTACCAATCAAATTAATTTTTGTTTTGAAACATTTCATACTCATCCCCTCAACATTTAAACAATAAATGGTTTGCTGCGCTTGCTTAAATGCAGAGATATATTGACATTGTTTAATGAATTACCTTCTGTTTCATATAGTTGTCTGGTCTCTACTCTACTTTACTATTTTCCCCAATTCCAGTTAATAATAAACTAATTACTAAATAAACAATGTCATTTTCTCTGTCCCCAACATAAAATTACTTTATTCAACGAAAATTTATTATTTGTCATAATAAGCTCTTCTTCGTCCTTATATAAATATACACATTATTTTAAGAAGCCTTCAACTCTTAATCCCCCCCCTCTCACCTAGAACAACACAAAGAAAAAAAATCCTCTCGACAAGTTCGAAGTTTGAAAAATGAGAAACAAGAACGGCAAAAGAGCCAGAGTGGAGCCATTGGGGAGAACGGCAGAGTCGGTGGTTGCTAATAAAAGGTTTGGAGGAGGATCGCCTCCGAGCAGCACATTATCATCGGCTAGCTCGTGCCTATCGACCACGGAGGAAATGAAGGAAGAGGTTGCCTCGTCGTGGATTGAGGAACCGCCTGTAATGGTGGTGGTGGGATGTCGTAGATGTTTTATGTATGTTTTGGTCTCACTAGCAAGGATTTGTTGCCCTAAGTGCAAATGCAATGATTTGATCATGTTTTAGAGAATTTGTTATGAGTTATGATTTTGATTTGGATTTGAAATATTGGGAATTTCTCTATGCATGGTGAATATGTAAAGTCTTATATATAAGAATCAAATCAAGTATCACCCTTTTTCTTAAGCTATATATGTTTGACAGAAATCGTTTCTGTTTATATCGTCCTGGTTCGTCTTTGTGAGAAGTGTGGAGCTCGACTAAGCTGAAAATGTCAATTGGGTTTCCTGAAGAAAACAGAAGCATGATTGGACCTTGGTGAATTAATGAGCAGGCCCGGGGCGTTAGAGTTTTGTTTGTGGGTGCGTCGCAGGAGATTAGAACCCGCGTAACAAACTCTAACGGTGATCGTCTTCTCTTTATAAACCTGAAACAGAGAGAGATCACCATTCTTGTAACTCGAAAGAGATAAGCTTTTGTAAACACTAAGAGAGAGTTAGTGGATTACCGATTCTGAAGGAGATGTACCTCGTCGATTGACAGGGAACTCTAAAACGTCTTGTGTGCATCGTACTTTTCTTCTTTGCTTATCAACGAACCTCGAGTCGATCGTGTTAGGGAGTCGCGAACGTGCGCACGTAGAAACAAGATTCAATCATACGAAACCATAGAAGTGAGATCGAGATCTTCTACAATCTTGTTTTCATGTTTCAAGAGAAGAAAACACGAAAGCGGGCTGATTTTAATGCAAGTTGTAAGTGAAGGTTTGATTGTTACAAACGCTTTCGCGTCTGCGTAAGTACGTTTACGTGTGATTTTCTTGGTATAGTTTCTAGATATTAAAAACAACACAAATGCCAATATACACGAAAAATATGTTAGAAACTTTAAAAACAGATTTATGATTGAACAAACAATGGAAAACATAAAATAAATAAAACAAATGTGATGGTAGGCGGTTAATGATATCGCTTTATTTTTATCGTCATTCAGTTTGACTTAAAACAACGGAAACATTGAATAAAACATCTTCATTTTTAGAATTCAAGATTAATGTTTATTGGGCTAATCAACGACTACTTAAAACAGAATATTTCTTTCATGTTTTGATTTAATAACCATAAAAAATCTGAAAATAAAATATACAAAATTTTGATTTAGTTATACTCTTAAGAGGGATATTACATTATTTAATGAATATTCATCAGCTTTAAAATTTCTAAATTTATTTTAAATATGCACATTCCCTTGGATTTATTTAAATTTTATAGAACTGAAAAATACCAATGGCATTGCTTTGATTATGTCTTCACTTAATTAGATTTCGAGTAAATTAATTAATTTATTTTCATCTAGCTAAATAGTTTTCTAGAATTAACCGGAGCCTTCAGCTTTTGCGGTAAAGGGCTTATGCCCGTGAGAACCGCCACCTGGGTTCGAGTCCGGCCACTCGAGACGTTTTAAGTGATAAGAAAATATGGATTATGCAGGCCTCGTGGTGATTAGTCTTTGAACCTAGAAAACTTTTGAAATCACACCATAGTTATAAAAAAAGGTATTCTAGATATAATGTTTATTTTATATTTGCCATCAAATCTAAATTATATATATATATATATATTAAGTTTGTTTGAGTTTTCTACATTTTTTTAAAGACCCTCCATCAGTTTTACAAATTCTTTCTAATTTGTAAAAAAATTGAAACTTCTTTGTACCATCAAGAAATGCTAAAATTTAAGGTATAGTAAACGTAAACAATCAAAATCTTAACATATGAAAAATTAAAACGTAAGAAAATATTTCAGTAATAAAAATATATATATATTTAATTTTATAAAACACTTAGTACATACTTATTATACATAACATTAAAGTCCATATAAACAAAAAATTCTCGTTCTCTCCCATCGTAACAAAGAAGCCGTCTCTTTCAACCTGAAACCCTAGCTCCGGCCTGCCGTTGTGGTGGTGCCGGAGGCGAATTTCTTTCCCCTTTGCTCTTCTCCTCCTCGATCAACCCTAGTCGATATGCTTGCCTTTCTAAGCTAGCTCGAGCCCTCGTGGAGACGCGGTTCGCTTGACGGTGACAGTTCCCAGAGTTCTTTGGAGAGACAGTGAGGATTTATGTACGACCAAGAAGAGATGATTCAGAGTTTAGGATTGAATAACCTGTCAGATCTAGTTTTCTCCATTTCAGATCCCCGATGACTGCTTATAGACGATGGCTCGTGAACGGATCTGACAACTTGTCTATCACGGATCTACCTCCTAGTGTGGAGGTGAGTCAGACGAAAAAGAGATTCACAGTGCAGTGGATGGAGGATTGTTCTCTGGTTCTCAGGGACACCACACTCCAAGATACAAGCCGATGGAGTAGTCAACCGGAGGATTGGTTTTGGTTGGAAAGCATGGCGGAGCTCTACTTCCCTGCGCCGGTGTTTGGTCTGAGGTCATCCCAGTGGTATGAGTTTCGCACCTCCTGAAGCTGTGATTCGAGGTACCAGTCATTCCAACCGATCGTCAAGGTCCTTCTTTCAATCTGGATGTAGCTGTCCGTTTTTTGGCTAAGGATCAAGGCAGTGGAAGACGACGGGTATGAACTGAGGCTCTAATGCGCCTTTTAGGTGTTGAGGCTATTGATACTCGAACTGACTTGGATTATTGGAAGATCAATTGCTTGTTCGTTATACTATAATTCAGTTTAAGTTTCATTGTCCGTTTTTTTTTGCCACTGCTTTCGTATCGTATGGTCTAATTTAGGGGTTAAGAGACTTTATTCCGAGTAGTGGGATGATCATGTTCTCTTAGTGGTGAACAACGCACTATCGGATTGATTCGGGTAGAGAAGAATCCTTCAAAGTGTTACTGGGTGATATTAGATCCCGTGGGATGAAAATCTTATAAGATTGTAATGTCGTTTAACGAAAATTTGAAATTGAGACCCAGAGAAGAAAAAAAAAAGCCCATATAAACATATTCTAGCCCACTAAAGGCCGAAGAAATTGCTCGGGTTGACTGGGTCACATCCCATGTAAGGCTGTAACTAGGCCTGAGATTTTTGTCCGAACCGAACCGTTTTTTCGGTTTTCGGTTCAGTTCGGTTTTCAATTCGGTATGGTTTTGAAAATTAATTCGGTTTTTGGTTCGGTTCGGTTCGGTTTTTGATTTTCAAAAAAAAAAAAATTAAAAACCGAAAATAACCAAAAATATCTGAATTTAACCGAAATAACCGAATAACCCAAAAATAACTGAATTTAACCGAAATAACCGAATAACCCAAAAATAACCGAATTTAACCGAAATAACCGAATTTAACCGAAAATATCCGAATCTTTTGGAAAAATTATACCAAAATTAACCGAAAATTTAAAAATTCGGTTATTTTCGGAAATAAAATTGAAAACTGAAATAAACCGATAACCGAACCGAAATTTCATTCGGTTTATTTCGGAATTGTTTTTAAAAACTTCGGTTAACCGAAAACCGACGGTTCGGTTCGGTTCGGTTCGGTTTTTGAAAACCGAAGTCGCAGGCCTGGCTGTAACAAAAGAAAGGAAGTGGGAAATGAAACTGGAAAGAAAGTGGACTCAAATCATATGATTCTGAAAGTTACAAAAGGGATGCGTATGTAATTGGTGTAATCTTAAGGAATTATACGACAGAATATAGATTCCTAAGGTAGTAGAATTGCAAATTTAAACTTTTACCGGCTACCACTAATATAAAATACCCAATTTGCCCCTCGCATTTTAGCTTTCTGTCTTTTCACCAAAGATTCTCTCCCAATCTCGTCTCTCTCGGCACGATCAGAGCTCAGATCTCAAAACTCAAATCGAATCAAATCCACAAACTTGATCGAGCATGACTCTCGGCTCTGGAGGATCGAGTGTCGTCGGTAAACAATTTCGACTCCTTCATCTCTATTTATCGTCTCTGTTTCGATTTTCTAGGGTTTTGGTAATCCTAATTGGGTTTTAGGGTTTTCAAAATTCGAACTGGCTTAGATCGATAGGTGTCGAGATGTTTTCCATAGGATTCATCGATCTACTAGTTCTATGATCTATGTTCGTATGTATGATTGATCGTTGATGATTTCTAACAAATCGCTGAGAATGATTCCCTGATTGTGTAAAGTGTTATCGTTTTCTGGAGTTTGATTGCTTCCATGACCTTAGAAGATAGCAAGTCTTTATCTTTCTGTCTCTAGAGTTCTTATTGAGTTTTGTGGGAGATTCTTGAAGTTATCTTTATTCGTCTCTTTGGGAACTTTGTTTATGGAGTTTTTTTGTGGATAATTGATTAATCTGATGTGTTTATGTTCGCTGCTTTGATTAAAAGTTTGATTGGTTTGGTTTCTTATGCTTGTTGTTATTGCAAAATATAGTTCCGAGAAACTTCCGGTTGTTGGAGGAGCTTGAACGTGGGGAGAAAGGTATTGGAGATGGAACTGTGAGCTATGGAATGGACGATGGTGATGACATCTACATGCGCTCTTGGACTGGCACTATCATCGGTCCCCACAACGTAGTTATATCTTTTTCTTTTTCTCCTTCATTATATGCAAATTCATTACCTGCTTGATTGTTGCACTAACAGATACCAATTTGTATGTCCTCCTATGCGCAGACTGTTCATGAAGGTAGGATCTATCAGTTGAAGCTCTTCTGTGACAAAGATTACCCTGAGAAACCCCCAACCGTCCGGTTCCATTCACGGGTCAACATGACTTGTGTCAACCATGAAACCGGAGTGGTAAGCTTAAAAAGTTTACCATACTGCCATCACTTGTTCCTTGACATGCACTTGTAACTTAGCTTCGGCATATATGTGTAGGTGGATCCAAAGAAGTTTGGACTTCTTGCGAACTGGCAGAGGGAGTACACGATGGAGAATATACTGGTACAACTGAAGAAAGAAATGGCTGCGTCGCATAACCGTAAGCTTGTTCAACCTCCAGAAGGCACTTGCTTCTAGTAGCTTCCGGAATCTTCTTCTGGTCTGCTCAAAAATCTTTGCCCCTTCTATTACTAAAATATGTATCTTGGGGGAATCCATTGTCGTTCTCAAACTTTTTTCAAATTTATGATAAAATTGGTCTATGTTGATGGTGATGATGATGATGCTGTTCGATTAATCATCTGAACTTTATCCTTTGTGTGCAAAATTATAAAGAAAAAAACAGCGTCTTCCCCAGTTCATGTGTTCAGTCTTTTGAATTTTCTTGTTGATGATGATTATGCACATCGATGGGAAGATATTTGATTGCAACTATGAATCATGAGTTGTTTCCTTACGTACGTCTTGATGTTCTGTGTTAAATCATTCTTGATTTGCAATCTCCGTTGAAAACTAAATACCTGACATGGAAACACTAAACCTTTGTACGTACCTCTGTGATTTGAGTTGGAACATACATTGTTTAGCTTTGATGTCGTTGGTCGATACTCGACATGTTTCTTTACTTTTTTTTCACAGTGATTTGATGTTCCTTTTGTCGTGGACGGAGAAGAGTTTATTTCAGTTGTTGCCCTGATGATTTTCTAATTTCTTATCATGAATACAAATGCTATTCAGAATTACATAGGTTTAAAAAAGTTACAATCAAGACGACCAATCCGAAAACTCCTCTAGTTACCAATTAAAATCAACCTTGAGTCATTTATTTTCTTACCGCAGCTCTGACCATAAACATTTTCTATCATAACCTCACCGTTATCTATTACTTGTGGGCTTCGAAAGTAAAAATACATAATGGTTGAACCTATAAAAGCAGTGGCGAAGGCTGCAGGATGTGGGGCAAGTGCACCCACAATTATTTTAAAATTCCAAATTTTTTATTGTGGTAAAATGTAGTTTATGCACCCATACTTTCCCACGTTCGATCCTTTTTATATGCACTTTTTATTTTTATTACCAAAGGTGCACCTATGAATTAAATGGTCTAGTTTGCCTCTGTATAAAAGACGTTGAACAGGAGAAAAAAGACCCTATAAAAGACCTATAACTTGCTTAGAAGCTCAATTCGTTATGTTGCATCAAGGTCAGCTCAAGCATTAACACTCGGGGTGGATCTTATATTCATATGGTTACTAGATATAACTTCGATACTTTCTTTTGGTTATAGTTAGATAATATCATAAAATGCATTCAAGGTATGCGAGAAGTTAATTTTTTTTTTATTTTGCTAACTTATGCGAAAAATTACTTCTTCAAACATTTTCCCTTTTGATTAAATTTGCTGCTACGTCTTCAAACTTTACATGATTAATGTTTCAGACATATACAAGGACGCTTATAAAATCCAATGATATTTTACTTTTCACTCTTAAATAGAATTTACAATAAATATGTTCCAGTGATATTCTATTTTCATTTTATAATAGAGAGAAAATTGAATTTACTATATATTTTCTTTCTGTTCATCATTATATTTTTTTCTTTAAAATAAAGTGTCCCTGAATATAATTCAATTCTATTATAAAATTAATCTATTTTAAAATCACAATACTAGAAGCACAATATACTCAATGGTGAGGCTGCTACGTCCTCAAAAAAAAATTAGCCAATGAAGAACATTTAAATGGACACGTCAGACAGGTCTTCGATTTTTTTAATAATGAGGGGGCCCACGTTTTTCGGTCTGGCTGGTCATTAAGTGTGTTTGGTTTGACAATTTACGCCACCTGATTTCGGTACCCTGATTATTAAGTCAACTTGGTTTTAAAAGAAAGTTGTTTATTAAACTAAACTCTGCGTTTTATCTGAAACCAAACTTTATGTTTTGTGTTTTACTAGATTAGGGCTGATCATTGTTATCGTTCTTGACTATGCAACTTTGCCGCCTCCGCTAATCTTACTCTGCAACACACAATGGTTTTTCCTATCAACGCTTGGTTTTCCCCATCGTTCAACATATTCATCTTAATTCCACCAATAAATGTTATTCTCATTTAACCCAATAACGATGCCGACCTATCGGTTTCCTTCACATCAAACCTATACATAAGAGAGGGTTGAGAGTAGGATGAGTCCTCACAACCCGTCTTTGCCATTGACGAAGGTAAAGACGAAGCTCCTTAATGATGGTGATGATGATCTCGTGGTCTCTGCTCCTCTCGGGTGCGGGAAAACCACATTGGCTACTCAGCTTTGCCATGATGAAGAGATCAAAGGTTTTGAAAGTCTTCTTTTTTTTTCACTATTTCTCTTGAATTTGTATTTCTGGTTTCTCATTTAGTTTCCATTAATTTGCAGAGAAGTTCGTGTATATCTTCTTCTGCGTCGTTTTAAGTGTTCTACCTTTAGGACCATTGTACAGACTTTACTCCATCACGGCGGTTACGAAGCACCAGAAGGATTCTGAAGCAGTTGATGGCTTAAGGAAGCTGATTGTGGAAGTTAAAGAAGATGGCCCTATATTGTTGTGCTGGATGATGTGTGGCTAGGAGCAGATTCCTTTCTTCAGAAGTTTCAGATTAACATACAGGATTTCAAGATTTTGGTGATTTCTAGGTTTGAGTTCCCGAGTTTTGGTCCCGCTTATCATTTTGAAACCTTTGGGAGAGGTGTTAGGTCCCTTCTCATTGAGTGGGCATCTCCACGTTTTTTTTTTTTGCAGGATATCACGTAAGCATGAAGATCTTATACAAAAGGTATAATAACAAACACACTTAGCTGTATCGGCAGATTCGCATCTGCACTATCCAATGTTGTATGAAGAGAAGCAAATCCAAGAGATCCATGATGATGCAGATCCACAACGTCACTATAGTTTTTGCCAAATCTGCACTTAATCCTCCTTAGTCCAATATCATGCCGCACATTTAGACACATAAAAAGAAGGTGGTGCTTCTCTTTCTCTCTGTTTATACACTTGAATATGCAATAGGAGGAATAAAAAATGCCTCTTTGTTTCTATGTTATCAGAAAAGACAGAACCGTGAGCAAGTAGAGGAACAAGATCCACTTATTAGTTGTTGTTCTTCTTTGATGTAGTTGAACACAGTTTTGTATGCTGGAAATGACTTTGACAGCCAGTTTCATATACACAACTTGCAAAGATTATTCACGATTAGTTGCCACCTTGGATCATTGTAAGCTTTTGCTCTTATTCTCTGCCATTGAACCACTCTTCTGGTTAAAATTGTAGATGTTTTTGGCTGTCCACTGAAAGAAATTTATTTTTATTTTGAGGGTTTACTGATTCTCATAACCTTTACAATATCTCTATGTGCTTGATGTTGGTATGTAACAGTGGCATCAAGGCTTTCGATTGCTTAATTTGTCTCTTGATATCGAAATCAAGAAAATGGTTGTTAGTTTGTCGCTATAGAAACGGGTGTATGGTCCAAAGTAGTAGCCATTGAAGAAGGGCCGTCTGCTAAATTTTATGCTGCAGTCGTTTCTTTAGGTTCTTACAAGACTGGTTTTTTTAATTCCGGTGTTGGTGGCTGAAATAAGAATCTAACGCCCTTGGATGACATCTGCTACCTACACATTGGTTTGTTTTGGTTGGTTATAGCAGATTTGCTAATTACTTCCTACTCTTATTTTCTTATGGCTAACAGATGGTGGATACGATGCACAATTTGAACAAACTCCAGGGAGATTGTCTTTAAGAAAAAAAATTGAAGCTCAAATGCGAGTAGAAACTAACTGTGGCCGAAAGCAGAATCAATCAAGGTTTGTTAACACAGAACTCCTAGGATTGTATTGGAATCAAGTAGCATTTATTTTGTAAATATGAAATCACTCAGTTGTTGTATATGGTTTTATTGTAGTAAGAAAGATTATCCATGTGTGCTTTGGCTAGATTGATGCAGGAAAATGGGTCTTCGAAGCCAGGGTTACTGAAAATGTCCTATAGGTTGCACTATAGAAATGATCATTGATGGAAAGGTACGTGGTGGTGTTTTGTTTCTAACAGACAAATCTCTGTTCAAACGGAAGACTCAAGCTTTCGTAGTAGGCAAGTGTGATTATTGTTCTTTTTCTTTTAATTTCTTTGAGGATATAGTTTCTCCTTAAGCTTATTTTTTCTAAAGCATGTTTGATTTATTAATTGTGAGCAGGTAAAGGCCTACTAAGTGGTATTTTAAGCTGATACAATTGATCCTTCTGATGATGCTAACAAGAAGGTTGATTCAAACAATATGAACACACCCACAGTTGCCGCTGCTGATTACAAATAAAATCCCCGCGCTTGCGCGCCAATAGCAGTGTATGAATTGCACCTGAATTACACTTGCTTGACAAGGTCATTGGGACAAAATCAAGTGACAAACTTATAATTGTCGACATTATTCTTATTAGTTATTAACTTATATTTATTATTCTTTTCTTTTGAAAATTTGTATCATGTTTCCATACTAATAAGTTGTAAAAGGGTTTCTTCTGAAAATTTACGTTGGTTAGTCGTATAAACATGTTTTGGCAGCTAACAAACGCTCATGAAAGGAGGAAAATGGAATCTAATGGAATTTTCTTAATCTTTTCTTTCGAATATGTTTTGCTACATGTTAAAAAAAGTATTTGACATAAGAACATATTCATATTAATTTTTTATAACCAAATAATAAATTATCGCAAGTTAAAAATGCTTGTTGATTGATTTTAACGTTAAAACAAAGTTTGAACTATACATTAATTTAACCATATTTTCATATAAAAATCTCAAGTAAAAGAGAAAAGAATAACAGAACTTTAAATAAGAATTAATTTACTTTTTTTTATAAACTTGCTTACCAGTTTATATGTCTTTTTAATTTTGAAAAGAAAAACTGTGAATTTTAATAATTTCTAATTTGTAGTCGCCAAAAACAACACAAAAGTACAATAATATCTAATAATTTAGATAGTATTATCAGTCTAAGTATAAAATATATAAACTCAAATATAAATTCTAAACTAACCTAAATTTAATTAAAATATATAGGAAAAACCCGGGCGTAGTCCGGAAAAATCTCTAGTAAATATAATAAACCATCGGAGATGGTGACTCATGCCATTATTCCAAATTTTGTCAAGTTTCTACTAATAAATATGGAGATATTGTGAAATTAAATTCGGAGATCTATTGTTGCATCCATATTGTAATTATAGTATTGGTCTGTCGACAGGCTTTTGAAGAATACACAACTGACAACACAAATTGTGGTAGACACGGTTATAATTGTGTTTACCAGAACTACTATAATGGACCTAATGGTTAATGAATGTATACATCCACGCCTACCTAAACTATTTAAGACCGAACTTAAGTACTTCACATTTTCAATGTGATTTATGGATAGGTAAGCAATCCAATACCTAAACGAAATTATGAACTTAATTTTTTATGATAAAAACATTATAAGTTCTCATTTTTAATCCTTACTTTATGGCAATATCTTTTATTCTGTCAAAAGAAGAAAATAAGATATATCTCGAACCATTGTAATTTCTTTTACCTGGAATCTAAGAACACGATTAGTGAGAGTCTCTTCCATAACTTTTCAACATAAAAATGAAACAAATAAAAACTGATGAAAGAGATAGAGAAAATGGAAAAGACGGATTTCAAATAATAGATATTTCTTTAAAAGTGAAAAACGGTCATTACATTTGCCATGCTTTAAGTGGCTAAAGTTTTTTTTATATTTAATATTTAGTTATGATATTTAGTGATATTAATAAAATAAATTCATATACTTTTGTAAGAGTATCTTTTCGTTGATGATGCTCTAAGTTTCTTATAGCAACGTAAAACTAGACAAGTGACATGGATATGGTGTATCTGACCTGTAATGAAAACTAGATAATATCTTTTGGAATAGTCACAAATATACATTGAATATATTTATAATATTTGGGATGATTTCAAATGATTTTAGTTTTGATGAATTTATGATTTTGGTGAATTAAGAAAGAGCTGCCAGAATTTCAATTAAAATACTGTAAAATTTTATTCAAAATTATCAGATTTATGAAAGAAAAAAAAATTAAGGAATTTCATCAAACACAATAACTTTATTAAAATTCAATACTTAATATATTTCTAATAACAATGTATTTTAAAAGCACAAGTTAAATAATATTGAATTTAAAAAAAAAACTTCTTAAAATTTCATGTTTAACAAAAAGAAAATTTATTATTCAGTAGAAATCAGTCCATGTCTCAGAATGAATGCATCCTGTAATGTATTGGATTTAAGCTATCCCATTAGTTTGAATTTTCTAGAATAAATAATCTATTTTAAAAGAAACATGTACGTATCATTATATGTAGATACCGGAGGATAACCAAATATCCAAAGACCCAAATATTCTAAGAGCATTTAACGCTAAACCGTTTCACGGTTTCTTAGTTTTAATTTATTTTTTTGGTCTGAAAAAAAAAAGAAAAAAAAAAAGAAAACTGATCGCAGGCCGTCACGTATCGGTAGGGCCCGCAAACAGTGCAAAAACCCAACCAATATTTTCATTACTTTTGTGATCGGTTTTTATGGTTTTTGTGGAACCCCAGGTTAAGAAACCTCCTAATAACCCGAAATAAAAATGGTATAAGGTTGTGACTGAGAAATTTAGAATAAATAGGTGGAAAATAAAAAAAGTGAGAATAGGAGGAAAAATAAAAGTGGAAGAAAGAATACAGTGAAGTAAATGTATTTACTCTTGTTTTAGTTAGAGTAAAATTGTATGTATTTTTTTCTCTTTATTAACCGTGTTTAGATAAAGCGAGAAGAAAATGATTTTCATTTGATTGGTTAAAAAGTAGAATAACTCAGCTGAAATAATATTTACTCTACTACATTATCGCTAATAATACTTGTCAGTCAAAACCTAATTGTATAAAAAAATCCACATGCTTTCTTTACATAACCAGAACTTTCAGAATATCTAATGCTTGGTCAATTTCAATCAACATCATTCTTTTTAGGTAAAACAATAAGTCAATATATATATAAAAAGGTCGATATAATAGGAAGTTTTCGGAACATATCCCACAGCCCAACCCTAGACCCTTATACATCCCCTAATTAATTTCTCAATCTGACTCCAATCCAAAACAAAACCAGAAGAAAAAAAACAAAGAACAAAATGGATGTCCCGTTTCTAAACAAGAATTTTTCATCTTCATCTTCTTCAAATTCAAATTCATCATCATGGGGGCCTTCTTATCACCAAAACCCTAGAACCATATCTTTCAGAGCCACCAGTATCGCAAACAACTATTACGACGTTGACGAGGAAGAGGAAGAGGAAGAGGAAGAGGAAGAAGAAGAGGAAGAGAAGCCACTTTCTGCCATCATCTTATCCTCCTCATTCTCCTCCACATCATTCACGGCTGACGGCATAGAAGAGCTGCCAGAGACCGAGTCCATAGAGAATGTGATCAAAGGTATTAAACCATCAGAAAGACTCATTTTCGAACGAACAGGAAAATCCAAATCGATACTCGAAGAGATGAGGAACAAGGATTCATGCTCTTATACTTGGAATCAATCCACCTTTTCTACAATTTCAAATGATTCATGGTGGAGATGGTTGAGGTACACACCCATCATCACAGCTAGAGAAGCCTCAAAATGTATCATGAAGACGACCAAATAGATAAATGACATGTACAAGCTTGATACGTCGTAATCTTGCATGCACAATTGACGTTTGTGTGAGAATCTACAAGAGTTGCGTCTAGAGAGATTGCATATACGGACCCAATAGATCTTTTCGGAGGTTTCATCTCATGCCATATGAACAGTTAGTATACTCGTGAGCTCTTCTTCTTTATTTGCTTCCAGTGCGTGTGACTCATGCTGGTAATATATTTTTAAATTGATCTATGTATTTGTCCATTTGTCAATACAAAAAATTAAAACTCTTTCCGAAAGCAAGACAAAAACCATTAGTTTTGTAATGGATTAGTACCAAGGATGTCATTAACGATAGTAATGAAAGTGTAACAGTAATATACTTATATGATAATTAGCATAGAAGGTGGTAGGATCCATGTACGGTATATATATATATATATATATATAAAATATTGATAAGCCTCGTAGGGGAGTACCATGCATGCATGTGTTGATATGGTGCACAATATTATTCAATAGGAAGGTCGGAATATTTATTTTTTGAGTCCATCCGTAATTACTTCCATTTTATTTTGTATCCTAATAGAGAGAGGGACAGGGTATTTTGTTTGTGGATCATACCCAAGCATGGCATCAACATATGACCCATCAAAGTTTTGGTCTCAGGAACTTTAATAATCAACGTAATTAGATATGTTCTTCGGCTGAAATTTTTGTAATACCTCTCTTTATATAATAAAGTAGTGGTGTAAGTATAATTTCATTGTTTTTGAGCAACAACTTTATTTTTGTTTTATTTTTTCATAAAGAATGTCATTTTGTATTTTTTTTAGTGTAAATGTTCAACAAATTCCAGTTATATATTAGTATTAATTTATTAGTTAGATAAATTTATTAAAAATTATAAGAAAATTAGTGAAGGGTATAATAGAAACTTGAACACTACTAACATGTATAAAATATCAACGACACTGATAAAATTTGTAATTATTATTATATACATGTAAAATCTTCTAAATAAAAATCAAATATAAGGTCATATCCGAAAGTTACTACATTTCAAACTGCTTTAAAAGATTCGGGATATAGCATTATGTTTGTGGGTGCCAAAGCCTGCCACATGAGGAAATACGTGAAGGTAAGCACTAAGCATATAGACTGTTGCTTTTCTCATTTTTTTTGTCAAGTATGTGAATTCATTTAGGTGAAATGGCAAAAAGATACAAAAACTTTTGTCCCTTCACGTTTTTCCCTCCTTTACATTTGTCTTCTCACGTTACAACTTTAAACTTGATCAGTACCAAAACTAAACCATATTATGTTTGGACTCAGACGGCCAAGACTAAAATTTCTAAGCTAAAACTTTCGTGAACCAGATCAATCCAAATTTATTGTAGATATGTTCGTATTTAAGCCGGGCCATCCAAGCCGATGGCTTTAACTATTAAGGTCCTAGCATTAAAACTGTATCAGATTCTGGAAAGAGATGTGAATTAATTGTAATTAATGTTTGGGAAATGTTTCAGCTGAAGCTACTGCTTAGTCTGCTACGGAACTTAAATTTTTTTTAGCATCGACGTCATATCTTTTGAATCTTTGATAGTTAGTTGGTTAGTTCGACTGTTAGTTGAGTTTTACTTTCGGTTTCTTCTATTTTAATTCATTTGTGCCATATGTAAAGTCTGAGATACGTACACATGCATGCCTATTGTAAATTTTTATATTCGTTTCGCATTTAATTTAAAATTTTATATCTTTTTACTATAATATCTTATGCACTACTTCCTGTTTTAACACTAAACATTTATCAAAAGGTTCGCCGTTCATTTAACCTTTAATAAAACGACCACCAAGCATAGAACATAGCTCGAATCATTTTACTTAACTAATACGATCTATAAGAGATGATTACTGTATATATAATAGAAGCTTAGCAAATAATTGGTATAATCGTTTAGAATTTAGTTATCAGCGGATAATTTGATGTATCTAGGGGGTCTGGAGATAATTGTACTGATCATGTGTTCAAATTATTTGGTTTTGTTACCGAATAAGTGCATCTTCTTTAATATTGCAAATTCTTAGTCTATTTTAAGAAATAATTAGAATATTATGATCATGTTGGATATTGTCTGCAAGTACAGCTATCAAGTTTCAACTAATTATTTCGGTGATGTTGTACAGTTGATAAGCGAACACACACTGACTACGTAGCTTTTGGCTTTTGCAGACACTAATTCATTGCCTAGTTATGCTGCATATACTATAAATAATTATTTCTATTTTCTTCTTGTAATTTCATATAACATAGTTTTTTGCTCACTTTAGAAATTGAGAGATTGATTCGTACGTAGTGTTTGTGGGTCATAGTAGTTATTGGTGTTTGATAGCAATTATAAAAAATTACAGTTTTGTGCTGCTTCAAACTTTTCAAATCAAAATTGTTTTCTGAATATTTACAATTACATGTTTATACAAATTCTCGCATTCACAACCACATCTGCCTTTAAATTAGTCAAATCTTAAAAGTATATTCATCCATCTATTTTGATCTAACTTCAACCTGTTTAATTAAGAAAGCTAGAGTGCTGATCAACAAATATAGTTTCTGAAAAGACTTAATCAATTACAGAAAAAGACTTAATCAAAGTGGTCACTGCAACTAGGGCGAATTAGTTTTATGTATTTTTCTATTATTAATAATCAAAATTAAAAATTTATTAAAAGCGATATTAGATAAAACAAAGATAAAAGCTTAAATTAAATAAAACTTAAATGTACTATATGCATGTACTTATATCGTGCATGTGACTTGCATTTTTTTATTTTTGAAAAGATGTGACTTGCACTTTCATCGACAAGTTAACCTAATATTTTTTTTAGAAAGTAAATTCATGTACTATTAGACTATTAACGGAAATGTAGTTCATGTAGCGAATAAATTATATTAATGTATTATTCTTATATTTGAATTTTTGATATTCAAATAAGGACATTTTAGCTAATACGAAAAAATCTTAACCGGGGTAAGCACTCAGATAAAATGAATGATCCCCAACCAAACAATAAATATGGAGCCAATAATTAAATACCATTAAAAAAGACAACAAATCTTGAAACAAAGCAAATAAAGCCTCTCTACAGAAAAAGACCCACCCATCCTTTCGTGCAGCCTCTCCTTTTTTTAAGCTTTCCAAAAGCCTTAAATATTCCTTCCCTGTCTCACACATTAAGCCACATTCTAAATCCAACTCCAAAAAGAAAAGAGAAAACCTATACTCTTCTGTAGTCTTATTTTCTCAACAATCAAACAAAATACAAGAAAATGGGGAAGAAAATGAAGCTCCCATTTCTGAACAAGATCATTTCATATTCATCATCTTCTTCCTCTTCATGGCCATCACCTTCTTGTCATCAACAAAACCCTAAGAAAATATTTTTCAGAGCTTTCTTCACCGTTAACAAACCTAAAAATGTCAACAAACCCGAGCCACCTTCACGCAGCTTCTCCTCCTCCTCTACCACCACCAACATCATGGAAAAGCCACGGGAGATAGAGTGTATAGAGAATGTGATTAGGGGACTAAAATCATCAAAAAGACTTATCTTCGAACGTAGAGGAAGATCAAACTCCATACTCGAAGAAGTTACTAAGGAAGAAGAAGAAGAAGATGCTCCTGAGGAAGAAGATTCTATAGAAGGCTTCATGCTCTTGTCCGTAGAATCAAACGACCCTTACTTGGATTTCAAGAAATCCATGGAAAAGATGGTTGAACTACACGCTCTTCATCATGATTGGAGAAGGCTCGAGAAGCTTCTTTTCTTGTTATTGAAAGTCAACGTTAAGACAAGCCACGAATACATCTGCGCCGCGTTTGTCGACTTGCTCTTAAACTTAGCAGTAGAAACTTCTAAAGACATCGCCCAAGAACCTCGTCCTGTCCACGTCGAGGAATCTCCATCGTCGCCATTATCATTCTACACGTCGTACTCGTCCTCATATGATACCTCGTCGACGTCTGTCCGGGGATTACCGGATAATTTGATAGGTGAGAATAGAAGGGACGTTGTTTGTTGTTTATCGTCGTTGTTTGAGATGGAGGAGAAGATTATAGACAATATTTATTAGTGGTTATGTTACTTCTTAAATGTTGTTTACATAATTACATACATAAATCATATGTCATGTTTTAAATTTATAATACTAGACACAACTCTAGTGAAGCAGTGGTATAAAACGGAAATTGAAGTCGAACCAATTCATTTTCGCGCGATCAGTATAACCAATGTGATTTCTTTTTGTTTGTCAACCATAGTAATCGTTGTGAAAAAAAATTGCTCAGAATAGTATACAGAGGAAACTCATTTGCTCGACTGACACTTTTTTCAGGCATTTTTATAGCATTTTAGAAGCTTAGTAATGCTTATACAACTTTGTTCTTCCACGTAAATTTATCTCAATACCGAATAATGGTTTAGTGGCAAAAACTCTTAAATACAAACCCAATAAAAGTTGTTACGGCTGCACTAGGATGTGGCTGACCGAAAGTGGGGCAGTGTATTAGCCAAGATGCAGCTGGATCTCCTGCACAGAAACTAGTCCGAAAAAATAGAGAATAAGTGTCCAAGGTTTCAGACCATGACCGTTGACCAATTCAACAGTTTCAGCGAATCTGAACAGACTTTCTGGTAGGAACTTTCTTTTTCAAATTGCACAACATGTTTATGCATGGAAGCATTAAAGATTAATGAAAATATTTTTAATTCAAATGCAAAACAAAGTCCATAATGTTTTCGTTGCGGACAAAGGAGGTCATCGCTAGGGGTGTCAAAATGAGCTAACTCGCTCAACTCATAGTGAGCTCGACCTTTTCATGAGCTAGCTCAGCTCAGCTCATTTATTATATGAGCTTCAATATGTAAACTCGAACTCAAATCATCTAGATCATGAGTTAAATGAGCTAACTCGTGATTTAAATAAAAATAATAATTATAAAATAAAATAGAATAGTGATAGAATAACTTCTATAATATTGTTCAAAATTTAAATATTAAAAAATACTAAATAAAAACCAATACATGACAAAAATTAAAAAACAACACCTAATATAAATTAAATTAAAGCAAAACCAATGATCCAAATCCTTATTGTTCATGAGAGTCTTGAGACAATTCATTTTCAATGTCTTGTATGTATGTTTTACATTTTAATTTTAGAAGATAAATATGATTAATATAGATATTTATCTTTTAAGAAGATTTGGTTTGACATTTTAATTTTAGAAGATAAATATGATAAATATAGAAATTATTTATTTTTTACATAAAAAAAGTTATCCAAATATAATATATATATATAATATTATATATAATTGTAAGTATAAAAATGAACAAGCTCATGAGACAGCTCATGAGACAGCTCATGTTCATTAAATATCGTTCATATAATTCGTGATCTAATTTAAATTCGATCATTAAACTCATTAATTAAATGAAATTAAAATATAGAGATCATGCTCATGAAAAAGTGAGCTGAACTGAACAAGATCATGAGATATAGCTCATTTTGACATCCCTAGTCATCGCCAGAAATTTAGAATGTTCATTTGGTAGAAGCTTTATATAGTCCAACGGCTCAAATACATAGTTAATCGCGCTCCTTGTGGGCTCTAACGCATAAATATTGGGCTTCTATTAATTTGTTAGCTCGTCTCGCGCAGGATGCGAAACGACTTATTGTGACTGATGTTGAATGTTTTTTGTTGGGGCAAACAAAATTAGTTGAGTTTGAGTAGAGGAAAAATGTTTCATTGGGTGTGCCGGAAGAAACCATCTGTATTCCGTTGCTTTCTTTCAAAGCACTTTGGATCTCAGATGATTTTTGTCTCAGCTTTGTATTTCTTTTAGTTCTAAGCTCATAAACAAAGCAAAATACTCCGGTGAGAGCAAGTCCACTGGTAAGAGTCCTTAATGGATTCTTATGAATAAATTAGTAGTTAATTTGGTGATTTGAAAAGTTAAGAACCTTAAAATATATATATATATATATATATATTTATTTTAAAATTGAATGATTTGAAAAAAAAAAATACATAAAAATTTAAATAAAAATGACATAAAAACATATTAAAAATACAAATACAAATCGTAAACCAAAAAAACCGATTAGTTGAAATATTTATTTGTTCCAAATTTTTGCCATATATTCTCAACCAAATCAGCTTTCAATTGTTGATGTATTGTTTTATCACGAACTCGATTCCGAATGCTCATCATATTGCCGATATTTAAAGGCATATCTATAGAATACGTGAAATCCACTTGTGAACTTCGGTTTGATTCTGGTTGTGTGAAAACTGAAACATCAAACTGAGTGTACCCATCTCGTTCATCTTCTACTATCATATTATGCATAATGATACATGCTCTCATTATCTTTCCAATTTTTATTTTATCTCACAAAAGAGTTGGATTTTTGACTATGGCAAATCGAGCTTGCAAGACCCCAAAAGCACGCACGTCATCTTTACGTACAGCTTCTTGATGTGTATCGAATAAGGATGCTTTCGGACGTTGTGGAAGTGGAATAGATTGGACAAAAGTAGCCCATTTTGGATAAATACCATCTGTGAGATAGTAAGCCAAATGGTACTCGTGTCCGTTGACAATGTAATTCACTTTTGGAGCTCGACCTTGTAATATATCATCAAAAACTGGTGATCGATCAAAAATATTAACATCATTTAATTTACCTGGAGGTCCGAAAAACGCATGACATATCCAGAGATCTTGTGAAGCCACAACCTCTAAAACAATTGTTGGCTTTCCTGATACACGTGTATATTGACCTTTCCATGCGGTCGGACAATTCTTCCACTCACAATGTATACAATCAATGCTTCCTATTCATCCCGGGAAATCCGTGTATCTCTCCAATATCGAATAGTCGTTGAAGATCTTCTGGCGTGGGTTTTCTTAGATACTCATCTCCAAATAAATTTATGATTCCTTGAACAAAATGTTCCAAGCATAAAAGCGCAGTGGTCTCACCAATTTAGAGGTATTCGTCGACCGCATCAGCTGGGTAACCATATGCCATCATACGAATTGTTGCCGTTGCTTTTTGTAAAGGAGAGTGACATAACCTTCCAGTAGCATCTCTTCTTTGTTGAAAGTATGAGATATCAGCGGAGAGTCGATCAACAATACACATGAACAAGGGCTTGTTCATTCGAAAACGGCGTCGAAACATGTGAGAAGGATATGTTGCATCTTCAATAAAATAATCATTCCATAACTGCATGTGTCCTTGTTCTCGTTCTCTTTCGACGTAGGCTCGTTTTTTTTACTTTGATGCTTCTTAATGCTGACCATGATGAATGAGAAGATTTTCGAATTGTTGATCGAAAATTTGGTCGAATCTTTCCTCTATTTTTTCGAAATTATTAGAAGAAGAAGATGTCATTTAAGAAAGAAATGTGAAGAAAGATGTGAAGAACAAAATCTTAAAGATTTGGAAATACTTAAAGATGTGAAGAAATGTGAAGAAAGATGCCATTTGCTCTCTCTCGTGTTGTTGTTGTTTTGTTTTGGTCGGTACAACTTATAAAGAAAACATGAAGGTTCGGAACCACTTATAAAGAAAGCGTATCACACAAGTTGTCTACTCACGAGATACACAATACATATACCAAGACAACACGACAACAACTGGTTACAACAAAAGATACATCAGATATCTTCTTATGTCACATGTACAACAAAAGATACATCATATGTCCTCTATTGTCTTCTTATGTCCCATGTATACTGCTTTTTATACAACAACAAAGGACCCTCTATTGTCCTCTTATGTCACATGTACAACACAAGCCACACCCTCTATTGTCTTCTTATGTCACATGAACCGGTACTTTTTTTCTTGCCTTCACCTGAAACAAAAGCAAGAAGATACAATAAGCAAGCGAGAGAAGAAGTGAAACCATCATGAAACAAAAGACCATATTATAATGACAAGTAGACACAACTCTTTCTACTTTATATCGATCATGAATGGTGGAACACAAGCAGACACAACTCTAAACATTTAACAACATTAAAACTGATCAGGTTTGAACTTACTTCAACTGCAAAGTGGTTAGCATTAATATTTTTGCATTAATTAAGAAAGACCACAATGTTACACAGAAACAAACTCAGACACAAACCAAAAGCATTAAGAGAAACAAAGGAAAACACAAAGCATAAGCATTACAGAGAAACAAACCCAGACACTGAAACTAAGCCATCATGTCATTAATAAGCTTATTTTTCAAAGCAATTTCTAGTTCACTAAGTGGCTCTGTATTGGCAATTAGGCTGTAAAGCAATTTCTGCTTGTTAAGCTTTTTCTTCAGAGCATAGTCCTTCTGCCGAATCTCCCACATGCTCTGAAACTCCCTTCTTTCTTCTTCCAAAGTTGCTGGCTTGCTCATAGACTTTTTTCCTTTGGCCTTTGCTGCTTTAACACCAACTGGTCGAGCCATTCCTTCATCCCCTCCATGGCTTCCTGCAACAGAGGTTGAAGACTGTGCGGATTGGTCATCTAACTTCCTTCTTTTTGACTGAACTTTATCTTTAGTAGAAGAGGCTCCACACCATTTCTGATCATGGCGAAGCTCCAACCATGCATGCTCCCGTGTGAACTTCACCTTGTAATCATTGTAGAAAATCTCGTGAGCCATCTTTAAAACGTCATTCTCGTTCTGTCCACTCGATCTCTGTTTCGTTGCAGCTTCATAACAGCCAACAAACTTGCACACGCGCTCATTAATATTCCCCCACCTTTGTTTACAGTGCGTCAGCTCTCTCTTCTGCAAACCAGCCAGCTTTGGACTCGCAGCAAAATAAGCAGCAATTTGTTTCCAAAATGCAATTGCTTTCTGCTCATTCCCAACCACTGGATCTTTGGAGGTGTTCAACCAAGCACTTATGAGCACACCATCTTCTGTTGGTGACCATTTACGTCTCTCTTTACGGTCAGACACAGTCTCTGCATCTTCGTTGCCATCTTCAGTCCATTGTGAACCGAACACAGAGGCATCAGACGCAGAGAGTTCTATACTAGGCTCACGAGGGACAGACTGATAAGGGTGTTGGGTGTTTTGATGTTGACTGTTTAAGTGGCTTTGAAAGCTACAAGTTTGACTAAATGGATCCATGGCTAAGGAGAATGAAATAACAAAGGAGAAGGAAAGCTTCTTTGTTTTTATGTGTGTGTTGTTCAGATTTTAAAGTTGTTTAAAGTTTTTAGTTGTTGAAGTTTCAATGGTTATGTTTTTAATGGCAATCAATGCCTTAACTTAAAACTATAACAACCAAGAAAACTAAATGTAAATCACTCCAACCAAATCAATATCTAACACGCAACTAACAACTACCGGCATACAATCAAGTCCATTTGATTCAACCTAATCAATCGAACACGCATTAAAAGAAAAGTGTACTTACCTCTTGCTTTGATGATGTTGAATCCGTTTCTGAGAGAGAGTGGGTTCCGTAATGAATGAAACACTCAGCAACTCCCACACAACAGCAATCTTTACACAACCATCAAAGAAAGAACAGAGCAAAATGTATGAGAAAACCGAGCAAAATGTATGAGAAAACAATATCGAGTAAAGCATATACTAAGAACAGAGCAAAATGTATGAGAAAACTATATCCATAATTCCAAAATAATATCGAATCATGTGTAAATCATGAATGATGTTTGAGACAAAACAATCAGATCACATTCATCAATCTCAAGAACATAAACAAGGATCAAACAGACACAAGATTCTAAAACATGAACCTGATCTAAAATTCTAAAATACATCTCAAAAAGATTCCACCTTTGTCGACTAAACGATGAAATCACAACAATTTCACAAAATTGAATTTTTATGAATAAGAAAGACACATACACTCAGGATGAGAGACGTCGGCGAAAAGATACGTGAAAGTGTAGGACTCTTTCTCGAGAAGCTGGCGGAAGAGAAGCTTCGGTGAGGAAGTGGAAGCGAAACCTATCACGGATCTGATTAGAGGATGACGGAGCGAGAGAGAAAACAGAGCGACAGAGAAGGCGGACCGATCGACAGAGAACACGGATTGAGAGAGAAGACGGAGTGAGACAGACGACAGAGTCATCGACAGAGACAACAGAGCGAGAGAGACGACGGACTGACAGAGATGATGGAGCGACAAAGACGATGGAGTGAGGTAGAAGACGGAGTCGTCGAGTGAGAGAGAAGACGGAGTCGTCGAGTGAGAGAGAGGACAGAGTGTCCGAGAGAGAAGAGAGACAATAATGGACGGTCCAATGAGTCACTGACACATAAGGGTTTCTTAGCATTTCTTAAATGCTCATATTAAGCACCTGTTCTTTTTTTTTAATCTTTTTCATTTATTTTTTTCCTTTTTTTTTAAAACCCCTCCTTAAAGACCACCCATGGAAGTGGTCTGACTAAGTTTTGAAAATCTGATGCAAAATATTCTGTTATTTTTGCAAAAGGCCAAATTCTTTAAAAGTTGATAGCGACATTAATTAAATTTTAGCAAGTGTGGTTGAGAGACGGGTTAATTTCACATTCTGTTCTTCTCGTAAGCGCAAGTGTTTTAGAATCATCTGGGGTCTGACTGGAGATTAACTCCATATACCCCATACCCCCTTAAATGAATTCTTACTGCCCCCTCTCTATTCTTCCTACCCTTTTATCCTTGCACTCCCCAAACTAGCCTTTCATTTATTCTCCAATTAAATAAACCAACCATAATTCAACAACCTACATGGCCCACAAAACAATCTTAACCAATCAGATTTCTCCTAACCCACATGTCTCCTCCTTCATCGTACAAGCTTCTTCCTCTCATCCTCCATTAGCGTTTTTTGAAGCTCAAAAAATAGGCAATTCAGGTTCGTTTTCGATGATTTTTTTTTGTGATATTACATTTAAAAATCGTGTATATGATGGGTAACGTTAAGAAAGTAAGATTTGATGAAAATTTGAGAGATTTAAAACGATTTCAAAAACTGTGTTTAGGGCTATCGGGTATTTTTAACGTCCGTTTTGGGTGAATTTTTTGCTGAAATGTTATTAAAACAAGTGTATATCTCGGCTAGTGTAAAATACTAACAATAGGGTCCTAAAAGCGAATTAGTTAGTACAAGGATAAGTTCTGGGTATTACTGGTATAACTAGTTTTACTAAAGAAAAAAAGTTTACTGGAAATACTAGGATTACTATATTGATATTTCTTACTGTGATTTCTAGTATTACTATGTATAGTACTGAATTAAATTAGTATTAGTAAGAGAAGATTGTACGGTGTGATAATTAATTCTAAACATCTTAATAATGAGAATTCTAATGATATTCTATTTTATTTCAGGAAAATGCAAAATCTGAATTGCACAATCATTTGTTTTGATTATGGGGGATATTATATGAAAGATGGGGCTGAAATAAAATGGATCTCGGGAGGTGGTGAAGGAGAAGATGAAATCCACACGATTGTGTTGAGGAAATCAATGGAGGATATCACTTACTATGCTTTGGTTGAGCGTATTTGCAGAAAGATAAGGGTAGATGAATCTAAGGTGCAAGTGAAGATTAGTTACTTTCCAATGGTATTGTATTCGTACAAGCCATCATACATCTGGAATGATGAAGACGTTTTTGGTTATCTACTGCAAGTAAATCATGAGAAGTGTAGAAGTGTTCTACATGTGGAGTTCATCAATGAAGAAGTGCAACTTTCAGAAGAGGATGAGGATGGTACTGAGAATGATGAAACTGATGTCTATGTCGGTCTATCTGATAGAGAGGCTATAAAGGCTGGTGATGAAGATGGTAATGGTGGTGTGCTCACTTTTCACGAAGACATTGAGATGCATGATGGTGTCAATCAGAGACGGGATGATGGTATGGATTTGGTTATAGGTCAAGAATTTATAACCAAGGAGGCAGCAAAAGTTCTTATTCAAGCAGCGTCGTATCAGAAATCTTTTAAATTTGATATAATTAAGTCGGATACTAAGAGATTTGTGGTTAAATGTCGAGGAGCCAAAGATGGGTGCAATTGGTTTGTGCGAGTTGCAATGTTAAAGAAGTCAAATATTTGGACGGTTAGAAGTTTCATCAAGCAGCATACATGTTCTGTCGTTACAAGAACACTGCCTGATAGAGAGGTTGGTGATGAAGATGGTACTGAGAATGATGCAACTGGTAATGAAGGTACTGGTGGTGTGCTCACTTTTCACGGAGAGATTGAGATGGGTGAGAATGTCACGGAAAGAGATGAGCATGTGTTTGAAGATACAGAAGTAAGACCAGTAGTTGTCTATCAGCCACGGGATGATGGTACATGCTTGGTTTTAGGTCAAGAATTTAGAACCAAGGAGGAAGCAAAAGTCCATATTCAGACGGCTTCACATAAGAAATGTTTTGAGTTTGATATAACTAAGTCGGATACTCAGAGATTTGTCGTTAAATGCCGAGGAGCCAAAGACGGGTGCAAGTGGTTTGTGCGAGTTGCAAAGCTAAAGAATACAGATCTTTGGACGGTTAGAAGTTACATCAAGCAACATACATGTTCTGTTGTTACTACAAGAACACTGCCTGATAGAAGGAAAGGCACATCACAAATTGTTGCATCTGTTTTGGCTCAAGATTATCCTGGTACATTTGACACACCAGTTCCCAAAGTTCTGATCGATTTGGTTCATCGAAAGGTTGGTGTGCATGTTTCATACACCTCAGCATGGAGAGGAAAAAGAGAAGCTGCTAATGAAGTGCGAGGAAGTCCAGAAGAGAGTTTTACTTTATTATACTGCTATATGCACATGCTGGAGCAGAAAAATATTGGCACAAGAACTCGTGTGGTAGTGGATGAGGCCAACAAATTTAAGTATCTGTTTTTTGCCCTGGGAGCTAGCATAGAAGGGTTCAGTGCGATGAGGAAAGTCCTGATCATTGTGGATGGAACACACCTGAAGAATGTTTATGGTGGAGTTCTCCTCGTTGCGACTGCTCAGGATCCTGATCATCACCACTACCCAATTGCGTTTGGTGTAGCAGATGGTGAGAATGATGAAAGCTGGATATGGTTTATGGAACAGTTGAAATCAGTGATATCCGATGTCCCGGGATTGGTATTTCTTTCAGATAGAAACAAAAGCTTGATCAAGTCAGTACGTCTAGTGTTCCCTGAGGCCGAACATGGGTATTGTATATGGCATTTGTCTGAGAATGTTAAAACCCACGTCCATAACAACAAAGATACTTGTGCGTTCAAATTTAGAGAATGCGCACACGCTTATACGGAGGCTGAGTTCAAGTACCTTTATCATGCTTTTCGCCGGAAGTATCCTAGTGCAGCAGCGTATCTTGACAAAAGTGTTGAAGAGAAGAAGTGGGCTAGATGTTACTTCAGAGGAGATAGGTACAATGTTGACACCACCAATTCAGTAGAATCTTTTAATGGTGTTATTAAGGAAGCGAGAAAGTATACCTTACTACCAATGTTTGATGTTATCATTGCGAAAATGTCTGAATGGTTTAACAACCATAGGAAGGAGGCAGCTGAAATACCATACACACTGAAGCTTGTGCCTATTTTGGAAACCGAAATGTCTAAAAGATGTGTTGATGCGGGGTTTCTTACAATTGACGAATTAAACAGCTTCCATCTTGAGTACAGTGTGCATGGTACTGACGGCAAGGTTTATACTGTTGATATGGCTAGGAATACTTGCAGTTGTGAACAATTTGATAAAGACAAATACCCTTGTGTGCATGGAGTGGCTGCTGCCACATTCATGTCTAAGGCAGCGAGAAGGGAACTCCATCTATCAGAGTATTGTTCAAAATACTATTTGGTGGAGCAATGGGCTTTGGCTTATCACAGGACCATATATCCTGTTCCTCATATGTCTGATTGGGTTATACCAGAAGATGTTAAAGCAAAGAAAATATTTCCTCCAGATTTTGACAAGAAGAAAGGAAAACCACAACAAACAAGATTTGCATCAGTAGGAGAATCCCGTGGAAGAGGAAAAAGAGGCAGAGGAGGAGCTAGAAGAGCCAGAGGAAGAGGCAAAGGAGAAGGTATGGCATCGTATTTTGAATGTGGGAGTGGTTCAGGTACTACCTAGGTTTTACTGGAGATTACTGGGCTTATTATGTGAAATTTGGATTACTGGGTTTTACTGGTATTATTATGTGCAATTTGGATTACTGGGTTTTACTGGTATTATTATGTGCAATTTGGATTACTGGGTTTTACTGGTATTATTATGTGCAATTTGGATTACTTGGTTTTACAAGTATTATTATGTGCAATTCGAAACCAATGTGTATCACTACGTTATGTGTAATTTAGACTATCTTTATATGATTATTTTCAATTCGTAGGCTACGTATATAATAAATATATAGATTAGACTATTTTTGTTAATTATTTTCAATAGTTTAAGAAAATCTTAACGGTTTTCCAAAAAACTTCCTTAACTTTCATTGTTAGTATGTGAATGATTAACAATATAGTAAGTAGAATTTTACAAAATACATATTTCTCGTAAATTGCTTATGTAAATGTCTTCTTTGACGATAATAATAGGGTAAAATCATTGGTTCTACTACCAAACATTCTTTTTTGAGATGGATTTACTACAAAAACGTAAAAAATGCCAAAGTATTACTACGTGTATGGTGGTATTACTATTACCTTGAAGATTACCATAGGTATTACTAAGTGTTAAAAATAATATTAAAATATTTATGACGGCTGCACGTTTTAAATGTGAAATGCATTTTTCAATTCGTTTTTTAATAATATATATATATATATATATATATTTTAGTGTTTTACATGTGTTTACTAACTTTTTGTATATTTTTTATAGTGTTTTTTTTGGCGTAATAAACCCAGTAAATCTAGTTATCCATCTTACTCATTTTTGGGCATGGTAACACCTGTAAACTTAGTTTTCCAAACCTGTTGCAACACACCAAGATTTAAACATTCAGAAGCATTCTACTACCAAGTTTTAAACATCCAAAATACTTAACATTCTACTACCAAGTTTTAAACATAGATTCCTAATAAATACATAAGCCTAAGGCTTTGTTTTACGCTTCTTCCCCTCCGTGAAAGGAGTCTGCACCCACTGTGATTTCCTCTTTGGCCTGCCACTCTTCTTAGGTATAGCAACAGCGGCATTCTCCTTGCACCTATGCATGATCCAAGGACTCGGTGCTTCCTTGTAAACAACCATGATCAACCTTTGCTTTTCTTCCTCAGTATATTCCTCAACAATTTCCCCAGCCTGTTCCTCGACAACTTCCCCAGTCTGTTCTTCAACAACTTTCACAGCCTCTTCCTCTTTTTTCTCTTCTTCTGCAACTTTCTTCCTGCTTTTTCCCTCTGTTTCCCCAGCCTATTCCTCGACAACTTCCCCAGCCTGTTCTTCAACAACTTTCACAGCCTCTTCCTCTTTTTTCTCTTCTTCTGCAACTTTCTTCCTGCTTTTTCCCTCTGTTTCCACTGCCTCTTCCGCAACAACTTCAACACCTTTTCCAGGTTCTCCCTCCATAGTCCTTGTCACTAGTCTCCTCGCAGCCATTGCCTTAGTCCTACCACGTGGTGGTGTGGGAGTTCCCTCCGTCTGATTCCCACGTGGTGGTGTCGGAGTTCCTTTTTCTATCTCTGCCTCCCGAGCCTCAGATTCCACCTCATCAGTCTCACTTTTCTCCTTATCTTGCTCCCTGGTTTCAGACTCTTTCCCTTCAACTTCTTCTTCTTGATCCTCTTTCCCTTCAACCTCTGCTTGATCATCTTCGCCTTCAACCTCAGATTCCACCACTTTTTCTTCAACTTTCTCATCATCCTCACTGTTCTCTTTCGCTTCGTCACTGGTTTCAGCCTCTTTCTCTTCACCTTCTTCTTCATCTTGTTTCCCTCCAACCTCTTCTTCTTCCGCTTCAATTTCTTTCCACAGTTTATCAGCTTGTACTCTACATATCTCCTTCAATTGCTTCAACTCATCAGTCTCACTCTCACTCTCACTCTCACTGTCTTCCTTGTCTTGCTCATCAGCCTCACTATTTTCCTTCTCTTTCTCATCCTCTTGCTGAGCATTGTCATCAGCCTCTTTCTCTTCCCCTTCTTCATCATTTTTTCTCTCAGCCTCTTGCTCAGTATTCTCGATGTTATCGTTCTCTTTCCCAGCCTCTTGCTCAGCATTAGCTTTGTCCTTCTCAGAATTAGCTTTCTCCTTCTCTTCATATGTACCATAGTCCCACTGTCGAAAATCCATGTCTTCACCATGACTCGGCTCCACCTTACTCTCAATAGAAGTTAGCTTGTCTTCCATTTTCTTAGCCCTTCTTTTCAAAATCCGCTGGTTCTTTTCAATATGACTCATCCTTGAGCCTAGAGCCTCTAGCTTTGTCTCCACCGTTACGTGAAGTCCAACAAATCCTTCTCCCATGAACTCCAAAATCCTCTCTTCCAGACCTTGCAACCTCGAATCTAAACCAGAATTAGAGGATGATCCTTCTGCAAACGTCACCTTTTCTTTGTCTTTATTTTTTGGCAACACTCCTCGTGCAGCTTGATCTAACTCATATAGCTCTTTCCACCAAATATTCTTCTGCTTCACATTTAACCAGTAGTTCCAAGTATCACTTGGGCTGCCCTGACGGTCATACTCTCGCTCCTCATCAATGATACGAGCCAGCATAATTTGCTCACCAATAGTTGGAACTAACACACTGTTGATAACCTGAAAATAAAACAATAAGTTAGATCAGTTAAATTTTATGTTCATCTAGCTTCTACTATAACTATATACATGTACCTATGTGTCTCCAACTACAGCATATATGTCTTCCAAAGGATAACCCTTAAGACTGGACTTTGTAAATCGGCTCTTGCACATCCTTGGACAGTCTTCACTACAGTCGTCTGAATAGATTCTAAACGTTTTCTCCAAATCCGGAGTACACTCAAAAGCCAAAACCTAGTACATCCATTGTCACAGTGTTAGATTTCAATTATATAACAACTAAAAATTTACAAAACTATATGATTTACCTCTAAAGGGATAATGAATCCAGGAAAGGCGCATGCCTCTTTCACTTCACCCTTCAGATTGTTCATCACGTGCTTAATCTCCTTTATTGCATCCTCTAATGTTAGACGACCCCAGGGAAATGATCTGCAAGCATCTAAATCGTCAATCATCCTTAATATGAAGAGGTCTAAATGTCCAGAATCCTTCGGCTTTCCTCTGATAACCCGACCAAGAAAAAACAAGACAGTCATCTTCAATCTATCTGGACACGGTGGCATAGACAACATCTTCTGCTGCACATCGCTGATGGTGATCTTCTTTCTGTCATGGAAGTAATAATCCACAAACTTATAACCCCCCAACTTCTCGTAGTTTGGTGGATAATCACCGCAGTCTAAGCCAGAGATGAGGGCATGCTCCCTCATAGAATAGCGGATGGGTACACCATTAACCGTAAACCATGCAACATCATCTTCTGGAGTACAAATGGTGCGCAAGAGTAACATCCACATCCCCTGGAGCTTCAGGTTATCTTCGTCTGGCATGTGGAAGAAATGTTGAAACTGAGGATGGCTTGTGAACCATTCAGCCTCAGGCTTACCCTTGATGAGCTTTACTGTCTTGGTTACAAAGCACTTAGTTTGTATCTTGGAACTCTTGGGGAACTCACTGCTTTTGAAGTAGAACTCAAGGGGTTGCATTGGTTACATTTCCTGCAATCAAAATACATATATACATGTTAGTAATGCTAGTAATACAAGAAGTACTAGTAGTACTGCTAATTACTACTCAGCATTTTTCACTAAAAATAACAATGAATAGAAAATATATACCTCTCTTTCGGACCCCTCCCTTTCGGACTCATCTGAGGCTGAGAGCGATTCTACACTCTGTGCTCTCACTGGCTCTCTCACTGGCCTACTCTTCTTACTCTTCTTACTGCTCTTGTGAACTCTCGGCTCCGGCCTTTTTGCAATTGAATCCGGTTTTTGGATTCTAAGAGATTGACGACGCCTTTCATTGGGGACTCCTTTTTGATTTCCCTTCATAACTTCCCTGTACAAGACATTACAACACTCAATGAAACAGACATTACAACACTCAATGAAACTAAATTCAAACCGCAAAACAACAACACAACATCAACTAAGTTTCCCCAATACAATTTTATTAACAAAAATTAAATACAATTTATCACTCAAATCGGAAACACACAAAAAAAACGCATCAGTCTACATACAGATTCGATGTAAACATAAGACACATTCAAAGTTTTCCCCAAATTTGTTTTCAAATCTACATACAAATTCGACCAAATAACAACCAAATAAAGGGAAACTAATCACTTACCACAAGGAACGAAGATGGAGCTTCGATTTCGACAAAGAAGGAAGAAGAAACGAAGCGGTCTCGACTTTAGGGTTTCAGACAAGAGAGACAAAGAGATAGTTGAGACACAAACGAACAAGGAAGAACGAAGATGGATTTTCGAATTAGATGGAGAATGAACAAGGAAGAACGAAGATGGATACTCTAGGGTTTCAATCTCCGATTTCGCAATAGAGAGTGTCGCAAGGGGAAGGTTGGGGGGAGAGACAGACCTGATGATTGAAATTTTTTGAGAAGAGAATGTTGAGTAATTCAAAACGACATCGTTTTGGTTTAGATGGGTCGGGTTTTAGGGTTTGTATTGTATGGGTCGGATCTTTCTGGTTGGATCTTGGAAATAACTAAATTATTTTAGGGCAATTCGTCTTTAGTCACGTTTTCTATTTAAAAAAAATGAAAAAGAAATTATATTATAATAAAGGGATAAATGAGGATTTTTTGGGGGGTAGAGGGCATATGGAGTTATGCTCCGGTCCGACTGTCTGATCCTTGTTAAAACATTCAAATTCGACTATTGTGGTCATAATTTCTAGAAAAGACTGGTTATGCAAATATTTTTTTCCTATCTTTGGTGGTATAGAGTTTGAATCTTTAGTTAGGGGAAAGGAAGTTTGCTAATTTTTATTAAAGGAGAAACGGGTTGATTGGGTGTACCTGAAGCAACCATCTATATTTCTCTGCTCTCATAATTCAAAACACTTTTGCATTCAAATGATTTTGATCTCCCTTTGGAACTCTTAATAAACAAAGCCACTTCCTTCCTTTTTCCTGTCTTAAACGCAGAGAGCAAGAGCTATTGCATTCACCAACATCCGCCGTGCCTCTACTCTTTCGGTTCTCTTTGTTTCATGGCTTCTCGTTTTCTCTCCTACATGGAACCCTATGGCTGCTCCGATGGAGTTAGTTCTGTGGGATTTCGTCTCGTCCGCCGTTCGTTACTCTGCTTACCACCGCCCCTTTCGCTGCGCCACGTCTCGAGGTCACGCCTTCGGTGCCGCCTCTACTGCTCACCCATTCGTCACCGCATCCTCTGTTCAACCCTCCGTCGCTGTGTTTTCTCTTGGAGCGTGTAAATTCGCCGAAGCTTCTCAACTCGAAGGAGGGCAAACCGGATCTGATCCTTCTCACCTCCTCGATTATGTGCTTCACCCACGAGATCTGTTGCCGTCTACGCCGCCGCCTCCTGAACTACAGAAACTCGGATCTGAGACTGTCTTTCCGCCGCTGCCGCCTCTCCTACGCCCCCTTTTTACATCTCGGTTTCCACTGCTCCTCCACCGTGGGTTTCAAAAGGTGAACTGTCACCTAAGCCTATCCAACAAACTGGGCCCTTTGACTTCATCACGTTAAGGTCGGACGTTCTCGATTGGTGTGAATGCTCCTCCACGGTTCCATCTACTTCAGCGTCAATTTCATATAAGGAACCAGAGCCCATGCTTACCAATATTTTTGAGATTCACCAAGGTCTCTATGGAGCTAAGCTACATCGGTCAAATTGATGTCGCCTAGTGACCGCTGGACCTATTGTGCAAGAGTGTTGTTTCGCTAGATTTGTTCATGACTATCTCACCGCTGCGTCTCTATCACACTACGCCGTCTCAAGCATCGACGGTTCTTCACAAAACCGGATTTGTGGCCTTCTCGATCTCTTCGTCGCTGACCTTTTGTGCAAGAGTGTGGACTCGCCAGATTTACTAACTACATCACTGCTGCGCGTCCATCACAGTACGCCGTCTCAAACATCGACAGTTCTTCACAGAATCAGCTAGGCGACATCCAAATCGGAGTTGTTGCACGGAGATCCAACCATCCCAAAGCTTTTTACCTCTTACCCGATGTTTGCTCACACATGTTTTGTTTGAACGAGTGCGATGACTGTATGCTTAGTTTTTTTTGGTCACAAATTATTGGGCTCGACACGGTAATGTTGAGTTCCAAGGTTTGGACCCAATTAAACCATCAGCTCTGTCATCAAACTTTATCATAAGCGCCTCTTTGGAGGCAAAGCTAGAGCTTGAGATTCACGTAGTCTCTTCGGTAAGCCTTGTTGGGTTTAAAGCTGATGGTGCTGGTCTCAGCGGTATATCAAGTCAGATAGGACTTCATACTCCCAATGTTGCCTATGGTTTTAGAGCTTCTCACCTAAAATTCTTGACATTCAACATTTCAACTTTTTATAGGTGTATCAACGTCGTTTTCGACTATCAATTGTTCTTTCGAACAATCGCCATGGGAACAAAAATGGAGCTTCCTTTTGGGTTTCTTCATTTCGCTGAGCATGACTCGCCCCTAGAGAGTTTTATGTTTAGTTGCATCGTAATGTTTTCTAGTTTCATTCTATCGGGATCTTCTGCTTCAGTTGTTAACTTTCATGTTGTTTGAACATTTTTAATATAAGTTGGTGTTACAAAAAAAACGCAGACAGCAAGGATAAAATAATTGATGAATTTGTGTTTATTCCGTTGCTATTGGTCTGTGTATTATACATAAGCGGGTTTAAGATATTTTGTTATATATGTTAGCATTTTCATGATAATAGAAGAAATCAAAGCTCTCTAGCGAATAGTGACCTATCCTTCAAAATATTTATGTATCGTCCTCTTATTTTCAAGAAACATATGATTGTAGGATCATTTCTCTCTTTATTTTATGGCACAACATATTCTCATTTCTTAAGTTAATAATATATAAATGCATGGGTAAATGATGCTTTAGCTTCTTTTGTAGAAGCATTGAGAGGGGACGTGAGTGTGATAGTACTTGTTGCAGGGAATAGTGGCTTTCAGGTGAAGGTGTACATAAAAACAAGTAAAAAGCTGTAGAAAAGATGATTGTGGAATGAAAGGAAAATTTCTTCTTTCTTATGAGGATTTTGTAATGCAATATTCTTCTTCTTCACAAGAAAATATAGTTGATTTATTACTATTTTATTAGTCTTTTAGGACATACATATCTATGGTGGGAATTTAGCTTAGATAATTCTCTGCCAAAGTGTATAAATCTTATTGAAGATTCCTAGGCAAGTTGAATGGTGGTGTATTTTTCTATTCTTTCTATGCAGTGGCATGCTACATCTGAGAGAGAGATATGTTTTCATCAAAGTAGAAGTATAATAGGTAAAGCTCCTTGTACCAATTACTGCAATGAAATCATGTTTGAATAATCATACTCGGAATCATTTCTTTTTGTTCTTTGATTTAAACACTTCCTTATCCTTGTCTAAATTATGGGGCCTTCATTAAATTAGTTTGTATTTTTAGTGGATTCTTTAAAGATTTGATAAGATCTGCATATGTTTAGCGTTGTATGCGTATGTATTTATTGTTGTCAAGATAAGATATAAATAGATGACTTAACATTTGATTAGTGGTACGAGAATCAAACTTTTTTACTCTTAAGTTGCAATTATAATAAATGCACAGTTCCGCTTCTATGAGTATACATCTTGATTTCATCTTCTTGTGTTTTTTTTTTCATTCTGTGAGCTCCTGTTACTGACCTGAAACTTTGATTTCGTAAGGCACATGAAAATGATTGGTCATGTTGATAGCGAAACAGAGACTGTCCCCACCAAGATGCTGGCTTGTGTGCTTTCGTTTAATCTTTTTCTTGTTCAAAACACCTTCGTTTCTTCTTCTCTCTCGTTTTTAGAATGAAAATTATGGTCCAAAAGCTACACACTTTTATGAAAGTAACGAAAGCGAATGATGCACTATATACATAAAGTCTGTGATGGGTCAGATGGTTTGAGTTGCTCTTTAGTGTTTTGATCTTTTAGGGGGGTTGAGTTTCTATACTTTGTGAGTAGAGAGAAATTGTCTATCTTGAACAAGTGAGAATTAGAGAAGTTTGAACATTTATATGAACGATTGGTAAGAAGCATCAAAACGCTCCCAAGCTCGACTATCGAGGCCCATCGTTCTACTCTTCTCTCCGGCGCCGGAGGAGCTCGGGCTCGCCGGCGTCGGGACTCTCCGTTACATCTCCGTGTTACTGCCCTCTCTCCTAGCATTTTCATAGTCTGTGTTTTCGCCTGCTGTCTCGCTTCCGTTTCGCTGTGTGCTTTCTCCGTCACCACTCATCTTGCTCGCCGTCTCATCGTCATTTCGTCTGCTCGGATCTGTGTAGCCATTTCTCCTCTCAGGGCGTGGGTAAGAGTCGGATCTGTTCAGTCAGTGAGTAAGCTCACCGGATCTGTTCGACTCTTCGTCACCATGGCTACGCCGTCCCTGATACGAGCCAAGTCTCTTCCTCCACCATCAGATCTATCGCTCACTTCACCTAATCTGGTCTCCTGTCGCCGCGCTTCTCCAACCGGAATCTTTCGCCGACGAGATAGACCCATCACCACCGCCACCACCACGCCGTGTGCTTTGCGTTTGTGCTTCTCTCCTGTTCTTATCCTCAAGCCCGGCTCTCCCTCTATAACACCGTCTCAACCCCCACAAGACAGCAAGTACTCAGTGCTCAGCCTGTTCTCGACTAGACTCACTGGACTCACGATGACAGCTCCCTCCGACGATGCCTCCTGCTCCGACGGCGCATTGGGTGCAATTATTTGCCAAAGGAAAACCCTAATCTTAGTGGACCTTATGGGCTTGGGCCTGGCCACAAGGAGTTCAGCTACCAACCTTTTTTCCAAACGATACATTTGCTTTCACTCGTGGACATGGGCAGTGTGCATAACTAAAATCACCGAATCTATGCTTAGCACCGGTTCACCTAGCCGGCCCCTCCCTCTTGTGTATCGTCCTTTCCCAAACCCAAAGGTACTTTCGTGTGGTCTCCTACCACAATTCCCTCCGTCTGTGTCCATACGCTTTGTAGTGTCAATTTCAATTATGGAACTGGAGATGATGTTAGACCTATCCGGTTCACCGGGCGTTTCACTGGATTTGCTTTCTGATGTATATGAGATTCTCATAGTCTTTTCAGAGATCACTGATGGAGATAGAGCTGTTTGTTTACTGAACTATTTAGCTAGTTCTAGATGTTCTTTGGGCTGTTCAGCCCCCTCACAAACCCATTCGCTTGGGTGTATCAACGTCGTTTACGACTATGGCAAGCTTGTTGGAGCTTTCGTTTCAGGGATACAAGTGAAGATCATCCAAGGATTTCTTCACATTGAGCTAGCCTCTCCCACCAACATTTCTATCTTATGTTTTAGTGTACTCTTTGTTGTTCATCTGACCGTTGAGATTAACTCCGGTTTTATCGTCTTACCGTCGAGCATAGCTCCGGTTGTATCCACTTAACTTTTAAATTTTAATATATTACGTTGAGAAAAAAAAAGGGGGGTTGAGTTTCTAAATACCATGCATAAATAAAAGAAAAGAAAAGATACAAAGACCAAACTGGTGATCATACTTAGTTGGATGAGAGAAACATAGTACTCTTGAACACTTCTCATGCGTCCATATCGGTCAGGCGGATGATCAGTGGACTATATGCATCTCTTGGAACATAATTTGGCATTGCATATTTTTATTATATATTGATAACTTCTGATACTTTAGAATAAGGTAGGAAAACTATTCATACATTTTCTCTTAACTGGTTACATGCAGCACTTATTAAACTATGTTAACTTGAGTAAAACCAAAACTATTCTTAGAAAAATTATGTTTGTGGCTCCTACCTTGTTGCTTAACATGTGATCCTGAGTTGAGATTACTTGACTAGATCTCACTGTTGTTTGAAAAGTGCTGGGACTTGGCTAGTAGTAGCTAGCTTCAAGGTGCCAAAAGGAGAGAGTGATTATATTCCAAATATTTTCTACTAGTGTTATTGGGAAAATTATTAATTATTTATGTATCATATAAGTGAATGATGATTTGCGTCTTTAATTTGGTTATTTTTTGAGTGATACACTTTGAGAGACCCACTAAACTCCAGTACCCATTACATCTTTTTTCTTTTGTGAAATTTGATGAGAAAGAAAAGAATATAAATGCAAAGCTGAGTGTTTTGACGCTGCTTTGTCATCACATGCATTCCACTTTACACTACAAAATTCCTAAAAATTCCTCAAATTTTGTCTCTCACAAGAAAGGCATGCACACATCCTCCTCTTCCTCATATATTGAAGACCTTTCTCTCTACCTGCTCCCTTGATCTCTCTCTCTTTCCTTACCTGCTCTTAGGTTTAAGACAGCCCCACCTTCAAAATCTAAAAACAGTGAATAGACTTTTTTTTCTTTGGGTGCTTTCATTTTCCAAGGTAAATGGAAAGAAGAGAAGAACCTTGAAACCTTTACCGTGGACCTCTCACTTCTCAGTACTAGTACTATTCCCCACCTTGTGTTCCGTTAAGGTGTTTTTGTCACCATGAGAGCTGGAGGCTGCACGGTGGAGCAAGCCCTCACGCCTGAGGCTGCAAACATGGTGAAACAAGCCATGGTCTTAGCTAGAAGGAGAGGACATGCTCAAGTCACACCTCTCCATGTGGCTAGCACCATGCTCTCTGCTCCCACTGGTTTACTCAGAACAGCTTGTCTCCAATCTCACACGCACCCTCTTCAATGCAGAGCCCTAGAACTCTGCTTCAACGTGGCTCTAAACCGTCTCCCGACCTTCACAGGGAGTCCTATGTTAGGGGTTCCAACGTCCCCTTTCCCTTCCATCTCTAACGCTCTCGGTGCCGCTTTCAAACGCGCGCAGGCTCACCAGAGACGTGGATCAATCGAGAGCCAGCAGCAACCGATTATAGCAGTCAAGATTGAAGTGGAGCAGATCATAATATCCATTCTCGATGATCCTAGCGTTAGTAGAGTGATGAGAGAGGCTGGTTTCTCGAGTCCTCAAGTCAAAAACAAGGTCGAACAAGCTGTTTCTTTAGAGGTTTGTTCCAAAACAATTTCTTCGAACAAACTCATGTTAACTCCAGCCAGTAACGAGGATGTCATGACCGTTATAGACAGTCTAGTCGATAAAAAGAGAAGAAACTTCGTGATCGTGGGAGAGTGTTTAGCCACTGCTGACAAAGTTGTGAGAGCGGTGATGGAGAAAGTTGACAAAAAAGACGTGCCCGAAGCTTTAAAAGACGTGAAGTTTATAACTTTGTCGTTCTCATCGTTAGGACAACCAAGTAGATTAGACGTGGACCGTAAGCTAGAGGAGTTGAAGACACTCGTGAAGAGCTGTATTGGAAAAGGAGTGATTCTAAATCTTGGAGATCTAAACTGGTTCGTAGAGTCGAGAACAAATAATAGCAACAACTACGGTGTTGTGGAGCATATGGTAATGGAGATTGGGAAGCTGGCTCGTGGTTTGCTCACGGGAGAGCATGGAAGGTTTTGGTTATTAGGTCTTGCAAATTCAGAGACTTACGTGAGATGCAAGTTTGGTCAACCCTCGCTTGAGTCCCTTTGGTGTCTCACTACTCTCACGATTCCGACAACTAGTAGCCTCCGCTTGAGTCTCGTCTCCGACAGGTAAAGTCTTCTCAACTGTTTTGTCTCTTTTCGAAAAAGATAAATTTACCTATAGTGTTTTTGCTTTATTTTGTACCTTTTTATATTATTTATTGTATAATTTTATCTGCTTTCTTGTGAAAATTATTAAAGAAAAAGTTTGGAGAAAACATGTTATTTCATTTCAGTTTAGATTAAATATTAAATCAAATTTAACAATCTCTGACTAATCACCATGCAGTGAGCTTGAAGTCAAGGAATCAGAGAACTTACCCCTACAGCTGCATGGATTAGAGGAGCAGCTAAACTTATGTGAGGAATGTTCTGTCAAGTTTGAAGCTGAAGCTCGGTTCTTGCAATGCAACAATAGCAATGTAACCTCTCCAGGTTTACCGGCGTGGCTTCAACAATACAAGAAGGATAATCAAAATAGTCACACTGTGAGTTGTATAACAACACCAAATCAAATTCACATTTCTCATTTTCTTCTTTTACGAGCGTCTATGTTTGATTTTTGGACTTGGCAGGATTTAGATTCTTTAAACGGACTTGTAGTTAAGTGGAGCACAATCTGTGATTCAAATCACAAGAATCCATCTATAGAAACACTCACACTCTCTTCCCCTACTTCTACATTTTCTAGTTCCATTCAACCTTTGAGCACTCTCCACCATCTTGATTGGCCCGTGATCAAGACAAACAAGTATCGTCGTCAAGATTCTGTGACCCCTGATGCATCCCACTTAAGACTGTTTATTCCAGAACATGATGAGCAAAACACGATTAACTCTGCAGCTTCTTCGAGCGATGGAATGGAGGTGGAACATGCCTTATCTAGGTTTAAAGAGATGAATGCTGAAAACCTAGCAACACTATGTGATGCCTTGCGGAGCAAGGAACCATGGCAGGAGGATATAATCTCAGAGATAGCAAAAACAGTTTTGAAATGCAGGTCAGGATCTACTAAAAGAAAGATCAACGGAAACAATGATATAAAATAAGATACATGGATGTTATTTCAAGGTCTTGATGTAGATGCTAAAGAGAAGATCGCTAGAGAGTTAGCTAAACTCGTGTTCGGATCTAATGACAGCTTTGTCTCAATCTGTTTACGCAGTTTCTCATCTAAAAGATCACACTCCACAGAAGATGTGAGGAACAAGAGGTCGAGAGATGAACATAACTGGAGTTATATTGAGAGATTGTCGGAAGCTGTTTCGTCTGATCCAAAGAGAGTGTTCTTAGTGGAAGATATAGAGCAAGCTGATTATTTGTCTCAAATGGGGTTCAAGAGAGCTATTGAGAGAGGAATAGTTTGTAACTCGAGTGGTGAAGAAGCATCTCTTAGAGATGCGATTGTGATCTTGAGTTGTGAAAGATTCAGCTCAAGATCAAGAGCTTGTTCCCCTGCGGTTAATCAGAAATCGGACGGTTCAGATCAATCTGAGGACAAGAACGTCGTTACTTGCGTCGCACTTGATCTTAACCTACCTCTTGACGATGACGTTTGTGATGAGATTGGCTTGCTTGAAGCTGTGGATGCACGATTTCATTTTGAGTGTACATCAACATGACGATCATGCATGTGTGCATGCAACGTAGCCCATTTTATGAACATGATCATCGATTTACATCATGCGTTATTTGTTTTCTTTTTTTTTGTAAAAGGCTTTGGTATTAAAATGCATAAGTAAAAATACAAGATATGAGTTTTCTCACCCATAAGTTTGAAAAAGAGAGCAACAAATAGAGAGTGAGAGAACACCCTAGAGAAAGATCAACAACTGAATCTTAAGAGAGAAAGATAAAGAAAAAGACAACCGCTAGTGTACATGGTTCCCTCGGCCGCGAAGACCTTGTTTACCTTTTCCTCTAACATTTATCCATTCCATATCTTGAATTTTTTGAGTCGGTTTAATCAGTCTTCCTCCTCTAGTTATGTTATAACCAGAAGTCTCTCCAACCTCACCTAAACCATCATTTCTCCCATGTGTTAGCGGAGAAAAATCCCGCTCCATATGAAATTGCTGAAGGTTGTTGGCGATGGGAGAGTGATGACCAATTGATTGCTTATCTCCAAAATGATTTATTTTGATATAATTTCTTCCATAACATGTGACTGAGGATGTTATTTTCAATCTTTGAGCAAGAAGTAGATTGTACCTCATGCGAATGGGTGAATGTAGTAGGAGCAGGGACCTCGAGAGGTGCAGTGAGAGAAAAATTTGCAGTGATCTTGTGTGCTTGATGGCCAGGAGTCAAGTGCGAGTCAGGCTCCAGAGCACCCACCAATGTGGATGAGTTTGGTAGCAACTTATCTATCGCCACCAAAGGATCTCTTCATTTGTTACATTAGCTTTCGCAGGAGCGGAATCATGTGGTTTAGGGGGCAGAAGACACCTCTTCTCCTTATGACCAAGTGCTCCATATCTCTCACAAGCACTTGGGATCCAAGTATACTCGACATCCACCAGATAGATATTCCCTTGCTTATCATCTAGAGCAATTCGTTTCGGAAAAGGTTTATCCAACTCAACCTCAACAAATATCTTAGCTTCTCCCATAATTGTTGGGTCTAAACGAGGTATGTGCGTAAGCAATGGATCTCCCAGCCCAAATGCTATATGACTAATTCCTAATCTATAAAAACAAGAGTCTGGGATATTCTTCAGGTTCACCCACACCGGTAAAGTAGAGATTTCAGGAATTTTGAGGGAGTTTACATGACTCGAAAGGGCGACAAAAGAGGAGACAATCATCAACATGCCAAATTTCTCGTTGAATAACCCACTTGCGTATGTTTTCATGAGGTGGAATAAAAATGAAGAGTCCCCCAGCTTCTTACAGGCTATCCTACATTCTCGGCCCCATAGTCTATTCAAGACAGCATGAATAAGACCTCCGGGAGGGCTTGAACACCTATAGAATTGACCAATGATATATTCTTCCTTATTCTCAGGACCTAAGCGAAGAATCTTAGAGGGGATTGTCACCTGAGGAATGCCATCCAGTCGGTAAGTAGGCTCAGCAGCTCGGAAGAGATTTCTCGCGAACTGATTCATACGGGCAGCCCAAGGAAATCGAAGACTTTCGTCATCTTTAAGTACCGGAGGAGGTATTTTTTCAACCGGAAGGTTAGAGATAACTTTCTCTGGAAACATCATTTTTCCCTTCATGTGCTGATGACCAGATTTGTTTTTGAGACAATACTTTGTGGGTTAACCGTGTACTTTCTACAACTTCTTTCTTACTTGGCTAGGAACTTTTTAGAAGCTGCAGAATTTCTTTCATCTTTTTATTTTGTTTTTTCCGACGAAATTAGAACTTTATTAACTTCATGAAATAAAATCTGAATACAGAGTTGGTGTTAACCATGCTGGTAAATTAAAAAAAAAATAACGTTTAGTCTAAGAGATGAGCTTACTAGCTACAACCACCATTTCATGCATATCAATCTTTACTTGCATACAAAATTTCATATTTTTAGTTCAATTCATTGTCATGCAAGTTCCAAATTATAAGGTTAATTCTTCTGTTTTTAATTCTGATAATAACATTTCCTTAAAATAACCCAAACTGGGATCTTTAATAACTTTCTAAAATCAGGTTTGTTACTAACAAAAAGAAAAGTAGATTAACAAAACTTAAGCCAGAAGAAAGCACGCTTAATCTAGAAGAAAGAACATGCAAAATATGTAAAGCTTTTGCCAAAAAAAAAATGTAAAGCAACAATATGCTAATTACATAATACATAATTAATTTTATTACAAAGCAGTTTACTCTCATTTTCACTTCATGAGACCTCCACTTAAGAAAAAAGTTATATATCGTTATCTAGAAGGTATATTAATATAGAAAATATTTATAGGAAAGTAATATATTATTATGGAATTGCATATTATTATAATTTTGGAATTATATATAGTTTATAAATTATAATATATAAAATTTAATTAATTATTTTCAGGATTATTTACTCTATCAGATGTGAGTTTACTATAAAATTATGATTTTTGTATAATATTTTTGAGTGAAGTCCCTAATATCCAAAGTCACACTCTCATAACATACATATATAAGGGGTGTTGCAAATTTCTTCGTAAAATGAATAATTCTACATTCAACGAAAAACTCACATACGGAATATGAACTAGATCCGTAATATTTCTTAGTATAAAGCAGCCAAAATTGGTCATTGTTACCTTTAGAATCCAAGACAACTTGATTGATATTACAGATCTCCACAAACTTTATTGCCCATCTGTTTCATTCCATCTTTTCTTTTATTTTTTCCAAGGAGAAAGGAAGAAACCACCAACTTTATAATCTTAACCTGCTTTTCTCTATTTATACTTTTCCTTTTTACGAGTTTAGTTTTCTTTTGAATCTTACAAGTTTTGTGTAGCTCTATGTACATCTTTTAGATCGAGGATTATAATATGTATGGAACACTTTTGTGAATGATCTCTTTTCACAAAGAAGGATATGCGCTGCGTATGATGTAGAAATAAGGGATACTAGATTTTGATCGGGTTTATTTTCCTTTTTTTTCAATTGACAAATATTTAGCGTCATATTTTATATATTTGTGTTTTATTTTATAAAAGACTTAAATTTTTTATCTTTTTTATCGTGTTTCATTTTAAATGACTATTTATGCTTAAAAATTAAACTTTATTTTTTTAATGAATTAAGTTGGTATAACTCCGATGAATTAATTTTATTATGTGGTTAGTATTTTTAATAAAAATAATTATATACTTTTAATAAAGATTTATACTTTTCAATGAAAAAATAAATTTTTTTTATGAATGCTTAAATTATATTAAGAAAAAAAAATTAATTAAGAATGGTTGAAAAAAAAAATTATTTGAACTTGGACTCAATGGCCCAAAGGAAAAAAAAATGTGAGAATTGGATCTGATTTCTTAATCGGCCCAAATGACCCAAGAGATATCTGATGTGGATAGTGGGCTGGATCCGAAAATAATGGCCTAATATAGATGTGTTATTAATATTACTTGATTGCCCTTAATGAAACATGCAATGTTAATAAAGAAATGGCAGGCTAAGGTAAAAAAAGACAATAGGATCCTGCTTTAATAGTATAGACTAGATTTTGAAAGCGCGGGTTTATTTTCCTTTTTTTTTCAATTGACAAATATTTAGCGTCATATTTCATATATTTGTGTTTTATTTTATAAAAGACTTAAACTTTTTATCTTTCTTTATCGTGTTTCATTTTAAATGACTATTTATGTTTAAAAAATTAAACTTTGTTTTTTTAATGAATTAAGTTGGTATAACTCTGATGAATTAATTTTATTATGTGGTTAATATATTTAATAAAAATAATTATATACTTTTAATAAAGATTTATACTTTTCAATGAAAAAATCAATTTTTTTTATGAATGCTTAAATTATATTAAGAAAAAAAAAATTAATTAAGAATGGTTGAAAAAAAAAATTATTTGAACTTGGACTCAATGGCCCAAAGGAAAAAAAATGTGAGAATTGGATCTGATTTCTTAATCGGCCCAAATGGCCCAAGAGAGATCTGATGTGGATAGTGGGCTGGATCCGAAAATAATGGCCCAATATAGATGTGTTATTAATATTACTTGATTGCCCTTAATGAAACATGCAATGTTAATAAAGAAAGGGCAGACTAAGGTAAAAAGGACAATAGTATCGTGCTTTGATAGTATAGATTCTAAAACAAACTCATTTATAACTTGTATCCGAACGAGTTGTTTATAATATTGGATATCAGCATGAAATTGGAATGCACGTGAATACTTATCCATATCCCATGTAAATTCGTTTCAAATTTTGATTAACATGTTTTTCATTGCATTGTTAACCAAGTAGCTGGTAGTGTAGTGGTAAGGTTAATCTGGTGCACGTATAAATCCGTATGTCCTAAATTTGATTTTATTAATGACAAAATTTTTGTTACTTGGTCAGACTAAATGTAGGTTTCAACCACACGGTTTACATGATAATACAATAATATAATATTTATAGTCGCTATACATTTTAAACATGGTTTAGATAGTATGATAGCTAAGTTATTATGTAGCATTAAGTGTGTTTGTTTTAAGCCGACTGGATCAACTAATAGAACAAACAAATAAAATATATTGCATTGTATTGTTCGAATGTTTATATCTATCTATATATATAAAAAAGAGTTTCATTCTCTCCTAAGAGATCCATACGTCGCCATCCACGTCATCAATTCGGATGCTGTCGACACCTGTCCCATGAGGTCGAAACACGGCGTTTCATTTAATCGTCAGTGTGTTGGGCTTTGCTCGCTTATTGGTGTGATTGGGCTCCGAAGGCTTGATATCTATCAGGCCCGCTTACATGAAGTCGCGTCTAATCCTAATACCTCTGACTCGAACAAAACACGGTCGACTCTCCTCTTCGCCGAACGGTGACTTTTGTGCTTCTTCCCATGACCTGAAACGGTCTGATTTACGACTTCCTCTTTAATCCCATTATCTCGCTCCCTCACGATGTGTCTTCAAAGCATTCTTCGATCTCAAAGGCGCTGTGGTTTCTGTATAAATATATGTGAGTTTTCTCCCTTTCAACTCATCTTCTCTTCTTATCTCTCATAGTTCATACTAATCGATTTTGATATGGCTAATTCGGGGTTTTTTTTCTCCGATTCGAGGGTTTTTTCCATACCTGATGGGTTTATATACTTGAGGGCGAGTCCTGACACTTGCCACAAGCGGATGATGCTTAGGAAACGAGCGGATGAAGGTGGAGTGTCGCTGAAATATCTGCAGGATCTGCACGAGAAGCATGAGAGCTGGCTCCTACCGTTTGAGAGTGGAAACCACAGGGTGCTCTCTTTTAGTAAACTGTCTTTGCAGATGGATAACTCCCTCCATCCTGATATCAAGGACCGTATCCTTACTTGGAAGGGAATCATATGCATTCTAGCATCCAGAAGGTAAAAGTTATCTCATTTTGTTTGTGTGCTAAATCTCTGAAGATAAGAGTTTGCTTATAGACTGGTTAATTTGGTTTTGTAACAGGTCCCTGCTTTGGTTTTGGACTATTAACCAAATATTGACTTCAAGAGAGATATTGAAGCAAAGAGACAATAAGTTCTTACTACTGTTAATGTCATCATAACTTGAGTTACTGATATGTTCTTGATTGGTATTGTTGAAGGTACGCACAACAAGTTGCTGACTTCTTTGAGTTTGTGAAGAAGAAGCAAGAAACGTCGCAAAGAGCGACAGACGCCGTTGCTGATGCCTCCTCATAATGGAGGTCTCTGGATGGGACCAGAAGGGAAGCATGTCCCGGGATTAGAACTCCCATCTCTGGATTTCAGAAAGGCCATGTCGCTCTTAACCAGACTGCGAGAGACTCTCCCCCACTGTTTTGTTTGCTCTGAAGGAGCATTGTCAGGGTTATCATTGAATGTCAATAGGTATGGTCGGCTTTATGTTTCTTTTGTTTTAGGAAACTTCTCTCTACGGCTTTTACACCCTCTCTTAGTTTAGTTATTAACCCTTTTGTGTAAAGAAATATTTGATGATGTCTGGATAATTTTTACTTTTAATGTGTTTTGTTCCTTGAAATCTCTTATGGTCTGGAGTTTCAGTTGTCTCTATATTAGTCCCTATCACGGCCAAGCAAATATACATCAAAGGAATATTTACAGAAAAAAACGAAATGTGTTTGGTCGTACGAACACTGCATTTTCTTCCTATCCAAGTAAGAGGTCCGAGGTGGATCATGGTGTTACCAGCTGCTTCATCTTTGTAATCTCTTAGCGCAAGAAGCTTGAAACCCCTTAAGTGACATCACATGCCCTTTAACAATGTACTTGCCACCTTTTGTCCTGTTGATGTATGAAACACAGTTCCATTTAGGCAATTCGTTACTAATTTTTATAGCAAAACACAAGGAGATAGACAAAGAGGCCTTTGAGCTATGAAAAAAAATTCATCAAAAGTTTTCTATAGTTTGGGTTCATGCTAATTGCTTTAATATGGATAGTGAGTTTCTTTCTTATTAAAACTTCCCCCAAGTGCTTCAAATATTAACTGCTCGACATGAATAATCATATGACTATCTCAAAAAAAAAAGTCTGCCTTCTCCTACACCAGATAGCTGGAAAATCAATTAAATCTTTGCAACTGGCATTGTATTCGGGAGTTATGATGTTGTCCATAATTTGAGTGTCATTCATTAAGTGCCTATTTCTAAAAGCATTTTACATTGCTATGGTTACTGTTTTTGCTTCCTTTAATGTTTTAAACATTATATGATTATTTTGATAGTAAAACAAATAGCACTTTTATAGAAATATATAGATATTTTCAACATCATAGAAAGAAGATAAATCCAATAACAAATAGAATGTATATAGATATCAAATTATCTTATCATTTTAATAATTTAAATATATATTAAAATTAATCAGTATCATTTATTTTGAAACCCTAATTATTAATTAGGATAACATGATTTATTTGATTTTAAAAATAATAACATATAAAATTCAAATAAATAAGATACTGATTTAAAAATTTATAGTTTTTTTCCTTTACCTACCTATTTAAAGTAATTATTATTATAATTAATAACCTATTTTCACATTGTATCACTTAATAATTCAAAAAAAATGTATAAAAGCAAAAAGGGTCGCCATACATATGCAAACCTAAAACCAAAACTGCAAAATCATACAAAAATAACAATATCACAAGTAAAGTATATCCCGCCCGTAGGGCGGGCCGACCCTAGTATATATATATTCGAATGTTTATTTATATAGCAACATAAAGAATAAAGAACAGCACATCGCATTTACATACAAGAACAAATCTATGGGGATATCAACAAAATATCATTATAAGTAATAGATATGATCATTGTTTTTGATAAAAGCATTAGATGGATATATGGTGTTAATCTCATATGACATTACTCATCTTAATTGAGGTTGAGATACCAAGAAGTTTATAATGTGTGTGACTGGATATCAGATTTTAGACCGGATGTTTAATTTTGATAGTTTGTCCACCTTTGTATTAATATTTCGTGTTAACCAAAATTCAAGGTCTTTTTGTTGGTTATATGTATTTACAATGTTTTAATATTTGGAATATAATGTTGGATTTTACTAAACCCATGATCCTTCTTTTAAACCGGCTTACCTGCTATTTGGGGTGGGCGTTCGGATACTGTCGGATCGGATATTTCGGATGTTCGGGTATTTCGGTATAGACGTATAAAATCCGTTCGGGTATTTCTACACTTCGGATCAGGTTCGGTTATTTTTAGTTCAGGTTCGGGTATTTCAGATATAACCGAAAAAACCAAAGCATTTGATAATTTTTGTTTTTTTTGGGAACCACATAATTATTGCAAAAAAAAAAATCTGTTCCTTCTCTTACGTAACACGATCGAGAGTAACAAGGGAAGCTCCATCGATGGAAACTACCCCTTCGTATGAAGAACGACAAGATGGTTCGAGGTGGCTACGGTTGTTACAGTGATATTTATGGTGGTTATCGTTGATTTACAGCAACAATTAATGTCTCCGAAAAACTTTACATGGATCGTGAGAAAAATAATATTTTAGGAAAAAAGATCTTGTAAGGAGAGAAGATGAGAGATGGGAGATGCAGATGGTGCCATAATCTCTTACGTTTGAGAATGAGATACATATATATATATATATATATATATATATATAAAGTTGGGATTGCTTCTCTCCCAGGATGTCCACCTAGGATTCCATCTCACTAATTCGTGCATCCTAGAGCCGCCACGTGTCCCAGTCTTTAAAACACATCGTTTTGTTTATTTTGGCAAGCAATATTTTTGGGCTTCGATTAGAATTGGGTTTTATGTTTTGCTTAATAAAGCTCATTCACTACAAGAAAAAAAATGATACCCGAAAACCATATTAAATAGAAGTTTATCGGGAACGAGTGTTTCCTATAATTTTTCGACAATCCTAGTTTCATCGGAGTTTGAGTCTAGAAAATCACCATTTGTTGGAACATTCTCGGTAAGTTACGATAACATATATTGTCATAAATTTTCATCGCAAAATCATCTGAATGCACCGATGACTTTTTGAGTAATCCACCTCCGATTAATTTCCCGCAGGTGAAAATATTTATACAAAAAAATAATTATTTTAATTAAATTATAACAAATATTAAAAATCTTCATATATTTCATTGCATAATAAATGCAAAAATTCAATAACAAAAAAATCAAAAGGAAAGAACATATCTCCTGTTGGCAATAAATTTGATAAAATTGGTGTTGTATGATGCAACGGTGGTGATAGCGGGTGAGAAATGAACGGAATGGAAGTAGTGGTAAACAGAGTTGTAGTGGTGGTCGTGCAAGGAGTTACGGTGGCTGGATGCAAAGAAAGAGGCGTGGCGGCGCAAGGAGTTGCGGCAGTGGCGGTGAAGAAGTTGCGGTAGCAGCGGTGAAGGAGTTGCGGCAGTGGCGGTGCCCGGAGTTGGGGCAGAGGCCATGAAGGAGTTGCAGCAGTGGCGGTGAAAGATGTGCGGACAGTGGTGGTGCAAGGATTTGCGGTGGAACCAGGAATGTCACGGTGGTCCTTTTGCACAAGAAAGTAGATCTAAGAAGAAAAGAGAGAAAAATTGGGAAGAAGCAAAAAAAAAAAATGAAATTAAAGAGATAATGCTGATAACTCTTAGTTTGATATATAGATAAAATTAAAGACGATTAATAAAAAAAATAGTTTTATGCTAAAACACAATCATTTTGTCCAGAATCTTTTTTCCATTACACGTTTCAGTTTGATCAAATTAAAAAAAAAATATATATATATATATATATTGATTGCAAAACTATAAATATGGTTAGATTGATAAATCTATTTAATCACTAAACCAAAAAACTATTTATATGTCTGTTTGTTTTTAAGATTGGAGACGATAAACCAAAAAAAAATCAATTGTAAATTAAATTAATTTTTACATAAAAAATTTGAATGAACAAGATAAAGACTATTTTGATCATATCCAACGTTTAATTAACTTTTATTCGTGTAGTTTGTTTTCTTGAATATAATTTTTCAGTTATGGAAATTAAATAATATTAGTACAAATAATTTTAGTTCGTTCATAATAAATAAAACAAAACAAAAATTTTATTTACCTACCATAATATATTTGTGTAACCGGTTCATTGTATATTTAAGGTATATTTTAATTCATATGAAACCAAATCTTAATTTAAAATTATAGAAAACAACAAAACCTCGATTAGTACACTTTAATATAGATTCAAATTTTTGTAGAATGAAACAACATGAAGACCATCTAAAGTGCTCACAGTATATCAATACAACAACTTTATAACATAGGGACAACTATTTTTTTTTAACAACATAAACAAGTATTGTAAACAAGAAAAATATATCTTATTACATATAATCTCTCTTGACCTAAAACTTTCTAAAAGACAAAAAATCATTATTATACACATTTCTTAGAAATGAAATCCTAAAAAAAAACCACAAAATTATACAAAAAAATAATAATCTAGATCACAAGTAAAGTATATCCCGCCCGTAGGGCGGGCCGATCCTAATTTATATTAAAAAATAGTTTATAATAATATGTGCACACGTTTATGTTAAAAAGTAGTAATTTGGTATTGATTTTATATAATATTAATTAAACCAAAATCGGTTAAGAAAACCTATTCATTACATATTGGATGAAAGATGTAGATTTAGGTAAAAGTATACATATGTTCGGATGATTTCGGGTATTACTTTGGATTTCGGATATACCCAATCGGATTCGGGTATCCAAACTTGTTCAATACAAAACCCGTTCGGATATTTTGCTACTTCGGTTCGGATTCGGGTAAATGATTATTTAGCCATGATTATTTGAATCATACGACTTGAAGGAAACACCCATGTGCATATACAACAAAGATATACACATTTATATATCTGCAAATTAGATAAATGAATATGATATGTATGCGCATGTGTGTAAATCTATCCATCAATTCATGCATGGAATCTAAAGTTTAACCTCAAAAGCAGGAAGGGAGATAAAGTTAAGCATGATACTGGAAAAGTATATAGTAAATTTATTTACTAAATTTCCATAAAGTGGGTGACCCTTTTAAAGCACAAAAGAAAAGAGGGTAAAAAGCTAAATTCTACATCTCTGCTTTTGGAGTTTTAAGCTTTTAAGAGCCTTGTGATGGGAATTAAATCATTAGAGACCTAAACTTTTATTTCAACATAATTCGCTTTTTATCTTTAACAAAGCAATAAAACACACTAGCTTTTGTCCTCTTGATAGCTTTTGTTTTGTGTTGACAAGAAAAGGGAGAAAGCACAATACATGAATCCAACTAACTGTAGCTTTAGTTTTATTCAACCAGTGATCTCCAACTAACTGTAGCTTTAGTGTTAATCAACCGGGAGCTGATATGGCCTAAAAGAACTTCATAGTCCACATAGCCTAAGTCCATATCTCTTGATGAGACAAGTGCCCAAAGCCATCAGCATCAGGCAGTTCTCAGCAAGTTTCTTATGATTAAAAACAAAAGAAATTTGTTGTGAAGATCTAATAGAATCTTTTACCAACGGTAATGGCCTAATAACTCTTGTACACATTTCTTAGCGTTCATTTGCCTATATCATAAATGAAGAATTTGAATATTGCAATATTTTTCATTCTAATTAAAAAATATACATAGAAAACAAGAACTAAACTGAATGTCTTTGTTATATAACATAATTCATATATGTATATATTGGTGCACCCTGTATGCATACAAATAAGTTTAATAATTTTCTTATATTTACAATTCAAACTTAAAATTATATGGTAGCTATAATCAAGCAAGCGACACAACAATAATCGACAACAATCAATTACGGAGACAACAAAATAAACAATTTATCTATCTATCTATGAGGAGTGAATTTGCTTATTTATCATATTTTCCATGATTTTAGATAATTTTGCTTATTTTTCATGTTTATACGATATCGCAGGAAATCATCTAGTACAATAATAAACTATATCGACCAATCTAATATCAAACTGGATGAACATCAAAATCTGATTGCTGTTGCTGTTGCTGTTGCTGGTTGCTACCGCTGACGACATCTGAATATAACCTGCCTGTGTACATGAAACAAAAATTGATGGAATTGCAAACCACAACAGCTGACTAAAATGGCCCGTTTAACATGATGATAGACTGATAGTTAACAATTATTTGGGCTTTTTAATAACCAAATAGCCCAAAGCTCTAGATGTTAGAGAATCACATGGTCTGTCTCTTTGAACTTGATTGCTCCCTCTTCTAATTCACGAGCAATTACAGAGCATCTGCTTTGGAAGTCACTATCTGTGTATTATTAACAAAAACAAAACTATAGAAAGTTAGAACGCCAAATGCTTTTGACTATTAATGATCTCTCTAACCGGAAACTACCCGGCAACTCTTTCCCGATGTGACACTTCAACTGTACAAATAAATATTTATAATTTACAAAATTACCCTCTCGAGTTTCTGTTCCTATCTCTAATACACAAACCCATAATCTCGAGTTCTTGTTCTCCTCCTGCTCTGTCTCACGATCACGAAAATGGGTCTAAGCCAAACCGCAACCGCACTCGTAGCTGTATTCGCGTTGTGTCTAACGGCAGTCACGGCCCAGCTCGCCTACGTTTTATGGTGGAAACGGCGGTTTCGCCGTCGGAGTATCTCGGGAGGATCAGAGCTCGACGTGTTTTCCTCCCGCGGTGGAGACCCTACGGCGACACCACCGCCGTCAAAGGAGCTTCTCTACTTCTTCCTCTTTTGTGTAGAAAAGAAACAGTTCCGGATAGGATCCGCCACCGCTCCACCTCTTCCCACCGCTGCACCGCCGGCTGATGACATGGCGTCGAAGTGGTCAACCACGGGAGAGGGTTTACTTTCCGGTCCTTCGGAGACTCTGTTTACCATAGCTGAAGACTCTACCAGCGAGAGTGATCATATGACGGCAGATATGGAGCCACGTGGAAGCGTATCAGTCGACGATCATGTGAGAGACGACGAACTGGAAGAGGGTTCTGTCGTTACGGATCATAACGACGACGAGGTTGACTCTAGTGAATATAATCACGACGAAACTACGCCGTTTTCTACTCCGTGTGCTTCGCCGCCGTTTTACACGCCCTCGCCTTCTCCGGTTCGTGATGATCTCACGAATGAGCTAGGCGAGGAGAGTTGAGATTATGGGGAAATCCAAATCTCTGATTAGTCGGGAATTGACCCGGTCAAAGTGTCAATCAGGGACGAGTTTCGTTTTTATCCGGTTAGGTTTCGTATGGGTCTTAAACCGTAATTTAACTAGTTTCGTAACCGAACCGAGACCCTATTGTGAATTTGTAACATTATTGATGATGAATTAGGCTTTCGTTATGTTTCTGGTTTTCTTTTTTCTTTTTGTTATAATATCCAGAGAAAAGGCTGGTTGACATTAGACAATGGGTTGCACCAAAAGTCAATACAAGGCATTGCCATTCAAATCTTGATTACCATGTAAGTACATCAGAATATACCAGTTCGAATAATCGAATCTAGGCGTCACAACAGTCCGAATCAACAAAGCCATCAAAGAGAACACCGCTGAAATCCATTTAAAACATTATCTTAACTTGCAACGTGTTGTTAGTTGATGGTGGTTTAAGAACCATTATGGCTAGAAACACATACAATCATTGCCATGATTACCCTTGTATTTTGAGATAAAGTTTATGATTCCACTGGTTGTTCTTGGTGCCATTAGCAACACTTTCTATTAGAATATTAATTTGAACATATGGATTACATGCACCAATATCAACTATAGCTTTTTATATCAATATAAACATTTTAACTTCCTTCAACCAATATAAACTCTTTCTATTGGTATAGTATATCAATAACTTGAAGGTTTTGCAGGTTCGATTCGAACACAACAACAACTAACAATATATCTTTCAAATGATTTTATCAATAGAATATATATGTGATTATTTGAAGGTTTTCCATACCCCAAACTTATGTCTTTTATTAAAATGTTAATATGTGATTATTTGAGTTAATAATTGTAAGCAAAAAGAGAGAATTTACCATTTTTATCGATGGTTTACTACGTAATTCACAAATTATTTTAATTAGAGGATGATGATGCTCATGTTATAACAAGCACACATCTGATTAGAGAACTCAAAAAAAAAGAAACCCAAAAGTATACATATAATTCTATTTTAGCTTTCAAGAGAATGTACAATCATAAAAGAGAATTATGATTCTCATGTTATTGAAAAATTAGGATTGCGGTGTAAATTATATAGAGAACTCAAAAATTGAAAAAAAAAAACCAAAATTCTAGTTTAGCTTTCAAGAGAATGTACAATCATAAGAAGATAATAACAAAACATAAATCAAGATTGCACTATGGCTGTACAATACATATGACTGGCTATATACTATGATTATTTGAAGGTTTTCCATACCCCAAACTTATGTCTTTTATTAAAATGTTAATATGTGATTATTTGAGTTAATAATTGTAAGCAAAAAGAGAGAATTTACCATTTTTATCGATGGTTTACTAAGTAATTCACAAATTATTTTAATTAGAGGATTATGATGCTCATGTTATAACAAGCACACATCTGTTTAGAGAACTAAAAACAAAAGAAACCCAAAAGTATACATATAATTCTATTTTAGCTTTCAAGAGAATGTAAAATCATAAAAGAGAATTATGATTCTCATGTTATTGAAAAATTAGGATTGCGGTGTAAATTATATAGAGAACTCAAAAATTAAAAAAAAAAACCAAAATTCTAGTTTAGCTTTCAAGAGAATGTACAATCATAAGAAGATAATAACAAAACATAAATCAAGATTGCACTATGGCTGTACAATACATATGACTGGCTATATATTATGAAACAAAAACCAAAAGAATATCAAAATTCTGGTTTTGGTATTTAAGAGGTTTACAATCACAGAAAAGAAGAATAATGAAATTGAGAAGTTTCATCATCATTGAATCCAAGAATGAGAAACTTTTAAAATAGTTATGTTAGAAAAAAATGAGATCAACCGAATCAACATTTCGGTTACTCTCTCCTTGTTCCATGTGATGCAATTATCAGTGAAATTCACTTTTTCAATGTTAGAATGAAATCTTTGCAGCAATATGAGTTTGATTTGACATGTATCATCATATTTTGACGAGTCTTTTTAATGTCAATGTTTTGAAGATATATAAGAGAGGTGTTTATATTCTATTTTTTATGACATATCTATATTTATAAGAGTTAACATATATTATATTAATCAAGAACAAATCAAGAAAATCTAATGAATTTTTTTATTTCTTAGTTTTGTTTTAGTTAATTAATGTTTAATGATTGTTAACGCTATAAGTGCATCATTATCAATAGTGGAAGAAAATGAACCTATAGTTATTGATGAAACTAATAGCTTTCTGTCTATTATAAGACCAAGGATCAACTCCTAGCCATTGACTTGGTAGAGAGCATTTGGCTCTACGTTGTCATTAGAATAAACATTCTGAGCTATAAGACTTATAAGGATGCTAAAAATGCTTTCATTTCCATGGTTGAAGGTCATATGTGCAATTTGCATGAGTTGATAACCAAGGATATGTGGCATAACAAGTGGAACTACTTTTGGAAAAGTGCAGCCAATATTATCCACATATACTTAAGTACTAAGGACATATATGTTATTCAAGACATGGAAAGCTTGTTGCAAGGATTGACAATTTTGCATATGTTGCTCTTGCTGGTGAACCGGCAATGACTTGTCTTGGTAAACATGAAGAAAATATAAAATGGCGGGCCATAAAGCCTATAAAGCACCTTAAAATACCAATCCATATTGTTGGGCCCAATAATTGGCTAGGCCAGAGCAGGCTTATGACCGAGATAGAATGACAAGTTCGGCTTGGTCAAAAACAATGGAGCCGAGATTCGTGGAGGGAGTTGAGACAATCTCGAAGGAGAGGACTATAAAGGAGGAGGAGGTCAAGAGAGGAGACTTGCATTCTAACCCTAGACATACTACATGCTCGACCTCGACCTCGATCTCACACTCTCTATACTTTTGTCTTAGATCTTAGTCATTGTCATTTCATTCATTTTCAACTCTCATTGTGTTCCCATCAATCATCATTAATAAAGTCCATTTTTGTTAACTATATTCTGTTTACATCGTTTGTATTATGAGGATATCGTTGTCCACATTATTTTATTTTTTAATATTTACTAACAATCACTATCAAATATTTAGTGTGAGTATTAGGATCCACACATACATCAATCGAAAACCCAAAATTTCCAAAATTCACATGATCTTGTGGTAACTGACTGATTGCAAAGAAAGAAAAAAACTGATCAGATCACAACATTTGAATATATATATATATATATACATATTTCCTCTAGTTAATAAGAAATTTAACTCACTAAATACGCTTACATTTTTGTTAACGGGTTGCATCTGACAATATCCGTCAACATCCGTCTTCATTGACCAACCATTACGGTCTGGTCGATTATATCATTTTGTGTTGCAAATTTACGGGCCGAAAAAGCTAAAGGCCCAATTTCGCTATGTTATGGCCTTGTGGTGAAAAGAAATATTATGTTTTTTACTTTTCCGTCCTTTCATTTGTGATAAAACTGCAAATGTTGACAAATCCATTTTCCTATTTATTCAGTAACTTCACAGGCTCGTGTGACTTGATTTGTCAAAAGAGAGATAATTCATAATTGTAGCATATTGTCACGGACCAATTTCTTCACTCGAATGAGGACATGCGGCCTTAGCAGTTTTCTTCCTCAAGAAACGCTAAGTCAGCCTCTTCGATAATGATCAGCACTTAGAGAAAGAAAGTATGGACGTTTTAAAGAGATGTTAGAGCTTTATGAACTGATTTCTTATTAAGTTCATGATGATTTACAAATGAGGAACTTAGCCCATATTTATACAGAATCACTTCAACGTGAAGTAACTTCAGTCCTAAGTACCTTATCCTTAATTGTTCTGCATACTTCCACGCATTTTTTATAATATAAAATACTTAGATATTTTACAAAGGTACTTCACACCTAAGAAACTTAAGTATAGCGGGCTTGGATCTTGTTTCGGCCTGGCCCGATATATAGCTGTCTTCATGGATGTTTTCGACTTCCAAAATGGACCGTGACAATATGCTACTATACATATGGCTAGAGACGACCGTAGCGCCTCGAACACAACAAAAAATTAGTTGTAAAGGAAAAAGTAAAATTCTAAAATTTAGTGGGAACTAAATTGATCGCTTTATTCCATAATATATGTGTGATTTTTAACATTTTCTTATTAATAGAGAAACATTTTTAGAAAACAACCTTAGTTTTGTATATTATTAACAAGTTTGCCATGCTTATATGTCAACACCACAAGCTTTCTAACACTACATATTAAACAACCATTTATTTACTAGAAAAATTACAACTTATGACATCAACCCTCTATTCATTTATCATTTATTATATCATTTATCATATAGTCTTCCTAAATCAATAATTTTTATTACTTACCAACTAATCCTTTTGCTTTTTAGGTTTATTTCAGATACTGAAGAAACTTGCCATCAGTCAATGGCTAGCCGATGGCCCCAAAACCTGGTGCTACGTTTGCTTCTCCGAGTTTCTCTGGCCAAATTGTACGATTTTGATGTACAATGACGTAGCTGTACGTTGTTTTGAGTGCAGGAAAATGGTTGTTGCGATGGAAGATTCCAGTAATCCTTTTAAGGTCAAATATGACCTTAAAAATGTTACAAAAAGCTATTGCATGAAGTTCTGAAATTCTAAATTGACGATAGTGGTAGACAACAAGGTATATGATTTCAGGGTAACACGCTTTGCCTCATGTGCCTTGGAGGAACTGTAATTTATGTATTCTGATTTGGTATCTCACATGATCTATAAATTTGCTTTAAGGTGAAGGATTTTCTGGTACATTTTACAGTCCCAGTTTTTACTTGAAATAGTTCCTGCCCTTCTACTACATATTTGATTTTTGATTGATTATCCGTGTGAATGTTTGTGTATATATGTATTAAAAGTTACAAGATTACACCACATATATATAGTCACTAATCAGTTATAGTAATCTAAATTAATGTCCAATTAAGTGCTTTCAGTTATGATACATAATTGTAGTCTATGGCTTATGAAAACATAATAGTTTAAATATATTTCCATATCAGATTCCCAATTAGTAATAATATATATATATACATATCTATATATATAAAAGAGGGTTTGGATCCTTCCCAGGCTATCCACGTAAGCTGACAAGTCACAAATTCACGTGATACTGTTGCGACACGTATGAAACGCATCGTTTCATTTAAACGTGATTTCTTATGGGCTTTGGTCCTTTAGACGTGATTTCTGTATCGGGCCTGAGTTGAAGGAATTCGCACTCTAGCCCTAAACGAAGAATTTCAGATCTTTTCCTCTCTTCCTACAACAGCGCCGCCTGACGTCTGAACTCCCTTCCTTGGATGAAACAGCTCCTGTAACGGAAGATGTTGTGATTACTCCGTCTTTAATCCCATTAATTCGTAATCTCACTACGAGAGCTTCAGTTGCGTTGTTTCATCGGCGAGTTCTGTATAAATAGGTTAGTATCTCTCTTCAGCTGATCGCGATCTCCACAATCTATCTGCTACTCATCTTTCTCATACTCATCTCTTACTACTCTCTCTTGATGGCTAACACGAGGATGTTTTTTAATTTTCCGACTTGAAGTCCGGTCGGTGTTCATCGGTTGTCGAGGCAAGGCTGCTTCATTATTGGGAGGCGAGGCGAGGCTGCTTCATTATGCGGGTGGATTTGCTCCTGGTGGATGTTAATGTGAGTGATCTTAACCTTTTTCATCTATATATTGATTATTCTGAGTTAGTATTTACCGTCGTCCTGTTTATGATGTCTGATTGTGTTTCCGCTTAACCTGATCATGTTATTCTGTTTTAAAAAATATCTCTTTTTTGGTCTGATCTATTGTTCTCAGCGAACTATATCGTGTTTATTAGCATTTGTAGTGTTTCACGATGATCTTGATCGTGTTGTTTATTATTGTTTTTGATTTTTCTGTTAGGTAGAGTCGATACTGATGATCCGTTGTATCTTCCTCGCCATGTCTTCACTCACGGACAGTTGTACGTTGCCATTTCTAGAGTCACAACTCCGACTGGGCTTATGATATCAGACGAAACTTCTGATGTGGACGGCAAAGATGGAGTAACCAATATTGTCTACAATGAAATCGTCAAAGACGTCCGAGTGACTCAGGTTAGATCTAAATATTTAGATCATGCATCCGTATCAACCTGATTTCCGTCTACAGAGACTAACAATGTATATTTGCCATCGTACGTGGAGGCCTCATTGCTCCCAGTGAAATCAACAAGCGGATATAAAGGGACACGAAGGCGCAGAGATATCATCAAATTGGAAATGTTCTTCTGCTAACTCCGATCCGGATTGTAAAACTTCCTTTATCAGTTTTGTCTCATGAATTACAGCCAGTGTGTTATTGACCAATCTTACGCTTTCTGAAAACATCGTTTACAAAACAATGGAACATAACGTTTTTAGACTCTTTCCCTTTGTTTTGAGATTTACATTTCGAAAACCTACGAAACTGTCGTACCATAAAGTTAACCAAATCTCGGTTAGCTCAATACATCATATTGACACTAACACAAAAGTCAAACTGTCGTACAGAGTCTAAAACACATTTTCTACGTGCTTAAAATGCTTTTATATATCAAATTTATTATAAAGCTACGTAGGAAAACCAAATTAACTGATTAGTACATTCATAATATTGGTAGGTAAAAAAAACGCATCGTCTGATAGAAAGTTATATCTTTATTGTTCAAAAAAAAAAAGTTATATCTATATAATATTTTAAATCTGTTTTCCAAATAAAAAGAAATACGGATTACTGATCACCACACTATGGTTTTGTTGTTCTCGGTTTACATTGATAAAAGGTAACCGACCAATTAATGGATCATTCACATCTATATGATCCTGGTCAATGTTTCCCATATATCACAGAAAATTATGTAAGACCAAAATCAACTTTTAATGTATTCCTCGCATATTCTCAAATAAAGAAATAAATCTCAATAAATTATACTATATTGCCACACATAAATTCAAACCAGCACAGACGTTTAAAATCTCAACTCAATCGATAATTCTGACAAACCAGATCAATTAGCAATATCAACTATCTATAATATAAATAAACGAAATAACTATTTAGTACATCCATAATATTTGATACGTTAAAAAAAAATCCTACACATGTTCTACTATAAAGTTATATATATAAATACAATTAAGTGACCTAATCGTTTTAGTATTCCATATCTGTTCTTTTAGAACTTTAATACAGTTTACTGTTAAAATATCAACTCAGTCAATATTCCTAACAAATCAGATCAACTATCAATATAAACTATCCCTAATTTCAAGCAAACCAACGACAGAGATGTAAACAAAATCTACGCTATAATGCTAACTAGATTATGACCCGCACAGTTGTGCAGGATTACCTATATTTGTATTTATAATTTACATTTTAAAATAAAAACTTATAAAAATTTAATGATATTTTATAAATTTTGATCCACATTAAATTTTACTGTTTTAGTTTTCAGTTTAGTTCCGGTTTAGTTATGGGTTTTGATTTTTCGGTTCAAAAAATATAGTAATAATTTGGTTATTTATGAATTTGAGTTTTGTTATTTTGTTTTTTGGTTTGGTTCATCTAATTTTGTAATTATACTTTATATATAGTGGTTTGTGGGATTGCACGGATTGTTTTTTATTTATAGTTATGAATTTATATTAAAAATATATATGATGTTTGTTGTGTAGTATTACATAATAGTAGTTTTAATTTGGTTTCCTGTTCAGAACCACAAAATTTCGAAAATAGAAGTTATTATCAAAATTACCGTATATTCATTCCAACCCAGGATTATTGCATAAATTTAAAACATTGTAATGTATTGTTTTGATATTGTTACTAATACAAATGTTTGGTATCAATGGAAGCTGGTAATTTAAAATTTAAAAATGCATAGATTTAAGGATATATTTGTTTCAATATGTTTTATACCATGCTATATTTTCTGCTATATTTTCTTAGGAATATACGATCAGGGAATACACGTTGATGTTGTGTTTGAGTATATAATAGAGATTTGGGTATAAAATATGTGACATGGTTTAGAAGAAGAAGTTGATGTTATGTTATAATCTAAACCTACTTCCTATAAGATGGTGTTCATAAAAAAAATAAACCACCGGTCAAACACTCCAATAATTGGTCAAAACAACTTATAGATCTTGATTTTTGAGTTCATATTTAATCCATGGAAGTTGACCATGTTGATCTCTTAACCTATAGGTTTCAAAACGTAGAGCGACACAATAACCAATCTATATGAGAGTTTAATGTTCAATTAATTTCTCTCCAGTTAATGCAAACCATATTTGTTTGGTTCAGATTAAAAGATATGGTTTGTTACTCAAATATTAACCCAAACCATAATTGGTTTAATATAAATATACCAGTTACCATATAAAATTGTATACATAATTTATTTTTATATTTAGTCACAACATGTTTAATAAGTCCAAATTAAATGTATGCCATGGTAAAATTCAAATAGGACTCTATTTTAATACACTACTAGATTTTAATAGAGTAGATATAAACAGATCATGTAATTCAAAACCCCAGTGCTGTATAAACTTCAACCTAAAGAGATACGGCTCACCAATAACACAACTACAAAAAAAAAACTTTGAAAAAAAAAAATGACCCCCTCCCGACCTCCCGAACGCCTATCAAGATTCAAACGACGTCCCCAATGATATGGAATCGGAGCCAGAGATGAACCAAAGCGTGCACACCTTAGATGAAGACACTTCTAACATATCACCAGGATCCTATTTCAATAACCTGGGCCTGAAATATTTTGCATCCGAACCACTAAGGATGGTGTCTAGACACAAACGCTTAATAGAGTCGTGCTTAGAAAACAATAACCCTGAAGCACCCAAACATCTACGCCATTCTGCGCATGGAATATACGATAAGGGTACGTATCTTTGTGTTTGTTATTGCTGTGCAACGGAAAATTGAAATAGGAAAAAAAGATTCTAGATACCCTGGAACGGGAACACACGGCATCAAACGTCCAACTGTTGCTGGAGAAAGGTTAAAAAGTGCTCAGTGATTACAGTATTACTCTAGAGGACATGTATTTAAGCAACATGGAAAGGCTCAAACCCCTAAGAAACTGCGACCTCCACGACAAGAATCATCTATGCAAAAAGTGTTACTTTTGAAGGGTTCAGATGTTTGTCGATTATATTCTTTATAAATAGCAAGATGTTACTATTGTTTACTTTACTTTTTACGTACCAAAATAAATTACATTTTTTCCCATCTTCAGACTCCCAAACATGCCTCACCAATAACAAAATCTAAAAATATATAAAACATTTAAACAAACAATGTTTATTAAACGATATATCATAGTAGCATACATGCCTCACAAGGACAAATGTAAAAATATTTAAAAAAATTAACAAACAATTTTAAATACCATTAACTATAAGCGTTTAAATTATTTTATAATTTACATCCCGCCCGTAGGGCGGGCCGACCCTAGCATATATATATAGAAACCAGCTAATATAGCGTGTAAGCAATTTCTCATTGTTTAAATGTCAATTACATACATTGTTATTGGTTAAACGTATTGCCATATTTACAAAGTGTAACTTTGAACATAAGATATTCTTGTATTTGATTTGTGTAAAGTTTCGCTTGCAAAATATAATAATTTCTTATGTATGAAGTTAAACAAAGTAAATATGAGTTTCGTTTTTTTATTTTTTGCATTTTAATTACTGCTTTTTGTAAATATTTTGTTGTATATATAGCTCATCGCGTGCATGGCACGGATCATTACCTGGTTATTAATTATTTGACTTAAGATGATTTGAATTTATGAGGTTCAAAATGAGGAAGATGTAGACCGTTAGTTTTATGGTTTTGTATCGTATATTGCTCTTCCTAGAATTTTATAGCCTGTTTTCTTCGGATTTCTTTTCCGGTTATGCGAGAGTATTTTCTATGTTGGCTGATGATGCCTTTAGTTGTAGGGGTTGCTAAAAGTTCAAGATATAATAAGAGTTTATATTATTACCGAGCACATACTAGTTTCCAACTTTTTCACCCGCAACAGCATACAGCAGAGGTGGATACACAAACCGGTTAAATAGAGTGGCTAGTTATTGAATGGTTTTGGTTTTAGGCCTCACCAACCATTCCGATTATTTTCAGGCCACCTAACACTTCCCCATTAAAAAGTATATACTTTATCCTATAAAATTATTATGAGCATATATTCGGTTCGTGCAATTTGTATTAGTTTCATTACCATTATTACTCTCCACCAACAATATATTCCTCTTCACATTGCCTTATACAACTTGAAAAAGGTTATGGCTGCTAAAATATTTTATACTTCATAACTCACTAGCGTATCCTACTGAGTTACAGTCTTCTCATGTGGTCACACTATTATTGACGAATACGGAAGTAGTAAAGCTATGAAGTACAAAAAGATGAAACACAAAAGAACCAGTACCAATACATCTTTTCGCTTTAAGTGGATTTACAATAAAATCCAACCACAAACCATCGTGATTGTAAGTACTATTCTATAGTAATCAACACTAATCTTAACAACAACAAGTAGTGAAACAGAAATATTATCTTGCTGGTGGAAGAAGAAGTTTGGTGAATTTGTTCATAAAAAGAAAATGATTGATTATAAATAATTTTATTTTTAAAAAATAGAAAAAAGCAACTTAACGTTGTTCAATGTTCTAAACGTTCACAGTGCATTTAGTAACCAACGTATACTTAACGGCGTTGTCACCGACAATAACACCAGCAGCTTTGTTTCCAAGATTGATGTAAGCCGGACACCGAACATGGATATGATATTTTCCGGTGATCAACGTCCCTACTTTCCACCTCACGCGCCCATCAGCGCGTATCATCAACCCTACGAATCCACGGCCTTGCTCCTCCCCCAACGCGACGGAGTTGTACGGAGCGATGGGAACAGCCGTTCCATAAACGAACGGAGACCAGATGTTGTCCTCTTTGTGGCCTTGGTACGTTGGAGGGATCGCTGTACGGAGAGTTATCTGCTGGTTCCGGTACGTAGCGTAGACGTGGAGACGATCGTAGTAGATACCGATCTTGGAGTTCGGGTTACGAGATGCGAATGTGATCTGGAAGTTTGTGGTGAGGAGGTGTGGTTGCGAGAGGTTGAAGGCGAAGACTGTGGCGTCTTGGAGGACGAATCTTGGCTTGGTGGGTCTAAGTATGGCCCACACTAGGAAGATGGTGATTAGGACTATTATGATGAAGGCTATTACGGCGGTTAAGATTCGCCGGACGGCTGCTTCTTTGCCTCCACCGTGGTTACCGCAGTCTTTGGACATCTTTACCACTGGGCTGCCTCTTTCCCTCTCTCTCTTTGTGATATATTTCTTCCCTTTGTGGGTGGTCGTGACAAGTAATGATGGGAGAAAGATGGTTGTGCGTATTATATTGCAACTGTATGTAATGGCCTATGTGCTATGCGCGTTGTGTTTGGAGTTTAGACTATACTATAGAATATAGATCAATTAACATTTTCTGTATATTTTTTTTTTTTTGAAAAGAACATTTTCTGTATATTTTACAGATACAAAAGCAACGGTTGTTATAACATACGTATGCCCAAAAAAAAAAAATCTTTAACAAACAAAAATAATACAAACAAAATTTGTGGATATGATCATTATTTTTGGGAAATGGTACTTTTGACATTTAGTGGAGTTTATTTATATCATTTTGTTGCGATGATGGAAGAAGTTTCCCTTATGATTGATAATTAGGTTAAAATACAATATGCGTCTATTTTGGTGTTATTGTTTCGGTAGTCGAAACTAGAACATGGCGCATGTGCATATATTCTTATTCTGAAATTTCAATTTTGTAAATCAAGAGAACTCAGATCAAAAATATATTTAATTTCGAAGTTAGAATGTGTCTGCTTATGGTTGGGGATTGGTAGAGTAGTTTTATTTTTCTTTCAAGAAAAGTGTAAAGCCTATCTTTATTGTGTGGTTTATTGTATTGGGAGTAAAATAATTGGCAGTTCCTGTTTATATCGATTTGTCTAAGTCATACTTGATGTCGGTGTTCAAAATTATTCTAAGAAATTGCTACAATATTACATTATTTGTAAAATATTCTTTGATTCAAATGTGAAATTATGGAACAAACACTGTAGCTCGTGGAAGAAACTTGCAAAAACAAAAAGTCAAGGGCTAGAAGCTTAGAAAACAAAAAGAATTTGATGAAATGTATGCAGCAAAACATGGGAGATCTATTAGGATATATATATATATATATATATATATATATATATAACATATATTCCTGTTTAAAAATACAATAGAAAAAGTATAAACTTAATGAAACTTTTAGAGTACTAAAGTATATCATTTATCAATAGCATTGTTTTAATAAAAAAGATAGAAGTGTTTTAAGGTTTGGGAGTGGAAGAAGTGTAGACTAATAAAGTTCAGAAATATTGACAAAGGCAATTAATTACCAGCATCAACATTCTTCTAAATTAAAAATAGGTTTCTTTATTCAAGAATCGAGATATATATACTCATCTCTTTGACGTATTCTTACTCCACTTCATGGAGGATCGAGTAGTTGATCCAAAGAAATTTGGAGTCTTTTTTAGCTACATTCAAAAGAGAAAACTGAATATAGTATGCTTTTCCTTGACGTAGACAAGCAAGGTGATACTTTAAAACAAGGAGAAGTTTCCAACATGATGTTTCATGTCCAGCAAACGTGGTCCGTGTTAATGAGAAGTCAAACCCCATTCAATAAATTTTTATTCTCGGCCATATGCAGAATCATCGAATCAACTTTTTGTACTATAGAGCTCTGACAGCTCTTTTTTTGTTTCAACATATAAAACTTTGAGCAATCAAACAACAATGAAGCTCGAATGAGCCACATGAATTATTTTTCACTGTTGTTTCTTTTATGATTTGGTTCAAGCGTTTAATCCTAATATCCTTGTGAACCAAGACAAAGATTCATATATCACTAGTAGCCTTTCACCAGTAGTCTTCCAGACTGTAGTTACCACTATTCAAAACTAATTTAGCCAAGAAAAATATATATTCTTTAATATTTTCTATCATAACTCTTCCAAAGCGTTTGCGAGTTCACGTTTTCGAACCATTGTTTAAATTTTTTGTTTCCGTGTTAAGAATCAAGAACAAATCAAACCGTCCGTTGATCGATTGACTGAGTCATATAAACACACCCTGAACCAGAGGTTTAAATCAAACATTTGAATTATAGATTGGTTGATATAATAACGATTATAATTCTTTTCACAAGCTAGATCTGCAGTTGAATCGAATAGTTGCTCTTTTAAGCTTCTTATACGAGATTTCTATGGACTTTTTATAATAAACAGTCGAACATTACAAGAGACGTCAAGATAAAAAAAAAAAAATCAGGAAGGATCAAACGTAAACCAAACAAGGAAGAGGCTTAGGCAATAAAACGGCACCGTTTCCAGATCCTCCTTCAAACGCAACTTTCAACTTCCCACAAAACACTTTAAGCCCTCTCTCACGCGCCGACCAACCATCGGTCTTGAAAGTAACCCAAACCAACATTCTCAGATCAAACGACACCATTCCAGTATCTCTCTCTTTCTTCATCTCCTCTCCGACCCAACTCGGTACTTTGGGTTGTTCTTTCCCTCCTGCCGTTAGGGTTTCACCAATGGAAGCTGATTTCTTGGTCTCCACGGAAACTGGCTGGAAGAACGCCATCGCCAAAAAGTCGTCTTCTCCGATCGCGTTTTGGTTGTAGATGAATGCTTGGATTCGATCAAAGTATCCATTCAGTTTCGTGTTCGGATTCTCGACGGTGAGATTAGCCGTCCATTGAGCGGAGAAAACCGGTCCGGTTAGGTTGAAATTGGAGACCGAGAAACTGGTTACGGAGAAAACCGGGATTTGAGGACGGAGGACAAGCCAAGTTATGGTCGTAGAGATGCATAGGAGAACGACTAAAACGATCAAACCGGTTAGAATTCCTCTGAAGAAACCGGATGGAGCTGGTCTTTGGTAAACCGGATTTTGCTGAGCCGGATAAGAAGAGCCGTAATAGGAAGCGGGTGGGGCTTGCGCGTAGGCGTATTGTTGGTGATTATAAGGGACGTTTGGATAATTTGAGTATGGGTCTTGGGAGTACCCTGGATATCCCATCACCGGCGGATATGGCTGCGTTTGCGTTTGTGCTTGCGGCGGTTGAGATTGCGCTGTAGGAGGTGGTGGTTGATTGGTATCACGTTCAGAGGTTTGACCCGGGCCCGAACCCGAATCGGTTTTGGGTTGGGTTCCTTCTTCCGGAGGAGAAGGCATCCTTGTGTTGCACTCCTATCTCTCTCTTTCTGATTTAGAGTTTGAAACTAATGAAAATTTTCGAGGAAAATATTTGGATAAACAAAAGGGAGGTTAGTGGAAAGCACGAAGATTAACCATAACCAAACACTTTTTTTCCTCTCTCTCTCTCTGTTTTTTTTTTTGTTGGTTAAAAGAATGAAACTAATCAAGTTGGATAAAAATAGTAAATCCACCATGGCTGAGCTAAAATTAGTTTAACGAAAACGCAAAAGAAGACCAAACTTTGAAAGTTGACACCTATTCTATATCTTCTTCATCATCATCATCAACTTAAGCTTTTCTTCTAATATACATTTTCTTGAAAATTGGTAATGTGATGGATCTTTCAGATTTTACGTATAATGATGAAGAAGCTAATAATCTAAGAATGTGGTTTACTTCTTATGCCCAATTTTTACTGCCAAGTGAAAGACAAATCTTTCAGCTAACTACTCTTCGGATGCTTTGAGGAGACCGGGCAAGTTAACTTGCGGAGCAAGAGACAAGAGTTAACCTTCTTTTAGTAAGTTCCCAATTGTGTGTTTATTTTAAGTCCAATTGTGAACAAATGGGCCTCGTAGAAACTTCTCTTCTCTTCATAATATATCAGAAATTGCATCTACAGACAAAAAACTCAAATTTACCAATTAACCAAAATCACTTTCTCTCCTATTCTCTCTTCCTATCTTTCTCTACCATCTCTCTAAAAATCTAATTATGTTTTTTATTTGGTTATTTCACAAATAACCCCATAATATATTTAACAGATGTCATGTTTGATTTTCCATTTTTTTATAACCGTATGTACCACAAAAACTAATCTTACGAGACTTTACATCCGTGTACATATTATTCCAATTTAAAATGCAACTAAATTGCCAACACGAATCTAACCCATGTGACAGAAGTTATAGCCGGAACTCCTTTACCATTTGAACCAACGCAGCTTGGTTAGGATTTTCATTGTCTTTCGTTTTTCGAATTACGGTACCTTCTCTTCTATTGGATTTTCATTTTTCGCATTACATTATCTTATTTTCTATTGAATAAAAAAAAATCTTGAAGGTATATGAGTACTATCCTAAAACTAACTAGGAAAAATTATCATTTAAAATGACTTGTGTACTTGACCAAAAAAGGGAAATTTTTGTTTGTAGCTTGAGAGATGAAATAAGTCTTAATACCAATAGTTGTTCCAAACAGCATTTCTCAGATGAAAATCTTTCGAAAAAATCAGTAAAAATTTGAAGATTGTTATGAAAATAACTATGATTTTATAGTATCGCAGTAATTTAAATAAGGGCAAAATTTATACCCGTAGGAGAAGATAACACATATATAGAGAGAGAGTGTTTCTTATTAAAGGGAAGAGAAGAGTTTTTAGTGTGTTTACAAACGAACGCAAACGTTCGTATATATAGAAAGAAATTTACTGTGCAAATAGTGCAGCGGGCCCCACATCTTTTATAATTTCAAACATTACGGCTCCTTCTGTTTTTGTTGACTTTCGTAACACTCCCCCTTGGGGGCCGGTGTCACTATCCGCTCTCGCTTAACGTCTTTGTTGCCTCGTTAAAAACCTTTCCAGGAAAACCCAATGGGAAAAACCATAGTAAGGTAAAAAGAGTACAACTACGTAAGCTCCCCCTCGAATGAACAGTCATAGATCCTTCTGATGGCGCATCCCAATGTTATGGATGTGTTTTCTGAATACCGAGGTAGGGAGTGATTTTGTGAAGAGGTCGGCTGCATTGTCGCATGATCGAACATATCTTACTTCAATCTCTTTCTTCTTCACGAGCTCTTGAGTGTATGAGAAGAACTTCGGATGAATATGCTTCGTTCTATCGCTTTTGATATATCCGTCCTTTGTTTGAGCAACACATGCTGCATTATCTTCATATAAAATAGTTGGCTCTATATTTTCGTCAATTCCACTGCTTGAACAGATGTGTCGGCTTATTGATCTTAGCCATACACATTCTCTACTTGCTTCATGGAGTGCAATGATCTCAGCATGATTTGAAGAAGTAGCCACGAGCGTTTGTTTCTGAGAACGCCAAGATATAGCAGTGCCTCCGATCGTAAAAACGTATCCTGTTTGCGATCGGGCTTTGTGTGGATCTGAAAGATATCCTGCATCTGCAAAACCAACCATTTGACCTTTTGAACTTTTAGGATAAAACAAGCCTAAATCAATGGTCCCTTGGAGGTAACGAAAAACATGTTTGATCCCATTCCAATGTCTTCGGGTTGGAGATGAGCTGAATCTTGCCAAAAGATTCACAGCAAATGATATATCAGGCCGTGTACAATTTGCAAGGTACATCAGCGCTCCAATTGCACTTAGATATGGTACTTCCGGACCAAGTATCTCTTCTTTCTCCTCAGGTGGTCGAAATGGATCACTTTCAATATTAAGTGACCTAACGACCATCGGGGTGCTAAGAGGAGTTGATTTATCCATGTTAAATCGTTTCAACACTCTTTTAGTGTATGTGGATTGATGCACAAATATACCATTTTGTGAATGTTCTATTTGTAGGCCAAGACAATACTGTGTCTGTCCTAGATCTTTCATCTCAAATTCTCCTTTGAGATAGTCTGATGCCTTTTGTATTTCCTTTTGAGTTCCGATGATGTTAAGATCATCAACATATACCGCGATTATTACAAATCCGGATATTGTTTTCTTGATGAAAACACATGGGCATATAGGATCATTCACATATCCTTCTTTTGTTAAATGATCACTGAGACGATTATACCACATACGTCCAGATTGCTTTAACCCATATAATGATCTTTGCAATTTTATTGCACATACATCTTTAGGTTTGGAACTTAATGCTTCTGGCATTTTAAATCCATCAGGAACTTTCATGTAGATATCAGTATCTAATGATCCATATAGATAAGCTGTAACAACATCCATGAGACGCATCTCTAGATTTTTATCAGCTGCTAGACTCATCAGGAATCTAAATGTAATGGCATCCATAACTGGAGAATACGTTTCTTCATAATCGATTCCAGGTCTTTGAGAAAAACCTTGAGCCACTAGACGAGCTTTGTATCTCGTAATCTCATTTTTCTCATTTCGCTTTCGAACGAAAACCCATTTGTACCCAACTGGTCTCACATCTGCAGGTGTGAGCACAATAGATCCAAATACTTTTCGTTTATTAAGCGAATCAAGTTCAGCTTGTATTGCATTTTTCCATTGTTCCCAATCATGTCTCTTTTGACATTCATAGACAGATTTTGGTTCTGGATCATCGATTTCTTCATTTATTTCACTTGACACAATATATGAGAAAGCATCATCAAGGTCATTTTGTTCATTTCTATTCCATATCCTTTTATTATGGATGTAATTAATAGAAATCTCATGATTATCTTTCGATTCATGATGCTCTGATTCATGATGCTCTGATTCATCAGAATCCTTATCATTTATTTCTCCAAAATATTTTCTGCTATTTTGGGTGCATCATATATTTCAGCTTTCTTCTGTTTCCTAGGATTCTTATCCTTAGAACCAACAGGTCTACCACGCTTCAGGCGTGTTTTTGGCTCTCGTGTGTCATCCTCCTTTTCTTGTTCATTTGGCATTTTGATACGAGCAGGAGCATTTGCAGCTGGTATATGAGATTTAGTTACCGTCTTGGTATCTACAAATGCATCAGGTAGCTGGTTAGCTATACTCTGTAAATGCATAATTCGTCGAACTTCTAGTTCTGACTCTTTAGTAGGAGGATCAAGATATAACAATGATGGTACACTCCATTTTATATCACTTCCAACATTTTTGTTTTCTCCCCCTAGAACTGGGAATACATTTTCGTCAAAATGACAATCAGCAAAACGTGCTGTAAAGACGTCACCAGTCTGTGGTTCTAGGTATCTTATAATTGATGGGGAATCACAACCAACATATATTCCCAATCTTCTTTGTGGTCCCATCTTTGTACGTTGTGGTGGTGCTACAGGCACATATACCGCACAACCAAAGATTCTAAAGTGGGAAATGTTTGGTTCTCGACCAAACGCTAACTGTAGTGGGGAATACTTATGGTATGCACTCGGTCTGATCCGAATGAGTGCTTCTGCATGCAAAATGGCATGTCCCCATACAGAGGTTGGAAGTTTTGATCTCATGATCAATGGTCTTGCAATCAATTGCAGACGCTTAATTAAAGATTCAGCCAAACCATTTTGCGTATGAACATGAGCAACCGAATGTTCAACTTCAATTCCCATTACCATACAATAGTCATTGAATGCTTGGGATGTGAATTCACCAGCGTTGTCTAGTCTAACTCTTTTAATAGTATAATCAGGAAACTGTGCTCGCAGTTTGATTATCTGAGTTAGAAATCTCGCAAATGCCACATTTCGAGATGATAATAGACAAACGTGTGACCATCTACTGGATGCGTCAATTAATACCATAAAATAGTGGAATGGTCCACAAGGTGGGTGTATAGGTCCACATATATCGCCTTGAATTCTTTCAAGGAACTTTGGTGATTCTTTATCGATTTTGGTTGGCGATGGCCTTACGATCAATTTTCCTAGAGAACATGCAACACATGTCATTTTATTCCCTTGAGAAATCTCCTGGATTTTCAGTGGATGACCATGTGAACTTTCTATGATTTTACGCATCATTGTAGTTCCTGGGTGGCCAAGGCGATCATGCCATAACGTGAACTCTTCTGGGTTCCGTTCTACTACAAGATTTGATTCGATCTCATCGATATAAGTATGATGTAACCCCGAAGGAAGCTCTGGAAACTTTTCCAATATGTGTTTTCTGCCACATTTCTCAGAAGTTACATACATGTATTTCTTTCCATCCTCAGTTGCAGACTGAGTATCATATCCGTGAAGATATATGTCTTTAAAACTCAACAAATTCCTTTTAGAACTTGGAGAATATAGAGCATTATTTATGGAAAATTTTGTTCCATTCGGTAAAGTAAAGTTTGCTTTACCAGTTCCTTCAATCACGTCTGCAGGACCTGATATTGTATTGACGACAATTCTTGTCGGTTTTATATCAGAGAAATATCTCTTTTGTCTCAGAATAGTGTGCGTTGTTCCACTATCTGGTATGCATATTTCACGAATCCGTTTCTTGGATTTTGCTTCATTAGTATTCTGATCCATTTCTGAAATTGTCATAAATATTAATAAAAGAAAAACATAAAATTCATTCATATAAGGAAACACATAATAATTATACAATAAGATGACGTTAAAAACATCATTATTTGTTTAAAACATGAAATATAATAATTATACATGGTAATACTGAAAACTATTCAATACTCTTATCATAGGCATTTCGATTCTCTTCAGGAGTAATCTAGTCCAGCTCATTAGCGAAGTCGGAGGATTCAAGGTATGAGGTCCCTTCAACATTTTCCGTGAGGTTCACCTCTTTAGCCTTTCCTTTTATGGACTCTTGATATAACTTGCACAAATGTGGGGGAGTACGACAGGTACGGGACCAATGTCCTTTACATCCACATCTGTAACATACAGTCTCACTTTTCTTTGTGGTATCCTCTTCGGTTTCTTTGCCTTTAGGAGGTTATTCAGATCTAACCCATTTGTTAGATCTAATACTTTTAGGATAGTAAGGCTTTCCACGTTTGTTGTTGAAACGCCGACCACGACCTCGGTTGGTATGGTTTCTCCTTCCCGAATATTCTACCGCCGTAGCATTCACTTCGGGAAATGCCTTGGCTCCCGTAGGTCGGGAATTATGGTTTTTGATTAGTAACTCATCGTTCTTTTCAGCCAACATGAGTGTTACCATCATTTCAGAAAATTTGGTGTACCCACATTTTCTGTAAATTCGGGATAAGACGTTGTGTTCTTTGTGGAAAGTATTGTATGTCTTGTCAAGCATTTCTGCTTCGGTGACAGGGTTACCACAATATTTTAATTGTGCAACTATCCTCAAGATAGTGGAATTGTAATCTCTAACCCTTTGGAAATCCTGAAACCTCAGGGTTTTCCACTCTTCAAGAGCGTGAGGGAGATTGATTTCCTTTTGATTATCGAACCTATCTTTCAAGGCTTGCCATAGTACGGCTGGGTCCTCAACGTCTCCATAGTCGTGAGTTAGATTCTCATCTAAATGCTTCTTCAGGAAGATTATCGCTTCGGCTATATGCTCGGGTGGCGATTTGTTACCGACTTCTATCGCTTCAGTTATCTTTTTTATTACAAGATAAGGTTTCACATTTGTGACCCATCTGACATAATTTTCGCCGGTTACTTTCAGAGCCGGGAACTGGAGTTTCTCGATGTTTGCCATTTGTATTTCTAAAACACAAAATAATAATTTTATTAGAACTTCATAATTTAAAAACCGTTTACATTAATCATGCAAGCAATTACAAGGAGAAGTGATGTAAAGAAAATTAAACCGATATTCATCTTAAATTCACTCGGAGTAAATTCTCCAACGAATAAACCATAAATAGAAACACAAATAAAAATGGCACATAAAAACAAAAGTGCGCGAATCATCTTTCTTGAAATGAAAAATCGGAGGAGAGCGATTTGAAATTTTTGAGAGAAGATGAAATGTTTTGGATGATGAAATGGAGTGAAAATGAGTTGTATTTATAGATGAAAATTACTGTTCATGGCCGTTGGAGAAAAGGGAACATTTTTGAAAAAATTTCTTTGTGACTGTTGGGGTCAAATCGAGTGCACTAAAAATCAGTCTGAAAATATCGTATTAAACAGTCAATCAAATCTATAAAATTTCATAAAAGTAAAAAATTATGGCAATGAAATATTTATGTTATGACAACAAATCATGTGACGGCTCAGCCGATCAATGCAGAGTAATAAATAAATTATACGGCGGCTCGGTCGACCAATTAGCAATAAACAAAATATAAGGCGGCTCAGCCCACCAGTTAACAACAAACAGAAAATAAAGGCGGCTCGGCCGTCCAGTTAACAATAAATAGAATATAAGGCGGCTCGGCCGACCAATAAATTAATTAAAATATTAATAAATAATATAGGCGGTATTCCGGCCATTATAACATAATATAAATAATAGTACATGCGGTATACCGACCATTATAGCAGGGTATATATGATACAATAAATTTTACCGAATTGCAGAACGATCGTGCTGATAACGTGTTATGAAAAGAACTATGATTTTATAGTATCCCAGTAATTTAAATAAGGGCAAAATTTATACCCGTAGGAGAAGATAACACAGATATATAGAGAGAGTGTTTCTTATTAAAGGGAAGAGAAGAGTTTTTAGTGTGTTTACAAACGAACGCAAACGTTCGTATATATAGAAGGAAATTTACTGTGCAAATAGTGCAGCGGGCCCCACATCTTTTATAATTTCAAACATTACGGCTCCTTCTGTTTTTGTTGACTTTCGTAACAAAGATATTTTTCCCATCGTATATATTTTTTTTCCTTTTCTCAACAATGCCATGAGATTTAAACCTTCAAGGGACTTGAACATTAGCGTAGCCAACTCTTGCTCCCCCCGCCATGTTATTTTCATTTTTTCCCGTGCTCCATCAAATATTTCGATATTTTTTGTCAACTCTGTGAAGTTTATAACAATTATAAAACTGCAAAAAATTTTGTTAAGTTTTGAAAATATTTTTTTTCCGAATCGATTTACTAGATTGATCCACCGTAATCTTTATCATGTGTACTTTTTAAAACTCTGGGTTGTATAAAAATTTTAAAATTATGAGATGTGAGAATCCACTATGCCCTGATAAAAGACTAAAACTAATCTGCTCTCGCTATCTCGGAAGTCGTGGATTTTTTTTGGATAAGAGCACCATTAACCCAAATACTCTAAATGAGTCTCTTAATTTTAATCTAATATTTTTTAATTGTAAAAGTGGAATAAGAGACCGGATTAAGAGACCCGTTAATTTTCGTGGTTCAATGCATGTCTCTTAATTAAGGTTTCTCAAAAAAAAAAAATTTATTTAACAATAATTTTTTTAATTTTCTTATTAAAATTAAAATTAAAACATAGTAAATGATTACATTTGCAACATAGAATTTTTTTAATAAAACATAAAACATAAAACATAAAAACAAAGTTTATTAAAATAAACGAGAATAATTTGAAAGAAACATCCGAGCTCAGTTATTGTCTTCATCGTGTCCAAATTTACGTCACACATGTTCAACCAAATCAGCTTTCAGTTGTTCATGCATTTGTCTATCACGAATTCTAGTTCGAACACCCATCATATTTGCGATATTTGAAGGAATATCTGTAGAATACGTGAGATCGACATGTTAATTTCCAGTTTCATCTTCTTGTTGGAACTCCGAAACATCAAACAGAGTGTATCCATCGCGCTCGTTTTCTACGATCATATTATGGAGTATGATACATGCTCTCATAATCTTCCCAATTTTGGCTTTATCCCAAAAAAGTGCCGGATTTTTAACAATGGCAAAGCGAGCTTGCAAGACTCCGAAAGCACGCTCGACATCTTTTCTGACAGCTTCTTGACGTTGAGCAAATAAAACTGCTTTCGGCTCTTGTGGCATTGTAATATATTGGATAAAAGTTGCCAATTTCGGGTAAATACCATCGGTGAGATAGTAAGCCATATGATACTCTCTTCCATTGACGGAGTAAGTGACTTGGGGAGCTTGACCGTTTATTACGTCATCGAAAACAGGTGAGCGATCAAGAACATTAATATCATTTAAGGTACCTGGAGGTCCAAAAAATGCATGCCATATCCAGAGATCATATGAAGCAACCGCCTCTAAAACGATTGTTGGTTTACCCGAACCACGAGAATATTGTTCTTTCCAAGCGGTGGGACAATTCTTCCTCTCCCAATGCATACAATCGATGCTTCCTATCATCCCGGGAAATCCACGATACTCTCCAATATCAAGTAGACGTTGAAGATCAGCCGGTGTTGGTCTTCTTAGGTACTCATCGCCGAAAAAATATATTATACCTTCCACAAAATTTTCCACACATGACCGAGCTGTTGTTTCACCGAGCCGGAGATATTCGTCGACCATATCAGCGGCAGAACCATACGCCAAGATACGAATTGCTGCGGTACACTTTTGAAGAGGAGAGAGACTATTCCGTCCGAGCCCATCGTGCTTCTGTTGAAAAAAAGGAACTTCGTTGGAAAGTCGATGAACAATGTGCATGAACAATGACTTGTTCATTCTAAAACGTCGTCGGAAATAATTTCCGGGATACGTTGGAGTTTCACTGAAATAATCATTCCATAAACGTATATTGCCCTCCTCACGATTTCTTTCGATATAAGCTCGTTTTTTTTCTTTTTTTCTTTCGTTCTTCTTGATCAACTTCAATGGTAAAATTCTCAAAGGCTTGATCAAAATGTTGATCAAAATATTGATCAAAATGTTGATCAAAGACCTCCTCAGATGATTCGTCGAAATTGTTTTGAGAAGAAGAAGTCATATTTTTAAAGAAAGAAAATGAGTTGTTTATTTTAGCGAACTTGAGAAGGGAATATTAAAAATATGATATCAACGCGAGAAGTTGAAAAGAAAATATCACTTGTGATTAGAATTTCACTTGTGATTAGAAAGAGAAGGAACAAAGAAGATGGAATGTGATATCAACGAGAGAACTTGAGATGGAAGAAAGGAGTTGAAAAGGAAGACCGAACTTGTTTTGCAATGAGAGAACTAGAGAAGGAATGTGTGCTCAAAGAGAGAACTTGTGGTGATTTTACGAAGTCTGTGATGTCTCTTTTATACACTTATACAAGGTTTGTTTTTACATGACCCGTGATCAAATACAAATAATATTACAAAATGAAAGAGTAGACAAGGTGTGTCTTTACATGGCCCGTGACAGGAGAGTAAAACACACAACAACGAGACAACAATATGTGACAGAAGTACTAACAACCCGTGACACACGAGTACAATGAGTTCTGTTTTTACATGGCCTGTGATTCATCTTAAGAGCCTCTAGTGCTTCCTTTACATGGCCTGTGACACACGGAAAAGACAACAATATATTACTCCACATACAGAACAAAGAAGCTTACATTAAAAACCGCTAAGAACAACAGAACAACAACACCTTTCTTGAACCACTTATTAATAGATAAAGAAGCTTACATTAAACATAACTCCATGACATAACAGACCAAGCACAAGAACACAAGAACTCCATGACAATAACCCAAACGACCAAGAACAAGAACCAAGATACTTAAACTAAGTAGGACTCCATGACAATAACTCAAACGACCAAGCAACACAAACTGAAAACATAACAAGATTCTTAAACTAAGGAGAGATCAACTCATCAACGAGTTTCTTCTTCAGAACTTCTTCATAATCTGCAAGCTCTTGTTTTGCAATGAGACTCTCGAGAAGCTTAAACTTCAAGAGCCTTTCTTTGGATGCGATGTCCTGCTGCCTGATGACCCACATTGTCTGATACTCAGACAGATCCTTTCCATCAACCATCTTCTTCTTCCCACGAGCTTTTGCAGCCTTGACACCAGGGGGACGCTTGCTGCCTTGCTCATCTACAGCAGTGTCGGTTTCAAATGCCTGAGAGGTTGCTGAATGAGAACCGTCGTCGACCTTCCTCCTTTTGCTGCTTCCGTCGAGTTTAGGGGTTGAGAGTTCACACCACTTCTGGTCATTACGAAGCTCCTTCCAACAATGGTCGAGGGTGAATTTTTTTTTTAAGGTTGTTGAAGAAGATTTCGTGGGCATGCTGGAGCACATCAGTCTCGTTTTGACCAGAAGATTTCGCTCTGTTTGCAGCTTCGAAAGCACCACAGAACTTGCAGACTAGATCGTTGATCTTATGCCACCTTTGCTTACATGTTGAGGCCTCTCTTTTGTCACACTCTGCGATCTTAGGACTGGCGGAATAGTACGCAGCTATCCGCTTCCAGAAAGCAACAGAGCGTTGCTCATTCCCTACCACCGGATCCTTGCTCGTGTGTAACCACGCGCTGATGAGGACAGCATCATGAGTAGGCGTCCATGTCCGTCGTTCCTTACGCTCTGCAGCCGCTGGACTATCTTGCTCGAAGTTAGAACCTTCGGTAGCTTGAGTGCCAAATAGAGGAAAAGAAGAAGACTCTAAACCGAACCCACTTTCTTGTTGACTTTGAAGAAGATCAACAAAATTAAAATTTGGATTTGGATAGGAATCCATATCAGAAGAAGAGAATAAAAAAGTAAAGGAAACCGAGTTTGATAGATGAAAGAAGAGGAGGACTGTAATTTTTATAGAAGAAGGAAAGAAAGAACTTTTTATCACCTTCATCACACCCTCAACCAATCGGACAAGACATATAGCTAAATCCATTTATTACTGACACACATTTATCACACTTGAACATCCTTTTCTATCTAACACCATTAAATCCTTTTATTACTAACAACCATATCACAGTAATTCCATTTCACACGAAACAAAATTCACAACAAGTTCAGTTCAAACCCTAAACCTACAAACATCTATCTCACACAAGGATAAACTACCTACGACTACATCCACAACTTTTATTCAAACGTGCAATCAATTTTACGGATCAGAGAGTTACGTTTTACCTGTATTGTAAACCAAAGTCCTCTTCTTTCACGTCATTTCATGTTTGTTCATCCGTCCATCCTAAGCAAAAAGACAGAGACATTATCAAATTTAATCAGACCACGTTCAACTAATGTTATAGTCACCACAGAGACAGATTAAAAACAATCAAAGACAGACTCAAAATACGTTTGTTAGAACCAAAATCAATCAGAGACAGAGACATAATCAAGATCAACCGGACATAGCTGAATCAAAATCTTTCAGGGACAGAGACAGAATCAAAAACAATCGTACATACCAAAATCAAAATCAATCAGAGACCGGATTAAGAATCAAAATCAATCGAACATAGCTTTACCTCGAAATGAATTCGTCGAGGAGAGCCACCGTCCGGAGATAGTGGTCGCCGTCAAGAGACTCATCTTCGATGTGAGGGCAATAGAGATGCCGAATACTCGACAGACTCCGGTAGGAGACCCAGAGAGATGCCGAGACGATGATTCGTCGAGACTAGCGAGGGCGAAGAGGAGTCCACCAAGAGAGACGCCGAGATGATGATTCGTCGAGACGAGCGAGGGCGAGGAGGAGTCCACCAAGAGAGATGCCGATTGATGGGCTTCGCCGAGGGATCATCGATTGATTCTGTCGGTGAAACATCTTTGTCGACTAGAGATCACGAGGGCGAGAGGGAAGTTCGACAGAGAGAGTTGCGGAGTCGTCGAGGTAGAGGGAAAGATACAAGAGAGAGACGACGAGTCGTCTTGCTAAGGAGAGAGAGAAATGGTTTAAAGGGTGACACGTATCTCAGTGAATATGTTTCTTCTGCTTCCTAATTAAGCGACGTATGCAACCTTAATGCTTAATTTTTATTTTTTTTAATCCTAAATTCACTAAAGACCCATGCTAACAAACCGCGTTAATGGTGCTCCAAGTCGTGGATATGCCTTGGCTATATACGAACCCTTTGATCAAAGAGAGGTTATATGTATAATTCATATATGTTTCTCCATATTGAAGATCGTCTATAGTTTTAACGTTTTGATACTCTTAGCAAAAAAAACAAACGTTTTGATATCACAAGTCACAGAATAACAAAACTAAAAATGAATTCACAACACACATTTATGCCGTTTTCGTAAAAAAAAAAAATTAACTGATACTATACGCATGTATATACATAACTATAAATATATGTTATTTAACCAATCAAGTTGCATGAATCTGGCAAAATTCAACTCCTACATTTTTTCTGTAGGAACAATTAAAACAGAGAAATAAAAGAATTGTTGGTTATATGTCCAAGAAGATGTAGAATAGCCAATAATGTGAGACCCATGTGGTAGCCTGTATGAAGCTGTCTATTTTCTGACCAATTCTGCGGGTTTTAGCTGTATACACTTCCTTTTCAATTTGGTCCCATGTCAAATAACTTATCTCTAGGCTATGCATTCCTATTTAAAATATTTATAGGTACCACTTACATATTCCACCGTGGCAAAATCTATGTCATGGGATGAGATAAGACTTGAATTACCTATCAACTTGTATAAGACTAGCTCAATTTGTATTATCCAACGTAAAAGCATCTCCAACACCACTTCATAATTTACTGCAAAATGGAGTGAGAAATAGAGTAATGAACAAACAAAAAAATGATTACTCCATAGGATAAATCAACCAAGAAAACAAGACCATGCTTTCCATTTCACAACTTGACATACGTTTGAATATTTATATTGTCTATGATAATACTTAATAGACTTGATGTTGTTCTATATGTCTGCACGGTTTTGTTTTACCACTGGCCCATATCATGGTTATACTTATTTGACCAAGAGTATAATCTTAGATTTTCTCAAAAGACAAGTCATCGATTTCTATAAATCAAAACTTTTTTCTGGCATAAAGGACAAAGTCATTTTTTAATAACTAGTTTTAAAACGGCCGCTTGTTTTCTATACGTATTGGTCATTTTTTGACCGTCTTGTAGGAGTTAGTTAATTAATTAATTAAAGTAAGTTGATCAAGTACTTGTTCACATTCGTCCTCATCTGGAAGTTAAAATTCACGTTAGTGGTGGGACGAATTTGATACCTTGATCATTAAATATAAGTTTAACGTTTTAAAAAGGATAATTAAACATAATTTTTAGTAACGATATTAGGTTTGAGATGTCTGAAAATTTTATTTTAGATTAAAAAATCTTTTATCGCATAAAAACTTAACGTTTAGGCCGAAGAATCTCAGACCTACTATTTGGTTACAATGAAACTATGTCAGTTTGATTTTATATCATGATTTAACAATTTAAAAGTTAATTATGGTTATGATAAGTTTACGTTCACGTGCTAATTCTATAAATTTTTATTTTTTTTTCATTTTTGTGTCGATTTTTCATTTTGGTTATTGTTCGATATAAATATTGATTTTGAGTTTATTCTCATTTCGTTATTTTGTTTTGGCATGAGATTTAAAAAATGTTTAAGATTTAAAATTATTAAAGAGATACACACTTAGGTTAGGATCTGCGCCTTGTGCATAATAAGTATTTTATATTTATTACTTATTTTATGTTTTTATGAAATAATTATATAATAATTATATATTAAATAACTAAGAAACCAGTTACTATTATGTAATAAATTGACGTGCATATAAATCAAATGACTGCTCTTGTTTATTCGCAATCATTTTAGGGTAAATAAATAAAAAAAAATCAATATTATCTATCGTATATGATATATAATTAAATTTAAATGATATTAACATATATAATTAGTATATTTTTAGTATGGATATTTATTAAATGAGGTTTCTACTCATATGATTTTATGATTATTTGCATACATGTGTAACAAAATTTTACACCAATTATTTTTTTATAATGTGGAATGTTTAGTGGTTTCAATAATTTATAATCATTTTAAAAAAACAATGAAAATTTCAAAATTAAAATATTAACTTTTCAATATATGTTCAACGCAGATATCAAAATATAAATATGTATTTTCATATGATGTTTAAATTAACGATATGAAATATATATATAATACCTATTAAAATAAAATTATTTATTCATATGATTTTATAATCATTGTATCTTATTATAGAAAAAAATTTAAACCTTAATCACAAATTTTTATGTGAGACTTTTAACAGTTTTAGTCATTTATACACGTTTTGAAAAATTCAAAATATAACATATACAAAAAAATCTAAAATTTTATTATATGATTAATGTAATTGTGCACTTTATTTTAATAATAAATAATTAAACAAAAATGATAGAAAGTATACCGATTGTTAGCAAATCTTTATTATTTAAAATCATTAATTGCAATATACTCCATTCGTTCCTAAAAGATCCATGTTTTAGAAAGAAAAAAATTGTTTCAAAAGATACATTTTTTTTTGACATCAATTTCAAAAAGATACATTTTTTTTACATTTTCGATACATTAATTAATGAAAATTGTATTTTTCAAAAAATACAATTGTGTTTAATAAAATCTCATTGGTTAAAAATTATTGGAAATAATTAATTAAGAAAAACAATGTATTGGAAAATACAATTTTATATGTTTTCTTAATAAGTGTGAAAAAACTATAACATGGATCTTTTAGGAACATAGGAAGTATATCTTAATCACATTAGGTAATTCCGTAAGATTTATTTAAGAAAATAATATATAATAATTTTATTGATAATGAAAGATCCATAATTAACATACTATATAATATAACATTCCCTATCAATTTAATTTTGGACTGACAAAATTCTCAATTGATTCTCAAGTCGCCGCGTAAGTAAAATTAATATTCTAATTACGTGACAACTCAGCATGATATTTTTTTAATTAGTACAAACTACGTGTTATAACTTTTTAAATGTTTTTTCTATAAATATACATGGGATGTGTGGATCTAGACTCATAACTCGTTACAAGAAAATAAACAATTTAGGTGAAGTCTGTAATGGTTTTAAGATAATAAATATTTACAAAGGAAAGAAATGTTATTATTTACAAACATTTGATTTTTGTTCATTCATCAACTGAAAAAAAATTCCTTAAGTAGCTTAAATATATAAATATCAAGTATTTTGAAATTGTGTATGAAATTCTTCTGTAGAATTAACATCTTTTACTTGTATCTTAGCAATTCTTTCTTCACATATTCTAACTTACTGATTACGTCATAGTATTGGAATTTTCGTTAAAAGATGTGGGCGAGGCTAACTGATTGGAACGAACATCTATTAAATAAACATCCTTAGACTTGAATCAAGGAATTAACAATTTAGCTAAATCAAATACATCAATTTTATGTATATACGTATATGTTCATATGTGTTTTGTTTGGTCAACATACGTATATTAATACATTTTAGTTCATTGGATGTAATGTATGACCACCACTCAAAGAACGGAAAAGAGCTATATGCACATATATCAAATAGAGTATTTGCATCTCGTACCTTAATATTATCTCAGAATTAGCTATATACCCTCAAGATTGAAAACCATTGTCTATTTAGATAAATAAAATCTATTAATTTAAAGTCATTTTTTATCTATTATTAACAAGTCATAGTAGGACTATTTAAAAAATTAGTTAATATAAAATATCGATTATTTATATTAATAAGAAACTAACTATAAATTTGAATTTTATTTTTTTAATTATAACAAAATCAGTTGAGAAAGAATCTAACAAAATCTTACTTAAAATTTTAAATATTTTTTTATATAAAATCACACATTAATAAATTTCGTAATTAGTAATATAATATTATTATAAATAAACGTAACTAAAATTTTATTATAAAACAAGAAAATAAAATTTTATACTATTTTTCTATAAATTCTATAATTATATTATGAATTATATAAAAATAACAGTGCTATATGAATTAAATATGAAAAATTATATTAAATAAGGACATTAAAAAAATTATATTTTTAAAATTTTTCATTTAAATAAATTATCACTCATCATTAAAACGGGTTAAAATTCATAAAATGTATAATATTTTTATACAAAAATAAATGTATTAACATAGGTTAAACTTGTATATCTACAACTATATATTATCGTTTTTTATTATATTGAAACTCTCAATAATATAATATATTTTTTAAAAATCTTTATATACAAAAATATAATAGTATATAATAACCTTTAGTTCATATACTATTTAAAAAATATGTTATTAGAAAGCTAGGAAATTTTAGTAATTCATTTAAAATCTTATTGACAAATAAAATTATAATTACATATTTGTTTTTATTTTAGTTATAAAAAAATCTGTTGAGAAAAAAATAAAAAAAATTACCAAATATTCAAATATTTCTTAAAATATTATATTAATGTAGTAACAAAACAAATTCAAAATTCATGTAATGTTTCAAACTCAAAAATAGTTGTGTAGTTTTCCAAATTTTTCTTGACAAAATACAAAATTTTGAAAATACATATTCAAACTCAAAATGAAAATATTTCAAATTTTACAAAAGATATAATCATAGATAATAAAGAATAACTTTTTGAAATGAACCACGAAAAAACTAACTATATATGTTGTAAAAATTAATGCAATCTAACATTTTGATGTCTTAATTTAAAAAAAAAATTAATATCATAACATCCAAAATATACTATATCAATTAAATTTACTAAAGTAATATAATAGATACTACTATGTATAAGATTTACTAAAATAAAAGGACTATATTATTAAATTAAACAGTGTTTTTACATATAAATCCTGTAAAATGCTAAAATGATATATGTTAAAGTTTTTTTTCTTGAACACATTAAGTAAATATAAATTACCTTAAGCATATTTATTTTCTAAAATATAAATAAATAAATTTTAAAATATATTATATGTAAATGTATAAATTAAAGAAAAATAATATTTTGAAGGAAGTTCTCTATTTTATTATTTCATATTGTTAATTTATTGTACTTAACTCGAAAATATATTAATAAGTAATAAAAATTAATAACAAAGTAAAATGTAGTAAACAAATCACTATATACTAATAATGCCGAATAAGAAATATAAACAACAATATTATAGAGTTACACAATATATAACACTAAAATGAAAATTATATATATATAATATTTATAATAATATCAAATACATTTATAAAATGAAAAAATATCCGTACGAACGTGCATGTTAAAATTTAGTTACTATTTTGTAATTGAATCCCTGATTAGTAGCATTGTTGCAACTTGCTAATGATTCTTGGTCGCGCTTATGAGTTGCCTAAGTTATTCCTAATTTCCAATAATATATAGAACAATAAAACGAAAATAATTTGCTTATACTATAGTTTTAATTATATCCTTTTAAAATTTTCAAAATCATGAAACGACTTTCTATGCTCACATAAGCTAGAAATAAACAAAACATATATCGAAGATCATTTTTTTGGGTATAGAAGACCAGGTACAAAAAGAAGAAATATGGCTTAAATCAATAATCAAATACTCAGAAGGAACTCAAGTTTAGATGTATTGAGCATAACGTACTAAATTCGTTAGCCTTCAAAAAATTAAAAAAAAACGTACTAATTTCGTCAAAACAATGGATGGAATTCTTCATATATTTCTCTTCTAAAAAGCGTACCACTTTAATTAGAAACTTTTATCCCATTACTTTACTTCTTTAAACTTCTTTTAAAACTTTTCTTTGAAAATTAAGGAAATGAAACATTTTGTTGAGATTACAGTTTAAGGATTTGTATTTAGAGGTTGAAGGTTAGGGCTTATGGTTTTGTTTTTAACCAAGATTTAAAGCTTAGTTTTTTTTTTGTCAAAGCACTTAGAACTTTAAAATTTATGCATTAGGGATTAGATTTTTTAAAATAATTGAAATTATTTGAGATAGGGATTTCTCTCTTGTTTCTCTCACCTCAAACTCTCCCTTGGCCTCTCTTTTGTCTCCTTCGTTTTCTCCGGCGGCGTTTTGCCGTCAGAGGCTCTCCTCCTTCCTCTTTTGTCATTTGCTTATCGTCAGCCTCCTCTCTATCTCTCCCGATATGTCTTTGGCTCTGAAACGGAGCGCTCCGGGCTAGATCAGTTCGTCGTCTACGCTCCGGCGGTTCTCCAGTTCGTTTTGGAGTCCGGACGAGGGGGGGATGGTGGTGTGCCGTCGTGGAGTCGGCTTTTAGGGTTTCAGTGTTGGTGTGGTGGATCAAGTTTTCTCCTTTCCGATCTGCTCCGTCACTGGTGGTGAGAGCACGTGACCGAGCGTGGCGTCTTCCATCTTTAGATCCGGTGGCTTGGCGTCAAGCTTCTGGTTCAAGGTGGAGCTTTCTGGTGTTGTGGTGGTCTCACTTCCTTAGTGTCGAGTTGTGAGCTCTCCTCTTTCCTCCGGTCTAGTTGGGCTTCGGATTTGTTTCCGGAGGCGCGTGCACGGCGGTGAAGGTTGCTGTGTGGTAGTTGTATTGAAATGGACTTTTCAAGGGTCCAATAATCAAATCACGTAGTATTTAAGATGTTAATCCATTTCTAAGTATTTTGATGCAAAGAGAATGCATGTTCAAACTTCATCTAAGTGCAATCAAGTGATAAGGTGATTCAATCAAGCTAACAAGGTTCTAACACACTACTAACTAACAACTTTCAATCAATTGGAATAAGGAAGAATCATGGACATACGATTTTGATTTCAGATGACTAAGATTAAATCTAAAATGGCAAGGTTTCAATCAACACATTCCCCTAAGTCTAGATATCAATTCTAAGCAAGTTCTCTTCCAAGATAAAAGTTCATTTACTCTCATGATCAAACATCAAATTCCTTTGGTTTGTGTCAATCAAACAATCATTAAGGATATATCATTCAACTTTCCTAACTCCCCTAACATCAAATCCCTTTGGTAGGGTAAGCTAAGAGCTTGATGAGTTGGCTCAGACATTTCATCGAACACCTTCCGAGCAATGAAATGTCTAGAGTTTTAAACCAGAATGGCCAACTCAAGCTTAGCATTAAGATCACTCAATCAAGCAAGGAAACACATTAATCTACTCTAAACATTCTAGATCATCACTTAATCATCCTAAATCATCCTAACCCATATGAATCCAAAGATGACTACTCACTCATAATCATGGTAGACACTAGATCATTAGTTGATCCAAATCTAAACATGATTAATGGTCAAAGTAATCAAGTAAAGATAAGAAATTATGATCAAGATTAGATCTTTCACCCAAAAGTGGCTTTTGATTAGATAGAAAACAAGATAAGATCCTAACATTAGGCTTAGAGAGTATGTATATGACTTCTAAAACCTAGTGGGCTCAGTCAACAACCTGAGAGGCCCAAATAAAACATAAATTTTCGATAAAAAGAAAAGAAACGCCGCGGGTACGTTAGGTCGCTCCGCCAGGCCGCTCCCCATCTAGAGCGGGTTCGTCACCTCGCTCCGGAATGTCGCTCCAATATGCTTGCTTCAATTCTTCAAATCGCGCGAGGGTTCATGACGTCGCTCCACCAGGTCGCTCTGCCTCTAGAGAATTGTCGACGAGAAGTTGAGCTCGGAGCGGGTGCCTCACCCCGCTGCGGGACGTCGCTCTAAATGCCAACTTCACGTCTTTAAATTGCGCGCAGGTTGCGGACCTCGCTCCGTCTTGGTCGCTCTGACTCTCGAGAGTTGTAGATGGGGTGTTGGTTCGGAGCGGGTGCCGAACCCCGCTGCGTCTCCCCGCGCTGCCTTCGTTTGGTCTGGAGCGGGTGTCGTAGGTCGCTCACATTGTCCGCTCCGGTGCTCTACTCGCTCAAACAACACTTTCCACTCTCTTTTTGATCCCAAATGCTTCCAAGTACCTCCAAGAACTCCAAAGGACACTCCAACACCTGATAAAGACTTATGTAATGCAAAAAGGAAACTAAAATGCATAATCCCTAATCTAAATGACCAAAACATGCAAGAATGAAGAGTTAAAACAATGCAAATGTGCAAGATATCATGTATCTGTTGTGTGTTCGTGTGTAGCTGCTGGTTTCTGATCGAAGGCGGGCCGTCTATAACCTGTCCCTTCATCTCCTCCGTGTAGTCGCTCCGTCTCAGCCTTCTCGGTTGTCGCCGCTTTTGTTGTTGTCTACCTCGTTTGTTCCTTGGTGGTGCTCTTCCTCTCTGGCTCGTCGGGATGCTCTCCGGTTCTCCCCCGTGAGCGCAGCTTTGGCGAGGCTTTATAGAGCTAACTCTGGTTCTCAGTGTTAGCGCGAGGCGGGGTTTCGAATCTCCTTTGGATCATTGGAGTTGACGGTTCTCCGAGGGAGACTCGCGTGAAGCTTGGTCATCCCAGCTCCACTGTCGGGCTCTTTGGCTCACTGTGGTGGGCTGAGCTTTGGTCTATTTGGTAGGTTAGGAAGATCGATGACAAGATGTGGCTCTCTCTGCGCCCGCTGTTCTGCTTGGCTCGTATTACATTCCGAAGTCGAGCCTAATAAGTGTGATTCTATTTATCTTAGGACTAGCCAGGTGGCGCCATAAAGGGTTTGTAGAGGCGAGTTGTAGTTGGATGCTCTCGGTGTTCTGTGTCTACCTCTACCGGTGGTGGAGTTGAGACTTGGGCTCCAGTGACTAGGTTTTGGTGAAGCTGTGCAAGATAGGGACCAATCATCTGGAGTAGCGCTGCGGGCAAGCCAATTTCTACCAAAGCGTGGTCTCATGGTATATCAAAGGTTTCGTTCTCATGTGGCAACGCTAACCACTCCGTCAAGCTCCTACTGTGCTTAACTCTACTTGTTCTTTATTTACTACTTTTATAATTGTCCTTAGATGTTTACGAGTTGCTTTTTCTTCTCTTCTTTGTCGTTGCTTTAGGTTTAATTTCTTCTGCTACTAGTTTTCTACTTTTGATATAAGGTAAATTTATTTCATTATTAAAAAAAGAAGCTATTTCATTGTTCGTAACTCTCCCTTAAAATGTAATAAACGTTTTAATAACCAATATCATAATTTTATTAAGTATCTGATCTATTAAAATATAAATCATGACTTTTTTCATGTGTGATATTTTATTTGGACCATCATTTAGAAATTTTATTAAATGTATTTCCTTAATGCTAATAATATATAATATTTTTAACTACTCAAATCATAATATTTTAATTTAATATATATATATATATATATATATATATATATATATATATTTAAAAATTCTAAGAAATCTGTTGAAAAAGATTATAACAAGATCTTAATTTTCAAGAACTGTATATAAATATTTTCACTAATTTCGTAATTAGTAATGAAATGTTATTATACATATATATATATTCAGTTATCTTTTATAAAATGAAAAAAAATTCTATCCTATTTTATCTATTTTATAATAATATATATTGTTTTAAAAGAAAACCATTATATTGAACTAAATATGATAAAATTATTTTAAATTGATAAGTTATTATATTTTATTTCCATAAATATAAAACATTTATGCTAAAAATATAATATGTTGGTAGAACGGTTAACATTAGTAAAATATACAATACATGTACACAAAATTAACCTATCTTAAAAAAAATTATATACAATAATTTATTATTTAAAATGAATAAACATAAAAATTGCTTAAGGAAATCTACCGCTTTGAATTACGGGTCATGATCATAATAAATTAAATAAAAAATATGTTTTAAATATTTTTTTCATGCATAAAAAAATTTGTTTAATAACCAAACACAAATTCAATAGAACAAATATATAATAAGAAGCAACATATATATGTAATGATTTGAAATAATTAATTAATTTACAGCATGAAAACTATAAAATTATTTTATTTGAAATATTATATAAACATTTAAATATATGAGTAACATTAAAAATATATACTAATTATGTAAAACAAATATCTATATATGCAAATATGAAAATAAATACCCGCACGAATCTAGTTTAAGTTATAAAGCATATTGTTTGACTTTTAAAATTAATGTAAGCAAAATTGTTTTATCACAAAGCTAGCAAGTTGAATTCTCACTGAAACGCTGACAAAAAGAAAAGAATTCTCACTGAAACAATATACATCATCGAAACACAAGTGGTATGCAAGTTGGTTTCTCACCGAAACAATACAAAAATCCTACTTTCGGTACTTTTTCATGAGGACACATGTTAAATGCTTTCGAGTTTCATATGGACAAAAACAAAAATCATGTACATGAAATCCGTGGTGGCTAGAGCAACTTGAATTTTTTTGTTCTTTTTTGTTTTGCTAAAATTTTGGTGTAGAGCAACTTGAAATTGAGTTGGAATTCATTACTTAAGACTAATATAACTTCTTTATTTTAGAGCATTTGCACTATATATAAATATGGCCATAGTTTTCACCAAAAAAATGGCCATAGTTAAAAAAATCAATTTTTTTACCAACTTTCGAAGAGAGTTCTATCACCTATATGTTATGAACGGCGAGATTTGTGTTTATGTAGATGCAAATAGTTATACATGTAGACAATCGGTCCTAAATTTTTTAAGGCCACAAGGCCAAAACAGAAAAAAATGGCTGAAAAATTGAAAAAAGAATTTTTTTTTTTTTTTGTCACCAAATTGAAAAAAGAATTATGCACATAATAATGGTATTTGAACCCTGCATCTAATGTAGATGTATTGAACAACTAACTGACCACTAAACAATTGACACGTTTGAAAACTTTGCGGCCGGTTATATACTTAATAAATGGCAGCCGCAAGCCCATGCTTTATCCGTTTCATGCCAGGGGCGGCTCATGTATGTAGAGGAATAGAAGTTGGTTAAATTCATCTAAACATTTACTATTTTGATGATGTAAGAGTTAATGGATCATTAAACATTTTCCTAAATTTATCATCTGAGTTGAAAATATAGAAAACAATTCAACTCATTCACTTTAAAACTGACATTTAACTGGTTAAATATAGGTTTTCTATCATTTAGCTTCTGTGGAACAATCCATTTTATTTTTTGAAACACGAACGGTTCATTTTGTTTGAAACACGAACGGTTCATTTTTTCATACTATGAAATATGTTCACGAAGAAATCTACATCGAATAGATCCTTTTTTCTGCTTAATATATCGAATAGACTTCCAATTCACTCATATAAATATGTGATCTATTATACCGAATTATAGTACTTTTTACTTGAGACGAAAATAACCAATATGTCCATTTATTAGATAACAACTAAATGAGTATGGTTTTTAAAGTACACTGAATGCTAAATTTCAAAAAAAAGAATGTTGTTATTACCTTTTGTTTAGTTTAATAGTAATTCATTTAAAACAAAAATTCATCATAACCATTTACCAGATCAAGAAAATATAAATATATAAATAAAGTTTTTCCCTCAAGAAGAATATTTTTAAAATGTTTTTAGGAATAAGGCAGTATATTGTGGAAGGATGATCCAGAAAAGAAACAAAGTTGAGCATAACAAGGCAGCATGAGTCTAAAATTGTACCATCAGATTTGCAGCCTCAAACAACGGACCGATGATGGCAATTTAGGTTTTGTCGGCACCAAGAAAATAACTACATCACCAAAATAAAACGATAATCGTGTGTTTGTTGACGAAAAACAGTAATCTTCCACCATCTTTCGGTTAAAACTTAAAAAAAAAAAAAAAAAAAAAAAACTTAAATTTTTTTTAAGAATAAGACACTCATACGTAAAATTTTGAAATATGCCTGCTGTTGAGATTTTTTTTTTTAAGAAGTCAAACAAGTGATGGCAAAAAAAGAGGCGAGGAATCAGCAGTTATGGCATGTGCGTTAAAAAAGAAAACACAAAGCAGACAAACTATTTATCAACACCGCCACACGACCAATCTGCCAATGACTTCGCAACTATTTACACTTTCCTCGCCGTAATCGCATCTTTTTGACAAGTCAACACTCTTCATACGTTACCTTTTTACACAAAAGCATTCATTATAACACCACCCAAAAAGTCAAATCTAAATACGTTCCTCGTTCGTTCTATAAACGCCTTTCTTTTTTTTTTTGTACACAAACGCCTTTCAATAATGAATAGGTACAGCTATCCAAAAAGAGTTACAAATATTTGTATTTTCCGTGTTGACTTTTGTAATAATTCTGAATATTTCCCCAATCCGTTATATTTAAAACCCAACCATCTTCTCTTCAAACCAATTCACATCTCCTAAATCTCAACTACTACACTTTGAAGCAAAACTTTCATTTTAAAGATTCTTTCGTTGGTCGATTTGTTCATAGTTTTTTAATATTTTCCGGCGAGTAAATGGATCAAGAGATAGAGATTCCTACTTTCTTTCTATGTCCGATCTCTCTAGATATCATGAAGGACCCGGTGATAGTTTCCACCGGAATAACCTACGACAGAGACAGCATCGAGAAGTGGCTCTTCACCGGTAAGAAAAACACATGTCCGGTCACAAAACAAGTTATAACCGAAACTGATCTCACACCAAACCATACTCTACGCCGTTTAATCCAATCTTGGTGTACTCTCAACGCATCCCACGGCATCGAGAGGATCCCAACCCCAAAACCTCCTATCTCTAAATCCGAGATCGAAAAGCTCATCAAAGATTCATCATCTTCACATCAAAACCAAGTCAAATGCCTCAAAAGACTTCGTCAAATAGTGTCCGAGAATACAACGAACAAGCGGTGCTTAGAAGCTGCAAATGTTCCAGAGTTCTTGGCCAAGATCGTCAGCAACTCGGTAGATAGTTACAACTCTCCTTCTCCTTCACTTTCTTCGTCGAATCTCAACGATCTTTGTCAGTCAAACATGCTAGAGAATCGGTTTGATTCTTCTAGGAGCTTAATGGACGAAGCTTTAAGCTTGCTCTATCATCTCGACACATCGGAGACGGCCCGGAAGAGTCTTTTAAACAACAAGAAGGGAACAAATCTTGTGAAAACGTTGACTAAGATTATGCAACGGGGGATCTACGAGTCAAGAGCCTATGCGACTTTTCTTCTCAAGAAGATTCTTGAAGTTGCGGATCCAATGCAGATCATATTGTTGGAACGTGAGCTTTTCAACGAGGTGGTTCAGATCTTGCATGACCAGATCTCTCACAAGGCAACGAAATCAGCAATGCAGATCTTGGTGATTATATGTCCATGGGGAAGGAATAGACACAAGGCTGTGGAAGCTGGAGCGATCTCGATGATTATTGAGCTCTTGATGGATGAGACTTTCTCATCTGAGAGAAGGACTTTGGAGATGGCTATGGTGGTTCTTGATATGTTATGTCAGTGTGCAGAAGGAAGAGCTGAGTTCTTGAATCATTGTGCGGCTATTGCGGTTGTGTCTAAGAAGATACTTAGGGTCTCTCAGATAACTAGTGAAAGGGCGGTTAGGGTTTTGCTTTCTATTGGGAGGTTTTGTGCGACGCCTTCTCTATTGCAGGATATGTTGCAACTGGGAGTTGTGGCGAAGATGTGTCTTGTACTTCAAGTGAGTTGCGGGAACAAGACTAAAGAAAAGGCTAAAGAATTGCTCAAGCTTCACGCTAGGGTTTGGAGGGAGTCACCTTGTGTCCCAAGAAACTTGTATGCTTCGTATCCAGCTTGAACATCAAGATAGAAGAACCTACTTATATGTTTGATTAATTCTCATCAGATACAAACAATTCTTTGGGAGTTAGTATAAGTTCATTTAAAAGCAAACAAAATAGTGGTTTATTTTTACCCAAGTTCAGAATTTCTTTTGCTTTTGTAATATCATTCAATTGTAGATAATAGTCGGGTGTTATATGAAATTATTAGAGACTGCAAAGAAATAAATGGAATCACAAGTTGCATGGCTACAGGTTCCCACCAGGGCCCGTGCACACCATGTAATAAAAAAAGACTTTTGCCTTAGGCCCCTAAATAAGTATAGTTTTTTTGGGGTTCCAATTTACAAAATGTTTGTTACAAAATGTTTATGTGTGATGAAAGGCCCCTTGTTTAATTCTCCCTCACTACAATTACTCGGGATCGTTACCCGCGTCAAGGCGCGGAGTTTTTGCATTTTAATCTATTTTTGTCTTTTGTTTACTAATCTAGCATTCAGTTTTTCAATGCATTTTATTTTCACCATCTCCTCTTGTCTTGTTTACATTTGTTTTCACGTTCTGTCGTTTGATTTGTCTTAGTTTTGGCTTGTGTAATAACTTAACTCTGCTCATTATTCTTTCATTCTTTATTGATTGATATTTTTATCTCACTTAGCTCTGTGTTGCCACTAATTTGCTCGAATCATTTTTCATCATCTGCTTCGTATTCTTTTTCATATTCATTAACTATTATCTCCAATCTCTTTAAATCCTAAAAATCCTACATGTTCTTTTGTTTATTAAATCACATATTAAATATTGTTGAAACTGTTTATTTATTTTAATAAATCCTTACGATTATAACTAAGATGATATGGATAAAAGACTGATTATAATTTAGTTGAAATTAAAGTCTAAAGTAGAAGTTATTAAACTTGTAATCCTTCTTTTTGTCATCCAAGATAGCTTTAGTCAAATCAATTATATAGATTTAGAAAACCCATAAGCTATTTCAATCCCAAACAACCAAAAAACAGACGCATTTGTTATTGACGCTGCGGCGGGTTTCTTTTACTATAAACATAATTGCTTGTCACAACTGTTAATAAACCCAAATGTGTTTACAAAAGCTACCCATATAAGAGTTTCATACTCATTTCTCTTTCTCTAGTCATCTCCTATGTTAGTAGCTATCATAATACAATCATCAAACAAAAGACATATCTCTTGGTTCCATATAGAATATGCAAAAGGACTGTTTTCTGCAGACTCCATGATCACTGAGTATTATAAATATCAAACTCTGTCTATGGTCTATTTATATGTTGAGAAAATGCCTCGAAATGTAGCTTCCAAATAATGATTTCCAGGTCAACACATTGCATGTTAACCTCCACAGTGGGATCAGCGGATCTGGAGATACCGCTACATGTCGAGTCGAACGCAGCTACACATATGTTCTCTGCTTGTGCCTTTCATTCACAATCTGCAATTCTCCCAAGAACCAGAATCAATGTTAAATGAGGTAAAAGTTTTAGAGTCACAACATACTTTGTATAGCCAAGCCCAATAAACCAAGCACCCAACGTAACATCCCCACTTGCCTATTTGTGCAGAAAATGACTTGATTATTATATAGTAGCACCGAGAAGTTAGATGGAGAATGAGGTATGAATGCAAAGTAGACAAAACAGTTAAAATCTTACTGATTATGGGAAATATAAGAAATCAATTCTCTTGAAATGGCGTATAACTGTCCAATAGTGTGACAGAAGTACTTGTTCCTGTTCTCACCAAACTTCCAATTCTAAATGTATATATAAATCTATTAGAGTTATTGCCAGCGGTCTGTTGCGATATTTGTTAGCTAAAATAATCCATCCAACATAATAGGAAAAAGAAACCAACAAAATTGTAAAGCTAACCATCAGCTGAGATGCTTTTGCTGTCCTGACACATTGCAAGCTTAGTGATTTCACTATCAAAAGCAATAAACTAAGCAGTCATATACATCCGAGACATTTATTTACAAACGGTTCATAGCACAGAAAAAGCATATTATTATGTTACGGATGATAAGTTTGATGCATAAATACAATTTAGAATTTTTTTCAACTGAACATTTGTACCTACTGAATTACCTTACAACACCCACTGCATTGTGATTTTGGCATGTTAAAGCTGAGAATCAACATTGGAGTTTACGTTAGCATTTGGAACATGAAATATAGAACCATCAATTTCCAGTGTTAATTCCATTGACAATAGCTGTGCAAAAGAACTCTGCTAGTAAGGTAATCGTGATTAGTAATTCTTTACATCTTAGTGTCGTACAACTTCAAAACGATAGACACTTACAATCGATGGCTCTCAAAGATGGACCGCAAACCATCTAATGATATGCTTACCTCGTCGTATAAGTAATTCATGTCACTTCCCTCCCACGGGTAACGTTGCTGGTGCAGATCAATTCCCTCCACCTCTTCCTCATTATGTCGCTAGAATTATCAGAGAAAGAAATATAAAGTACCCTCCAAATCTTCAAGAGCATCGACATTTTCTTTATTCAATGATCTTCATTCAACCTAACAACCATCAAAATAAAAAGAATGTGAGGTACATAATCTTCAAAATCCAAGTTTAATGAATGGAAAAAAACTCAGGAAGACAGAAAATGTGAAACACTCATTGGCTTCTTCTTCTTTTACTTCGCGGGAAAAAAGATTAAACAAAGCAACTGATGAAAAGAAACAAATATGTTTCACAGTACATAAACTCTTCTTGAACAATCAGGCAACAGATAGTATGTCTCCCGTGTGACTCAGCTGAGTCCTCGATGACATCCTGAACGACAAATATCTTCTTCTTCTTCTTGGTTAGATCAAAGGGTGCAAGCTAAGGATGACCAAAGAAAATTAAAACCACACAATCATGATTTATCAGGCAAAATAAAAGAACCGATGATGAATTTATTAAAGATGGGGAGATGTAGAGACTAAAGAAGAAAAACTGATTCATGAAACTCAAAGAGCCAATATGTGTTTCTTAGATGAGTCATGAACCGATGATTAAAAATTGAAAGCCCTAAACTTCCATTGAAGAGAACGCTTACAGACCAAAGAGGTTTATTGGGTTTTTTTTTTAACGAATCCCATTTCAAAACGTGAGTTACAAAGTATTTATTAAATCATTAGATAAAATAAATAAGTGTGGGTCCCACAGAGAAAACTGAAGAAGCAAAAGTTTCCGACCTTCATAAATATATATATTTGTTTCTGCTATCAATGTACAAAGAATCCTTTAGCTCAGTGGTATAAGTGTTGTTGTTTAAATCTTAATAACCCGGGTTCGAGTCACAGACTTGACACTTTTTCACACTTTTTAAAAGTGGGACCCACATATCGCTGACGTCTCGCATCAGGAGTGATGCAACTGTCCTATTATAATGTAGATTTTCTTTCAAGATTTTGCCTTAGGCCTCATCTAACCTTAGCACGCTCCCACTTGCTTCTTCATTATTGTTAAAGGATCTATATTTCATTAGTTGTATTCTCTTTTGTTCATTTCCACAAAAATAATGGAGACCATCTCTTTCAACTTCTCATTTTTGTTGAGTAGATAACCTAAAAGATTACAGCTTAAGAGATACGTATGCTTCATGTGTAACGTTTCTGACCATTTATGTTTGTGGAGCTAACAATGCGATTGCTTATGTCCCTATGATCAACATTTTTAAGTCTCTAACCCCATTAATGTATGGGTTCCATTATATATATGGAATTCGTCGACATGGCATTCATTCCATGACTAATTTTTTATTTCAAGATACTCTTAAGATTTGTTGTTTGTTTGTAGATACCAAAATCCGTGATATGCGTGTTGGCTTTCACTCGCCATGTTATATATACTGAAATCATTTTATTTTCAGGTCATTCAGTTTGAAATTATTTTAGACTAAACATGAAATATTTTGGAAAACTAACTTAAAATATACAATTCAACGATCTATATATAGACATATCAACATCGGTATAGATGAAAGGCAAAGAGAATGTGCATTCAGAATATTGTGTTTTAGGAGATCAATATATATAAATCCAAAGCACGTTATTGCAATTCTAAATAGCATATCATCCCACGATGGAAGTCTTCCATTTCATCCCACGATGCAAGTTGACCCGCACATCCTCTAATTCGGATCACCATAACTTAAACGTAACCTGACTGAGAAAGCCAATCCAACGGATATTCAGCTGGGACGAAGTTAGTTCCAACTTCCCAAACTTGCCGCAAGATTGTTAAAAATAGGAATTGAATTCATCGAGAAGTGAATGTGTTACAGTTACGACTACGCCACTTCGCGCGGCTAATTTGTAAGGTTCGACATAAGAATCCCAAAGTTAATTTTTATTTGGATTACATTTTTCCTTTATTATTCTTTAAGGATATTTGTAGTTGTATAATTGATACGAGTAAACTTTGAGAACATGGAAAACGTATAAGAGATAAAACAATGTAAAGGGGATAGCTTTACGTACGCATATAAAACAACAGCATATGTTAAATTTGAATAAAAGTCTAAAAGAGTAACACACATATGACAAGTAACGGTCGTGGTCCATGTACAGTGTTTTCGTTGTTAAAGATTGTTTCACTCGAGTCCAAATTAAATATCAAACAGTATCATGGCGATACCTTATTGATGCCTCTTATTCAGTTCTTTTAAATGAATTAAGCACCAGGTATATTTAATCCGTTTATAATTACCCGATTAAAAAAACAGGAGCAGCTGACTATTCACCGCCATTTGTACTATACGTCTATCACGTTAAATATAGGGGACTTGCATAGCCGATCAAGACATATGTATGGATAGAAGCAGATAAAAAAAATTTGATCCTGCAAAAACAAATCTGTGCTATCAAAGGTACAATATTGAACCTGAGATACAAACTCCTCACCTCTGAGCACTATATCAACCAAATTTTACCATCTGAAGTAGTAGATCATCAATGAAATACCTCCCCCCCCCTCCCTAAATTGTTTTAAACCAACCGGGCCCCTAAGCTGATGCTTGATCACCTTCTGTTGAGAACCGGCTCTTGAGACTTGCATATACTATATGATAAACCTGCATTGTTTTTGTAAATATTTCTATCAATTGTACATAATAAATGTAATAAATCAAAAGTCAGATCTGACAAACAACCACGTCGCAATCTAAAAGGAGTTAAAACTACGAATCTAGGTGGTCCTCCAACGACCACCACTTGCAGTTGTAGTTAAACGTTATGGACAGAATACCCAAAAAAAAAAAATACAATTTACATTTCTAGAAATATACACGAGTGACGCATCTGTGTTTACTGTTTACATATAAATGTAAACGTGGAGGACTGAATAATAATACAGTGTGAGTTCTATAAATTAATTTTTAATAAGTTAATATTTTTGTTTTAAATTGAATATTTGTTTAATTAGTTTCAACAGATTAGTAAAAATTGTAAAATTTATTTTATGTTTATAAGATTTAGATTAAAATTCGAGCTTTCAATAATTAGCTTGAGCTAAAAATAAAAAAAAACATCTATATATAAAATTGAAATATCTGTCATTTTCTGCATCCACGTCGATCTGGAGGGTGGGGGCTTTCATGCCACGTGTCGTCGCGCTGATTGGTTTGTGTAAGTCACGCGTAAAAAGTTGATATAGATATAGAAAAATAAACAAAAACATAGATATAGAAAAGTAGTCATGTGTAAAAAGATATGGCTTAAATCAGCAATCAAAGATCATACTTTAGTTCACATGCGGCGATTAGTATTTTAATTCAGAGTTTATGCACATATAAACATCAGTTCATTTGTTTTAACATTTACACACTTAAGTTTTATTTTTTTTGTCAATACCTTATTTGACAAAGTTGTATGAATTTAAAACCATAAGATTTTTTTTGTTTTACGCTAAATTTGTTGTTTCGAAAATAAACTATTTCCTAACCCCAGTTATATGAATGTTGGTGTAAAGTGTAAACCTTCAGGAATAGCGTAGATGCGAAAGTATATATATCTTACAAGTCTATGACTAGCTAGCCAAATTACGACTTTGGTGTGAACGCGTAACCTCACCCTTCTTTTTTTTTTTTGAACACCCTTCATTCTCAATGTTTCTACGGTAACTTAACTATCTATTTTACGGAGAAAAAAATATTAAGAATAAGACATGAAAATCTAATTTAACGTGTCTTCGCTATGTATGAAAAGCGAAGCCTCGACTTAGAGACTTTTCAATAATTTCTTTTTATGTACTACTATTACTGGTTATTAATTTGATCTTTAAAATCTCAGAAGTATTACAACATATATAAAATTCAGAAGTAAAATCTTTTATCAAAAAAAAATCAGAAGTGTTACAGCATATATGAGAACATGTTATACAATTTAATGGTGATTAGTTCTACTTATCGTTTGATATGAATATTACTGGTTATATAGTTTTCTTGATATAATATTAAATTATGTTTCATATTTAATTATGTATTTTTGTGAAAACGATCATCATTTTATACCATCTATAAAGTTCAATTCTTCAATAGGACATCTCCTATACTATATTTGAGAAGTGATTTGTATATGTGTCATCACTACATTAACTTTCACAAAAAAATGATGACATGGCTTAAAAGAAATATGACATGGCATAAATCTAATTGTGACATGTAAAATTTACTATATTTAGATTTATGTTTTTGGTAAGATTTCTTAAATATAATAATAATGATTTTCTATATACGGCTTTAAATTTTTGGAAAAGTTTCATAATATAGTAATAACTAATAAATTTTATATCAAAAATATTTTTTCTCAGTAAATATTCATTTCGGTAAGATTTTATGATACCTAATAAATTTTCTATATCAATTAAAATAATATGTTTTTATATATAAATAATAATTACGAATATTAAAATTTTACATCAATATATGAATCATATTTTTATTATTAAAATAAGTGTAGTTTAAAATATATTTTATCAACGTATATAAGTTATTTTTATTTAATGTATATATTATTAGAAATAATTTACATATTTACAAATAGACATATTTAAAAATGGTAATTAAATAAATAATAATATAATAAAGTAAATTTATAAATTTCAATTATTTTTATCAAAAGTTAAATAATGTAAAATTAAAAGGTCAAAGTAAACTTGAATAAATCCAACTAAAAACAATTACATTATGGTTTTATTTTTTAAACTAATAAAACTAAAATATAAAAATAGAAAATTTTATTTATATATAACATTTTTAAATATTTTATATCTGCGCATGGCGCAGGAAAACTCCTAGTTTACTACATAGATACAAAGTTTATTAGAGTTACTAATGTGTTGATCAGATCTGGTGTATGATGAATAGATTTAATGTGTAGGTAAAACTGTAAAACTGTTAAGCATAATTTTTATTACAGTAAAAGTTCCATTTCCCATGAACTCATATGTAGTAGCTAGTTAGATTGTATAATAGATTATTACATAGAATCAGGCCCGGCCCTGATAGGAAGCTGCAGAAGCATGGGCTTCCGGCCTTTGAACAATATAGATTATTTTCGGCCCCAATTTGATTAATATCTCTTTAGTCTAGTGGTAAAAAAATAAAGCTATATTCCCCAAGGTCATGAGTTCGACCTATGCCTATGGTAACTGCAGCCTTTTCTTGCCAAATAGCTTCTGGTTCTTTAAAAGTCAGGGCCACTACTGCATATAATATGATAAGATCATGATATGATCAGATGAAAGGTCAAATGTTTCTTATGAATATGGTAAATCAAATGATAAAAAGATGTTATCTTTTTAACTAAAATATCCTTTCGATGCTTACTATTTATATACAGATAACAAGAACTCTTCTCTCACTTTGAGCAGGCATGGTCAGTTGGTAGGCAATATTTGATAATATCGTTTATCGTCTAAAAATAAATTTAAACGTATGACTCTTTTTCATAGTCATAAGAGTTTACTATTTTCTTGGATCAAGTGGAGATGTATGAGAACGTGTGTGACGCAAGAAGCTCAACATTAAACAACTTTCCTCTGAAGACAACTTTCCAAGTTAACTTATTTACCTCTTAATACAACTTGCGTAATTTCCTCTACTATTGTTCACCAAATCTATAAATTCTCTTCTTCTTTTCTCTCTTTTAAATTTATTTCTTCTTTTAATTTCCCTACGTACGTACTCATATGAGTTATCGCATGATAAGAGCAATAAAATTTCCAATCCCTATAGGATTAGATCTCACATGTAGACGACGGACTAATATCCTTGATAAATCACGAGTTAGCTAGTCGGGCCAACTTGTGATAAGTGACAAGTCACATGTTGAATAAGATTATCTGACTAGTCACGACTAGGGTAACGAGTTGGTTATGGTGTTACATTTTACATTATCAACATAGATGTGTTGGATCTCCATATACATGACACATCTCGAAAAATATGTTAGCAATAATATATTTCAATGAATATGTTTGTAAGGTTAAAAATCGTATGAATCATGCACATTAATCTTTTCAATGGATGGCATTGACTTAAAGCCGAAATAATAATATAAGATTAGGATAAGTAGGAACATATATGCTCTTTCTCTGACACTCTCTTTTAGAGAAGGATCTACAAGGACACACACAAAGGCCAGAGATACTACAAGTCTCACACGTGCGTCTCACTTTCAGTGAATTATAAGTTTAAGTAACAAGCAAATCTCAGTCGAATCCAAAGATTAGGACCTCCCACGTGGGCTTCTTGGGCAAATCTTGATAACGACTAATTATAGCATCATATACATAGGTCGAGAATCACAGCACAAAAAAGGATAGCCTATGTATACATATTACCCCTTAAATTTGTACTTAAATTATGGACTTTCTTATTTACATAAATGATCCATAATATATTCATATAATTGTGTATGTATGTATAATAAGTACAATACAAACTTTTATGTAAATAAAGATCATCCATCGACTGAGAAATCAAAACGGCTCCAACTTCCAAACAAGAGGTTGGTGGAGTCACTGGATTCGTCAGCAAAATGAACCACCGGATCCTGAACAATCTGAGCCGGAGTCACACCACCAACGTCTACATGGTTATGACCATTCAATAAAGCATCAGACCAAACACCACTAGTGTCAATAGACATAAGCTCTTCACCAGGAAATGGAGGCAACCCATTGTAACCACATTCCTCCACAATGCGTTCCACCTGATGTTCATAGTGATGATGATGATGTCCATGATCGATGTCCATACTCCATAAGGGTTCCATCGAAGCGCCGGCAGGTTCATCGACTAGAAAATCTGTGTCGCAGTTTTCTTGAAGTTTGTGTTCGTCAGGCTTTGGGTTCAAGAAATTGGCGTAAACAAGAGCAAGATCTATGTTTGGTGCGCCACCACCGGAATTGTAAGAGTTAGCGGTTAGGCCGGTTTTAGTGTTACCCGAGGAGGATTTGGGACGGCGGGATTTGCGGCAGCCACCGCCTACGGGCACGTTCCGGAGGGAGCCACCTTTGGTCCAATATCTGCGGCAGCCTTTGCAGAAGTAGCGTGGCTGAGTGAGGCTATAGTTGTTGTAGTAACAAAACTTCGTGTTGGAGGATCCACATCTTGGACAGCTCAGAGTTATCTCTGCGTTTGCGTTTGGCCTCCATATAAACGATGACGTCAAGGCTTCTGTTCTCTCCATATCTCTCTCTTCTTTCCTCTAAGGCTCTAACAATAAGAATGTATTATATACGCATGCATGAATTTGTGTGTGAGTTTGTGCATGTGGAAAGGGTGTGACACGTGTAGGTTGGAGAGTGGAGGAAGTGTGGGGGAGCAACTGCCTCGTAAGCGTGCACTCACTGTTGCTTCTTGGGGGAGACAGGTTTAAGGGTTTTGAATCTTTGATAGGATAAAATCATAAGATGAGAACTATAAAACTGGTAATTTAATACTTAGCCTTGGTCCTCTTGGAGATAGTTTCGAGGCGAAGTAAGATGGCTTCTTGGGAGAGAAGGGTTATTTGGTGTACATTTAGCTATATGTACGGCTTAGTTAATGGAGGCTGCACGATTACTAAACTGCTAGGTAATAACACGCGTCTCGCGTAGAATGAGATTATTAATTTTATTATTTTAAGATAAGAAGACATGAAATCTATTTAATCTGGATATCGGTTTGATTTTAGGTTGTTTTTGTTTTTAATCTCTTAAAATTATAACCACCATTCTAAATCCATATTTATTTTGGTTTGTTCGGTTAAAATGATTGAGGATTTTAATTTTTCCGGTGATAACCAAAAACTATTATTATTTGTTTGATTTCATGTTAGATGAATTTTAGAGAGTTCTGATGTCGAACCAATGGTTTTATATTATAATTTCTAAACGCATGCAAAATCAAATCAAATCTAGATATTAGTTGAAGAAATTTTTTTATTTATGTACAATTTGGTCGATGGTGAAAGGAAGTATTAAAAATAATATTTCAACTTTCAAGAAATTTAGAATCCTCACATGTAGCGAAGATTTAGTTATATATGTGCTTACGTCAATGTGCACATATATGTATATGTAAAAGTATATAAATGTGGTTGATAGATATATAAAGATACCGTTAATTAACATTAAAAGACATTTTTATTCAAAATAACACATAAAAAATAAAAAATTTAAAATAAAATTAAGTAAAAATAAAATTGGCTAAACATTAGTGATTTTTTTGCAAATTGTCCTTCTATATAGAGCCTTTGTATAATCTGTGGAATCCGGTATGTGAGTTTTATATTAAAAACTCATAAAATAGTATATAATGTGAACATATTTATATAGAATTTGGCCGTAACACGTCAGTGTGCTTATTTTCGAGTCGTTGTACTCATAAATAAACGTTATGTTGATGAGTTGTCTATGGCGTCGTCTCAGACATCTGTTTATTACCCTTTCTGGTCCTGAAAGAAGGATTTTCTAGAGTATTCACGCATATTAAGAAAACAATTAACTTTTTACAATTGAATTTTTTATTTATTTTACTATACATTTCCAATAAATATCAACCAATAGTATTCAACCAATTCAAATATTTTCAATTAATGTTTCTTAAAAGTATACAACTTTTCAACATTAACTACTAAAAATACCTTAAAATTTTAGAAAATCTATCATTTTGGAACAAAAAATAAATCTAGAAAATTCTACTTTCAAGAATAGAGGGAGTATCTTCTTACTTTACTTTGAATCCCTTTCCTTTAATTGGATCCCTAGATATCAAAATGTTGAAGCCGATAAATTGGCAAAAGACGCTCTGTTTGTAGGTGAACCTTTTATGGCTCCCACCTAACACTTTTTTATTTAATGAAAGTTTGTGATAAAAAAAAAAACGTTAATTCGCGAGGACGTTGAAGACGTTAAGAATGGGAACTTGTGTATGTGCGGGTCATATTAAAAAAAGTACGAAAACGTTAAGGTATGCATAACTATCTATGAATAAAAATTAAAGGTGAGAGGATATAAGTGAAAATATTCGTATACTTTTGACTTTCATTTATTTGATACACACAAAAAGGTTATTTGGAAAGGAAAATCTGAATGGGGAAAAGAGTTTCTTGGATCATGTGTTTTTGCCTTTTGGCAATCTCCAAGAATCATATGTGGGTCGTAACGTTTTTTTTTTTTTCCATCTGAATATTTCATTAAAGCCAAAGGCTGGTAAAGTACAGAAGCAGAAACATTACAAGAGAGCTAACTTCACACACGAAAAGCCTCCCTATCAAAAAAAAAATTTGAAAGCCAATAGGGGTAAGTTACCTTGTGCAATATAAGACTGAAACCACCTATCTTCATGCCACTCTTTGCAATGAGTCTAGCGCCCCTATTAGCTTCAAACGGTTCGGCATATACCTTTCCACACCAAAAAATTCTCCAGTATTGCTCTGATTTGTGTCACTTTAGATTTGAAGGAAGGCCACGCCTTTGGCCTATTGATAGCATTCACCAATTCTGGTCTTTCAAATGAAAAGTGAACCTTCAGACATCTATGACTTGCCATACTTTCCATAGCCCACACAACACTGATAAAGAACGCCTCGTCCTTAATTAGTCCCCACCAATCCAAAGGAGCAACGACTATGAAGCAGCACCACACCCCGATGATCCCTAACAACCCAAGACGCACCCAAGATCTTCGTCTTTTTTGACCAAAAGACTCCGATGTTACACTTAACAACATCCCAAGGTGGAGCCATCCAAGTCGTATCCCTAATACATAACCCACCATTACCTCTCCCTTCATCATCATTCTCCAAATCTTGAGCTAAGTACCAAAGCTCAGATGCCTCTCTTGCTTTCCCAAAAACTTGTTCCCCTTCATATGTGAAACCATCAAATAGAAGGGAATTTCTATTTTTCCACAGATACCACAGAATCCATGGAAACACTCTCGTTAAACCAACGTCACATCTTTGGTCTTTCCACACTCTTAATAAGTAGCTTACATTTTGAAACACTGAGTCCACATCAAAACCCCCAGGTGGAGAAGGAAACCCCGAAATTGCCCATATTTTTCTAGCCAAAGTGCACGCAAACAGAACGTGGTTGATCGACTCGCCATCCATACCACAGATTTGGCATAAATTATCACACCGCATTCCACGTGCATTCAGCCCATCATTAACCGCAATCGCTCCTGACAACGATTTCCATATAAACACCTTAATCTTCGAAGGAGCTTTAACATTCCAAACCTGAGCTTTAAGCGGATTCAGAGAAGGTCTGGCATTCTGATCTTCTAGCAACTCTTGATTGTGTAACAAGAAAGCAAGGTCGTACCCTGACTTCACAGAGTATACCTCGTTCCTAGTAAGCTTCCAGATCCATGAGTCTTGATCAGATACCACTGGTTGATTCTTTCTGAGGATATGAATGTCTCCAGGCACAAAGATCTCCCGCATCATCCTTTCATCCCATCTTCTGGTCTGCAGATCAATCAGGTCCGAGACTTTCAAGTTAACATTAAAAGATCTTTGTCTTCTGAAAGGTGGTCTGCAGGCTCCATCCTCATCTTCCAACCAACAATCTGTCCAAACCATAAGACTTCTCCCATTACCCACCGAGCGTTTAAGGCCTTTCTCCAGAAGTTCCCTACCATGAAGTATGCTCCTCCAGGCGTATGACGGTTTAGCACCCAAAGGAGCATTCATGATATCAGTATTCTCAAAATATTTCGCCTTCAATACCTTGGCCATAAGACAATCCTCAAAATGAATTAGCCTCCATGATTGCTTGGCCAGCAAAAGCTTGGTTTAGACACTCTAAGTTTTTAAATCCCATTCCTTCACTCTCTTTAGGCAAACACATTTTGTCCCAACTTAACCAATGTATTTTCCTTTTGTGTTCAACAGAGCTCCACCAGAAGTTTGCAATTGCACTGACAAGATTGGAGCAAATTGTCTTAGGCAATTTATAACAAGACATTGCTGACACCGGAAGAACAGAAGCAACAGACTTAATCATCACCTCCTTGCCTCCTTGAGAAAGCGTTCTTGCATGCCATCCAGAGATCTTCTTACTCATTCTCTCCTTGATGTATGAGAACAAAGGTATCTTTGAGCCCTTTAAACTCTCTGGTAATCCCAACTATTTGGAGTCTCCACCTTCTGCGAGGATGCCCAGCTTCTGTTTAACACGAGTTCTTTTCTCTTGAGGGACCTTCTTCCCAAAAGTGATTGAGGACTTTACCTTATTGATCATCTACCCTGTAACTTGCCCATATCTCTGCAGTAGACACCCTAATGCATCACTCTGATCATCGTTAGCTTTGCAAGCAAACAAGCAATCATCTGCAAACAGCAAGTGGTGCACTGAAGGTCCTCTCTCACCGAACTTCATTCCTGTTATTCTTCCATCATCCTGCGCCTTATTGAGTAGGTGAGCCAAGCCTTCCGCACAGAGAACAAAGAGAAAGGGAGACAAGGGATCTCCCTGACGTAATCCCCTCTGCGGAGTTACAAGGCCATGCGGTTGATCATTTATTAAGATATAGTATGTGACGGAGAAACACAGCTGATAACTCAATTTATCCATCTTACATCGAACCCCATTGCCTCCATCAGCGCTCTTAGATAACTCCATTCTACACGATCGTACGCTTTCGACATATCAGTCTTAACCACCATGTACTCCGAAGCAAACTGATATGAGGATTGCAGTGAATGAAGCAGTTCATGAGCAATGGTAATATTGTCTGAAATCAACCTCTCTGAAACAAACGCAGATTGGGTCGAGAAAACCAACTCAGGCATCCAATGCTTTAACCTTCTCACCATGATCTTAGAGACAGCCTTGTATATTACCGAGAATAAGCTGATTGGTCTCAAATCAGAGATTGTTTTTGGATCAGGGATTTTCGGAATAAGGCATAAATGCGTATAATTCCACTCCTTCGGAAGCACTCCAGAAACAAAGAACTCCTGAACCTCCATTACCACCTGCTTCTCAATATTAGGCCAGAACTTTTGAAAGAAAAAGGCGGACATCCAATCAGGTCTAGACACTTTCGCTGGGTTGATTGAAAAAACAGCTTCTTTCACCTCTGTTGCGGAGACCGGTTGCGTAAGCTGATCATTCATATGAGCTGTCACTCGAGGCGCCATCCCTTGAAACCATGTACTGAACGGTGGAGGATTAGAAGATTTGAACAAATTTGTATAGAACTCCACCGCAACTTCTCCCTTAGCAGCCTCTGAAAACACATCTACACCATTTGCATTCGCCAGCTTCTCAATACCATTCCTAGCCTTGGATGCTCTAACAGAATTGTGGAAGAACCTTGTGTTCTTGTCACCTCCATGGAGCCATTTTTCTTTACTCTTCTACCACCAATACGTTTCCTCATCTCTATATGCTCTCACCAACTCTCTCTTGAGAAAGTTAATACGCCAAGTAGATGGGGAGTTTGATGATTGCTCCTGCTCAAAAGCATATTCCGCTTGAGAAATCCTGTCCCGAGCATTAGGGTTGACTTGTTTCTTGAGGACACTCAGAGACTTCCTACAAGCATTGAGACGAACGAAGATCGTTCCATTACCAGTAGAGCCCCCAAAATCCCAGGCATTGATCACGTTGTCTCTAACACCTTCCACCTCCAAGAGCCTCCTATCAAACTTGAACCAACCTCTATATGCCTCTTGAGACTCGATGAGGTTAATGAAAACAGGCCGGTGATCTGATCCTCTCTTATCCAAAAAGAACTGATTAGAGCAAGGGAACTGATCAAACCAAGCCTTGTTACCAAAGCACCGATCCAGTCTAGATTGTATCTAGTGGTTGTACCTTTGTCCTCCCCAAGTGAATACATTATCATGACTAGGTAGCTCCTCCAGTTTACAAGCTTCCACCATTTGATTAAACGGAACAAATGACTCATCTGATCTCCAAACCCCTCCTTTTTTCCCATTGTGCAATATGTCATTAAAATCCCCAAACACACACCAACTATCCCTTCTATTTACACCAATCCGACTCAAACGTTCCCATAAAACCAACCTGCTCTTGAGATCAGAGGGACCATATACACAAGAAGCACAAAAGGACACATCCTCATACTGTATTATACAATCTATCAAGTTCTTGCTTACAAGCTTAAAGTCAATATTTACAGACTTCTTCCAAAAAACTGCAAGACCTCCCGCATGACCCACTGGTTCTACAGTAACGACCCGGTCATACCCTAACCAAACTTGTAAGTCTACTAATACATTTCTACTATTCATAGTCTCCATAAAAAACAACACCTCAGGGAAATGTTTTTTACGCAATTCCCTGAGGCGAGAAATTGTCAGGTCTTGAGGGAGTCCCAATCCCTGACAATTCCAGCTTATTATGCTCATTAAGACATCGGCGATCCCACATGGGGGATCACCCTTGCTTCCTTACGCCTTGCGATTTCTTCCTCCGAGAAAACCTCCCCCACTCCCTTTCTCTTAACTCCACTCCTCTCCTTCGCTGCTTCGCTCCCATAAAGTTCACGAAGAATGTTAGCTGAGGGCTTCTTCTGCTCTTGTCTTTTGCGAATATAAGGTCTTCTTCGAATCTTAGTACTATTTTGGGGCCCCCCGGATGGTCTAGCTTCAGAAGAAGTGGAACCATATTCCGTAGAGTGGCCAACCAAAAGAGAACTAGTCTGCTTCTGGACGGTTTTGACAGGCACGATCATTTTAGGGTCAGACGTAGTCGAAAAAGATCCCTCCAATCTGCTCCTGCTCAATGCTTCCCTTAGATCCCGTTCTTCACACTGCTGGAACGAATTAGCCATCTTGTTAGCTCTAATGGCTGATCCCATGAGTTTCTCTTTTCCTCCATCATTATCTTTTGTTTGAGCCTCTGAATTCAGGTCAAAGTCAAACACCACACCTTTCCCTTTGTCTAGATCCTTCGTAAATTTTGGCATCGCCTCCAGTCTTAGGACCGTCTTCGGCTTGATAGGGTCCTTCTCTGCATCCAGAACTGATGATCTAACCCTATCAATATGGACAGATTTATCGTCATCACTAGCCATCGTTATATATCTTCTCATTGATATCTTGCACATTTGCATTGTTTTAACTCTTCATTCTAGCATGTTTAGGTCATTTAGATTAGGGATTATGCACTTTAGTTTCCTTTTTGCATTGCATAAGTCTTTATCAGGTGTTGGAGTGTCCATTGGAGTTCTTGGATGTACTTGGAAGCATTTGGGATCAAAAAAGGGAGTGGAAAGTGTTGTTTGAGCGAGTAGAGCACCGGAGCGGGCAATGGGAGCGACCTACGACACCCGCTCCAGACGAAACAAAGGCAGCACGACATCCCACAACAGGGTTCGGCACCCGCTCTGAGCGATGCATCTTGGTCGACGAACTTTGAAGCTGGAGCGGGCAGTGGAGCGACCTCAGTAACCCGCGCGCCATATGGAGTTGCGGACAAAGCGATTGGAGCGACGTCCCAGAGCGAGGTGAGGTACCCGCTCCGAACTCAACCTCTCGTCGACAATTTTCGAGAGCCGGAGCGACCAAGACGGAGCGAGGTCATCAACCCGCGCGCAATATGAAGAAATGAAGCAGAGAGCCGAAGCGACCTCTCGGAGCGAGGTGAGGCACCCGCTCTGGAAGCAGAGCGAGCTGGTGGAGTGACTTCATCAACCCGCACGCGTTTCTCTTCTTCTGATCAAAAATTTATGTTTTATTTGGGCCTTTCAGGTTGTTGACTGAGCCCACTAGGTTTTAGAAGTCATATAAATACTCTCTAAACCTAATGTTAGGATCTGATCTTGTTTTCTATCTATTCAAAAGCCACTTTTGGGTGAAAGATCTAATCTTGATCATAATTTCTTATCTTTGCTTGATTACTTTGACCATTAATCATGTTTAAATTTAGATCAACTAATGATCTAGTGTTTACCATGATTATGAGTGAGTAGTCATCTTTGGATTCATGGGTTAGGATGATTTAGGATGATTAACTGATGATCTAGAATGTTTAGAGTAGATTAATGTGTTTCCTTGCTTGATTGAGTGATCTTAATGCTAAGCTTGAGTTGGCCATTCTGGTTTAGAACTCTAGACATTTCATTGTCCGGAAGGTATTCGATGAAATGTTTGAGCCAACTCGTCAAGCTCTTAGCTTACCCTACCAAAGGGATTTGATGCTAGGGGAGTTAGGAAAGTTGAATGATCTATCCTTAATGATTGCTTGATTGACACAAACCAAAGGAATTTGATGTTTGATCATGAGAGTAAATGAGCTTTTATCTTGGAAGAGAACTTGCTTAGAATTGATATCTAGACTTAGGGGAATGTGTTGATTGAAACCTTGCCATTTTAGATTTAATCTTAGTCATCTGAAATCAAAATCCCATGCCCATGATTCCTCCTTATTCCAATTGATTGAAAGTTGTTGTTTAGTTGCTTTAGAAACCTGTTAGATTGATTGAAACCACTCATCTTATTGATTGCATTTAGCTTAATTGAAAACCTGAATTCTCTTTGATTCAAAACTCTTAGAAATAGATTGACATCTTAATTACTATGATGATTTGATTATTGGACCCTTGAAAAGTCCATTTCAAATTTGGCGCCGTTGCCAATTCTAAGTTGATTTTGACATTGAGATTTTGTTCTTGCTTGAGACTAAATCTTATTTTCTTATATATAGTTACTTATTCTCTTTCCTAGCCTTTTGTATCTCAGGTGCATGAACTTGCGGAGCAGAGGCCCAACAGACGTAGTTCCAAGAGTTGAAGACATTAAAGCACTTGAAAGGGAGATTGCAAGGAGTAGAAGAGAAGAAGAGCAACATGCTCACTTAGACAGATTGGGGTTTGTGATGGATCAACATCAGAATCAACCTCAAGATGGAGAAGGTAATGGCCAAGGAGCTGACAACCTTAGGCCACAACACCAACATCGCCAAGCTAGAGCTATTGGAACCGATGATGAGCCCAATATCCATGGGCATAGAGCTGGCATTAGAGCACCAGCTGTGGAAAACAACAACTTTGAGATCAAATCAAGCTTGATAAACATGATCCAGAGCAACAAGTATCATGGTCTTGCCTTAGAGGATCCACTAGACCACTTGGATAACTTTGATAAGCTGTGTGGAACTACAAAGATCAATGGTGTCTCTGAAGATGCATTCAAGCTAAGGTTGTTTCCATTCTCTTTGGGAGACAAAGCTCACACATGGGAGAAGAGCCTTTCAAGAGATTTAATCACCACATGGGATGAGTGCAAGAAAGCTTTCCTCACCAAGTTCTTCTCTACTTCAAGAACTGCTAAGCTAAGGAATGAAATCTTTGGATTTCATCAAAGTAATCTTGAAGGCTTTGGAGAAGCATGGGAAAGGTTCAACTGCTATATCTCTCAATGTCCTCATCATGGCTTCAATATGTAGAGTTTGCATAGTACTTTCTACAGAGGTGCTTTGCCCAAGTTTAAAAGCCAGCTTGATACTGCTAGCAATGGATTCTTTTTGGGGAGAAGTGAAGCAGATGCTTTGGAGCTTGTAGAGAATATGGCTAAGAGTGATTCAGTCTATAGTGATGAGCATGATAGAAGCAACAGAGGCAGTGGAGGTGATGATACAAACACCAAGAGAGAGTTAAAGGCTCTACAAGAAAAGATGGATATGCTTCTCTTGGATAGAGCTAAACAAGAGAAGGTGAACTTTGTTGGTGAGCAGAAACAAGAAGGGATTGTTGTGCTTAATGAAGTTGATGGTCTAGAAGGTCAAGAAGAACTTTGTTTTGTGAATGCTAATGGGACATGGTACAAAAAGGAGCCTAATTTTCAGTACAACAATTACCAACAAAAGCCCTTCTACAACAACCAACAGGGTGGTTACCAAGCTAGGGAAAACTACTCTCAAGGCTTCTCCTCCAAAGGAAATCAGTCTACACAAGGCCAAGCCCGATCTCCTACCTCTGCTCCACAAGAGAGTAGCACTGATGAAATGTTGAAACAGATCTTGGAGTCCCAAACTAGAAGTGAGAAGCACATTGGATATGAGCTGAAGAACCTTCACACCAAAGTTGATGGAAAGCTACACTGACCTCAACAAGAAGTTCCTACAACTCTCCTCTCACTTCAAGACTTTGGAGAATCAGTTTGCCTCTATGCCTTCAACCTCCAAGAGCCTAATGGGATCTCTACCAGGAAAATCAGAGCAAAATCCCAAATAGTATTGCATTATCCTCTCTACTACTTCTGAAATTGAGTTGAGTGATCATGAGAAAGAGGAAGATCAAATTGAAAGACTCATATATGGAACAAAAGTTGTTGCCAAGGCTGAAGCACAGATTGTGGAGAAGATTGAACACAAGATTGTGGAAAGGGTTGAGATACAAACTGTAAAGAAGGTTGAGGGAAAGTTTTTGCAACCAGTTAGACGTAAAGCTGAGAAACCGGTTATTAGGAAAGCTGTCACGCAATTGAAAGAGGTTCAGCTAGAAGAAGCTCATGTGGTTGAGCAATCACCTTACGACAAGCTCCCATTTCCACAAAGATTCCTCACTAAAGCTCAAAAGAAGGTGATCTCCAAGTTCAGAAAGGACATGGGAGATGTAGGAGTCAAGCTTCCACAGATATCAAATATGCATGATGCTCATGTCCAAATGATGCTCATCAAGGACATTCTAGCTCACAAAGAATAAGTAGGAGAGCTCCTAAACATCTCTACTATGCAGCTTGATCCACCAGTCACACCAAAGTCCCTTCCCAAACTAGAAACCCAAGGGAAGTTCACCTTGTCTTGCTCCCTTGGTAAGTTCACACTTGATGATGCTCTTGTTGATTCTGGTGCAAGTGTGAATGTGATCTCAATGGAGATGGTGAAGAGTCTTGGGATTAAGATAATGGAGCCAAACACATCTTCACTCATGTTTGGAGACTCTTCTTCAACAACTCCATTAGGCTTAATCAAAGACTACCCTATGAAGATTGGAGACTGCACCATCCCTATTGATCTCACTGTTTTGAAGATGGCAACTGAGAAGAGAGTCTCATTGATCCTTGGCACACCATTTCTCACAACAGTAGGAGCTTGCATTGACTTTGAAAACAAGAAGGTCACACTCCTCAATGTGAACAAAGCCGTCTGCTACCCAATCAAGTCTCCAATGATGAATTTTGAGTATTGTGGAACCATTACTTATGGAGAACCTTCCATTGAGAAGCTCAAGGATGAAGTGATTGTTAGTGAGCAAGAAGGTTTTGATGGAGACTCCTCTAAAGAGATGTGTGATGAGCACTTGGAAAGTGCTACAAAGGAGGGGGTGAGTAGAGCCATAGAGGCTACTCATGACAAGAAGAAGATGATGAAAGAACCTCACCCTACTTCTGTTGAAAAATCTTCATACATTCTCACTCTTCACCCAATAAAGTTCAAAGATGGAGTGATTGAGTACAAGATCAAGTGCAAGGGAAGGTCTAAGTCATTCTCAAGTGCAAAGGCCATCATCACTCCAGCTCCAAGATGATCCAATCAAGCTTCAAGAGCTTCTCTCTCAAGTCCTCACCATCCCTCTTGAAAGTGGGAAGGATCCTCCTTCTCCACTCTCCGCTTAAGGTACCACTCCAACCTTTCCATTGTATATACCAGTTTTTCTTTGCATTTATTCTTTCTTTTGGGTATCTCTTTCAACTTACTAACACAGAGACTATGTGAACTTAGTTTGGGGGAGGTACCAAGTATTTGATCATGTTTGCTTTGATGATATTGCATTGAGTCTTGCATTGTACATACATATTTGCATAGAAAAACCAAAAAAATTTGAAAAACACAAAAATAAGCATGTAGTTGCATCACTTGCATTTTTAGGATTGAGTCTAGAGTATATAGGTTGCATTCATGAATAGAGAGAAACCTTGTAAAGAACACATGTCTAGAACTCAATTTGACATCCTAGCTAAACATATCAAGTAGCTTAAGCATCTCTTGAAAAATCTTGTAAGCTTCGAGCCTTGAAAACTCTTCTTGAAACATGTTGCTTGCTTGATGATTGACATTGTTCTTGAAACAAACTCCAAATGAACTAAGGCTTAAGGAACTTAATTTCTCTTGCATATGGACATTTGCATATTTGATCATGGATATTATACACATTTGGGTTATCTTTCTCTCTTTGTACCAATATTTGTTAACCCAAATGGCATTCCATACCCATTAACCCTCACCATTCTTTGAAGCCAACATTAATTTGCTTGAGTGAGACCTTTTATTGATAGCATGTCATGTGCAAAATCTTGAGAGTATTAGGAGCGACAATGGGGTTGTTCTCATCTTTGGCTAGCATTAGGACTTCATTTAAGCTAGCCTCTAGGATGGTTTTTGGATTTGTGAGCTTAAATTCTTTTGATCTTGGGAATGAGAGAGATTGAGTGAAAGAAATGAACCAAAAAGAGTGCTTAAAGAAAAGAAACCCCTAGGGACAAAGAAAGTTAGAAAAGAGAAGCTATAGAGTATAAATAGAACCCCCTCCCAAATAAAAAAAAGAAGAAGGGAAATGAAAAGAGCTGAGCCAAAAAGATTGAGTCCCTAGTCGGTTTAAATCAAAGGAGAGAAAAGAGTGTTCATTGGGTGAGAGATGAAAGTGAGTGTATTTTGGGTTTGGGTATGAAGAAAAAGATGGGTAAAACTTGATACTACTTAAGAAAAGAGTAGAATGATGAGAACAAGGCATTGTATGCACGAATTGCTCATTTTCTTAGATAAATTTTGCATAATGATCTTGTTCTTATTCTTGAGTGTGAGCCACTATAAATAATGCAATTGAAACCCATTTTTCTTCACATTAGACCACATTTTCTCACCAAACCAAATGATTGAGATCAAATATACATTTGCAAGAATTCAACTTGTGTGTGTGTGTGTGAATGAATGTGAGAGTTGGTTAAGGAACTTGTTGGTTGAATGACAACGTGGCTTGTGTATAGATAAAAGAGTCTTGATAGGCCTTGAGAAGCTAGAGTGCACTAAAAAAGTTGCTCATGCTATTTGCTATGTTTTCCTTAGGTTGTTAGGTTGATGGCTAGAAAGTGTTCTTTTGGTTATGAGTTCCCATTTTCAAACCTCTCTCCCTTTGGCTCTTGAAAGTTTACTTGTGGACAAGTAAAGGACTAGTGTGGGGGAGTTGATATCTTGCACATTTGCATTGTTTTAACTCTTCATTCTTGCATGTTTTGGTCATTTAGATTAGGGATTATGCATTTTAGTTTCCTTTTTGCATTGCATAAGTCTTTATCAGGTGTTGGAGTGTCCATTGGAGTTCTTGGAGGTACTTGGAAGCATTTGGGATAAAAAAAGGGAGTGGAAAGTGTTGTTTGAGCGAGTAGAGAACCGGAGCGGGCAATGGGAGCGACCTACGACACCCGCTCCAGACGAAACGAAGGCAGCAGGACATCCCACAGCGGGGTTCGGCACCTGCTCTGAGCGATGCATCTTGGTCGACGAACTTTGAAGCTGGAGCGGGCTGTGGGAGCGACCTCAGTAACCCGCACGCCATATGGAGTTGCGGACAAAGCGATTGGAGCGACGTCCCGGAGCGAGGTGAGGTACCCGCTCCGAACTCAACCTCTCGTCGACGACTTTCGAGAGTCGGAGCGACCAAGATGGAACGAGGTCATCAACCCGCGTGCAATATGAAGAAATGAAGCAGAGAGCCAGAGCGACCTCTCGGAGCGAGGTGAGGCACCCGCTCTGGAAGCAGAGCGACCTGGTGGAGCGACTTCATCAACCCGCGCACGTTTCTCTTCTTCTGATCGAAAATTTATGTTTTATTTGGGCCTTTCAGGTTGTTGACTGAGCCCACTAGGTTTTAGAAGTCATATAAATCCTCTCTAAACCTAATGTTAGGATCTGATCTTGTTTTCTATCTAATCAAAAACCACTTTTGGGTGAAAGATCTAATCTTGATCATAATTTCTTATCTTTGCTTGATTACTTTGACCATTAATCATGTTTAGATTTGGATCAACTAATGATCTAGTGTCTACCATGATTATGAGTGAGTAGTCATCTTTGGATTCATGGGTTAGGATGATTTAGGATGATTAAGTGATGATCTAGAATGTTTAGAGTAGATTAATGTGTTTCCTTGCTTGATTGAGTGATCTTAATGCTAAGCTTGAGTTGGCCATTCTGGTTTAGAACTCTAGACATTTCATTTCCCGGAAGGTGTTCGATGAAATGTCTGAGCCAACTCATCAAGCTCTTAGCTTACCCTACCAAAGGGATTTGATATTAGGGGAGTTAGGAAAGTTGAATGATTTATCCTTAATGATTGCTTGATTGACAAAAACCAAAGGAATTTGATGTTTGATCATGAGAGTAAATGAGCTTTTATCTTGGAAGAGAACTTGCTTAGAATTGATATCTAGACTTAGGAGAATGTGTTGATTGAAACCTTGCCATTTTAGATTTAATCTTAGTCATCTGAAATCAAAATTCTATGCCCATGAATCCTCCTTATTCCAATTGATTGAAAGTTGCTGTTTAGTTGCTTTAGAAACCTGTTAGATTGATTGAAACCACTCATCTTATTGATTGCATTTAGCTTAATTGAAAACCTGAATTCTCTTTGATTCAAAACACTTAGAAATGGGTTGACATCTTAATTACTATGATGATTTGATTATTGGACCCTTGAAAATTCCATTTCACTCATCTCCTCTAAGACTTCTGGAGCAATCTTTCTTCTTCCAGTCTCTTTACAAATACCAACTTGTTCCTCAGTCAGAACTCCAAACAAAGGGTCATCAATCGCTATGAGCTTCTCAACTAAACCCTTCTCCATCAAGATCCTCTGCCTCCTGTCAGACGCTAAGCTTGCCTCTTTCTCACTAACAGAGGGCACTTATCCTTCTCATGATTGAGACGTTGACACTCATAGCACCTTTTTTGGATTCGCTCGTAATTGAAACGCACAGTCGAGGAACCTCCCTCAGGAAGATTAACAACCTTAGTCTTCCTCAGAGGTCTTGAAAAGTCAAAGCGAACCAAAACCCTTACATACTCTTGGCACTGCGGCTTCTCCGGGTCAAAGGCCACTTCAATTGTCTTCCCAATCAAATCCCCCAAGGCAGTGTTAGCTTCTTCCATATAGTAGTTTATAGGAAGATTTCGGATCTGAACCCAAATCGGGATATACTGAAGATAATCCGGCGGCGGGTTCTCCACCCAACGATCAATAGCCATCGTCCAATCATTAAAGGTATGAACACCTTTCTCTAGAATATCCTCCAGATCGTGTTCATGATTTAAGATGAACTGGAAACGCTCCTTCGACAGCGCCACCCCTATGACTTCCCATCCTTTTGCCACTTTCGCGGCATGTTCCGAATCAGATTCGCCATCTTCTGACACTCCGGATTTAAGATTCTACCAATTAGGCTTCTTGAGTTTCTTTCGCATGGTTTGAACTGAGGTAAATCCGGCATATTGAACGGTTCGTCTTCTTCATCAAGCGAAAGCTCCATCATCGCTTTATCCATGGCAAACGACATCACGAAAATCAAACCAGAATCTGAGATTTTTCTTCTTCCGCCGACTGAAGCTCTTGAACAAACCCTAGAAATCTTGAAGATTGAACGGAAAAAGTATTTTTTTAAAAGAAAGCGGTGGGTTATGAGTCACCGGTGGTACTACCAAAGCTCCACTCACAAAAGAAAGATTACTTTTCGCGAGAGAGAAACTTAGCCCATAAAAGGGAAATTTTTTAGATTAGCTTATATTATAATAAATTTTCATTTTGGATTATGCTTAATTATATGTTCCAATCATTTATCCATTTTAGAAAATCCCAAATTGTATCTAATTTATAGAGTTTTATCTAGAAGTACTATAAAAGTTTTCCACCTCTTAAAATGTTTTAGACAATTTATAAAATACTCCATCCGAACAAAGAGTGTCACTTAGAAAATTTTCACACATATTAAAAAACTGATTGAAATGCATTTATGTTTTCATTAATGTCATCTATTTAACCAATACTATCTTTGTTTCTAAATATAAGATGTTTAGGAAAAAAAACGCATATTAAGAAAATTATTTTTTGTCTAGAAAGTATCACTAAAACTATAAAATAATTGTATTCAACCAATTACAAAATAGATTATTAAATATGATTGGTTACACAGTTTTTAATAAATTAAAAATTACCTAGAAAGTTGAAAACATCTTATATATTGGAACATCAATTTTTTTTTGAAACATCCTACATTTAAGAACAGAAGGAGTAGTATTTTGGATAAATAGATTTATTTATAAAATCAATGCATTTTGTAATTAATATTGAGGTAAAAGTTAGTATAAATTATATTTGAATTGTAGAACGACACTTTTTATATAACAAGAAGAAAATGCTAAAATGACACTTAATATGAAACAGAAGGAGTAATTTTTTAGATACTAGTATAAGAACATATAGACGTCTGTGTAAAAATTAAAATATTGTATTAGAAAACTGTAGAGATTAAAATATCTAAAACATTAAAAAATTACAGTAGGATAATCTAAATTTTGTAAAACCTTTGACGGATTATAAGTACCTCTTCCTCTATTATATTAACCAGAGGTTTGCCCACCCTACGGGCTGATGAATTTACTCTAAAACTATTTTATATTTTAATTTTATAAAACATTTGAAAATTTACTTCATATAAAAAATAATATATAATTTGTTTTTATTTTAAGATCAAATTGTAAATGTTATTAAATTTGTTAATTTGAGTTAAAAATACTACTAACATAAGTTACAAAAAGAGATGGTCAATAACATTATTTTTTGTTAGAGAACTCAAAATTATTAAATTAAAAATTATGGAAAATGTAATCATTTATATTTTTCCTATTTGATTTTTATTTCAATTTGACATTGATGAAAATCTAAAGTAAGAATAACTAATATTTTTTTTATACTGTTGTTAATTATTTTTCCTATTGATTTGGTTTTCATGTGTTTTTCTTTTTGTAAAGTTGGTACAATGATTTAGTGTATTTTATTTTATAATATTGTCATGTTTGTTTGATTGTTATGTATATACGATGTGTCTATTTTAGGTTTGTAGTGTTTGATTTACTTGAGTCTGGTGCTTTCAAGCCAATTGGCCCGAGGAGGCTTCTTCACCATGGCGTTGGGTGTAGGTACGTCTAATAGCAAGCTCTTCTTCACCTTGTTAGGGTGCGTGCAAATGAGTACGTTCTTAAGTGAGGCTGAGAGTTTCTTAAGAGTCAAGGGAAGAGTTAAGAGGCGAAGAGGCAAGGTAGCAACCGTTACGTAATTATAACCTGAAAACTTAAAGCCTTTTGCTATTGTTTGTTACGTTACTGTAATAAGAACAACTCCAGACACTCTAAACATGGTGAAAAGAGTAATAATAGTGAGGCCCTCATTATTGGGCGTGAAAGTCAAAAAGTGTATTCATATTTTTTAGTTACGGATTAACAAAATTATGGCAAATTTAATTATGGGTATGAATACTTGTTGGAAAATACAACGTTTTAAACCTAAATCAGACAAAGGCTGCCTTTGTAAGATACTGGCTTGGTTTGCTTGCGTCTTTAATTCCTCGAAGACAATCTCCTTCCCATTGACAATATCGCCACCTCCTCCATCTGGTTTGCTTATTGTTTTCATAACACCATGAGAATGGTAACGTTATTGAGAGCTTATATTTTTTTTTGGTAAAATATTGAGAGCTCATATTTGATCACATGAAATAAAACAAAACTCGCACTACATAAAAAAAGTGTGTGTTTGAATCACTTATTTTAAATATTTGTATTAGTTATAATTGATGTAAACAGATTTTACATCATTTAAGAAAGTGACTCTGAAAGTGATGATGCAAATAATTCTCATTAGTTTAAATAGAAGTGATGCAAATATTATTTTTATGTATCAAGTGCTTTGTATTTGATGTTTTGTTATTAATAAATTTGGGTTTTATATATCACTGAGATGCTTTGTATCCATCTTCTTTTTTTCTTTTTCTATCCTATTATAGAAAATGAGTCTATTAAGCATGTGAAAATATAAATCGTTTACTAATGACTATCTCATGAAGCTAACTTGCATATTTTACGATTTTGAAAATCTTTTACATATCTTGCTAGTATGTTCTTATTTCTTCATTGCCACCTAAATGTTCACAATGTTTCCTATCCATTGAATTTTGGTTGTAACTGAACCTATTTGCAGCTAAATCATCCATAGTTAGTGGGAAGTATATCTAGACTTACATAATCGTTTCGCTAAGGAAGCTGGCATTTGCTTAAGTTTATGCCGGGATTTTTTTTAAATATTTTATGTTTTAGCCACATTTATATTTTACTTGACAATTCCTTTTGTTTATTTATGTTCTTTTTGGCTTTTCAGATTTGTATATTGTAATGACGGAGATGTATCCGTTCACATCAGAGAAGGCGATCATTTGTTGTTCTATTAGCATAGTAAGTTTTTTCTATTAACACGGGTAGCTGGTCGGGTCATTTCCCTTGTAAGGTTTCTTTGGACTAACTGTTAACATTGTGCATGCATTATAAATTTAGTAAAAAAGGTTATATAAATGTCACTGAGCTACTCAAGTGACCTCCTAAATCTTCTTTCGTGAAACAAATGAGTATAAGTGGAGAAGCCAAAAATATAAATAGATGAATACAAATACAAAAAAACGGTAATTTCGGTCAGCTTTGTCTTCGAAAATATCGTTATTTCGCCGGCTTTGCTTCCTGTTTTGAGATTTTGTAAAATCATCTGTTTAAATAGCACTAATAGTCTTTTTTTAACACAAAATATGACTAATAGTTCTATATGACCAAAAAAACACATCTCCTATCTTTCTCTTAGATTTTTTTTTTAATTATAAATCAAACGTTCACCAAATAAACATAGGGAGAGAAGTCTGAGACATTTATCAACTTTCTGAAAATCTGTCTACATATTATAAGAGAACCTCTTGCTTGACTATGCTTAAGAGATATCCAAAAAGTAATGTCTTCCTAAAGAAAATAGAAAATGGCTGAAGCAAATTAAAAATAGGTCAAATATATAAACCTGCAATCATGGGCCATGATTCATGGCGTAGATTGCAAACCAAAACTCTTGTCGAGAAGTCCTGGCTAGGGACTCCATAGCTACCTCATTTAGGGCTTGGATTTACGCCTCCTCCAATAACCCCATCGTGGTGATGGAGTGTTGGTTCTTCTCCTCATATAAGGAAAGCTTCAACTCTATATCAGTTAATCAACAAAAATTGGGTCATAATGTATACCATGAATTCTTATACTTAAAATAAATTAAGACAAAACAAATGCAAGAATTATTAGCATGGACGTCAAGAGAACATCAAAGAAGCATTCAGACTGGTATGAAATTATCTTGCCCTGCAATCTGCCAAATCACATCAATAGATGAAATACCTTTTTTGACAATTCCTTCATTACAAACAATAACAAAAGTGAGATAGATTGAGATTCTAAATTACACAGTTTCAAATTTTGAGCACAACATAGCTGGAGGTAGAGGATACATATTAAGCTTACATGTCAATACGGAGCCGAGCCACAAATTAACCATTACGCAAATCCTAGAAGCGGAGAAGTCCGACCAAGTCAGAGAGCCTCGAAGGATGGCTGATTGAGCAAAATTAGTAGCAGAGGAAGACATTCTCGAGGGTTAAATGAAATCTACGCTGGTTCAAAGAGGATGAGAGTAGATATGAGATATTAGTCTCCGGCGTGTAACATGAACTATATATAAGAGGAACTTCGAGTCGGTTATGAAAACCACCATTAATGAGAGTCTGAGTTAAGACTGGAAGATGTAGAGACAGAAGAAGATGAAGAGTTCATGAATTTAGTGGAGGAAGTGGAAAGGGATATGTATGTGAGGTGAGTCGCTATAATACAGAAACCTAGATCTAAGATGAAGATGAAGATTAGGCGACTTAGAGACTTATTGGGGCCATAGAAGAGTTTTAATAAACTTGGGTCTCAACTATATTTTGAATAAAACGTATAAGCGTTACGAATGGCCCACTGAATGAATAACTTAATGGGCTAAAAATAGTTGGCAAACGATTTTTTAAGGTCTCGGAAGTTTATTGAAAATGGTGGGACCCACTAAATAGAAAACTGCTTACGTGTACACTCTAAGAGGAGAGAACAAACAGGCCGAAAATAAAGGAAGCCCAAAACAAAATAAATCGAAGATGACGTGGATGATTGTTGCAATATTACTGGCTGATTTTTTCAGCTGACGTGGACGCGCTCAGATGTGGCCAAACAGATTACCGGTGATGAACTGTAAAGGCGTGACGGAGGTGACCGTCATCAGGGTGTCACGTCATCAATTCGGATGCCCACAGCGCGACACCTGCCCCCTTCACCGAAAACGTACCGTTTCAATTAAAGCTGTATGAATGTTTATGGGCTTTGTTTTTGGCATGTCACGCGTCCCGTTCTTCAGTTCCAGTGGCCGCAGAACTACCGTTCTCTGAGCGATGCGATCCATTTCTAGGGTTTTCTGATTCTTCGATCTAAAGGAGACGAATTTGCTTAAATTGGCGTGACGATTCGGTTCGTTGAGGGTTTTGATCACGTCCTTACACCTTTTTCCATCAATCGAAACAAATTCTTCCAGATCCATCGCACTAAGCATGTTCTTAACTCCTTTAGCCACGATTTACACTTCAATGTGTGTTAATCTTCTGATAGGTGGTGTTTCTACAGGTATAAAAAGGTATGCTTTCCTCCTCTCCAGACCATCTACATCTTTGAATCAATTTTTTTTTTGCGAAGCATAAAGAATCAATATTAAGGAAGATCTTCGAAGGATTCTGACATGGTGGAGATCGTTCCTCTTACGTTTGCTTCGGGTTCGACAACTCTAGAAATCCAGAAAGGTTGAATCTTTGTATCCTTTTATGTAGTTTATGTACCCATTTTCGTTGACTCCATAGATGTCTTACCTTGAGATTAAAAGTCTTTGAGAGATTTAAGAAACAATTCGAGAGTTCTCTGTATATGTACGAATAATGTTTCTTAGTTAAAACCTTTAATTGTTTGTTTTTGTTGTGTTCTGCTCAGGTTTAGTGTTCAACATGTTCTTTTTTTTCCTTACAGAACAGGACAGAGACCATGAATAATAAAGTAGAAGAGAAACTCTCCACAATGCGCCACGTCATCCCTCATACCACCATTTTGCGATACGTGTCGAGCAGAGAAAGAGTTTCTTCATTTTCCTTTTGCTTCTAATTCGGAGAGCTTTTTTTTTGTATTTCTAACTTGCGGAGGAGTAGCTGAGCTTTCGGTTTATTCATTGGGCTTTAATACTTTCATCTTTCTGGCTCGCCTTGTGTTTAGGTTTAGTTGTACGCTCTTCTACAGTTTGACGGCGTAACTCATCGTTAGCCATCTTCTCCAATGACATTTTCTGGAACGTTTCTCCCTTTCTTAAATTCTTGCTTTAATTCAATCATTAAACTCCACTCACCTCTCCTCCCACTCCGTCTCATTTATTCAGATTCACATCTATAACAGATACAAGCTCGACCTATAAATAAATGTTCTGGATGTGATGAAGACCTACACTGTTTTAATCTCCTATAGCCTAAACCATCTTTAAAATAGGGCAAGAGCCAATCACCTAATATCTTTCATGACTTGCTATCATATTCGTATCACTTCTTTTTCTTCTACCGCCTGAATTAACTCCAATCCTCCACTCCTTGGCAATTAAATAGTTTTTTTTAATGATGGCATCAGTCATAGCAGATTAGCAATCGACGAATTTCACCTCTCCGCTTCTAGGATTTGCGTAACGCTTATTGGGGCCATAGAAGAGTTTTAATAAACTTGGGTCTCAGCTATATTTTGAATAAAACGTATAAGCGTTACGAATGGCCCACTGAATGAATAACTTAATGGCTAAAAATAGTTGGCAAACGATTTTTTAAGGTTTCGGAAGTTTATTGAAAATGGTGGGACCCACTAAATAGAAAACTGCTTACGTGTACACTCTAAGAGGAGAGAACAAACAGGCCGAAAACAAACGAAGCCCAAAACAAAATAAATCGAAGATGACGTGGATGATTGTTGCAATATTACTGGCTGATTTTTTCAGCTGACGTGGATGCACTTAGAGGACTTGATATCTTCATTTTAGTATTGTTACTAGATCGTTTTTCCGCGCTACGCGCTGATAATTGTTTTAAAAATTTTACAATAAATTTTGTGGTGTGAAAATAAAATAATGCATAATTTTTATGTATATAAGCTATGTATTATGTAGGGCATAGTATATGAAGGTAGATATGCTCTGCTTTTTTTTTTTTGTTTGAATGTTGCATATATTTTTTCTTGCATTTTTTTGTAATGATTTTTTTTATTAGTTTACTAAAATATCAAAACTGAGTTTAGAATACAAAAACAGCACATATGATGTCGCGAAGTTGTTTTTAGCTGTGTTTCCTTGATTATTATCTTCTCAGCCGTAGATAGAAGGTGTAGTTCTAACTCATGTATTGAACTTGACACTTATCTTTCCTTTGAAGTTGTTCATAATGTTAAAGAGTTAATTAAGATTTTGAGTATTATGTTTGAACCTAATAAAATTTTTATGATTACATATCCAATTTATACGTGTATGTAAATTTTGTTTCATAAATGGCATTGGTTGATATTTTTATTCTTATTACACAAATTATGTCATTTTCTAATTTCAATATAATTTTAAAGGTTTTACCTATTTTAACCTTAGTATTTATTGTAAAAAATGATTGTAATCTTAAAAATACTTTAATATCTCAATGAATATTAGTTAAACAGAAGTAATTATTAGGGATAAACATGAATTTAAATCATATTTTAATTTGTGTGGAAAATGTGAATGAAAATTTTGTAAGAAAGAAATATAGTATTTTATTTTATTTTAAAAGTTATCTGTTTGACCAATTTTAACTGATTTTCTTTTACTGTTTGTGCTTAAATTATTAATATAAATGGATAATTTTAGACAGTTAAAAAATGGATAATTTTAGTTTTAAAATTTTTTCCATTATATCTTGGAGATAAAGTTTTTGTAAAATAAATTTTAGCTATATGAAACTAAAAATAGAGAAGGTAATTTGTTGTTATTTTTATTTCATGATTTTTTTTAAGTGTTGATCATGTAATATAATTTTATTTAAAATTTCTATTTTAATTAATCATAATTTTATAAATTAAATGTAAATATTAGATATAATATTGTTTTTTGGTTCAAAACTATCGCCTAACCATAGTTTCAATATTTTAATTTAGGGCTTTTTGCAGAATTGACCTATAACTTAAAGTCAAACACAAAACTAACCTCTTTTTTTTTTGAAAATTAGTTTTGCCCTATTCAACCCACAAGTTCATATAATTTACGAAAATGCCATCAATTTTTTTTTCTTTTTTTTTCGAAAATGACATTTTTACTCTCTCACCCTCATCATTTTCAAGTAATTACAAGATTGCCATTGTCATCAATACCACAACCACCATGAACAACCAACTTGAAGCTCTTAATGCTCCCAAAATTGATTTACCCTTCTTCTTTTTCTATTCTTGTGAACTAAGCACAACATATCTCTCACTTTCTCTCCACAATGAGCTAAAAAAACCCAAGATTTTGATTCTAAGTTTTTTATGGTTCATAGAGTCATAGAAGCTAACGATTCTGGGTGGGTTACTTTCGTTTGTGATTCTGTGTGCTTGGAGAAGCCTTATGTATGCTAAGGAACTTATCTCACCAATTTAAGGTATGACATCGAGTTTTTTTCCAGATCTGTTCGTCAGACGACTTACTTGGGAAGTCGTCTGGCTGTAGACAACTTACTTGGAAGTCGTCTGGTCAACGCAGAGGTTATTTTTGCAATTGACTTTGAAATCTGTAACCTGAGACGACTGAAAGTTAAATCACCTGTTTTTGTTTTGTTTCAAAAAAATTTCCAAAGAACCTAGACGACTTACATTTCAGTCGTCATAGGTTAGTTTTACATTTGACTGGATAATTTCAGAAGTTTGACTTCCCCAGACGACTTACATTTCAGTCGTCTGGCGAAAATTAAAATAATAATATTTTTTTAAAAGTAGACGACTTACAGTTAAGTCGTCATAGGTTTGTTTTGCAATTGAAAAAAAAGCTTCAAAATTTAATTATACACAGACGACTTATAATTCAGTCGTCCACGAGACGACTTACTTGTAAGTCATCCAGGATTTTTTTCCGAGATTCTGGTCAAACCTCGTAAATCCTGGACGACTTACATTTCAGTCGTCTCGTGGACGACTGAATTATAAGTCGTCTGTATATAATTAAATCTTGAAGTTTTTTTTTTCAATTGCAAAACTAACCTATGACGACTTAACTGTAAGTCGTATACTTTTTAAAAAATATTATTATTTTAATTTTCACTAGACAACTGAAATGTAAGTCGTCCAGAAAAGTCAAACTTCTGAAATAATCCAGTCAAATGCAAAACTAACCTATGACGACTGAAATGTAAGTCGTCTAGCTTTTTTGGAGTTTTTTTTTAGCCAAACAATAGTAGACGACTTATTTTTCAGTCGTCCGAAATAACAGATTTCAAAGTCAATTGCAAAAATAACCTCTGCGTTGACCAGACGACGTATAGTTTAGTCGTCTGGACAACTTAGATTGAAGTCGTCTGCGTCTTCTCCGCTAGTTTTTAAGTCTTCTACGTTAGTTTTTGAATAACTTGTATTTTTAAGAGTGATAAGTAACTTCAAGATATGTAAAACTCATATTTACAAAATATGTTCTCTCCCTTAGTTTTACTAAATTTGACTAAGTTTTTCAACGTAAACTTATAATAAAATATGATATGCTTTGACTAGTTACTATTGTTTGTTTCCATCTCTTAAGTATTATTGTTATAGACAATAATGATGACTATTGTTATGAGTTGGAAGAAGGGTTAAAATGCTTCTTAAAATGTTGTATCAATATAAAGCTACCAACATTCTTGTTTATTAAGATGAGAAAAAGGCCATTGGATTTTATTATTGCATATGAGAGATCCAAAGATAAGAAAAAGGCTACTGACGTCTATTATTTCATTGATTTGTAAATGTGTAAACACATTGTTAGCACATTTAATACATCTTGGAAAACATTATTACTGATTTTACAAAAAATTCACAACTAAAAGAGTAGACATGCAATTCACAAAACAGACCACAAACAAAACTATTATAGATCATTACTCTACAAAGAAAAGCTTGGATTCCACTTGAGTAGACAAGACCACACGACTTTTAAGAAGTCCAGACGACTTCTAAGAAGTCCAGAAGACTTCTAAGAAGTCCAGAAGACTTCCAGGAAGTTCAGACGACTTTGTCAGAAGACTTTTAGGAAGTTCAGACGACTTCCAGACGACTTTACAGGAAGTCCAGACGACTTTGTCAGAAGACTTCCAAGAAGTCATGACGACTTCCAGACGACTAACAGGTAAGTCGTCCCAGAAGTCTTCCAGATCTGAAAAACCTGCATATCCAAAAACGTTCAAATGGCTTAAAAACAGAAAAAATGAGTGAAAGATTAGATAGATCTACCTTTACAGAACACACAAAAATACATATCTAAAAATAATAGATCTACCTTTAAATTAGTGGAAGATGAGTACCATCTAATTAAAAACCTGCAAAAAAAATAGATTAGTAAGAAAGACATGAGACAAAACTGGAAAATTCATATAAAGTTTGGTGTTTTCAAGTCAAAGAGATTAGAGTGGGTTTGGAGAGTTTTAGTTTGGGAAAAAAGTAAGAACTTTATACAACAAGAAGTTACCAAATAAAGAAAAATCAGACATAAGAACTTACCAAAACGCTCAGATCTATTATGAAAGGGAGACTTCGTCAGAAGACTTCCATGAAGTCCAGACGACTTCCTGGAAGTCCAGACGACTTCCTGGAAGTCCAGACGACTTCATGGAAGTCCAGACGACTTTGTCAGAAGACTTCCAAGAAGTCCAGACGACTTCCAGACGACTAACAGGTAAGTCGTCCAAGAAGTCTTCCAGATCTGAAAAACCTGCATATCAAATCCAGATCTGAAAAACCTGCATATCCAAAAACGTTCAAATGACTTAAAAATAGAGAAAATGAGTGGAAGATTAGATAAATCTACATTTATAGAACACACAAAAATACATATCTAAAATTAATAGATTTACCTTTAAATTAGTGGAAGATGAGTACCATTTGATTAAAAACCTGCAAAAGAGATAGATTAGTAAGAAATATATGAGACAAAACTGAAAAATTCATATAAAGTTTGGTGTTTTCAAGTCAAAGAGATTAGAGAGAGGTTGGAGAGTTTTAGAATGATGAACATTACATTTTTGTTGCAGCCATTTGAGAGGAGGAGAGAGAATGTGTAAATTTTTCTTTATATAGGGAGACAAAAAATCCAATTAGGTTAAATATTTTTGACTCAGACGACTTCCTGGACGACTTACATTTCAGTCGTCTGGTGAAGAAATTAAAACAGACGACTTACATGTAAGTCGTCCAGAAGAGTTTAATATTTTTAGCGGGAAATTAAATATTTTTAGCGGGAAACTAAAATAGAAGACTTTCCTGACGACTTACAAGTAAGTCGTCTGGTTTAAATTATTTAAGCGGGAAAATAATTTTTTTAAAAAAATTTAGGCGGGAATATTTGGACGACTTACATGTAAGTCATCTGTTTTAATTTCTTCACCAGACGACTGAAATGTAAGTCGTCCGAGTAAATTATTCAACAGACGACTGAAATATACGTCGTCCGAGTAAATTATTCAACAGACGACTGAAATATAAGTCGTCCACACCCTAAACATAACCCCTAAACTTAATTATCTAATTAAAGACTTCATAAAATCAAATCAAACTTGAAAAGTGTTTACTATACACATAAATAAACACATATAGGTGAAAACTAATTTTTGAAAAAAACATTTTAGTTTTCCAAAATCTAACCCTAACAATACATGCAATACTACAACATATGTTTGCCAAACTCCTAAACCAAAGTATTTCATGATTCACTACTTCCACTCATCTATCTTCAAAACAAATCAATTTTATCATATCTTAATTTATATCACTTAAAACTGTTTATAATTACTTGATTTTTATTTTTCACGCATCAAAATATTTTTTTACAAGATTTATAAATTATTTTTAAAATAAATCGGTACCAGACGACTTACACTTCAGTCGTCCAGACGACTTCCAACATCTCAGACGACTCAGATGATTTACTAGGGCTATATTCGTAAAAATGGCTTCTGTTTTTTTGTTTGGTCACAAGGGGCCGAGCTGTAATTTCACTAGGCTTTTAGGTTAGTTTTGCATTTGATTCAAGTTTGGGTATAGGTTTGGGGTTAAAATCAAGTTGTGGGTTAGTTTTGGCAAAAAACCCTTTAATTTAAATGTATATAGTTTACGATTTTAGGGTAAGGGGCATTTACTTGTTATAAGAACTAAACATAAATATTTGGAGTAAAGTCAAATTAATTTTTTTATTATTATATCTACAATCATAATAAACGGGTTTGTAATTATATATTTTTGTCAATAGAAACACAACTTTTAGATTCATTTTTTTTAAAACCAACTTTAGATTCTTATATTTGAAGAAAAGATTCATGACATATGCCATATTTTCAAATATGTAGATTTCATGGAATATTGGTAGTAGAAATTTTCAATTGATAATTTAATACCATTTGTTGTTTAGCGTAGTATCATTTGTTGTTTTAGTAAAACCCAAAGTAATAATAATTTAAAATCGCTTTACATTTATAAAACCAAAATTTATTATAGTAGCATGACTAAATAATAAAGATAACAAAAGTAGGTTGGAGTTGTTATTTTTTTTTTGTTGATTTTTTTCTTATAGGTGGATACTGTTTTCGTATATTGATTTTCCCTTAACTTTTATAATATTTCTAATAATGTCTATAGGTTTAGTTCTAATTACTATATAAGAAATATAATATGAAAATGCTTGAATTTTAATAGATAAAAACTAATTATTTAACGTAAGAAAATTACTACTTTAAATATTGCTCATTTTGTTTTATAAATATTGTCAATTAAAAAAAGTATGCACACCTGCGTATATAATTAAATTCGAGTATATCTTATAACATACATAAGTTTACATAAAACATAAATAAAGCTAAACACAACTCTTCTTTAAGATGTGTAAGTTTAACTACAACACATATATATATGTAGTCTTTGTTAACATTAAGCAAGTTTTAGATCAATAATAATAGGTTTTACAGAAACTATATAGCCTGCTTGTGACAGTAATACGCATGAATACAGATAACCATAAACACACAAAAACAAAAGCCAAACTGATCAAAATCTTTTATTCCCATTCAATCATTGAAGTAGCTTTTTGATGCAAGTCTTGATCCACACGGTGCTAGGTGGTGTTATGATGTATTAGCATTTGGGGATAGTCTTTACGAAATATGGAACACCAAGCAAAAGAAAGGTTCCTCAAATAAAAAAAAATCATGAAGGTCAAGAAGCATACATAAAACCGATACTTTCCTGAGATACCGCACAAGGTACTAACTATGAATGTTAAGGCTAGGAGCGAGAGACTCTGGAGTGTTGTATTTTTGACCAAGTGCATCACCATTTTTTCACCACTTGAACACCAAGCGTTGCATGAATCATAGACGGATACACATCTCCCATTTCCAAGACGCATGATTAACCGAGATGAATCCCATCACAAAATCTGAATGAGCCTCTGTGATTTTCCCTACTGCTGCAGTGTAGTCTCATGTAGAAAGGTTACCAGCAGACCGTTGCAAGTCTGTTCGTTCCTTCCTGCCGAAGAAAATCAAAACCAAGAGAAGTCGTTCAAATTTAGTTAACTATTCCGAAGATACTCAAAATTATCTGCAGAAAACAAATAAGATCATCACTCTGCGTATGGTTTATTAAGACAGTTTGCGACTGTTTCTAAAGCTCTGTACCTATTAGACCATTCTTCAAGACACTCGTTGTCCTTGTGGTGATCAAACTCGTGAGTCATTCTTCCTAAAAGACCTCCTTTAGTACACAAAAATTCGATTGTCTCTAGTGTCTACACAAAACAAAGTAAGCATACATGTGGCCTGGGAAACATAAGTGGTGTTGAGTGATCATGTCTGCAGTCATAGTCAAAGAAAGAATCAGAAAATATCAGCATAGTGTTTGAAACATAAGAAATTCCAATTTATAATGCATAAGGATGATCTGTCTTAACCTTAAATGATGTATCCAAGATAAGCAGATCTAGTTGTCTACCACCAGATTTTGATATAACTGTATGCTCCAAAAACAATAGCGTCTGAGATATCTTCTTTGAGAGTAAAAGAAAAACAACACCCACTAAGCAATCTGTTACACTTACTATACTCAGTGCAGGGAGGAAAGCGTGAAACATCGAATATATAAGCCACTTTTGATTTTTCTCCAAAAAGGAAACCAAGACGGACATAGTCTTCTCCATACATTACTGATGGCATAACTAATGATGGAGATTCCACATAGATGCAGCAGGGAGACATGAAAGAGGCTTTGATTAACTTGCTGGAAGTGGCCTGAATGATAAGTTTGCAGCTAAAAATGGCTTCTCATAATCTTCTTTGATTACTCTCCAACCCAGCTGTTCTACTCGCCTAGCTTGTTGGCCTTTTTAAGTTTCACTTGAACTAAATACGGAAACTTCACAGCAAGGCTGTTTTCAGAAAAGTATGAGATTAAACGTCTAAAATGTCAGACATAAATTTCCAATGGCCATAAATATGTCATTATTGCCTATCCATAGCATATTGGCTTACGAAAATTGGAGTAAGATCTATATCATTGGTAGGACTGAACGGTTGCACGGTACATATATCATCTAAGCAAAGGACACTGTCATTTTATTGTCTCTAGCGTCTACAAAAAAAAGTAAGCATATATAAACAATAGAAGAAGAAAAAACTCATAATCTTTCAAAATAAAGCTAACCGGGGTGTTGTGGGATCTTGTTGCAGTCACAATGAAAGAAAGAATTTGAAAACATCAGCATACAGTAACACAAGAAAATTCAAACGTATAATGAATAAGGATGATCTGTGCTACCTTCTATAATGTATCCAAGATAAGCATATCCAATTGTCAACCACTTCCACCAGATTTTGATATTGCTGTGTGATCCAAAGGCAATAGAATCTGAGATATCATCTTTGAGAATATCAAACACACACGCACTAAGAAATTAGTAACATTTACCATACTCGGTGCTTGGAGGAAAGGAAACAAAGACAGACATAGTCTTCTCCATTTATCACCTACATCATAAATAAAGATTGAAACTCTACATAGATCAAGCAGGGATCACTATTTCTGAAGAGGCTTAGAGTAACATACTGGAAGTGGCGTGAATGAGAAGTCTGAAGCTACATATGGATTCTCACAATCTTCTCTGATTGGTAATTGCTTTCCAGTAATGAAACGGAATCGCAACTCAGACTATTTAATCCAGAGGTGTCATCGAAGAACAGAGCCGCCGGTGCCTTCCCTGTTGATCTGGACGTTTCCTTGCCATGTACCGAAGGGATTATTGAATTAGAATCTAAGGGAAACTATCAGTATCGTTAGAATAATATTTCATACCTGTATTTCTCGTATGAGAACGATGAAGGTGAAGAGGAGTCGGTTTTGGAGGGCTTGCTGCTGCTAAATTGATTAGGTTGGCGTTTCTAAGAAGTGTTTTAGAGAAAGGGATTATATAGGAGAAAAACAAAAGGGAGGTGGAAAGATACATCTCGTATAAATGAAGGTGTAAAGAGCAGGAATCAATCATTTACAGTGGGTGATTATTTCATAGTAACGGAGATTTGGAGAGAGTGGAAACGATGGCGATGGAGAGAAGAGTCAGAGACGAAGAAAGAGTAAGAAAGGTTTCAAATGGACCACAGCCAAATTTTATAAACCCAAAATATTAGGCCTATTTGCAATTCAATGTCGAGAAAGAAGGATGTGAAGTGGCATAAACAAAGCTTATGATTGGTTGATTTTTTTAGCTGAGGTGGACACCCTCTCTATTGAGGATATGCAATTTTTAGTGTTGTTACTAGATCGTTTTCCGCGCTACGCGCGGATAATTGGTTTTAAATCTAACAGTAGATTATGGTGTATGGACACTAATTTTTTGAAAGCATGCGGTGACTTTAGTTGTTTAAATGTTACATGAAGATTCTTAAATCCTTAAAAAAAAATCATAGTCTACATTTTATTTTACTTGAAAATAGTGTTTTTTAATTCATATGCGGATATTATGTACTATATTATTTTAGTTTATTTTTACTTATAAAAGATTTTATTGAATATTAAACAGATTAAAACAATAATAGAGAAAAATAGCTCTCCATTGCTGTGTGAGTTTAAAACAATATTTTAGCTTGTTTCTTCATTTTGTTGTGTTAGGTTTTTTTTCTTGACTTTTATATATTTACTCTATTAAAATAGAGTCATTCTTTTTATCTACTGGTTGTCATTTAAATTAGGACTATTTCTAGAGTTTTACAAATAATAGACACCATATAGTTGATTGAACCACATTAATTAAATTAAACCAACACGATTAGTATGTGTAAATTAAATTAAAAAATGGTGGTTATCTATGGGATAAGTCTTAGGCTTACTTTTGCTTTTAGGACAAATTATATGGTTTGATTTTTGGGCTTAGTATTAAGGAGAAAATTCAAAAAAATTGAATAAACTTTCCACCTTAATGAATCAAAAAATCAATTACTATTTTCAGGCCCAAAGGTGTTTAATATTTTTAACAAAACAAAATTATCCATTATTAATCACTTATTTAAATCATATACTCTAAAATATGTTAATGTATTTTTTATTTTAAGTTACAATCACTCTGTTTTGATAATTTTCAAAGTTAACTTTAAATAATTTATTGTTTTTTCTTAAATAATTTACTGAATTAAAAAAAACTTAAACGTAAAGCAAAACCAAAAACCAAATCTAAAAACTAAAAACCAAAATCTGAAAACTCGGGTTATTTTTTTATTTACAAAATAAACTATTGCAATTTTTTAAAACAAATTTGTCATTTTTTCAGTTTTAAATTATATGTTCGATTATTTGAGATTTGCTTGTTGGTAATATCAGTTCAAACTAACTCAGCAGATCTAAAAACTAAAACCCAAAAGCAAAATTCGAAAATAAAAAATAGAAACTTAAAAACTAAAAACCAAAAATCTAAATCTAAAACCAAATCTAAAAAAAAAATGAAACTAAAAACTAATGCAAAACAATCATCACCACAAATTTTGGAATTCTGATTTTGTACCAAAACATACTTTAAATGAAGACAAAAATTAATTATATAAATTTTTAATCAAAAAAAATTTTGCTCTTGAAAAGCGCAGATCAAAATCTAGTTTTTAATTAAAGCTTTACTAACTTTTCCGGTTTTTTATGGCCTCTAATTGTCTGAAGTTAGTGGGAACAGTTTTAAGATGGAAAGGTCATTATAATTGTTTATACTTTTTATTTTATTGTGTTTACGTGTTTCACAGAAAGAAACGTATCAGAAATTTTATTTTTCTGCGTTCATATCATTTGGATGTACATAAAATTTGAGACTTCAAAAATTTCATCCTCCAATTTTTACGTGTTGGTGGTCTAAATTTATTTTATGTATTCATTGTTGTCCAATGAATTCAAAATGGTTAAAACTCACAATTTGTTGTGTATTTTTTAGGAAATTGTATGGCACACACCATAGGAAATATAATACCAAGCTGAGCCACCGAAAACATGATTTATAGTTGTTGTGCACTCAAACCAAGCAATCTACAACAATATATTAAAAATTATCAGAAGTACCCATGAATATCATAATAAATTAGTAAAAAAAAGGCAACTCTTGTACCTTCGCATTCTCATGTTTGCATTCTCATGTTTGATGTAGGAGAATAGTTCAGCTATAGTGACTGCCACAGGCTTAGTCACAATCTCTGCATTAATCTTCCAAGCAATATCCTAGTTGGAGCCCAACCTGAAAAAATGAGAAAGCCTTAATCATGTCAGTACTTGAGTTGGAAGAAAATATATCTCAAAACATAAATACATACCAGCTAAGATAATCTCTTGTTGGTTGGACATCAGTGTCCATAAAAACCCGTGAAGATGACATAGTAGTCGAGCAAGGGTTCCTGATGTTTACACATGAATGTATCAGTAATCAGATTCAGAAAACGATAACAAACTCTATATATCACAAAATGATAAAATTAAAGCTGGATATGCTAACCTCCAATCCGTTTTGGATTCAATGTGGTGACTAAAATAGCACTTGGAGTCCTCCCATATGACTTGTACTTCAGGCAGAAATCTGCTGCAGCTTTGTCCCATATGTATAGTTTCATCAATGGTCCGCTATAATATTTAAACTCAAATGTTAAGATAAACACACATACAAAATGTCGATATTAATGGGCAAACTTACCTACGTGTCTGCACATGAACCCTCAGATGCCGCTTCTTTGCTATATCAACTCCGTTAAGGATGGGACAGTCCGTCAGAGGCTGCTCATTGACCAACTTCATGTGTCCAAGATAATCTGAAATAGTAAGAGTTGAGTTTGGTAATTATCGAACTTATACTCTTTAAAAATAACAAATGTATGTCTATATAGGTTAAGTTCGGTGAATATCCAAGTTATACAATAATAATAACATCAAAACGTATGTATACTATACTAAAACTTAACCCACAGATTCATGACTAAATAAATTCATCAGTTGTTCACAGACTGAAGACTTAACCTCAAGATTTAAGAGTAAACCCCAACTGTAGCTCAATTGACTCCTACTTGCGAACGACAATTAGATAGAGGACTTACCATAAAGGTCAACCTTGAGGTCACAATTAGCTTCAAACTCCTCGTGGCTACGGAACCTGAACCAGTCTTCCTGAAAAGGAACCGGACTGTCCTAAAGAACCGAGAGGACAAAGTTCAAAGCTAACGAAATGGTGACACTATGATCAGCGACACTGGACTGATCTTTGCTTCTGGACCCGTAAAACTTGTTCAGTAAATAAACAGAACCTGCTTTCAAGTGAGGCATATACGTCTCAACCGTCCTGCTAAGATAAAACCTTGAATAACCGTTTCCTGACAACCAAACAAAATAGAAGATTAAAAGTGTTACTATGACAACCATTATCATGAGATGGAACAACTTGATGCATTCGTTGATTTAATAAAAAGTAATAAAATTTCGAATGGAATCAGTTGCTCAGACCATCATATGAAAGGCTTAAAACGAAACTAAGATCAGATAAAAAAACCACATCCTGGCCATTAGCTGGAGTAGGACGATGAGAACGTGCTTATCTACAAAACAGAGAGATCGATGAACCTGTGCTATCTACAAAACAGAAAGCTCTCTATAAAAAAAACTGCTTGCGAGCTGTAGCTTCTATTGTGACTTGAAGATATACGTTCACTCCAGGAACGAACAAACTTCAGGAATTTACCAAATCAGTTGCCAAAGGTTCGTCAGCGAAATAAGTGAACAGAATTTCCATGGAATTCCCAAGTTCTTTTCAATGATCCAACAAACCTGAGAAAGAATGGATTAATAGAAACTATATGTCACTAAACAACTCAGTTGGCATTATACTTTAGATAAATCAAACCAAAGTTAATAAGATCAAGCATCCAAGTATTCATATGAGGTTGAAATATAAAAGAAAGTACTGTTATTTTTATGTAGGAGTATGATAAATAGAAATCACTCTATAGAAGTACATCTTGCCGAGATGGATTGCAATATGATTCATATATTTCATAGCTCTCTTATCATTACGTAAATGTTACTATATCAACCGATCAATAGAAGACGGACCTGCTCGTCAATGAGGAGCATCTCCACGCCAGTGAGTGTCTTCGTGTTTGGGTTTCGAGCCTCCCAAAAATGTATCAGACGAAACCGTAACTCCTCTTGATGTGGGCGCATTGTGACATCTCTGAAGAACATCACATCGTCACCGTGCGCGGAGGAAGATTGCGATCTCGGAATGGCAGAGGAAACAGCGGTTTTGCCGTTTGGTTTGATTGCAATCTCGGAAGCTGCAACGGACTTCCCGGTAGGTGTCTTCGAAATCGCGGAGGAGGAAAGGATCTTCCGTTTTGGCTTCCGATAGCTGGATACTGGAGATTTGCCGGTGGATTCCATTGCCGTAGATTTTTGAGAGGATATTATCGATTTTAATCGGAGCAAAATATGAGAAAAGTGTTTTATAGAGAGATTGATAGAGGGGAAGACGAAAGAGAACCTTTGAATGAGCTGTGATTACACGAAGGTTTGATTAGAGAAGATAGTGGAGAGGTGGTTCGTCTGATCTACGAAACGGTTTTGGGGAGATGAGGAATGGAAAATGAGAAGTAGGATTCGGCGATTATGTTCAACATGCCTAAATGATGAGTTTATGTTTGACAGGCCAAAATATTAAACAGACCGAATTAAAAATTGAAGCCCACAACCACAATAATTCGTATCTGACGTGGACAATTAATAGAACATGAGTGGATGAATATAATTGTCGACGTGGACAGGCTAAGAGGGGTTTATTAAGCACTTTTAGTATAGTATAGATTATTATATTTGTACCGTATGCAAGGAATAAAATAAGGGATACAAAAATAACTTTAAATAAAATGTGTTTATCATAGGTTATTCTGTTTTCTCTAAGAGTCTTCCAATACTGTTGTTCAGTGTTCACTGAAATATTTTTCATATATTACTTAGATAAGGTTTATTTTCTTGGATGTTTCAGATAGATATTACAATATTGAAGTAGTGCTAAGCACTATTAGTGATTTCTTTACGATATAGCAGAGGAATATTATATTAAAAACTCTTGTATCAACTTATTGAACATAAAGATAAACATCGTCTTAGAATATAGTAGCATACATGAGAAAATATTACATAAACATGAACAGCAATTGATAAAGGTTGTTATATAGCATATCATGTTAGATTTGCTATTAATCCTACTAAGTCTCCATTGCGTCACTCTCATCAACAACTCCATTACTCATTTTTAACTTGTTGAACTCTCTTAGTTTCTCCACCCACACAGTGTAACTCGAGTTCGTCGCCAAGACATCTTTCGAAACTTCCTTCATCTTCACCAATGTAGCGGAGTATCTCTCAAACTCATAAATCTTTTTCCATAACAAAGTTTGCTTCTGTGCATCACTACTCTCGCAGGTCAGATCATCCAAACACTCTTTTGCTTCCTCAAGCTTAGCCCAAAAGCAAGTATCCTGCGTAGTGCTAGCGTATCGAGTCCTCGCACGCTTCTCTTTATGAGGCTCTCCTCTTGCTTTCCACCACTTATCAATCACTTCATACCTTTTGGGTCTATTCCCACTCTTCATGTAATGACCACTCGTCCTTGAGTATTTGTACTTGTAGAAGTACGCAATGTCGAGTGGTTCGAATAAGAGTTGGTAAAGCTTTGATGTGTATACCCATTTCTTTGCCAGATAAAAATCAAAAGGTAACTCATTCTTCTCCACCATTTCAAACACGCCATCCCAAAACTTAGCTAGCTTTGCCCGACTCATGTTCACCCTTATCTCTCTTGTATTTGAGAATTGTCTAAAGTTATCGTAGTAACCGAACTGCTTTGTTGACACGTCGCAATTATGTTTGTACCATTCAATGTGCTTTGGTAACTCACTCGTTCTCAAAATCGGAGCACGATTTTTCTTTGTAGCTGTTTCTATGCACTCTTTCACCAACACACCAATTTCTTGATCATTAGAGAATCCTAGAGACTCAACAGCTAATGCAGCACCAGCTTCGTAGCTATTGTCTGAGATACGTCCACCACGAAAGCTTCTAGATATAAGAAACTGGTAAGAGAGTGTGGACACGTAATATCCGTACCCTTGATGTTCCTCAATGTTTGGAGTTCCTGTCGAGTTGAGTATACGAAACATCCCACAAACTGAATCAGCATTTTCTAAGCAAAGACCTCCACTGTCGGAGCAGAAGAGATAGGTTCCGAAGGGCCAGAATCGATCAGCATTTCCTCTAGGAACGAGGTCGTGGATGGACACCACGTGGCAGAACTTGTAGGCTAAACGTGATCGGGACACTGAGAAAGAGAAAGATTGGTTTCCGAGCAGAGGAGAGCCGAAGGTGATGCAGAGGAGGCGGAATGGCGGCGGAGAAGGTTGTGAGAGAAGCCAAAGTGCGGTGAGTGCCGCCAACGCGCCGCCAGTTGAATGTCCGGTAATTACCACTTGTTTAGTTTCTTCCAGTTCCAATCCTTTTGTGATCTGTTATGTTTTAAAAAAGTTGGAAGAAACTAGGGTTGATAAGGATTATCAATGGACAAATGAATGCCTATATAGATATGTAAATATCTTCTTCTTCTTTTTTGCTTCTATGCCATTTTAGCATCTAGCTTTATACAAATTTGAATAATGTAATTATTTATTGCATTAATCGATGCAAGGAATCAATGGACCAAACAAAAGCATGTTGAATACAATAGGTGTCAGTAATCGGCCATACGTGTATTTTGTTGACCCTTATAAATTATGTGAGCTTAAACTTTTAGAACTGGCACCATGATAAAAAAAGTTTTCTCATGTTCACCCCTTAGGACGAATCTGTTCACTACCAAAATGATATCCAGTTAAATTTTGTCAAGTTATATTCAGTTTATGTTTGACCAAAAAAAATATCCAGTTTTTGAAAATAAAAAATAAAAATAATCAGTAAATTGTATTATATCCAAACTCTTAACCTATATCCTAAGCTTTAAACCCTAAAGCCTAAATTCTAGGGTTTAGAGTTCTTACGATTTAGGGTTTTTAGGGTTTTTTGACGGCTAAAGTTTAGCATTAAAAGTTTTGCTGACAGCGTTAAAATGTTTAAGTTTATTTTTTTCGGTAGTTAATACTATTTCTAATTTAAAATAAAATTATAAATAGAATATAACTTAACAAATTTTTACTGGTTATCATTTTTTGGTAAACGCACAGATTCACTCTAGGAAATGAACAGAGGAAAAATTTATAAAATAATTCTAATGATAAAACAATTCTAGGGGTTTCCTTGCAAACAAATTACACAAAAAAACATAAAGATATCGGTAAAATAAATATTTTTTTGGAAGTTAGTAATGCCACATTGCCATATATGAATTTGAATAAGTAATTGGCCAAATAAGTAATCAGGGCAAACTGACCACTGGTTCTCTTTCTCGAATTGTCTCATATCTAACGAAAACGATTTTTATAATATGCACAAATTAAATAGATCAAACAAAAAACAAAAGTTTACAACAAATAACAGGCAGTTTAATTCCAATAACAAATAAATCACATTCCGCGCTGACAGACCACTAGTTATTATGATATACTAGATCAGTGAAAATGAAATGTTTTAGAATCTTTCAGGGATTTCTTCTAAGAAAATATTACTCTATATTATTTATTTATCTATTGTCTGTTTTGTTTATAGCCTGATAGGGATTAGTGGTGATATTGTGAAAAAGACACTTTGTCTATCTGGTTAAAGACGAAAGACCGAGATAACAAATAATGAACAAAAGAGTGATGCTATAATATTGCTATCATCTCTTTGCTTTACCATTTTGACACTAGAGTTAATTTAAGAAAACATCGTTTTCCATAAATAAAATAAAATAAAATACAATCAATTTCTGATGGAAAGTAGCTAAGAACATCAGCATCATTGAAGATTTTTTTTTACTGAATTCTAATGAATATATATATATATATATATGATATAAAAAAATAGACAAAAATCATACAAGATTAATTTTATTTTATTAGCAAAATATTATTCTGTCCTTTTCTAGAATTATTATTCTGTTTTATTTATCTATTGTGTAGCTTTATAGAGGCACTTTTCGATTTACTTTACCATTTTGACGCTAAAGATAATTTAAGAAAATTTCGGTCTTTTACGAATCAATTCAAATTAGTTTCTGATAGAACCTTGTTAAAAGCATCAGCATAATTGGATTTTTAATTTTAACTAAATTTATAATGGATGAAAAGTCTAAATATTAGAAAAGGAAAAGAGAGACAAAATCATCTTTGGTTTCAAAAACTTTTAGAGAATTCATAAGAATCTCCTAATATACATGATATATTATAAATGGTTGTCAAATTTATTAGAAAATCTAATACAATGGTTATTTTGAAAATGGTTAACAAGTTTTAAATATTAATAAAATGTTTATAAAATTTTAAAAGAGAAGGACAATATGCTTTTATGTTTTATCCCTTTTAAATAGAAGTTGTCATAATTAGACATGAGCGTTCGGGTAGACTCTGGGGTTCGGGTCGGATATTTTGGATTTCGGTTCTAATTTTCATGACACCCTAGGTCCCATTTGATGCGCCCTTGAGTAGCGCACCGGGAAAAATAAACATTCGGGTCGGATATTTTGGATTTCGGTTCTAATTTTCATGACACCCTAGGTCCCATTTGATGCGCCCTTGAGTAGCGCACAGGGCAAAATAAACATGCATGGCTTGGTCATGAAAAGCAGTAATGATATATGTTCATTGTTTGACTCATATCTTCCAAACCACGAGGCTTCTATGCATGAAATCACTTGCAGAATGTGCTCAACTCAGTTACGGAGCTCCTCGAAGAAGAATCAGATCAAATGGAATTCGGATGTGGGAGTTATGCAATTTGCAAATCAGGTGATCTCCAGTTATCGCGAATTTGGACTGTACGGATCATCCAGCCCACGTCTTGACCCTTACCACCATGGACCATAACGACCAGAATGAACCTGGACAGTAGTCGAAGGGTCTTCTTGACCAGTCCATCTCAAACTCAACAACTTTGACTCATTTATTATTTTCTAGTCAAATTTCTCATTTCCAAAATGTGTGATTCCCACAAATAATTATGTCTTTCTTTGACCACATCTAGTATAAATATGTAAACTCTTCTATGAATAAAATCAGTCTAAGTTTGAGTTTATTTTGGTTTTCTTCTTTTCTCTGAGTGAGAGAGAGAGAGTTCTTTAGCTAGTTCATTGGTGTGAACCGGCTTGTTGATTTGGTTGTCAACCAATTCATCTTTATGCGTTGTTTGGTGGTTAGCCAACGCACTACATTCTTTCTTAGGTGGTTAGCCTTAGATCGTGGGTATATCAAGAGTCATGCCGCATCTCTTGACGATCCTTTCATTCCATCTCAGTTCCAGAAGTGTCATTTGCCTTCTCGGATCATATCCAACACCCAGCTAAAGTGATCCTTCAGTTTAGGGCGTATCAAGTGGTATCAGAGCCACTTTTGCTGGTTTATTTTTATTTCATATTTTCATCTTCTCATCTCTCTACGATTTTCTTTTCTTATTTCTTGTTGGATCCGGGCTGTTCCTTTACTCCCTTGTGATCGCCAGTTATTAAAAAAAAAGATAAAAAAAAAAGAGTAAAAGTTTTGGCTTGAATCATTTCTGAAGAGAAATCCAGGGGGAGTGGTGGAAGAGAAACCCTGCTGACTGAAGAGAAACCCAGCCTTAGGACAGTTAAGGCAAATCCATATAAAAATCTCTTCATCTTCCTTTCTCTTTTTTTTTTTACCCGTAAAAGGTTGTTTTGGTTTTTGATTGCTGATTTTTTACTGCCTATCATCCTTTGGACCAGTGGAAAGAACTCTGAGTGATCACCTAAAAATCGAGAGCTAAACACTTTGAAAGTTTGAGGATTTTAATTTGCTAACTCTTTTGTTAAATGTTTTCAGGATGTTTGGACTTCACAAGAAATCAAATCAGGCTTCAAAACACAAGATGTTTATTATCCTTTTAAAACCGTGCTTGAAAGAAAGCAATTGATTTTTGGAGATAACAAACATTTTGCTTCTACTGGGTTTGATTTTGTGCAGAAAAAAAAGAAATCAAAGGAAGATGCAAAATAGGTTCGATGATGATGAGAAGAGGGTCGGAAATGGTGATCGTCCCTTCACCAAAACCAAGAGAAGCAACCGTGATATGCTTGATCAGAACGAGATTCAGACTTATGCTAGTTTGGAGAAGATGTTGCATAAGGCAATTTTTGCTATTCAGCAACTCAAAAAGAAGGGAAACACCAACACTTCTTCTGCACCAAAGCAGCAAGATCTAAAACGATGTAATTTCTCTTCTCTTTCAAATTCTGATTTGAAAACTAATGAGTTTTCTTTTGATAAAAACAAAGCTGTGAAAACCACAAGCAAAGCTCATTCTATCAGGTGCTTCAAATGTCATAGGATCGGTCATTATGCTAACAAGTGCCAAAACCAGAAACCGTTGGTGACTTTGGAGAATGACAAAGTTGAAACCGAACCAGAAAAAGAAGAATTTCCAGACCCATTGCCAATTTTCGATGACTACACACATGAGCCAATGGAAGGTTTGAAATATTGTGAATATAAGAACTTATTTTCTTCTCAATCTGAATCAATTCCTGATGAATCTTGTTTGCAATTAACCGTTTTACAACCAGAGAATCCAAGTAGTCTTGAATTAATTTCTCAGTTTGAAAAGGATTATGAAAACATTTTGAACAAGGATGAATTTTCTAGTCCTTTGAAAGCTCTTGATATGGTACATATGACCTTGGTTTTGGAAGCTTTGTGTCAATATAGGAAGAGCCAGATGAAGAACAAAACCGTGGTCATCAAACAAACCAAGAAAGATCTTCCATTCAAAAATCAGACCAAACTCAAGGTGAGCAATGTTCTGATTATGATTCCTTTGCTTATAACCCTTTTTGTTTTAATGTTCCAGATTTGAGGACAAATATTTTTGAAGAGGAAGAGAATGATGCACCTTTGAGTAGCGCACCAGACAAAACAAACATGCATGGCTTGATCATGGAAAGAAGTAATGATATATATTCATTGTTTGACTCATATCTTCTAAACCACGGGGCCTCTATGCATGAAATCACTTGGATAATGTGCTCAACTCAATTACGGAGCTCCTCGAAGAAGAATCAGATCAAACGGAGTTCATATGTGGGAGTTATGCAATTTGCAAATCATCTGATCTCCAGTTCTCGCGAATTTGGGCCGTACGGATCATCCAGCCCACGTCTTGATCCTTACCACCATGGACCAGAACGATCAGAATTAACCTGGACAGTAGCCGAAGAGTCTCCTTGACCAATCCACCTCAAACTCATCAACTTTGACTCATTTATTATTTTCAAGTCAAATTTCTCATTTCCTAGATGTGTGATTCCCACAAATAATTATGTCTTTCTTTGACCACATCTAGTATAAATATGTAAACTCTTATATGAATAAAATCAGTCTAAGTTTGAGTTTATTTTAGTTTTCTTCTTTTCTCTGAGTGAGAGAGAGAGTTCTTTAGCTAGTTCATTGGTGTGAACCGGCTTGTTGATTTGGTGGTCAGCCAATTCATCTTTGTATGTTGTTTGGTGGTTAGCCAACGCACTACATTTTTTCCTAGGTGGTTAGCCTTAGATCGTGGGAATATCAAGAACCATTCCGCATCTCTTGACGATCCTTTCATTCCATCTCAGTTCTAGAAGTGCCATTTTCCTTCTCGGATCATATCCAACACCCAACTAAAGTGATCCTTCAGTTTATGGCGTATCACCATTTTAGTAAATTTGTAAGTACATGGTCGGGTTCAGATATATATCATATCGGTTTTGGTTATAATTCGTATCACATTCTATAACTCATAAGTTAACCATATATCGTTCGGATTATGGTTATATCGGATCAGTTTGGATAACCCGAAGTAAAATCTAAAATTTAAAAGCAAAATATAAGAAATATATACTTATTTCTATAGAATTGTGTATTTAAGATACTTATTTAAAATTTAAATACTTTTTTAGATATCATACCAAAATAAGTATGAAATTGAATATTTGAAGTACATATTTATGTTCCAAATATTTGTATTGCATACTAATTTAAACATTCGGATCGGTTGCTTCAGATATTATTACGGGGTTTTTTAGTTTTTCGAAGTTATTCGTTTGGGTTCGGTTAATAACACTTCGACTTCGGGTATTTTCTGTAACACCCTACAAGACTCATTGAGATGTTTTTTTATATTTATTTTGGACTACGTACGGATCAATTTTTCGGTTCAGATTCAGTTCGTGCGGGTTACAGATTTTATGCCGAGACATACTCATAATAGTAGCATAAATTGAATTTGTTTTTACATCAACGCATTAACTAACCCCAATTTGTATGGAGGATAACAGATACTAGGTAATAGGTAATAACTCGCGCCTTGCACGAGATGTAATGATTAGTTTCCTTATTTTTAATAAAAACACATTAAATCTGTTTAATCTGGATATCGGTTCGGTTTTAAGTTATTTTTGGTTTTTAATCTCCTAAAATATAACTATTATTTTAAATTAATATTTATTTTGGTTTATTCGGTTAGAATGTTTGATTTTTTTTAGTTTTTTTCAGTACAAACCAAAAATTACTATTATTTGTTAATTTTTATGTTATAAATTTTAGATAGTCGTCATGTCAAACCAATAGTTTCATATCATAGTTTGTAAACGGATAATAGTTCAAGAAAAATAAAAGAAAATTATTAAAACAAATCATTTCACTACAATTTGGTCAGTAGTTAAACAAGCATTAAGAAAATAAATATTTCAACTTCCAAAAAAAAAAATAGATACTTTAGTTGTGGTAAATACTTAGTTACAAGGTGCTCACATCAAAGTGCACATGTATATGTATGTAAAAGTATATAAAAATAGTTGACAAATATATAAAGATATTGTTAATTAATATATTTTTTTTCTTTTTTTTTGGAACAAATTGTTAGTTAATATTATATGACATTTTTGTTCAAAATAATATATGAAAGATAAAATTAAAATTAATTAAAAATTAAAAAGGCATTGACATTAGTGAATTTTTTTCATATAAAGAAAAATAAATTATATCTGTAAATAGAGGTGGGCACAGATCGAATATCCGGGTATTTGGAGGCATTCATGTCGATTCAATCTTTAGCCACCTACAAGGAGGGTATGCATTCACCTATGAGATATGGAGAGAAAGAAACTGTCCGGCTGCTTAAGGGTATAATTCGCTCCTTTAAAAGTGCCTCCCCCCCCCCCCCCCCCCCCCCAAATGTTTGGCACTATGTTAGGTTGAAAGCTAGGCATCCCCCTTACTTATTCCTCACTCTTACCATCAGTTTGTTGGTTTCTCTTCCTCTTTTTGGTTTGTTTAGGTGCTTGCTTGCTTTATGTAAGCTCAATTAATTCATTAAAGAAAACCTTTTGTCAGAAAAACTGTGAAGTAGGGGGCATAGTGTAAACAGCGAAAGTTCCATCACTGTCTTTCTGTCATTGTTTGGGCTCAGATCCGTGAAGGACAACACAAAATGCAAATCATAGCTTTCTTAAGAGAACATGTGCATCTATGGTGAATACAATGATGTCTAGACAAATAAATGTTTTCCTATGTGGGTGTTAACTTTTATCTATACACTTTTTTCCAAGTTCCCTTGAAAATTAGCTTAGCTTACACTAAATGTATTAAAATAAATTTTAATTTTGGACTATGCTTGTTATTTGTTCATGATCCATTTATCCATTTTAGACTAAATCCAAAAGTAAAAGTGTATCTAATTTATTGAGTTTATCTATAAGTACTCTATAAGATTTCCACCTCTTTAAATGTTTTAGACAATTTTATAAAATATTTTTTAGATATTAGTATAAGAACATCTAGACGAATGTGTTAAAAATATCTAAAAGGTAAGAAAATTACAGTAGAATAATCTAAATTTTGTAAAAATCTTTGACAGATTATAAGCATCTATTCCTCTATTAATTTGTACCGTATACAAAAAATAAAATAAGCGAAAAAAAACTTTACATAAAACGTGTTCATCATAGGTTAATTTTTTTTCTCTAAGAGTCTTCCAATACTATTCGCTAAAGTATTTTTTTTTAGATTGGTTTAGATAGAAATTGCGCTCTATTAGTGATTTCTTTACAATATAGCAGAGGAATCAACACAATAATTAGGCTTGGTTCTCTCCAGAGCATGACACATCAGACTTTAAAATGCATGAGGAACTGACATGTCATTAACTGAAAAAACTTGGAGAACCAATTAACTTATTTCGTTTCTACACGTCATTTTTTCTTCTCCATTGAAATCAAAATCATATCATCAAAGATGGTGGAGTGAACAGATTCGTGGGTCTCTTGATTCATCTTTAGTTCACTTTCTCTGTCACCGGATTTCATAGTTCGACTCATCTCTTCCAGCCTTGTGGCCAGCTTCATCTCCTCATAATTCACCTCTGTCTCGAGCTTCCTCTTCTCCGTCGCAGTTCGTCGTCTGTCTCGGGCCTGAATCGTGACCTCCATCTTCTTCTTCTTCTCAGGCTTGGCTCGTGGTGGTGGTTCGGTTCGTGGTCCAGCCAGCAGCACCGTACTCGTCTTCTGCAACTCCGGTTATCACTCCGTCGTGGCTGAGCTTCCGATTGAGAAGCTCGACAACTCCTCCAATGGGTCTCTCTTCCAAATCGCCTACTCCGTCGTACTCTCAGCCATCGCAATCGTCGGAAACAGCCGTGGTAATCGCCGGAATTGTCGAGATCGAAGTGAAGAAGAACGACAATGGTGATCTTTAGCTGTTTTGCACATATAGTCCTTAACGTTTTCGACTATTCACGATTTGACCCCAAAACTCTTGATATTGCAGATACACCCTCTCAAATCAACCTCTGTACTTTCGATTGTGAAATTTAACCCAACCAAGAATTGTGAATTTGCAGCGCTGGTCCCTGAACTTTTGTTAAAATCACATTGGGCCCAAGACTTCCATAATGTGCAATTTAACCCATGATTTTCGCCATAAACTTCCAAATGTTCATTCCAAACCCTATCAAATGCAATTATGTATGAAAATGCAATATAAAGACCTAAATACAACCTAGAATGATTAGAATGAGCTAAATGATATCCTAAATACCATTAAAATCATGTTATATCATAGATGAGAGAACACGATCCTCCTCCATCTTCTTTCTCGGAGAGTGAAGAGATCCGTGAATAAGTGTAGAGAGTTTTGGGTGGGAGTTCTAGGGTTTATGGTAACGGTGCAGATCTCTGGTGGATTGTGAAGATTCCAGCATCCAGTGATGGTGAAGACCGGCAGCTCTGACGTCGCTCTCCTCCACGTCTCGGTTCCGCTACATAATACCAACAAGAGTAAAGATGAGATGACTCTATCACTCTAAGGACAACAGTGGTGGTGACGATCAGAGATGAACACAACGTTTTTTCGCATACATGAACGGAGAGGAGGATTTGAGGGATGAACCAAGAACCATACGAAGTCTGAAGGAGGGGAAGAAGAGAAGATAAGAAAAAGAGGTGCTGGTGAAAAGCATCAGTGTTTACAATATAAAGAAGATGATAACTTGGCTTTAGGTAGAAGGAAATATATATGCTTACAGAAATATACGGGTTAGAAAGTGAATAAAATAATTGAGTTTTGGTTTGATAAAAATAAATATAATAAGACAAACCAAACAAATTATAACAAAACCAAGTTATTACAATTTATTACTAAATTAGTGAAATCGAAGACCATATAACAATCGAAGACCATATAACATAAGTAACATTCAAACATGAAGAAGACCACAAATTCACAATCCGTAATTTCATCGGGTGAAGAAGCCACAAACAATCAAACCGATGATGGATTATTTGATGAGTTGTTAAGCTTAAACTAAGCTGAGATTTCCTCAAGAATAATTTTTTTTGAAACTCAAGAAGAGTCGAAAAAGCTAGCTTTGGTTCTAACTGCTAAGAAGAGTCGATCATACTAGCTCTGGTCTAATTCTGATGCAGATGGTCGGTCTCATTCTCAAAGTTGGTTGCCAAGTTCATCAAAATGAAGGAGCAACTACATTAACAAATAAATAATGCACAAACATTTATGTGACAAATTTTATCAAAAATATCACATAATATATTCTATGTAAAATATTTTTCAAAAGCCAATACTAATATTGGTGATAGAGAATATTTACTGAATCATTTTACAAAATATATTATTTTAACAAAGGCTAATTATTTTACTACAATATTTAATTTTAAATTTGAAGTGAAGTGAAGGACATTTACTACAATGTTGAATTTTCAATTTCGTGAACCAGAAAAGCGTAGGAAAAGAAATGAATTGGACTTCTATCTTTAACCTTAAACTCAATTGAAAAATAAATGAATAATAAAGTATAAATATAAAACTGATGTAAACAAAAATTTAGCATATATAATTTAGTAAGAAAGATAGAATACGAAATCAAAATAAGGATCAAACACATAAGTGTGGTTATAAGATGGCTGTCAAAAAAATATATTAAGAAAATGCTTAAGTTCTTTATATTATTTTTAATTAGAAGTCCACATTATTTTTTTATTTGATCGATACAAAAGGTAAAACCAAGGATTAAACCGATTTTTAATATATAAAAATGTAAAACTGATATTTATATTGAAATAAATTTTAAAATACAAAATCCTTTTATGGAATGGAAAGAAGATATTATTAGAGTCTTTTAGACTACAAACTGGAACCTAAAACCCAAAAAAACAGTGAGATCTTACACCACCAACTTGAGAGTAAAGGTGCGAAAAAATTAATTTGGAAGCTAATCTGTTAAAGATTAATATCAAATAAATAATTATTATACAATAACCAAAATATAAAAAATACAATATATGTCTAGATTATAAATATTTAGATACAAAAATTATATTAATATAATTATTCATTTATAAAATGAAAATATTTTATATGAAATAAAATTTAAAATAAAAAAAATCCCGCAGCGTAGCGCGGATAATTACCTAGTATTATATTAAAAACTCTTGTATAAACTTATTGAACATAAAGATAAACATCGTCTTATAATATAGTAGCATACATGAGAAAATATTACATAAACATGAACAGCAATTGATAAAGGTTGTTATATAGCATATCGTGTTAGATTTGCTATTAATCCTACTAAGTCTCCATTGCGTCACTCTTATCAACAACTCCATTACTCACTTTTAACTTGTTGAACTCTCTTAGTTTCTCCACCCACACAGTGTAACTCGAGTTTGTCGCCAATACATCTTTCGAAACTTCCTTCATCTTCACCAATGTAGCGGAGTATCTCTCAAACTCATAAATCTTTTTCCATAACAAAGTTTGCTTCTGTGCATCACTACTCTCGCAGGTCAGATCATCCAAACACTCTTTTGCTTCCTCAAGCTTAGCCCAAAAGCAAGTATCCTGCGTAGTGCTAGCGTATCGAGTCCTCGCACGCTTCTCTTTATGAGGCTCTCCTCTTGCTTTCCACCACTTATCAATCACTTCATACCTTTTGGGTCTGTTCCCACTCTTCATGTAATGACCCGTCGTCCTTGAATACGTGTACTTGTAGAAGTATGCAATGTCTAGTGGTTCGGCTAAAAGTTGATAAAACTGCGATGCGTATACCCATTTCTTCCCAAGATGGAAATCAAAAGGTAACTCATTCATCTCCACCATTTCAAACACGCCGTCCCAAAACTTAGCTAGCTTTGCGCGACTCATGTTCACCCTTAACTCTCTTTGATTTGAAAAGTTTTTGAAGTTATCGTAGTAACCGAGCTTCTTTGGTGACGCCTCACAACTGTCTTTGTACCACTGAATCTCTAGTCTGTATGGGACGACATTACCAAGTTCAATAGCTAACTCACTCGATCTCAGAATTGGTGCACGACTAATTGTTGTAGCGGTTTCTATGCATTCTTTGACCGACACACCACTTGGTTGATCATTTGAAAAGCCTAGAGACTCGACAGCTAATGCACCACCAGCTTCGTAGCTATTGTCTGAGATACGTCCACCACGAAAGCTTCTAGATATAAGAAACTGGTGAGAGAGTGTGGACACGTAATGTCCGTACCTTTGATGTTCCTCAATGTTTGGAGTTCCTGTCGAGTTGAGTATACGAAACATCCCACGAACTGAATCAGCATTGTCTAAGCAAAGACCTCCACTGTCGGAGCAGAAGAGATAGGTTCCAAAGGGCCAGAACCGATCATCATTTCCTCTGGGAACGTGGTCGTGGACGGAGACCACGTGGCAGAACTTGTGGGCTAAACGTGACCGGGAGACTGAGGAAGAGAAAGATAGGTTTCCGAGCAAAGGAGAGCCGAAGCTGATGCAGAGGAGGCGGAATGGCGGCGGAGAAGGTTGTGAGAGAAGCCAAAGTGCAGTGAGTGCGGCCAACGCGCCACCAGTTGAATGTCCTGTAATTACTACTTGTTTAGTTTCTTCCACTTCCAATCCTTGTGTGATCTGTCACGTTAATAAATTTAAGGATTTTTAAAGTTAAAACCCTAAACTAAGTTTGTTTTGGGTAAAAAACCTCAAACTAAGTATTTAACGAAAAAATCCTCAAACTAACTTTATTTAATGAATTAAACCCTAGCAAATCATAATTACCGTTACTACCGGTAAATCTTTAGTTTAGGGGTTTCTACATTAATTAAACATAGTTGAGGGGTTTTACCACTAAAAATTGAAAAAAAAATCAAAATTTTTATAATATTATCTAAAAAATTAGTAACTAAAATTTTCAAAATTAACACTTTTAATTTTTTTTTTTGTAAATATATAAGGTTGATATGTTTTGAACATCAACATCATATATGTATAAATTTAAAATTTAAAAACCAGAAAATATAATAAAAAATTATCTAAAGATTTACCTGTAATAAAATTACTAAAATGTTAAAAATGTAAAAGGCAAAAAAATATAATAAAAATTATATCTTATCTAGTAAAAATGTAATAAAAATTTACATGTAATAAAATTACTAAAAGGTTAAAAATGTAAAAAACAAGAAAATATAATAGAAATTATATCTTTTCTAATAAAACTGTAATAATAAATTTTTAGATAATTTTTATTATATTTTCTGAGTTTTTACATTTTTAATTATACATATGTAATGTTGATGTTAAAAACACATCAAACTCATATATTTACAAAAAAAAAATTAAAAGTGCTTATTTTGAAAATTTAAGTTACTAATTTTTAGATAATATTATAAAATTTTGAATTTTTTCTTTTTTTGATTTTTAAAGGTAAAACCCCTCAACTATGTTTACTTAATGTAGAAACCCTCAAACTAAAGATTTACCGGTAGTAATGGTAATTATGACCTGCTAGGGTTTAATTCATTAAATAAAGTTAGTTTAAGAGGGTTTTTCGTTAAATACTTAGTTTAGAGGTTTTCACTCAAAACAAACTTAGTTGAGAGGTTTTTACGTTAAAAATCCTAAATTTAATCAGTCTTACAATAAATTTGTTTGTTTACTGGAGATTAGTATGAATTGATTAATGTGATTATAGCGACTCCATGATATGCTTTCTTATTAAACAACACTTTTTACAAAATTCTAAAAATCAGTTTAGATGATACATAAATACACATCTAAATGGCAAATTGGTGATAAACAAAACAATTGTTTAGAAAAAATCGATTCAGACGTATGCATATGTCTAAGCATTAATCATTTACTAGAATTTAAACCACCGTCCATGCAAACATTTTTATTATATAATTGTATAAATTTAATATTATCATAAACGTTTTAAATATATGATTTGCAATTGAGTATTATATATTGTATAACTCTTTAGTTCTACTGTTTAGGCTTCCTATTACATTATTAATATATAGTGATTTTTATACATTTTACTTTTTTATAGATTGTTATTACGTTTTTGAATTAAGTATGATAATTTATAATATAAAATAATCAAGTAAAAAATATTTCCAAAATATTTTTTTGAAGATGTATAGCTGTAGCTATAAAAGGTTAACATATGTTAATAATTTTACTTTTTGTATAAAAATATTACATGTTATACAAATCTTAATCCGTTTTAATGGTGAATGATAATTTAATAAAATGAAAGCTTTAAAAAGAAAAATAGAATAATTTACCAACTTAAAATAATTTATCATATTTATTAATATAATAATTTTATTTTAAATAATATAAACTATAATTATAAAATTTATAAAAATAAGTTATATTTTTTAATAATAAAATTTTAATTAACAGTAATTTATAATAATTCAATATTATTAATTATGAAATTAGTTTATGCATTATTTCATAAAAAGTATTGAAAAATTTTAGTTTGATTTTGTTAGATTTTTCGTCAACATATTTTGTTATAACTAAAAATAAAATTTAAATTTATAGTTAAATTAATTTTTTATTACTATCTTTATTGATTATTAAGATTTTTAGAAAGTTAAAAAATTGTAAAAATGTTATTTATTTGATTGATTAATGTAAATAATAAAATATGTCACTGTGTAATTAATTAAATGATCTTACAATGATTTGTCACAGTAGATAAAATAGTGATTCTATTTTAACAGAATAAATAGATAAAGTGAATAATTACCGTTTGACAGTTCACATTTGTTTTCTCTACTACTATAAACCGATTGAGAGAGGGCATGCGCAACGGCAGTACCTCACTTAGTTTTAATAAATACAGACAAATGTCAAAGAAGGAAAGATAAAGAGAAAAGACAGAAAAGAAGAGAGAATCGATTGTACGAGGGACTCAAACATATTCTAAAGAAACGTTTCGGACACTTGTCTTCTTCTTATCAGTTCAAAACTAAAAATTAACTAAACAACTAAATTATATAAAAAAAAATATTACTATAATTGTAAGACTCACAACCGCTGCAAATGCTCTTTACTGATCGACTAGTCTGACTAGTGGTGCGCAAAACTGATACAAACCGAACCAGAAAACCCAATTTTCGTAAGCTAATTGAACCTTTAGCATAAAGTTGCCACTACATTCATTCACTCAGCCTTTAATCATTTTAAAATGACTTGGACGGACGTGGCACCCAAACCAAAAATTGAATTTCAGTTGCTTGTGATATCCGAGGTCACGACAATGTCATAATATGAAATACGAGATCGTGGAAAATGATGTCTTCGAATCTTTCAGGGATTTCTTCTAACAAAATATTATTTTATTTTATTTATCTATATAGTCTATAGCCTTATAGGGGTTGGTGGTGATGTTCTGAAAAAGACAGTTTGTCTATCTGGTTAAATAAAGACTGAGATTAACAAACATAAAATAAGATTGATATTTTGGTCAGCTTTTTGATTTACCATTTTCACTAGAGTTAGTTTAAGGTTGTAATTGGTAAACCATCAGAGTAAAATAAATTGGAGTAAAATGGTAAAAAAAAAGGTTATTGTTATCAAGTGTTTTGCTTTCCTTTTGGCTGAAAAGTTTCTACTCCACTTATAGGTGGTCCTACAGTAATTTTCCTTTACTTTTGGTTCCACCATTTGACTCTAAATCTTACCAATCAGAGTTTAAATTATTTTCTAACAAATCAAATCTGGAACATAATTAACATCATTAATTGCTGAGTTTATAATAAATTTAGAAAATATAGAGAGAAAAGATCATCTTCTTTAGTTTGAGATAGTTTTAACGAATCTATGAAAGTTTTTTTCTGAATACAAATTTATGAAAGTTCATAGTATATTTAACATATTATAAATGCTTAATGGCAAATTAACTAATGGAAACTCGAATTCATTTGTAGTTTTGAAAATGATTAATGTTTTAAAATATATTAAAATATATTTAAGAATCTCGATAAAAAAATGTCAAAATCGTAATGGTGCTTTTTTTTTCTACCTTTTAAATAAAATTTGTCATACTAGTGCTTAGTCGAAGCATTAGTTGAATTTTACGTCAACGCATTAATTGAACTTCAATTTCAATGGCGAATAATAGATACGTAAAATACTAATCTTCCTAAAAATCAATAATACTTTTTATAAGAGAAAAAAACAATAATATTGCATCACAAATAATCAGAAAAACAACAAAGGGCTTTTAAAAAGAGAGAAATGTTCAAACAAAGAGATAGAGAGAGAAGAAACCTGTGATTGAATAAGGCGCCCCGATGAAACAAAAAGGTCACGTATTGCACCGTTGACCATAAGAGGAGGCTCACCCGAGGGCAACGATGAGGACAAGGCTGAGAAAAGACCATCTCCGACAACTTCCAAGTCCACAAGATTCCCAGGTTGATTCATCTCCACCTTCGGTAAAGCAACGTACATGATTCCTGCGACGTGCTGGATCTGAATGTTTCCTGCGGAATCAGCGGCGATGCATAAAATCCATGAGTTGGACCATAAAGGAGTCGACATCATGAACGAAGCCTGTAACTCGCTCGTCTCGAACCGGCACTCTTCCATGGAGTCGTGTTCTGTATTTTTAAAATTTACTAGCTTTTAAAGAGATTTTTTAAATTTCTCATACTTTCGTGCGTCTTTTCTCTGTCTCTTCGTGGTGCTTGTCTTTTTGATGAGTCGTCGTCTTCCTTAGTCTCATTTCTTTATCAATATTAATTTGATAATATTTTCTGGTTTTTATATTTAAAAAGTTAATAAAATAATGATTCTAAATGGACAAGGGTCCCTCTTGTATTTTCTGTAATCATTATTGTAGTTCTATGCAGGCCAGGACAAAATATAGTAAATATGCAGGCCAAAGCATTTGATAATCCCCAGTAACCTGAATGGTTTAGGCTTAGGCATAGATTGCAACTTTTAATATGCAAAGAGTTTTCGTAAGAATCTATCTATAATGGAAAATTACAACCTGAATATGCGACTGAGACATTGAATTATTTGGCATAGCTTTCAAGCAAGGAACTAAAATATTTTTGGGAAAATTGTTTTTTAGGAGAAAAAAATAATAACTACGTCCCTTTAGACTAATCTCTATTTTGTGCCTTTTTTTTTTCTATAACGCCATTTAATATATTTGAAAATAAATTTAATAAATAGTTTTACAAACAAAAAAAAATTGGAAAATAGTAACTTTTGATAAAATACCTATATGAACTTAGTGATATTTTTTCCAGTTATAAAAAAGTTGAAATCATAAATTTCAGATTATGTTCTAAATAAAGTAGAAATGACATTCTACGAAATAGAAAACGAAATCCATTTTTTCATTGAATCTACAATGTTTAGAATACGTGATCTACGTAAATAGGAGTATTCTAAAAATATTTAGAATACACATTCCGCGCTTAACCTACCATTCTAAAATCTTTAGAAATCAAAATCTACACATTAATATAAATCTAAAACACGTAGAAACCGACTTCTACAGATTTACCATAAATCTAAAACATGTTGAAATCAAAATCTACACATTACTATAATTCTTAAAAACTGTAGAAACCGATTTCTACAAATTAGCTGTATTCTACGGATAAGAAATCAGTTCCTAAAAATATGGAAACAAAATATTTGGGAATATTCACTTTTATATTTTGAAAAAAAAATCGATTTAAAAATAACGAAAAAGGAACTAAAAAAACGAAAAAAAAACCTTGGTAACATTCTTCGCCGTCTTCTATATTCCATTGATTGTTCACAAAATTTTCACAAAAATTTCACATTATTTCTACCATGATTCATGTATATGCTTCATGTGGTGTTTGAGAATTGGTTGTATCTTCAGGTTGGAGTTTTAATGTTGATAAAAAGAAAGGGGGAATGTTACTTGCTTTGGAATTGAAGTCCTCTTTGGGATACTTTCCTGGGCACGGGATCGATCGATCCGTATTGAGAGATCGGTCGATCTATATAAATCGACATTCGCCGATCGAGTGAAATGGACCAGGTCGATCAATATATACTCTGCGTTTTTTGTTCTGCATAATGATCATGATCGATCGATCCGTTTGACCTTTTAAGTTCGAATCGATCGATCCCGCATGATCGAACTCATTATATATTTTATTTAAAAAATTACAATTTTAAGTGCATTACTGCCATTTTGAAAAAAATTGGTCTAATAGGACATAAAGTAATAGAGATTAGTACTTAAAAAGAGACTTAGAACTTTGGTATATCGCTCTCAGCAGATATAGATAGATGATAGATCCTTGTAATCTTCTATATATTATTTGAGAAGCATTACAACTTCTTTTTGTAGCCACATGTCATCACTATGATGATTCTTAGAATCATTAGAGAAATATGTTGGTCCATCTAATTATATAATATGTTTTTTATTAAACTAACAATAAATTCATTATTATTGCCTAATGTGGCTAAAGTATATATGACAATTAATGATTTTTAATAATAAAGATTTGACAAAAATTAGCATATCTTCTATCATATTTGTTTAATTTTAAACTATTAAATAAATTTAAAAACCACAATAACCATATAATAAAATTTTAGATTTTTCTGTATATGTTATATTTAAATTTTTTAAAAACGACTATAAATTACTAAAACTGTCAAAAATCCCACATTCAAATTTTGTGATCCATGGTTTAAAATTTAATTATTAAGATTAATATATATATATATATATATATATATATATATATATATCATTTTAAATTAAACTATAAACCATATAAAATACATATATATTTTAGTTTCAAAATTTACTTTAAACAATTTTTTTTATAAAAGTTTTGAACGAACATTGACAACTTATTTTTTAAAAAAATTATAAATTACTAAAACTATTAATACCACAATGAAAATTTTGTTATCAGTAGTAATTTAAAAAAATCTATAAAAGATACAAATGATCAAAAAAACTATAGGAGTATAAATCATCATTTAATAGACATTAATATTAAAAATATACTAAAATATACAATGTATGTTAGTATCATTTAAATTTAATTACATATCCTATCAAATATATAAAAAAATTCTTTGGATTAATAAAATTGATTTATATGTTCGCACCAATTTTATTATATATTTAATAGTTACTTACTTTTAATGATTCAATATATATATATATATGTTATTTCATAATATGTAAAAATATTTAATACATAAAATAATTTTTATATATAATGTTCATCTCGCGCCTAGTGGAATTGGTAATTTACTGTTAATTAAATAAAAGGAGTAAAAGGTCCATCTCATCTTTTTATTAGGGATAACTAGAATGTAATCTGGGCAATGATAAAAACAAGGAATGCAAAAATAGTTTGAACTTTGAATTATTGGAAGATAAATTATTATACATATATATTAAAATCTCTTGAATAAACAAGATGAAATATCGCTGACAAAAAAAACAAGATGAAATATCAAATTTGAACAATGATCATTCTACTGTTACCATATCTCAACTTTAACTGAGACAAAATGTTTACTTTGTGTATGCCTAGTCCTGTGACAGAGAACCGGGACCATAGTGTAACTTCTCGGCAAAAATATGGAGATTAATCACAAGAAGCTACAAAAAAATCTTTTTTCCTCACTCTTACCATCAGTTTGCTGGTCTCTCTCCCCCTTTTTGGTTTGTTTAGGTGCTTGTTTGCTTTATGTAAACCCAATTAATTCATTAAAGAAAACCTTTTGTCAAAAAAAAAAACTGTAAGGTAATCTTGTAATCATCAGGTTTGGTATTTTCCTCAACATCTCTCCGTGAGATACATCAAACGATGATTTTCAGTTCTGACTAAGGCACCACTAGAGAGAGGTTACACTTTCCTGACGCTTTCGTTATATCAATTTGCCCGTTGTCCCAAGTCTCCTTTCCTTTATCATCATAAGTTTTGGTAATTTCCAAAGTCTTACCAGACTTCAAATCAATAAAGGAAAAAACAGTGAAAGTTCCATCACTGTCTTTTTGTCATTGTTGGGGCTCGGATCCGTGAAGGACAATACAAAATGCAAATCATAGCTTTCTTAAGAGAACATGTGCATCTATGGTGAATACAAAGATGTGTGGACAAATAAACTTTTTTCTTTTTGGCACTAGATATGTTATTCATTAACTCTGACACAGTTATGTCAATCAAGTGCATGACTCTTCAAGTTATGGTCTCCCTATGCATACAATGTATTTTTTTCCTAGTTAATCTGATATATCTATGAGTTAGCATCTAACGCAATATCTGTAACTGTCATGTTTCGTAATTTCTTCAAGATGAATCAATATGCTTCTTTTGATGATATAGAACTCAGTTCATGGTTATTATTGTCAACGTGTAATTGAGATTAAGCGCTTAAGGTCACATCCAACGAAAAATACAAGAATAGTAAACAGAGATTATGCAAAATATAAAAACTGTTTCGATTTTGATAAAACACTAAATACCTTGGAAGGAAGACGACGCAGCGGTAGCTGGAGCAGCAGTGTTGATGTCTGTGTCGGCATCCTTGGGGTCTTTGGCTGGATTGGATTTGTCAATGGAGAAGCACAAGAGTCTGTCGACGAAAGGCTTGAAAGCTATCTTTATTGCTAACCATTCAAAGCCAGCTCTGCAAGCCTGCGTGCAACCATTATAGTCGCCGGTTTCACTCCCGAAAATTTTCCCATCCCTTGTGTGTGGACGAAATCAGTCGATGGTTTAAAGTTAAGTAATGTGCCACGATTTTATTCTTCATGTTAACTAGAATGACTCTGTTTTGGGCTTACCATTGGAGAAAGTAAGATTAAAGTAGCCTTCTAGTCTTTTTGTCCAAGGTTCATCTTAAATTTTAATCACTTAAAACTTAAATTCTATTAATGGTTTGAGTTTCAATTAGTTGAAAATATATTTTAAATAAATTTGTTTTTGAGAAAAGAGCATTGATGATTTTAAACTTTTGAATGATGATGCTTATGAAAGTTTTTTTGTCATGGTCTCTGTTTCAGTTACGATGTATGTTAACTGAAATCTAAATAGTCAAATCCCCTAATATCATGAATATAAGAATTCTTTAATCAAAAACAATTTTTTATATTAGTAAATTGATGCCTCTCGATATGCTCTTTTTAATTTCCTCCTCTGTATAAATTGCTTTTATAGACAAAATAGTTTAGAAGAAACCCAATGTTAACATGACAATTGGGTTTCTTCTCACAAAAAATAAATAAACATTATTGGTTGTGTTGTTTCTCTAGTCTTTACATCATAAATATTGTCATGTTAACATTCACTGTATATATTCAATTTATAAAACTTGAAAGTTTAAATAGTTTTTTGTTTAGTTTTTTGGTTGCTTTATATTTGTTCAATTCCTAGAAAGGACAAAATGAAGAATAACATACAAAATGTTTAGAATAAAAATTATTATAAACGACTAGATCGTTTTCTGCGCTACGCGCGAGTAATTTTTTTTTAAATATTACAATTAGTTTTGTTGTGTGAATATTAAAGATTACAGAATTATTATATGTTTATAAACTATGTATTATGTAGGATATAGTATATGAAAGGAGGTATGGTCTGTGTTTTTTGTTTGAATGTTGCATATAGATTTTAACATTTTTGTAGTAAATTATTTTAATTAGTTTGCAAAAATTCCAAACTTTAGTTTAGAATAAAAAACAGTCTGGATGATTTCGGAAGTTTCTCTTATATGTTTTTCCTCGATTGTTATCTTCTGAACTAAAGTGTAGATGAGAGGTGTAGCTCTAACTCATGTATTGAACCTCACTTTCTTTCTTTTTTCTTCGAAGTGGTCGAGGATTTTTATTGTCTTTGTTAAAGTAAAAATGTGTAACCTATCATGAGAAATTTTTTTCTTTCTTGTTAATAAGGTTTTTAATCAGTATGTATTAGACATTCAAGTTTGTATTTGTTTTTACGTTTATATATTGTGGGATAGTGTTTGTCACCGCAACAACTTTATATTTTCGATTATTTATGCTTTACAGCTCCTCAACAGAGATGCTTGGTTGTTTTGTAATGTATATATTTTTAATATTTAAGAGTTATATATATATATATATATATATATATATATATATATATATATAATTAGATAATTATTTTAAAGTAGATGGCATGCCTCTCCATTCATTTTTCACAAAAATAAAAATATTTAATTTAAACTAATTAAATATTATATATTTAAATATATATTGTATTTTGACTATATAAATTAAATTAAATTATACGATGAAGTTAGAAATATTGAAATTCAAGATTGATTGTTAATATAAGATGTAAATTTGGAATAGTAAGTACAAAGCAATTTATACATAATATAACTAAACTACTGTAAAAAAAAAAATTAACTAAACTTAGTTATGATTCAACTATTCTTTTATACTAGGGTTAAACCCGCCCTATGGGCGGGTGAGCAATTTAAAAAACAACTAAACATATTTCAAATTTTAGTATATATTTGAATATAGCTATTTATATATAAGTGTTTTTAATCTTTTGTATTAATCTTTAATATTGCAAAAGATTATAATAATAAGATATTATTTTTACATTGTGGAAAAAGATACAAATTTGATAGTGATATATCATTTAACTAATTATTCACTGTTCAAAACTGAAAAGAAATTTTGTTTTGTTACTTTTAATCCCAAAATGGATAATAAACCAACTGATTATTAAAAAATATAATTAAACTAAGTGCGGGTTTATAACTTTATTTTTTATTAATAATTAAATTTGATTTCTAAATTATCAATATCTAATGAATTTAAATAATTTTCGTGTTTGTGAAAATATAATGTTAACCTACTTTGTTTAAAATTAAAATCACACATTTAAAAAGTGTCACTGTAACTATCATAATTATCATAGTCTAAGAATGAAAGGTTAAACTCAATCGAACAACAGTTCATTAGAGCTTAATGAAGACAATAACATTATATTCATGTTTTACTGATAAATTTTAGATAAATTTCCAAATGTGGTAAATTTCTTCACTTGACGATGTGTTTCATGAGGAAAAAACAAATTCTACTTAATTAATAGAAATTTATTTATTAGATTTTATTAATTTTTAAAAAAATAAGAATTATGTTTTGATTATGTAATAATCACTATTGTGTTTTTCTTTCAATTTTCATGTGAATATTTTTAAGATTGAGCTTGGTAACCACAAAAACAATATCCATGATATTACTTTCGTTTTCATTTCCATTTTTCAGATTTTGATGAAATGTTAAAAATAATATCGTAAATGGATTTTCTTTTTTTTGTTCTTATAAATATTTTTTAGTTTTCTGTAGTTTTATATTTTGGATTAGATCATGTAAATTTTTAAATAAACTATTATTTGTTAATTATTTTTCACCAAATTCTAGTTATTCAATGTAATTTTTACAAAAAAAAATATAGTTTTATTTATTATATCTTATTAATTTTCAAACTGATTTTTATAAGATATTTGTTTTGATTATTTACTAAAACCCCATATTCTTTCGCCTAGTTACTCCTCATGCAGCTAAAAAACTTATATTATTCCTAAAATATTTTTGTGCAAGAGAACAAACCAATCATTTACAAAAAAATTGAAGGAGAAAGTGAAGACACCAATGATGTTCCACACCTCTTTGATCTTATTAAATTTAAGGATGGAGGATGAAACTTCCATTCTAAGCAGCCTTGGGAAACTTACTTTCTTCATTCTTGTTAGCTTAGGTTCCATGGGTTTTGAGTTTGTTATTTCTAATTTATTATGAGACTCTAAACCATACCTCCTTATCAATCAAACTCCCTCACTTTTATCAAACCCGAATTAAGCCTTTTCAACTCAATGTTTTTCTTATAAATTACCCTTTTGTTCAAAACTTCGGTTACGTTCTCTCCTGCTAACTCGTAAGCACTTCGCGTCAGCAATGTTCTGTATACTCTAATCTTGGTAGCTTGTCTTTTCTACTCCAACCGCAGATTGCGGCTTATCTCTTGCCTCATAAGTTTCATTTTTTTTCCAGAGTTTCCACTGCCCCTGATGATGTTTCTTTTGTTTGCTCTTTTTTCCTCAATCTATCTAACACGTTTCTCTAAGTATTTAGAGTTCTGTAGCTCGGACAGAGTCTCGTGTGTAGAATCTAACTTCAACCTCTCCCAAGTTCTCTGTCCAGGAGCAAATATAATTGCTAGGCCATGTCCGTTTATTAAACGCAACGACTTAGATGAGCGACTGAAAGGTCTTCTTCATTGGTCGTTCCGGTGAAACAGGGAAAACGCGGCGATCAAACAATAAAAGAGATCCAAGAGTATCTTTGATGCTAAATAAAACATCAACTCCATTTGTCTTCTTTTTCTCTCCCCAGCGATATGTTTCTCTCTCATCAGCTACTAAAAACACCAGTTTTCTTTCTTTCACTTACATGTCTTTCGTTAAATTTTGTACTGCTGGTTATTGTCACAGTGTTAACTAAACAAACAGGGTCTGAGCACTGTGGGGGACCAAATAAAGTCTATCACTGGTCACTTGCCCTTCCATGACATGAATATGCTGCGAGGAAACTCATTCTATTTGGTACCAATAGGTTATTGGTGCAGCAGAAGCAGTCATGAACCCTCGTTGCAGTTCTGTTGGATATAAAGAGAACATAATATGTTAGTTTTTCTATTTATTTGTTTCACACTAAAGGTATATTAATCGTAAGTGCAATACAAAACATATAAGTTTGTGATGGCTTGATACCTTCCATCAAAGAGAACATCGAACCAACATGCAAGACCATGCACTCGGGTACACACGAACACTGTAAATTTCAACGGAACATAAATCTCCAAAAATTGTGTTTTCCACGAAAATAAAGTCACAGGTATATAAGTTTAGACCATGTCATTCACCAAACAGAGAATAGTGCACACTGACATTTCTTTTATGCGAAAGGGCATGGACAAAAGATTATGTGATGTTAACGAAACACCATTGAACCAAATTTCATGTATAAAGAAGCTATACACCTATCTAAGTGAAATTTGACTCTCACCTGCCAAAGCACACACACAACACACAAAGTCACTCTTAACTCTGCTTAACCAATGAATCAGTTAACCCCAATAACTTATTCTTCTTTGTTTTGTTAAAAAAAGTGAGAAGCTTTGTCAAATCATAATCGCATGGCATAAAAAATCGACACCGCAAGCTCCACGTACTCGCGGCCTGATATAAGTGAATATAATCAAATAAAAATCTGTGATTCTGAGATGCTCCAACGCGAAAAACCCCTACAAAGTTAGTGGAGTCATTCTTTTTTTTTTGCTGAAGGCTTCTTTGATGAGGGGGCAATGGTGTGAGCTCACTGTTGCTGCGTGAATGGTTTTATACCCATTTTTTTAGAGGGAAATAAACAGTCTCTTCATATAAAAATGTAATATTATTAGTATAGATTTGGAAATAATAAAAATGTAAAATTATACATTATTTCAGATATTATATTTAATGTAATATTACCATTTCTTTTATTGTATATTTATTTATTCTATTTTTTTTTCTGATAATGTATATTTACTTATTTTAATTTCTTGTTAATTTTTTTTGTATATTATGAAATGGTAATATTACATTATGGAAGATTGTTTGAACCGTAAGAAATAGAGATTGCTTATTTTTGGTTATTCCGGTCAAAATTATTATTTTCGGTCATATGATTTAATGAGCCACATGACTTCTTTTGGAAAAAAGATTTGCATCCTAACATGGACACTCCTCTTTGTAAAATTAAATATAAAAAAATGTAATATTATTATTTTCTTATATTGTATATTTTCTTATTCTAATTTTTGAGTTTATTTATTTAACTTAATATTATCATTTCTTATTGTATATTTTCTTATTTTAATTTTCAAGTTTATTTCTTTAACCTTTTTGTAAACTAAACGTAAAAAAATGTAATATTGTATATTTTCTTATATTGTATATTTTCATATTCTAATTTTCGAATTTATTTATTTAATTTTTATATGAAATGGTAATATTACATTAAGGACAATTACAAAAAAAAAATGCCACGTGTCATTTTCTGGAAGAAGTTTTTTTCGCTGATGTGAACGCTCTCTGGAGCTTCAAAAGGTATATTGTATATTTTCTTATTTTAATTTTCAAGTTTATTTCTTTAACCTTTTTGTAAACTAAACGTAAAAAAATGTAATATTGTATGTTTTCTTATATTGTATATTTTTCATATTCTAATTTTAGAATTTATTTATTTAATTTTTTATATGAAATGGTAATATTACATTAAGGACAATTACAAAAAAAACAAAAATGTCACGTGTCGTTTTTCGGAAAAAGTTTTTTTCGCTGATGTGGACGCTCTATAGAGCCTCAAAAGGTCCCTTTTATTTGTAATGATTCGGAATATTTTGAAGCTTTATCCATCTTTTTCCTTTTAATTTCTACACAGCTATTTCTTTGGACAATATACACATTTTCTCTCTATATGATATATTATAATTAAAACCAAAATATAGATATTATAATTTTTTGACTAAAAGCTTTCAAATTAAAACATAAACAAACGATTACATGAAAAGACGATAGGTCTTATAGTTGGGTAAAGTTTTCATAGATATATACTATAATTGTTAACTGGAAAAATATGATATACACCAAAAGTTTATTTCTCAAGCATAAACCCAAATCTTTTAAAAATTCAAAATATGTATTTTTCTTGTTTTCTTTCTTTCTTTATTTGCATCATGAAATAAATGAGTAAGTGTTTATTTTTTTTATCAATGCAATTATTCTTTTGAAAAGTTTATAATTAAAAACTTATCTTTTGTTCTGATCTTAAAAATGTTAGATCTAATGATTATTCTTCAGTAATGCTTTAAGATGTATAATCTTAAAGCTTGTTGATAAATCAAAATGGAACTGTTACAAATGTTGAAAAAAACTCCATTTTCACATTTTAATGATGTTCTAATATCGTTGCAAGCGAAGCCATGATTCATCATCGATAATTTTTGTTGCGAGATTGAAAACGCCAGTAAAAGAAGCTTTGAAAATGCCAATAAAAGAAGCTTTGTATTTGTTGTGATTGTGACCAATCTTCTCATGTCTACTGATTCTTGTAATATTTGAATGGTTTTTGGTAGAAGATAGAGGAAAATTATTTATAAGCAAGCAAAACCTGAAGTAGAGTATCTCTTAGTATATTAAAAGTTAACTCCATTACAACTAAGAATAATAGTGTGTCGTATGGTTTTCTAAAATCAGAGCATTCTTTTTCTTAATTTGGTTCTTTTTCTGTTGCATTATCTTCCAACCTCCCCACCCTTACAATGTCTACCACCATAATAACTCTTCCCTCTGTTGAGAAACCGGGTACAATACAACAGCCTCAGGAAGCTCTACATAATGTGTTTATATCAAAAAAAAAAAGAGAGTTTCAAATAGGAATCAAAGAAGTTAATTTGCATAGTCAGTCTTGGAAAACATATTCTCATTTTACTTCCATAAGCCGAAGCCTGGCTAAGTTTGCAAAGATCATATTGCTGTTCAAGAACTCCAGCTCTGGCCTACTCTATTCTTCTACAAATTCAAAAAAAAAGCACAAACAAAATAGCAGTAAAAATAGAAACAAAACGCATGGAAACGTAAGAATTTTTAGATCATAAATTGGGTCTTAGAACATAGTAAACGGCCTTTGTATTATATGTGGCAGTGGCAGCATTGTGCTTCATATTTAAAAATACTTCCAAGAAGTAATCTTCAATCTTTTCAAGTTGATTCAGGTCAAGCAGTAACTAAAGCATCCATCATGGCAGCCATCTTAAGGGAAGTATTGATTTTGCAACCAATAAGCATGCAAAAATCATGATAGCAGATAGCTTGAAACACCATGATTCTTTTCGACAATAGCTTGTTTCAAGTATCTCTCAGTTGGTGTGAAAAGGGTTTCGTCTATTATTCGGCAGAGGAATCTATACCTAACATAAGTGTTAGGATTTCGCTACTAAGGCAAATTACGGACAACGAACCTCAGCTCTTGGAGACAGTTCCTTCAAAATCAAGTGGAGAATTCTCCCAAACCATTGTCTTAGACTGGAACATATAAACGTTCATCAGGGTTTCAGATGAATGAAACTGGAATGCATGTAACCATAAAAACAACCTTGGTGAATGACTCCCCTTGGTTAAGTAAATAGAGAAGTTTCTTGATGACCGACCAAATTTCATTTGGAAACATCTAGTGAACTGCCACAGAAAGAAAGAGAGAATAACAACAACAACAAATAATACACAATAGTAAGCTTTAGTGTTTACCTGGAGCACGTTGTAGTGTCAAGTATGATTCGCTGCAGTTTCTAGGATGGCCTCCAGTCGCCATGTTCATCTCCCCATTTTTTGGCTGTGAAGATATGATGTCGTTGGAATCTATAGTAGAATAAGGCCACTGATCACCGTGGCGACTGTTCTATAAGACCATTGGAAAATACGGATTTGGGTATTTAAATGCATGCCGGTAAAAACAGTTAGTTAGCATAGAAAGGAATTTAAAAATACCATGTAAATGTGAGGTTGATTAAACCCACCCATTGGAAAAAAAAAAACAATGCGAGATACATAATCATCAGAACACCAGTTTCAAAAAAAAAAGAGTTTAAAAGAGGCAAGACGTTAGAACACTCACTGAGTTCTGTCCAACAAATGAACTTTGAAGGCCATCAAAAGCTGCAGTGAAAATAAATAAAAACAAAAAAATGTATGTACACCATTGAAAAGAAACAGCCAAAGTTTCACGGCACATAAACTCGAGGGGATGAATCAGTTTTCTCCGCTTGTGACTCTGTTGAGTCCTCGATAGGATCCAAAATGACAACTTTCATCTTCTTCTTCTTGGTTGGGTCAAAAGGTGAGAGCTAACAATTAAAACCACAAAATCAGACAAAGCATAAAAAAGACTATAGTCTAACTTGAGCTATGTCGAAATAATTAAGATGTGAAAGGACCTCTTACATAGCAATAACAGAACAAAACTTAAGAACTGGAAGGAAAGTGAAACAGAAACCCCGGCGTCCAATCTATGGGATGAACGATTGATGCATTATTTGCCATGTGTAGCACGTTTGGCACAATTAGATGAGATGAAGCCTTGCATCACAGAAGAAAAAAAACGAAACTGGTTAAGGAGATTACAGTGGAGACAGATGGAAGGAAACATGAAAAAGTAGCGAGAGGACACATACCGATGAGGGCAACTTGAGACTTCCCGGAAGCATGAGCGGATATCATGGCTGTCGATCAATGTTTTCGTATGGAGGAGGATGTAGACTATGGTTCGAAGTGAACTGATACAAAAAGGATTTATATATGTGAAGAAACAAAGGGAGGTGGAAGGATGCATCTAATTAAGATGGGATTGAAGAATGTTATAGAATGAATGATGATGATGATTAATATAAGAGAAACAGTGATTTACAGTCGAATTGATTCCGATGAATTGGAAGAGTCGAAGACGACCTCGCTCTTTAACGATGGGCCAATTGAAATAGATGAGCAGCCCACAGAAGTTGACCCATTATTAATCTGTTATCGATTAATAGAGGGTGTGACATGGCAGATTAAAGCTTTTTGATTGGGTATTTTTTTAATCGACCTGGACCCTCTAGAGCTAATGACTATTATCAACTTTTAGCATTGTAAGACACCACATGAATCGGATATGTAAATGATCCAATTCTTTGAAGTCTTTAATCAATTTGGTATTCAATAAAAAAAGAATTGGACATGTAAAACATTATTAGCATTAAAGTCTTTGGTAATGGAAAACATAAATTCAAACTTTTTCGTAATTGTCTAGAATAACTAATACTAAATTTATAATTTCAAAACTTTTACTTTACATAATTTCAATATATCACATTTGTTATTTTCTCCAAATTTCAGAAATTTCTAATCCAACTTTCCTTCCTATTTAGTTATATATTAGTCGAACCTACCAATTCTGACAATCCAACGGCAGCGTTGTGTTGTTGTCGATGGTTTAAAGTTAAGTAATGTGCCACGGTTTTATCTTTCATGTTATTAGAATGGCCAAGTCTCTCTCTCTTGATGATTTAAAATCTGATTATATTCCTGGTTTTGAGATCAGGTTAATATGTTTTGATTTTTGTGAGACAATGACGATCTAGACATTGAAAAATTATAATCCTCCTAGTATATGTTCATGTGTTGCGATCTTATCTATTTTTGATGATTTAATCTTTTTTTTTCTGTGTTGCGATCTTGTCTATGTTTTGAAGATTTAATTTGTGATTTTGTTCTTGTGTTTGAAAAATGATGCGCTATCTGTCTCTAATAACCAACACTGATCTCTCTTGTAGAATGCTTTGATTACTGCAAGGATCATCCAACTGTTCCCTCAGGTCGTTGCAAGAGTCCTTGCGGCTGTTCCTGCTTCACCTAGAGAGGAACTCTGGGAGTCCTCTAGGTTCTTTCTGGTAAGTTGATCTGTTTCAGGTTTTCTAATGATTGACCATTTAATGCGTTATTTATTGTCTGTTAAAGTTATTGTTTTTGATTGACTCTATCTGGTATACCATTTAGGGTGTTAGAGTTTTATTGTGGGTTTAAATTATTCGTTTCTAATGATTTGACTCTTATCTGGTATCGTTATTTTATGCGTTAGAGTGTTATTGTCGGTTTTCTAATGATTTGACTCTTATCTGGTACCGTTACAACACATGAGGACATCGACTCCATCTTTCTTTTCAGGAAGGCCAAGGTCACTCCTCTCACTCCAGCGCAGCAACGTTGCCTTGTCTCCAACCACCTCTGCCTCCCATCATCTGACTTGGTCAAGCTCATCCCTGATGTTGTTGTCTGATGTTGTCTCCTTGCCTTCTACTTGATAATACTTTGACTTTTTACTTGCTCAAAATTTTGCCTTACCTCTTTTAAATTTTAATCTAAAACTTAGATTGGATTTAAAACTTTGTTACAGTTTTTTTTTTAATATTGAAATCCTTGCACTTTTTTTTGTCTAACATTTTACACATTGCACTTTAAAATATCACTTGAATTCACCCTTTTTTATAAAATTAATGAAATCTTACTAAAATTTATGAAAAAGTAAATTAATAAAAACAAAAATTAATTTTGTAATTGTTGATTATGATATTATTAGTTAAGAATATTTGATTATTATGATAATTTATACTATATAAAAGTTGAGGCTATAAGCCACTGAGAGCGTCCACATATCATTATATTAGTTTATTATTTATAGAAAATATTATATTTCCATAATTATATTAAAAACAAAATTAATATTTCATATGTAACTTAAGCTAACAAAATAAATATTAACATTTTATAACTTGCTTAAAAATGTTAACTATTATAATAAATTGAAAAATTAAAAGCAGAATATTAATATTAAAAACAAAATTATGTCTTCTTGGGTATAATCAATCAAAATATGACACTTCATCAACTTAATTTATTATTTCTTAAAATCTTAATACTTCGAAAAATATTTAAAAAGAAAAAGAAATTAAGATAACTTAAACTAACAAAATAAATTTAAATATGAGACCTTACTTAAAAGTGGTAATTTTAAATTAAAATGTAAAATTAAAAACAGTATAGTAATATTAACAAAAGAAATATGTAAAAATAGGAAATAAAGTAAACTAACAAAAGAAAAAACTTATTAAAATTAATTAACTTAATATGTATAATTATAAAAATGTCAATATCTCAAAAAAAAAAAGCTATATTTATCAAGACTAAGTTATGTCACAGGCCCTAAGATTGAACTTGAGCATGATTAGTCTTTAGCAACACGCAAAGGGTATTCTCGCTCACAATAGCATGTCTCGATTTTTCTGCTCCAACACAAACGTAAACCCAAGTGGTTTCCCCAAGTTCAACCCTTCCTTGGCTTTATATCAGAAAACAGAGATCAGTACGGTGTTTGAGCAATGGCGACAACAAGTGAACCAAGTTGAACCCTTCGTTGGTGAGAGTAATCTTCGAGATGCTCCGCGACGCCAAGCGGTTTCACCAAGCCCTAGAGGTATCAAAAGTGTATGGTTGAACGAGAGATATGCAGTCTCTTACCTGAAGACTACACAGCTCGGTTTCATCTGGTTGAGAACGTGTTAGGTTTTAGAAGAAGCAGACAAGTTCTTCGAGAGCATCCCTGAGAATTTGAGAGGTGAGTCTATGTACACCTCTTTACTAAACAGTTAAGCAAAGAAGACTCTTGATAGAGCAGAAGCTGCTTTCAAGAAGATGAGAGAGCTAGGTTTTCTCTTGAAACCTTTTCACCGTACAGCTCCATGACGTCTCTATACAGCTCTGTTGGGAACCGAGGTAAGGTCGATGAGATCTTGAGAGAGATGAAGGAAAACAACGTTAAGCTCGATAGCCTCACCGTGAACAACGTTTTGCGAGTGTACGCTGCTGAATCTGACGTGCGGTCAATGAAAAAGCTTATGGCTGGTTGTGAAACGATCGCAACGCTTCAGGTGTTCACAGCTCTTGACATGGCAAAGGCTTATCTGAGAGTTGGTTCCAAGAGAGAAGCGAGAGAGCATCGGAAGTGAAGGATCACAAGTCGTATAAAGAGCTCATGAGGCTATACGGTGAAGAAGGAAAGTGTGAAGATGTTTACCGTATATGGAATCTATACAAGAAGACATGAAAGCTTGACAGTGAACGATTTAGAGGTCTCTGTTGACTCTTGATGTCCGAGTCCAAACTATGTTGGTGTCTGGTTTTCACAAAAGGGGAATGATGAAACAAGTAGATATACTTATGAAGGACGGTAAGGAACAAAAGATGTGATAATAAACCAATCACTCCTTTGCTGGAAGAGTGGGAAAAAATGGGAATCAAGTGAAGCCTTCACAGTTGAGAGACCTTATCAGTTATCAAGAGTCTTTTTTTTTTTGTCGTCTATCAAGAGTCTAAGTGACTCAAATTATAAATTCTCTAAAGCACTTGAGGTATCTTCAGGGCTTTGTGAAAAAGAGGTGATCAATCTTTTTTTTGTGATCAATCTTTTTCCAGAAGATATACTGAGAAAGTGTTGGGTTTAAAAGAAGCTGATAAGTTTTTCGAAAGAAACAACCCGGAGAAGATTAAGGGATATGCTAGCTACACTCTTAAACACATACACGAGATGTTACCAAAAGATTAACAAAGCAGAGGCTATCTTCGAGAAGATGGGAGAGCTAGGTTTCCTCTCCAAACTTTGCCTATTCAAGTTGATGGGTACGTAATTGATATCAAAACTGCTAACCTAACAAAAACTTTAAAAAATAGATATAAAGTTAAAAATCATCCAAACTGATAATATATCACAAAAGTTTCTGAAACCAGCTAAAATAATACCTGGTTTTAATTCTTTTCTTTCTTAAACCATTTTATTATTCCGCTTTCATTGAGTTTACAACTTTTTTTATCAAAACGCTACTGACAAGTCACAAGAGAAATCCAATTATATGAAATACATATTGTTAAATTATCAGCAGTTAACTTTTTATCAACACTTTATATTATGTTTCGACACAAGTTTTAAAAGATGATACAAACATAACCCTTATAGAAGCTAATCAAAATATGCTTAATGAAGCAAATCTAAAAGTACGTGTAGTCTACAAATATTTTTTAAAAAAATTATAGTCATCAATTCTTTTTTTTTATTATTATCTAACAAAATTAAATAGTTTTTGATGTATTTTATTATCTAACAAAACAATTTAATATTAGTTATGTTCAGCAAAATAGTATTGTTACAAAAATTTTATATCTAAATATTATACTATCACATATATACATTTTTAAGGAATAGCTAAAATTATTTCAAATACATATCTGCACATAATAAATATACAACAATCACACATTCAGTTTAAAACTTTTCTAAATAAAAAGCAAATTTAAATACTATGCATATAAATTAATCTCTTGTGTCATTCAAACAAAAAATATAGGTAAAATGTACGATAAAAATATTTTACAATAGTATAATTGTGCTTTATATGTATTGAGCAATCTATCTAATAAAACACAAAATTTAATATAAATATAAATAAATAGATATTAAATGGTAAACAAGCTAAAGAAAATAATTTTATAGACAAACATAAGTCGAAAAAACAAAAAAGCATCATATTTTAAATATTTTCATAGAAATAAAGTTTATATAAATTATTGTATTTTGTAAATTTAAAATTTAAACTAAAATATTAAAATAGATTCGCGCGTAAGAAAAATATAAAATCTAGTCTTCTATATAATAATAGAAGAGTTTTCTCTCCAACCAGGGTCTCTACGTCATCAACTTTTTTTTCTTTTGAATGGGCTTTCAAAATACAAAGGAGTTTAATAATTAATTAAGCCCATAAAATTTGTGAAAGCTCAAGGTTCAACAGTCTCTTGCTCCTCCCGCCTTTAGATCTACCGTTTTAGTTAGGGAAAATATTCAGTCCACATATCAGGCTTCAATTCAATTACTCTCCAGCCCTTTCAGAAACTTCTCAGTCTAATCCTATAAATATATTCCCACAGATGGTACAAATCATCACTCCATCTCCACAAATCTCATTCTTAGATTTGACACCTTATTTTTTTTTTTTTTTTTTATCATCAACAAACAAACAGATTCATATAGACTCTGTAAACCAAACTGGTAGCTCCACATCCATATGGACAACAAAAGAAGGTTGATGTCTTGCACTGCGTGCTAGACTGTCCGCTCTTGAATTATGCGTCTTTGGTATATGGATAAGCTCTGAGCTGTGGAAACTGCTTTGTAGGACCTTGATGTCTTCCAGATAACTTGCAAATGCATGCCATTCTTCAAGTTCAGAAACCATCTTCACCAATTGAGAACAATCTGTCGCAAAAGTAACCGTAAACTGTCTTAAATTCCTCATGCATTCCATCCCCCCAAATAAGCGCCTCTATCTCCGAATGAAGGGGTGATTGACTCACTCTAGTATTCCTCGCTCCCAACAAACTATCAAAACATTCTAAAGTACTGTACCACCCTTGTCCCGAATATCTGTCATTTTCTTTCCATGATCCATCTGTATAACACCATCTACCAGGGATAGTTGGTACTGGCGCATTCACTACCGATCGTGCCTGATCAGTTCGCTGTGTATGGGCAATTTGCGCCTCGGCCCAGAGTACCGACTCTGTTTCTGCCAACTTGAGTGTATCTCGGGGGTCCATATCCAAATTGTTAAATACCTTATTGTTCCTTCCTTTCCATATATACCATAGAATCCATGCAAAATGGTGATCCTCCATTGCCAGAGAGACTCTCCAAAATAAGTGATCCATATTTGCAAAAAGTGATTGATAGGGAAAAATATCTGGATTTGACGGGATCCGTGAAAGCGCCCAGACCTAAATTGTCGGTGGACATTCAAAGAAGACATGATTTATGGATTCTTCAGGTGCTCCACATTGTGCACAAGTCATATCTCCTTGGATTCCTCGTGATCGTAGGTTTTTCTTTACCGCTATGCAACCTGTTACCAGTTGTCAAAGAAAATGTTTTAACTTAGGTGGGCATCGCACTTTCCAGCAATGTGCTTTTAACAACGAAACTGAAGGACCATACTCTAGTAGTGTCCTCTCTTTATCTGGATACACTCGCTCCACCTCATAACCAGTTTTAACCGTGTATCTCCCATTTTTTGTGAAATGCCATCCATCCCGATCTTCTGTCCGAATTCGGCTTAAAGGTATACTCTCAGTAATTTGCACATCTTGCGTGTCCACCAAAGTCCCAATAACATGTGAATTCCATGTTTTTGATGTTTCATCAATAAGAGAATCCACTGTAAGATCCGGGTAAAAGTTATGTTGATTTTTGTTTGCTGGTCTCGGGCGAGTGGATGGGAGCCAAGGGTCATTCCATACTGAAAAAGATGATCCTGATCCTACCCTTTTGATTAGTCATTTGCTAACCAGAGATCTAGCTGAGACAATACTACGCCAGCCATAAGATGACGAGTAAGATCTAATAGGTTCCAGGGGTGATGCATTCCTGAAATATCTTCCTTTGAACACTCGGGCAAATAAAGTGTTCGGTTTCTCAATTAATCTCCATAATTGTTTCCCAAGCATAGCCGTGTTGAAATCTGTGAGGTCTTTAAAACCCAAGCCTCCTTCATCCTTAGGCGTACAAAGTTTATCCCATGATTTCCAATGCATTCCTCTAGTGCTACCCCGTGGACTCCACCAAAACTGTGCTACTGCACTTGTCAATTTTTTCATCACCATTTTCGGAATCCGGAAGCAGCCCATTACATGGTTTGGCAGAGCTGTTACCACCGATTTTATAATCACCTCTTTACCCCCTTTAGTGAAAAACTTGAAAGTCCATCCATTGACTCTATTATTCAATCTCTCCTGAACAAAACCAAACACTTGTATCTTTGAACCTCCTAAACTCTCAGGTATGCCTAAATATGATCCCATGCCACCTAGGTTCTGTACTCCCAGAATATCCCGCATTTCCTGTCTTAATTCTTCCTCAACCTTATGTCCAAATTGGATCGATGATTTTTTAAAATTTATCTGCTGACCTGATGCCACTTCATATTCCTTAAGAATCCTAAGAATAGTCTGACATTCCTCACTTTTAGCTTTACAGAAAAAAAGACTATCATCTGCAAAGAGTAAATGGGATATCGGGGGACAAGCCCTAGCAACTTTTATACCCGTCAGATGTTTCTCCCTCTCCGCCTTTTTAATATTCGCTACCAACGCTTCCGTACACATAATAAATAGATAAGGGGATAACGGATCCCCCTGACGAAGCCCCCACTGCCGAATAATATTTCCTTTTGGTTGCCCATTTAATAACACTCTATACTGGACTGAGGAAATACATTCCATCATCAGTTTTATCCAATGATGATCAAAACCCATCTTGGAGAGAAATTGTTGAATAAAGATCCATTCAACTCTATCATAAGCTTTACTCATGTTCGTTTTTATGGCCATAAATTTATCCTGACACGCTTTATTAGTCCTCAATCCATGGAACATCTCCTGGGCTATAAGTATATTATCCGAGATCAACCTTCCCGGCACAAAGGCCGATTGTGTTTCCGAGATAAGAGGGGAGACACACCTTCAATCTCTGACACAAAACCTTCGATATAATCTTATATCCTACATTACATAAGCTGATAGGTCTGAGCTCAGTCATTCTCGTAGGCCTTTCCGTTTTAGGGATCAAAAAAATATTCGTCAGATTTAACCTTGTGTCCAGTGTCCCTGATAACAAAAAATCATTGACTATTTCCAGTAAATCTTTTTTTATTATATGTCAAGAGTGCTGGAAAAAAAGAGCCGACATCTCATCCGGTCCTGGGGCTTTTTCTGGATGCATCATAAACAGTGCTTGGCGTACCTCCTCCTCAGTTGCAAGCCGGACTAACCGCTGATTCATCTGGGGAGTGATCGTAGGTATAATCTCATCCAAGAAGCCATCAGACGCTGTAGGAAAAGTTGTCTTAAATAAATCCCCAAAATAATCTACTGCTACTTTCTCTACACCTTGTTCCTCCATAATCCATTCACCATTCGCATCATATAACCCCCGCAATTCTATTACGAGCCCGACGTTGTTTTGTCAGGACATGATAAAACTTGATGTTCAGATCCCCAGACGTATACCACAGATTACGACTTTTCTGTTGCCAAAACTCCTCCTCATCTTTGTAAGCTTCCTGTAATTTACTAGAAACATCCAAAATTTCCTCTTTGTACGCTTCCTGTGACACCTTTTATTTTCATTCATGAGAATCAAGAAAGAGGGCAACGGAAAGTCTTCAGCACCAGAGGAAACACATTCAAATATCCTGTTTGCATTTGAATATTATGTCAGATGGATGGAACACCATGCCGGTGGACCAAGCAGGGCATAGCTACCGGCTTAAGAGCCGGCGTCAGCGGCTTCGTGCCACCCTTGAGTAAAGCGATCTTCGATAAGATCCGGATAAGTTAGGAGATTTGTTTGATTTGTATATAGTAGTGTTGGTTGGGTATTAGGCATGAAACTTTTTGTGAGCGTTGATAATACTTAGTAGCAGAGTTTTTACAGTCCAGACTCCAATGTTTTGTTGTTTAATATAATATATAATGGTCACCTTTGGAAAAAAAATATTTATGTTGCTAAGGTGAAAAGCAACGAATTTGCATTGCTTATTAGTGAAGATTCAATGTTCATTTGTTGTTTTGCTTTGTTGTGTGAAGTATTTGTTGTTAAATAACTTATTCTCTCCTATTTCATAGAGGAAAGATATTATTAGCATCATCAGAAAAATTAAGCCGATGATGTCTTAGTGACAAATGCCACATCCTATTAGTGTCTCTAAAACACCCTTCTACTGAGGCTGTTTAAGTTAATGAAGGACTGCGAGTGTACTGGCGTTTGGCTTTTACCCAGAGAAGAAAAAAATTAATGGATTATGTAAGAACTGGAAGTGCAGTTTGTCATCATTACAAAGATCTACACATTGCCACGTAAGGTTTCAGTGGGATTTTTCAGGTAGAGAAAGGTGGGTTTGGAGACCAGTGGGCTTTTTAGTTAGAGTGTGCATTTGGAGTAGGCTACAAAGGTATATTACCGTATCTAAATCATTTAAAATGTTCGTGTTACACACATGGACTTAGTTGATGATGTTTTCTCTAAATCTTAAAATTCATAATGTAACTGTTGGATCTGCAAATCATCAGGTTAGATTGTTCATTTTCGAAAGCTGTTTTTTCTTTGATGATCAGCCGGAATTGAAAACATTTGTTGTACTCTGCCTTTTTTAACTAGAACAAATGGTGATCTTTGTATAAAAACGACAAATCACTGATAACAAAGAAAAAAAAAAGACAATGTCGGTGAATGCACCTAAAACCATCTCAATGCTTTTCTCAAAAACCTGTTTAAGTAAATACTAAGATAAACTAAGCCTGAAAATCAGAATAATAACTTTAGTGTTAATTATTTTTTGTGTGTTGTAAAGACTTCATAGTCTTATCAAAGGGTCCTTTACTAATACAACGACAAAACGATTCCCTTCGCTCCCAACGCCAACTCCTACATTTTCACCATCATTGCCCATGAAAATATGGGAATCCAAGAAGATCGTCCAAGAAAAACAATTATCACACAATGATCTACTTCAGCAGAAATATAACAATTTAAAACGAAAGAATCATTTTTTTTGAAGAATACATTTAAAATCAACCTACCAGTATCCTACTAAAATACGGAATCACACCAACTCAAGAATCATTTACTTGGGACCAAATACATTACACTCGAACTAAAGATTTAGTGACTTGTGATGTTTCAGAAGCTCGACAATCCACGTGGGAATCCTTTGGGGATCTATGTGACAAGAATCCTTTTCTCAATATGTCATTTCTTGCTTCCTCCTCCCTTGGTTTCCAATTCCACCGATGTTCTTCCATATACAGGCTGACAGAGTAATAGATTAAGTAATCATATGATTATTATGATTATTCTTTTTAAAAATTGAATATATAATGATTTCTCATCACCTTTAATAGGTAATCCATACATAGCATAATAACAAGGATTGCTAAATATACTAATAAACATTTTCGAAAGAGAAGAAATAGTAAGTGAAAATAAATACATCCTTTTGAAATGAATCCATAACTGAAAAGAAAAACTAAAGTTACAATAACATAAGACCACTCCATGCCATTGCTGTCGAAACTAAGCCCTCTTACACCCCAACGTGGAGTTCAGTTATTTTAAATTTCTAATGCACGAGTTCGTGCTGACCTATATCAACTAATCAAGTTAATTTTTGTTCGAAGAGAGATGTTTTACTGAACAGAACTTGGATGAAGTGATGAAGTTATTGGTAACTTTTTGGAGCCCATGTTTGGGGTTCCTTCTAAAAACAATTTTCATAGGAGTTAATCAACTAAATATCTTTCTCCAGTGAGTTTTGATCTTCAGCAGTTATACATGTTATGAGAGCATTTCTATTGAATCTTGGAAATCAATATTAATGGGACATACAACACCCACAAACCCCGCGCTTGCGCGGGGTTGACGAACCTAGTATTAATGATTGTGGAGTGTGCAAATGATTTGTGTAGCTTCAAGGGATGTCTGAAATTATAGCGGCAAGATGAATCTGATGTTCGTTAGCTTGTGGGTCTCCTTTTACTTGCGGACAACTTTGCACTGTAACATGAGTAACACGAGGTTCTTAAGCATATAATATCAACAGAATTTTTTTCTATAAGTGGTGGAGTTGTGTATTACATGAAATTTAATATCGTTTCTACAAACTTTCTGTTCGTCAACGCGAATTGTATGTAAAGGTTCCTTAATTTTATAATATGAACTAGATTTTGATCCGCACGCCCGCGCAGATGTATTTTTTTAAAAATACGATGTTATTTGTTTTTTATGTCACTATTTAGGGTTGGACAATAAAACTCGAATTCGAAGAATCGAACCAATCTCAATCCGAATAAGTAATAGCAAATCCGAACCGAAGTTGATTAAATATCCAAATTATTCAAATTTTGGTATTTGAAGAACTGAAACCTAATCCGATCCGAACCGAAGTATTTTGGGTATCCAAAATATATTTATATACTTATATATATTAATTATTTTTAGATTTAATATATATAAAAACATCCATAATATATATGATACATTTAAGTTCGTTTAAATACTTGAAAATATATATAAATAATCAAACGTAAATATCTAAAATAGTTAAAATATACTCAAAACTCCAAAAATACTTAAATAATTATTAAATCTAGGGGTGTCAAAATGGGTTGTGATTAATAAGATTGATCCAAACCAAACCAACCATGGTTCTAATGAGTTAATAATTTGGATCTTAATAGATTAATGGTTTTTATGGGTTAGTGGGTTCAGTGAGTTGGATTAATATTGGTTTGGATCAAAATGGGTTTATATGGGTTATCCAATCCAAACCAATTTTTTCACACACGCTTTTTTTTTTCGTCTTTCTCTCTCTTTTTTCTTATCTCACGAGATTTGATCTCTCTTTTTCGATCTCGCTAGACCTTCATCATCGATCACACCTTTTGGGTCATTGATTTTGGGTTATCGATCACAACACAGCAACTCATCTTCCTTGTGAGTCAAACTCTATTTTTCTTCAATTTAGCTTTAAGGGTCACTGATTTTGATGATTTCGGATTAACTGAAGTGAATTTTTATGGGTTTGAATCTATCGGCAAACTCATTAGTCAAGAGGGTTTCTATCTTATGGGTTGTATTTGAGTTTCGACTCTCATGGCTTAAGATGGTTTCTTTGATCATGCGTATGGTATAGTTTCTGGTTTGATATATTCTTATTAAAAAATGCCTTTTGCTCTATTGGGAGTTCATGGAATCACAGATTATGTTCTTGTTGAAATTATGCTTGTTGAAATTCAGATTTTGACTAGTTTATGAAGAAACAATTGTAGACTTTCAAACTTTATTTTATTTGTGGCTGGAAGAGTATTTTTTGACTCTGTCTCTTCATATTGCTAATAGACGAAGGTGAGACGGTTGTTATTAGATCGAGTCCAAATGATGTGGAAGACATGATCACACATCCACCAAAGGAGTAAGTTCTTTGATTATTCTCAAAGTAAATATTGACTCTTTTCTTTGACTCTGCTTATTTCTGAGAAATTTGATATGCATGAGTCTTGAGTGTGTCATTCTCATTGGTTTTATTGCGATACTATGATTCTCTCTTTGGTAGTGGTTATTGTGTCCTCAATATAATTCAACAAGAAAACCACTTGTGAAAATCCCTTTTTGAAACGAGTTTCTTTTTGGGTTCTTTATGTAAAGTGTTTTACACCTTTGATGGTAAAGGAATAGTGTAGCCAGTGATTGTTACAGTGAGTGTTTCATCAAGCAGAATATTCTCTATCTCTAAATTAGTTCTCTTCTAAGAAATTTAAGATATGAGTTTGCACTCAAATGGTTGATTTTGTGTTTCTGGTGAAAACAATGGGCAGACATAACAAGAGAAGTGAACGATGAAGTGGCTCGATTGGAATTAGAGACTTTTGTTTGTGTTCTATTATCAAACGACCAGAGTTCTTGTTAATGTGTAGTGGTGGAGACTAGAGAGGCAATCTTGTTTTTCTTCCTAGACATTTGATTTTCCATTATTTAAAATATTTTGATGAGTTATATTATATAACTCGAGAAAATAAAATTATATAATTTGCTAATCTTTGATTAGCATTTTTTTATTAGCATTTTTAATTATTAAATGTTAGTAAGTTGATGGTAATTTTGTTGTGATATAGTAAATCATTGTAAATTATGCTCAATCTATTTGGGTTTGGATTGGGTTGGGTTGGTTTATCCATGTTGACACCCCTAATTAAATCTCTATCCAAATATTTAAACCAAAACAATTTAAATTGGTTATCCAAATCCGAACTGAATCCTCAAAGATCTGAACCGAACACGTAATCCCAAACAGACCCGAAAACGAACCCGAACGTCCACCCCTAATCACTATTATATATCCTATATGTGTCATCATATGTTACAAAAATATGTGTTATCATATAATTAATTGTATTTTATACGTACTATCAAATAAGTTTTCTTATAATTAATAATATTTTATAAGTACAATCATATAAATAATCACATATATTATATTTTTAAATTTCAATGTGAAATATAAAACCCACAATTTAAGATGGTGTTTGAAATTGAGCTTTGTATTTTATTTTTCTTATATATATTGAAAACATTTTTATAAGAGCAATTCTCTCGAATAGACTTTTTTAAGTTTTTGTCACAAAAATAGCCCACAGAAAATAAAATGACCAAAATAGCCATTTTTTATTTTGAAAATTTTAATTTTAATTTTTTATTTTTGAAATTTAGAACTTATCCCCAAAATCCAACCTCTTAACTCTAAACCTTAAGTTTTAGATTAGTTAACCCTAAGAGTATAAATGCATATTTACCCTTCAATAAAACTTCTTTTGGTCATTTTCTTTTTTGAGAGTCCATTTTTGTGAAAATAAACAAAAAAAGACTATGTAAGAGAATTTCTTTTTTTTTATAATGGTTATTGGAAAATATGTTGTAAATCAAATTTTGAATACATGTATATTTTTGAATGAATTTTTGATATAAATCAATTTTAAATTATTATTTTGATTTGAATATGTATATCAAGTAACATAAACTCATTATTTTTTAATATAATATAATAGATTTCCAATTTAATAGCATAAACCCATTACTTTTTTTTTTAACTTACTGCTATCAATGTTTTCAAACAAAACAACTTTATGTTGCCAAAATAAAAGCTCAAAGTATTTCTACTCTGAACATAGATTGATTTCGGTTTTCCCTAGACGGGCTTTTTTATTACGAAAACCCAATGATGAAAAATAGCTAGGCTCATATTTGGTGGGCTTTTAAAACATTATGTTCCTTGTTAAGTAATGTGGCACTGTCTTGTAGGACAAGTAACCCTTGATCTGCCTAATTTAGGTTTAGGTTCTAGACTCTAGTTTTCAGTGTGTATGCTTGGTTAAGAATGATTTCAATTTCTATGATGCTGCTTTTTATATATTATTATTTGCAGGGATTGTATATGAAGGTGAGCCGAAGGTAAGCCAGAATTTCTCTGTCTTTATGATTACTGATTTTTTTTGTTACTATTATAATTCATTGTTTTTGAAGGACTTGTTCAAATCATTTTGTAATATATTATTACTTCTAGTTAGATAAATTGAAGTAAGTGTATATAACTTCATAGTTAATTAATTTTATATCACCCCTTTTAGCTTCTTTTAATTATTAACCAAAATATACACCGGTCAACAGATCATGCTAAGAAGAATGTGGTTTTTAACGTTTCTAACCTAATTCGCCAAAAAAAATTGAATGCATCCTAGTAAGCATGTCTTCACTCTCGTACAATGTATTATCATGACACCGATATTATATGAATAAGTTTGTAAGAACTACATTTATTTTTTGAAGCCAAGAGCATGCATCACATCCGCCACAAATAACGACAAAATACACATAGGAAGCTGGAGTTGGATAAATACAAAAAAAACAACTCAGTTATTTCGCATTTTATGTTGTACTCTCTTTTTTTTTTTTCAAAGGAGTCCAACATAGCTGCCTTCGGGTGTATCTTCAAGGACAAGCGGGGATCGACAGTATCCGAAACCTCCTGCGTGGAAAAAACGTGCCATCACCATTGGTAGCTGAAGCTTTGGCACTACGATGCGCCCTCCTCACTGCCATCTCCCTAGACTTTTCAAAAATCTGTTTCAAAACAGATTGCCAGACGCTCATTACAGCGCTCACCTCGACTGTTCCTCCGGCGGATCTCTACAGGATCATCCAGGACATCGACCATCTATCTTCACTCTTTGTTTATGTATCTTTCAAATTCTTAGCTAGAAATTTTAATTCTGCAGCAGATAAACTGGTTAAATCTGCACTTTGTACTGCTATTTCCTCTATCCCATAGAATGGGTATGAGTTTGGTTTCTTAATATATCTATGTTCAAAAAAAAATGTTGTACTCTTTTCCAAAAAAAAAAAAAAAAAAAACTAGTCGTGTTTGATAAATGAGTAAACCTCTATCATCAGTTTTGAAATATATATACTTTTTTTCTCTATAAAACCTGTTTTTATTTAAATGTGAAACATTTCAGGATATACTACACTATACCATTTGTTCCATTTTTTTCTTTTAGTTATTGGAGTCTCTCTCATTCACGTACCCCATTAGTCCACAAAGAGAGATAAAAAAATGGAAGAAGAAATATGGCCACCGAACCCGTGTCTTGACTCTTGACATCTTTGTCATGCCAATCTATAGTACCAAACAATGGTGGATCTAAAAAAAATATTATCCGAGGCAAAGATGAAAACTATTAGCATAATATGTAAGTAGGGGAGTAAATAAATTTTAACGAAATTTCAGTGAATTTAAAATTTTCATTCGGGGTACTGCCCCTCCCTCACTTCACGTGGTCTCGCCACTGGGACCAAAAGTAAGCATAGAACTGAAGAAGAGTTTAAAGAGCTTGGCTCTCTCTGCTGGATTTACTTATTTTCGACCTTTCTGTACCATCTAAGAGTTTAAGAAGTAATGTTAAGCATTTATCTTCTTACATTCCTAAATGCTTCAAAATTATCATATACCTCTTCTTACATTTCTAGAAGCTTTGTAATTACCATAGACCTCTTATCTTTAATGAATATGTATATTTTTAGGTATCTGAATGCCATACAAACTAGTGCTCCACACTTGCTGCGTTACTTGGCGACTGCTTTCATTGTCAACAAAAAAAGGGCCTCAACTGAAAGAATTCATTAAGGTCATTCAAACAAGAGCACTACTCCTACAAAGATCTTATTGTGGAGTTCCTGGCATGTGTGTTTGTCAATCATGACTTTGATGGGGATCCAAATCCCTTATTGTCTGAAAATTATACAATCTAAACTCGTTTCCCACGTAATGCAGGCATGAGCAGTTAATTAACCACACCAAAGCCTTATCAGGACAGACTTACAAGTTAGTACGCGACTCATCTGTTAGGACGCAACACAGCTAGCAGCTCGTTAATCACACTTTTGCTTTCGAATCTATCCTTGACCCTTCCTTGATCATCTTGGCTTTGTTTTTGACTGGAATCAATTGTGCTTATTTGCTTTGAATTTTCCTTTACACGTCTACACATTTGGTCATCTTTGCAAAAGTTGTTCTGTTTAAATGTTTGATTCTTACTAATAAATTTTGATAATTAAGCAGAGTACTACCCTTTGTTTTAAGCTCCTGAAGAGTATATCTAATCAAAGCGTTTGAAGTTTTGTGATTAAGCCAACATCTGCGATTTACTTTTGAGTATTTCGAATATCAAGATAGCATTCACCAATAACAAAAATTTTAAATTAATACACCTTTAATCCAACAGAGTCATGAAATAGAAACACAACATGTCAGTACTGCAATTTAAAAAGACATAAAACGCAAGTTTGCATGAAGCCACCAAAAAGATATATACATCAGACTCTGTTATAGATCACAAAATGATTTCTCGCCTGACTAAAGCAAAAAAATCCCAACAGGAAACAGCTTCCTAGTCTGCACAAGTACACCATTAAGAAGTTGAAGTCAAGCAAGCAAAAATTAATCAATCAACATGATCACAAAGATGATGAATTACCATAGAAAAAGCTGTGAAGTTCTTCCAGAAGACTGACAGCAGAAATAACTGCAAAATTTAGGTTTGTGTAAAAGCACAAAAGCTTTAATAGATAACAGAAACAGTTAGATCATTCATGTGCACATAATGATTTCGGTTCAGAGTATCACACAGAGTACTTGTATGGATTTTTATATATCCAATTTTCATGTGTAAGATACTAGTATTTTCTTAATGCATTACAGATTGGAAGTAGAGATTACTAAACACCCATTAATTGTTCTTGTATAAAGTAAATGAAGATTACCAGCTTGACCTAGAAACTATAAGGGAAACAAGATTTTCCCTCTTGCCAAATCTATTAAGCACAATGTACTAAGAGCTAACCACCATAAAGGATCCCAGTACTTAGACTTGTAAGATTTTGCGAAAAAGCAAATCCAAGTAACCCTCTACGCATAACGAATGCTACTGTTGCTTTCTCTTCTTATGTTCCTACGTATTTTATCCATTCTAAAGTTTCAAGACTCGATAACACACATTCAGGACTAAGCTCGGTTCATTCCAGCAGTGTCACTGTTCACCAAGTTGAATGGGATGGTACTGCGATGTAGAAGAACAGAACATTATGTCACCATACTGAAAAATAACCTGATCAAAGAAGCTGAATAGTTGGGCTTTAAGATATACAGTACCTGTTCATTAGGTGAATCTTTGAGGAGACACAAAAGTAGATTCAACGACTATGTCTCATATGTGCGTAGCGTTAAAAACATACAAACTTCTGGAAGACAATACTACCATAATATTCTTGCATAATAAATATACAAGAAATATAATTCAAACAGATTGATTATATGTAAAAACAAACCCCATTCTTCGATAGTTGCCGCTAGATTTGATTTATAGAAGCCTATTCTTTGATAACACAAATACATATGACTGATGTTTGGATGTTTTTTTAACAGGTCAAACAGTGACTTATTAGAAGAGTGATGTTTGGATGTTTTTTTAAAAATGGATTCTAATATGTTGAACTCTGATATTCAGCATGTATCGGCCGGATCCCGGCGTCCGACCGAGGTTACCGAAAGGGCGTTATGGACACGTGTCTACTCATTTAGACAACCCTACGTGTCCCGTTACTGGTCCCAAGATTCGACGAACGCATAACCTTCTGTGAAATACCGTCACACCCGTATCCATATACTCCTACTTACAGTCATGCGCACATAGAAATGGAAATGGAGGGCCTGAGTAAATGGGTTACTCAGTGAAGTGACTCTAGACCAGCATGCCCGCATGACACTCTACATTACTCTATGCGGGAACCAGGGCTGACTAGCCACTACAATCAATCAAATGCATTCTTAACATTTCATAACATCATCATTCTACTCTACGCATTTCTACCAACCTAGAGATCAATCAATACAATGATCTCACTCATTGCTAAACACATAAATTGATAGACTCGACTGACTTGACATACACAACCGACTCGACTCCAAGCAACCTAGACGTATGGACCTACGACCGTTTACGGATGTTCCTACCCGTTCTGGCCTGACCTGAAAGGGTGCCCCTTTCGGGAATCCGCCCCCCTCCAGCTTCCTACATGGCTATCCGAGTTGTAGCACGTTGGCCCACACGTGGCACTGTCCGCCATCCCGGTCGTAATAGCCATAATTATGCCACGACTCGGCATTGACTTGAACTTATGGCGCCTTGCACATTTTCTATCCCACCTTTTGCGGTTACCGTCCTTTCACAGTCTTTCTCATCTCGCCCATGAATACCTCATGTTAGGCTACTGTTCCGTGGGCTCCTGCGGGTACCTCGTGTTAGGCTACTATCCCGCAGGCTCCTGCGGGTACCTCGTGTTAGGCTACTGTCCCGCAGGCTCACACACCCTAGACTCTAGACGCCCACCCGTTCTCGGTGGTCTAAATAGGACATCAAGCAAATTCATTGACTCGTTCACGTTCTCATTCTCATTCGCATTTCTCATACTCATTCTCATTTCCTTAACTCATTCATTTCAACTTAGACTCAAACACGTTCATTAGATGCCACCCGTTATCGGTGTTTTACACAATACACTTCACACTCTCAAACGCAACACTGATGCCAAAGGACATCTCATTCACGTACATCATGCATTCACATCAGTCACCAACGACATATTTATCATCTTAAGCATTCACTTGTTTCTAGCAACCTAGCTCTCATTCAAGGATCCTCATAGGAATCACAACAACCAATCACACAAGCAACCATTATAAACAACATTCACATCAACACAAGGCAGTTCATTAAGTCCTTTAAACAAGATGAGAGTTCTTATGCAGCATGATCCATTCATCTAGCAACCTAGCAGTCTTCATGAGCTATCAACCTAACTCTCAAACATGGTCTAATCATACCTAGATCCAACATAAAGGAGTATAAAGAATCATGAGAACAAGCTGGGTTCAAGCTACCTCACCTTAGCCTAGATCTTGATCTGGAACAGAGACAAGGGAGATGAGATCTGAATAGATATGGAACAAGGGAATAGGAAAGAGATGAGATCTGGTCACCACCACCAATCGGCTGCAACCACCTCCACCACCACCACTCACGGCTGCTCGGCGAGAGGGACAAAGAGAGAGACGGCGAGGAGAGAGAGAGAAGAGAAAGACCCGCAGGGGAGAGAGAGATGACGGCTAGGGTTTTCAGTCTCTGGGATTTCCCGACAGAGCTTCGCTTCAGTTTCTGAATGAGGCAAAAGAAGGGGCTTGTAACAACCCCGAACCGTCCTAGACATATGGTCGATCAACCGGCCAACAATCAAACAAGAACATGACCGATCGACCGTCCAACACCCAGGGTTAGAGATGTATGAGCCAACCGGCCAGCCAACAATCAAACAAGAACATGACTGACCGTCCAACCCAACACCATGGTCCGGAAGCGCTAGGTGACGGGTTAGGGATGATCCGGTCAGAGTCACAAAATTTACTCCACGACCTCGACCAGTTCATCCACTAACTCGTCCCGCTGCGTCAAGGCACAAGGCTTTGCAACCCGTACCTAGAGTTAGCGTTTTATGTTAGATCGAGGCCTAAGGCTTTTCAACCCGTACTACGACCTAACGTTGTGTTAGACCGAAGTAGTCAAATATCAGAGTACTCATGAAGCGCATACAAAACAATTACTTTATTAATTCAAGAAATATCCATACATTGAAATAATTCAAGACTGGGCCCGGCCTAATGCCAAATCGAGCCAACAAAACACATAACACAATACCGTTTACAAAAGGCATGAAATCTACTCCGGCGGTCCTAACGTCTAGCACCAAGCAATCCGATCATCCTTACCTAAAGCGACCTGCAAAAAGAAAAACAGAGTTGGATGAGTAATCTAGTATTACTCAGTGAGCTGGGGGCCTCTACCCGCAACCTAGACTCTAACCCAGACAACCCAAAATAACAATCAATCTAGCCCTAGCATGCAATATAAGCTAAGGCTAAGCAAACCGACTTGGCCTCCTGCCATGATCTAACTTCAAAGTAACGGGAACCTGCACTAAAACAAGTCAACAACCAATCTCTGGTTAACCATATATACGCTTGAGTTCAGTACTCATGTAGTGTTAGACCCTTAGACCATACAAGTATCATTAACCGGTCGACCAACAATCAGACAAGAACATGATCAGCCAACCAATGATACCACATAGCTTTAATATCCACCACCCTTCACAAGCAATCACTCAAACACATAAATGCCAACGTCAGGCCTACACTAACGAAATACACACCAACCCTAATCCGGTACCTGAGCCAGAATTAAGACTTACTGTCAGAAACCTGCAAGCAAATCAATCAACCACAATCACAATAATAATAAGATAGTAACTACCAAGACTCGATCTAATTCATAACACCGTATATCGATGCTACATTAACTCGAGGGTTCCATAACCCTCTACGACACACTAACACAACACTCTAACCTGGGCCCTGGTGACTTCGTGTTCCTCCTCTCTATCGGCAATATCCTATCTCCCTACCACAAAGGCCAGAAGAAAGAACTTTCAACCGACCGCAGCCCACAGTCCTTCGGGTCACCGCGCGACAGCCCACAGTCCTTCGGGTCACTGCCTCATTACACCGTCGTGTAATACTCAGCCATAGGACATGACCCCGTTCGTCTGAGTCTTCCTGATCCAGCGAATAAGGGGTTTCCTTGAACCCGCTGGGTACGAGGCCGAGGAAACACTAATCACCCCTAAACAAGCCTAGTATGGGCGGGTTACACACATACTGTCGGCACACTCACACAACACAAACTCAATCTAGAACCTAACCTAAAGATAAAGTTCAAGATCCTAACTAGACTCTTGACTCAACAAGACTAACCAATAGTACCAGTAGTCCGGCCTATATGGCCTAAGACCTTAGTATTAACTACTAAACAACAATATCAATACTAAACAACTCAATCAAACCGTTACCCATATAGTTCAGCCTCCCGCTGAGAAACTATCTTTAAAGATAATGGGAACCTGCACTCAACCATAACAACACACAAGAATAGAAAACATGATGCATCCTAGCCCTAGTCCTAGTCAGGTTATTAACTCAGTCTTAATTCCATTCATCTCAGCTTAGCCCATGCTAAACTGAGTCCGGTTCCATAAATAAAATAACCCTAAGGACTCTACCATTCAATAGCGTGATCTTTCTAATCTATATGCGACTCGATCTACCCTAAATTCCAAGTGGAATTCAAACATGCCAGCTCACAGTGTTCTAGGCGACAAGCAGCTGGTTGATCGAAGAGGACATGGCCAAAACCCAAGATGAACGTCTTGACTGGACTGGACTGATCTCGACTTGGACATAACCTTGGCTTCATCATGAAGACACTAACAGGTCTGGACGGACTGATCTGGACTCGGACAGAACCTCTTTTAGCTCCTGGACAGTTCTTCGGACTTCCCGGCGGAGTATCGAGCAGAACTTCGACTGATCTGAACATGTGGATCTGAACTAACTCCGGACGGCACCTCCGCTTGATTGTAGGAGAATATGACTGGCTTGGACGGATTGAATTGGACAGAGCTTTCACGTCAAAATCGTAGAGAATCGTTGATTGGACGAAACTGGCCTTCTCGGTGGAGTATCGGTGTTCAGAATCGACCATACTCTTAAATCGACCACTTTCTCTCTCTCTCTCTCTCTCTCTCTCTCTCTCTCTCTCTCTCTCTCTCTCTCTCTCTCTCTCTCTCTCTCTCTCTCTCTCTCTCTCTAGCCACGTTTTTGAAGTGGCTTTGGTGTGTTCTGGATGTCTGAAACTGAAGGAGGTGGCTGGGTATTTATAGAAAACACCAGCCAATCAGATTCAAGTTGGTGGCCGCCCATGTGTCGCTCCGCATGGTTCCGGTTGCATGCGCGGCGGCACCTCGTGCTCCACATGTCTTTCAGCATGGCTAGGGCTCATGCAAAGTGACACCTCTTATCCTGCCTGGACGACCAGATGTCCATCAGCATGTCTGGATCACATGGACGGCGACACACGGTGCCCACATGTCGATCAGCATGCTGCGGTTGCAGACACGGCGACATCTCGTGCTTCTGTGTGTCAAGCTGCATGGAACTGCTTCATGCACGTCTACACCTCCTTCTTCTGTTGACACTCAGCAGGTTAAATTGTTGACACCACGTCCGGATCCCTTAGATCAAGCCACCTCGAGCTTCTCGGTCCATTTGGCCTGATTTCGGTCTTTCCGGCAAATTTCTGACCCGCGATCAATCCCGAATATTTTTTCTACTCCCATTCTGATGTTCTGAATATTTTTAATAAACTCCAGACTCCATTATAACCTTGACGGTAATATTTCCCGAGCCTCCGGCTTCTCCGAAAAATATTACAGAATACCGAAATTAGGGTTCGTCCAATTTTGGGTTTTCCCATCGTGCTTCGATCCCGTCAAGCTTGATTCCCGTCATGCTTCCAACGTATTATGTTTTCAACATAATATACATTACCGATACGAAGTTTTGAGGATTACTTCGTGGTTAAAAAACGTCATGCTTCTAAACCGTCGAGCTTCTAAAACGTCGTGCTTCCAAAAATGTGATGCTTCCAAAACGTCCGTCTGATCAATCTAAGACATCTTCTAACTATGGTCGAGCAGCTTATTCGACTCATAGTTCACTCACGATCAATTCTTCGACCACCACGTTCTTCGAAATTTCCCGATCGATCTTTATCCCCGCGATTCGACCACCAAGTTGATGTTCGGCCAATCTGTTGTCTCGACCATTCTTATCCCGAAGGGCGGGTTATCACAGGGCTGCAGTTTTTTTTATAGGAAAAGAGGAAGGAAACCCTAGGTTTTTGTCAAATGGGCCGTAGAGAAACCCATTTTCTTATAAAGCATAACTCATAACAATAGATTCCAGCAAAAGCATCCAAACATCACTCTTCTAATAAGTTGAGCTCATTCGCTTTTACATATACTTGTTTTAAAAAGTCTTGCTACTTAAAGAGTGTTGTAACCAGCTACTTCTCAATACAACGACCAGTTCATATTAGAGAAAAAAACTTTCCAGTTTGGTTTACATGTCTTTTCGTTTAGCAAAGAAGGGATGAAGAGAGGCTCTTCTTTACTGCCTTCCACTAGCTCTTTTGTTTGATGATCATCGTTGTTCCAGAACTGGTTGGTAGGAATGACAAGGTTACTTTTGTTGTTAATGTTCATGATGAGTGTTGTCTGAATTAACAGCAGACCCACCAAAGCTCTATGCACTAGTTACACACAGGGAGCCACACTTCTAAGAAGACCTAACGAAGAAAGTGAAGAGGTTTCATCAAGCCAAAAAGCAGAGCCCATCCCATCTTGAACTTTCTTCACTTGATTGTCTATTAAGCATTTGGAAGCTCAACATTTCTGACACAAAATAATAACTAAATATACCCACCAAACCCGTAAAAATTTACAGTCTGAAACTGCCGTTGTGCAAGCTGATAAATTCCATACATATAGTTCAACAAAATATAATTATAGAGACATAAGCTTAAAAAGTTTTTGATAAAAACACTATGCAAGAAATCAAATTTCCAGTTGCGAATCCAGTATATGAAAGACTCAAACCGCACTTCAAAATCTTACAGTGAAAATGTAAGACAAATAAACGAAGAACGTTCACAATCTAGAGAAGCTTCCCCATGTAAGTGCTTACGGGAAGACACAAGTTCTTATACGCTTGAGATGTTGTGATAGACATATATGAAGGCATACATATAATCTTTTTTTTAAGTTTGCCAATAAACAGAAGTAACTCAGGCTTCCAAATACATATTGCTCTCAAAATCATCCCAGTAAGTCGTATGCAAAGACTCAGTCTCAAAAGGGAGGCGCTCCCGCAGTTCGGGCAATATAACCCCTTCTGTCATCTTAACACTATCCAGATCGTAAATGGCATGCAATAACCAGTAACCAGTCTTAGAGAGACCCTAACCGTACCCTCACGACTAGTACCCTGCACAGACAACTCACCTGGGATGACTAGATCGATGTCTGAAATAGGTAAATAAAAAGTCTTTAGTTGGACCATTGACTCTCATCCTCCAAAACCCACGACAAATGTATTCTCACCAGTCCATGCACCATAATACAAGACAACGTCCATGGAGCTACCTTACGAGCAAGGACGTATAACGTCCCGACAGCCCACGGCTAATGGGCCACCCACACCCGCTCTCTCGGTCTGTGGGCCCCATCCCATTCAATGGTCGGTGCATTAATTTTTCCAAGGCCCGAAAGTCATGTTTACTGACCTTTTTCCGTATTTTGGCCTCATTCGCATGGCATCGCGAATCACTTCCCGATAGGTCATCATCCTTCCACTACTCCAGATTTCACTACTCCAGCTCAAGCACGCTTAACTCTGGAGTTCTAAACGGATGTGTGACGAAAAAGGTAAGTCAACTTTGGTGATATAGATAACCAAATCAGTTCTCTTAAGTCTTTCCATATATCACAAGTCGGAATGTTACATTACGATGCGGAGCTAAGCTTTGGTTGATTCTCCTCCAAAGCCTTTCCAAGTTACGCTAATCACTTTGTATTCCTCCTGAACAGAATCGTTCCAAAGTGGTTCCACATATTGGAATCATCTCCCGAGATGCTCGATACAACTATTGGCAACTCCACGTGCTGCTTAGTTGTGAGGTTACAGATCCGCACACTTGTCCCAATTCTTCAACACATCAATCCACGTAGAGCATTCACAAAGCACCCTCCTCCCATTCCTGGTATGGTCACATATTTGTGGACATCATGGATGGTCGCCTTCATGTTCTTAATCAATATAGTGAGCAGGGCATAGTCGCCCTGGCCATCCTTGTCGACTAAGTACATGAACAAAAGCCGTTCACTTAGCGTAGACGATGAAGCTTTAAGAAAAAGATCAGGAAAATAACGAGATGAGATGATGGAATACCAGAGCTAGAGACACACTTGAACTGCAACATGTCTTGAATCGGGCTTGGAAAGCACCCTTCTATTACATGTTTCATCTTCTTCTCTCGGTTTGCGAGCTTCTACTTTTATTTTGCTAGTCAACGGGTTAAACATAAGCATAATGTACTTTATATTAAAAACAGAACTCGCAGAGAATCGTACCTTTTCCCCTTTTCAATAATTCTTAAAATAAATAATAATAGTAATTCTTGCCTTTTTCCTTTCTCTTTTAGGAAAATATTTACCAATATCCTTTTTTTTATTACCAATATCAATCTACTTTTATACACCAACCGTCGAGCAGGCTTCATTGTGTCTTGGCACTTGTAGTAAAAATATTCTAACACGGTTCCACTCTTAAAGTTAAGACTTTTACATTAGAGGAATTGCCTAAATTTTTCGATGATAGTAATATATTGTAATTGTAATCTACCTTTCCAGTCCTAGCTCTTCTATAACATTTCTGTAGCACATAAACAAAACTTTGAAATGATAATCCAATTTAAATACTTAATCATTTCTATGTTTTGTTGTTTGTGTATTTGATTAAAGTCTTGTTTGTAGACATGAAATAAATATCCGAATCTTTTCCTTGCTACTCAAGGCAAATTATTTAAGTTATGTCACTGAAGGTGCCTTAGACGACCTAAGTCATACTACACAATACAAAAAGAACTAACGCTGTGCTCATGAATTCTGGTTCAGCTCACGGTAACACCTAGTTTGTATATTACTCTGCTTCCTTTGTTCCCTTCTCTGTTTCTGGTGGTTTATTTTTCTTGCAGTGAAAAAACAACTTACCCTAATGTCAAGACAAATCAGAGTTTAAAGACTTGTCGTTATTATGTCTCTTTGTCGTGCTCTCGTCATGGCAATGTCAAACCTAGACATCATCGTCATCATCCCAAGAAGCCGATCTGCCTTCCTCTTTGCTGTCTTGTCTCTGTTTTCTCAGCACAGAAAAAGACCAGGACCAAACCCTGAAGTTCATTTTCTATGAAAATTCTACAATTTTCAGAAACTATATCCTACTGCAGGTTTAATATGGAAAATTATTGATACGGTTTTGGAATAATGCTCAGAGCTTTGATGTCGTGTCGTTTTCTCCAGTTTTTTGGATCTGTTTTAGAATATGTGAGTGAGTCTCCCTTAAGGAGACAATCCACGCTGTTTCCATATGTTCAAAACTGAAACGGTTTTGCGTTCCGACTTATGATGTTGATCTTATTTGGCACAGACAGACATCAGCTCTACCCCTGTAATGATTTGGAGAAGCTTATTGGTAAGGTATTGGAGCATGATTTTATGCTCCTTGTCTTTTATCTCTAGAAGCGCTGCAAAGTTTCCACACTGGTAGCAATAGTTTGGTGCACTAAACACGGTCACCACATTCTTTTCCTGTTACCATAAGCAAAACGTTAGAGAGATCAATGCCTTCGTTAGAGCCTTGAGCAATTGAGATGAACATACACACACCCTTCCACCAGTTAAAACCTTCCATGTGCTCTTTGATAGCATCATCAAGTGCTTTAAGAACAGCTTTTGGCCGCAAAGTGTTGTACTTTTCATGGTTGGCTTTCCTCTCTTTGCTCTTAAACGCAGCGTCTGTTCTAAGAATCCTAGACAATCCTCTCTTGGGATACTGATGGCATATTCAGATGTGTTTAGTTTTTGGAATCTTTATGTTGGTTCTTCTGATGGGAAGACAACCATACTTGGTTGAATATCAAATGGTCTGTCAGATTTTAACATGGGGTTGGTCAGATGAGAACGTTTCTTGACCTGGCACTGAGATGCTGCGAGAAGAGGAATAAATATAGGCCAAAGATGATTTTGGTGGCAAAAGAGATTAAGCTAATAATAGAACAAGGATCACTAGCTCGAGGATGGTTAGATTATTTAAGATTGAGATTATGCTCATACTAAGGTTTTGTATTGCTGATTACTTTCCTTTTATAGTAATATGTTTGGTGCAAAAAACTTCATTTTGATTAAGAAAAGACTTAAGAGGGTACATGATTAATCTAACTTTAGGTACTGTTCTTAACATTTAGACCAAAAAAAAACTTTAGGTTCTGAAAGCAGGAGCAAAGTTTCAAGGACCTGCTTGAGATGGTTCTTGCTGAAACTGTTTATCAGGATTAGGCTCAAAGCTGAAACCTCATGAAATGTTTTGTGTTGACCATTCAGACTCCCATGTGCAGAAGAGTGAGTTTTCAAACTTGTTGACTAATAAAAGTTGACTTTCTGAAACATTAATGGCCTCAGATTCAACACTATCTTCACCAGAAGGCAACTTTGACTGCCATAAAATTTTATTGATCTGAAGAAGACCATGAAGTTCTGGAGAAACAAGGGAAAAGAGAGGAGGAAACAATGGTTCTTGGACAACGGAAGCACTTTTCTCAAAGAGCTCATTGTTGGATGCAACGGTAAAACCAATCCTATCCGAAGCTTCTCTTCTGATCAGATCCTCAAGGCCACAAATGGATTTGATCCAAGCCGCTATGTAACGAGTGACCTTTACTACACTTGGTTCACCGGTAGCATTGAAGATCGATCTTACATGATCAAGATGTATCCTGAGGAGAAAGTCAGAGGGGATGGAGATGGAATTGGAGCTGTTTACAACGACGTTGTCATATCTGCTCGTGTTACCAATCACATCAACTTCCTGAAGCTGTTGGGATGCTGTCTCGAGTTCCCTTGTCCAGTTCTGGTGTTTGAACACGCCGAGAACGGAGCATTAGGACACCAAGGAGGTATAGGTTCCAAGGATACAGAGTTCTTACCTTGGGATGTAAGACTAAAGGTGGCTAAGGAGATAGCCAGTGCGGTTACTTATCTACACACAGAGTTCCCTAGGATCATTGTACACAGAAACATAACTCCCATGAATGTTTTCTTGGACAAGAACTGGACAGCTAAGCTGTCTGATTTTTCCCTTGCTCTAACTCTCCCTGAGGGGAAGTCTCAAATGGAAGATCAAGTGATGGGATGGCCCGGATATTTAGATCCTTCTTATCTACATACGAGTATTGTTACAGAGTATGCTGATGTTTATAGCTTTGGAATCTTTATGATTGTTCTTCTAATTGGAAGACATGGCATGGCTCCTCGGTCTGATGCGCGCTTCATCGATATACGTAACTATGTAAGAGGGTTACAAGAGAAAGGAGAGTTCATTGAGACCATATACCGGGTTGGAGTGAGAGATATTGTGGAGGTTGAAAGATTTCAAGTGGACAAGTTTATTGAGCTTGCCTTCAGATGCTGTGAGAGGAGTGTGGAGAAGAGACCGAAGATGATTGATGTCGCCAAGGAGCTTAAACGGATTCAGAGATCACTATGTTGATACAGCAGCTGATCCTAGCTCTCAGGATTCAACATTTATATATATATATATATCTGTTTTTGCTTGAAATATTCATTAAACTCGTGGGAGAAGACCTCTTGAAGTAAGTTGCAGCAATCTTCTTAAAGACATCCAGGAAGAAAGTTGGCTGAAGAAAAATAAACAGGATTTGGATCTTGGCTCTGATCCCATAATAGATTGATAAGAATATGTTCATTTCACTAGTAGGATTAATCATTATGACATTACAAACCTATGTCTTTTTGTAGTTTAGAACAACAAACAAGCTCAACAAACTTAATTGTAGCAATAGCTTTTATAAAATTTATAAAAATCTTTCGTATTTATCAATACAATTTTAAGAGATTTAAATAGTAAATAATATATTTATATCTTAAGCATATATTTATCTTAAACATGAATAATCATAATAATGTAATTTTGAAATATCTATTTAGTTATTAAAATTTGTAATTTTGTAATTTAAATTTGGATAATAATATCTTATTACATTGAAGAAGTTTAGTTTTCAAGACAATGTAATTACAGATGTGTTTTCAAATGCTAAACTATAAATCTGGTACTTTTCGAATTATCGCGTAAATATGATATTTTGACCCAAAACAAATTCCATAAAAAATGGAAATAATACAATTCTTTCCGGTGATCAGTTCTTGTTTTTGTATAAAGTACATGCCTACTTCCCTAGGTTGACTCACAAGAAAAAAAAAAATCAGAGCCGTGGGATTGTCTTTTTGTATAGCTGCGGTGAAAGGTTTGCGGAAGAAGATGATGAAACGTAATAGAAGAGCTCTTTTCAAGCCCAATTTTATCCCCGTAGCCGTCGTCATTCCAGAGCTCCCTGGGGATGTGCTGATGAAGATCCTGGCTAGATTGCCGGCGATTTTATTGATGGAGCTCAAGTGCGTCTCAAGGCTTTGGTCTTCCATGATCTCATCTCCTTATTTTGCTAATCTTTTCCGTAAAATTTCATCGCTCCTATGTGAACAGCATTTGTATCTAGTGGACCAAGATGCCCAAGTCGACTACACATTTCCCACTCCTAGTCGTGGTATTATTGAACTGCACAGAATTTGATTCGAATTTCGAGGTTATTAAAAAGAGATGGCATTCAAAACACATTTTTAGAAACAATAAAACAGACGTAACACACAAGCTAAACTAGTGATTCAATCGGGTCCGTTACATAAACCACATTTCTTGTGACCCAAAGCTACAAAGGTTGTCGCTTATTTAAAGGCTTATGACTGGTTTTGAGAATGAGTTTTGTTGTGCGGTTACAATTGTAGGTTTAAATATTATAGAGGATAGAGGAAATTAAATGTTAAAGATATAAAAGTTACTCAACACAAAATCAGCGGATAAGGAAAGATCGAGTCACATAAATCTCCACGAAATCAAGGCATTAACGAAATATAATCAGTAAAGTAAAAAATCTCAAATCTCTCTGAAATCATAAAACATGGAAACGAAATATGGAAAGAATTAAATCAACGTCATATTGAAAGAAAGGCACATTAATCTGAAAGATCTAATCAAATCTCAGATCAAATCAACAAACTATAGAAAGTTCAGATCTCTGATCAAATAATGAAAAGATAATAATGAAGATGAAAGAACCAATGATTGAACTTGGAGATGAAGCAAAAATGTAAACACTTGGGCTATGTAGCTACCGACTCGTTCGCGATGATATGATAATCAGTGTAGAGCGAGATTTTATAGGGTTTTAGTTTTGGGCCGAAGAAGCCCAATAACTCTAGCTGGACGAATGATATAATGTTACACTAATAAAGCATAACGGAGAAACATATCATTACCCTATGACTAGTTTATTATAGATCAAAGACATCAATTCTCAATATACTGTATGCTGCTGATCAATTCAAGAAGACGAGTAATACACATCCATTATAATCAGAATCAACGATATGGAAATGAAATCTTAAATTAAAATCAATACGAAAGAGAGAAGACATCAGTAAAGAGTTCTTTTTTTGTGCACCATTAGTTCGGAGTTCAAGCAATATAAATTATGTCTTAGGCTCAGTTCAGATTTTATAATATATAGTGCTTTGTTTTTACTCAATATCTATTATAGTAGAAATATGTATATACACGTATATGTAACCAATATTGTCTCTATTGCAAGTCTTAACATATAGGAAATAAGGATTATGGAATAGATTGGTTTAACAATTACATTCTATGGACTAACAATAATGATGGATCAAGCAAGAGGCCAAAAGGCAAGTCTCATAAAAACCGGTTTTGTTTGTGTTAACAGTACTAGAAAAAGCCAATAACATAAGTAATCTCGAAAGAGCAATAACAGAAAGTCTTTAAGTGTCATAAAGAGACTAAAGCACTAACATAAGATCATAGAGGTTTGACAAGGTCGAAGAAATGCATGCAGATCAGAGAAGAAGTGAGTTATCTCAGTTAATTTTCATACATGTTTTATAAATAATAATAATTTATATTAAGCCTTCAAATCTAGCGTCTCCCACCCACCATCTCAAAGGATTGGAATTTGCGTTAAAATATCTTACTTCAATGGTGAAGCCAGTATCATCATTTGCTTTACATATTAATTAATCAGAAATGTAAGCCTGAATGGGACATCTCATGTGCTATGCAGTTCAAAGTTCTCATACATGCTTTCTTAAGAGAACATGTACGCATCCATGTTGAATACAAAAGGGTTAGGACAAATAAGCTTTTTCTATTTGGTACTAAAGATATTATTCATTCAATTTTACACAACTACTTCATTCAACTTATTTTTGCTAACAATGTGAATATCACTAATGAATAATGAACATTTGATACAAGATTAAACTTGGATCCCATTCTGCTATTGAAGCTAGATGGTTTCTAAGTGTTGCAAAAAAAGTAAAAAAAAACACTGAAACAAAGATAAGCCTAGCTAAGTTACACAAACAAAAGCTAGGACTAAACAAACAAGGTCACGAATTCAACTTATGTAGAGACGGTAGGTCAACATCGAGATGGACCAGCAGACAAGGAGAAGATGGAGGGTCGCTCAGAGCACAACAGGCGGAGGCGGTTGACAACTCCGGCCAAGACCATCAGCATCAATGAGCTAGCTCCAAACAAAAACGAGTCCAGAGGATTAAGCTCCGAAGATCACAATCCCTCCCCGAAACACTACACTTGGCTGTTTACGATCTCTCTCTGATGAAGCAGGCGGTAGGTTGCAGGCTGAAACTGGCCACTCCACACACTAACAAAGCAAAAGACTCTTTCTCGTGTTTGAAGAAGAGGCAGACTCCGGAGAGTCCTCAAAGCATGGAAAAACAAAAGCAGCAGATGAGAAACCTCTGAGACAGCAACGGCAGAATGGGAAAGTCCCCAAAACCCGAGCACACCAGCAAATCGTAGGAACCAACTGAAACTGAGAAATGCCATGGTAAGTTGATAGTAAGCTTGACTGAGGAAGAGGCTCTCAGCGGAGTGTCTCAGCTCCGCCGCACTCAGAAGAAACATAGTCTTTGAGGAGAGGCTCTACACAACTTGAATCACGGAGAGAAGAGAAGCACTGGCAGGGCACGGTGGAAGAGAACAGAGGAGAGTCAGAGTCGATATACGTAACTATGTAAGAGGGTTGCAAGAGAAAGGAAAGTTTATTGAGACCATATACCGAGTATTGTGGAGGCTGAAAGATTTAAGGTGAACAAGTTTGTTGAGATAACCTTCAGATGCTGCGAGAGGAGTGGACAAGAGACCAAAGATGATCGATGGCGCCAAGGAGCTTAAACGGATTCAGAGATCACTATGTTGATACAGCAGCTGGTCCGTGGCTCTCAGGATTCAACCATTTATAGATCTGTTATTGCTTGAAATATTCATTGTACTCTTGGGAGGAGACCTCTTGAAGTAAGTTGCAGCAATCTTCTTAAAGACATCCAGGATTTATATGTGGTTGAAGAATCTTCTTAAAGGAGCTTATGGCTAATTGAAACCGTTCTAGCAATCTTAATTTCTCCAAGCATATAGGTTTAAAGAAGGCTTACAGTGGCATTGTAATGTCTGATCTAATGAACACCTTTCTGAAACTATTTTGGATGCTATTTTGAGTTTAGTTTTCCCGTATTCCTGTTTTAATATTGCATGACATGGAGTTCTGAATGCGAAAGTATCCAAGTTTTTGATACTCTTGTACTATGTTCTTCCTCTTTGTGCTCAGGTAAGCTACATGCATGAACTTCTGATGACGTTTCTTTAATGTATCTCATATCAACTCTGCAGAGTTTAATCACAAATGTTCATCTCTAACTCTCTAAGCAGCTTCATGAGAACATAACATTAGCCAGTCCACAACTCTGGGCAAAGTTTTTGACTTTTCAGCTTCACTTTTCAACCGAGGTTTTCTGTGGTCAAACCGACTAAACAAATAAAAAAACCGAGGAGAACTGGATATCTTTGCTCAGACAACTAATCAACTGTTTTGATGGTGAAGAAGAATCTGAGTTCAGGAAAAAAGAAGGAAGGGAGGTTCTTGGAGAATGGAAGCAACTTGCTCAAAGAACTCATGCTGATTGTAAAGGTAAAACCATTCCTATACGAAACTTTTCTTCTTCTCAGATCCTTAAAGCTACCAAGAACTTCGATTGTAGTTGTCATGTACTGCAAGAAGGATTCTACATATGGTACAAAGGTGTTATCGAAGACAGATCTTAAGCGATCATATCTAAGAGATCCTTTGTTCTGATTTAGCCTCTACACAACTTTTGTAACATTTTTGCATGGACTATTATGGAAACAGGTTCCTCATATAATATTATATATAATGAAAGAAAGTTTGAAAGACAAGAAGATTCACAACAATATTCACTACTAATACTTGCATAATAGATAGATAAGTCTGTTTTAGAGTCTCACCAAAGATGTTTGTAGCTTCAGGTCTGTTTCTCTATATGCTTGAGTTCCTTTCAAACATATATATCATGTGAAGCTTGTCTTCTCCTGGTCTTAATCCAATACATCCCAAAGAAAGTTTAACTGTGGCTTTTTAACTATGTCCTCTCGTTTTCCTCTATGCAGCTTCTTCACCTATTTCATACTCATTCCTCCATCATCATTCAACGTACGAGAGAAAATTGCAGAGGTAGGAGGAGAGGTCTCTAGAATGCGGAGGAATTTTTATATGATTCAAAGTAAAGGATACACTAGTGAGCTTGAGGAACTGGATTCACGGTGAAGCTGTGAATTTGCTGCTGCTTTTTCTCAACTAATATTATCATCGTCATGATCGATTAACCTTGATTCATGATTAAAAATATGAATAATCATGGTTTTATTCGAGATTGGCTAAAAAAAAATCAGCAAGGAAACTCATTGACAAAAATTGAAGTCTAAAAGCAGAATCAACAGAGTTTTAAACACAAATCAACAAAGAATCATAAAGAGTTTCAAACCAAGAGAGAGAGAGAGAGAGAGAGAGAGAGATTATTATACTCAAAATAAGAGTTCTATTTAAGCAGTGACATATTATTACTTATAATAGTCTTCTATTTATTTTTATGTATATAAATTGCAAACGACTCACACTAATAAGTAAGTAAAAAATGTATTAATAAATTATTATGATCTAGATTGGTCACAAAAATTTGTTTACATGCATAAACTTTGAATAGATTACCGATTGTGTTTACTTATGCAACTTCGATCGATTTGACAACACTTTCCTATTTGTTTCTCAAAATAACATATATCAAATTATACATAATGAATTTTGACCTAATTAAAATAAAATAGTTATTGTCTATTTAGACGAATAATACAATTTAATATATATCCAAACAACTAGTAAATGAATCAACCATGACTATTATACTTAAAATCAAAGATCTATTTATGTCGGCAGGATATTATTACTTATAATAGTTTTCTTTTTAGTTTATTGATATTCATGTAAATTACAAACAACTCAAAACTAATAAAAAAGTAAAAATATTATATTAACAAATTATTGCGATTTAGTTTGGTCGCAGACAATCCCTCCAGTTCTCCAAATCAACCGCGTCAAGGCAACAACTTCAACCGTGGGAACCGTCGCAACAACAACAACAAGTCCAGAGGTCGCAACAACTTCAACAACCGCAATCAGCAAAACAACTGGAACCCCAACATGTACTGGCCTTCACCGTTTCAACAATGGCAGCAGCCTCCATACTGGGGGCCTTTCATGCCGCAAAACCAAAACACGCGAGGCGTACTTGGTCCACGACCAGTCACGAATCAACAAGCGAACCTCACATTCAATGCACCGCAGCTCACCACAGACTTCGCTCATGCCTTCAACACGATGCAGCTTGCTGATCCGTCTGCTGCTGATTGGTACATGGACTCTGGCGCAACCTCTCATATGGCGGCAAATCAAGGTATTCTCAAGTCTGGTATTATTAAAGATGTTAATCATTCTGTTATTGTTGGCAATGGTTCCAGGATTCCTGTCATTTCCTCTGGTAATACTTTCCTAAACACATTCTCGTCCAATGCTTCTTAATAATGTGCTTATTACTCCTCAGATTGTCAAGAACTTGATCTCTGTTCGAAAATTTACCAAAGATAATTTTTGTTCTGTGGAATTTGATCCGTTTGGGTTTTCTGTGAAGGATCTTCAAAACTCGGATGGTTCTTCTGCGCAGTAACAGCACTGGAAATCTCTACTCTTTCCCTTCCAGTCAACCGCAGACCACCTCCACTGCTTTGGTTTCTATTTCGCCGGATTTATGGCACAAGAGATTAGCTCATTTGAATAACAACTCTCTTCTTTCTTTACGTTCTTCAAATTTCATTTCTTGTAATAAAGACAGCCTTGTTTCATCTTGTGAGGCTTGTCAACTTGGGAAACACAATAAATTGCCTTTTCATAACTCTGTTTCCTCCACAACTCATCCTTTCGAGCTTATTCATTCAGATGTTTGGACATCTCATGTTACAAGCATCAGTGGGATTAAATATTATGTTTTGTTTCTTGATGACTACAGTCACTTTTTATGGATTTTTCTACTTCGTCGCAAGTCTGATGTGTTCTCCAAATTTCTTATTTTCTTTTCTTATGTTGAGACACAATTCAAAACAAAAATACAGGCTTTGCAGTGTGACAATGGAGGCGAATATACAAACACCAACTTTCACAATTTCTTCGCCTCAAATGGGATCCAATTTCGTTTTTCCTGCCCTCATACATCTCAACAAAATGGTAAGTCTGAAAGAATGATAAGGACAATCAATAATTCAATCCGATCACTTCTTTTTCAGGCTCACTTATCTCATGGCTATTGGGCAGAAGCCATGAACGTTGCAGTGCCCATTCTCAACATTGTTCCCTCAGTCTCAATAAACAGACAGATACCCTTCACTCTCCTCTTTCAAAAACAACCTCGATATGACCATTTAAAAGTTTTTGGCTGCCTGTGCTTTCCAAATCTCAATCACTCTAACCTTCATAAGTTGGAACCGAGGTCTACCCCCTGTCTCTTTCTCAGATATCCATCTGATCACAAGGGCTTCCGATGTGTTGATCTAAAGACAAGGAAGATCATTCTTCCTCGCCATGTTTATTTTGATGAAACTATTTTCCCTGCAGCGATCAAAGACTCGTCACCAGCTTCTTATCACTTCCTTGAAACTGCAGATGAGCCTTCACCAATCTTCAAAACGATTCTTCAATCTTCTCCTATTCCTTTGGTCACTCCTCAGGTTCCTCAGACCGCAACTCAAACACTTCCTTCTACTTCCACCACGTCTCGGTCTCCTGCTCCTGTTACTGATACAAGGACAGGTCATTCGATGCAAACAACCAAGCCAGGTATTACAAAGCCAAAGAAACAGTTCACCTAAGACAGGTATCTCAGTCAACAAGCCTATGCAACATACATTATCAAGTGCACGGGCATGGAAGACTGCAAGCTACTCGCAACCCCTGTTGATCTTCAGTCAAAACTCTCGGCAGATGATGGAGATAGGATCCCCGATCCAACGCAATACAGAAGACTAGCAAATATGCCTCTATATGCACGATCCGAGAGTTCCACATCTACATGCTCTCAAGAGGATCTTCAGTCAAAACTCTGTGCACCAAATATGCCTCTATATGCACGATCCGAGAGTTCCACATCTACATGCTCTCAAGAGGATCATTCGCTACCTTCAAGGAACCAAGACTCTCGGCCAACAGCTCACAAAAAGCTCGATCACGAACTTGGTTGCTTACTCAGACGCTGACTGGGCCGGCTGTCCGGACATTCGACGCTCGAACTCAGGTTACTGCATGTACATTGGCTCCAACTTAGTCTCCTGGTCATCCAAACGGCAACCTACTGTCTCCAGATCAAGTGCTGAAGCAGAATATAAGGGTGTGGCGAACACAGTTGCAGAACTCACCTGGATCCGCAATCTTTTCCTTGAGTTCAGTCATCCAATCGCCAAAGCTTCCATTGTTTATTGCGATAACATCAGCTCAGTCTACCTTGCTCACAACCCAGTTTGTCATCAGCGCACAAAGCACATAGAAATAGACATCCATTTCGTCCGGGAGAAGGTCGCTGTCGGTGAGGTCAAGGTCATGTTTGTACCGTCATCGTTGCAGTTTTCTGATGTCTTTACAAAAGGACTCCCGACCAGTTTGTTCAATGAATTCAGCACCAGCCTAACCGTACGTCAACCCCACGATTCGACTGCGGGAGGGTGATAGAATATGGAATATTCTTCGCAAACAAATTAATTCTGTTTAGATAAGATCTTTGTATATCTTGTATATCCTGATATTGTGTAACAACTTTGGGTATTTAAACTCGGTGAATAGAACGTATCCCTCAAGGGAGTTAACCCAACTTTCATTGACACCCCATAAAATAATTTCTGGGTCTGCAGCTGCGGAGCACCATGGAAAACTTTGAATGTGTCCCTTCTTGAACACTAATTTAAGATAATTGTTTAACTTTTATACGGAAGATTATAAAACATGGCATGTTCTTCTGAAACTTTAGTGGTCCAATCTATATATGTGGAGAAAAATCATAACATATAAGAGCATGATTAATGAGAGGTTCTTATAGTGGGATTCTTACACTACAAAAAAATAAGAATATCGTGACAAAATATTTCGTTACAATAAAAATATTATAGTCACAATATAGATATTATGACGAATTAGTGACCAAATGTTAATGGTTACAATACAGTCGTCACAAATATGTTTTGGTAACAACGTCACAGTTTTTGTGACAAATATATTCAGTAATGAATTCGTCATAAATGGTGACCGGGTGAAAAAGTAACAATAATGTCACAATTACTTACTAACTTAGTTGTCTCAACACTGTCATAATTTATTACTATTATATAATGTCTCTAATTTGTCACTAAATGACAAATATATTGTCACAAAACGTCATAAATAATAACAGAAAACTGTCTCAAATCGTGTACCAATAATAGTCACAAATTACTAATATTGTTACCATACATTTTGATCACTTTATAAACCAAATTTATTTATAAGTTCAAATTAATAAAAAGACTGAAATCATATTTAAAATTGGAAATTATTTTTATTTTGAATAATATTGTAATACAATACAGTAAAATAAAACTAATTATATAAAAACATTCACGAAATAAAAAAAAATCATCTGATTCTAATAGCCTCAGCGACCACCACCACTGAAGCTTCGTTTTCTGCCAACATCATTCTCTTTCACTGAATTTTATTACCGATCATAGAGCTCTCTTTGACATCTTAACCGCCTGGATATTCTCGGTTAAAAATCTGATTTGGTATACCTGTTTGTGCATTAGCCAAAAGATTTTATTAAGAAGATTTTCAGGATCTTAAAAGCTGACATTCCTGTGAAGAATAAGGTGGTGACTGATGATATTACCTTTAAAAGAAGAGCACTGCAAGAATTTTCATTCATGGTGTTTTCAACTCATGGAAGACACTTATACTGCTCGGCAAGTGCTGCAAGACACTTATACTGCTCATATCACCTCAAACGTTTCTCGAATCTTCAGGAAGTTGGCGACGTCTCATCCATTCCTTTGTGTCAATCTAACAAAGAAAAAAGCAGAGACCTTTCTTTTTTTTTAAGAATAAACTTTTATAAAAATCAAAATTTTGAACCTTATTTATGAAAGAAATCAAGAATCCGTTCCTGGATATTCCTAATGAGATGTACAAAGAGAACAATACCAAAGATTGCTATGAGCACAGAAAACGTGATCTCACCTGTGCTCAGACAGTTTCTGCCTATAAGAACTGGGATATGATAGTAACATAAATAGATATCAGATTCGAAACAGAAAAGAAGAGAATATGACATCTAGGCTGAACTTTGAAGATCTCTGTAATTAACTTAGCTTTTACACAAACAGTAGAAATATCTCTCGTTAAAGTTTGAGGACACTACCATTTTCATGATTGTGTTCTAGAACATCCCATACTTGAACTCCCCTTCCGTGAATAGCTGGAACCACCTCACAGTCAAAAACTCCAACGGACATAGTTGGGGCGGTACTACAAGATGGCCGCCGCATCAGCCCCTGAAGGCCAGAGTAATGAGATTTACGGTTCTGAGTCATCTCTCCCAGTAAGAAACATTTAATCACAATGAGACTGAAATGTTTCAATAAATAAGAACAAAGATTGAACGAACAAAAGTATACAACAATATCATTAGATCCCTTTCCTGTATAGATCGAAGAAACACACGACTCCTCCTCTAACCACTACCGGAAGACTGAAAAACTAAGAGACTAGGTAAGATCTGGTCAATCAAGAGATTGAAACAAAAGAATAATAAACAAATTCATGGTCAATTTATAGTGCTGAAATACCGCAGGAAGAGGTAGAGAGGAGGCTGAATGTACAAAAATAATAAGAAGAGGTTATTATATGGTAAATAGGGTTTTACAAGATGTTCGTGTAGCCAGAAGATATGTTATTGTTACAGTTATGTTGTTATTGGTTTCTACATTTTAATGGATTTGAAAAATCCAAATCAAATCTATTGTTATTGGTTCTATGATTTTAAAATTCATATTCAAATTCATTGTTATTGGTTTTATGATTCTAAAATAGATTTTCAAATCAGGTGTTATTCAATTTTAAGGATTTGATTAAACATTTGATTTGGATTTGGATTTGCATAGATTTATAAATGTTTTAAAGAGTAAAATACAAAGAAGCAAATATTGAATTATACCTTGTTATTTTGAATGGATTTGCCTTATTGGTATTTTTCGAATAAGAAGTCTATACCGACAACCCTAGACAAAAATTGTAGAAACTAATAATCTATAAGTTAAAGCAACCATGGAAACAGATAAAAGAAAGACGTTATCATTAAGCTCTTGCCTAGGGTTGATCTTTTCGCTGCAAAACACGGATTTAAAGCGACTTTACTCTTTCAGATACCTTTGCATCAACACGAAACAATGCTCTTCCGAAACGATGGGCTGGTTATCGATTTGTTTCTTTCACTACAAGAAAACATCAAGGATTCTGAGGAAAAAAATCGTCGGAATTTCGTCGGAATATCGTTATTCCGACGAAATTCCGACGAAACACGTCGTCGGAAATAATTCCTCGGAATTTCTTTTTTCCTCGGAAATCCCTCGGAATTTTCCGACGGAATTCCGAGGAAATAAATTTCCGAGGAAATTCCGAGGATCCCTTGTTTGTCGGAAAAGTCCTCGGAATATACCGAGAGAGAACTTCGTCGGGATAATTCCTCGGAAGTTCATCGATCGATGCGTGTTTGGACATATATACATCGATCGATAGGAGTATACCAACGGACTTTTTCCTCGGTTTATTCCGAGGAACTGTTCCCTCGGTATATTCCGACGGATCCGTTCCTCGGAATTTTCCGAGGGAGTTGTCCCTCGGAAAATTCCGAGGGAAATGTCCCTCGCTATATTTAAAAAAAAAAACGGATCGATCGATGCGTTTTTGTTCAAAAACGCATCGATCGATCTAGTGAAAAATATAATTAATTTTCTCGGAATGTAAAAAATATTAATTGTTTTGAAAAAATAAAATTTCTGAAATTTAAATTCGAAAATATGAAATTAAAAGTAAAATTGAAATCATATTAATTAATATTCAAAGTTTCACAAATAAAAATAAAACATTCCGAGATTGGGGGAAAAAAAAAACTACGGGTCTGGCACGTCCGGGAACACCTCGTTCGGGTACATCCTCTGCATCATCTCCATCATTTGCTGGTTCAGCCTCCTCTGTGCCTCATAGCCCGCCTGTTGAGCCGCCATCTGGGTCTCCAACAAAGATATACGATCATCTTTGTCCTTCAACTGAGCCGTAAGTACTTCTGGATCAACAAAGGGCGGTGGTGCAGAAGAAGGAGGAACCGACCGGGTGCGACGACCCAAACCGACCAAACGTCCCTTCTTCTTTGGAACCGACTGAATAGAAAAAAGCCAAATTTAGAAATTTAAACCAAGAAATAAATGAATTGAACTTTAAAAAAAAAAGAACTTACGGATTCAACGATTTCGTTGATTCGAAACCGGGACAAGTTGGTCGAAGCCGTCGAAGCGTCATCCTCGGTTTGAAGCTGAGACACTTCGTCTACCACCTGAGTTTGGACCAGGTCGACCACGTCCCTCACAAGACCGTCATCAATCTGGCCGGTCTTCTTGTTGGTATACGCCCTCCTCATTAGGGCGAGATCATCAACCGGCTCGCCATCATTTTCTTCCGCCTTGAAAAAAAACATAAAATTAAAGAAACATTAGAAATTAGAAGAAATGCACAATAAATTTAAATTCTGAAACTCAAATAATTGAAGAAAAAGCGGTTGAACTTACCATGCGATCTCCGAGAGTGGCAATAGATTGAGCACCCAAGTTATGCTTGTAGATGCCCTTCCCTTTACGGTCGCTCCTGCGGTTGGTGGAGTTGGTGGAAGAAGTTTCTTTCGTCTCCTCCTTATCCCAATGCGCACACAACTCCTTCCAGACCGTGTCGTTCATCGACTTTGGGACCTTTTAATTAAAAAAAAAGAAAAAGTTTAATAAATTAAAAAATAGTTTAATAAATTAAAAAATTGTTTAATAAATTAAATCGAACCTTATTGATTTCCCACTTCTTCTTCCACTCGTGGATCTGCTTCCCATAGTTGTCCATTACTTTATGGACGAAGTGGTGATAGATAAAGAGCGTCTCATCGGAATTCCAGTTGAACTCTTGCTGAAAAAAAAACACAATTAGTAGAAAATTTATATTAAAGATTAAAAATATAAGTAAAAAATTAGAATACTTACCGCAAACTGACGAAACCACAGAACCTGCTTGTCGGTTGGGAAGTGAGTGAAAGTCGGATGTCCACTGTCGAGGGCCGAGTACATCATACGGTTGATCCATGCGCTGATCCCGTTCCCGGATCGGTTGAACCTTATTAAAAGAACAAACGGTTAATAATGAATCCAAATTTAAAGAAAAAAAAATGTTTAATTACCATGTTTGACCCCGTCCATGTGGATACGGAGTGAGATACGGAAGATGGTCACGACCGGGCTGTTGAACCAACTCCGCAACCCTCATCACTCCCGGAGGACCCGGAGGAACAGGAGCGGATGCAGCAGCGGGAGCGAGAGGAGCATGAGCGGGTGCAGCAGAGGGAGATGTATGGTTGGAGCTGTGGGGCGAAGGGGAATCCTGAAAATGGCTGGAATCCCGAGACTGGCTCCCCGTACCACCACGACCACGACGCTGTCGAGGCCGGGTCTGATCATCATGAGACCTGTAAATTAAAAAAATATATTTAATAAATACAGAAATATATAAATTAATTTTTTTTATTAAAAAAAAATCCCAAATAATTTAATCACAGAAAAAGATTTATATATATTAATTTTTTTTAATAAATATATAAAAATAGTTCTAATAAACAAAAAATAGTTTTAATAAATAAAAATTGTTTAATAATTACAAAAAAATAGTTTTAATAATATATATATATGAAAAATATTTTTAAATCCCAAATAATAGTATTTAATCACAAAAAAAGTTTTATAGATATTTAAAATGTTTTGTAAAATCCAAAAAATCGAATTTATATAGAAATTTTTTTTTGTAAAATCCAAAAAATCGAATTTATATAGAAAAATCGTTTTGTAAAATACAAAAATCGATTTTATATACAAAAATCGATTTTATAAATACAAAAAATAAAAAAATTATAAAAAAATTCTAAATCAATTCAACAAAACAAATTATTCAACCAAATCACAATTCTAAACCTATTATACAACCAAATCACAATCCTAACCAATCACCCTAACAAAAATCTATCAAAACTACACAAAAACCTAACAAATAGAACCTAAGAGAGTGGGATAGGGTCCTTACATGATTTGTGTAAGAGAAGAGGGAGATCGCCGGAGATATCGTCGGATTTCAGGGGGAAATCGCCGGAGAGAAAGAGAGGAGTCGCGCAGAGGAAGAAGAGAGAAATGGGGAAGAAGAAGGGGCTCGTGGTTATAAAACCTAGGGTCCGACGGACATTATCCGTCGGAATTCTAATTTCAATTTTCGCGAAATATTTGCCCGGTAAAATGAAAATATTCCGAGGAAATTCCGACAGATAGTAAAATATCCGTCGGAATTTCCTCGGAATATTCCGAGGAAATACCGAGGAACTAGTGTTTGGGGTTTCAAAACATCAATTTTTTTTGCCGTATTTCATTTCTTATACAATTGTAATGCATACCATTGAGGATTCTTTGTATACATGAGCATAAACCATGAAATAACAAATTTCAAAACTAATTGAAAGTATTCCCTTTACCGTTCATTAAAAGGTATAAGTGTTTCTCTTATGTTGCGAGATTTCGTTCATACAATCGGAAAAGTGTTAATTATACGGTAAGGAACAAATTTTTGACTTCATAATGAACGTAAGACACTTAATAAGGGTTATATAGGTGTTATTCAAACGGCAAAACGTTGTTTTCGGTTTAAAAACCCTATTTCCTCGGAATTTCCTCGGATTATTCCGAGGGAACTCCGAGGAAACCCTCTTCTTCCTCGGAATTTCCTCGGAATATTCCGAGGAAATTCCGACGAACTAGTGTTTGGGGTTTCAAAACGTAATTTTTTAAAAAAAAACGCATCGATCGATGCGTTTTTGAACAAAAACAAATCGATCGATTACTAAGATGGACCGGGCCGTAAGATTGTGATCGATCGATGAGAGTATCCCATCGATCGATCGAGAATCTGAATTGTTCCTCGGAATGCCCTCGGAAAATCTTGTATGTTTTTTTAAAAACGCATCGATCGATGCGTTTTTGAACAAAAACAAATCGATCGATTACTAAGATGGACCGGGCCGTAAGATTGTGATCGATCGATGAGAGTATTCCATCGATCGATCGAGAATCTGAATTGTTCCTCGGAATGCCCTCGGAAAATCTTGTATGTTTTTTTAAAAACGCATCGATCGATGCGTTTTTGAACAAAAACAAATCGATCGATTACTAAGATGGCCCGGGCCGTAAGATTGTGATCGATCGATGAGAGTATCCCATCGATCGATCGACAATCTGAATTGTTCCTCGGAATTTCCTCGGAAAATCTTGTATGTTTTTTAAAAACGCATCGATCGATGCGTTATAGAACAAAAACGCATCGATCGATTACCAAGATGGCCCGGGCCGTAAGAATGTGATCGATCGATGCGTTATAGAACAAAAACGCATCGATCGATGCGTGTTCGGAAAACAGAATTATAAGGCAAAACCCGACCTTTTTTGGATCTAAACCTTAGAACTCTCATCCCCTCCGATTTCCCCTATAATTCGCCCCCCTTTCTCTCTCTATAATCATCCGATTTGAACAATTTTGGGCTCTATTCCACTTGATTTTTCGAGCTCTACCTGATTCCTACACTCGTCTTCACCCTAAGACAGGTATACTCCGCGAATCTCCACATTCTGAAATCGTGTTCTTGAGCAATTTTTTGGGTTTTGTGAATTTCTTATTTCCGTGTTGATTCCTTGATCAAATATGCATGAAACAGATGTTTAAACATGGAATAGAACACAATTGTCTGTGATCAACGAGTTTGGAACATGATTTGAGATGATTTAGGGATTGAGAATTTTTTTCAATTTGGTTTTTTTTATCACAACTCGATTTCGCTTTTCATTTTCATGTTGCTTTGAGTTCTTAATTGATTATAACCATGTTGAGAGCAATGATTCTATTTTGTAGAGAATGAAGCGCACGAAAACATCAGCAAAGAAAAACACACAAGAAGAGGGTTCGTCTCAGCTGGAGAAGCAAAGGCCAAAGAAGTGGGATAAGTCTGATACCACCCACTACAACAACATGAAGAAGGTAGCCGTTCCGGCTACACAACTAGCATGTCCTGAGACGATGACAATATTGGGAATCAAAGCAGACATTGAAGGACTGTTCCAGAACATGGGTCTAGGCCAACTATGCAACCTCAACGAACCCACTTATCCGGAGTTGGTACGCCAGTTCATAGCATCCGCATACGTCACCCGTCCCGATGATAGCCATCAGGAAGGTTTTCTGGCATTCGTAGTGCAGAAAGTATACTATGAGGTATCTTTCACAGACCTCTGCGGACTATTTGGATTGAGTGCAGGGGAGAGGACATCTGGTCTTTATTGGACTTCAGAGCTGTTGAACTTCTGGGAAACGATTGGCACAGGGGTTTATAGATCTTCTCAGGCAAAGGAGTCACTTATCCGGAGCCCAGTACTGAGATATGCCACACGCCTCATTGGCTCATTGCTATACGGGACAACCACAGCCGCATCAGTCACGCAATGGGAGTTGTGCCTCCTGTACCAAGGTGTGAGGCATTTGCTACCGGCATTTGGAAACTCTACATTCCCACCTGCTACTGCCTTCAACATGGGAGCGGTGCTGGCCGCAAACTTAGCAGGATACAAGGGGAAAGTAACCAAATCCAAGAGCAATGCATGTGGATTTGGTGCAGTGATTACTCGGATCCTTAGACATGTGGGTGTAGACTGCGAGAACCAGCAGGTAGCACTGGACAGATCGAACAACATTGCTTGGAACTACCTGGATGTCATTTCTCTAGTAAGTAAGGAGTTCATAGCTGGTCCCCACTCGAGGATCCATCGGGATGGTCCTTACGTCTACGTATTCCAGGACCGAGCGAAGAAAACACTCTACTGCCACCTGCCTCAGATCGGCCTGACTGCTCTACTTTCAGAGGCTGCAGTTGAGTTCCTACCCCCTGCTACCGCACTAGTAGACAAGCCATCCTTCTTCACGCCAAAATATCAGACCAAAGGCAAGGGCGTGGTTGATGAAGAAGGACAAGATGAGGCTGCACAAGCCATTCCAGATGATTCACAACCCCATCAGCTACTCCCATCAGACTCCAGCCAGTACAAGCTGCAAGAGCTTCCACCGAACGCCACTTCGCGCCAGCAACAACATTGGAGAGATCAGAGCATAAAGACAAACAACGACATGCTACACAAGATCTGGGCTGCCATTTCACGTATCAGGCCGTGTCGTTGCCAAAAGGATGATGTAGTTCATCGGGACAACTCTCCATCCAGCTCTGGTTCGGGTTCGAGTGGTACACACAGGGTAAGAAAGAGGTCCAAGAGACCCAACGATGCAGGAACATCTGGAGCAGGAGACGAGGAGTAGGAGCTATCACCGGCTATTTTATTTTCTTTTCTATTCTAACGTTTTATGGTCTTATTTTCTGTTAATTTTGAACTGAGTTTTTTTTTAGGTTTCTTAATTATGAGTTCGTATTTCTTTTACATGGTTTCTTTGTTTTATTTGGTTGTGTTTTGTGTAGCTTTTAATTCGTATTCAGCTTTGCCTTGCTAGATAAACCAAATAACTATTATCCGAGGAAAGAGGTTATATCAAGTGTTCCTCGGAATTTCCTCGGTATTTCTTAAAAAAAAAAAAAATAAGTTCAATGGTAGTCTGTTTCCGAGTCATCATCACCAGATGAATCTGAATCTGGATCTTGGTGAAACTCTCCAATCACTGGTTCATCCTCTACGTGAACGACGGCTTCCTCTCCAAAGTCGGTTAAATCGACTACAAGGCCAACTCCAGCTAAATCTTCTGCTGCACTACAGTTGCCGGATGTGCTTGGTTGTAGTGGGTCTTCCAGCTCAGAACTTCCCTGAACTCGGCCTCTCGGGTTGAGTCTTGTAACAGTAACCCATGGATCATCTCTGTTCCTTACCCGGGGGTACTTGATATAACAAACCTGTAACATTTAGAAAAATTATAAATTAATACACATGATGATGAATCATTCTGAATAATTAACATTTAATTACCTGATCGGCCTGGGAAGCAAGAATGAAAGGATCATAATATTGCAGCTTTCGCCTCGAATTTACTGATGTAACACCAAATGCATCTGTTCTCACACCTCGATCTGGGGTGTTGTCGTGCCAATCACAATAGAAAACAGTACAGCGCAATCCAACCATGCCCAAATACTTGATTTCCAAAATCTCATGTATGTGTCCGTAGTATACATCATCTCCTGATGCAGAACAAACGCCAGCATCATAAGTCGTACTCGAACGTCTCCTCTTCTGAGTTGTGAATGCATATCCTCGAGTACAAAATCTCGGATATGACTTCACAACAAAGTTTGGTCCAACGACCATCTCACGTATCCAATCGTCAAATGTTTCACCTCTGGCCAAACCAGCAGACACCTATTAATAGCACATATATATATATTATATCAATAAATGTGAATTAGTATAAATATGTGATAAAATATATTTTAATTTGTTTAAAGCACTCACATAAGTAAACATCCATCCAGTAAATTCTCTCTGCTTCATTTCTTCTAGTTCGTCCTCTGTGGCGTATCTATACTCGAACCGCTTTTCTGCCATGAAAATCCTGTATATGATGACAATAATGTAATTAATTAAGATTTAAATTTCAACTTGTTAAAATAAAAATTTGTAAGCTCATTTATTTACCTCTCATATTGAAGAACGTCTTCGCAGTTGGTGAGCAAATATGTTTGCAAATGACTGCGCTCCTGCTCAGTAAGTCGACGGTCCTTTGGTTTTCCGCTAAGTCGTCCAACGTCTGTGAAAATGTCTGGAACCGTAACATGATATGTTGCCCGTTCGCCTCTATCATCATGCCGAGCAGGTCTTCTGTTTTTGGTCTGAACTTCTGCTGGAAAGTAGTACTCGGCAAAGTTTGAAGTTTCTTCATTGATCATCTGTGCGACTATAGAACCTTCCACCCTACTTAAATTTTTCACCATCTTCTTCAAATGGAACATATACCGCTCATACAGATACATCCATCTATACTGCACAGGACCACCAAGTTCCAATTCTCTTGCCAGGTGAATAACAAGATGCTCCATAACATCAAAAAATGAGGGAGGAAATATCTTCTCAAGGTTGCACTGAATCACGGCTATGTTAGTCTTCAAATTTTCAATACCTTCAAGAGTCACTGATCTCGTGCATAAATCGCGGAAGAAACCACTTATCCCTGCAATTGCTTCATGAACATTTCGTGGTAATAGTTCCTTGAAGGCGAACGGAAGGAGGCGCTGCATCATTACATGGCAATCGTGGCTTTTCAAGCCAGTAAACTTTCCTTCCTTTCTGTCGATACAGTTACGCAAATTTGATGCGTAACCGTCTGGAAATTCCACATCGTTTGAAATCCAATCAAAGAACGCATCTTTTCCCGCTGCATCAAGTCGGTATATGGGAAAAGGAGCCCTACCATTCTCATCAACATGAAGTTCTGAACGAGCACATATATCGACTAAATCCAGTCTTGACTTCAAATTATCCTTTGTTTTACCTTGAACATTAAGGATCGTGTTCATGAGATTGTCAAAAAAGTTCTTCTCAATATGCATGACATCTAAATTATGCCTTAGCAGATGATCCTCCCAGTATGGCAGATCCCAGAAAATACTTTTTTTGTGCCAGTTATGTAGTTCTCCAACAGCATCTACCGGAAAACGCTCATGTCCACCGACTTCTGGCGTCCTTTCTGCACCAAAATCTCTTAGTTGTATCTTCAAATCTTTCCCACAAATTTCCGGAGGTGGACTGTCAAACACCCTCTTGTTCTTCGTAAACAAATTCCTACTCCTACGATATGGATGATCAGGTGGTAGGAATCTCCTGTGACAGTCAAACCAACACGTTTTCCTTCCGTGCTTTAGTTGGAAAGCATCAGTGTTATCTTGACAATATGGACATGATAGCCTTCCATGCGTTGTCCATCCAGACAACATACCATATGCTGGAAAATCACTTATTGTCCACATTAGTACTGCCCGCATTTGAAAGTTTTCTTTACACGAAACATCGTATGTTTCAGCACCTTGAGCCCATAGTTGTTGCAACTCATATATTAGTGGCTGAAGAAACACATCAAGTGATCTCTTAGGATGCTCTGGTCCGGGAACGAGAATCGAGAGAAACAAAAACTCTCGTCGCAAGCACAAGTTTGGGGGGAGGTTGTATGGTGTAAGAATGACGGGCCATAGAGAATACTGTCTTCCACTCTTGCCAAACGGACTGAAACCATCAGTACATAATCCAAGGTAGACATTTCTTCTCTCATACGCAAAGTCGGGATACTTTGATTGGAAATGCTTCCACGCTTTTGCATCTGAAGGATGTCTGATCTCACCATCTGTTGAGTGCTCCGCATGCCATCTCATTGGTTGCGCTGTGCGTTCAGACAGATACAACCTCTGCAACCTTTCCGTCAAAGGTAAATACCACATCCTTTTATATGGCACTGGAACTCTTCCACTCGTATCTTTATAACGAGGCTTTCCACAAAATTTGCATGTAACCCGCTGTTCATCCGCCCTCCAATAAATCATGCAGTTGTCGCTGCATACATCTATTACCTGATACGATAAACCAAGACCAGCTACGAGTTTCTGAACCTCGTAGTATGAACCAGGAGCTACATTATCCTCGGGTAGAATACCTTTTACAAAATCAGCAATCGCATCCACACAGTCTTCAGCCAAATTATAATCTGTTTTAATGCCCATCAATCTTGTAGCAGATGATAAAGCTGAATGACCATCTCTGCAACCTTCGTACAATGGTTGCTTTCCAGCATCCAACATATCATAAAATCTCCTAGCTTCTGCATTGGGTAAATCTTCCCCTCTAAAATGATCATTTACCATCTGCTCAGTACCTACACCATAATCTACATCCGTTCTAATTGGTTCTTCTAATCTAACCGCTGGCTGAGGTTCACTAGTACTACCATGTTCATAATCAGTTTCCCCATGATGATACCAAATTTTGTAACTTCGTGTAAACCCACTCAAATATAGATGAGTCCAAACATCCCACTCTTTAATAACCTTTCTATTTTTACAATTAGAGCAAGGACATCTTAACATACCTGTTTTTGCTTCCGGTTGTCGGTGAACTAACCCCATGAATTCAGTTATACCTCGTTGGTATTCTTCCGTAAGCAATCTCGTGTTCGGATCCAAATGAGGTCGATCGATCCAAGAACGAAAATAATTTGAAGAAGACATATTTTTTATGAATCAAATTCGTGTGTAAATAGAGTAAGAGGGAGGATGAAGATATGAAGTGAATGAAGAGGAAGAGGAGTGCTTGTATTTATAGTTTAAATCCTGCCGACATACCGAGGAAATTCCGACGGAATTCCGACGGACAAAACTAGTTCGTCGGAATTTCCTCGGAATTTTGTAAAATCCCCCAACGGCTCTCCAACGGCTATAATATTTCCTCGGAATTCATCGGTTTTTTCCGAGGAACACAATTTTCCTCGGAATTTCCTCAGAATATTCCGACGGACTGTAGTTTCCTCGGAATTCCGTCGGTATATTCCGAGGAAATTCCGAGGAAACCCAATTTTGTGTTTCCTCGGAATTTCCTCGGAAATTCCTCGGTATATTCCGAGGATTTCATTTTCCGTCGGAATGTCTGTCAGAATATCGATGTTTTCTTGTAGTGTTTGTAGTGGAGGTAGACAGAGAAAAAAAAATCAAGGATGTAAAGTTTCTGAAGCTGTTGTTTCTTGTGAAGAGATATATATTATTAGCACTTCTTCCACTTTTAAATTGACAGTAACCATACAAACGTGTCTTGCCTACCAAATAACACAGCCAATTTTTAAGCTTTTTGTTAAATGTATACATTATCAAATATGAAGCCAGAATTTATTGGACATCAAGAAACTTCAGAAGAAGAAAATATATCTATATATCGCATGAGGATGATGATGAATTAGTTGCAAATCCATTTCATTCATTTGTAAAAATCCACTTATTTTGATTTTGAAATTTATATCATTGATAGCGAAATCTGTTTGTTTGATTTTGAAATCAAGGGATTTGTCAAAGATTTGTAAATCTAATTTTTTTCTAAATCCACTAAAATACTAGAACCAATAACCCCTACTTACTAATATTTTTAATCCCAAAATAAATTTACACAGAATCTTAAAATTTTATAACTATTATACGTGTTAGATTTGAGAATAATCATGATTAGACTTTGTTTGAAAATTTGTTATAAAATTTCATTGTTTTTAAGAATTTTTTTTATCTTCTAATAGTTTGTGACAAGTTTTCATCAAATAATTATAATTAAATAAAAAGTTAATAAATTAATAGATTTTTGGGAGAATATCAATTTTAACAAGTTTGATACCATTTTTCAAATTTATTTTTAAAGGATAATTATTTTCATAAATACCTTAAATTTGTGATTAAAATAATTATATTAACTCTCAAAAATTATTTATAAATAATTAAGAATTTTAAAAAAAAATACTAATAGAAGTTTATAAACCAAACCTAACCCCTAAATACTAAACCCTAAACAATAATCACTAAATCTTAATTTCAAATGTGAAGGTATTTTGATTAAGACTTACTTTAAACAATTTCTCTAGATTTTTTGGGTTTTTGACCCTACTCAATGGGAGCTGCTCGTCAATTGTTCAGAGTCAGTGTCTTAGGTTTCTTTGCTTTTAATGGTGGAAGTACTTGCTCTCCGTGCAGCTCTGTCATCAGTACAACAATTATACCTTTTCAAAGTTTGGATGCGTTATGACTTTCAAGAGCTCATCCTAATTATCATCTCAAAATTCTATCAGCTAAAAGCTCTATAGTGTGTTCTCACAGATATCTTCTTCTTTTAGCTTCATCTATTTTTTTTTTCATCCCTGGAAAGCAAAATATGATAGCAGATTCTTTTGGCAAAATCTGCTTTATGTAATGCTTCTTCCATGTTATACTAAACTTTGGTTTATAATAGTATACCGTTCAGAATAAAAGATTAATAGATTTTTTAATAATAGATTTTTTTAATAATGTACTACAAATTAAAGTTACAACTTGTTTTGTCATCAGTTCGTATCAATCAGTAACTAGCATTTAGTCTTTCTATCATCACAAACTGAATCTTGACTTTCAGTCACAATTGGTAACACGGTAAACATTGTCACAATTACGTTACGCATATTATGCTATATATTTCTGTCACACTTATGTCACTAACCGTGAAAAAAATTGGTTACGTCTAAATGAGTCACAATATTGTGACAAACCAGTTACTGATTTGTGATGTATAAATTTAGTCACAAAATCGTCAATGATGTCACAAACTTGTTACGGATAATTTTAGTCATAAAGTTTTGTCACAATATGTCAAATTTCTTGTAGTGTTAGCGGAATATAAGAAACCGTCTCTTAACTTTTAAATAAAAAAACTAAGAACCGGGATCATGCTCTAAGAAACTTCTATTGATTAGTTTTTACTTTTTACCCCCTCTTTTTTGACGTCCCTTTTACCCTCTCCTTATGTTGTCATTAGGCCTGGGCATTTCGGGTATCGGTTTGGTTCGGTTCGGGTATTTCGGGTTTCGGGTAGTTCGGATAGGGGCTAGAGGATCCATTTAGTACTTGACATATTTTTGATTCGGTTCGGTTCGGATAGTTTTGAGTTCGGTTCGGTTCGGATAGTAAATGTAGGAACCGGAAAATATCTGGAAAAATTTCGGTTCTCATTTGGATCGGGTTCGGGTTCGGATAGTTCGGGTAGTTTAGATAATTTGGATAAAATATCGGTTATTTAGGGTAAAATATTAAATAATTAGGATGATTTACATAAAAAATTTGGATATTTCGGATTACTTTGGACATTTCGGATAAAACTATCTGGATAGTTTCGGATACTTTCGGGTAGTGATACTTTATAATAATTTAGTTATCCTCAACTATTTTGAGATACTTTTAATAGAATTTTAAATAAAAATATATATTTATTGATGTTATATGTATATATAATTAATATTTTTATATATTCGGATACCCGTTTGGTTCTCGGTTCGGTTCCGGTTCGGTTCGGTTATTTCGGATATAAAAATATAGGAACCGTTCGGATATTTGAGGGTATTGGTCCGGTTCCGGTTTCGGACATTTCGATTCGGTTCTGGTTCGGTTCTTCGGTTCCGGTTATTTTGCCCAGGCCTAGTCGTCATCATCACGTACTCTTATATACGGGCGGGTGCGAATACTATTAGGTATAACAAAATATTTAAGTTTGATATTATATGGTAGAATAAAGGATGCATGTCGTCACGTTATAAGCATCAGAGGATTAATATTTATTAATCATATGACCAGTTCCGTCTTCTTGTAAGCGACACTTAAATTTTGGCCTGTGATGACCTTTCGGGTTGTTTACGGTACCCTTTCCATTAGTTAAAAGACAACGTTTCTAAAATATATTCTTACATTTAAGCAGTTTTTAAAACATACCCCAAATCTTTGACAAATCTTGAATGTTTAATTAGTCATTAATGTCATGCTGTCACTACACTTCCAAAAACTATTATAGTTTTGGCTTGACGATTTTCTGAAATATTGCGTTCATACGTTAATGCAGAGATAACGTAAAGTATTTAACCGTATGTTATAGTTTTAAAGACTGGAGATCTGTTTAAAACCGGTTATGGACCTTATGGTCTTTTATGTACAGAGCCTATAAACCATAACTTAACGTTCAAAACTAGTTCTAATACAATTCATTGAAAGTATTTGCCATCAGTTGACAGTGATAGTGATACATAACCAAACCAACCAAGAACCTTTAAAGAAAATTATGAAAAATAGAACTATAAGTTTCCAGCACTATTTTTCAACTGTTGTTGAACTATATTATTCACCTTCCTTAATAACTAAACTACCATCCAACACGTACGATGATTTTTTCCATAATCGGCATGATAAATAATATATTTGTTTATGAGTTTATTTGACAAAATCAGCAAGACAGATTATTACCAGTACTTAATCTAAAGCAAAGTAAAATCAAAAAAAATTTGGCTGTGTTTTAAATTATTTTATCAATATTTTTGGATTATTTATGTGATTCTAATCTTTTTTTAACGCTGATTTATTATGATATCACAATTATGAGAAAGATTACATAGACGATCCGACAACCGACAATACTACATGTGTTATAAAGATCTACGCCTAACTGCGTCACCTGAGCCGTCCTACGAAGATCACGCCTGACTGAGTTTACTTGCACCATGTTGAAGATCTCTTGTAAGTCTTTCTTCCGTAGCCTGGATAATTGTTTAATAAATCGGTTTCTCCGGGAATTGAAACTTGGACCTACTCGTGTAGAAGCATTTATGTGATTCTAATTAACTCATTGTAATTTCAATAAATCGGTATTAGACTATTTTAAGTCATTCTCTATTGTTACTGACAATAATAGAATTAGTAAGAGACATCGCAGCATATGTATTCAGTATTCATATCATATATAAAAAGCCTCAAGACAAAAAAAAAAAGTAATTACTAATTAGCAATCACATTTTGTATTTACACAAACAAAATATTAACAGGCAAAACCCCAAAAAAAGTGAAAATAGTAAAAATATGGAATTTGCAAAACATATTCATCAGTTTTAAGAGAAGAAAATCAGAAACTTAGTAATGAAAATTTAATCTCAAAACCCAATGAATAGTTTACATATTGACTAATTCTGTACAAAAAACTTCAAATAGTTGCCGCCAACTTCAATTCCCTATTGAATTTAGCCTTGGAGGAGTGTCTCCGGCGATACTCTTTGTTATTCCCGGAAGGCTCCACCACATCCGCCGCGAATCTCACCTTCTTCTTTATCACCGCATTGTCTGGTGATCCTAAAACAAAATGAACTGCCTCCAATTTGTCAAACTGTTCATAATAAACTTTACAAAAGAAAATATAGAACATGAATTTGTTAACGTACGGATTTCAAGTTCGAACTTGTCCAAGTAATCGGAGAGGAGACGCTTGTGGAATTGACTTGCAACGAACACCACGCTTCCTGAGACGGCGAAAACAGCCATGAAACCTAACGAACTCTCCATATATATCTCTTCCCTAAGGTTTTATTCTGTTACTAATAAAATCGATCTTAATTCTCTGAGAATAAATAAACAATGATAAGTTTGGTTGCATTAATTAGGGGAAGATGCTAGGAAGGAGAAGGGATCAGGAGACATGATCGGAGAAGATAGACGGAGAAGCAGAGAGGAAGAGAGAAATGGAAGAAGCATTGCGTAAAAAAAATTAACAAGAAGGACAGAGAGGATTGATCGAAGAATAGCGTTGTATAAAAAGAGAGTTTTTATTTTCTCTTTATTTTGGTCAACAAACAAACAACTCATAATTAAATATGCATAAATCCAATTAATAATAATAAAATTGTGTACTATTTTTATATTTTTTGTTTCTTTGTTATAGTTTCTTCTATGAATTGAAAAAGCTTCACCAGTCACCACCTCTTCGTATTTTTGGTGTCTTTCTCAATAGAATAGAACAATTTGAACTCTCTCACTTTTTTTGGTTTCTTGTTCTAAATGATGTCACAAAAATTCCAAAAATATAACACAGAGAGTGTCAGGCACTTGATTGTTTCTATATTTTTGTTTTTGTTTTCTTATTGAAAATGGGGATAAGAACTTCCCCATTGCAAGGTTCTAAAAGAAGATACTTTTATAAGAACCTGCTGCAAAATTTTGGACACACATATATCTATTTTTATTAGTTAACTTTTGTTTAGAGAAATTAAATTTAAATATAGAAACACAATACATTAATAAAAGATTTACCTTTTATTGCTCAGAACCTCAGATACACATTTTTATGGATGAGTATGCTTTAAGGCGGGAATCCTCAAAGCTAGAGATTTCATGTATATTTTTATTAGTACTATTATGTTTTGTTTTATTTTTAGGCTTTTACAAATCAACTTGTTTTTTTTTCATTAGTCAAGTCACCTTTGTTTGCCTGTATGAAAAAATATTGAGGGATACAACTGCCAAGTTCTATATAGAATGGTCGTTTTGTCAAATGGATGAAGGATAGGAAGTTTGCTTTCAATATAATAAAATATCAAATGATTTTTTCATAGGGTAACATAAAATAAATAGAGGTGATGGTGACGTCAAACAATAGATATCGAAATGTGGGTATTAATAACGGGCATTAAACGCTATTAATTCGTTTTAATAGTGTTCCTTAAAACGCTCTGAGAGCGCCCGTTATCGTAGCTCCGACCCTTTTCATAGCGGATCTTTCGAATGCTATAGTTAAATAAACAAAGATAGCAAATGTTTCGTGTTATTAATTTGTTTTTAATTATCCGAAAATTTATTAAAAATAATTACCAAACTATATTAAAAACTACACCTAAACATATTTAACCAAAACATTATTCATAATTAAATAATTCAAAATTAAATCGAAAATTAATTCATAATTAAAAATTAAATTTTATTTATTAATTAAAATCAGTATACAAATAACTGGTTTACAATTAATATCGGTTTATTTCTTAAATTTGGTTTACACACAAACCGGTTTATTAAATTAACCCTATCTAAACGAAACATAATAAACCAACCAAAACTAAACCTAATCTACGCCGCTGCCTTCCTCTTTCGTCACCTTCCTCTTCCATCTTCCTTACGTCTATGTCTTCTCCCTCTTTCTCTCTTTCTTCTTCTTGCTCGGATCCATCTCCACCAACAAAGCTTCTTCATATTCGGCTTCTTCCTGTAACAAGAACAAACAAATCAAAAATTAAATTAATTTTGAAATCTAAAACTTAAACTTCAAACTTTTACACTATCAGAAACTGATCAAATTGAAACTCAAATCCTAAACAGCTTAGATTAATTTCAAAATTGTCTTAAACTTAAGAGTATCAATTGAAATAAGATCAGTCATAAACAGAAACAGATTAATCAATCTTCTCAAACCAAAACAGAAACAGATAGCACAGATTCTACACAAGCAAACACAAATCTGATTTCTCTGCAAGAATATGAAAACTCAAAACTCAGAATTGTGATCAAAGAACTCTATTTTAACAGATCTCAACACCACAAACAACAGATCGATTAAATTTCAGCAGAATATGAAACGACCAAACAAATATCAGAGACAAGATGAAGAGCACCCCCGGCCGAACTTTATCTCTTCTTTATTCTCTCGGTCTCCTCTCTCTCCAAAGAGGCCGTAAACGATGGATTCTGGGGAAGAGAGGACCAAAACGGGATGGCATCAACTTGAGGAAGAGAACAAGGCCGTAGACACGAAATCGAGGCTTCAAAATCGATGGGAGAGATGAGAGCAAAGAAGATGAAAAGACTAAAAAAAAAGGATCTGTCGGCAGAGAGAGGGAGCCAGTGAGGGAAAATGAAAAAAGAAAAAAAAAGAATCTTGACCTTTGATTTAATATAATCTAACGGTTGAGAAGGTAATCCGTGTATATAGATCTAATTGGCCAAGACAACTTTGTCTTTCTTTTTTATTTTCTTGTGTCTTGTATTTCATTATTTGATGATTTTTTTTGTGCTTATCTTTGTTTAAAGTAATGTTTTATTCAAAATTTATATTTTGCAGTTTATAATTTAAGTTTAAATTTTACAATTTTGAAATTGGGAATAAATTTTAGTGTGGAGCTATTTTTAAGATTTAAGATTTAAGTAGAGAATATTAAATTTGAAGTTTAGTTAACTAATCTGAATATATGGGGCTTGGAGTTATGATAAGATTTGAGATTATTGTTTGAAAATTATAATTTGATAGTTTGTATTAAGATTTGGATGTAGAGTTTAGGGTTTGAAGTGTAATGTTAAGGGTTTGAAGTGTACTATATAAACCCCTAAACTACTATATATATATTTTAGTAGATTAGTATTTATTCTAAAGTGAAGTTTAAGATTTACAAGATTAACATTTTAGATTAAATTAATAGTTTAGGATTAAAAAATAATTTTAGTTTTACAATTTACTTTTTAAGTACGAGTATCTTCAATGTTTATGATATAGCACTGTTGTTTTTACTAAATATAGTTCATTATGATTTAGAGGTTTAGAGTTATGAAAGTATAAGGTTTAGAGTTGTATGTAAAGGAATTTGTGATTAAGATTCAGATTTCAAGTTTGTTAAATTCTAAAAATTTAGATTGGAAGTATATATTTAGTGGATGAATGGCTTATGTTTGAAGTTAGGATTTAGGGCATAGAATTTGATGGCGAATTTAAGGTTTACATTTAAGATTTGAATGGAGTTTTAAAAATTAGATTTAAAGTTTAAGTTTAAATGTTGGGTTTAAAATCAGAAAAAGACGTTATATAGTATTTAGAATATCATTCAAGCTTGAACTTTAGGGTTTAGGGAATTAGATTTAGGGTATTAGATGGATTCAGGTTGCATTATTATATTTATATTGAACTGTCTTTTCATATAAAGATTAAAAGTTTTTAATTTTTTTTTAAAGTTCAAAATTTAGACTTTGATTATATTTATGGTCTAGGGGTTAAAAATATATTTAGAGTTTAGGGGTTAAAATAAGTCTAGCTAGTCACTTTGTTAAAATTATATATAAGTTTATAAATAGAAATGATAAAATCTTTAAAATATATATTGCAATATGATTAAAAAATATAATTTTCTCTAATAAAACATAAATAAATCATAAAATACAATATGCTTTTCCATTAAAGATTCAAAACATACAAAATCAATTCATCAAACACATGAATTCAAAGCAAAATACAACACACTCGGTGATGAAGTCTTGCATTGTTATCCTTGTTGCCATAGTGAAGTCTGCATAGAACCCATGACCAAGAGGCTCTTTTTCACGACAGTCTTCAAGGTCCAGCCCTTACATCTATATACATTTACACCATTGTTATGTTACACACAACAACACAATCACAAGCATGTTTTTGAGGTTGCAAAACAATTCCTAAGATCGCTACCTCTGCAATCAAGTGTTGAGAAGCAATTTTTGCTAGTTACCGCAGTCGCCTCCTCTGCTCACTACCACTGCAGCTTCCATTGTTTTCTGTCAAGTAAATGCCAACGTCTGTTATAGTCCACAAAACACTTTCTTAAACAAAACTAAAGTGAAGATCTTTCTTTACCTTACTATTTTCAGTGTGGAGCACAAAGGTGCCTTCATTGCGTACATCTATATACAAGAAGTAAAGGCAAACCGTGGAAGAACTTTTGGGGCTATATACCATAGAGTTAGTAGCATACAAGTGAAAGTAAAAGAGAGAGATAGTTATGTATAAACCTTCTTTAGATTCTCAAGTATACTGAACTAAGCAAAAGTAGATTTGTATATGCATGGACAGGCTCGATCAAGAAAGCTAATGATGTCATAAAGGACACAATCACACCTGAGCTTAAATAAGAGCCTGCAAGTGTCACAGCTCTAACTGAGAACACAGACAAAGATCCGAGATAAATAACTTGAACGATCTGAGGGATAAGCGACTTAAATTTCTTCTTCTTAAAACGTTCAGACAGATCAGCACTAGCAAACCTCTGAAACCTCACAGTCTCAGAAACTCTGCCTTATTAGCCTTCACAAACAAAATTGAAGGAAGCACCTGTAGATAAAAACATCCACTTAAGTCATAAAAAAAAACTGTAAGAACAAGAGGAATCAGAGTCTAATACTTCATTCAAGTAGGCGGAGAGTAACACATTCACACATATTAAGATTCAATCTTTGTACAACATACTGTAAAAAAGGTAACAACTTTCTCCTTAACAGAATCAATTGAAATAAGATCAATCATAAACAGAAACAGATTAATTACTCTTCTCAAACCCAACCAGATTTCAACACCACAAACAACAGACTGATCAAATCTGATTTCTCTGCAAGAATATGAAAAGTCTAAACTCAGAATTGTGATCAAAGAACTCTATTTTATCAGATTTCAACACCACAAACAACAGACTGATCAAATCTCAGCAGAATATGAAAAGGCCAAACAAAAATCAAAACAAAATCAGAGAGAGAGAGAGCTTGACCGGCGAGGTTCATTGCAAACAAGAGACAATGAATAGCCTTCACTACAAGAAAACGTGCCAATAACAACGAAGATTTACGACGAAAATATTTCGTCGTAAATTTACATGGTGTTTACAACGCAGTTACGAGGAGACCAACTTTCGTCGTAAACGCCATGTAAATTCACGACGAAATATTGTTTGTCGTAAAATCCATGTAAGTTTACGACGAAAGTACATGGAATGAGAAATACGTCGTAATCGTTACATCGACATTACAACGAAACATGTTACCGTTATATTTAGGTGAAAACGTGTATTCAATGTGCTTTAACTTACCAAATTTCGTCGTAAAGTCGTTGTAAATATTATGTTAAAACCATGTAAAATCCATGTAAAACATTCTTTGTAAAATCGTTGTTATATTTCAACTACCCAACTAGAAAATTTCTCTATATATATGTCATTTCCCACAACTCTCTTCCTCACAACACACAAACGGAAAAAAAAAATCCGAAAAAAAAATCAGAAAAAAAAAGATTTCAAAAAAAAATCTAAAAAAAAAATGGCCGGTGGCAGTAGTATTTACGAGTTACGGAGTTGGATGTATTTGCACAAAGATTCTGACGGAAGGGTGACGAACGCATTTCTGAGCGGGCTAGAGACATTCATGCACCAGGCGGGCTGTACACCGATCACGCAAGAAAGCGGTAAGATGTTCTGCCCCTGTCGGAAATGCAAGAATTCAAAATTTGCACGTAGTGAAACTATATGGAAGCATTTAGTAAACAGAGGATTTACACCACAGTACTACATTTGGTATCAACATGGAGAGGGTTATGGGAGAAATGAAGCTAGTAGTAGTAATAATAATTTTGAGGATGCTCATCATAGTGAAGAACCGAATCATTTGCATAATGAATATAATTATCATCAAGATCAGGAGCAGAAGGTAAATCATGATAGGGTTCAAGATATGATTAGTGATGCATTTTTAGAAACAACTACAACAATAGCTGATGGAACTGGAAATGTAGAAGAACCTAATTTGGATGCAAAAAGATTTTATGAAATGCTAGATGCTGCAAATCAACCAATCTACACTGGTTGTAGAGAAGGTATCTCTAAATTGTCTCTAGCAGCTAGGATGATGAATATTAAAATGGATCATAATTTACCTGAGAATTGCATGGATGCATGGGCGGAGTTGTTTAAAGAGTATTTGCCAGAAGACAACGTGTCTGCTGAATCTTATTATGAGATTCAAAAATTGGTTTATAGTCTTGGGTTGCCTTCGGAGATGATTGATGTTTGCATCGATAACTGCATGATCTACTAGAAAGAAGATGACAAGTTAGAAGAGTGTCGATTCTGTAAAAAACCACGATTCAAACCGCAAAGCCATGGGAGGAATAAGGTACCGTACCAAAGGATGTGGTACCTACCAATTACAGACAGATTGAAAAGATTATATCAATCTGAGAGGACTGCTGCGTCGATGAGGTGGCATGCGGAACATGTCCAGAGAGATGGTGAGGTTGCACATCCATCAGACGCAAGAGCGTGGAAACATTTCAACAAGGTACACGCAGATTTTGCTACAAATATTCGGAATGTCTATCTGATATCTTGCATATTTACATTGTTTTATCCATTCATCCATGTGCATTTTGATCATATAGACTAGGATTTAGCCATGTTTAGGTTGCATTTTGCATACATGAGTCTTTATCAGGTATTGGAGTACCACATGGAGTTCTTGGAGACATTTGGGTGCGTTTGGAGCTTAAAAGAGGTGATTAAGGTGATCATTGGACGAGCAATGCATGGGAGCGACCTACCGGAGCGACTCCATGAACTCGCTCGCCATTTACGCTTCGGAGCGACCTCCTAGAGCGACAAGGCAAAGTCGCTCCAGCTCCTAGAGCGACCTCACCACAGCGACACCCAGAGGTCGCTCGGGTTGTGTCGATTTGAGAGCGACGAACAAGCCGGGAGCGACTTCCTAGAGCGACACCCTAAGGTCGCTCGCGTTTATGGTTTCTGAGCAAGCCAGGAGCGACGTCGTCGGAGTAACACAGCCAGGTCGCTCGCGAGGAGACGACCCGGGAGCGACGTCTTCGGAGCGACACAGCCAGGTCGCTCTCGAAGAAATGACCCGGGAGCGACCTCTCGCAGCGACGTGCCGAGGTCGCTCCGCGTCTATTTGTTTGGCCGAATTCATGTTTTCTCAAGGGCCTTTTGGTCATTTTATTATGCACGTTTTACACTTTCTAAACCTATGTTTTAAGTACCTTTGGTAGCCACCAAGGAAGGAGATCTCTTTTTGGGAGAACAACTAGTAAAACTTCTTTGATTGAGATTTCATTGCTTTCATCTTGTGTTTTTGTTGATTTCTTATTTATTTCTCTACATGATTAATCTGAAATCCAATATGGGTTTAAGAAGAATCATGGAAATTTGTGAGTAATCACCTTTTGAATTCATGGGTTAGGGAGATTAAGGGTGATTAGGTTAGTTCTAGGATGTTTTAGTGTAGATAATTCTTGTTCCTTGCTAGTAGAGTATTCATAATGCATCTTCTGAGTTGGCCACTCAAAAGTTGATCAATAGGCATTTCCCACCCAAAAGGTGTTCGATGAAATGTCTGAGACAACTCTCCTAGGCTTTTAGTATACTTTGCCAAAGACATTTGTTGTTAAAGGTGCTAAGATAGCTAATAGACTTGTTAGTAATGATTGCTTTCACATTATTCAACCAAAGACATTTGATGTTTGAGATATGTTTGCAAATGAGCATTCATCTAGACATAGAGCTTGCTTAGAATTGTGTCTAGGCTTAAGGTCGATAGTTTGATTGATCATTTGCCATCCTTAGTTCGATACTTGATCACCCAAAGTGTAATCTCTATGCCCATGAGTTCTCTTTTCCCTTAGTCAAGAAAGTATCATTCTGTAATTGCTTTCTAGTATTAGTAGTAGTTTAAAACCCATCTAAATCATTGGTTGCACTTAGATTAAGTGAGTACTTGCATTCTCATTGCTTCGAATTCACTCAGAACTGGTTACGCCGTACAATTTACCGCCGGATATGTGCATGGAACAAGAATTTCAATTTTTGACCATATTAATCCCTGGGCCGAAGCATCCAAAACGGTCTCTTGATGTTTTTCTTCAACCGTTGATAGAAGAGCTAAAGCAATTGTGGTCAGAAGGGGTGAGGATGTACGATTGTTCCTTGAAAAACAATTTTACGATGCGAGCAGTTCTGCTGTGGACGATAAGTGATTTTCTTGCTTATTAGATGTTGTCAGGCTGGACAACACATGGAAGATTATCTTGTCCATATTGTCTTGGATCGACGGATGCTTTTCAACTGAAGAATGGTAGGAAGAGTTTTTGGTTTGATTGTCATCGTCGCTTTCTTCCACTTGCCCGTCCGTACAGAAGAAATAAGACATTGTTTCGGCACAAAAAAATTGTCAGAGACGGTCCTCCTCCATATCTCACCGGCCAGCAGATCAAAGCAGACATTGATTATTACGGAGCTCAGGAAACAGTTAAGGTAGGAGGAAATTGGCATGTTCCTGGAAATATGCATGATGGGTATGGTGTCTCTCACAATTGGCATAAGAAGAGTATATTTTGGGAGCTACCCTATTGGAAGGATCTTCTCTTACGCCACAATCTGGATGTCATGCATATTGAGAAGAACTTTTTTGAGAACATCATGAATACATTACTTAACGTCCCTGGGAAGACAAAAGATAACAAAAAGTCAAGGATGGACTTACCTGATATTTTCTCAAAAAGTGAGTTAAATATCAAGAGCAATGGAAATGTTCATGTTCCCATCTTTCGGTTGTCATCAGAAGCCAAAACAACCTTGTTTGACTGGGTTGCATCAGAAGTTAAGTTTCCTGATGGTTATGTTTCAAATCTGTCAAGATGTGTTGAACGAGGTCAAAAGTTCTCCGGAATGAAGAGTCATGATTGTCATGTGTTTATGCAACGACTACTTCCATTTGCTTTTGCCGATCTCCTTCCAGCAAATGTCCATGAAGCACTTGCAGGTAATTATAATTTTATAATATATATACATATGTTATGAAATGTTATTAATTTGATTATTTTTGCAATATACAGCCATCAGCGCCTTTTTCAGAGATCTTAGCACACGTACGTTCAAGGAAGAAGTCATCGAACAACTTCATCATAACATTCCGATCATATTGTGCAACCTGGAGAAGATATTTCCTCCTTCATTTTTTGATGTCATGGAGCATCTAGTTGTCCACCTACCGTATGAAACATTGCTTCGTGGACCTGTTCATAACGGATGGATGTATCCGTATGAGCGACAGATGAAACATTTGAAGGGGAAAGCAAGAAATCTTGCAAAGGTGGAAGGTTCAATAGTTGCGGGGAGTTTGACAGCCGAAACATCTAACTTCACATCATACTTCTTTGCTCCAACTGTTCGTACGAGAAAAAGAGTTCCTAGAAGATATGATGATGGTGGAGTACCGACATCATATCCAATTGATGGTGTTCCTGACATTTTCTGCGAAATTGCACGGTTTGGTGGTAAAACGAAAGAAGTATGGTGGTCATGTGAAGAGGATAAACATAGTGCCCACACTTATATTCTGCTCAACTACGAGGATGCAGTGACCCGTTACTTTGAAAGGTAAATATTTTTTTAATGTTAATTATATGAATTGAAGTTAATTATGTATGACTTGATTATTTGTTTAATTTGCAGCATGTTTGTATCTCAAGTTGAAGAAGCAATACCAGGAATATCTGCAACTGATGAGGACACACGTAAAGATAAGCAATTTGTCAAGTGGTTAAAATCACAGATACGTAATATATCTCATACATTGATTAATTAAGTAAGTGTTTTGATACTTCAATATAGATTAAGAATATCTGTTTTTTGCAGGTTGATTATTACGATCCTTCCCATATGGTTTCACGAATTGGTTCAAGGTCCAGTTGCAAAGGTCACCACATTACCTATGTATTTCACACGAGGATTTACCTTTCACACATACGAGTATGGGAGACATCGGGCAACGAGTAACTACGGAATATGTGTGAAAGGTGAAACAGACTTTTACGGGATCTTGCAGGAGATTATTGAAGTGGAATTTTTGGGGTTATTGAAGCTAAAATGCGTCATCTTCAAATGTGAATGGTTCGATCCTGTTGTGAACCGAGGGATTCGGTATAACAAATTTGGTGTTGTGGATGTCAATTTTGGGAGAAGATACAACAAATTTGAGTCTTTCATTTTAGCTTCACAAACCGAGCAAGTTAGCTTCCTTCCTTATCTTCGGCTTCGAACTTCCGGGATAAACTGGTTAGCTGCTATCAAAATTACACCTCGTGGACGTATTGTCGCTAGAGAAGAACCGCCCTTGCAAGAAGAAGACGCTATCAATGAAGTTGAGGTACCAGAACAACCAACTGATGAAATCTTTTTGATCGACCCGCAAAACTTTCAAGACGAGTTCGAGAGAAGCGACGATGATGATTGTAATGATAGTGATGAGAACAAAAACGATCTAGAGTGATGTAATATTGATGAGAACGAAAACGATTTAGAGTGATGTAATATATGTAACAAATGTTGTATTTCTCTATTGTAACGTATGTTTAAAGAAATATTTTTTTTCCCATCTTAATGTATGTGTAACAAATGTTGTTTTATATAATATGTATTTCTTTAGTTTTTAAAAAATTATTTGGAGTTTTAGGGTTTTAGAGTTTAAGTTGGAGAAAGAGCAAGAAGTAGTAGAGAAGACGATATGATGTTAGATGATATGTGACTTTGGGGTTTAGGGATTTCATTCTCGGTGTTTAGGGTTAAGCGTTGTAAAATCGTCGTAAATGGTTATCTATTCCACGTAATTTCGTCGTAGATGGAAGAACGTGGGCCTGGTAACTTCGTCGTAAATGGAAAAACGCGGACCTGGTAACTTCGTCGTAAACGGACGTTTCGACGTAATTTTCGTCGTAAACCGAAAAACACGAGCCTGGTAACTTCGTCGTAAATGGAAAAACGCGGGCCTGGTAACTTCGTCGTAATATTACGTCGCGTTTACGACGAAACCTTTTCTATATATTGGGACGCCGAGAACGAGGATGCCTCGTTCATTCCTCCCAAACTCTTTCCTCTTTATTTTTTTAAGTTAGTTTAGGTGATTAATTAGTTAGGTAATTAGTTTACGTGATTAGTTAGGTAATTAGTTTAGGTGATTAGTTAGATGACGGAATACTATAATTTAGGTGATTAGTTAGGTAACGGAATAATTTTTAATTATGTCGTCATAATTGATTAAATTTATTTAAATTTTTTTTAGATGGCTCCTAGAAGGAAACCAGCAGCACCTACTTATGCCCAGTTATTTGGCGATGGTTCTGGTACATCTTCTTCCGGTCTATCATCTTCCGATGCAGTTCCAGACTCTCAGACTTCTCAGAGAGTTTTTTCGAGTCCTCCTCTTCCACCGCAGATGCCTCCACCTCCTCCTCCAGCGGCTGCACCTCAGCCTGTCCCAGAAGGTGCAGTTCATCCGGATTTGCGTGTGCCTTCATATGCTCCATTCACGAGATATACGGTGGAGGATTTGCTTGCCCAGCCTGGACGGGAGGGTTTGGATGTTCTAAACCCCGATAGACCCCGAGGAACTTATTGGTAAGTTATTAATTTTTATTACATTAAAATTTAAATTATTTTTATTTTCTAACGGTTAAATTGTTTTTTTCAGATTTTGGGCTAACAACCGTGTTAGCCGGAGCGTTTCGGCGACGATTAAGGGTTACTACGACGGGGCATATCCGAACCGGAGCAAGACACCAAATCACGTTAAGATCACGTGGCTTAAATGTTTTGCGGTAAGATTTTTAAATTTAATTAAATTTTCACTTTTAAATATATATATATATATATATATATATTTTAATATTTATTATTAATTGTAATTTTTTCAAAAATTTTCTGTTTCAGCAACAGTGGCATTGGTCTTTGGGAATCACCGAGAGGGTGAAGGCGGAATTCGTTGCAAAGGCAAAGATCCGCCACTGCAACACAGTCTCCGATTGGAAGGACAAGTGGAAGATCTACGGGTATGAAGGAAAGCCCATTGAGCTCACGACGGATGTGTGGGATGGCCTCATCGCCTATTGGGAGCACCCCTCTTTGATCAAAAAGGCCAATTTGTGCTCGGCTTCTCGAAGGACGAAGGATAAAGATGGTCATTTGCCCATGCTTCACAGAACCGGACAAAAACCTCATGCAGGAGTCCGCCTAGAAGCTGTAAGTTTTTTTTTAAATATATATTTTAAAATATTCAATTAATATAATTTATAATATTTAATTTAATTTTTTTTTTGTAGTTCGAGAAGACGGGAGTCTTACCATCTCTGTCTGACCTTTTCAAGATGACTCACGCCACATCCGACGGAGTTTTTGTGGATCCTGCATCTGAGAAACTCTTCCAAGCAGTGGCTGGTCGGATTGAAGAACGGGAGACGCAACTAACCTAGGAGTCTCCCGATGGATTACCAGTCACATTGTCCACCGAAGAGGTCGACAGAATCTTCGAAGAGGTACAACTTAAAATTTTTGTTTACATTATTTTAAATATTTTAACATAATTAACTATATTAATATATGTTTTGATTTTATAGGTGGCTCCCAAAAAGAAGAGACGGATAGTCGGTATAGGCTCTGTTAACGACCTTGCAACTTCGTCATACACTTCGAGACGGGATGAAGAGACTGCTCAGATGAAGGCTCGAATGGATAGCCAGCAGGTTCGTTTAGACTCTCTTGAGGATTTGCTAAACGTGATGGCCGTGAGAAACTCGGTTATGCAGAGAATGTTGAGTGACAGACGAGCCGCTCTTGGGTTGCCAGTACGAGATCCCCAAGAGTCCGATCCAATCCGTCAACAGCCAAGCAACCCCACCAACTACTTCGAGGATATGTAGTTTTTTTATATTTCTGTTTGTATTATGAATTTAAATATTATTGTATGACTTTTAAATTCATTTTAAAAATATATTTTTCAATTTCATATTTCGTTTTAAAATTTAAATTATTTTAAATTCTGAATATTAAATATAAATTAAAATATATTATGTACTAATTAATAATAATATAATAAGAATCGATGTAAACTCCTCGTAACCATTACATGGAGTTTACATCGAATGTTTACGAGTGATTAACATCGAAAGATTTATGAGGGTTTTACATCGAAATGTTTACGAGTGATTTACAACGAAAGTATTTACGTGTGCTTTACATCGAAATCATTACGTGGGCTTTACCACGAAATCTTACGTGTCGTTTACGACGAATTCTTTCCCTGTGTTTTACGAGGAATATATTTTGTCGTAAACGTAACGAGTCGTTTACGACGAAACCTCTGTTACGATGGACGTTCAACAACGAAACGTCTTTCGAGGTTAATTCGTCGTAACACCCCGTTTACGACGAATTTACAACGAATTTACAACGAACATTGCCCTAGTAAAAAAAATGTTTTCTTGTAGTGCTTATTGAAGTTTTGATTCGAGATAACTATTTGGATTTTCTGAGAAATAAGGAGAAAAAGAGAGTTTCGTCGATGAAAAACAGTGAAGAAAAAGTTAAATTGGGATGTGAATAAAGTCTGGTCAAAGATCAACTTAAAGTATTTTGACTAAAATTTGACATATTTTACACTTACAATAGCATTTAATTTTCGATATGCAATTGTAAAACGCATACATTTAGCAAATTTAGGCGGCTAATTTTTTTATTTTCCTGCGATAACAATTATAGCGTTTTAAATTGACAAACGCTATAAAAAAATAAGTGTTTGTATATAATAGCAGAACTGTAATAAACGATATAGTCTGATGATATTAATACCCACATTTCTTGTAGTGTTCGGCTCTGAGATGTGGTTCCAACGATCTCTTCAACGGGTGCGGTGACATGTGGTGTTCGATATGTTTTTTGTTTTTTTCTTCTTCTTCGTAGAATGTTAAAAAAAATTCTTTCTTTTTTTGAAAACTTTTTAGTTTTAGGGAAATGTATAATCCAGAGAAAAAACATATAGACAAATAATTAGAAGGTAGAATTGTGAATATTTAGATTACTACAAATATTTCGTTGTTGAAAACGCCGCCTACAAGAGTCAATTCGTGAACAAGAAAGACTTTTGTTCCGCATGTTTCTCACATCGTCCATGGAGATGATGTGAAAATGTGTGGCACTTCACAGTGGTAAGGTTTGGTTGTATCCCAAGAAGAATCAACCCAATATGCATGTACATTTTCGTATATGATCTCGAGAGAGGTGAGATCGCTCAAAATATTGAAATAAAGCCTTTACTTGAAAGGTTGAGATGCGTATAGAGAAATTTGGTTGCAGTTAACTTTCTGGGATGACATTGAGAACATCATATCATTCATATGTTTGGAAACCTAATTATGTTAAGTTGTTTGGTAATGCATTCGAAAATAAGTGGAAATATATAAACACAAGCAAACTTAATTTACAAAGTAAATGGACACAATATACAAAAAAAAAAAAAGAATAGCACTTTCTCCGTTTCACAAAAAGTATCAATTAGACAAATTTCCCCCAAATTAAAAAATGATAAAATATACCAATGTACTCATATTTATTGTACAATAATTTAAATGAAAATAATTTAACTAAACATCTATTGGTTATTTAAAAGGATAAAAATAGATTTATCATGAAAATTCACATTAAAAATGTATAATGACATTTTTTTTGAAACAAGAAAAAAATGTTAGAATGACATTTTTTATGAAACAAAGAAAGTAAGAAATAGACAAGTTATAAATATATTGTATCAAAATTAATGTTGAAGTATGGAGCTTCATCCTTCGAAGAGGGAAACAGGCTAAAAGAGATTGGAGGTAGCTATTCCGTGATTACAATATAATAATGTTCTGTGAACTGGCATGGTCCACATGGAGGCAAATTTATTGATGATCATAATATATATTGAAGAGTTTCAATATTGTTAAGAGAATTTGCCATGTTTTAGCATTAACAGCAATTGGTAAATACCTTTTTGTAACTATTTAAATTTAAGTTGGAGGGTGGAGCTTTATCCTGAAGAGAAATATATCATAGCTACAAAGCGCACTCGCTTCATTAAGGCCAATCTCCATTTCCTCTCCATTTATGTCTGCATGATTTGTTCATATTGAACCTTGACAAGAGCTTGTTTAGGCCTGGGCAACCGGGTGACCATTCGGGGTTGGTTCGGATTCAATCGGGTTTGGGATTTTTGGATTTATAATTTTAGCCTTATTCAGGTATTACAAAAGTTTAGTTTGGATTTTATCACATAGATACACACTTCATAACCGCCATAAGACAATCTTCAGTTGAGAACACAACATATTAAGACAGTCTTCAGTTCAAAACACGACATCTTAAACACACATTTAAAACCCCACATAAGACAATCTACAATACAATGATTAAATCCGAAAAGAAACAAAAGAGTAAGATGACTAATGAAGATTAAGTAACATGAACCAGACATAAGACAACTTTTTGTTCACAAAAACACATGATTAAATCAGAACCTGGCAAACTCTGAACTGAAAACCCATTACATGATTGCATAGAAGAGGACGATGAGTAATGCTTACCTATGAGTGATTTCTTGACATCTCTAACAAAGAAGACAACGACTTTCAGTTGTTTTGTATCTCCAGTTTGAGCAATCGCATTTACTTATGTAATAACAGAGATTCTACAGTTTCAAAATCGCTGAGCATAAGGGAATACAAATCGGAGAGGATCAGGATTGGGAAAGGATATAGGGATAGCAAGATATTCGAGGAGCTTATGTGAGATTTTGCACAATAATCTCAGTATCAATTGAAATCATAAAATGGGAAATATGAAATGAAAAAAAGTAGCTCAAAGTTCGGATATCTATTTACCCGATCGGGTGGGTGGTATTTATCCGACCCAAACCGACATCCATCATACCAAAATAATGAGACCAGTCGGGCATGTCTCAAGATTTAAACCCGACCTGAACTGGTTTTATCGGACTGGGTTTGGTTCGGGTAATCTGGTTTGGATTATTTGCCCTGGCCTAAGCTTGTATATATAGTGGTTGAATGACATGAAGCCTAACCAACCAATAAAAACCGAAACTTTCTGCCTAAGACCAAACGAGTATTAATCAATGGACTAGATTGCAAAACTCGTATGTATATCAGATGATATGTCTCAGGATTTGATTATATGAAACTGTATATGGATCTTAATTAAAGGTAAACATATCAATATAAGTAAAAGCTTAGAACATGTCTAAACGTGGATAAAGCTGGGTAAGAACAATATTGTATTATTTTTTCCAACAAAAAAAATTGTTTGTAATATTGAATTCATTCAAAATGAACCAAAAGATCTTGGCTTTGAATATTAAGTTGTACTCCCTCCGTTTCATAATATAAGTAGTTTTGGCTAAAAGCACAAAGATTAAGAAAATTGTTATGTTTTTAAAAAGTATTTTATAATAAATAGGTTAAATATAATTTAACCAATAAAAAATAAGTATATTTAATTTGATTGGTCACACTGTATTCAATAAATGTAAAAGTTACCTAAAAATACGAAAACTACTTACATTTTGAAACAAAAACATTTTCCTAAAACTACTTACAATATGAAACGGAGTGAGTATATAATTTACGTTCACGAGAAAACACCATCGAGCATGAAAGTCATCACAGTTACTAAAGATAGAGGTATGGCCTTCTTCAAAATCCATTAAGCTTGCATTTATTGCTAATCTAAGGTGTTAGCATTTTTAGGTCAACATGTCTTCTAGTTCCACAATGAGAACTTTATATTTGAGGAGAAATGATATTTTTTTTTTTTGCAATCACATGCTGCTACAACACCACAAGAATCAAATGTCATAAACAATTAGCATTGAAGTAAATGAAAATGGAAAAGATAAATTCAAACATTCTTCTTAATTTTTTAGAACAACTAATGTTAAATTCACATTCTCAAAACGTATACTTTAAATAATTTCAATATATCACATTCATAGATTTATCAAATTTTTGAAAAAAAAATGATTCAGTTTTCCTTCAAATGTATTATGTTATAAATTTTTGATCGAATTTTCCTTCAACTATTTATATATAATTATTTATGTTTTCTTCTAATCAACACATGTAAACGAAAATCAACACATTTGGAAATGAAATTTCAAATCCAAATTATGCATATGGAAATAAAAACTCAAATCAAAATATGTAAAAAAATCTCATATATCTAAATCGACACATATGTAAATGATATCTCAAATCAAAATTAACGCATATAAAAATGAAATATCATCAATCTAAATCAATCCAATCAAACATGAGATCTAAGGATAAAAAAAACAAACGGCATATCCATTATAATCAAAATCAATACATATGAAAATGAAATCTTAAATAAAAATCGACGCATATGAAAATGAAATATCATAGATCCAAACAAGTCCAATCAAACATAAGATCTAAGACCAAGGAAACAAAAGACACAATCGTTATAATCAAAACCAACGCATATGAAAATGGAATCTCATATCAAAATTGAGGCATGTGGAAATAATATCTCAGATCAAAATATGGAAATGAAACCTCATAGATCTAAATCTATGCATATGAAAATGAAATCTCCAATCAAAATCGATGCATATAAAAATGATATATCATAGGTTTAAATAAGTGCAATTAAACACGATATCTAGTGCCAAGAAAACAAAAGACCCAACCATTATAATCTAAATTAACGCATTTAAAAACAAAATCTCAAATCAAAATTGATGCATATAAAAAATGAAATCGCAAATCAAAATATGGAACCGAACATGGAAATGAAATCTCATAGATTTAAATAGATGCATATGAGTATGAAATCTCAAATCAAAATTGACACATATGTAAATAAAATATCATAAATCTAAATGAAGAATAAGATACAATTTTTTTAGATTAAAAATATTGTATACAAACACCTGAAGAATCAAATGTTATAAACTATTAGCATTATAGTAATTGAGAATGGAAAAGATAAATTAAAAATTTCTTCTTAATCGTCTAGAAAACTAATATTAAATTCAAAATTCTCAAAACTTCTATTTTACATAATTTCAATGTATCACATTGATAGCTTTATCCAACTTTTGAAATTTTTTATTCGGTTTTCCTTCAGATATTCAGTTATAAATTAGTCAAATCAACAATTTAAGCGATGAAACTCCACAAAGATATCACAACAACTAAAATGAGCACTATTTGTACATATTTATTTATCTTTTCTTTCAATCAGCAGATGTAAATGAAAATCAACACATATGAAAATGAAATCTCAATTCAAATTGATGCATATGGAAATGAAAACTTATATCAAAATTTGGAAACAAATATGGAAATGAAATCTCATCGATCTAAATCAACACATATGGACATGAAATCTCAAATCAAAATCAACGCATATAAAAATGAAATATCATAAATCTAAACCAGACCAATCAAACACAAAATATAAGACCAAGGAATCAAAAGACACAATCATTACAAAATCAATGATATGGAAACAAAACATCTTAAATCAAAAATCAATGCATATGGAAATAAAATCTCAAATAGAAACATGGAACCAAACTTGGAAAATAAATCACATAGATCTAAATTCATGCATATGAGTATGAAATCTCAAAATAGATCACATAGATCTAAATTGATGCATATGAATATGAAATCTCAAATCAAAATCGACACATATGTAAATGAAATATCATAAATTTAAATCAGTTCAATCAAACACGTACGAGATCTAAGGCCAATGAAACAAAATACACATACATTATAATCAAAGGTAACACACATGGAAATGAAACCTCAAATCAAAACTGATGCATACAGAAATAAAATCTCAAATAGAAAGATGGAACCGAACTTGGAAAATAAATCACATAGATCTAAATTGATGCATATGAGTATGAAATTTCGAATCAAAATCGACGCATATGTAAATGAAATATTATAACTTTAAATCAGTTCAATCAAACACGAGATCTAAGGCCAACGAAACAAAATACACATACATTATAATAAAAAGAAACAGATATGGAAATGAAACATCAAATCAAAATTGATGCATATAGAAATGAAGTCTCAACTTATAAGCAGAAACGATTAAATATTTTCTTAAAATTGAAAGGAAAAGGTAATCGTTAATTATTATTTTTTGTTTTATAAACCAATTAACAATTTGAGTTTTACTGCGTGAAAAGGGAAAAATAGTATAATTCTTTCTGGTCTTTGTGAGTTCTGATTTTACATAAAGTACATGAACAGTAATGTGAACTTTGACTGTGTGTGATCATTTGACACAAAAAAAATATGAAGTTTTAATAATAAAAGATAAGAAAATTGTTGCATATCATCTCTAAGAACTAAGAAGTGTATCAGTTAAACCAATTCGGTATAAGCAAAGTAAAATCTATGACCATTACTTGTAGACCGGTTTGTTGATAAAATCTTTCAAATCTAATCTCTTAAATCGAAGACAAAACAACAAACCGGTTTGCATACAAGTAATGGATAAGATTTCTTCTATTAAATAATGTTGGTAATTGATTGGTTAACTATAATAATAACTTGATAGTGATGAGCTAATAGAGAAAACATGTAAAACGACAAAGAAACTTGATAGAGGCATACATTTGAGATATCTTTCACTCTTTTTACTCTCATTAGAACGACAAAAGAAATAATATTATGAAAATTATAACTAAATTAAATGGCAAGGATGGCCCTTGGCTAAAGCGGTAAATCCCATAAAGAAGGTGTTTTAGGTGCTAAAGCCTATTAAAATATTAGGAGCGCCAAATGCTAAAATGTTCTCTTTAGTCTAGTATCACGTGAATTTTTTAATTTGACTTGCAGTCAACATGTTCTAAATCTGTTACCATTTTCTCCTTTGATAAATATAACGTTCTATTTTTACAGGTCTTCTTCTTCCTTAGATAATAATAGTTTTTCTTGTTTTGATAATCGTCAAAGATACATAGGATTTCATATGAATTCTAATATCCGTAGACATTATTAAAAGACAGTTTATCTCCTTTCCAAAAAAATTATGTTTGCAAGAAATGTAATAAAAATTAACTTGAATTATAAATTGTGCATATTCCAGGTTTCAATGTGATTGATTTTAGTAGGAATAGCTGCATCTCCTGCTAAACCCTTTTTAGAAACTTTTGAAATTCAAACAAACATAAAATTTATTATAAGGTTCTAATACTCTATGAGACTATCAAAATTCGATAAAGTTTTACAAAGTGAAGTTGACATTAAAGTGTTTTTTTATCATAAATTTTGCTTTTTATAAATTTTATATATCTTTAATTTGTACAAAAGACTATCAAAAATAGATAAAAAAAAATTAGCCAAATGAAACTGCAAAAATATAAAATAAACACATACAAAATGAGGTATAAATGATGTTTTATTTTTGTAAATTGCTTTAAGTTTTGTAAAAGAGATAGTTTAAAGTTTTAATAATATTTGGTACTATTTTGGTGACATACTTAATTTATAGTAAAAACAAACTAAGTATGGTTGAGGACAATTTTTTTTGTCCGCTTTAGGCATCATACAAATCCGGACATGCACTGCCAAACGGGTTTATCGTCATTGTCTCATTGGGTCTCCAATGAAGATCTGAACAGCTGGGTGTACTTATTATCACAAAATCACAGCGAAAGAAAAACAATGAGAAATAAAAGAGAATGTCTGTTTCTCAGGCTGGAGATACAAGAAGCAATGATCAGTATCCCCAGTAGTCGTTACGGATTTCATCATCAAACTTCTTTTTGAGTTCTGGGTGCTTCTCAAAGTACTCATCTGCAGTCATGGTGCTGAGCTTTTTCTGATCACGCCAACACATAAAAGACAATGAATCATACATCAGAATCTTGAGTTAACAAAATACAATCGAATTGCACTTTGTATAAGATTAATAGAGGTGCTTACGCTTATCTCCTGGACATCAACAATTTCTTTCTCCAGCCGTTCAGACTCCTTGAGCGATTTCTGTTCTGCTTCTTTCAGTTCCACCAACTATATATATATAGAATGAAACATGGCAGACAGAAGAAACGACTAAGTTAAGACCCTTGTCAAAAATATTGTAAAACAATGGAGGGAGTTTCTAAGCTAGTGCTCACCAAAGCATCGAACTTTGGCTTGTATTCAGGAGTAACAGTGTCCACGAACTTTGGAATCTCAACGCCTGCAGCAAACCAGAAAAGAGTAAACAAAAAAAAAATCCAGTTATTCTCCCTCAAAATTTAATTTGGTATATATTTACACAGTCCCAAACAACAGAAATAGAAAAGAAACAACAATCACTAGTAATGAGAATTTCAATTCCAAGTTTTAATATGGAGCAGATCTCTCTCTGTTTCTCTCTCTCTCAAGATTTCTCAGTCACCAATCAAACGCAAGTAAAAGTACTTAACTTGATCACTAATTAAACAAGTAAAAGTGTATTTGTATCATAACATATACTGTATCTGTATGTCAGCATTCTGGAAGATGCGCATGAGAAACAGAAGCTGCACTAAATTTCAAAACCACAAATACGCAGAGACAGGTTACTGTTGAACAAAAAGATTGGCAGAAGAACGTACTGTCATAAGCTTCCTTGTACATGTCAACAATGCCAGACCCAATACCCTTTCTGTAGAAATCCCAATCAATAGGTTCAGGCTCCTACAACAAAAAGAAAGACCAATAAGCCCACACATACAAAACAAGAATCAGATAACAGATGGTATGATCAAGGTAACAAGATGCAAAACCAATGATCAGAGCACAAGTAGAACTATAGGCCTATCAATAGAAAAAAAAATGGTCAGCATCAATGCTTTACTCCACAAAGATTCCAACTTTCAATTGAAACATCAAAGCCCGATTTTTCTGATTAATACGGAAACAGATCTTAACAAATATACATTTCTCCAACACCAATCTGAAAATTCCGAATGATCCAGATTACTATTGTAGGAATGAATTAGATGAGAAAGGGAATCAATCGGAAGAGCGAACCTGGCTGAACTTGGTTTGGAGCTGAGTGTTAACCTCATCGAAAGCACGACGGAGGTTAGAGAACTCTCTTCGAGCCTCATCGGTCACAAGGACCTTCGCCATCCCTTCCCAATCAATCGTCCTTGAAGCTTTGAACGCCACATCCGCTACTTTCTTACCGGCTCCGCTCATTTTTTTTTTTTTTTTGTTCACCCTGATGAAATGCTTGCGATGAGGAGGAGAGGAGGAAGAAGATGTAAACGTCGTCCGATCCGACCAATGAACGGGATGCCCTAGGATCGGATCACATGTCCTTTCAGTTTTCTTTATTTATAAGTTAATCCCTTATTTCTTTAGTTCTCATAAAACGACCCAATTAACTTTCAGTAAAACTGCCTTTGACTCTCGTGAAACAAATTACAAATCTTGATGATACCTACATAGTCTGCATCGTTTTCTTTTTCTTTCTTATACTTGATGTGAAATCAAATTTCTTATGACTGTAATAATCGTCAAATCAATGCTCACAAGGAACTGAGAGATTACTTTGACAATCATCGGTTTTGCTTATATTTATTTGTCTTCTTCATGAGTAGAAAGTTACAAAAACAACCAAATGTTCACCAAGATGAGATTACTGTTGAGATCAAACTGATCAAGGATAAATACAAGGTGAGTTTAAAAAAAAAAAATCCTCGAGTTTGCAGTTTCAAAATCAATATTGAGTATCTAATATGATGATATAAAATTTCAAGGAAAAGAATTGTGAGAATTGATAAATGTATTTTGTGGTCGATTTACTAGCCTGTAAAACCATGGGAAAATCAGAAAATATTGAAAAAGAGTGATAAATTTGCTACCTTGTGAGAAAATGAAAAGTGGACAAAATCTTATCAAATAGTTATAATGAAATTATATGAGTTGAACACAATGAATTCAACAATGGAATATGTCATTAAAACTATGTGTATAACTCATAATATATTACTAGATTTTGACCCGCGCTTTCATTTTTTTTTCAATTGACAAATATTTAGTAAATGTCATATTTTCATATATTTGTGTTTTATTTTATTAAAAACTTAAACTTTTTATCTTTATTTATCGTATTTCATTTTAAATGACTATCTATGTTTAAAAAATTAAACTTTATTTCTTTAATGAATTAAATTGGTATAACTCTGATAAATTAATTTTATTATGTGGTTAATATTTTAATAAAAAAATTATATACTTTTAATAAAGATTTATACTTTTCAATGAAAAAATTCAATTTTTTTTATGAATGCTTAAATTATATTAAGAAAAGAAAAAAAAATTAAGAATAGTTGAAAAAAAGTTATTTGAACTTGGACTCAATGGCCCAAAGGAAAAAAAATGTGAGAATTGGATCTGATTTCTTAATCGGCCCAAATGGCCCAAGAGAGATCTGATGTAGGCTGGATCCGAAAAAAAATGACTCAATATAGATGTGTTATTAATATTACTTGATTGTCATTAATGAAACATGCAATGTTAGTAAATAAAATGACAGGTTAAGGTAAAAAAGACAACAGGATCCTGTTTTAATAATATAGACGTGAGTTGTACTAATAAAATCCATAACCAAACCACAAACTGAAGCATACTATGCAACCGGGGAAAGATTTCAAGTATTTTTTCTGACAAACAATAGATATATCAGAATTGTTTAGATAATCAAATGGTATAGGTAAAAACTCATTGCACAATTTTTTAGGATTGTTAATATTGTTGAAGCAATACGGATACCTTTGATATTACCACTGCATTAGCTTTGGAGGACCTTAAAACCGTATTACAGTCATAAGAGACCCCAATCTAAATGGCAAAAACTAAACTGAACTACATATTTTAACGACGCAGAAAAAGAGATATCAAGCACATGGAACTAAAATCAACGCAGAGCAATCTATCACATACATGTGAACTACATGCCGTTTTAAGAATCAAAATGACATGTAGTTTTATTATTTTCTTTCTTAGTTAAGTTTTCTTTATATTTGGAAGGGAGAGAGAGTGTGAGAAAATGGAGAAAAAAACCCACGCACAAAAAACTCACGGAGAAAAACTCAGACGCGAAAATCCCATAAAGCGAAAATGGATCTGCCCATTGAAGTTGATTTGCAAGTTCAAAAGGAAATCACAACTGAAGTGGAGCTGATCAAAAAGCGATACACAGTTTGAGATCTGATAATTCACTTTTTGTTTTGTTTATCTTTTCAAATTTTTCTTTTGTGGAGATTTTGATGTTCTTCAAGGGTTTTACCGACGAGAAATGTCCCTGGATTTCCCAGAGATGTGCTGCAGGCGATGCTGTGTTCGTAAGAGGAGAATCACTTCTTCAATCATCATCATCAAATCTCTTTGGTCTTTTGATTTTGAAATGCTTCTTCTTCTCTGCCTGGATGTGCAGGTAAGTAGGATCCTTCGTGATTCATTCATAATGAATCTTGTCTACATTGCTGATCCCGAGGATGAGGAGAATGCTTGGAGTCGACGGCGAAGATAAATAGTAAGATGGTCGCACTTTTAAAACATATGGATTTTTATAGATATTTTCATGTTTTTTTTTCTTTTTGGATGTGTGTCTTTTGCTTTAACATTGTTTCCTAATTTGCCTCGAAATATTTTTAAATTTAAACCTATTTGTGGGGATGTTAATATGGGCTCAACCTAACAGACCCATTTGTAACCATAACCCTCATTTTTTAAACAGGGTTCAAATAGGGTTGGCCCTAATAGGACCAGGGTTTAAATTCTAACCCTTTTATTTTGATTCACACAACTATTATACAATATTTAATAATGTTTTTCATCAAAAAAAATTAAAGTAGAGTTTTCTCGCCAAAAACTGAACAACAAAATTTTCCGTCGAAACCGCAAAATCGAGTTTTCAACTAAAACAACAAAATCGAGTTTTCTTTCCAAAAACGCAAAATCGAGTTTTTCGTCAAAACTTCGAAATCGAGTTTTCCCGCCAAAAAATCAAAATCGAGTTTTTCGCCAAAACCTCAAAATCGAATTTTCCCGTGAAAACGTAAAATTAAATTAAGTTTTTCTGGAAAACCCGTAAAACTCAATTTCACGATTTTGGTGGGAAAACTCGATTTGCCGGTTTTGTAGGGAAAACTCGATATTGCGGTTTTAGTTTTGACGGGAAAACTCGATTTTGCGGTTTCAGCGGAAAAACTCGATTTTGCAGTTTTGGCGGGAAAACCTGATTTGTCGGTTTCGGCGGAAAACTCGTTTTTGCTGTTTCGGCGGGAAAACACGATTTTGTAGTTTTCGGCGGGAAAACTCGATTTGCCGGTTTCGGCGGAAAAACTCGATTTGCCGGTTTCGGCGGAAAAACTCGTTTTTGTGGTTTTGGCGGGAAAACTCGATTTTGCGGTTTTGGCGGAAAAACTAGATTTTACGGTTTATGCGGGAAAACTCGATTTGCCGGTTTCGGCGGAAAACTTGATTTTGCTGTTTTGGCGGGAAAATGCGATTTTACAGTTTTGGCGGGAGAACTTGATTTGCCGGTTTTGACAGGAAAACTCGATTTTGCGGTTTTTGCGGGAAAACTCGATATTGCGGTTTTGGCGGGAAAACTTGATTTTGTGGTTTTGGTGGAAAAACTCAAATTAGGTTTTGGCGGAAAAAAACACAATTTTTTTTTTTACAGAAAAATTCTATTCTTAGTTGTGGAGCAAAAACTCGATTTTGCGATTTTGGGAGGAAAACTTTTGATTTTGATGCTCAACAAATTGGAGGAAAGAATCATATCTTAATTTTTCTAGTTTTATCTTTAAAATTTAAGAACAAAAATAAATGAAATATTTTTTTCAATTAAATGAGTTAACCCTGGTACCAGCCCTAACTCTTGATTATAATAGGGTTAAAATAGGGTTGGGCTTATAATAAACAAAAGAGGGCTGAGCCCTAACCCTGCAGTTAACATCCCTACCTATTTGTTATATGATCATTGTTACACTTCTCCATTGTTCTCTATTTGTCAATTTTCATTCAATGTTTATCATTCCATATTCAGTAGGAGAAACAAAGATATGAGGATTCAACAAGAGGTTAAGATACATATGTACATCATCAACCATGTACACACACGACCTTCTATCTGAAAGAAGAATATGATTCACCTCCTTGGCCACATCAGACTTAGTCAACTCAAGTGTTGACTTCCCTTCTTTTATTATTATTGCCCCTTGCATCTCAACGATGTAGGGGGGGCTTATTGGACAAAGAATTTTAGAGGAATTATTAAATTTTGAGATTCTATTCTTATTGGTTTGTGAATTTTTAAAATCTAAATAGAATCCATTATTATTGGAGTGATGATTTTTAAATTTCACTCAAAATCCTTTGTTATTGGAAAAGTTTAGTTTTCATTGAATTTAAGATTCTATTAAAATCTATTGTTATTGGGATGTAAATTTTCTTTGTTTTTACTCATAATACTCAACTTTGAGAATATCATCTATATCCATAAGATTTTTGAAATCAATGTAATAAAATACACTCACATACACAAACTCAAATTGAATAATAAAACAATATACAAATCACAATTTTAACATAATACAATTCACAACTTAAAAAAATAGAAAAAATATTTAAAATTTAAAATAAAAATTGTAAAAATAGTTTTAAAAAGCACTTTCGTATATTTTAATTAAACATTTCAAAAATAATAATTCAAATTTTTTTTACAAAAATTCAAATTTAAAACATATATTTCGAAATTATATAAAAAAATTTTTACTATTTATATATCTATAAAGTAAGAAGTAGAAATTAATTTTTTGGTCATTTTATTTCTTGAGATCTTTTTTGTGACAAAAACTTTTTTAAAAGTTGTTTAAGAATTGCCTTAATTGAAATTATTTTTTTTTTCTACCACCATTAATTTCTTACTTTAAAAGTTAATAACAATCAATAGAATTCTATACACAAGTAATGAAAATCTATGTAAAAGTATTTGATAAAATTTGTTAAATCTAGTTAACTTGTAAAATCCTCTCAACTATTAAAATCATCAAATTCCACAGAAATTCATGTTCTACTAACCCCCTTATTCTTCTCGAGCCTGAGCAACCCCAATCGTGTAAACATCATAATACTAATATTGTAGGATGGTATCTTTTTCATTTAAATTTTAAAATGTTTCAAAATTTGGTCAATCACAAAGAAACATGTGCCGTGATAGTTTCGAAAGGGTTTTTTTTAACGTCTGATTAATTATGCTATTGCAACGACGAGAAATATTATATAGACGATTCTATGGCCGACAATTCTACCATCATATGAGAATGCACGTCTGACTGCATCGCTCTGAGCCGTCCTATGAGATTCATGTTCAATGATATGCCCTTGCACCTTGCTGAAGAACTCTTGTAACCATTTTTCTCCATGGTCTGCATAATTTGCGTTTTCTGGAGTTTGAACCCCAGACCTCCTAGTATAGAAGCATTAGTGAACCCTTAGTTAAACCACTGGACTAAGGAGGGTTCCACCGAAAGTGTCTTTTAAAAGTTCTAAAATATATACCAAAGAGCACCTGGTTTTTAAGACAACAGAAAAAATTCTAAACAACTCCTTTGTTTTAAGAACCTTAGAGCATGATTATTGGGAGGTTCATAGGGTGGAGTTCTTAACGGAATATAAGAATCAGTTTCTTAACTTTTAACTAAAAAAACTAAGAACCGGTTCTTAAATAAGAGTTTTAAGAGCCGGTTCTTACCTTTTGTAGTTAAAAGTTAAGAGACGGGTTCTTATATTCCGATAAGAACCTCACCCTAAGAACTCCCCGATAATCATGGTCTTATAAAAACCTACCCATCCATGTGTCATTTTTATATTAGTTCAAATTTAAAATAGTAAATAAAAATTAATTACTTAAATTAATTGCAATAAAATATTAATGATTTGTTTTTTTAGATACTTAATGGAGTTCTAACTGTTGTGGATGCTCTTAGATACTCAATAAGCTAATAATGGGTTATTCAACCCGTCTTCCTTTTATCCCTCTTATAGTTAGGAAAATAGCATTCTTTTATTTGAAAGGTATCACGCAAATACTCCAATTCTGAAAATGTTTTCCGTTTCCATTTAATTAGCATCTTTCACTGATCACATTTGATGAAACAGAAAACTTGGGCAATTGATATACGTATTTATATATCAACACAATCAAAGAAGCACAATCAGAAAATTACTAGCCATGAATTCCCAAACCATTGTGCACCTCTTCACTATCGCAAGCCCTGCCATAATTGTCCCGTGCTAATGTTGTTTCTACAACATGTCAACATCTTGCGTTTTATGTTGCATACGATTAAGAACCTTGGAGTACACATTCTTATATATTTCTTGTAGACACTACAAAATATGTTCCAGGCATTACAAACCTGTGAAATTAATCCTGCTACCTTTTGACTTTTCTCAGTAATGCCATCCATGTTTGAAAAACTGACAAAGATAAACATACAACTCCATCATCAAGGAACTATAGACCATCTGCATCTAGTTTTCTTTTATGGTCAGTTCTTAGTTCATCAAAAAAGCATGATAATAACCAAACATTTGTCTTTATGGTTTTGTTTTAACGGGTTGCAAAGACATTCAGATTTTGACTACTTTGGATATAGCATAACTGGGTTTATAACGTATGCATGAGAGTATTCAAGTTGAACAAGATCGATTGATATTCCTCGAAAACATTTGATTATTTGAGTACATTCTACCAATACATGGAAAACAAAACTTGCTTGCTTGTTGGGTACACTAGATGCTGAACAAGAAAATATTTTATTTGTATAAATGTTCAGTAATCGTTGTGTACATAAGAAACAAACTAGCTTCTTGTTTGGATTCTACCAATGCTAAAAATAGATTTAGGTTTTGTTATTTGATTTGACTTCTTCCTTCCCTTTGTGACAGACACATTTGACAATAACCAGGACATTATTAAATGATGATAGGGGAAGCTTTCAGGGTTAATGTGAGCTATGTTTCCATGATCTCTCTGCATGCATGAAAATGGAAGAGTTTGAGGCAAAGAAGAATGAGGATCAAACTTTGGAAACAGATTTTGCAGAGAGACCAATGTGGCTGATGAAATGCCCTTCTCTCATCGCTTCTGCTCTCCAATCTCTTCCTTCTACGGATGATTCATACCTTCCCGTCGCCAAAGTCATCCTCTCCTTCGATCCTCTCGCTGCCTTCGACGAAGAAGAAACCAAAGTAATTTCCATTTTTTTTTCTTGATCTCTCTCTCCCTCTCTAGATCTTCTCAGTCATCTTCTAGGGTTGCGTTTGCTTTCTTGCGCGTCAAGCATGTGATTCTTTTGACTCGTGCAGTTCGTAATGGAATTAGCTAGGGCTGGATCTGGAAACATTCCAAAACGTTTTGGCTTGGATATGTCTAAGGATTTCATTCCCATGTCTGTTTTCTCTGAGTCTTGTTCACAAGGTAAGGACAACTTCTCCCTGTCCCTATGGCATGAATCTTTGGTAGTAACACTACACTAGTCAGATATTGACATTCTCTAATGATAGCATTCTCATATCTTTGTTTGTTGTATCACATTTTTGGATCATTATTGGGTTATGGTTCAGCATTAGTCTGTTTATTTACCATCCAGAGATGAACCTGATTCTGTTTAAGGATCTTCTTTGGAATGTATAGGGAAAATGTCAGTAGAAGGGAAGATTAAAAACAAATTTCACATGAGTCCTCGTACCGAAAACATGGAGAGCTATGGCAAACTTTGCCGTGAAAGGGCTACCAAGTCTATGTGCAAAAACAAACAGATCCAGGTTTCTTTTAAAGAATGGTTTATACCACTGCATCTTTACAAAAATGATCATGTTTATGGTTTTATTTTGGACCAGGTCATTGATAATGCCACTGGAATGTATATGTGGCCAACACCGGGAACTGTAGCTCCCACGGGAACTTTTGTATCTATCTAAATCACTCTAAACACACATTACCTACTATTGTTTTCCTTATAGATGTGAAAATTCAACTCATTGTTTTGTATCAGGAAAAGAAGAAAGTGACAACCAAGACAACAGAAATGAAGAGAACAAGAAGGGATCGAAGAGAGATGGAAGAGGTCATGTTTAATCTCTTTGAAAGACAATCTCACTGGACTCTGAGGAACCTCATTCAAGATACAGACCAACCAGAGGTAAACCTAAAGGCAAAGAACTTTTGTATAGTAGTGCTTGATTGAGAGATTTCAAAAGAGAACAGATACAAAAACTGAGATTTGTACTGTTTAATGAAATGTGTAACGGTATTGAATGTGGTTTGGTGCAGCAATTCTTGAAAGATTTGCTTAGAGATCTTTGCATTTACAACAACAAAGGGAGCAACCAAGGAACTTATGAGCTGAAGCCTGAGTACAAGAGATCCACACAAGAATAAGTTGTATATGGTCAAAAGGGTTTGTTCAGGTTTTGGTTAACCTAACAAATTTCATTTCGAGTAAAGGCACAACCTGATGACTTTCTAAAACATTTCTCATAAATTTGATTTCAACTTTCACAAAATGTAAAAACAAAAAGTTGTGGGGTTACTTGTCCTTTTAAGAAATTTTAATCAACAAAGTAAAAAGATTAAGAAATGGATTCAAGGACACTACCAAGAACCAAAACATTTGATATATGATTGAAGTCAAATAGTAAAATAATCAATGAGTTACTTGGGAGATCTTTAGTTGATTTGGTCGGCTGTATTATATCCATGAACTCATAGTCAAGTCCTGTTTTGGTGGAAGGACTCCTTGCTTATAATACATATATCCCTTGACTATGTAATGTGATGAATCCGAGGTTTCAGGGATAAATGTGAGTTAAGAGGGATGGTGCATCATCTCAGTGCCACCTTTTGTGTGTTTTAACGCCGTCATGTGATTCTCCCCTTGTCATTAATATTATTAAATGCAGTACTATCAGGTAATGCTTAAGATGGAAGCATGTTATCATCTCGTACGTTGACTATAAAACTCTTCATAAGTTTTCTTGAAGTTGGGGAAATAGCTGACTTTTCTTAAACAAATAAAAATAATAAGAGAAGGGGGGTGGTGTGGTCGGCGCCGTCCCAAAGCTCCTCCAAGTACATAAAAATAGTATTCAATGGGAGACGATAGTAGTCTATATAAATAGAAAGATAAAGTGAGTTAGAGAAGCAGAAAGCTCAAGAAAAAAAAATGATTTCATTGTTGTTTCCACGGTCTCCTTTGTGCACAGTAGCCATACTATTCTACACATATGTGTGCATTCCTTTAGGGAAGTTGAAGAATCAGTGTGGAGAAGTTAGATCGCACGATGATGATGACGGTTATAATCTAACCAGTGTGAAGTTCGGAGACAAGGAAAAGAAGGAGGAGGAAGAGATATGCTGCTCAATATGCCTTATGGATTATGAAGATGAGGATGCGGTGACACATCTTCCAAGATGTAATCATCTCTTCCATGTCCATTGCATTGAACCTTGGCTTCTCCGTGGCAGTCTCACTTGCCCTCTTTGCAGATCTTTTGTATTCTCTCGAACTCCTACTCCTCCTACCCACAACAATGTCATTAATGCTCATTCCTCTTCCACCTTCCATCTCTCTCTTGTTTCCTTTTTCTTCTTGTTGTTTCTCCATCATCTGATTGAATACTTGTTGTAGCCTTCATTCTTTGTTAGCACACTCATTCTTTTATATATATTTACAGTGTATTGTTTTGTCTTCATTACCAAACACAAAGACATAATCGCGTTGATGTCTCCATATGATGATTATTTAAGAAATACTAAACAGAGACAACAGCAGCACTAGCTATTAGTTGTACATGAATCACTCCTATGTTTCCCTCCAGATGAGTTGTTACCGTGCGTGTGAACTGTGAACCAAACATTTTGGATGTGTGTCTAAAGCCCAATCAGTGACAGGATTAGTAGAATCATTTTTCTGATGGAGAAAACGGACATGAATTGCTTATGTCATTGCCTAGTAAGATTTTGCTTGCCATCAGTTTTCTTTTTGACTGTGAATCTAAGAAATCTTAGAAGCAGATATATAGCATACACGTGCAGCAAGGTGCAGGGGACCCACTTTATGTTGCGGAAGGACAGCCAAAATGCTTTGATCCAGATATTGTAGATGCTACTCCAGCTGAAGATGGGTACAAATGTGCACATTCCAATAGATTTTCCACATTCCCTGTCCCCAAAAATTGAAAAATATCGAGCTAACTACTTTGGTATGATGCAATATTACATTATATAAAACGATGCAAACTAGTGGTTCTTGTGGAGTATGGGGGTTGTGTACAGGCTGAAAACGTAATCAAGCTGTTCCTGGGAACCGTGGATATCATCTATTCATCTTCATGCACATCAAGTAGTAGAGCTACCAAGCCTGTTGAACACTCGTAAGGTATGATAAAGCCACTCTAGTCAAAATCAGAACGTCTTTGCAAAAGTGTCCAGCTATCTAAATCAGCTGATATTCATCGTGTTACCATCGTGCAGGTTTTAAAAGTAGTGGCGCCATTACCACCAATCCTCCCAAGAAGGTAGAACAAAAACAATATCCTTCTGCAAGTTTAGTTGGATTAGTCTTCCACCAGACAACATTACATATCATTCTTTAAAGGTTATCCTTCTTGAGAAACATACATAGAGCTAAGCTAAGCTAAGCACTCTTTCCATGTTATTATCAGCAACCTTACAAATACAAACATCAGCTAACTTTAAGTTAAAATCAAAAGAAAGAGAGAAAAAAATGCCTATATTGACTGACATTCTAAATTAAGAAGAAAAAAGACAATAAAGTGAGATTATGATACAGATAGGATGACACCAACAAAGAATATGCCAAACCTCCAAAACGAACTAATCATTGACCCTAAGAAAGCTTTTTCGATTCACGTTGCTGCTTCTGCTACACCATTTACCTCTCCTCCTATCTTACCTTTATCCTTACCACTCGAGACCTCTGATCTATCTTCGATTTGCTTCCCAAAGCTCAGAATCCCACTGACATCCAGCTGAATCTCTTTGGTACTAACAACTTGCTGCTTCTGATGTGTGGTAAGTGCTTCGGGGTAACTTGCAACCAACTTGGCAGACTCTGGCAAAGATGTGAGCCCGGTTTGGATTCTGTTGCCATCCCAGAAACCATAGCTCGTAATAGGAACATTTTGAAGGTGCTGCTGATTAATGTACTGATGTCCTGTCTCATGGTCCCTGCTCAAGGTTGATGATGGCCTGATACTTCCTCCTGGATTGTGTTTTTGCTTGCTTCCATTCTCATCAGCGGTTAGTACTGTGCCAAACAGCTTCACATCTCCATTCTTATCGAGCCTCTTTGTATCAGACAAACTAAATGAATGGCTCCTGCTGTGACCAGATCTTCCATCCTTTTGGAACACTGTCAGAGGCTTAGTAGCTGAGCTAGTACACTTTTTGAGTGAGAAAGCTTCACCTGTACGTTGAGCCTTCACAATCAAATCAGATTTTGACCTAATTATCCTGCTCGGATCTTGCGTGAATGATATCCACGGAATTTGACAAGATTCCGTACTGGTCGCATGTAATTGACCGTTCTGCTCAGGTTTGACATGGCCCAAAACCTGACTTCTCCTATCAAAATCCAGATTGACCTCAGAAAACTGCCAGCCCATGTTATTTGTTTGCACAACAAGAGGATTTGGCAACTCGGACTCTATATGGCAATTGGAATCTCCTTGTGGTACACTGACGCCTACAAGGTCTTCCTCAATTGGAACATGGTGCAGACACTCGGGATACCTGAAACTTGAAGACGCAGCTTCAGCCTCAAGGCCGGAATTTCTGGTTCTGTTTACAGCTTGCATCACTCCATCCTGCATCTTTGAACTTTGTTTAGGCACCACAGCACCTTCACATCCTGAGCCCTTCTCCACAATATTATTGGAAAGAACGATTGACCCACAATACAAGGGGTCAGAAGATACAGCGATGGGTGTTAAGTTACCTTCATCTATTTCCATTGACAGTTGATCACTGCTCTTAATTTTCTCCGCAGCTACAGATGTCAAATTACCTTCATCAATGTCCTTTGAAAGTACATCATTGCTGTTCATTTGGTCTGCAGCCTGACAGTGGCTCTCAACAGTGTTAATGTCTACCAAATCTCTGCAAGGTTCCGAATCCCCATTGATATTTGCAGTGCTCACGAGATTGGTACCATCTTTCAAACGCAATAATGCCAGCCCATTCTCCTGTTCTGATCTACTAAGGCCGGCTTCCACATTTTCAAAGCCTGAATGGTTAGCTCCCTCCTGATTCATGTTAAGAGGTGAGGTAAGCGTATTCAAACCAATCTTGCTACTAACTCCATTATTGCATATGCCAGAGTTACTCTCCGTAGCACAAGGACCATCCAAGTCGCTTCCACCACCCTCATTGGCATTATCAACACTTGCAGATGCACTCACATTTCTAGATCCAGACTGTATACATTCCAGCCCAAGGCATTTCCGAACTTTGCTAAAGAAAACCCTACACTGATCCGGAGACCTGGTCCTGACAAACCTCGATAATGAAGCAAAATTCTTGCCAAATAAAGAGAAACCCTGTATAAAGGCAGATCTCTCAGCATCGGTCCAATGAATAGGCCCCGTTTCCCCGCAGCTCTCTTCTGAACATGAGTCATCGTCTTCATTGCTGTTCTCATTATGTGTAGTATGAGATATCCGAGGTTTCTTTGCAGCAGGAGCAAACTTCAAATGATCCATACACCCCTCTCTAGAGTTCACGGAAGTCCTTAAGCAGGAATTAATCTGCTCTGATGACAAAGGACCAACAGCTACAACATCTGCACCAAGAGTTCTCTTACGAGGGAAATCGAAACTGTGGGAGTACCCTTCAGAGTAATTGCCATCGCGCTGCAACGAACTAGAACTGCTGCAACCTCTAAGGGTGATCCTTTTGGAAGAAGTCTGCCGGGTTGATGCAACCTTGCCTGCGTTTGCTGCAATAATGGAGACAGCACCTAAAATATCAAGAGAGGCAGCCCCCATCTCACGTTTCCACTTTTTTGTTGGCGCCAACATGTAGGTGTGTTTCCCTTCTTTACCAAAACTACGCTGCTTCTTAATTTTCGCAAAACAATCGGACTTGTGGTTTTTGTAGTAGTAATCAATACAGTCCGCAGTTGTCTTCTGAGTAAGAAATGAAGCAATTTTCTTGAAATCCTTCCCGTGCATTGCTAGCATACTAAGGAAAGTCTCTTTCTCCTCTGAGGTCCAAGGATTAATCATTGTTCTTTCCTTCTCAACGTCGCATGGATCTTCAATCAGCCCATTGCTAGAGATAAACCGCGACCTCACTCTTTCTTTCTCATCCAATATCATCGCAGGCATTCTCAAAATGTCTCTAAAAGGCTTTAGACGGGTATTTTTTAGTAGCTTTTTCATGTAACTTACGAGCTCTGTCGTGGAGGCTACACTATCCCTTCTTTGAGCTGCACGTGAAGAGTAAACAGCTATTAGATTTTAAAATTCGATGAATCCAAATTTTTTTACAAAGCAATCTTTTGGACTACACCTCCTAGCTATACAAGCTAGGTGTTAATATAAATATTACAGTAGAGACTATTAGAATAAACCCAGAATCTAACAAAAGTTAATCTAGCTTTACCAATCCAACAAACTCGTTGTTATGGAATGACTTTGAACTTAGCTTCCAAATAAAAAAATTATGTTCACTATTTGACAGCTCCTGCGCCCAACGTATTGCACTGACAAAAAATTCCTCAAGAGTTCTAGATGTTTTCTCTAAAAAACTCATGCTCCTCAAGTTTCTACAACTAAACATATATTTACCTCAGAAAAAGAAAAATCAAAGAGTAAATAATCTGAAGAACCGCATAACAAGACTGGCATCTTACAGTTACAAGATAAAAACCGAATTCTATCCAGACAAAGACAAACCCAAGGAAAGCTTAAAATACTAAGAAAACAAAGCAGAGAGAAAAAGAGGTTTAAGTACTTTACCTGAAGAATAGAGTCTCAGGCGTACAGGTTGGGAAAGCTTCAGATGCCCACCATTTTTTGCATAGGGAAATACTTCTGTTTTTTTGTTACCCTTGGGTTGGTACTTTGCTGAAGCTAGTTGACGCACATCTTTCTTCCATGCGAGCTGAAACGCTTTAAACTGAAGGAGCAAAATTTTCTCCCTAGCTCTCAAGACCTCTATCCTTTCCGCAATTTTTTCTTTGACATGAGAATCAAACTGCCTTTGACATCTGCCAGGCAATCTTGACTCATCAAACGAACTGAAATCTCTTGGGAGCAATTTATTAAATACTTGAGATGATTCACTGGCATATATCTTATTGGTAGATAATAACTTAGCACAGAGCAAGTCTTCATCAGAGACCATGCTATCATCAGCAGAAGACAGGTCAACAGTTTCCTGATTGGAATCTGCCTTGGTAGACGGTATGGGCAATATATCTTCATTGCTTCCGACAGTGGCAAGAAACTGGGGTAGAGCATTAACTTCTCGACAACTATCTTCAATGATTCTAACAGGAACCTTGGCTGAAACAGCTTGATGAACAGTATCTCTCACCAATGTTTGAGCCACAGAGAAAGCTACTGCTTTGAGACCCAATACACAAGAAGCTTCCTGCTGCACATTTTCGTCTCCCTCGGGAAGGTCGGAACTGGGTCCAACAACACGGCACTGTCTTCCACATTCAAGCTTCAGAGCCCTTTGTTTGCTTTCAAGCAGATCAATTTCAGATTCAGCCATCTCCACAGCTTTCAAAATATCACCTTTCCAGGCAAGTAATTTTTTCATTGACGTCAACTGGACGGAACTGGAATCCCCTGTACCAGGATCATCAGTACCAAGCAATTCATTGAGCAAACAGCCAACTCGCTCCATTGAGATGTTATCAAGCTCCTCTATATTGATTGGAAGTCGTTCAAGGTGAATACTAGACACGGGACTAGGTGAACGGCACATGTTACTGACATCACTAGCACCAATAGCAGCCTTCGCAGATGACTTATCTGCACATACAGAAACGAAATTAGGTGGAAGACATGATAGAAAGAGAAAAGGAAAATCAGTGTATACAATATCAGGCATATGACAGAAGAGCTCCAGTAAAATCATAGAGATAACTCCAAATAGCACACAGAGTAATGTATAACAAAAATTACCGTACCTGGTGATGAATTGCAAGCTACAGAGGATGGAGTTGTAGGGGAACCATAATCTGGAGCATTGGTTGCTGTAGGACTTTTATCAGCAATATTTTTGTTCAAAGAATGCATTTCTTCTGCACTGTTCTCCAACAAGTCTGTTCCATCCTCGGTTGTGTTAACATCAACTTTCTTATTCTCGTATTTCGCCAGGCCCTCACCCCACCCAAGACGTTGTTTCTTTCTAGAACTCATCTCCTCAGACACAGTAGTTTTGGCACATGCAGTAGCATCTCCTGAAGAAGTTTGAGTCACAGCAACAGTTTTAGGAAGGATCTTATGTTTTCCATCACTGGAATCAACAGCCCCCAAGCTTTTCAAGCTACTTGAGTGACTAAAACCTGAACTCTGAGACGCAAAACTCCCAGAACGGGTCCACATTGGAAGCTTCCCAGTTGCTCCCAGAGAATTCTCCTTCCCATTTTCCCTGACACCGTCTAAATCACTAACCCCATGTAACTTATTATCGTGCATGTCTTTCAGGAGAATCTGATTCCGAGTTCCCTCTATCTCTGCATTGAGGATTGGAGGATCTAATGAATTATCATCAGCTAGCCTTCGACCGCGCATCAAACCATTGGATTGCTTTGCTGGAGAACACTCCTTGTTTTCATAACTGTTCACCGAAGAGGGCCGATCAAACAAGCCAAGACCGTCAGAATGAGGATCTGAAGGAAGTGATTGCCTTTGATCCAAAAATTTCTGCTCGTTCTTAGATCTAACTGTCCGAACAGGGGTGCACAGCTCAATATCCATCTGCTGAGCGGAGTTGGGTTGTTCCCAAGAGTTCACCACAGTGGTATGAGTATCTGAAGCAGGTGGTGGCCTCTCCTCAACCGACCTTCGACCATTTCTAACACCACATGGCCTATCAAAAGCTCTATAAGATCCGTTGTTCATCTCCCATGTATTGGACCTCCAGTCCTTCTGGCTTAAAGGAACTCTATCATCCCTGCAATTCCTGGTGTATCGCCAGTCTCCACGTGGTGCTGATGGTCTGTAGTAGTCATTCTCAAACATCCGGGCACTGGACCGAGAAGATGTGTAGCCATGACTAGACTCCTCCACAAACTGGTACCTTCCGCCCTGCTTACCATGAGCTTCAGAAAACATTACAAAGAAGTGAAAATTAGAAACTCCGCAAGAGCTATTCATCCACATATAAAATACAAGTTTGGACTTTTACTGCTGAAAAAAAAGGCATACGAACCATCATAGAACAGCAAGTGATAAAACTCTAGGAGACAACAGATTCCATTAAGACAAGTAGTCCAGACAAGAGTTTCAAATCTACCAGGAAAAAAACCCATAGATGTAATAAACCCACAAAAATAAAACCTTAGTGCCATCCAAATCTATAACATGTCAAGCTAAAACAAACAACAATCCACGATTCTGGAAACATCTACTGGTGGAAACACGTCTTCTATGATGATGAGTCAGGAACAAAGTTATATCCTTTTCTCCTCTTTTCAGATTCCTAAGCAGACAATACCAATTCAATTGTAATAACAAAATCATCTTCCTGCCAAATCTAAATCTAAAAATTAAACAAAAGCACAAAACGAAGCTGGTGGATTCTAAGCCCTAATAAGCGAGAAGATAAGGTTAGGAATCTTACAAGAAGGCCTGCGGAAGTCGGCAGATCCTCCCCACCGTGAAAACTCGCGGTGAGAAGAAGAAGAAGAAGGAGAATCCCTCCACCTGAAAGGAGGAGGATCGAAAGGCGGCTCGGAGGGTCTCTCGTGCTTCCTCTGCCTCAGAAGATCCTTCCGATCCCAAGATGAGTGATCCTGCGGCGGCATCAAATTACCCACAACAATCGCATAGGACTTAACCTTTAACCCACTCCAGACTCCGCGACCAAACGAGATAAGATGGGAGCTTGAAATCAATCAATGAAGGCCGCTTCAACTGGAAAGGATAAAAAAAAAAAAAAAAAATCAAATCGGAGAAGCCGCAGTTAGAAATTAGGGTTTCGTCAAAGTTGAGAAGAGCGGAAAGAGAAACCTGGAAGGAGGCCGAGCTGTAATCACTAACTGAGATAAAAGAGAGAAGGGAGATTCCACCGTGAAGAGAAAGAAAAAAAAAAAAGAAAGAAGCTAAAGATAGAAAAAAGGTTGCTTGAATTTCGGGTCGTAGAGTAATTGGGGATTTTATCAGGAGATTGGTTGATTCTCTCTTCCAATTAGCTCCAGCAAGAAGATGAGATAGACAATTGAGGGGAGAGAGAGAAAGAATGAAAGAGAAAAATCCCTTGTAACCTAAAGACGCTTATAAAACTGTATTTCATAATATTTTTTGGCGTCCGCATTAATATAAACGGAAAGTAAATCATGTGAGAAGGAAAATAAGTATTATTTTTACTTAATTACTCTTCTACCACCGTGTATCCGGTATCCCCCAAGACCAGTCCCTCTATTCAAACGGGTATTATATCTATTCAAACAAATATTTGGTGGATATCCGTAATTTCATAAATATATACTCCCTCCGTTCCTTAATGATAGACTTTTTAGAAGAAAAAAATTGTTTCAAAAAGATGTATTTTTTGTGTTTTCTATGATAAAATTGTAAACTTCAAGAAAATTAATTGAATTTATTGAATTACTATTGGTTAAAAGCTATTTGAAAATTGAAAATTGCAGAAAATGATATATTTATTATGGTAGTTTAATATGTTTTCTTAATATGTGTGAAAATACTAAAAAGTCTATCATTTAGGAATGGAGGGAGTATATTTTATAAATATATATTATATTTTTAACAAATTCAACCACTTTTATTTTTGAAAATTTTAAATTATTTAATATCTTATTATTTTAAAAATAAACATATATTTATTTATTTTACTTATTTTATTGTTTAAAATAAAAATTAAACTATCAAAATATTTAATCAAATTTTGCATCAACAATTATAATAAATTTAATCATGTATATGTTTCACTATATACATGATTAAAACTCATTAGCTAGATATCAGAATGCAAATAGATTTTTTGATATATCTATTACAATAAAGTTGGATTATCTCAATTCTCGTGAAGCCACTTCAGCCGAAACTATCTTAAAATTGAACACATATCATCTCTTATTCCTCTCATATTCCGTGTTTTCTTAAACCAAAAAACAATTACAAACAATATTGGACCTTTCCAAAACAACAAGAAGCTTTAGTCTGTTCGGGCTTCGCAAATATGTTTGTGTATTTGTGAGCATTTCCAAAACTAACTCATTTGGTCCGGGTTCTCTTTTTGCCGTACTCGAGCAATCACCTCGCTGTTCTTCCTTTGTTCTTCGTCTCACGGCGGCAACTTTCTTATGTATCAGCTGGCGTTTCTGTTTCTCATCCTTTTAATCACAGCATTAACACCAGCCCCACTACTCTCCCCACTCTCCGTCAATTAAAGATGATAATTATCATGAAAGCTAACCTCTTGGAGCTGTACACTATAAATATGTTTCATCTCTGCGATGAAAATTCCAAACAGCTAAAAAATCTCAAACTCCAGACGTTGTAAAGCTTTGATTCCAACAATGGCTAACTCCTACGCGCTTCTTGCCAACTTGAGGGATGGGTGTTGTTCAAACACCACTGAGGTCCGTTATCTCCGGTTCTGGTAGGCTTGGAATATCAGGAAAGGAGGCGAGCTGATGAGTGTCGACATGCTCTTGGATGAGCGGGTAACTTCGACTAACCCAATCTCGCTAATTATTTATTTTTTCGACTGTTTCAATTCGGTGGTTTGCAATTGTTTTTTTCAAAAGAAACATTCGATGCTTATCCTAGGAACCATGAATGCAACCCGAAGCCACACGTACCGACCATATCTCAGTGAGGGATCCATTTATTCGCTTAGTGGTTTTGAAGTTACACAGAGCAACAATAATTTCCATCTATCTGACGCCCATGTCTCCATTCGATTCAGCGATGGCACAACGTTCGTAGAACTTACGACCAGCTATTAGAACTCGCAAATACCATCAGACAACTACCATGTATGCTTTAGACATTTTCTATATCTAATTGTTAACAAGTTTTTACCTTATTTTTGACGGCACTGAATTTTTAAACGTGGAAGATGTGCTTGGTGAGATAATTGTAATACATAGCACCATCAGCGACGGAATACACGGATCACAGCGTGTTATGCTTACACTCTGTGTAGAAAGGTACTTTATAAAGTTGAAAGTCAAGAGTCTGACATCGGTAAACTGTATATCTGAACGTTGTGTTTTTTATAATTATTCTTCACAGGGGCTTGAATGTATGTGTTAGCTTGTTTGATGGTTTAGCTTACGCCTTTCATGACAAGATGACAAGCTACGGGGCGGAGCCAAAAGTTTTGTTGGTCACTAGCATCAACCCCAAGGTTGTTGGAGGTGAGTTACCTGGAATTACCTTTCCTCTATTGCCTTGATTCTTAACTTTACTTTACTGCCCTGCAACTGAGTATGAATTCTCCCAACTACGATTGATATCTTATGTTCTCCAACAAACATATAATCTTTCAACTGTTATTTGGAGAACATATATGAGTCAACATTATTTCATGCAAAGAACAAACCCAATGCATGAAATTTACAGAGATCAACACTTTGATGAGCAACCGGTGGTTGAGGCAAAAGGATGGTAGATGGACAAATAAAATCAGAGCTTGAAGTGGAACAGGTGAGCAGAGGAGACATGTATGTGCTAGAGCTTGAAGGTAACTTGAAATTTTACGCTTAGCTAGAGACCAGCATGCAGAAACAGTATTGACTAGGGCTTGAGTGAACCCTACTTTTTGGCTCTACTTTTGTAAGAATAAAGCAAATGAATATATATTACAATGTACATTAAACTCCAAAGCATATGACTGTTTCCGTAAACCCAGTTCAGAGGTTGTTCTTTTTTTTCTCAGTTTCTCAGGATGTTCTTAATATCACATGCACAATGAAACTTATCGTAGGGAGTATCGATAACAAAAATAGAGCAAGACAAATACAAGCATTTGGATGATTTCATTTATTATAACTCTCCTTGCTAAGGGTTGAAGACTGTCTCATGACAATGAAGTTAAAGGATCCACTTTTCTCTATTAATAAATATTCTGTTTGAGAATCCAAGATAAAAGAATGTAAGAACCTAAAAAGTATGTTTTGCCATTGTTATCTAAGCCTTTTAGTGTTAGTTAATTTTGTGAAAAAGTTTTTTTTTTTTTGTTTCGATCATCTATCTATATATGTTACTGACTAAAAAGTTTTTTTTTGCAAGTCTTAGGATTTTTTTCGATGGATTGTACCATTTAGTAGTTGTAGTGTTTACTTCTTTTTTTGATCAAATAGTGTTTTTTTTTCTTCTTAATTTGGTAAAAAGTACCTAGGAACGATCTATAGTTCTACTATTTGCTATCATTTTTTTATCATTGGTGTGTTGAAGAAAACGATGGAAGCTTTTTTTAGTATGTACAGAACTTAGGTTAAATTCACCCCACCCTTTAGCACCAATTAAATTTCCACATAGATTATTAATTAAAAAATATTAAATTAAACAAAAAATAGCTATAAAAAATAAAAAATACTAATTTTAACGACGCTAACGCTTACACATAAACCCTAAACCCTAAATCTTAAATTCAAAACCTTATACCCTAAATTCTAAACCCAAGTCCAAACACCTAAACCCAAACCCTATACCCTAAACCCTAATCCTAAACCCTAAACCCTAATCCTAGACCCTAAACCTAAACCCTATATCTTATACCCTAATCCTAGACCCTAAACCCAAACCCTATACCCTAAACCCTAAACCCTAATCCTATACCCTAAATCCAAATTATATACTTTAAACCCCAAAAATAGACTATAAACCTATAAACCCTATACCCTAAACCCAAGTCTTAGACCCTAAACTTAAACCTTAACCCAAACCCTATAGCATCTAAGTTTGGGGTTTGGGTTTAGGGTTTACCGTTTGGGTTTTAGGTCTAGGATTTGGATTTAGGGTATAAGTTTTGGGTTTGGGTTTAAGATTTACGGTTTGGGTTTAAGATTTACCGTTTGGACTTATGGTTAAAGTTTTGGGTTTAGGGTATATAATTTGGGTTTAAGGTTTACGGTTTGGGTTTAGGGTCTAGGACTTGAGTTTAGGGTATAGAGTTTAGGTTTATAGTCTAGTTTTTGGGTTTATGGTATATAATTTGGGTTTAGGGTCTATGATTAGGGTTTAAGGTATAGGGTATAGGTTTTGGGTTTAGGGGTTTGGATTTGGGTTTAGAATTTAGGGTATGGGGTTTTGAATTTAATATTTAGGGTTTAGGGTTTACGTGGAAGCGTTAGCGTAGTTAAAATTAAATTTTTTATTTTTTGTAGCTATTTTTTATTTAATTTAATGTTTTTTAATTAATAATCTACGTGGAAATTTGATTGGTGCTAAAGAGTGGAGTGAATTTAAAGGTTCACGCTAGGGGATGAACCTAAGTTCAGTCCTTTTAGTATTACTAAAATGTAATTATTCAGATTAAATGTAGAAATATTAACTCAGATCTTTCCATAAAGTTTCACTTTGAAGAATCAATCACATTCCAGTTTAGTCAATTTAGTTGTATTTGTAATCAGAAAAGTAAATTGTTATACACAAGCGCCCCTTGAGAAGAATCTTTTGTTTATACTTTCCATAGAGACTATCACTTCAAAAACTCTGAGCCACACAACTCGAAAGCAAAATAGTGAAAATTTCTTCACAACCAACATGTGAATGGTGGAAGAAGAAAATAGAATGAATATTCAGGAAACGTCCATAAAACCAAAGGGTAACCCGCTATCTTGATACATATACCATTACCCCTCCTCCAATCATGTTCAATCAAAATAAGTTCAACCAAAAATTAAAAGAGCAAATCTCACAATTTTTTTTTCCTTTTGATTATCAAGCTCAAGTTAAGGGAGGTTAATAAGATACTAAGAGAAATTACAACAAAAAAATTATACTTAATTAAAAAAAATAGCAACCAACAACAAAAACTAACAAATAAAACAATTACATAAAAGCAATAATGATTTTTATTGTTTTCATAATATAAACAAGATATTAAAGTTATTGTATCCATTCAAATAAAACATGTAACTATTTAATTAATTAAAACAATATACAATCACGAATTAGTTAAATTAGACGATCATAACATCACAAATTAGACAAATTAGACGGTCATAACATCCTAAACACGACAACTTTATATCTAGAAATATTCATCAACGTAAGTTTCATAAACAGAAATCAACAACATCTTTAACCAACTAAAATAGCCACTCTACATACAAAAAGATAACATTTTCGTACGAATCGCAGACCAACCACTAGTTATCATAATATAGTTAAGACCCTAGAAATAGTATCTGCCCATGGATACAGTATTGTTAAGGGTTTTTATGGCGGACATATATATATATATGGGTGTGTATTTTTGTGTAATAGCGATTCTTGGAGTTGTTGTATGTGATATGAAGAATGCAATAACAATTGTAGCTAGTGTAAGGGAGATAAGCTCAAAGACAGCAAAGATGAAGACAGAAATGGAGGCCGCGAGAAGCTTAAAAGAATAAGGTCGTAAGGGTGTCAAAAATCGATGAAATGTTATAGATTAGAAATGGATAACTAACTATTTTTATTGGTTGGAATAAAAGTATCACATTGATAGTCTTAGAGGCAAGATTGAACTTTTTTTGTATATTAGATATTCAGCATTAATACTACATATCACGAATCAAAACTCTTGTCCGATAAGTTTCGAAAAAGCAAAATTGGATGTTAAAGCTCAAATTCATTACTATAATTTTTAGAATTAAAATACAAAGTGAAGTCTATGTTTTTGTTTAATGAGAATATAAAAATTCCATTAAATATAAAAATATATGTTAATTAATTTTTTGAAATCAAGTTTAAATTATTTAATTATATAGTATAATATTCTAAACATATAGATAAATATTATTTCCTTTGTTCCCGTAAATTTTTTAAGAATTTTTTTTTACTCTACAAATTTTCAAAAGATTTTTTTCTTCTTATTAATTAATGTTAATTGGATGCTTTAAAGAAACATTAACTGAAAATTATTTAAATAGATTAAATTTTATTGCTGATAGTTATTGGAAACTACATAGAAAATAAATATTATAGTTATTATAAATATTTTTTATATTTTAATATGCGTAAAACTCTAGAAAAACTTCTTTTTAAACAGAATATTAATAATTTATTACTTTGTCTAAATATTATGTAAGACCTATTTAATCATACAAAAACTCATTCCGCAATTTTTCAGTATGTATATTTTAATTATATATTTCATCATTCCGTGATAAATTATCATCATCTTTATTAATTAATTTATCATTCAGAGCCAATGAGAACACAGAAACATACTTAAATAGAAATTAAAACCTTTGATTGTTGACTCCTCAAGTTAATTTATTAAGAGAGAGAAAGAGGGACGGCTTCTCACCGCAGGCTCTACGCAGCATAAAGTCTTCGAGATCGAAACTATAACAGAACTTTGGATCTTCTTCTTTTTTGGTGATGGCTCATCAAGACAAGTTGGATCATCATCGGTAATACTTGTTCTCTTCTGTCTGTTTTTTCCAAATTCAATCGTCTCTGTTTTTTGGTTCTTTACTTACAAGTTTGTCAACGACCATATTGACTTGAATCTTCTGCAATCGAATCACATTTTAAGAAACCTGATTGATCTGCACCTCATTTGACTGATCAGGTGTAATGATTCAGACGCACAAGATCCTACTTCAATGACCATTGAGTTTCTCCGCGCGCGTTTACTTGCTGAAAGAGCTGTTTCCAAGAGCGCAAGAGCTAAGCTTGATGGCCTCGCTGACAAAGTATTGTCTCTCTCTTTTTTGCTAATTTGCACCATTCCTAGCCTTAGTGTTATCTTCATGTTGTGATCTTTAGGTGGCAGAGCTGGAGGAACAGCTAAAGATTGCGTCTTTACAGAGAAAGAAGGCAGAACAAGCAACTGCTGATGTCCTTGCCATCCTTGCAGAAAATGGGTTTAATGATGTCTCGGACGGTTATGATTCAACCTCTGATCAAGAAAGCTACTCTCAGGCGAGTTCAGGTAAGCGTTTCTATCTGAATTGAGATGGAGCAGTTCCTCAGCATCAGAGAATGTATTATTCTTTTGCAGTGTCTGGCAAAAGCCTGTCCTGGAAAGGGCGCAGGAGAGAAGCAGCTTCTTCAGACAAGGCCAAGGAACCGCGTGATAGGAGACAGAGAGGTTTCGACTCTGCTTATATCTGGCGTCCAAGACACCGCCAAGGAAGGTCTTGTCGACAGATAAAACGCAGCGAATCAAGGTCTGATGAATCTCTATTGTAAAACTTGCTTTTTATATGTTGTGTGTTAAAGCAACCAACGTTTCTTTAACTTTCCAGAACTGTATCTGAAGATCACAAGGGAGATGGAAATGCAATTGTTGATACTGAAGTGGTTCCCAACGCGAGTGAAGAGTCATCCAGAACTGTGGTTGATGTTGTTGTTATGAAAGGAGACGAAAGTTTGCAGAATGTTTTAGAGAAGAGAGACAGCATGGACATCAACTTAGAGAGAGCGTTGGCAAAACGTGCACAAGTTATAGGTTCTTTTGAAGATATGGAAGAGACTCAAAAGCAGTGGGAGAAAGAGTTCACTGATTCTAAATTATCTGCCCTGGTATATGCCTTGTGTCTCAGAGCTTAGGCTATGACCTTTACAAAGATCTTGATATCTTATCTCTTTTCTAATCTTTTGCAGGATTCATGTGACGTAGGGAACCATTCAGATGTGACGGATGAAAGTAATGGGGAAAAAACACAAACTCAGGTTCAAGATTCCACACTAGTAGCCAACGAAGCTGACCAAGGTTCGCCTGATCATTCAGTAACATCATCATCTGATAAGTGCTGCAAAAGTTGCGGAACCAAATCTATGGAACAAGATGCATTTCCTTCAGGAGACAAAGGAAAACAAATACCTGAGAGTCCTAAAAGTGAGTCTTCTCATTCACAGAGCTCTCAAGGTATCTCCCAGCACTCTTCATCAACTATTCAGCCAAACTCGAGAGGTAGCTCCTTTCGTAGTAATGCCACTACTACCTTCCAGAAAGTAGATTACCCTTTAGTTCCAGCGTCAAAGGAGAAGTCTGATAATTGTGAGACAGTGCTCACTGCGCTGCAGCAAGCTAAGCTGTCTCTGCAAGAGAAAGTCAATAGCCTACATACCAGAAAACCTGAGTATCAATCTGAAAGCTCATATCCTTCAACGCCAGGTTCATACGCATTATCCATAGAGGCAGCACCTGGTTCCAAGTCATCTCTCCCTGCTTCCAACACCGGGTCCATGGTAGAGTTTCCTGTTGGATGTGCTGGACTTTTCCGAGTACCCACTGATTTTTCACCTGATGCATCAACGAAGAACAGCATTCTAGCTTCTTCGAGTACTCAGAAAGCTCTGATTAGCCATACACCTGACACGAGTCCTCCTTTGTCAACGGATGAGCGTCCTCTGATCACTCCGTACATTGGTGGACTAAAACTATATGCAGGCTTCAGGGAAGATACTCAAGAATCTAGACATTATAAAGCCACACCAAGTGTTTCAGGCAGCGTCATCTCTGGTTTTGGAGGTAACCAACTATCATTCTCAACTAGCCTCAACTTAGATAGACAAGTGAGTACATATACTCACGTGACACCTACTCGAAGCTTGTATCCTGATTCAGTTCTGCGTAGTAGAGAAATGTATTCGACTCCTTATTACACACGTGCGGTTGGGTTGCCTCCTAGTGGTGGTGGTTCAGGTCCAGCTGACGGCTTGTTTAGGCGAGTATGATTCTGTTGTGTTTTTTGTGTTCAAAGCTGCAATATCATATGTTGAACCTTAGTGTGTTGTATACAATGCGTGTAGAGACCAAACCAGCTTTGTGTGAATTTGTTAGAAACAAAAGTTAAAACAAAATACTGTAAAGAAGATGCAAAAGGTGTATGTATGTGAGTGATTCATAGCGTTGTAAGTAGATGACATTGATTGTTATTTTTAACTTCTGTTTTTTGTACTAGTTCTTCTCTTCGAATCCTATCCTGAGTTGGTTTCGCTTATTACACTTATCAAGCCTTAAATCGTGTGGACAAATCTAGCGGTTCAGACCAAGGTGACACAAACAACATCCATGAACGTGTTACCATCAAAATTGTGGCATCTAAAAGAAGAATATAAGACAAGAAGATGACGTTTTATCAGTGGAAAAGAGAAAAAAAAACTGCATTGGGAGAGGAGAAAAGTAGTGTCATTACAGAAGTAGAAGGAACTCAAGACAGTCTTGAGTAGATACAATGGGAATATAAGAAAATCTGAAAGGGAGTTTTTGCTATACAGAACCAAAATGGGGGCAACAGATTCATCGTCGTCGTGCAAATATGACTAGCAGCCTTCATCATCAATCATCTTCCGGATGAGGAGCTTGATCATCAGCATCATCATCCTCCTTTTTGTCACTTGTGGCGTTCCTCTCATTCCATCTCGCCCAAGCCCACTTCAGGACCAGAAACCCTCCAAGTGCATATACCTGAAAAATATAGTTTTGAAAGCAACCAAGTTCTCAACTTTTTTTGCAGGCTATGAACAAAATCAGAACACAGATTAATGCATAAAACGAAGAAGACAAAAACAAGTGAGCACAAGTAGGGCGTTTCTTCTACGAAGTTATGCAAATGTCGAAGAAGACAAAGTAGTCCGTAACTCATACAAGTGATGCCAAGGTCCTCTAATGCATACTATAGATGCAGGAGCAAAACAAAAAACTGTAGTCAACTTCAAAGTTCAATGTAGCACCACTGTCTGCAACTGAATGAAACAAATAAAAAAAAAAAACGTTGCAAAAACGGTCGTCACTTGTACAAATCGAGAAATCAACTGCTTTTTTTTACTTTTCAGACAAGAAGACAAGCAGACAGAAGTGCGTAAAGAGAAATTCAAAGAAGTTTCAAAGGACTTTAACAATAGACAGAAACAAAGAGACAATCAATCATCAACAAACAGCCATGGTCCTACCATGGACAAAGCTCGCAATAAAACAGCAACACTCCCATGATTGCTCATCTAAGTAATCCTTAAAGTAAAGCCAAGGACAAAAGCTCCCAATGAAATAACAATTCTTCGATATGATTGTTCATCTAAGAACATCTTAAAATACCTGCCAAATGACGAGGGAGTTAGAAGTGCTTCCGGAGCTAGGTTCGGCTTCAAGCTTGAGAGGCTCTGCGTTCTTGGGAGGATTGTAAGGGAAAGTAACCGTCGAGTTCTGAGTCTCCTTGTCCTTGGCGACTCCTCCCGCGGGTTTAGGAGCACCATCGGCGCCGTTAGCGGGAGAAGGAGACTTGGGTTGGAGAAAGGGGAACAAGTTAACGACGAAAGAAGGTAACTTCAGCTGAGGAGGGGAAGAATCGGATTCTCGCTGCTGCTGTGGTTGTTCAGCCATAGTTGTTGAGGATCCACCGCTTAGGGTTCTGAATCGTCGGATTTTTAAGGATACAAATCTTCTGGTGGTCACTTCTCCTCTCTTTCTTCTACACGACGACACGTGCCGCACGTGTCCTTTCCAGTTTTGTTTGTATTAAAAACTTAAATGGGCCCGAAAGTCCAAGATGAATTAGAAGGCCCATTAATTATACTTCGAGAATCATCGGTGTTTTTAGATTCAGACCAATCAATCAATCAATCGGACCGTCCTCAATTTTCATGTTCTTTTTTTTTTTTTTAATTTATATACAAACAAAAAAGAAACTCGATTCATAGACGATATTCATCAAAGCTGAAGCTTTTTGGGATCGTTGAACCCAGAAAAGTTTGCAACTTTCCATGTATCATCCGACGAGAGGCGGTGTTCGTGGTGGTCGAGATCGTAAGTTTCCCTTTTTTTATATATTTTGTTTCGGATCTTTGCTTCTCTTCTTCTTACAAGAAAGTTCTTAGGGTTTTCGTGTACCTTCCAACTCAATTTCGTCCATCTTCTCTGCTCTTCTTTCTTGTGATATTCGTTTTGAGAACGATCTAGGGTTTGAAGATGTAAAATTGGGTATAATCAATTTTACATGAGTTTGATTAAGAAGCGTTGGCATAGTACTAGTGAAATTGGCTAGTTCTAGAACATGATGAGCTGCTTATAAAATGATTGTGAATGATGAAGACTTGTGTTACTAAAGAGGTTACGTTTGTTTATGAAATGTGCAGAGTTCAGTTGGGATGAAGTGAAGGCTGATAAACATAGGGAGAACTACCTGGGTCACAGTGTCAAGGCCCCTGTTGGACGATGGCAAAAAGGTTCTTCTTTTTCTCTCTTATTCCCTCCTTTTCCTGTTTCTTTGATTTTACAAAGTTGCTTGCTTGGTCTTGTAAGTTAACTTGTCATCTCGACACTATGCTTGATCCTCTTGTTTGGCTTACGGAATACTAGTCTTGTCAACTGTAATCGTATTGGATAACTTGTTTGCTAGTTTCTGGTATCAGTGTTCTTGTTGGTAGACATAGAACCATATGTGTATATGCAAGAAAGCATTGTCGTAGCTCTAAACACATTTGAAATCCTTGATCTTATTAGCTCTTTCTGTGCCTTCTCTAACTCTGTAAAATTAGCTCCCAATTAATATGTGGTGGAATGTAAAGCGTCTCAACACTTCATGAGTTCAGAGGCGTATGTATATATGGTGGCTAAGATACATGGGGGTTGTCTGCATGCAGCTCTTATGGTCATGAATGAGCCAAACCGTTTTCTCTGCTTCTGTGTCTTTTTGTCACTTTGCATTCAGAAGAATTTGGTGTTCTCCCTACAATTTCATCGTTAAACTATTACTTTTATTTTTCTTTTGATAAAATTCAATGCCTTTGAAGAATTTGAGCATATTTATTCATGGATTCTTGTCCTTTCTAGCTAATAGATTTTTGTATCTTCAATGTATAACTTTATACTGACATTCCATTTCTCTGCGGACTCAACAGGTAAAGATCTTAACTGGTATGCTAGAGATAAGAAACAAGGGGGTTCCAACACGGATGCTATGAAAGAGGAGATTCAAAGAGTTAAGGAACAAGAGGAACAAGCCATGAGGGAGGCTCTGGGCTTGGCACCAAAGTCCTCTACAAGACCACAAGGAAATCGCCTTGACAAGCAAGAGTATACTGAACTTATCAAAAGAGGTTCAACAGCCGAGGACCTGGGTGCAGGGAAGGCTGATGCAGTTTGGGTTCACGGCATTGGCTACGCAAAGTAAGTTCTTGTTTTTTTTCTGTGTGATCATCTCTACTTCTTTAAAAAAAAACTCAAACTCTTGTTGATGTTTTGGTGTGTTTTTGCTGTACTAGTAGTTTCCTCATCTCAAATTTCTTTCTGCAACTCTTTACAGGACACCACGACCTTGGGAAGATCCTAGCACCCTTGCACCACCCTCTCAGACAGAAGAAGCAGGGCCAGCACGTTTGCCAGCAAATGCTCCAGCGATCAAAACTGTTGAAGATGTACCAAATGATACTGAGAGGAACCAAGAGAAGGATAAGCACGAGGAAAGGAAACCTGCGAAGAGAGATAGGGAAGAGAGACATGAAAGGCGTGAAAAACATGAAAAGCGCGAGAAACGTGAGAGGCATGAAAAGCGACACAGTCGTGATTCAGATGACAGGAAGAAGCACAAGAAAGAGAAGAAGGATAGGAAGAGGAGGCATGACTCCGACTCCGATTGAGTTAAACTGTACTGCTGTGTCTCTTGTTCTCTTACAGGGGAGAAGCTGTCTCTTCTGCAAGATTTAAAGATCCTTATCTCATTTTGTGTTCAAACCATGGAAGTAAAGAAAAACCCTATGAATGTGTTTGTTTGTTGAATATTGAACGAATTATTTTTTTTTTTTTAAAGAAAAAAACTGATCTAATGTTTGTTAAATGACATGGATAAAGTTAGATCTGATCCTGTAACAAACCCCAAACACATGTTTTATCTCATTTGCTTGACTAGTATAATACACAACTTTCACAATACCACCTCACACAATGGCCTAGCAGCCCAGTTATTCATAGAAAAGAGGAGTCAAATTGCCTCTGAGAAACGTAGATCAGCAGGGCCAGGTCCCAATATTCCCTTTTGCTCACTAATTTTCCCAAGTCCTTGCGATGAATCTTCTGAAGGTGCCCTTGTGTCAGTGACCATCGGAAATTCTCTCTGTAAATGGACCAAATACAATGAGCAAGCAGGGAGCTTAAGACTGAAGCAACTGTTGTGTCACAAACTCAATACGGATTTCTAAATATAACGTCTATACTAAAGCCAATTCCCGTACTCTTTTCTCAAGTGGAAGGAAAGTTCAAATTAGTTGTATACTGTAAGTGAGATAAGACAAGAAAAAGACGCTTGCCTCATCGTTATCATTAGAATTCTCAAAAGGTATTGGGGTCGATAGAGGAGGTTCAAGGTCTGGGTCAGGCTTCTGAAATATGAATGTTGCATAGAGCCCTGCGCAAAAAATAGGTAGATAAGTAGTAGCAGAGTATACAAAGTGGAGACTAGATAAGATAAGATGATGAAAAGGTTACCTAACAAATCAAATGCCCGTGGAAGCAGTTTTCCCCTAGGGTCAACAAAGTTCGGGCCAGCATTCATCAGCAAGCTTGCAAATTGAGCTCTAGCGATAGGAGTTGAACAGCATCAGCAAATGTAAATATACGAAACAACTATAATATACTAAATCTCGTGATATAAGATTGAGAATCTGTCAGACTTTTAAACCTGTTATCATCGTAAAAATCTGTTAAACTTTGAATCTCCACATATTCAAGGCCAGCTTCTCTCGCTAACCTGAGTAAAAAAAATACAAAAGAAAAATTTTAGAGGACCAAGGATCAAAAGATTAAATACAGATGGACGTCCTTTCTAGATCAACTCGAAGCAATATGACAAGTAGGATTGCAATGGAAATCTATTTTATCTAAAGAGTAGGATTGCAAATACAAGTAACAAGGTCAACAAGTAAACATTGTTGATATGGTAAAATGCTATACTACAGTACCATCAAACTGTTGTTGAATAAAAAGGTGAGATCATGGCGCCAAGAGAACCCACCTGATTAAGCTTGGGAAGTGAACCAAACAATGGTCTTCAGGAGGGTTGTCACCAGAAAATTTCAGCTGATACCTCTTTCCAAACAACGGAAACCTGAGTAGAAAAATACCAAACACTCTCTAATTTCAGAAAAGCAACTCTATGGCAAAATGATTCTATTTTTCTCAGGAAAAAAATAGCTCACTTTTCTTCCTCTACTTCGAAAGTGATCATGTAACTTTCTGACCGAATGTAGTTAGGAAAGACATTAGGCTTTGTCCCTCCGCTCCTATTGTGGTATGCTTCGACATTCTTCTGGTACTTTGCCCTGTTTCACCAGAATGTTAAGACGCGCAGTACAACTGCACAAAACAATACTTATGCAGTATAATGTTCAAACTAAAGAACTGAAAATCTAGTATCAATTCGCAGGAGACATTAGTATTAATCCAAATGTAATAATATTTCCTTACCATATGGTAGACGAGTCAGGAGTGATTCCGAAAAAGTAACCACCCGGTTTCAGCAAACTTGCAACATTACTTAAGAGTCTTCTCGCACTTTCCTCAGTTTCAAAGCATAACTAAAAGCAAGAACATTTGCTAAGTATGTTACAACCATCACGTTCTTGCTAATGCTACATATCCATATAAGTTAAAAAGCAAAACCTGAAGATGACGCCAACAGGAAACTAAATCAACCTCCCCAACTATCTTCTCCACCTTGATTTCAAGATCTTCCTGTTACACCATATGAAGGCAAAAAAAAATAAAAATAAGAAGTGTGCTCCACCATATTAGTATAAGATTGTCAAATCCTCACCTTGGAAGGATCAGCTTCGAAGAACTCCACATTGTAACTCTTCCGATGACTCTCCCAAGCTTCACGTACGCAAGACATCCCAGAAGACGATGTATCTAATCGTTAAAAAGTTGCAAACCCCATTAGTACTCTTTGAGGAAGCTGTAAGTGGTAATATTTATAAGTACCGATTCCGATGTAGTGACCGATTAAGGCAGCTTCCCATTTCTCGGTGTCGGGAGCTTCGCCGCAGTACAGCTCGCAAACCTAGACGACGCATAGAGATAGACATAAAGGATGAGACTTTGTAAAGGGATTGTGGTTAAAGAGTGGAGAAAGGATGAGTTTTTGTTACAGTGGTGTAAGGATGTGCGAAGATTTTGATTATGGCCGTCTTGGCGAAATCGAAGAGGCGGTGGTGACTCTGCTCCGGTTTCGAACCCGGGATGATGCCGCTCATTTCTTTCTTCTCCGGCCGAAATTTTGAAAAATTATGTATTTGGCAACTCATTTTTAGTTTTTTCGTTTTGCTTATATGTATTTTTCTTTTAACTGATTTTTTTTTTTTTTTTTTTTTTTTTTAAACTGATTTACTATTGGGAGAATTTGTTGAATAACCAAATACTGAAGTGAAATTAAGAAAGTGACATTGATTTCGCCATTATTATCTAACTAACATTTAATCCAGTTTTGCCGCAGTTATATTATTCTTGTTTGTAAATCTATATTATTAAAAGAGAAGTACCCATTTGAAATTGTTCTTACTTCATTAATTAAATTTCATATTTTTTTATTATCTTTTTCAGTTGCATTTATGAAATATCCTAAAACGAATAAAACTGTCTAATTTATTACTTGTCTTTTCAGTTACGTTAATGAAATATGCTTAAACTTCCTATTTTATTGTTTGTCTTTTTCAGTTACCTTAATGAAATATCTTTAAATAAATTTAGACATAATATCATTTAATCAACAAAAAAACTCATGAGTTATCCTTACGTGCATAATTTTAATAATGGAGATTTTAAAAAACGTGCATCATTAAAATGTTACCTAAAACATACAACACTAATATATAACATGCATCAATAAAACTAGAATTTGACTCACACAATTGTACGGAAATTATTTTCAGTTGATTAAATTAAAAAATATTTAAGAATGGCTATGTTTTTAAAAATTATATGGTATTATTTTCTCATAACTCATTTGTCATTTACTAAATTGTTAGAAATAAAATTTTAGCATAATATAACTCAGTTGTCATTTGCTAAATTTATGGTTTTTATTTATATTTTTTATTATTTAATTATAATATTTTCATTTTATATTTGAAAGAGAAATGCATTTTCTTTCAAACAATATTTTTGTAAATGTATTTTTTAAAAAATAATCAATTTAAATTGTTATTATCATTGAATATAATTATTTTTGACATAATTTGAGTTTTTCGTTTACATCAAAACTTATCATATTTTAGGATAATTATAATTTAAAATGTAATTTTCATATTTTTCAAACAAATTCTAAAAATATTTTTTAAATATTTTGTTATAATTTTTTAAAAAATATTAAGTTGCATTTCAAATAAAAAGGTAAAGATATTAAAAATATTCTAATTAAAATATGTAAAATTTAATATAGTTTTAAGGAAATGGTCAAATAAAAAAAATTACACATAAAAAAAATCATGATTTTTGTTAACTGGGCGGATCATTATTTATATGATATCGCAAACGAAAAAAAAAATTATGTTTTTACAATTATCTAATTAACTATGTATACTCATTTTTTTATATTTTTTATATGATATCACACATTCGTAAAAAAATAGATAATTTAAGATGCAAGAAAAAAAATATTTACTTAATGAATATAATATGAATGAATTTTACAAATACATCATTTAATAAAATAAATAATTAAAAACTGAAAATTCATATCCGTACTGGCGCGCGGATCAGGATCTAGTATCCGGTTAAAGAACGTCGTGACTTGTTGCTATGGACACTATTATTTACATCCAGTTTGTCCCCAAAAATGTTTTATATATTTCTACATCCAGTATAGTTTTATGAAAACTCATGTCAAACGGTTTTTATGTAAAACTTTCGTTATTAAATTTCTTTTTTTTTTGTTGTTGTAAGATTTAAGGTTTTGGGATCACAATTTTTAAAAATTCCCTAAACTTCTTATTATAAACATGATATACATTTACGCATATTCGTTTTGTTTTGTTTTGTTTTGTTTCGTTTCGTTTCTAACATGATTCACATCTATGCATCACATTATATTTAGAATACTGAATGGTATATTTCACCTGTTTTTGTTAGTGGTATGTGACTTGATTCATAAATGTATATCTTATAAATTAAACTCAACGCATAAATGATATATGTATCATGTCATGAGTGGTAGAAGACTTTGTCATTTCACGTGTTGAGTTCTTGGCAGCTGCTAAAGAAATTATTTATTTTTCAGAGGACTGGCAAACAAAAATACCTCAGGATTCAGGAAGATACGAATCTATGAGAAGAATTGTAAACCAAAACCAATATTTTTGTTAGTTGGTAGCTAGCCAAATGGAAAGAAAAAAAGAGGAACATGTGATTCAGAGCTTATCCTGTCGAACCAACAGGTATGGGTTCTGGATATGCAATGGGTTCTGGATATGCACGTGTGTCCAAGGTTTATTATGTAGTAGTAATCCCCCAAGATTCTATCTGATCAACAGTTGAATCTTTTCTCAAAGAAGAAGTCTTCGAACATCTTCAAAGTTTGAACGCGATTCAGCCAGAAACGAAGCTGCAACGATAACCCGGTTTCATAAAAAAGCAATCAGTAACAAAAGAGAATCGCAACAGAGGCTACTGAATGGAGATAGTGTACTCTATTACCTCCAACTTGTCCATCAAAGATTCGATGATCAGCGGATAGCGTCACGTTCATTTTCGTTACAACCGAAGGCTTCTCAACTCCTGAAACAGTGACAAAAACTTGTCATAACCGAATCAAAACAGTAACCCGAAGGTCTAAACACACACAAAAGGATGTTACTTGACTCACCATCTGCTCCAATAAGTGCCTCAACAACTTTATTCCCTCTACCAACTGCTAGAATTCCAGCCTGCAATCCAATTGATGATGCTCCTGAGTTTAGTAGTTTAAAAACACACATATCTGTAATTAACTGCACATCGTTGAAGGTATGATTTACCTGAGGGGGGTTAATGATTGCGCAGAACTGGTCCACAGGATACATTCCGAGATTTGAAATGCTAAAACGACAAAGAAGTTTTTCTCAGTAAGGAAAGTTTCATATCAGCTCCAGTCCAGACAATGGTTAAATTCGAAATGATGAATACCTGAATGTCCCTCCCTGAAACTCATGGGGAGCAAGCTTTCCAGATCGTGCCTTTTGTGCCAGCTCCTTTACCTGCTCCACAAAACAATTAAGAAAAGCAGCACATGACATACGGTAAGAAACAAGTGTATTCCTCTAATAGATTTTTGGTCAGCGTTCCTGATAATTGGAGTCATTAAGCCCTGCAACACATTCCAAGATGATAAGGGATTAACTATTCAAGTAATAGGAAAAGCCAACACAAGAGTGTACCTTCTCAGTTGCAACTGCAATTGATATGTCAACATCCCTCCAACATAACAATTTCTCCTTTCTCAGCATCCCAGAAAGCTGCCAGATATTAACGACAAAGGACTTTAAACAACCAAAAAGAAGGATTTAAGCACGCACAAGGAGAGATGTCAGGTTGCAATCCACATATCATTACATCAAACTCAAAAGTGAAAATTATCCTAAAGTAACAACGCAGTTAAACATAGCAGTCAAAACATCTTCCACGAAATATTGTTCCAACATGGGAATCACGTTGACGTAAAAAGGACAAACAAGATTGCAGTGATAGCATCATTTACGAGGAGAATGTGATTTCTCACCATTAGCTTGTCGTACATTCCTCAGTGCGACTGCCACTGCTTTAATAACTATGTCATTGACGGACACTTTAACACCATGGTTTTCTGTAGATCATGAAACCACAGTTGAATACGAATACAAATGTATTGGAAAGCTAAAGAAATTACACCAGTCTTCACTTCCATGAACATAAATATAAGAAATGACACGCAAACACAAGAAAATTAAAATCAAACGGAAAAAAAAAACACACACAATTCTATGGTAATCCAACATCTATCAATGCCTTTTAAATCTACTCAGCTTAAATTGTTTGAAGTAAATACCTCTAGGCTTGATTGCTTTCAGAAGCAAATTCCCTCTAGAAGAGGAAATTTACTACACAAGAATCTATTGGAGCTCATAGTGGTTTCCTGATGGATCCCAAAGACTTAAGAAACAATTTACTTTTCATATCTCATTCCATACACAAAGGAAAATATGAACTGAATAAATTCCAACTAAACAAATAAAGAACATGTTGAACAAGTGGACTGGGAGACTTGTCATTAATATATGAGCCACACTTTATCCCATCATTGACCATGATCTTATCATTTCCACAAAAGGAGAAGTTCCTCTCGCAAACTATATACAGATAAGCTCGTAATAATTTCAATTCAGAAGGGCAAATACAAAAGATTTACATTCTTTCTATCCATCGTTCATAATCAAACTCCAAAACATCACTTAGCAATACGCAATAGAAAAACTAGTCGACTGGCAAGGATCACAAGTGGAAAAGAGGAACACAGAAACTTGGGAGAGAAGACGGTTGAAAGGGAACAAAGCGTACCGAGTGTGGAAGCCGGAGGCAGGAGCGTGAAGACGTGCGTGCGATCGCTGCGTGCCGGAGGAGCGGAAGCACCATGGCAGCACTTTATTAGAGAGAAGACGATGGAGGCAGGTTCGGATAAAAATATTCAGAAAAAATGGGAGGCGACGGAATGGAAATGAACAACTTTTAATTTTGGTCAGATGCTCGCAGTGACGGCACGACCGAAATCCTTCAGAATTCAGATACGTCGCTGAACCGGAAAACCAATTAACCGTTACTGGACCGGAAAACCACATTCAATCATATATAAAGGCTCTCTCTACCTGGTTCAAAAATCATTTGGGCCTTGTCCCCAGTACAAAGTATAAATTCGATTATCCAAAGCCCAAGTAAATGGGCCGTGGTTTGCATAGTCATCGTAATATAATTAGGACTCGAAAGTCGAAACATTGAACATTTAATGGGCAACTGGCAAGTGCGATATAAAAGATCACGGAAGCACGATTGTGACTCCTGAGTTGGTAATTAATTTAATTAAAATTAATTTGGCATCGGAAAAAAGGATCAAAAGGTATAATCCTTTTTTTCATACACCAGCATCTGATCTGACTTTTTGTGTAATTATCTCAAAGCTAATTGCACGATTTTGTTCAAATCTCCGTCTCTTCTTCTTCTTTTTTTGTCAAATTCGAGACTTTTTCCATTCACATTATTTATAAAAAACTCAATAAAATCTGTCTGTCCAATTTGCAAAGTCAACTCTTGTTTTGTTTTCCTCTTCTGCTCGTGAAGGAAATTGAAAAAAAAAAACACAACAACAACGACAATTTTGTAAACTATATAATAAGGATCCCAATTGTCGTGGAAGAGAGATAGATATCAATTAGAAGAGGAAAGATTGAATCGAAGCGAATGGAGATAGAAGAAGCGAGACGGGGTGAAAGTGGGCATGTGGTGTGCGGATCATGGATTCGTCGCCCCAAGAAAGTCAACTGGGCCATCATCGCCAGAGCTTCCAAACGCCGCGGCTCCTCCTCTCCTCCTCTCCTCAACATCTTCTCTTTCGATCCCATCACCACTTCCCTCTCCTCCTCCCCCTTGGTATTTTCATTCTCCTTTTACCACTGTTGTCTGTCTATTCAAAGAGCTTCCAAGTTTTGTCGTGTTTTGGGTGAGAATCTAGGTTGTTGTTCCTTTAGGTTTTTTTGTTTCCTCTTTCAAAGGCAAATAGCCTTTTCGTTTTGGTATTTACTTGGATTGACTAATGAAATCTAAAACTACCCTTTTCTTTTTCTTTTTAATTGATCAAAGGCAATACATGAGCTGAAGGAGAGTGATGGTGATCCTGTAGCAATCTCGGTGCATCCTGGTGGTGATTATTTTGTTTGCTCTACCTCCAAGGGTGGTTGCAAGTACGTTTCTTTCTTCCTTCACCTCTTAATATTTGATGTTTCTAATTTAGCCGAGCTGGTATTGTCAAGCCTAGGATAGCTTCTCGATCATGATCAAATGTCACTAAAATGTTGAACAGTGTATTATTGCTTATCTTATTGCACAAGACTTGTAATAGTATCTTCCATTCCCCTATGTCTGCTAATGCACATGTGTTTGTAGTTAGTGATGCTTGAATTTTAGGTTTGGTTTTTTATATTTCTGAATATACTTTTGTTGAAGACAAATTTGGACACTATCTGCCTCGTTGTCTATACAAATTATTGAATTTTTAAATGGTTTTCAAAGGTTGTTTGAGATCGTTGGAGGAGCAATGTGTGTTACCGTCTTAGCCAAAGAACTCCCTCCTCTTCAAAATGCTGGACTACAGAAATGTATGGCCTTCAGCTTTGACGGGTCTAAATTAGCTACTGGAGGAGTGGTAAGGAGGCACCGAGAATTGCTTTATAAGGTCTTCTTTTTTCTCGATGTTGCCACATTTTTCTGTAGCTTACTAGAAGCTACTTTTTTTCAGGATGGGTGTCTCAGAATCATGGAGTGGCCAAACCTAACTGTGATTTTGGATGAGCCCAAGGCACACAAATCCATCCGGGACATGGATTTTAGGTAATGACTAGAATCTTCTCTCTTATTATCCCTCCTTTTATAGTCTTTTCAGTTTATTGCATAGTTAAACTAGTAATACATGAGTCTTGTGTAAAGATTTGCGACTTGGGTCACACAACACAAATAGAAGTAAATGGAGCTTGTGAAACGAAGTCGGTTTTGTGCATCTCTCTCTCTCTCTCTCTCTCTCTCATATATGCGTGTCTGTTGCTGTAGTCTTGACTCAGAGTTCTTAGCAACAACATCAACTGATGGATCAGCTAGGATATGGAAAGCAGAAGATGGTTTTCCTTTGTCAACTTTGGAGCGTAGTGGGGTATGTGATGATAGGAGCTAACTTTTGCATTTTGATCCCTATATTCTCAGAACTCATACATCTTTAATAAAATCTGCATGAAGGATTAGTTTGTCTATGTTTGTCTAGATAAGCATAATTTTGATATATATGAATTATCCTGATTTTGTTACTGTCGTGTGTTGCAGGATGAAAACATTGAACTGTGCCGGTTCTCTAAAGATGGGACAAAACCTTTTCTGTTCTGTGCTGCTCAAAGAGGTATATTATATTTATATATCGACTCTTATGTAAACTATTAAAGCATTACTAGTGTTCTAAAGGTCAGAACAAGATAGTGAAAGTTTTGAACAATTGGAAACAGGTGATGTTCCTGTGGTGAATGTTTACGACATTAGTACATGGAAGAAGCTTGGGTTCAAGAAGCTGTCAAGGAAGAGTGCATCGACAATGGCAGTGAGCTTGGATGGCAAATATATTGCTTTGTGAGTGTTTTCTTCATCCCGGGTCTAGTTATTGCTTTTTCAGGCTTTTGATTGCTGTACAAAGTTTCATAATTTGCACCTTATATTTTTTGTAGGGGTGGCAAAGATGGAGATATATCTGTCGCTGAAGTTAAAACAATGGAGATCTACCACTACAGCAAAAGGCTGCATCTTGGTCAAACCATTGCTTCACTTGAGTTCTGCCCTAGTGAAAGGTATGTATAAGTGATATGTCAAAACCAAGTCTCATTATTGGGGTTTAGACTAGCATTGTTTTTTATCTATCGACTCGGTGCTTAGGGTTATGCTGACAACATCGAGCGAATGGGGTGAGATGGTGACCAAACTCACTGTACCAAAAGAGTGGAAAGGTTTGTTTCTCATCTCTCTCCCTCTGTGCAAAGCTGAATGGCGCATATATACCTTCTTTATACAGCTCTCCCTAACTCATCTCTCTTATTTGTTGGATGCGCAGAGTGGCAGATATATGCACTGTTGTTTTGCTTGTTCATGGCGTCAGTGGTACTTGCATACGTGTTCTTCGAGAACTCGGATTCGTTTTGGAAGTTGCCAATGGGTAAAGATCAGAGAAGACCAAAGATTAGTCTTTTTGGAGATTCATCCACTACGCCTGCTGAGGATCATAATAAGTGGAACTTGGACCTATAGATTGAAAGAGATTTATGTAACTCCACACGAGACGTTTCCTGTCTTTTTTTTATTTTTATTTTCGAAACTTCACTGCATGTTTTATCTTCTTCCTTTCCACCACAGCTCTAATGATTCTGATTTTTTCCTGACAGTAACTCTTTTATTTTCTGCAGTGAAAAATTCGTTTTGATGTTTTTTGCGTCTTGAATACGTTAAATTGACTTGTGTCGCTGATCACATCCGTAACAAGTAAAAAAAACATTAGAGAAAAGAGTTTACAAGTCCAGAAAATATCTGTTTGCACGTGACCCACATATATAGGTCGGTAGCAATAAGAGACATGAGGACGTTTGTGAATGGTCCCTACATAGCAAGCTGTCCCTTTAAGCTTTTAGAGGCGATAAAATATCAAAAACAGTGATACACATTCATTAGTTAGAAAATATTCAGTGAGAATCATCCTCCAAGATCCTACAAAACAAAACTTAAAGGTAAGCTGGTGTGATAGGTTGTGGACCCGGAACAATTTAAAGCCGTAAACATAAAATCTCAATCTAGAAACAAAATAAAGTACAGTAGTAGCTGAAGTGTCCGTTTCTTTGCGGTCAGAAGTGTTACGGGTAAAAGAGGGTGTTTTCTTTGTTTTATGATTAATAAAAGTAAAAAAAAGTTTGAGCTTCTTTACGTACGAAACAAAACAAAAAGCGATTAGCTTTCCCCGAGCGTGGTGGGTCCCATATATCCTTTGTCTTGATCCTAAGTCACAAGCACTCACTCACACTCGCAACGATTTTGGACCTGGAATTGAAATTAGACTCTTACCATCACAGATCTTTATCGACACTGAGTGAGCAAGCTTCACTTATCTGATACATTCTCTAAAAGATGAACTGCCTTCAGAATCTTCCTAGGTAATGTATTCACTCATTCATTCTTCTTCTTGCTTTCATAAATTCTTTTTTTTTATCTTTCCTGTTCTTTGATTTCGACTTCATTCTATTATGCGTTTTGTGTTGATGATCGTCACTGTTTTCAGATCTTTAGTTTCACCGTTGTTGGGCTTTGGGGGCAATCAGAGAGATCCTTGTTCGTCTTCCTTGAAGATGCTGGTACCACACTACTTCATCTATTTATTTACTCGTTTGATTAATAAAAGATTCATTCTTCCTTTATTTAACTTTCTTGAAACTTGTTTTGCAGCTTCCCATCAGAGCCAATGATCCTAAATTGCGACTTGTTTTACAGGTAATTTAGTTGATTGCTATGTTTGAAACTAGTGTAAAACATATTCTGTTTTGAGTGTAGGCGGTATCAGATTCGAAATCCAGCACAGATATGAATGGTGGTGTTTCCAAGGAGGAGGAAGAGAAATCTGATGAATATAGCCAAGACATGACTCAAGCTATGGGTGCTGGTATGGAAACTCTAATGGTTCTGATGTTATCATCTGAGATTAGTTCTTCAAACTCACCTTTCTTGTTCCCCTTAATTATGCATTTCATTCACTGATTGGTTGTCTCTTTTCATTTTCAGTTTTAACCTACAGGCACGAGTTTGGAATGAACTACAACTTTCTTCGTCCAGATTTAATCGTTGGATCTTGCTTACAGGTTTCAATTTTTCATCCTTCCTTTTGTTAACTATTGAAATTTGTTGTTAATACTATTTTTACTATCTGATCCGCTTTGTTTGCTTATAGACTCCTGAAGATGTTGACAAGCTCCGTAAGATTGGGGTTAAAACCATATTCTGCTTGCAACAAGATCCTGACTTGGAGTATCCTTCCAAACCAAAGTTCTTCTTTTTTTATGTTTATTAATTCTTATGGTTTTTTTTTCAAATTTCGAGAAATGATATGTTGGGTGCCTTGACCAATGATACTTGCAGATATTTTGGAGTAGATATAAGGAGCATTCAAGCATATGCTAAGACATTTACTGACATTGAGCATATTCGCTGCGAGATCAGGTATAATAAGCCTTTGGTAAATGCAACTAGAGTATATGGGGAACTAAAGTTAGTCATCACTATTTGTCTATACTGCTAAAAACTGGGAACCATTGTCATCCCATTTCATATGCATAAAACAGTTCACACCATGAACACACTCAATCTTGACTTTGATGTAAATCTTTGGTGTAACAGAGACTTTGATGCATTTGATTTGAGAATGCGCCTTCCTGCCGTGCTTAGTACACTGTACAAAGCTGTTAAACGAAATGGAGGAGTTACATACGTCCACTGCACTGCTGGAATGGGAAGGGCTCCTGCTGCTGCGGTATGTTGCTGATACCTGTCACTCTGCTCTTATCTTTTTCCTCCCTTTTTCTTTCTGTAGCACCATGTTCATGGTGCTGTTGAGTCTTCCCATGAAACAATGTTTTAAGACTGTTGCAGATAGTTGTTGTCATAATTATTGTGCTTCTTTGGTTGGATGATGAGGGAATGAACAAGTGTTGTTGACCTTTTGCTGACTAATACTGAGAATGGGTATTAATTTTCAATTTTACAGTTGGCATACATGTTCTGGGTGCAAGGCTATAAACTTATGGAAGCTCATAAAATACTTATGGTAAGATGCTAATCTAACTTCTGGTTTTCTGTTTCCCTGATACCTGTATTGATTAAGCCACAACATGTTGAACTAGTGATACTGCCTGTTATATATTATGTGTTCTAAGCCAGTTGATGCACCTAGTAATATATACTTAGTAAATAGCACCAAGACAGTAGTATATTGGGTTAGTTCATTGATCTATAGTATCTAGTCACCTTATTTAAAGAGGCACATTTAACACTGGTCTAAGCAAACCATCTCTGACAATTCATGGCAGAGCAAACGAACATGTTTTCCAAAGCTGGATGCTATCAGAAATGCAACAATTGATATTGTAAGTCAACAAATCCTTTAAATTTCAGAATGCTTGCACATATGTTTGTAGCTCCTCAGTTTCATTTTCTAACAAATGTTGCTGAGTTCCTGTGTTTCCGGGGACATAAAAGCTTACAGGACTCAAGAAGAAGACTGTCACTCTGACACTGAGAGACAAGGGGTTCTCCACGGTAGAAATATCTGGCCTTGACATCGGATGGGGACAGGTGAGTATGGCTCTTATTATAAGTCGAATCAAATATCTTCTTGATTCATTTTGATTTTAAAAGTATGGTATATGATTGAAATCTAGCATATGCACATTTCTCATTTCTATGCAAACGAAAAGTCTTGACTCTACGTGAGAGGAATGTATATGATGCATTCATCATCTTTGCAGAGGATACCTCTGACACTTGACAAGGGAACAGGATTCTGGAGCCTGAAGAGAGAATTGCCTGTGAGTTTTCTTAGTGAAGTAGAAAACTCATTAGTGTCTGCTTTTTTGTTTTTATCATGTTCTGACCATGGCTATAATTTCTGAACGCAGGAAGGACAGTTTGAATATAAATATATCATAGATGGTGAATGGACATACAATGAGCAAGAACCGTTTACAGGACCTAACAAAGATGGCCATACCAATAACTACGCAAAAGTATATAATGTCTCTCTTTCGCTTAACATGAACAAGTTTGATGAATGAGTTGAATCTGTAATGTTGATGTTTTAATGAAACAGGTAGTGTATGATCCGACGAGCGTTGATGGTGCAACTCGTGAGAGGTTAACGAGCGAAGACCCTGAGCTTTTGGAAGAGGAACGCTTGAAGCTAATCCAGTTCTTGGAGACATCTTCAGAGGCAGAAGTTTGAGAACATCTCTTGTAACTCTGTGAATGTACAACTTACTAGTAACAAATAAAATGCTTTATGTTGCTCATACATAAAGTTATGTTTATAGCAAAAAAAAAAATAAAAACATGAAGCTAGTTGTACAACGTTCAAGAACAATAATATTACAGACTTTTAAATATTTGTTTTTTACAGTTACATTTTGACCAATGTGAAGCTGCTTGGGGCTGGTCATTTTAAATAATTGGATCTTTTCTCACAACTAATAATTTTATCTATGCTGCATATAAATGATCAGTGAGATATAAACTTAATGCTTTCATTTTTTTCAACTTAGAATGGATACAAAGATGATGATACTAAGCTCTAAAATGTTTTGCATTACAAAATCTGATTCTTTGCACCTTCTTATAATGCCAACAGGCTAGTCATCAAACTCGCACTATGCCTTATTCACCCGAATCTTCTGCCCTTCCAACAGCTGAAGTTTTAAAAAAAAACATTAAAAATGAGAAAAAAAGATTCAACACACTACTCTGTGTTTATACAAGTGAAAGGATGAAAGCTTACAGAGTTGTTAAGAGCCACAATGGCAGCTTCAACATCCTCTTCAGAAGAAAACGTGACAAACCCAAACCCAGTGGATTTCGAAGTTGCAGGTACTCTCGAAACCTTGGCGCTGACTACTTTCCCTTTCTCAGAAAACAAATTCTCAAGCATCTCTTTGGTAACAGTCTTTGCTAGATTCCCTACATACACTTTGTAAGGACTATCTACAAACGCCGAATCTTCAGACTGAAGCAGTGACAAATCAGGAGACGATGATGACGCTATAGGTTTCTCTGATGTTAACCTTCACCTCACGTCCTTCAATGGTCTGACAAAAAGAACAAACCTTTCGCCATTTTTATTACAGAAGATGGTGTAAAAAGAGAAGAAGAAGAAGAAGAAGAAGCTCACAGTGCCATTTAACTTGTCAATCACAGCATTGGCATCTTCAACTGATTTCATTGTAGCGAATCCAAACCTACGGCTTCTTCCTGAATACTTATCATACATCACCTGATCAGACAAATCAAACATCAAAAGCATCAATCTTTTATGATAAAAACTATGAAATGTAACAGACGCAGAAACAAGAACCTGAACATTTTCAGCGGCGCCGTGTTCTTCGACGAGTTTTGAGAGCTGTTCGTTATCCACAGTTCTGGGTATGTTTCCGATGTAGACACGCCTTGAGGACTCTGCGTTAGGGTCTGAAGCGGGTTTTTCTTCAGTCTCCACCGCGTGGGGAATGAATCTCACCCTGGAGCTCTGTGCTCCCGCGAGAGAAGGAAACGGTTTGAGTGAGAGTACATTGGTTTGTGTTTGTGGAGAGGTCACGGATTGGGACGGGAATGAGAAGACTGTAGGTTTGATTGAAACAAGAGGTGTGAGGAAAGTAGCCATTGTCGGAAGGAGAAGCAAGAACAAGAGAAGTGTTGTGCTTTCAGACATTATCCTCTCTTTCGTCTCCTAAATCAATTGGGCCGAACCGAGCCTTCATATTGTGGGCCTACTAAAGTAGCAGAATATACAGATGAAGATGATTTAATGGGCCTGAGTAGGCTTGGACACATTTATCCACATTTATCCCAACTAAGATTCATCGGAAAAAAACAAACTGAATTTCATAGATATCCAAACAAATTATATATCTATGAAACCAAAACATCAAAACCAAACAGAGAACACCAAAAGTTTATATACCTAAAAGTGTTAATTATATTAAGTTTTAAAATTATATCCAAATGTACTAATCATAGATTGATTACCCAAATGTTTTGTTTTCTTTAAAATATTTTAATTATCCTAATTACCTGTTATTTTATCCAAAAATTCGAATTACTCAAATTTTCTTTAAAAACAAAATTAGCATAAAAGTATATATCGAAATTAACTAAAATTATCAGAAAAACTATAACCGAATTAAATCTGAAATTTTCTTGGATATATAAGCAGGTATATTTTATCCGAACTAAGGGGAAAACTAAAATAACTGAACTAAATTTCACAAATATCCGAATCCAAAACTAAAGAGAAGAATTGCCAAGGCCTTACAGTTCGGTCCGTTTTAAAAAAAACGGCTTTGACGTTCGAGCTTTCAGTTCGCCACTCATGGACCGTGGCTAATCAAACTTCATATAGTAGACTTATGTATGAACCAGGAAGTCAAAATGTTGTTAAATCAAAGCTTAAATCGTGAGCTTATTCTCTAGACGAACTAGAACTTTTGTGGGATAAGATTACATCCAGATAAAAGTGAGGAGAAAAAAAAAAAAAAAAAAGACCAGACATAGCTGGAAGGGGGACTTGCCCAAACCGTTGAAACATATAATGAAGAACACAACAAAAGTTTTGTGGTACACAAACAAGTCTTCTTATCCTGCAATGGACTCACCAAGTGAATGACAAAACCAAACTCCACTACTTAGAATCGAGCAACGTTTCATTCCAACGCTACTAAATTTTACTTTTTGGCTTTTTGCTTCTTCTTATCCAATGATGTTAAGCCAGCTCCCAACCCTGCAGGAGCCTCCACGTTCGTTGTTTTCTTAGAAGAAGCTGCAGTTCCTGGACTGATCAGCTGAGATAGCTGTTGCACTGGAACACCACTCTGGGGACGAACCAGTAGCCCCTTCGCAGCTGCCTTCTTCCTAACTTCAGCTGCAGCACGAGCCGCTCTTTCATCAAAACCTCTGCCACGAGGTTGAGCCTCTGCCGTGTTGAGAGCATTAGCCCTCTCTGCGGCTGCTGCGTTTTGGAACGCCTGTATCAGGTCTGGCCGTGACTGTTGCACCCCCAATCAGGAAAACGATTACATTACTATAAACAGTTTTGTGATTTCCACCAAAAACACTCCAGAAACTAAAGCTGCAAGTAAGATACCTTCAAGAGATCGATAGCCTTTTTCGTGTTGGCCGCATCGACTGCCTGTCCTTTCTGCTTTTGTGCAGTCTTCTGAACCTCACGCATCTCAAAAGTCTTCATCCAGTTTTGAGAGTCTTTTGTTCTGGAATCATCCTCTCCCAATTGTTTGACAAGGATATCATAGGTTTTCTTCTCATGCTGACCAAAACAAAAACAGTTTCTTAAGAAGATGAGACAAAAAAAAAAAGAGGATTCAAAGCCTTAAAGAAGCCGTACTACCTGTTGCGAGAGCTTGAATAAACCCATACTGTTGCACGCAATGGCAAGAGCGTGGTAGCATACTGCAGTCTGAATGTGTTCCGGACCAAGAAGCCTCTCATTTTTCTTCAAAGCGTCTTGAAGATAGCGTAGAGCTGTGTCCATTTTGCCCATATCCTGATACATCATGGCGACATTTATAAATGTGGCTGCAACATCCGGGTGATCAGGGCCAGATGAAAGGCCGAGTAAAAGCAAGGCACGGCCCATGTTCTGTAGAGCAAGCTCTGTCTGATTCAGCCCATGATAGAAAAGAGCCATATTGCCATAGCTGCAGTTCAGATACCCCCAAGTAAGTAGACATATATCAAACCAGAGAAAAGAACAGGAGCGCACTGCAAGTCCTGACTTTGAAATGTCAATAAACTGGAGTCCTACTTCTAATGAATTGTGAAGGATAGTAACTAGATTCAGTAGCAGGCTTGTTACCTGTGAGCAGTATCAGGATGGTCTAGACCAAGGCAACGCTCATTTATGATTAGTTCCTTGTGTTGCTGCATTATGGCACCAGCCATATCTCCTGCATGGTACAAAACCATGGCCAGGTACCTGAAAAGCATAGAAAGTAAAAACTTGTAAGGCAAATAAAACAGAAAACCGTAGATAATAGTCTAAATCAAAAAAAAAAAAAAAATAGATGAAAGGTGGAACATCAGGCAGTAGGACTACCTGCAGCAGTTTGCAACTTCCCTGTGCATTGGACCAGTCACCTGGAATAAGATTAAACATGATCATCAGTTTTAGCTTGATAATATGTGACAATCAATAGGATGTATGACCACTTACCTGTTGAAGTATCGAAAATGCCTCTGAGAAAAACGTGTAGGACTCACTGAGCATACCCTACAAGAGATTAATCACTTTAGTAAAACAACAGACCTTCATGATGTATCAGGCGACGGAAACTAAAACAATTAATTTGAAATAGCAAAACTACCTCAGCCAGCTGGACCTTCCCCATCTCAACGAGAGTTTTAGCCTCAGAGCATACAGGGACAGAATGCTTAACAACAGCCCGAAGATCCAACACATCTGACGCGTCAAAAGGCGAGGCAGCACCAAAGTCGTATTTGCGAGCAGCAACACTGATGCCAACCTGTTGCCCAAAACAAATAACGATTAATAACAATAATTAACTGACATTAGTAACAAAATTCTGAAGGAGCAAGTTATGTGTTTCTCTACTTACCTTTTGGCAAAGGTTACGGAGTACAGGTACATTTTTAGCTGTAGTTCTTGCCTGCTCGGACAACTCAAACTGAAAATAAGCTCACATTAGCTTCAGGTGGTTATAGTAGGTAAAAAGTATAAGTAACTTGCTCAGAAGGGTGACAACACTTCAAATAGACAGTCGATAAAACAAGTTTAAATTGATAATGATTATTATACCTCAAACTTGGCTTTGGCAAACTCTTGAATGTCAGACCATAGAATGTTGGAGTCAACCATCATATAAGATGCGAGACTTTTCTTTGCAGAAGCTTTTCCTTTCCCTCTTCCTTGACCCTGTTCAAATTTCAAAGGTCAGTATAGTACCTTATACCAATCAGAAACAATAAGTATGCTTTATAGACTGCTCCAAAGAACGAAATAGCATAATTCAAGAAGAACAAACAAGGAACTATATAGATACACAGACTTTGATAGTGCACACGAACCTTCTTTTGATTTTTAGCATTCACGTTGTTGGTGCTAGCTTTTCCTCCAGTAACATTTCCAAAGAGACAATTTAAGAAATGTGAGACTGCTGCACCAATATCGTGATCCTCTATATCTCTTAGAATGTCCTGCAGAAGCAATGTAACAACTTTACTAACGAGCTTGTCTCTTGTTCAACCATGTTTGTTGGTAGTGTCAATTTTACAGACTTTATAAACTACCTTGAGAATGTGCTTGGCAGATCTTACGGTAATTTCATTCAAACAAAGATCCCACAAATGAGGTAAATGCTTCACTCCATTAGCAATCTGATCATGTACAGCCATTGTTAATTACGTCAGCCATGGAGATTAATTTTACAAAACAACATTGGAGATGACGAACTTACCCTTCCAATATAACGAACATTGACACCATGAGAATGGAGTGCTTCAGTCAAAGTTTGACCATCCATTGGGGAAACCTCAAGAGCGCAAAGATCTGCTATGAATTTTGGAAGCACCACATCCACAAGGTATGAACTAACTTTCTTCACATTTTCTTCATCAGCAGCTATCTCCTGGTTAACCCAAAAATTAATAATTAATATTAAATCAGTTACACAAATATAAGGAAAGATCTTGCCACAGCACCTATAGCAACATAACATACCTCTTGCGTGCCACCTAATTTGAAGTCAGTGAAAACATTAGGGTTAAATGTTATTTCATCACATAGTTTGGAACTTTCAGATGATCTGGCTGCAGAATCCGCAGTGGTATCTTGCTTTTCTGCAACAGTTTTCTGTAGATGAAACAAAGATATCAGCAATTACAGTGTCTTGTAAACTCAGTTACAGCTGTTCTCAGACATTTCTTTTCACCGAGTTCAACTGTATTAGCAATGTACTCAGTATTGTCTACTAACACAAATGAAAATAGTTATTTTCATCATTGTTACAGAAGCCAATCCTACTTGGTATTTTGTCTGTGTGCTTTCATTTCACAAACAGAGGTTAGCCCGTACCTCAGAAGTTGACGCTCCGTTTTCCTCTCCATGGCTCAATTCATCACCCGACTTAGAAGTATCAACACTAACATCAGAAGGATCAGGAACAATATCCGTCCCTTCATCAGTCTTGGTTTTACATTTTGATTGAGATTCAGCCTTCATCATGACATATGTACTGATCAATACCTCTAATAGTAAAATGAATGAAATATGTTTATAAGGAATGAAGAATCTGTACCTGGCAAAATGAAGTGATAAGTTCTGGTCTTAGTACACAAAAGCGTGACTCTGGACCCGTGTAATTAGCATCCCGAGGCGTCACTCTCATTAAGTCCAGAAGATAATGTCTGTTGTCACTCCCAACAATCCCCTTGCACTCCACTGGTGCAGCTAACTTGAAGACATTCTCGGAAGCATCAATAACATCATGTTCCTTAATGTGAAGAAGTTTTGCAGCCTCAAGCACCTGCAGAAGGAATAATTCAGGAAAAAAAGAGTTATGTTAGAACAAAGGTGGTCGTATACTAAAGATGTGTAACAATATTGTACATACAAATAAATACTAGTCTAGAACTATCACACTAATGACTACAACATCCAACAGCAAGATTACCTTAGCATGAAAATCTTCATTCCAGCATATTTTCTTGCCATTATCGACTGAACCATACAAAAGCGCATCTGATTTATCCCCTTGAAGGATGCCTGGTAGAACACTCTAGAATACACATATGAAAACACATTGCAAGCTATTAAAATATACGCAAGCAAGATCAAGAAAAAATAATTGGCAGTTACAGCATTGGTACGAACCTGAGCAACAACACGATGACCTCTGTAGTCAATAATGGCCATAGCCAGATTATATAACCCTGGTACATCTGCTTCTTGATACAACTTTGTGCCTTTCAAGTCGTTGTTTGCAGAGGCATAGGTTGCCTGCTCATTCTCTACAAGAGGCGCCTCATTACAGCAGTTAAGCTCTGCACTGTGTTCCCCATCGCATGTTCCTTCTTTGCATGGAACCTTCTCAGATGAGGGCATTTTTTCAGTCACCGAAACATTACTTGATGGACGTTTCTTGGATAGCTGTTCAATGTCCGCATCAACAGCAAAACTGAAAAAGATATTGTTGTGCACATACCTACAACAGTGGAACAATAACAAGTGTTCAACACTGAGACGCTGATGCAAAATACAAAACGTAGAAATCTAAAAGCTCCAACTCATTTTCCATGTTTAAGCAAAAAGAGAATGATAGGATTTCATGGTAACAATGAGCAAAAAAATAAAAGATATGAGTTCACGGTTAAGAATCAACGATAAAAGCCAAAGGATGAACACTGACATGTGCAGACACTCTGGATCAGTTGGATTTATGGGTGGTATACATCGACTGATAACACCAATTGCTCCGTTAAGCGCCGCATCGACAAAGTCGGAAGAAACTTTGTAAAGAGCTCTGTCACGTAAGATCCTGCAACGAAGGAATTTATCAATATGAAGCAAACTCTAAAAGGAACAGACTGCCAAAATAAAAAGTTTCACGGAACCAAAAAAATCACTGTAGTCAAAAATCACATGTACCTCTCCTGAGGAGTAGCATGAGGGAACTCCCTGCATGATTGCAACTCCTCGTTCCAATCTCTTTGCATACCAATCAGCTCACTACCATAGGAAATGGTCAGTGCTTCTTCTGCTCTGGCTGCATCGCGCTTGTGATCTGAGCCAGATGCAAGAGCTTACATCAGATATAACATTACCGTATCTTTGTGAAAATAGGTATAAAAGTCGGATCATGTTTTGAAATTCCAAATAAAAGAGGAACTTATCTTCTCATACTATTTATGAGCAGAAGCGCATGTTGTATATATAAAATAGAAAATGAGCATGCAGACGAAGAACAAGCAACAGTTTGGACAACAAACTACCAATATATTAACTCACATAAAATTAGTCGGAAATTTTTTATCAAAATTATTCTTAGAGCGAAATATAACTAGGAGCTTAGGATGCAGTCACAGATACAGACAAGAAAGAGGCAAAGTTTTCTTCTAAATCCTAACCAATGTAGGTGTGCCATGTTAATATCTCAGAACCATAAACAGTGCTTATAACACGAAATGTGGAAAAACGTCCTCTAAAAGAACCAGTCGAGCTGGCCACAAAAAGAGAGAGCCAAGCTACTAAAACCAAATTACTATGCAGCAAGAAAAAACATACTATAATATTCAAGTTCCGTATGTGCAAAGTTGATAAACTCACCGGGAACAGGATATGGTCTTAGCCATGAGTGTGGTGGCAAAAGTGATTGAACATTTTCAAAGGGATGTGCAGAGGCTTTCTTTTCCATGACCTCGCGAAAAGCTTTGTAGTCAAAGTTTTTTTAAAAAAAAGAGATAATTAACAAACTGAATGATACTAAAGTAAATAAACTATGAAGAATTACATATATACTTATTCCCACCTTTTTTAAACTTAGAGCTAAGTTTTTGCAATAAACCAATGAGTGTAGCTGTTTCGAACCCAGATTTACTCGGCCTAGGATCGAGAATATTCCCGCCGCTAGAATTAACGTAAAAGGCCTTTGTTGTGCCCGTGATACAGTATTTGTTACCTTCAAGCGTCACAACATCCAAATAGATTAAGTCTCCTACAAGCCTGTCATAAAACAAATTATTATTAGATACTTATAGCCTCTACATAAGTTAAAAGCAGAAGGTGCATACCTTCTGTGGCTTGGAGGAGGGTTGAAGGACGAGAAGACAATGCTCTCCACACATTTGATCTCTTCCGTTGGAGAACTGATCAACTTCCTGAGCGAGGCAGGTACATCTTCCATGAAACCGAGGCAATCAAGCTCTGGGACGTTGGGTTTGTCTGATTCAGAAAAGAACCGTTCAGCGTGCATGAACAGCAAAATTATTAAGTCAAAACACTAAAAAGAAAAAGATTCAAATCAGAAACCTCCAGGATTCTGAGCTTTGTTCAGTGCTGCGTCATACTTCAAGGCAAGCGTAGTAGACAGGGAGGAGTGGAGAGTAGAAAGCGAAAGGAGGTCTCTAGCTCGGTGAACATGAGCCCTGATAGATCTATCATCGTACAACGCTGTGAGAAGAAAGAAAGAAAGAAACAAATACAGTCAATTGTCAAGCAACTAGTTTTCAACTTAAAAGAAACACAAATTCTTAAAACATACCAGCAATCATTTCCAATGAACAACCACCAGTTGTGATGTCAGCAACTTCAGAAATCTCATTATAATCTTCAAGATGGTGAGACTCATTCTCCTTATTGCGGAGCAACAACTCGTAGCAAGTGAAGTAACATGTCTCCGGGGCATCAAGAAGGAACTGCCTTATATCCATCACCGAGTCTCCAGGGTTCAACTGAAAAAAAAAAAAAAACAGATTAGACATATTCAGTAACTCACACCAATATTATAAACAGAACAATAATAGTAAGAAAGGTAAAAAAAAGAGAAACTTTGAACTCACTTGTAGCTCCATTTTACCGCCACTCTGTGTTTTGACAGAAACAGGATAAAGACGAAGTTCACCTGTGAAACAACAAGCATATCAACAAAAGAAAAAGCTGAATGCAATTGAGAGATAAAATAAAACGAATGCTACCTAGAAAACGCAAAAAGAGCTAACCTTGTTTAGGTTGATCATCTTTACTTGCTGCTACTGCTTGTGATTCGCTATCGTCAGCGTTAGGAACCGGAGGAGGAACTTCATTGGCTTCAGGGACGGTAGCTTCAACAGCGTTATCAACGGTTCCATTATCAGAAACAGAAGCAGGTGCAGGAGCAGCAGGAACATCGGATTGAGGAGCAGAGTCAGTGGGATTGGAGGCAGAGCTCTGAGCCGCAGCTCTCTTGGCCTTAGACTTGTTCGATTTCCCAGCCATTTCACCTAGAGAGAGAGAGAGAGAGATCAAGTATCTAGTGAATTAGCATAAGCACAAAGCAAAGTGTCGAATAAACAAGCGGATATGAAGCAAGAACGATTGAATTTGAGAATCTCATTCATTTTTTACGGAAACAGAGATAAAGGAGCATCTGAATCGATAAAGTGTAAAAAAAAAAAAGTCGCGGATGTGAAATCAAAAAGGAGATATAGCAAAAAGGGTAATTAAAGGGGGTTTTAGTAGAGGATCTAAAGGAGTTACCTTGAGGGGGCAAAGAGAAATGGGATGACGGCGGCGGCGGAGGAGAGGTGAGGTTTAAGGAGGGTTGAAAGTGATAGAAGAGGCGGCTGATGATTTTGCTGACTCTTTATTAGAAGCTTGAGTTGAGTTAGGGAGACCACAGCTAGAGAGACAGGAACCAGTCACTCTCTTTGGGCTTTTATTATCTGTTGGGCCTTCTATGGCCTTTTCTTTTAAACAGGGGAATGATGATTGCGTAGTTTATTGCTAATCATCTGTAATTAAGATTCCTCATTAACTAAAGACGACAATAGCATATGGGTTTGATTTGATGGTACGAGGAACCGGTGGTCTCTCAGTTAGTACCGATGCGGTTTCGATTTTTTGTTTCTTGGGTTGTGGTGGGCCAGCTCACTTAAGTAATGCTCCCTCTGTTTTTGATAGACGGATATTCTAACATTTCACGTATATTAAGAAAACTCATTAAATATGCATTGTTTTTTGTGAATAACAATTTTTCATAATTTTTATCCAATAAAAATTTAATAAACACCATTAATTTTTTTGAAACTTACATTTTTTCATAAAATCATACATTGAAAAAATAAAAAATGTATCTTTTTGAAACAATTTTTTTTTTCAGAATATACATTTTTTAGGAATAGAGGGAGTACGTGGTAATGATGTCTTAATCCTTTCTGCTGTACAACTACTGGTTTTGCCATGTGTCTGTTACAGTCTGTACAGGACTGCTTTTTACAGATAAAAGTCTACTTTCCACGTTTATGAATACTAAACTAACCTTTGGAACTTACACAATAACAAAAGACAGCATACTAGCCACATTATATTTATATACAAGTATATCGTTCATCAATGACACAATAATTCATATTCCCACATTATGCTAACAAAAGTATAGCTTTCAGTTTTTATTCTACCGAAAGTTAACAATACTTTTACTTACTGATTAAAAACTCTTTAACGTTTTATCATAACACCACCAGTGAATGTTGGTAAATGGATGTTTAAAGCTTGACCGAAGATTGAAACTCTAGGAGTGAGAAACACACGTTGTAACCGTGAGGCTTATTTGGGTTGTGAGGTAGGAGAGAGGTGCTACACAGCATGATATGACACCCCTTCATAGTATAAAGAAGCATCATCTCGTTGCACATCATGCATCATCTCATTACACTATTATTGTTTACGTGATGAAAGCCATGAGAGTTGTTGGGTTAGCTATGGCACTGCTCATGACCATAACGGTTCTTACCATAGTCACTGCACAGCTCGAGGACCAGCAACCACCTCCACCGATGTTACCCGAGGAAGAAGTGGGAGGATGCAGCAGAACATTCTTCTCAGCACTGGTTCAGCTGATACCGTGTAGAGCAGCAGTGGCTCCTTTCAGCCCAATCCCACCGACCCAGTCATGTTGCTCTGCTGTTGTCACACTTGGTCGCCCTTGCCTTTGCCTCCTCGCCAATGGACCTCCACTATCAAGCATTGACCGCTCCATGGCTCTTCAGCTTCCTCAGAGATGCTCTGCAAATTTCCCTCCTTGCGATATCATTAACTAGAAGTCTAGGACCAACCTTATCATCTTTTCTTTCTTTTTTTCTCATTTACCTTTCACTCTAATAAATACGCTGTTGAGAGTATTATTGTCCCAGACTTTAAAAACATTAATAAAGATATAAGAATAGAGATCTCAGTCAACTCCAATCCCAACAGATAAAGATCTTTTTGCAAACAAATCCAATCCAAACAAACACTTCAATTTATCAGAGTAATATAAGAACTTGGAACATTATATTTTAATAGAAAAGCAAAGATCAGCTGGGGCTTGGTGGGGTGAGAGATAGCTCATGATTGTCTGCCAGCATATTGAATGGTTCTTAATAATAAGCTTTCCTTGGATTTCCCTGTAAGAACAATTGAGACAAAAGGTGAGTAAAGTGCTATTACAAAAAAAAGAACTGGGCTAAAAGATAGGTGAAAGTACCAGTGGGTTGGGTCTGTGTTTGTAACCCAGCATCATTCGCTTCTTGTACTGCTCGTATATATCATCCTCAGGGTTAACTTCTCCTGGAGCAGAAGCCCCAACTCCCAAGTTGTTAGTCTTTACATCGCCTGCCATTATCGGGTCTGCCATACCCTTTCTAGAGCTTCCTATACCTTCACCTGTAACCCACTCCTCCAATTTTTTTAACCTCCTTGTCTCCATAAGGGAACAAGATACAGAAAGAAACTAGGTCACAAGTTTACAGATAGAGCGAGCAAGTATGCACCTTCTTTCCAACCCATTTTTGACAAGAGCTTATGTCCGACATTATCTGCTTGGATCTTAGCCTTCTCAGCTGCCTCCTTTGTGGCTTTCAGTGCAGCTACATCGTCACACTTTGCAAGGAACTTATCTAGCTCTTCCGGTGGGATATAATCACCCATGTGATGACCTCTCTTTCCGGAGTCCGTGGAGGGAATTGCTGAAATAAAACATGGTTGAGCGATAAGGCATTACAGTTGCCTCAAAATAAAAGAAACAGAAATAGGATTCATTCTCACCAGATGAGCCTTGAAGAGAAGCTGGCGGGGGCATTTCATCTTTTGACTGCCTAGGACGTCTCATCTTCTCTTCTTGGGCAGCCTTCTTCATGTAAAACTCCATCATTGAAATAGGGTCTGCAGCCCTCGGCGCGCTAAAAGAGTCGCCTGCGACGTAGACAAAATTTAACCCACAGTTAAAGCTAGATGTTCAATAAAAAGAGAGAACCTAGGCAGACAAAAAGGCTAACTGACATACTGTTGTTAGGTCTTGTAACTGATGCCTGAGCAGATCTAGAGGAAGCTCCGGATTCTACAGAAGCATCATAGAGAGCCGAAGCAGGGATCTGATAGCCTCTTTGTTGCTGAGCTGGCTTTTGAGAAGTGATTGGTGTTGTGGACATCCGAGGGCCTGCATCACCTGGAAAGATAATATGAAGGAATCCAGCGTTAAGAATATACCGAACAAGCAGCCTCACATTATACACATACTACAGAGCATACATAATTCTTATTATAACTCTATATGTTGTCTGAAAAAAAAAACAAGGGATGAGGCATGTTTTCCATGCACAAGCTTAGCTAAACATATTCTGAAACAGTTAAATAACATAAAGAAAACAGTTGCATAAATAAACACAGGTGTGTAATAATTACCACTATGAAGTCCACCAGATTCCTTGGCTTGTGAAATAGATTTTTCCTCTTCAGACAGCCTGAATGCATAGTACTTGTAATCCGCACAGCTCTCATCAAAAAGGAATCTGGTTGGGAAACAGGATACAAGATGCAGAAGGTCAACAAAATCACACGAAAACACCTAGTACCGACTTAGTATGCGTGTAATAGATGGAATCACGAAACATTAAACCGCGATGCTCCAAAAAAAATGAATTTTCACATACTTAAATAGTGTATCCCCAGGATTCTTTTGGCGTGTGACATCCTCGAATGCCCTTCCATTCTTGGCAACAAAGCTTGCTAGTTTATCAGCAGCATTCTTCACAGTAGGATCACTGGGCGCAGGAGGAGGTGCTGCACATCACTTATAAAACTGATTAATACCGAGACCATGAACAAGGAATGCAAATCACTCTTGTAGCAGTCGTGGCAGAAATTCCAAATCTTTCCAGCAATTGGATTGTTGGTTAAGGAAGACACTGCACAAAGACATATATTTACTATGTAAACAGCCATTACCAACATCTGACACTTTGGCTGACTTGGCGGGTGTGTCTCTTCCCTGCTCTAGCTTCGGACGCTTAGCATATCCATGATCAGTTTTCACATCCCCTTCATCCTCGTCCTCTTGTTCACCAAGCTTTACAGGAGGTGCAAGAAGCTTAGACTTTTGCTTCAAGCTGAAGGCAAGCTTACCACCTTTCTTCTGGGCATCATTGGTCTTCAACCCAATGGAAACTTTAGTAGCAGAAGAAGGCCTAGGATTAGAAATCCCAGATATAATCTTCACAGGCTTGGACTCCTCTACAACACGAGGAACCTTATCCTTGGCGTCATCCTTCTCCTGTTGAAGCTGTCTGAATCTTTCCATGAAGGACCCATCATTCACAAAGATGGTAGGAGGAGGTGCTCCTTTATCCATTGCCAACGGTTCAGAAGCTCTCACTGCTCTACAGATAGGCTCTCAAACGATTTAGAAAAATCCCTTGATAGAAATTGCGATACAAGGAAAACAACAAAGTAAACGTATTCTTCTGATTTCAATAAAAGATAATACTTTTCGTCATGGAATTCAATTGAATTAGCAAAATCATATCAATCGAAAAAAACAGTCTAGAAATCTCATCGGAATCAAATAACAGAAACCCAGAATCAACTAAATTGCAGGAGAGCAGGAAACCCTAGGTAACAATCAATCAATCAATCGACACGGAAGCAGATGAGCTCAATGAAGATCCACATACTATTGATTCAGAGAAACAAATCGAGAACACGAAGAACAAGCGATCTTATCACCTTGCGGCGGTTTCCGATCAAAAGTCGTCGGCCAAAACGCAACGAACGGAAGGATAGAATCGGAATCAGAAACTCGATTTTGTGTCGTGCGTTTGGTTGCGTATGAACAAATATATAGGAGGCCTTTTCATTTGTTTTTGTTTTTGCAATTAGACACCTAAGGTTTCATATAATTATAGTAAGACCCCAAAGGTTTTATCTCCCGTCCATTCTTCAGGCTAACCAGAGAATAGGGGCTCTCTACTGAAACAAGACGGCCCAGTTTAATTCGTCTGGGCTGATACGGCCCATTAAATGGGGTTGGTGAGTAATGATTTTATTTAATGATAAAAAAGGATGAGAGAGATCAGTGAAATAAATAAAGCTGCAACGGTAACAAGAGAAAGCCACGTGCACCAGGAGCCGCTTAACTGGCCCCTGTAACGTTAACTCCAACGGTTACATACTTCTTTCTCCTTTCCTTTTTCTCCCCACCCCAACCCCAACCAACATCAGACTCGCTCTCTCTGTGAATTCTAAACAATGGAGCCTGCTCAGATCGACTGGAAGCGAATCGATTCTCGTTTTGTAGAAGACGTCTTCTACGAACACCTCCGAGCTCCCAAATGGTTCGACTTCTTGGCTCCGAATCACTTAGACACCATCGACGACGACGCTTGGTTCTGCAAACCTGGTACCAATCTCTATCTTGTCTCATCTCTGCATATCGTTGATCCTCGTTACTGATCTTGTCTCCATTTCGTTTCAAGATTGTAATCATCCCAAGAGACCTGAGGATTTCTTCCAAACGCCTACTTCTTCCAAGGTTTTGCTTCTTCTTGATTTTCTTGTTTTTTTTTTCATCACAAACACTTCCAAGGTTTCTCATTTAGTGTTTCTCTCTTGAAGCATCCAAGCCTGAGAGATAAGAATCAGACACCAGGATCTAGTACAGAGCAGAAGCAGAGGTACTGCTTCTTGAAAATCTCCGCCTTTGAATGCTTTTTTGTTTCATACTCTCTTATTATATCATCCATTGACTTTGTTGTAGGAGGAGGGGACATGAAGACAGTGAAAACCAGAATCCAAACTTATCCACGCCTCCGAGATCATGGCGAGCAGCACTCAAGTCATCCTCCGCCAAGAAGATGAGTAAAGAGACACCGAAGCTAAAGAGCACGCAGTCAGCTAGGAATCTGTTCTCAGGGAGAGATATATTTGGACATATCTCAGAGTTCTGCTACGAGTTGAAGAGATTGGCCACAAGGGTAACCGAGAGAGAAGATACTACAGGGAAGATTGAAGTGAAGGAGACTCATCATCATCAGCCTTACTCTGTTCACGAGTTGGAGTTGAAGAAGGAGAGAAAGCCATTGCTGGAAGTGAGCAAAGAGAAGGTCCATGAATCCACAAACACATTTAAGGAGAACCGTAGAAGAAAGAAGTAAGCGTTGCTTCTTATGTGAAAATTTGTTTTTATTATGTAAAGTTACTAACTTTGGAGTTGCAGGAGAGTGGATGATGCGGAGAATATTCCTGTCTGTCTTAATGGGGAGACTGTAGCAAAGATGAAAGGAGAGGAGTGTAGAAGAATTAAGTAAGTTCCTTCATATGTGTTGCAGTACACTAAAAAGCCTATGATTTTAACTAAGGTACACTAAACTTGGGGGATTATTCTGTGATGATTGTTTCAGGAGAGTGGATGATGCAGAGAACATCCTTACACCTTTAAAGCTTGGGAATGTAAAGAACAAAGGACATGAGCGGTTACTGCAGCAAATCAGAACAAACCCACCATCTCCTCAGTGCTTCTCAGAGAACCGGACAGCTTCTTTGAAGGCCTTGGGGACCACCAAACCTACGGTATGTAATCTCATATCCGTATTTATTGTCCTGCTAGAAACAGACACATAACGAGGAAATGGATGTTTTTTCTTTTGTGTGTACATCAGGAAAAGGGAATGGTTGAAGAAGTGGTGAAGAGAAAGGAGGAGGAAGAGCAGAGCAGAGACAGTAACAACAAAGAAGGGAGAGGCTTGGACGTTCTCTGGTTCTTAAAGCCTTGCTCTATGGCCAACTAATTTTTCATTTTTCTTTTAAACTTCCACCAAGTTCATTCTTCTTTCTATATTTGATTCATTTTTTGTTTTGTTTTTAAGTTCATTTCAGATGATCATGCTCAGATTCAAAGAACATGTAATATTCTGAGCAATTTGTATTCATCGATCTTACCTTTACATATACAATAAATAAAATATGTTTAAATAAAAGAGAGATTGGTATATAAAAACAAGAAGAGGAGTATGATCCATCTCTGTTTATTAAGAAGATCAAGTACAAGAACAAAACCCTAAGTCTCTATCATCATCTTGATTCTTGAAATATCCCAAATCGAACACACAACGAACGTAAAGGGAAAGAGTAAACATGATGAGATATATATATATATATATATGTACAGGGAAAGAGAGAAGAGAAGAACATATGAGTTAAGGACGGCGAGGAGAAGAGGAGAAGAAGCAATCGAGAAGCCTAGACCAAGCTATTCTGGCGCGAGCGAAGACTCTCCCTCTATAAAGCCTACCTTCAATTTCCATCTCCTCCACCGTCTGAGCGAACGCCGTCAAACACCTGATCGGTGGTATGTACAGCGTTAACGGCGCCGCTGAGAACGCTATCGTGAATAACAGCTGTAACATTCTCTCCCTTTTTTTTTGTTTCACGGAAACGCAGATCGCAACCTGGTTATGAGTTAAAGACTAGTGAGCAGTACCTAACACAGATGAAATAACGTTATTAAGTAAGATGGTTGATTAGAAAGTAAGATAAAGAAGATTGCTTCTTCATCACATGTTTACCCTCTTGTCTTACAACTTCCACCCTCTCCAATTCTAACTATTTAATCTTAATATTGTCCTATGGTCCATGTCATTTCTAGTAGCTACTCCTAGATTGTAGTTGACCGACAGTTTAATAGTTGGGAGTTAATTGATTATTTTATTACCATATCATGTCATTTCAAAAGCAATTGTTTCTTATCAGACATAATGGGAATATATTATGTCTTTTACTGTTACACTTGGCAATGTCCAAATACATCTTTGTGTTTGGTTGACTTTGGTGTTCCACTAGCCCCCCCCCCACACCTTCTCTAATACAGTCCATACCAAAGTTTCAACGGGATAGATTTCCAAAGTAGCTAGAAGTTTTGATAAATTCTAATATTCTTCAAAACCTTTGTTTTCTTAATAAGAAAAATTATTCAAGCAAGCAACCAATCATTAATGTATTACTCTTCTGAAATTCTCAAAATCTCTTATTTCATTCAGCTGTTAATCCTTTCTTCAAATTTTTCAAAAGCTAAATTTGTTTCACAATGTATATATTATTATACATACAACATCTAAAGGAATCGATGATAAAGAAGCTAGTACTGCTTCACCTACCAACTCCTCCTGCAAGGTCTTTTGCTCATCTTGTTCCAAATGTTGGATGATGCTCAAAGCCTCTCACGTTCTCGTCCTCTTTTGCTTTTGAGCAACAAATCTAACCCCTTGCTTCCCCAGCTCCACCGTCTTCACTTTTCCATTCTCAAGCGTCACCATCAACTTCGATGTCCCTCCTCCTCCTACTTCACTTACCACTCCTTTCTCCCTGTTTTTTACAACTCAGCTGTTAGAACAACCTAAGAATAGATGAAACATCTAGAGATAAAAGACGCTCAAAGGTAAAAAAAAAGTCTCATGTACCATGTATTATCTGAGGCCTCGTGTATTTGAACCTTTTTGCCTTTTGCATCCTTCCCCAACTTCTTCAGAATCCAACTAGCATCAAGCATTTCGTCTAACAAACTGTCATCACGTGACAGTGACACATCTTCATCTTCATTGAACGCTGATTTTTCAGCTGGAGGTGATGCTCTCTTTCTTTTGGACCTATGTCCTTTCCCAGACTTGCTTCTTCCATACACAATTCTAGGGGCTTCACGTTCTTGGCTCTCCGGATTATGCGTTTTTATTTTCAGTTTCAGCAATCTTTTTGAATCTTTCTGCAACTCTTGTTGGCCACCATTTGAATCTCCTCCGCCTTCCCCCTTTGAAGTGCCTACCTCACTTTGAGACCCTCTCTTTTCTTCACTACTCTTTCTCAATACGCTCCTTTCCTGCTCTTCTTGGGAAGCGGTTTCTTCTGATTGTAATTTCCCATGCTTTCCTGAAATTACCAGAGCTTCTTTAATTATATCGTCTATGTCGTACATCGACTAAATAACATTTATAGTCTAGTCTTAAAAATAAACCGTAGTGTGTATTATCACTCAAAAATACACATACCGTTGGATTTGGAGGCAAGGTTTGATGTATCGCAGCTCACCGGGTTTGTAACTCCTGCTTTTCTAGGGCCTATACTTATCACCAATTTTTTCGCCTTCACAGGGCTCTGCTCTTTAGAGTGTTTTCCGAGTTTCTCGCTATCTGAATCTTGAGGCCTGCTACTTTTTATCCTGAGAACTCTCAGTGGCTTCTCTTCTTCTCCACTGACCATAACCTTTTCAGCAACTTTTCTTTCGGAAGAACCAGGCTGATTGATAACAGGGGCGCCACCAGTTTTCCCTACGACTCGTGCACTAGCTCTTAGGCTAGCAATTAGCTCTTTGTCCTCGATATCTTTACGTTTCCAAATTTCCTGTACAGCATCCTCAAGATCCTTGACCTAGCATCATAAACACAAATCAGAGAGAGAAAAAAACGGGATCACCAAATTATCATTCACAGCATTCTACTAGCATTGGGAGAGATATAAGACAACAAACACATACAAAATATTAATGAAACATGAAACACACCTGGTAGCTTTCTCCGCGACAAGTAGAACATTTGTACTGAAGATTCCCATCCACTTGAAACTGCATATATTTCTCATCGCTGCAACATTTGTTTGCAAAGTTAGCGTTAGTTGGATACATATACAAGGACAGACGTGAAATTTGGTTATATGAAATAGATTTAAAGGGTACGGACCTGATTCCATCACACAAGCAATGGACCCAGCGCTGGCAATAGTCACAACACACCATTGGTGTTGCTTCCGAGTCCCTGTAAACCTACGTGAAGAAAGCAAAACAAGTTGGCCCATTTGTTTCAAAGCGAGACAAAGAATACCCAAAAGTATTGCATTTAATACAGATATCTGATAGTATACGGTAACAACTGTAAAATACAAAAACCTCAAAGTCAACTATGGCCAAACATAACCAAATACGAAGCAGGGAAACCGTGCAGACATTTCACTATCAAGTATCAACAACGAAGAGAGTGCAAGAACATACCTTCAAACATACAGGACAATAATTTCCCTTGCCAAACAGCCTTCCACAAGCATCACAACAAGTATGCCCCAAAAACCACCTGCAAAGTTAAAAGGATTGATAAGAGATCTAGTGCACTTTAAATGAACAAATACTAGAATACATCAGAAAGCAAAAGATAAGAATACCGTAAGCTCTGGCCATTCCCAGGGACTTTAGACCCACAGCTGTAACATTTGGTGTGTTTAGGACACAGATAGGGTCCAGAACTAACAGTCTGTAACATCCAGGGATAAAATTAAATCAATTTGCAAAAGACAAGATAAGAAATTTGCTAAGAATCAACAAATATATACCTTGTGTCGAGGCTGTTGGCAATCACAATGATAGGCATCATCACATCTTTTGCAGAACATCAACTTCTTCGGATCCCCTGAAGTTCCACATGCCTAAAGGAAACATAAACAATGAGAATGTACAGGATAAATAACTTAACTATTTAATCAAAAGTGTTCAAATCCGTCATCAGATGCTTTCTAAGGAAAATTGATTGTAGCCCAACATGCAAAAGCGCAGGACTAGTCATTGAAAAGGTAATGTCCAAACTAACCTCACAGGTTCGGCAAGAGGGGCAAGCCCAGGAGCTCCAGTTAAACAAATCTGCAAGCAAAAAAAAAAAAACAGCTATAAGAATATAAGCAGGAAAAGTATAAGCATAACGTTGCCATGAAACGATACCTCTATGTTGAGCCCAAGACTTCAAGCAGTTTCTGTGATACTTCTTGCCACAACACTTGCAAGAAATCATCTTTGCTCTCTCACTCTTCCCAACTTCAACCATAAAGCACATGGGACACGTAACACTTGCACTGTCAGTGTCATGATCTACTTCATTGAGCTCATTGACAGCAACCTGCGTAGAGAAATGCATAAAAGCAAAACAAAGGTCTAAAACTTGGTTTAAAAAGGAGTTGTACATCAATTCAGATACACAAGGGCTCATAGCACCTTAGTAGTGGAGGACATAACCAACATAAACACAAGTATTCAAACAAGTTCGGGAAATGCACAAATCGCACCTCAAAGTCATCAGAAGCAGAATGTTCAGCATGATTCTCAACTGCCTTCTTCAGCACCACCGTGTGTCTCCCTTTTCTCGAAATCGACGAGGCAGCAACCACCTCCTTTACCGAATCATCCACACCAATATCGGAGGGAGCGAGCTTAGGCACGTGGATCTGAACGGTGCCTTCCTTTGAGGCTCCAGCATCCCAGGGGTCAGGCAACAAGTGCTGAAGAGAATGAATCTCGTCGAGGAACAAATCCTTGGCTTCCTTTCCATGGAGAGTCCGAGGAAACCCCAACAAGCAGTCGCAAATTTTACGGCTGCGAAGAAAGAAAGAAAGAAATAACCAAAGCCGTAGGGTTAGAAGACGACGCACTCTCGCGAGGCGCTAAAACAAACAAACAAAAAGAGAGTTAAAGAGAAAAGAGATACGATACCATGTAATTGGACAAGCTACGTGAAAGGCCATAGTCGGTTATGCGTCCGGGTTCGATTTTTAGGGATCTGATGACTTCTCTCTTTTCTTTTCTTTTCTTTTTTTTCTCCCTTCTGATATAATTTGATTTTTTTTTTTTTTTTTGTTAGGTCTTTATCCCCAATTAAAATCACACCAGATCTTTTCTGTAAATAGCCTAAATACTAAGGTCCTGGAAGGAAATATTTTAAGAGTTATTCAGCCCGATCCGAGCCAGATGATTTAATCCAATCAGAAAACAACACGTGGAGTTATGTTAGATTAAATAGACAGAACGACGCCGTTGTTTTCATCTTTTGGTTAATTCAGAAGATTAACCTGTGAGACTGTCTCTGCGGCCGAAACGAGAATCTCCGATCAGCGATGAATGCCCCCGACCGATACGAACGATTCGTCGTCCCTGAAGGCACCAAAAAGTATTGCAGCTTACTCTAATCTTCATGTTTTTTGTAATGTGCTGAAATCCTCTCTGGATGTTAATCTAGGGTTTCGTATGAGAGGGACACGAAGATCATCAACGCTGCTTCCTTCACAATTGAGAGGGAAGACCATACCATTGGCAACATCGTCCGCATGTACGATACGGTTCATTGTCTCTCTCTCTCTCTCTCTTTTTGTAACAGAAGAAAATCTCTAATTTCTCTCTCTGGGGGGGTTTGATTAGGCAACTTCACCGCGACGAGAATGTGTTGTTTGCTGGATACCAACTGCCTCATCCTCTCAAGTACAAGATCATAGTCAGGGTAAGTTGAATGTTTTGATTTGTGTTAGGGTTCAGATTAATGGTAGGAAAGGAATGTTTTGGATGCTCTTGTTCTAAGTGTGAAACTGAATCTTTTTGTTTTTGTTTTTGTTTTTGGCAGATTCACACCACAAGCCAGTCTTCTCCTATGCAAGCATACAATCAGGCTATCAATGACCTTGACAAGGAGCTTGACTTTCTCAAGAGCCAATTCGAGGTACCAACCCCAAGTCTTGTTTCGAGTCTTGTTCATAAATGTTTTTGTGAGTTAGCTAGAAGAATAATTATTAACTAGTATTGAATTCCATCCATTTTTTATACACTTCCCTTGTGCGCTTTCAGGCAGAGGTTGCCAAGTTCTCGAATCCGTACTAACAACCAGGCGGCATAAGGAGCTCAGAGTTCTCCAGTGGCACTTGGAGAAACGTGTCACCATTTTCCTTATCTAAGCACCAACCAGGAGACGCTGCTTGTTTTGCTTGTATAAATTAGAAACAAATCCTCCTGTGATCGTTCTATGTTTTGGATATTATTTCCGGCCGCTAGTATTTGGATTACCTTCTCTCTCGTGTCTACCACTTTTTATACCAAAAAACAGACGCTTGTGAAATGTCTCTGAAGAGTTTTGTGCGTCTTCGCAGCAGGGTGTTGAGCCACTTGTGCAGCAAAAGCTAGTGCCTCCCTGCCACCAGTGAATACAATAGCAATGTCCAAGGACGCTCTTGGTCTCCATGCCTCTTCTCTTTGCCCTAACGACCTGTCTGCTATCGTCACTGAATCATTACTCTGACCTGCTCTGCCTCCACCCCTTTATCAGTGTGGCGCCAAATCTCATCTGCCACCTCCACCATTTCAGTAGCGTAGAATATGGAACCTGCCTGCCTCACGTCCTCCATGGCTGATAGCCTGTGGAAGCAATGTTATAGGGATCATGGAGAGACTGACCAAGACTTGAAGCTCAGTTGCTGGAACAGCCACTGAAGGAAGTGCCATGATGTTTCTGGCGCTTTTAATAATGTCCATGACCACGAATGGTGAGTAGACAATGACGAACATGATAATTGCAATCCAATTTGACAACGGATCAGTGACGAATAGTAATTAGTGCCCAACCCATAAGCTGCAATACAAAATTGAAAATTGGTTTGTTTTGACTAAAGTGAAAAGTTGAAGTGGTCAAATACAAAATTGGCTTTCGAAAAGGGTTTGTTTTAGGTAAAGTGAAAAGTTGAAGGTCTTCTCTACTGACATTTTTCTTCAACAAAAAATTAAAAAAAAACATCCTTCTCTAGAGGGATCTCAGGTAAGATCATTCTCGATCGAGTCTTCTTCTTCGTGAGTGACTTGGACGACGAGTCACACTTCTCCTTCCGCTTTCTGTATATAAGTTCACTTTGTTCTCCTCCAACACTTGCTCTGTTTTGAATGAGATGCTTTCCAACATGTTTTTTTTTTTTTAGTGTCAGCGAGTCTCCTGTCTCGATGCTGCAAAACTCTTATGCAAAATGAGCTTCTTGTATAATCTTACATGTTTAATTCTTGATGACTTGCCATCATTATAACTCTTTTCCCTTCTGAATGTTCTGCAGGATCGATGCTTGGATTGTAAATAATGGATGAATCTCTGGAGAATCAAACTCAAACTCAAACTCTTGGTAAATCATTTCTCTCTAAAAAAAATTGGATTTTTTTTATTCTGTCCCCATATTAAAGTGACAAGTGCTTTGTTTAAAGTGATGAACGGATTTTATCAAGACGATTGTGTTAAAACAAATTGCATATGAAATAAAGTGTATTGCTTTATTCTACACCATACTGTGGTCTGCTGGAGAAACCGTCTTACTTTTTGTGTGTTGAAGTATTTATAATGACTGCTAAATATATTTATACTCCACATTTGGTTTTCAGACCAAGAGAACGAGATAGTTACTGAAGGTAGCGCGGCTGTTCATGGTGAGCCTTCTCAAGACGGCAGTGTTCCACCTAAAGTTGATAGTGAAGTGGAAGTCCTCGATGAGAAAGTCAGTAAGCAGATCATAAAGGAAGGCCACGGTTCCAAACCATCCAAGTACTCCTCATGCTTCTGTAAGTATAGAACCCTTAGCTTTCCCCTTTCTACACTTTTGGGTTATCTGATTACTTTGAAATGTCTCCTCTGATGAGTAGTGAGGAACAGTTAATAGTCCAACGTTTCCCTGAGTAAATCTTCGACAGGGTTATCCATTTGTTCGAGTTTTTCTACCTAGCTGACCAATATTATCTTGGGTGATAGTGCACTACAGGGCATGGACCAAACACACGCAGCACAAATTTGAGGATACATGGCAAGAGCAGCAACCTATTGAGTTGGTTCTAGGAAAAGGTATGTGGCCATTCATTATGTACTCTACTTCTACCCCTTTCTCGTTGGATGAGTCTGAGTCAGCTTTGTGTTTCATGTGAACGTAAAGAAAAAAGGATATTTGGGAGGAAAGAAATTGAGTTTCCATTGTTTTGGTTTCAAATCCATGTTTATGTTACTATACATTTTTCTAACGAGACTGTGGACTAAGAAGTGAAATGTTTGTCTGTGGGACAGAGAAAAAAGAAATGGCCGGTTTGGCCATCGGTGTCTCTAGCATGAAGTCTGGTGAACGTGCGCTCTTGCATATTGGCTGGGAACTGGGATACGGGAAAGATGGGAACTTTTCTTTTCCAAATGTTCCTCCTATGGCGGACTTGTTATATGAGGTTGAAGTTATTGGATTCGATGAAACAAAGGAGGCAAGTTCTTATCTTTAATATTATGAGCAACTGATATGGATTGTTCACAAACCAAGTATTATATCCCAAGCGGACTTAAGAGGATGGATTGTTCAGGGAAAGGCGCGCAGTGATATGACTGTGGAGGAAAGGATTGGCGCAGCAGACAGAAGGAAAATGGATGGGAATAATCTGTTTAAGGAGGATAAACTGGAGGAGGCCATGCAACAGTATGAAATGGTTGTGGATCTTTTCTCTTTCTTTCTATCAATTACTGAGCGATTCTTGACAAAACTCTTGCCTCTCCTTCCGGATTTCGATCATGGTTTTTGCTGTCTCAGGCCATTGCATACATGGGGGATGATTTTATGTTTCAGCTGTATGGGAAGTACCAGGATATGGCTTTGGCAGTTAAGAACCCATGCCACCTTAACATGGCAGCTTGCTTGATCAAGCTTAAACGATACGACGAAGCCATTGGTCACTGCAACATTGTAAGACTCATCATAGCATTCATCGAAAGAACATATTTTTTTGGTTTTTCTCTAATCAAAGATGTAAAACTTGTCAGGTGTTGACAGAAGAAGAGAAAACCCCAAAAGCGCTGTTCAGAAGAGGGAAGGCCAAGGCAGAGCTAGGACAGATGGATTCAGCTCGTGAAGATTTTCGAAAAGCTCAAAAGTATGCTCCTGACGACAATGCGATCAGAAGAGAGCTACGAGCGATTGCAGAGCAAGAGAAAGCTGTGTACCAAAAGCAAAAGGAGATGTACAAAGGAATGTTTGTAGGGAGAGAAGAAAGTGGTGGCAAGGGAAAGAGCCGCAACTGGTTGATAATGCTGTGGCAATGGATGGTGTCCCTCTTCAGCCGGGTCTTCGGACGCCACAGAGTTAAAGCAGATTAATAATGTAATGAAAGCTTAATCAAATTCAACTATAAATGGTAAACTGTTCGTTCTTCGATGTTGCAATGAATCTGAGAGACATGTAGCTTCTTGATCTTATTTATGATGTGGTGGATTTACAAAAACCGAATGTCTTTAGCTAAACTACCATGTGGGATTGGGGAGGGTGACATGGGTCCAAGCGAAGTAAGCACAGACCATTAGTTGAGATATATAAACATAGACTGCAAAAGAAAGACTCATAAGCATAAGATCCTTCATGTCTCCTTTCTTCTCTGGCTTCAGATTCTTCCCCATCTTCTCTGCCGCTGAGATCATCTTTGAAACTGTTCTCTGGATCACTCCTTGGCTCTCTTCCGGTGATTTTTGTTTTCGACAAGACATCACAGTCAGGGATCTGAGGCTGTGTCTGGTTGGGGCTTGTCTTGTTGTACGGTGGTTGTGGGGTGAGCAGAGTGGGTGGTAGAAGGTGGTGAGTGCCGCCATCGGAAGATGAATAGAATAATAATTGAAAAAAAAACAAGGTGTGGATAGACCTAATCTAACACACCTATCAGGGCTGCGAGTTCAAAGGTTAGGTGGGTTTGGTTGGTTAGTTTAGTTTTCGATTAGTTTGTTTACACAAAATTTTGGCAGGTTGAACTGAACAAAAATATTCGTTGGTTTTCGGTTAGTTTGCTTTAAATTTTTTATCGAACTGAATACAAGTTCAGTATTCAGTTAGTTTTGTCGTTTAATTTGACTTAATTACGTAATTTTGATTAAAATTGAATGTTTCGGTTAAATTTTGATTAATTTAATTAAAAAAAAAAAAAATTCTACCGATCCATTCAAAACCTATAACCAAACATGAATGAAAAAACAAAACATTTGGTTCGATTTTGCAAATTGAAGTCGGCAATTTTGGCAGGTATGTGAGTCCAGAATCTATCCAACTCATTTCTCTATTATGGTGACTTGTGAGATCAATAATGAATCAAGTGGGTTACAAAAAAATAGTAAAAAGTCAAAAGCTTCGCGAAAGAAGGTTCTTCTCCTTCTTACATGTGTTCCAATCTCCATCCCCTATTATTAGATTAATAATAAATCGAGATATGTTTAAAAAATCTGGTTGCTGAAAAAACCGTATCAACTCTTTACATATTTAAACAGGCCCACGCAAACAAGATTAGCAATAACTGTGTCGATTTGTCCTAATAATTTCCCAAAATATTTTAAAACATCCACGTGTCCCTACTTGCTGACGTCACATTTCCCTTTTTTATTTTTAAAAATCAATCATCTCCTTCATTCAATCATCCATCATCTCCTTCCTAGGAAAACTTCTAATTGTGTTGCAGAGAGATGTTCTCTTCCTCCACTCTCGTCTATTCTCTTTCCCTCTTCCTCTCCCTCTCACTCCTCTCCTTCCTCTTCTTCCTCTCTTCCTCCCGCCACGACATCCTCTCCCCCGCCGATGAACTCGACGACCTTTCCCTCTTCCACCGCGCCGCCGTCTCCTCCTCCTCCAGCAACCGCCGCCTCATCTCCCTCTCCGAAACTCCCCCTCCTCCTCCCAAGATCGCATTCCTCTTCCTCACGAACTCCGATCTAACCTTCCTCCCTCTCTGGGAACGCTTCTTCCAAGGACACGAGCATCTCTACAACGCTTACATCCACGCGGATCCATCCTCGCGCATCTCCCCCCTCCTCTCCTCCACGATCAACGTCAAATTCATCCCGGCCAAGAAAACCGCACGCGCTTCCCCTTCCCTAATATCCGCGGAACGGCGGTTGATCGCACGCGCCATCCTCGACGACCCTAACAACCTCTACTTCGCTCTCGTCTCGCAGCACTGCATCCCTCTCCACTCCTTCGCGTACATCCACAACCACCTCTTCTCCGCTCGATCCTCACCACAATCTCACCACCCAAGCTTCGTCGAGATCCTCTCCGACGAGCCTTTCCTCCCGAAACGGTACGCCGCGCGTGGATTCGACGCGATGATGCCGGAGATTTCGTACCAGGACTTCCGCGTGGGGTCTCAGTTCTTCGTTATGGCGAAGCGTCACGCGTTGATGGTGGTCAGGGAGAGGAAGCTGTGGAGGAAGTTTAGGTTGCCTTGCGTCGATGGTGGATCTTGTTACCCCGAAGAGCATTATTTCCCGACGTTGTTGTCTCTTGAGGATCCTGAAGGCTGTAGTCATTTTACTCTCACACGTGTTAACTGGACCGGGAGTGTTGGCGGTCATCCTCACACGTACGGGGCGAACGAGGTGTCGCCTCGGCTGATTCGCTCGCTGAGGAGATCGAATTCGAGTTTGGATTACTTCTTCGCGAGGAAGTTCTCACCGGAGTCGTTGCGAGGGCTGATGGAGATAGCAGATGATGTGATCTTCAGGGATTGAATCAATGAAAGTGAATTAGGTAAACACTTGAATTACCTCCAAAATGTAGATGAATGAGAAAAGGTTGTGTACTGAGAATCTTAGAAGAAGTTTGTTGTTTGTTGTTTGATGTTTGTCTTTTCTTCTTCTTTTGTGTCTGTGTGTTTCAGGTCTGAAGTTTTAGAAGAAGTTTGTGGTTGGCGCTCCTCGAAGAAGAGTGGCAAATAAAGGTGAAACTCTTGTGTGCGTGTGTGTGTTTACACTGTGTCTTAGGGAAATTAGATGGCTGGATTGGGTGTAAAAGGAAAATGTAAATAGTCCTCAAGGGCAAAGTGAAAGCGATCATCAAGTTGTGGCCAGATCGGCTCTCTTTTTGTTTTCATCTCCTTTCCCTCTGGAGACATAGAGAGAGTGTGAATGGCAAAAGGGCCTTCCCCTCTCTTTTGTTTCAGAAAAGTGTGAATGTAACAAATCTTTGTTATATTGAATACCATTGTACTTCCATGCCATACAAGAGCACCAACTTTTGAGATACTTTTTGAGGAATTCCATTGTACTTCCATGCCATACAAGAGCACCAACTTCAACTAAAAGCATGACGCTTTACAAAAGGATTGTTCAACAAGTGTCTACCCTTTGCGCGAGAGCCCTCTAACCCTTGAACTTTCTTATATTCTATGTACCACCCATCCAACAAAAGATGCATAATATCATTATCATGATTCAACACTTTTTTTTGCATCAAGGCTCTCCCACAACTGTAAAGTTTTTCTCATGACTGGATCAGCTGAAAATCCTTCTGCGTATGCACCTATAGCGACCAACAAGCTCCTCCATTTCTCCCCATTGTCCTGTACACATCACCAAATCAATTTCCTCTCTTATTATCGTATTGTAGTAGATGTGATGATACTGCTATAAGCCCTTCTGAATAGATTATAGTCAGACCAACCTCTGGTTTCTTAAAAGCAAGATCTCTTGTTTCAAACGGTACTATGTAATCCGGGAGATCAGTCCGTAACAGTGCCTGCCATTTAAACAAAAAAAAAAAAAAAGTCACCATCTCTGCATAATGAAACTCTAAAAACTGAAACGAATGAGAGAAGGAACATAAAATCAAAACCCTACCAACTTCTTGCTTAGCAAGGCTTGATCCGCGTGAGCTATTAAGCTCTGTTGCAAAGAAAAGGTTAAGAGAGTAAAAATTAGGCATTGCATGTTGAAGAAGTACTAGCTCGCCTATGCAAGAGCCATCTCACTCACCTCTTTTAATTTTCCTTCCTTTATTTCATCAATAGACTGCAACAGATTCTCCAATGTGCCTAATGATACAATAGAAAAATAATGATTAACAGGTAGCCAGGTGGATGCAAATCAATGAAGTCAAAGCATATAGTATGTGTATCAACGACTTACCAAATCTAGATAACAGTTCCACTGCATGCACGTTCCCAATTCCATCAATTCCTGCAGGCAAACACAAACATGATTGGATTAGATCTCACTTCAGCCATTCTCTGCGTGCACTTTTGCTAATTTTTTTGTATCTAAATCTATTCACAAGTGCAGCTGTGAAAGAATATCAGAAACAAATTTGTAAGGGGTAGAGGAGGTGGGTGTTACCTGGAATATTATCAGATTTGTCTCCAGCAAGGGCTATGATATCAACAAACTGGGCTGGCTTCAAATTTCCAAACTTTTTAGCAAAATCTTCTACTCCAAAAGAAACCATCCTGGCCATAAGAAGCGGCAGCATTGACACCAATGAGTGAGAAAATGCAAATATAAAGAGACACAACAGTTGTCTAACGTGAATTTCTTACTCTGATCCGCGTGGTGCTATTCGAAGAAGACGAAGCGAGGGAGAAAGAATCTGAAAGAAGTCTTTGTCTGGAGAGACAACTCGAACCTGTTAGGAAGCAACAAACAAGTGATTAGGCCACATCTAGGAAAAGGACAAATTCAACAGAACCTCGGTTTAAAATGAGCAGAAAACACTTTTTGAATAGCTGATGATGATTACTTTATAACCAGCACCAATGCTTCGCATAGCCAGTGTTCCAATAACATCATCAGCTTCTACACCTGGCACCTGTCTTCATAGAATTTCTACCCATTAGTGAGTAATCAGAATAAATAAAAGGAGATATGACATTTATGCGTACGATTTACCTCTATAACCTTTACAGACATTGCCTTGATGGACGCTTTGAGATATTGAAGTCCTTGTACTACGGTATCAGGTGTGGGAGGACGATTACTTTTATAGGCAGGGTAGAGAGTATGACGGAAGTTCATGCCTGTAACAGTTAAAGCACAGAATAAAGATAGGTTAGATATTGATGAAATTACCTATTATTCATACTTCACACTCTACATAAAGGAAAGGGAGAATCATGGAATGCAAAAAAGCCTAAAAGGCATAACTATGAAAGGCATTCCCATCACTCCGAAGGAGAAAGAGTAGTGGATATACATATTTGGGTTCAGCATGTACAAGACGAAAATAACAAAAGGCAGTAGCAGACTTAGCATTGGAGCTAAATACTGCCCAACATATATATGCCCAATCGGTAACATACATATTTTCAGAAATCAATTTACTCTATTCTCTATACCAAATTTATGACTGCCAAAAAGAGACAACCAAACAGCCCAAAATGTCACCCATGACAAGTAAGCCATAATATTTGGACTAAATTCTCTGAGGCGCAAAAAAGAAAAATCAGTTCAAACTGAAAGTAAATATCTATAGAAGCAATGTAATTAAGGATTTGATATTATTAGTAAATGATATTGCTTTCACAACCATCGAGTCAGCACACTAACTTAACTCTCAAGAAAAACACCCCATTTGTTAGAATATCAACTGATCCAACCAACATCATTAACTTAAGTTTGACTTAAGACATGGAGCTTACCTTTCGAAGAATGATAACCAATTGACGAATTAGAAGTACTGCCATAAGCAACTCCTGAAAAAGACTCTATATTGTCAAAAAGGAGTAAACTGGAAAAATTCAGGTCCACAAACCATTTAATCTTTTTGCCCCATAACCTTGTCTACTAGATGATATATTTGTCAGATTACCACTATCATGTACAATTAGAAACCGCTCTCTTGATAGCTTAGTATAAAATCCCATCAATATGCACTAATGACTATCAACATCAAGTAATATATCATTATCTAGGTGGTTGAAAACGTGACGTCAACACTGATTCAAACAATTGAGGAAGCCGATACTTACACAAAAATACAATAAAGTTCTGGGGAAAGTTTAGCAGACAGCACTCAACAAGCTGAACACAATCGTTGTTATACGAGAGGAAAAATAGTGAATATAATATCTATAGATGACTTGTGGAGCAATTAGCATCAACTGATAAGAGGCATGCATTCACATAGTCGAGTAAAAAAATCAGGAAATTCAGAGGCCATAACTATCGAACTAGAGCTAGATTAATTCGCCCTACAATACTCATAAAATGGCTAGACGTCGATGAAAGTGTGGCAGACCCAATGTCTACTAAAGTTATGACTCACCATCATGGTCGAACACCACCTGCATGTACACAGTGAACTAAGTCAGCAGGATATATCCAAGAATTAGCAGTGAAAAAATGTGAGAAAGAGAACTACAATGACTTCATCTTAAAAATCACAGAGATGAAGAAGTGAGAGACAAAATGGAAATGGAACATACCGCCACATGGGATGGGAGAAATTTCAAAACATCAATGATCTGCAAGTTATAACACAACGCAGAAAAGGTAAGAAGCGGAATCCTAAAGTTAGAAGAGTAAACAAGAAAGAGATGCTTAAAAGCCTTAAGTTGAGAAACACAATTCAAAAGGCAACCATGATTAGCTTGAACAGCCGTCCAAAAATGGTAAAAGAAGCATTTACAATCAATAGAGTTAATTTAAGTAGAGGACAGTATGAAAGATTTTCACTTACAAGAGAAAGAGCTGAGAATATAGTCAGAACCCAGTCGGCATTTCCATCAGCGTGAGTCAGATGACCATGATTCAACCTTGCTGCACTTTCCCCAATCATATGCAAGCAAAGAAAACTACATTATATCTATGTATGTAGTAACAGATGGAGAGTAGACAATATACCTAAAAGCTTATAGTAAGCCCTGTAAATAATGGAAGTCCCATCGATAAGCATCACTCTGCCATTGGAAGAAGCAGCGCTAATTGCTGCGTTAGCTTCCAGATTTATCGAGGCAGGCGCAAGATGTTGACTTTTAGAGAATTGAGAAACCGTTGCGTCCAAATTACAAGTGGAACTGCAAAAACACTGAACTCCCCACCACATATATATATATATATATATGTATGTGGTATCAAAATTAGTATCTACCTCCTCAACATCAAACTAGCCACTAATATCTTATGTGAATAAGCCTAACCAATTATGATGTGAAACATACGATTAAGAGTAAGAAAAACACAGCGATAATGACTCAGGAGACTTGGAAGGAGATATAGTATACAAGCAAGTAAGCATGTTTCTCACCTTGGTGGTGCGTGAAAGAGAAGGAGAGAGGAGAGAGTAGTTCCTCCTCCTATTGCATAAACTTCCAATTCTCCCGGGGAAACACAGATTTCTCCACAGCAAACGGGAGTGGTGAGAGAGATGCGACGTCATTAGGTCACTGGCAAGAATGAAGGAGCGTTTAACCTGAACTGCAAACACTTTCACAGAAAACAACAGAAGCAGACGAATCAAAACGAAGATTAGACGAAGAAAGGAGTGTGGAGGAAGCTTGCAGAAATGGGGGGAGGCGAGACGAGAGGAAGGATTTTACCGCTCGCTCTATGCGTCTCCGTGTCTTCTTCACCAAATCTTCTTTCTCCCACTTTAGGACGACGACTCCAATAGACCTGCGGGTTCGGTTTACGAATCGGTTCGTTCGGTTTTTTTGGTTAATTTGTTCTTTGAAATTTTTTTACCAAATTGAGCCAAAATAATTTACGGTTTGGTTCTTTGGATTTCGATTAATTTGATTCTTCAGTTTTTTAAAAATAAAATTGAACTGGACCAATTTTTTTTTAATTTTTGTGTTTCTGTTATTTTGGATGATTAAGTTAGTTCAATCAATTCGATTCAAAATATTAGTATAATTCCAATTGAAAATTTTCCTGTGATAGTTTTTTTAAGTTTTTGTCGCAAAATAGCTGCCAATAAAAAAAATGATCCAATTTTTTTTATTAAAAAGTAAAATTACATTTAGATCCTGAAGTTAACTAATTTAGAATTATGGTTTAAAGTTAAAAAGTTTTGAGAATATGATTTCAAATTTAAAAATAAATATTAAAAAATTTAAAATAAAAATGGGCTATCTTGATCATTTTTCATATTAAAAATTATTTTTGTGACAAAAGTAAAAAAAGAAAGGCTAATCAAAGAAAATTGATCCGATTGAATTTGCTTTAAACCAAACCAAACCGATCCTCGAATCAACCCTGTAACCAAATTAATTATGTAACTGATCGGGTCTATATCAACATAGGCCCCTAAAGCCCATAGTGACAAAAAAGGCCCCTAAAGCCCATTATATTATATAGGCCTTGAGAGTGTGCTGTTTTTAATTACATCAAAACCCTTGACTACATAGAGTCGAAAACCCTAGAAACGAGAGTTGGACGAGAGGATCAAAGAAGAAGAATGACGCAGAAGAGCAATCAGTTCAAGGGCCAACAGAAGAAGAAGACTGTTGCCCCAAATCGCCATGGAAAAGCCATTCAAACTCGCAAAGGTATTCTCACTTTAATCTCTCGAGATTTTCTGTTTCTCAGATTATCATTGTCTTCTTGTGTTTGTTCTTACAGGAAGGAGATACATGAAACCGTCAAAGACGACGAAAGAGTTAGACACCGACCGGGTATCTTCTCTCTGTTCCTTCTTCCATCTCCGTTAATCTTGAGTCGAACTGTTATCATTTTTTTAATTAAGTTTGGTTTTGTTAATGTTGGAGCAGGAGCTTACGAAATTCATAAACCATTGCAATGAAGTCAAAGCTGCCAACGCTGCTTGCAAAGAAGGTGGTCAACTCAATATTCTCAAAGCCGAATCTCATGCTGAGCCGTCCAAGAAATCCGCCAAGTAGACGAATCATGTTTTTTTCTTTCAAATTGTTAAACTTTTGTGTTTCTTACAACAGTTTTGTCACAAAACAGAGTAACAAAGGTTATGTCAAAGCACATTTTCTACGAGTGATTGAATCTCCATACGCTTATGAATTTATTTAGTATTACCATTAGTTATGAGCTGTTACTACCTTCTTCGTTCCCATTGCTACGCACCTGATTTGAGAATTGCCTTTGATGTTATGCGTTTCAATGTTATTGAGATGCTCTTTTTCCTCTCCTTTTCTCAACCACCTCTTGGTTGTGCCCCTCCCGGATGTGGAGACCATTATACAGCTAAACAGAAGAACTCTTACCACTCACCTGATCAATTACTCGCGGTACACCACGTTAGGGAACGAAACAGACCTTGTCGTTTTTCCCACAGCTGTCTCATTTTCTTATGATAAAATTTTGTTACAACGACAGCCCAAATTAGAACTTGCATCTTTGAAACAAACCTAGCTGTTTCTAATCAACATACTTGAGGTCCCAGCATGAAGCCTCCTATCCAGCAGTTATGAAGGCGAGATTGGATCGTTGGCTAAAACTGATATGTAATCTGAAATGGAGTTTGAGTTTACCTCCTGCAGTTATAGAGTAGCCACTGGTTGATCTAACAAAGGGTCTACTCTCCCTGAGTAGAGAAGACCCCTAAGAAATAGTTTATTCTCCCTCAAAGATAAGCACATTATTTCCCTGCCATTACATAGTTATACATTACCGAATCTATCAGGAAATTTGTGGTTTAGGTTCTCATATGTAATTCTAAACAATATTCATAACGATATCGAATATTTTCCAGTTTCACTTTCGGATTTCCACGAGACAAAAGACGCAGAATGTGTGTCATACCTAACGATCTGTGAACATGTCTTACTGTACATATCTAACACAAGCTGTTCCATCCTCGCATTCAGTTAAAGAAAACAAAAGTCTTCACTATCTTCTTTTTTTTTTAGACAAAAAAAAAGTCTTCACTATCATGGATAGAAAAGCCAGTCCTACAGGGTATACAGGAACTAGGTAGCCAGTTCAAGTATCGTAGTTATCATTGTCAAGTTATAGTCCAATTTCAAGCAAGATGGAGCTCAAGTTAGGAGAAAGAAACAAGAAGGTTCCCAATTCAACAACTCAATATTCCAAGAGAATGTTTTGGAATATCCCCAACAACACTTCTTGTACAACATTTCCTTGCCTTAATATTTGGGATAAGGATAAACGCATTGACTTTGGACCAATACATAATAATACGTAATATTAAGAGGTGATCCATCATTATACCATGACACAGCACGATGTTACGTGATTAAAATCTTTATTATATACAATAATACTTTGCTGAATGAATAATTTGACCAACCCAAAAAAAAGAAACAAATGGCTTCAAAGCGAAGCACTTGATTAAAACGTTTAACAAAACTCAAAATAGAAAAAAAAAAAAAAAAAAAAAAAGGGATCATTCCACGGGCCTGCCCACCGTCTCAACCATCATGCACGGGTTCCCAATGCCCAACTCATCCCACCGTCTCGACCTAACCGACTGCGTCAACCCCGTGAGCCACCCAACCACTTCCTCCATCCCCGGCCTTTTCTCTCTACACGTCCTCACACACTTGGCCGCCACCAACCCCAGATGGTTCCTCACGCTCACATCCACCGGCGGCCCGATCATCGGATCATAAATCCCGCCGATCTTCCCTCTTTTTATCATCGGAATGGCCCAATCCACTATAAACGACGGGGAGTATCTAACGTCTATCGCTTTCCTCCCGCTGATTATCTCCAGGAGCAAGATCCCGAAGCTGAACACGTCGGTCTTAGTGCTTAACCTATCCGCCGTGACGTAGTCCGGGTCGAGGTACCCCATGGTGCCAGCTGGAGGAGTCGATTTAACTTTCTGGTCCTCTACATTGCATCTGATCGCTAGACCGAAGTCGCCAAGCTTCGCGTTGAGGTTCTTATCCATCAGCACGTTCGCCGATTTGATGTCTCTGTGTATGATCGGCGGGTGTTGAGAGTGCAGGAGGTGCACGGCCTTGGCTATCTGGAGAGCGATTTTGATTCTCTTGCTCCAGCTCGATATCGCGATTGGACTAGAAGGCGAATCGGAGTGAATCACGTCGTACAAGCTCCCGTTCAGCATGAACTCGACGACGAGGAGAGGATCCTTGACGTTGTCGGCGCTGTAGCCGAGGAGGTTGACGAACCTAGGGCTCCGGATCTTGGAGAGGATCTCGAACTCGTTGTGGAATTCGCGGCTGATTTCTCTCGATTTCGAAGGTCTCTTGACGGCGACGAGACGGGAGCCGATGACGGCTTTGTAGACGCTGCCGTGGCTTCCGCGTCCGAGGAGGTTGTCGGCGGAGAATCCGCCTGTCGCGGCTTCGAGGTCGCGGTGGAGGAAGCGGCGTAGTTTGGGTCGGTCTTCTGGGGGAGATTCGGTAGGAGGAGGAGGAGGTTTGGTGGCGGCGGATTTGGAAGATGAGACGGCGACTGCGACGGCGGATCCGGCTTTGCACGAGAGATAACCCATTGGGTCGAGAGAATGTAGGAGGAGGAGGAGGAAGGAGAAAGGGAAAGGTGTTGATGAGTCTGGTGGCGTGAGAAGTCATTTTGGTAATAAAGGGACATTTGATTAGATTCAACTCAAGGAAGTGGAGAAGTCATGATTCTTTCTTTTTTTGTTTGTCTTTTATCTAATTATCACAGAGTCGCCCCTCTAATTTGTCATAACTCTCTTTCGTGCCCAATAAATAATAAATGTTATCAATTTTCATCCATTTTTAACCCAAAGTCGCCACTCTAATTTATCACCACTCCGTTTTTCCCCAGATAAATAATAATGTAATTATTTACTCCCAGTCAAGCTAGTGTATATTAGACCAACTCTGGATTAAGCCAAGACGATTAGCCGTTTAGGTAGCCTTTTTGGATCCGAGTTAGATTTTTCGGAATTTCAATACCTTTTTAGGTTTTACTCGAATCACAATTTTTTTAAAAAAAATGCAGTGTTGTACCTTAATATCTGAAATCACCGAAAATTACCAAAAAAATAACCTACATTATTTAAAAGTACCTAATTTTTTTTGTTTAAATGGCAAACTACTTAAATTAAGTATTGAAATTTTCTGAATCAACCAAAAATTCGTTCCTCTAATTTATAATAACTTCGTATAGTACCCAATAAAGATGATTTCGTATGAATTTACACCCTCAGTCAAACTAATGTATTATTATGCTAAGCCGGATAAAGAGTGGTTTGCTTGCATCTTTATCTAGATCCAAATTAGTTAACCAGAGGTTTATTTATGCATCATTACCACTCACACAACCATTCGATTACCGCCACGTGGAGACAGTGGGTGACGACCGACGAGATGACGTGTAATAAACTTATTGGTCGAACACGTTGTAAGGAGTAGTTTTAGTTCCGTAATATAAAAATCTGAAACCTCCAAAAATTACTCAGTAGCAGAACCTTAAGCCTTTCTTCACTGAATTACTCTGCTCCCGGAGAAAAACAAGATAACGGCGACGATGAACTTCTTCCGATGCCTGTCACTATTGGTTGTGATCGCACTAGTGAATGGTACAATCGCTGAGAAAGCTAACTCTTCCGGAGGAATGGTTTGGGCCACTGCGAGAGACGAGGCGGAGCTGGTAGAAGATTCCGGTTTGGTTATCGGAGAACAGGATCAAATCGACGGTGGATTCTCCTCCCTTGATGGGATGTTACACTGGGCTATAGGTAAAATCATCTCCCCCCTCCCACTGCTCTTCTTCTTTAATCTTTCCTCTAGATCTGACTCTACTATCTCCCGGTAGGTCACTCGGATCCTGCGACGTTGAAGGAAGCAGCTAAAGATGCACAGAAGATGTCTATGGATGAGTTGCAGAAGCGTCAAGTGGAATTAAAGGTGCGAACTTTTTGTGACTATTATGACTCTGTTTCTGCTTGAATCTCATCTGAAAGTATTGTTGAACAGGAGCTAGTGGAGAAGCTGAACATGCCATCTGACGCGAAGTTGATGCAAATAGCTGTGTCTGACTTGAACAATGCTTCCTTGTCTCTTGAAGATCGTCACCGTGCTTTGCACGAGCTCTTGATCCTTGTAGAACCTATCGATAATGCAAATGGTAACGAGAAGCTTTAGATTCGGTATATGTTCTATTTTACGGTGATGTTGTTTGTGTCTTCCCTGACTATACATGACTGTGTACAGATTTGAGCAAATCAGGAGGGCTTAAAGTTGTGGCAGGAGAGCTGAATCATTCTGACTCAGAGGTAAGGAAGCTAGCTGCGTGGGTGCTAGGGAAGGCCAGCCAAAACAACCCTTTTGTTCAAGCGCAGGTTTGTTTCCTCCGTTGAACTTGCAGAGCAGGACTGTGTATAGAAGCCATCTGAAGCTTTCTTGTTTTGTGAATCTTGGTAACAGGTTCTTGAACTTGGTGCTTTGACAACACTGATTAAGATGGTGAACTCCAGCTCGACTGAAGAAGCTGTGAAAGCACTCTTTGCTGTCTCTGCCTTGGTACGGAACAACGTAGCTGGCCAGGACATGTTTTATGCATCACGTGGATACATTATGCTTCAGGTGAGCTCACCAGAAAGACATCATTACACTGTCAGTTTTTGGAAAAACCATTCATTACATTATGCTTCGTTCTCCAGGATGTAATGAGCAATGGGAGCTTGGATATTAAGCTGAGACGTAAAGCTGTATTCTTAGTGGGTGATTTGGCTGAGTTTCAATTACAGAACACAGATCAGAAAGCTGAACTCCCTATATTCAGTGATCGTTTGTTCCTAAAATCCGTGGTGGATTTGATCCTTGTCCTTGATCTTGATCTCCAGGAGAAGGTGAAACTCTTAACAGGACACACTGACCTTATTATATTATTCCTCTATGAAGCTTTTGCCACACATCTCCTTCTAACTTCTGCTAATTTGTGTAAATATGTTTCAGGCTCTTACCGCAATCAACACTCTTCTTCAACTCAAATCCATAGAGCCTTTGATTCTCAGAGACTTCTGCGGGTTGCAAGGAGCATTAGAGAGAATGAAGCTGCAGCTGGAGGAATCAATGGCGGATGAAGACAGGAGAGACTATGCTGCAGATGTGGAAAGCCTTCGTGGTGAAGTGGAACTCATCTTCCGTAAAAAGCTTGGACTTTTATGAACCATGATCAGTAAGAAAGCAACTCCTTGTGCGTCTGATTTATTAGTGGGAAAAAGCTTTAGTCAAAGGAGGTGTCCACAAATCTAGCTGCCTTAGATAGATTTAAGATGTGTAACCTAGACAGATCTTGCTGATCCATTTGCTTGTTATTGTCTACTTGTTTTCAATTTTTAATGTATAGTTTTATAAACTTCCCACTATTTTCTTGATTCATGTTTTCATCCAAGTGAAGAGAGTTGCAGAAACTTTAGAACTGTTGTATCAACAGAAGACAAATAAAGAGTCGCATGCGATGTGATCATGATTCTTGATATGTTTTGTAGCAATATGAAACTCAAGATTTGTTTTCATGGGCAAGTATTTAAAGTAGAGATGCCATGATGGTCTTGAGCTCGGCTGCAAGCGCGCCTGCATATGCATACTCTTCAAGAGCCCTCTCAAATATGTTGCCCCGATTAAACACCGGCAAGAACAGCCACAAACCCGTCACCATGACAAACCCGAACGTCAAAACACGACCGACTCCTGTCGGAAGCCTCCACCTCCCGTTGACTTTTTTCTTGACGGCGATCTCCACAGTAGTGCAGAGCCCGTGTACAAGGAAGAACCACATTACCTTCCAATCCGGCATCAACCCTCCCATGTAGAAGAAGATGAGCTCGTGCATCAACCCTGAGACAACAAACGTGGCGAGAACAGCAAGAACACGTGACCAGTTCGGGTCCAAGACAGAGAAGAGCTGAATCATCGGCTCGTACACGGTAGGCCTTAGGATTCCAGTGACCGCCAGGTTCCATCGTCTCCCCCAGAAATCTTGAAGAGATGTCGCCAGGTACGGTTTGTTGAACTGTAGCTCTAGCTCAAGACCTGACATGGCTCGAACCATGGTGGCCGTGGCGGCTAGGATGAGCTCGAGGAGGAGGTAGATATGAATCGCGTAGAGAGTCAATACGGCTTTGTTCGGGAGTTTGCTGTTATACTCGTAGACTTTTGTCATAAGAACCAAAAGAGTAGCCATGATGGTATAATATAATAGACCCTCTCTGGATGATCCTCCATGGGAGTAAGATTTAGGGCTCAGATGAATCTTTTGGTTCTGACTTCTGAAATATTCAAGTCTCCGGAAAGGATGAAAGAAGATGATGGAGACGAACAATGATCAACAAAACTGACATAAGATCTTAAAAAACGTGCCATGCATCGATGTAAACCATGAGGAACGTCTTTTTTATATTTTCTATTCATTGTCAAGTTGACGATCAATAGTATTAAATCAATACTATTAAAACATAAGTACAATTTTAGACCCAAATATTAAAACATAATATAATAACATAATTGTGCCTATAACATTAACATTAATAAATAAACACCATAAAATCTAATAGCTTAAATATGAGAAGATTTTTTTTTAAAAAAAATTTTTGTTAAGATTACATCCCATAAAAATAACAATTAGAAATTAGTGAAAACCATAGAATTTGCCCTTTTTCAAATTAAAATATCCATAGAATTTTTAAGAAAAATTTTCCTAAACGGTCTCAAACCAAGTTTTTCTTCCAAATATAGACTTCAAGACCCAACTTGGCAGAAATGTTTCATTTAATGATACTTAATTACCAGAGCACCTCCAATGTTAATTTAACCTAAATTATTAAATAATAAAATGAAAAATATTTTGAAAACTTTTCGTAAGTTTTCGGCGACGAAGATGTGTCGCCGTCCCTGTATTGTTGTATGTTGTCTCCGTCGTCGTCTACGTATCGCCTCCGCATCATCTTCGCCGTCGTCTGCATATCGCCTCCGCATCGTCTCTGTCGTCTGCGCATCGTCTCTGTCGTCTGCGCACCGCCTCATCTGCGCATCGCCTCTGCATTGTCTCCGATCTGTCCTTGTCACTACAAGCTCGCCGTCTACGATGATGTCATCTCCAAAGTCTTTTCATTTCTTTGATGCTGCTAAATCTCAATATGCGATTTCTCTCTGCTCAAATCACTCATGTGTGTGGTTTCTTCTTACTAGTATTGTAATCTGTTTAATTTGATTGTTGAAAATCAGCATATTGTTGCTTGCATTGTATTGAATCTCAATGGTAAAAACTCAGAAATCTTCAATCTTGGATTCATTTATCATGTTTAATGAGGATAATTGGGTATTACTTCATTTTAACATAGTCATTGGCATCTATGTTTTTCTGAAATAATTAGATCAATATATGATTCAGTCATTGTTTCATTTGTTTCTCCTGTTCCTTTGAATGATATTCCAGTTTTTGGTTATACTCTGCAGAGAGAAAAACATGTACATTGTTTCTAATTTCTTTGTGTTTGTATGATTTTTTTCTTTTTTAGACTATTCAGGATAAGTTTTCTGATCATGTACTAAACCTTCCAAAAAAATTGAATCATGCATGTTATTACTGATTCAGCTAGCTGTAACAAGCAAACTACTGATACATTTGCTTCTCATGTTCCTTTTGAATGTTATTACAGTTTTTGGTTCTACTGTGCAGAGAGAAAAATGGGTAATTGGTTTCTAATTTTTTTTTTTGTGTTTGCTTTATTTTCTACTTTCTTAGACTATTCAGGATAGGTTTCCTGAACATGTACTAAACCTTCTAAACAAATTGAATCATGAAGGTTATTAGTGATTCAGCTAGCTGTAACAAGAAAACTACTATACATTTGCTTCTCATGCTATACGATGAAGTTTCCTATTCATTTGTGTTCTATTCTTTTTCATTTCAATGGTTTGTTGATGATTTACATTTTTACTGATCATTTTCTGGATGTCGTTTAATGGTTACGTGATATGCACCGACCACATATATATTTGTTTTTGGAAGTCTATCTTGAATAAGTTGGATGATTTCCAACTTATGTAATGTACAATTTAGGTTTAAATGCATTTTCCCTCCAAATTCCAAATCACAATTTGAAATTTCCCAAATATGAAGATATAAATCCTTAGTATTTGATCTGATTTCATTTTTTAGTTTAAACTTCTTTGTTAGAAAGAAACGCACTAATATTCAACTATTTTGGAAACTCATCCAGAAATTCCAAATTTCTTTCCAACGTTTATAATATAAAATTTACGGTTAAATACATTTATGTTTTAGCTTCTACCAGATGATTATCCTCAGTCTAACGGCTAAACCCCTTCTCTTACAAAACTGAAGCACTTGCCTCATCCCACGTTCGATTCCCCTTGGAATCGGATCGCTTTTTATTTTTTTACTTGAATAAAAATCAATGGATTATATTCATTTACTTACATCAACAAACAATTGAAACACACTTGGCCTAGTGGCCATACTTTATTCCCCCTTTCCCTAGAGATCTCGTGTTTGAATCCTGGTAGATGTATATTTGTTCTTTTTTTTTTTGCTCAAAAATTCCATATCATAATTTGAAATTTCCCAAATATGCAGATACCAATCCTTAGTTTTTGATCTCATATCATTTTTTAGGTTAAACTTCTTTGCTAGAAAGAAACACACTTATATTCTACTATTCTGGAAACCCGTCCAGAAATTCCAAAGTTCTTTCCAACGTTTATAATATAAAATTTATGGTTAACAAAGAGAAAAAGGAAACTGAGGAGCATTACATGTTTATTCTCCGCTTGGTCAAGGAACAAACTCAATCTGAATCTGAATGGAATGAGGTTTCGAGCAAAGTAAAATATATTTTTCGCAAATTGATTTGCTTGATGTCTTTATCAAGGCTGAAAACTTTGACTTTGTTGCTGAGTTGGAAAAACTAACAGCAGAGCACATTGAAGCCGAATGAAACTTGGCTAATGTCAAGGTTAAAGTAATTGACTGGCCAAAGCTTGGGAAAAGTTGGATGGATAATAATCTGATGTTATCAACTTCCCTTTTATGTTTTAAGAATAACTAGACCCTGACCCGCGCGCCAGCGCGGATATGAATTTTCAAATTTTAATTATTTATTTTATTAAATGATGTTTTTGTAATATTCGTTCATATTATATTTATTAAGTAAATATTTTTTTTTGCATCTTAAACTATCTATTTTTTTACGATGTGTGATATCATATAAAAAATATAAAAAATGAGTATAGAGTTAATTAGATAATTTTAAAAATAGAAATTTTTATTTCGTGTGCGATATCATATAAATAATGATCCGCCCAATTAACAAAAATCATGATTATTTTATGTGTAATTTTTTTTATTTTGACTATTTCCTTAAAACTATATTAAATTTTACATATTTTAATTAGAATATTTTTAATATCTTTACCTTTTTATTTGAAATGTAACTCAATAATTTTTTTAACAATTATAACAAAATATTTAAAAATATTTTTAGAATTTGTTTGAAAAATATGAAAATTACATTTTAAATTAAAATTATCCTAAAATATGATAAGTTTTGATGTAAACGAAAACTCAAATTATGTCAAAATAATGATATTCAATGATAATAACAATTTTAATTGATTATTTTTTAAAAAATACATTTACAAAAATATTGTTTGAAAGAAAATTCATTTATCTTTCAAATATAAAATGAAAATATTATAATTAAATAATATAAAATATGAATAAAAACCATAAATTTAGCAAATGACAACTGAGTTATATTATGCTAAAATTTTCTTTCTAACAATTTATCAAATGACAAATGAGTTATGAGCAAATAATACCATATAATTTTTAAAAACATAGCCATTCTTAAATATTTTTTGAATAAATAATTATTTTTAAATTTAATCAACTGAAAATAATATCCGTACAATTGTGTGAGTCAAATTCTAGTTTTATTGATGCATGTTATATATTAGTGTTGCATGTTTTAGGTAACATTTTAATGAAGCACGTTTTTAAAAATCTCCATTATTAAAATTATGCACGTAAGGATAATTCATGAGTTTTTTTGGTTGATTAAATGACATTATGTCCAAATTTATTTAAGGATATTTCATTAAGGTAACTGAATAAAGATAAACAATAAAATAAGAAGTTTAAATTCATTTAAGTATATTTCATTAATGTAACTGAAAAGACAAGTAATAAATTAGGCAGTTTTATTCGTTTTAGGATACTTCATAAATGCAACTGAAAATGACAAGCAAAAAAAAGAAATTTAATTAATGAAGTAAGAACATTTTCAAATGGGTATTTCTCTTTTAATAATATAGATATTTATGTATTATGAAACCAACATCATGTTGTATGGTCACTTTTTCCTTAACGGAATCATAACATTTTTTAATTTTTGTATCAGTCAGCAAGAGAATTGCTTATATTGCTTTTAAAATCTTACTCATTTTGAGATATAACACCTTGGCTTAGTGGTCTTGTATCTTGGTAATCTCATTTTCATATTCGATTTTTGGAAACTCATCCTGAATATCACAAATGGTATCCTAGATAATATATATTTATCTCTGTGAATAAATAAGTTCACATTTCACAAAACGAATATCCACCGTAGCCTAGCGGCTAGCCCTCTACTCGTACACAACTCGTATCGCACATTAAATTTGCCTTCGATTCCCTTTGGAAACAAAACCATTTTTTTGCTTTTAATTAAATATAAATATGTTGTTTATATTGGTTTAATTATAAAAATTGGCAAGTATAACACCCTTGGCATAGCAGCTGCACACTAGGATTCCCTTTACGAGAGTTCTCGGGTTTAATCTTGGTAATTTCACAATTAATTTCTTTTTGAAGTTAAGGCTTATGCTTACTCATTTTATTTTTTGGAAATTCATCCTAAAAGTACCATAGATATGTGTTTTACAATGATAACAAATTTTAACACTTTATTGATAGAATTACTGACAATGCTTCAAGACATTCTAAAATTTCTTTAATAACAATCTAAATGAAACAAACGTCGTCGTCATTCATTACAAACTTCTTACTTGTCCAAGTCAACATCAAAGTTCAAAAACATAGTCTTAGCATGACAGGTATTGAATCTCCCATCGCGTTGATGTCCTGCGTAACCAAGCCAAATTTTTTTTTAAATTTTCTAGTATCCGATTTTCTGGAAAGCTATCCTGAAATTTTGAAACACCTTCCTGAAACTAAAAAAAAAATTCCCACAAATTTTCACAAACAAACTCATCTCAGTCACACTCAGGAAAATTGGGATTGCGGATAGTAATACCACACATAACAAGCACAAAATGTAATGGAAACATTAAATGTACTTAAGTGAGTGTCTTAAGAGGCAAAGCCTTTGGTTCTGAACCTAAATATTATGAGCCAACTCATCTTCATCAAAAGCCAAATCCTGAACAAAAGTGAAACTCATAAGCAAACCGTAATCTCTATAATCTAAAGGAGAAAAATAAAAGTGTAGATTCTTCACCTTATCCTCATAACCAATGTTTTGAAAACCAGACCGGACATCAACTCGGTATTTTTTACTGGGTGACTGGTTGAACCGGTTCAACCAGGTTTTAAGTATTTTCTTATATATATATAAGAAATGTGATTAAGCAGAAAATACACTTAGAAATATCCCCTATATATTATTTGTGAAACATTACAACTTCTTTTTGTAGCCACATGTCATCACTAGGATGATTCTTAGAATTACTAGAGAAATATGTTGGTCCATCTAATTATATAATAAACTTTTTATTAAACTAACCATAAATTCATTATTAATGTCAATTATTATTTCCTTAAATAAAGATTACGGAATTACCTAATGTGAGTAAAGTATATATGACAATTAATGATTTTGAATAAAAAAAATCTGATAAAAAAAATGTATCTTCTATCAAATTTGTTTAATTTAAAACTATTAAAATAACTTTTAAAAAACAAAATAACCATATTATAAAAATTTAGATTTTTCTGTATATTTTATATTTTGAATTTTAAAAAATGACTATAAATTACTAAAATTGTTAAAAGTCTCACATTCAAATTTTGCGATCCATGGTTTAAAATTTTTGTTATGACAAAATACAAATGATTACAAAATCATATAAGTAAAAGTCTAATTTAATTAATCATTAAGATTTAAAATATATATGTATATATATATCATTCTAAATTAAACTATAAACCATATTGAATAAATAAATATTTTAGTTTCAAAATTTACTTTGAATAATTTTTTTGATAAAAGTTTTGAACTAACATTGATAAATTTTTTTAAATTATCAATTACTAAAATTATTAGTCCCACAATGAAAATTTTGTTATCAGTAATTTAAAGTTTTTGCTATTAAAGATACACATGATCAAAAAAAACATATGAGTAGAAAACACCATTAAAAAAAAATAGACATTAATATTAAAAATATACTATGTATGTTAATATCATTTAAATTTAATTACATACCCTATCAAATTTTTTAAAAAAATTGATTGTATTAATAAAATTGATTTATACGTTCGCACCAATTTTATTATATATGTAATAGTTACTGACTTTTAATTATTTAATATATATTTATTATTTCATAATATGTAAGAACATATAATACATAAAATAATTTATATATATAATTTTTATCCCGCGCAAGGTGCGAGTCTTAATCTAGTTTAGTATTAATAGAGAAACATATAATTAAATAATTATTAAATAGAATTTTGTGATCACTAGCTATTGGTTTTGCGCCTGACCACTATTCTTTATATATTTTTTATATATAAGTTAAAATAAAATATACCATCAATGGATATAAACATATGCAATTGAAAAAGAAGGAAACAAATGCTAATTTCTTTTTGGACTAAGGGAAAACAAAGGAAACAAATGTAAATAAGAAACATTTACATTTGCAAAAGAAGGAAACAAATGTTAATAAAAATTAAAAGAGGAAAGAAATGATTGTGGATTTCAAACGGAATGGTAAGAATCTGAAATCCAATAAAAACGTACCATTTTTACATCACAATTAATGCAATTACATTTATTATTTTACTGAACCGGGTTTATTTATTGACCTGAATCGCCGGATTAACCTGTTTTTGACCGGTTTTGACGGTTCAATTTTAGTCCGGGTTTTAACTCAATCCGGACTCGGTATGTTAAACTATCCACGGTTGAACCGGTCGGACCGGCCGGTCCGGTCTGGTTTTCAAAACCTTGCTCATAACTATCGACATTTCCGAATATAGCTGCAATAAAAGCATCAAATTTTGGCTAGCTACATGTTTTCTGCAGGCAGGACACTCATGGTTCCTGAAAATGCAATTTTGCCAATAAATAAAACTCAAATAAGCTCCTTATATAGCAATGCTAGACATATAATATACCACACACTATCCTGCGTAACCTAGAAAACAAAAAAATCCAAAATTTGTTAACATCGGCTTTTATGAAAAGCTTTCCTGAAACTACAGAAATCATTCATAAAAAAAAAAATCACAAAGTTTCACAAGCACGGACAATCGAATTGAAATTTCATAAGTAAATTCACGAACCAACCAAACATATCAACATGCGTAAGCCAAACAAGACACCAAACAAAAAGTTTTTCAAATTTGTTAACATCAGATTTTCTGGAAAGCTTTTCTGAAACTACACAAATCCTTCCTGAAATTTAAAAAACCACACAGTTTCACAAGCGCAAGTAAGAGACTAGAAATGTCATAAGCAAATTCACGAGCCTACAAATATATTAACATGCGTAAGACAAACAAGACACCAAGCAAAAAAAAATTCAAATTTGTTAACATCAGATTTTCTGGAAAGCTTTCTTGAAACTACATAAATTCTTCCTGAAATTTAAAAAACCACACAGTTTTACAAGGGCAAGCAAGAGACTAGAAATGTCATAAACAAATTCACGAGCCTACCAAATATATCAACATGCGTAAGACAAACAAGACACCAAGCAAAAAAAATTCAAATTTGTTTACATCAGATTTTCTGGAAAGCTTTTCTGAAACTACATAAATCCTTCCTGAAATTTAAAAAACTACACAGTTTCACAAGAACAAGCAAGAGACTAACCATTTTATAAGCAAATTCACGAGCCTACCAAACATATCAACATGCGTAAGCCAAACAAGTAAAATAAAAAACAATCTTACTAAAATTTCTATGTGTCATTGCGTGTTTAAAATTTCTTACCAAATTTTATAGATGGGTACGAGATTTTTGTAGGTGGTTTAAACTCCGATAATTGTTTGTAGACCCTTCCTGAAATCAAACAACTAAAATAAAGAACAATCTTCTCAGAGAAATGAATAAATACTTATCTCAAAAGATTAGTAACTAAGAATCTTGCCTTGTTAGATAAGTCTTTCACCATCGGGTTGCAGAGTAGGTGCAATTTTCAAATGCCAAAAGTTAACTTCAAATCGTATCAAATGCTTAGACGTGAGACTAAACATGATTAAGACTTTGTAGATGAGTTGTTATCATTGGTATTGAACTAGCTTATCAAAGACATATCCCAACTTAGCATAAAAATACCAGACAAGATCAAATACAATACAAAAACACACAAAAAGGCAATCCTTTGAGAGATTGGGAAGAAATCGAGTACCTTGGAGAGAAATGGAAGCTTAGGTTTAGCGGAGAGACGTAAAAAAAAACTTTTCGAGGGAGACGAGAGTTGCTTAGTTACTAATCTCTTTGAGATATGTGTTTATCTGTACGAAAATTCAAAGCAAACAAGGTAACATTAAACATCTGTTTGCGAAACAACCAATTTTTCAATTAAGAACCCTAATATTGATTTTGAATTGGAAATGTTTAATTAACATTTACATGGATTAGTTCGAATTTCGACCGATAAGAGTGTTGATGGTTGTAGATTCACCATGATTTATCTCCGGCGTCATCGAAAGGAGAAGACGATGATGGTGGAAAAGTCGAATCTCTTCGTCATGATCCTAGTCGTTCGTTGACTCATTTTTCTGTTTTAAGTTTTATTACTGAGAGAGTAGTTTAGACTTTTGATTTGATCTATTAGTGAAAGCTATTAATCTGATTTCTAGTTTGTTGTGTTATTTTAGAGACATAAACTTAAATAAGTCTATTTAGTAGAATTACCCTTTTTTAATTATGTACAAAAGCAAAAATTATAATATTTATTAATGCAATCAATTATATAGATTTGCATCTAAGATATGATAGATTTTGGTTGTTTAAAAATTTCCATAATAACTGAATTTTTTATATATAGTAATATATTTTATGGATTCTAATATATTTTAAGCTAGATTTTATATAGTAATATATTTTATTCTTCGCGCTTTAGAAAAAAAAACATGGGTTCTATTATGAATAGTCTCAGTTCAGATTTATTCAGTTTTCCCAACTAAAATCTCATGTATTTAACATATATTCAAGGATAATAAAAAGATATCTTATGTAAAAGACTTACATTATGAATGTAGTTGTCATATTTTCATTAAAAAATTTGGCTGTTTTTTTTTTTTTACAAGTTATCTTCTTCAAAATTAAAAAATAAAATTCCTTCAAAATTTTATCCTTGGGCAACAAAAAAATTATCTACTTAAAATTTGTATAGTGATCGCATTTGCATATGTTGGCAATAAAATATATGGACATCGGAAAATAAAATATATAATATGTATACAATTTTTATTATTGAATATATTTTTGATAAACAAAAATAGTTATGTGCTTTTAAAGCTATGTCAAAATATTACGCTCCAATTATAAACGTCAAAGCTCAAACTTTAAAATCAAAATGTTATTCAGCACATTAGATACAAGTATAAAATGTCAGTAAATAAAAGTTGTGACGGATCTTCTGCGTTTTCAAATTTAGTATTTGCATTGTATAACCATAAAAATTATAATTTAAAAAATTAAATTACCATCTGAGAGATACCCGTGCGGAGGATGGAGCAGCTAGAGATGGAAAACGGCCGTGAAACGAAGAAGCAGAAGACTGCAGAAGCAAAGGACACGCCATGGACGAGGTTTCAAGTGGATAAAGTTGCAGAAGAGAGTAGTGAGAGCTCATACATACACATAAAAATTAACATACTCATTTTTTTAAGATGTGTAACCTAGGCAGATCTTTTTTTTTGAAAAGAACCTAGGCAGATTTTGCTGAGCCATTTTGCATGCTATTGTCTCTACTTAAGAGATTTTCTTCCAGCTCATCTTTAATTCCACATCATGTTTGCAATGTTTAATGTATAGTTTTATAAACTTCCACTATTTGCTTAAATCATGCATGGTTTATGCAGCAACTTTGAAATTTTTATAGCAATAAAAAACAAAGAAAGAGTTATTACATTCATGATCTTGATCTGTTTTGTAGCAATAGAAATACTCAATTTTTTTTTAAATCTTTTAAGTGTTTAAAATTAGAGAAGCGATGATGCTCTTGAGCTCGGATACAACCGCGCCTGCATGTGCGTACTCTTCAAGAATCCTCTCAAATATGTTTCCCCGCTTAAACACTGGCAAGAACAGCCACAAACCAGTCACCATGACAAACCCGAACGTTAAAACACGGCTGGTTCCTGTCGGAATAAACCTCCACCTTCCGTAGACTTTTTTCTTGACAGCTATCTCCACAGTAGTGCATATCCCGTGTACAAGAAAGAACCACATTACTTTCCAATCCGGCATCAACCCTCCCAGGTAGAAGAAGATGAGCTCATGCATCAAACCTGAGACAACAAACGTGGCGAAAACAGCTGGGGCCTGCGACCAGTTCGGGCCCAAGACAGAGAACAGCTGAACCATCGGTTCGTAGACAGTAGGCCTTAGAATTCCGCTGACAGCCAGGTTCCATCGTCTGCCCCAAAACTCTTGAAGTGATGTAGCCAGGTAGGGCTTGTTGAACTGTGGCTCTAGCTCAAGACTTGACATGGCTCGAACCATGGTGGCTGTGGCAGCTAGAATGAGCTCGAGGGAGAGATATATATGAATCGCGTAGAGTGTCAATACGGCTTTGTCAGGGAGTTTGCTGTTATACGCGTAGACTTTTGTCATAAGAACCAAAAGAGTAACCATGATGGTATAATACAAGAGACACTCTCTAGATGAGTAAGATGTGGTAGGTTTAGGGCTCAGATGAATCTTGATGGGCAAGCAAGAGACAGCTAAGAAAATAGGGAGAGATAATAAGGGTTTACTGTCTGAAGCAAGAGGACCTCGTCCTAAAGCAAAGAGAAAGAGCTTGAAGTTAGCGAGCCAGGAGATGAAGAAAGCCGTGATGCCGACAGCATGTATGTTGGACAATGATAAAGGAACTACGAAGAAATAGAGGAAGACTGGTATGAATAGTATCATCCTTCTCATCCCTTTTGAAACCAATCGGGCAACGACATGAGTGTAACACAATGAGATGATCACTAAACACCACGCGCTGATGAAACTCACCATCTCTGTCAAGTCTCCGGAAGGATGAAGAAGATGATGAACAAAGATCGACAAAACTGACATAGGATCTTAGAAAACGTGCAATGCATCGATGTAAAACCATGAGGAAAGTCTCCGTTGTATTTTCTATCCATTAACAAGTTGACAAATGACATTAAAGAACCATATCTGTCTCTTCCTCTAGGAATATTTAATTGCTTTAAGACACGTCTTATGTCTCTTCCAGTAAGGTTTGGTCATCGAGACCATCTCTAGGTAAACCATCATCGGTCTTGTTCTCCTAGCAATTCTTTTTTTTTTCCTGTGACCTCAACATCAAGAACCATATCTATCTTTGAATTTGGATCTTCAAACTTTGAAATATAGCTTTTGTTGTTGCAACTATTTAAGAGGAAGCCAAAAGTTTCTAGCTTTGATTCTTTGTAAGCGTTGACTACGGTTGTATTCATCCACTATGTTGATCAAGAACTTATTCTTCAGCACTATCATCCCTTTAATAAAGAAACCCTCCAATTTTGATCAGACCAGGTTCTTTCCTTGAAAGTCTAAAGTTTAGAATCATAGTCAAGAACTCAAGATGGAAGAGATAGCCACACTCATAGTTGCAACCCTCCAGGGCCAGATGATGCTTCTCACTCACACACATGCTTCCACACTCACACTCACCCCCATCATCCCAGTATTATAAATATTTTCTTTTCTTTTTATACGATATGTATGGTTGTCTGATTATGTGATTATTTATTGTGTAACAGGATTCACAAGAGAATGATAATTCTGACATAAGCGGTCATGTGGGAACAGAGAGGCAGTGAGGAAATACAGGGAGAAGAAGAAGGCTCGCACCGCATACCTTGAAGACGAAGTCAAGAGACTGCAATCTCTGAATGAGTACTTGTTTAGAAAGCTTCAGAGGCAAGCAATGGTGGAAACTAAAATCATCAAACTCCGAGCTCTTCTGGTAGAAATGCAAGTGAAGATTGATGATGAACTTGGTGGTTTCTCGTTTCAGAAGCAATGCAACGGTTCTGGTTTTGTGTTTAAAGAAGGGGATGTCTCCCTTCTGTGTTGGCTATATATATGACATTGGTGATAAATGAACCATGGAACAGAGAAATAAAAAACAACGAAAAAACTTGAGCCTAAATGGTTCAAAGACTAGTGTTTTGTAGGTTAGTGATTTTTCACTTTTTGAAATTATATTTTTAGCATATGCATCATATATAATGATCTCATTTTTTAAAAAACTGAGTTTTATTTGATCTAGGCCTGATGGATTCTAACACAATCTCAATCTCTTGTAATCACACAGATGAATGCAACATAACAATAAGGAATGTAACGTGTGAAGTGGCAAGAGTAGACTGTGAGGAGAGCAAGGCACTTCGTGAACCTATTCACTCCATTGTTCTCCATTCACCACTATTCTCACATTAAGCTTTTCACATGCTGTGGTATTGTGTATATATATACATGTACGGGTTTTAGTTAGGGGACAGAGGTAGGGTTGCAAAATAGTTAACTTATACATAAATTGTAGTTTACTCCATATTTGATTTGATGTAATTTGATTTGGAATGAGTAGGACGAGGAGGATTATAGTTGTATGTATGATTATGATTGTGGGCTTGAAAGATCTTTGGGGGTCCATTTATTGATTCTCTACATGTGGGCATGGTGAAAACCCAATCACAAAAGGATAAGGTATATACATCATACATACATGTGTCTTTGAAAATCCATTGGTGTGGACTTGCACCAATCATTGAAATTTTAATTCAATTTGCCTCAAACATTTGCACGTAATAATCATTCTCCCATGTAGTGGAATCAAATATTTGTAGATGGGTCAATCATAAGACCGCAATTTTAAAATTTTGGGGGTAATTATTTATAGCCACATAGTAATAAGATTGAAGCACGTAATCATAGAGTGAGGTGTTATGTTAGGTGCCTCGGCTCCTGTGACTAGACTAGACCACTGCTTTTGACACTCACAAAAAAATAAACTATTATAAATTATCAATGCTTTCCATTGTTGGTCATCTTTTACAAAAAGGTCCTTTCAAAATTTTAAAATTTGAAAAATACTAATTCCTTTTACCCTACATTATTCGAAAACAATGATGTCTTTTCATCTTTAACCCTACCCTCTCATGTATTCAACAATATAATAGTTTGAATATCGCATTAAAAGTTATAATATGTGGAAAGTACATGCCCGATACTTTATATAGTCCATATCATATAGCAAAACTATACATGCTGGTTTACATTGCATCATGGAACTGGTCAAGACATCTTACAATTATATATGCCACTATAATTTTTATTCAAGAGAAATTGGTCATGATAATTTTTTTAAGTTCAGTCAAACATGCCAAAAATGATTGAATCAGATATTAAGCAGTTCTGCAACAGTATTGACTAAGAATTAAAGTGTCTTACCAGACATTAGCTGGATAAGTGTCAATATGGATAGCATGTTTTATGTTTTCTAAATTCCTAATGACTCAAGCTAATCATAAATGCAAATCTATACTATACTAAAAGGGGGATATAAGCTCCTCTTAGAGTGTCCACGTAGGCACAAAAAATCGTCCAATCAGAGAGTCCGAAGTTACCACGTCATCTCATTTACTTTTTTCGTAAAAAATGAAAAACAATGCAAAGGAAAGGATCGAACCCGGGTTAGTATGACATAAATATAGGGCAAATACCACTAAGCCATTGAAACTTTCTTGGACATATATACAAGAATCACTAAATATGTAATCACAAACTCTTATGTACATTTACAATAATATGGATTCAACTTTCAAGACTCCGATACTTTGTTTTGTAAAAAAAAATAAGTAAGTGACTAAGCTAATATATTCTTTGAAAGTGTGAGAACATTGACAAATATGAAAAAGCATAGATTTTTGTTTTCGTGACAAAGTTAAGAATTTTGTAAAAGTAAGTTTAACATAAAATTTTCGTGACAAATATGAAAAAACATAGATTTTTGTACAATTTTGACAAAACAACTCAAAACATAGTTCTCTAATGTCTTAATAAAATATTATTTAAGAGTGCAATAATTAAATATATCAATTAAATAAATTTTGTAATTTATAGACAAAACAATAACACAACAGATTTTGAAACATTTGTTTAACCTATCGATTTCTTTTCATGAGAATCCAACTCTATACTATACTAAAAGGGGGATATAAGCTCCTCTTAGAGTGTCCACGTAGGCACAAAAAATCGTCCAATCAGAGAGTCCGAAGTTGCCACGTCATCTCATTTACTTTTTTCGTAAAAAATGAAAAACAATGCAAAGGAAAGGATCGAACCCGGGTTAGTATGACATAAATATAGGGCAAATACCACTAAGCTATTGAAACTTTCTTGGACATATATACAAGAATCACTAAATATGTAATCACAAACTCTTATGTACATTTACAATAATATGGATTCAACTTTCAAGACTCCGATACTTTGTTTTGTAAAAAAAAATAAGTAAGTGACTAAGCTAATATATTCTTTGAAAGTGTGAGAACATTGACAAATATGAAAAAGCATAGATTTTTGTTTTCGTGACAAAGTTAAGAATTTTGTAAAAGTAAGTTTAACATAAAATTTTCGTGACAAATATGAAAAAACATAGATTTTTGTACAATTTTGACAAAACAACTCAAAACATAGTTCTCTAATGTCTTAATAAAATATTATTTAAGAGTGCAATAATTAAATATATCAATTAAATAAATTTTGTAATTTATAGACAAAACAATAACACAACAGATTTTGAAACATTTGTTTAACCTATCGATTTCTTTTCATGAGAATCCAACTAAACAAGATAAAAAAAAACAATTAGATTTATTTAATTACCATTTTATTCAATTTTGATTAATTTCAAATTGTAATAATGTATCTTTTTGAAGTTACAAAAAAAAATGTTCTTTCTCTATTACACTAGCATTATATATAGATTCCATATACACAAATAAATATAATATAACAATATAAGCTTGCTTTCCCCGATTCATATGAAAACTTTTTAAGTTATCCACCAAAGCAAATTAATTAAATCAATCAAATTGTTAGAATACAACAAATTAATATATAATTTTATTTTAAATTAAATTATTTAAAAAGTGTATTTTCATTAAAAACAAAATAATAAATAAGTAAAACTGATTTGATGGTAATTTTTATGACATATATATTATGTGAAAGAAATATAAGCTTAATATGAAAAAAAATCTTAAATACAAAAAACTCTAAAATTAACAAAAAAAAACTAATAAAAATTAAACTATGATATCAATTGAAAGCTTATTAGACAATATTAATAAAATATTTAAGCGGTAACTAGACAAATTTGATTTTTTTTGCTAGCCAAAAATTTATTATTATTTTTTTTTGTCATCATCAATTTATTTATTATTAATTAGCATCAGTTATTTCAAGATGTTTAAGAAATGATGGACTTAAATGATATATGAACTATGAATATTAGTACTTTGTAAAGCTGACTTAGATAACACATCTGCACATCATTTCCAGTCCTTTTTGATTCAGTTTTTATATTCAGATTTGTTTCTTGACTGTTAAGAAGATTGATAACTGTACAAATGTCTCATTTGAATATTATATGTCTATAACCGAATCCCCAACATGAGACAACTTCTTAACAAGATAAAAAAAAAACAATTAGATTTATTTAATTACCATTTTATTCAATTTTGATTAATTTCAAATTGTAATAATGTATCTTTTTGAAGTTACAAAAAAAAATGTTCTTTCTCTATTACACTAGCATTATATATAGATTCCATATACACAAATAAATATAATATAACAATATAAGCTTGCTTTCCCCGATTCATATGAAAACTTTTTAAGTTATCCACCAAAGCAAATTAATTAAATCAATCAAATTGTTAGAATACAACAAATTAATATATAATTTTATTTTAAATTAAATTATTTAAAAAGTGTATTTTCATTAAAAACAAAATAATAAATAAGTAAAACTGATTTGATGGTAATTTTTATGACATACTCCCTCCGTTTTTTAATATAAGTCGTTTTAGAGAAACTTTTTTGTTCCAAATTATATGTCGTTTTCGGTTTTTTATGTAACATTTATTAGTAATTAATGTTGTCTGACCAATGATAATATATCTTCTATTTTTCTATTGGTTAAATTGTGGTTAGGTAAATAATTAATGATGTTTTTGTTTCGAAAATATAAGAAATTAATGATTTTCTTAATTTATGTGCATACCTTCAAAACGACTTATAATAAAAAACGGAGGGAGTATATATTATGTGAAAGAAATATAAGCTTAATATGAAAAAAAATCTTAAATACAAAAAACTCTAAAATTAACAAAAAAAAACTAATAAAAATTAAACTATGATATCAATTGAAAGCTTATTAGACAATATTAATAAAATATTTAAGCGGTAACTAGACAAATTTGATTTTTTTTGCCAGCCAAAAATTTATTATTATTTTTTTTGTCATCATCAATTTATTTATTATTAATTAGCATCAGTTATTTCAAGATGTTTAAGAAATGATGGACTTAAATGATATATGAACTATGAATATTAGTACTTTGTAAAGCTGACTTAGATAACACATCTGCACATCATTTCCAGTCCTTTTTGATTCAGTTTTTATATTCAGATTTGTTTCTTGACTGTTAAGAAGATTGATAACTGTACAAATGTCTCATTCGAATATTATATGTCTATAACCGAATCCCCAACATGAGACAACTTTGTTTAAAAAGTAAATAATTTCATTTTTTTATATTATATAATAAATATATATTATTTACTGATAATAAAAATATAGTTATTCATCTATCACAAATATCTATGCAAATATGTGAATCAAGTACAACAATCAAACAACATAATGATTTTCAAAAAGAAAATTTTAAAAATATATTTATGTTAGGTAGTCTTATTTTATATTATTTAAATAATATAATACAATATTATACATTATCTTTTAGAATTGAAAAATACATATATATCAGTTAGACAAATTAAGCGATAATTAGACAAATTTGAATTTTTTTTGCCAGCCAAAAGTTTATTATTAATTAGCATCAGTTATTTCAAGATGTTTAAGAAATGATGAACAAAAAAATAGGATGTATATAAATGATATATGAACTATGAATAGTATTTTGTAAAGCTGACTTAGATAACACATCTGCACATCCATTTCCAGTCCTTTTTGATGTCTAAATTCAATTTCTTCAGAGCAGTTATTCCACAAAGAGATCGTATGCGATATTGTTTTGATATTCAGATTTGTTTCTTGACTGTTAAGAAGATTGATAACTGTAAAAATGTATCATTCCAATATGATATGTCTATAACCGAGTCTCCAAGATGAGACAAGTTTGTTTTAAAAGTAAATAATTTTATTTTTCTTATATTATATAATAAATATATATTATTTACTGATAATAAAAATATAGTTATTCATTTATCACAAATAACTATGCAAATATGTGAATCAAGTATAGCAATTAAACAACATAATGATTTCCATAAAGAAGATTTAAAAAATATATTTATGTTATGTAGTCTTATTTTATATTCTTTAAATAATGTAATACAATATTATACATTATTTTTTTAGAATTGAGAAATACATATAATATCTTATCCGCGCGTAGCGCGGTTAAAAAATCTAGTGTAATTACAAATAGAATAAAACAATTTAGAAAGAAGTCTTGGGGGGGCGACAAAAAGAAAAAAAAAAGAGTCTTGGGGGGATTTATTTCCTTTAATTAACAAAAAGATTAAGCTAACTTAAATGTGTCCCTACAAAATATAATGATGAAAATGAGAAAAGGACAGTAGGAGAGAGTGGAGGCCCCAGCGTTACAGCTGGTCTGCATATCAATCCACTGCGCGTGAAGAACACACCTCAACGTAAGGAGCGTGAGTAGTATGTCTTAACGTAAGGCGCGTGGAGTTCACTATCCAAATGAAATGAAAAAGGGCTAGTGTCAGAGAACGTGGAATGCAACCATCTTTTGTTTTTTTTTAGGCTTTAAAACTGTTCACAATCTCTCTCTCTCTCTCCTCCTCTTCTTCAACTCGTGAAAAGACCAGAGAGTTTTCTCCTGATCCCAAATCCGGAAGAAGCTTCCTCATGGCGCAGATCTATTCTCTCATCATACACAACTAAAGTACGTACACCTTCTCTCTCTCCCTCTCTCTCTAGAGAGATTAAACTTGTGCAAGTTCTGATGATAGAATCTTACATGATGTCACATGTTTCTTTCATCTATTCCCTAAAGGAGCAGTAAACGTCAGTCACCTGCAGAAGTTTTCACTCTTGTTGTACTGATAAGATAATGTTCTCCACAGAGAATCTCAAGAGTTGATCATTTTGACTTTTTCAGGTAAATTAGATTTTACTTTTTCTTCCTCAGTAAAAAAAATCGTTTTTGTTTCCATGTAAAGATTCTCAGCATGCAAAAAAAAACTTCCTTTCTTCTTTATTTTTTCCTAATAAAGTTTCAACCTTTCCCTTTTTTTTCTCCAAAAGTGTTGATTTTTTTTTTGTTTCTTCTTCTCATAAGCACGCGAGAAGAAAAGCCTTTTCTACTGTTTATCCTTTTTAAAGTTTGATTTTTTTTGTTATTTACTGGTTGTCTCGCAGGAAACAGTAGGTGAAGGTAAAGTATTATAAAAAGATAGGTTTTAAAGAAATTGTAGTTTAGAAAAGAAAAACTAAACTCCAACACAAGAAACCAGAGAGACCTATTAACGACAACATCCTCTCTATACACAAGACAACAAACACTCCACTCTCTCTCTCTCTCTCTCTCTCTCTCTCTCTCTACAAAAAGAATCACTCTTTCCCTTATTCTTCTCTCTACTCTAACTCAAGCAAGAGAGAGAGAGAGAGAGAAAAAAAAGCCATGGATGGGTATGAAGCAACTAGGATTGTGCTCTCTCGTATCCAAGCTTTGGACCCAGATAACGCATCAAAGATCATGGGTCTTCTCCTTCTCCAAGACCACGGCGAGAAAGAGATGATAAGACTAGCTTTTGGTCCGGAGAATCTTGTTCACTCTGTGATAGCGAAAGGCAAGAAAGAGTTAGGTCTCATGAGCTGTTCAAGGCCTCTTTGGAGCCAAGAGGAGTTAATAAGCCCTAAGAACAACACTCGTGGCTCTTCTCTCAACCCTGCTTCTCTGCCCTTCTACGCTAACGGAGGAGGAAGATCTTTTAAGGAAATGACCAACGAGTTCGAATTCATGGATGATGTGAACTTGGGCTCTGTGCATGCCAGAAGCGGTAGCTGCGGTTTTGACGGTTTAGGGTATGGTGACTCTGATTTAGGGTTTGGAGGTGTGCCCTGTTCTTATTTCGCTAGAGGCTTCTGCAAAAACGGAAGTAGCTGTAGATTCGTTCACAGTGATGGAGGAGGTGAACTCGTTGGCTCTCCAAGCAGAATGGAGCTTCTTAGGTCTAACTCGGTACCTCCAAGACTCGCTCACCAGTTCATGACTCGCTCTTCTTTCTTTCCTAAAGGTGTAAACTTGCAGAACAGTGATGCTCAAAGGTTTGACCTTTCTTCATTTTTTCTCTTTTGAGATATTCAAAGTTATTTTTTTTAACTTGTGGAAATATTTGGGCAGAGCTGCTGCTTTGATGATGGGAGATGAATTTCAGAAGCTTGGAAGATGGAGGCCTGAGAGGATTGATCTCTCCGCTATGGCTTGTCCTGCTTCCAGACAGATCTATCTGACATTTCCTGCCGACAGTAGGTTCAGGGAGGAAGATGTGTCCAATTATTTCAGGTAATGCTTACAAACACAATGAATCATACCTTCCCTTTTAGTCAGAGTATATGTTCTTGTGTGACTTAAAGATGTTGCTATGGTGGGTATAGTACTTTTGGACCAGTTCAAGATGTGAGGATACCATATCAGCAAAAGAGGATGTTTGGGTTTGTGACATTCTTGTACCCTGAGACTGTCAAGAGCATTCTAGCCAAAGGGAACCCTCACTTTGTGTGTGATTCAAGGGTTCTTGTTAAGCCTTACAAGGAGAAAGGCAAAGTCCCTGACAAATACAGGTAGTTAACTACTAGTAGTGGTTTTGGGCCTGATAGTTCTTTGTGTTTACCACACTTTTATCCTTTTTGTGTAGAACTAACCAAACAACAGAGCTAGAGTTGTCCCCAACAGGGCTTGATTCTAGCCCCAGGGATGTTTTAGGTAAACAAACTACTAAAGCTCTTTCTCATGTAGAGTTTAGTTGAAGAACCTTTTGCTTATGGCCAAAGTGATTTGATTGTGACGCAGGAGGGAGGGGGTTCTATAACAACGCCCAAGATGTTATGTGGAGGAGTAAATTTGAAGAAGAGATTCTTGAGCTTCAAAGCAGAAGACTAATGAATCTGCAGCTTCTTGACATGAAGAATCATTTCCAGCTCAATTCTTCCTCTACACACATTCGTTCTCCAAATCCTTTTAGCCAGACACTTGTGTCTCCACGCCCGGGGGCGGTTAAAGCAGGAGGAGAGATAGGGAAAGGAAGTTCCAAAGAAGGATCTGATGATGATACAATAAATCTACAAGAGAAGTAGGTTTACTCATGAATAAGGAACTTTTTAATGTTTTTTAAGCCATATGAGGTTAAATAGCAAGTTCTCTTTTTTTTTATTGTTACAGGTTGGAGGAATGCTTGCCAGATAGTCCATTTGCATCTTCCACTAATCATTTGTTTCTGTTTGCTGATTCTGTGGACAATAATGGATCAGATCTGTGGTCGCCTTCTTCTGATAATGATGATAATTCAGCTCCTTCTACACTCTCTGACTCCTTCAACTCTTTCAACTGCCAAATACCTAGGTCTCAAGATGCCACCACGGTTTATGTTTCTAATATCAAGTAAATGGTAACCTAACAGTGGTTTTATGAATCAGGTCACCGGCATTTGGGATGTTACCCGGTAGGGGAGGACCAGCATGTCGTGTTGGGATATAAACAGGTAGAAAGAGTAGATTAATGGATGGTGTCATTGTGACACAAAACACCCATCTTGTAACTTGTTAGGCTAATCATTTATTTGTCTTTGTTGTTGTTGTAGGAAGAGAGGTGAGAAAGAAAGAAAAAAGAAAGAAAGAAACTGAGGTAAGTCAAAAACTAATAATATAGACTCTTAATAACAAAAGATGCAGAGGTATAAAAGTAAAGCAGGAAAATTTGATGTAAGAGAGGTAGAGAAGTGAAGAGGAGAAGAAAAAAGATTGTTGTACCATTTCTCTAGTTTTAATGTGTAATGTTGATGGACCTCAGAAGACGATGTAATATGATATAACATAAATATATAGGACAAGAAGTGTAATCTCTCTAAAGATTTACAAATGAAAGAGATTACAATATGGGTTTGAAAAGTGTTAGCAACTCTTCTTGTCCTTACCAGTAGCTACTCTCTCACTCTAACCACTCTCCAACTTGAAAAAAATCCAAAGAGATCCACTTTTGGTTATTTTTTTCTACAACTACAAATCTTTAGGTTTGATTTTATGAAGTAGGTTTTGTGTCATCGTTATTAAATGTAACAGCTATGAGGTGGTAAGTATGTGAAAGGGAGTAGGTGATACATCCATGGCTATTACCGTGATTTTTAAAAAGATGAAGAATGTTATATTGCATGTAAAGACGAAAGGTATAAGAGGTATTCATATTAAATGAAATGTGTGATATTATGTGTATCATTAATGATTTTAGTAAAGACACGGACAATGGCGTGTGGTGATGCACGCGCGAGAGAACTGAGTGCCAAAAATTTAAATCACAACATAACAAAAGTGGTACGTAACTTGTGGTCTACTTTCAAACTAGATGTCGCTTCTATTATGTGAAATGTGGAAAGAACGTCAATTCATCATATCCCTCTATGATCTAAACGAATCTGACCTTCTGAAGGCCATATTCTTTTGAGTTAGGGTTAATGATACATATGTTATGCAGGAACAAACTGTCTGCTTGAACATAGCTTAGTTTAACAAAAGTATACACATAAGCTTTCAAAATTGATAAAAAATAATCTCTCGATTTTTTTTAAAATGTCTATAATTCTTATAATCTCAGGGTCAGCCATGATTATGATGATGTGTTATGTGCGTATACAACGATTTCCAAGCATTTTGCCATAATGTTTCGGATTTTTCAGTTGAGCCAACTCGTTATGGGTAAGATGAGGAACTTTTTTAATATATAATATTCAGTAAAACCAGTCCGAACCAAGAATCCGGTATCGGTTACAATTTTGAATCTGGCCAAATAGTTGTTTTAAACTGTTCCAACTAGATTCCCTTACACAAATTTAATCCGGTCCGGATCACTAGTCGGTTTTGCCTATCTACGTAATCGTTCACCGTTCTCAACCGAAGTAGGTATATCCTCGTGTGGAACCTTTATATAACATAATTCACAACTCAGTTCCTATTGGGTGAAAATGTTAAGAGTATAGTGAGGATCATGAAAAAGATAATACTAATAGAAAGCCAAATTATTTATATACTTAAGTTACCAGTTATTTCATTGAACAGATTGTCACGAACACTTCTCCATAAATTTGTACAAAACAAAGAGAATAAAAACAACTTCAAAATAGAAAAACAGGATCAGAACGAGGTATGCGGTTCCTCTCAGTCTGCGGTTCCTGAGAGGAGAGAGAGTAATCTTGATACTCTGAAACACTTTCTATGGCAAGCCACTTCGGTTTGCGGTTCCTCTCAGGATCAGAACGAGGTATGCGGTTCCTCTTCAGGATCAGAACGAGGTATGCGGTTCCTCTTCAGGATATGAAGTGGCACATGGGATCAGAACGAGGTCTGCGGTTCCTCTCAGTCTCGAACCAAGCACAACAGCACTCAAGAAGGCGATCTGGAAGGTTAAAGCTCCACGGAAACTGAAACACTTTCTATGGCAAGCCACTTCGGGATTCCTTGCGACAGCGACCCAACTAAAACAACGCCACTGCACCCAAGACAGCTCGTGTCCCCGCTGTGGAGCTGATGAAGAAACGATCAACCATACTATGTTCCTCTGCCCTCCTGCGCTAAAATGCTGGGCACTATCTACTGTGCCCTCCCCTCCGGGAATCTTTCCGTGTCAATCTCTATATGAGAATATTAACTACCTACTACATAGAGCAAAAGAACGAGGAGTGGACCCAACAAGGCTGGAAGCTTTTCCATGGACAGCTTGGTACATATGGAAGGCACGTAATGAAAAAACCTTCAACGGAAAGAACATAGCACCCGACGACACTGTCCAATTCGCACAAAAGGAAGCTGAGAGCTGGAAGCTAGCCCAAATAATCACAGAGATTACAGAGACTCAAACAGAAGATCGGCCAGTACAAGCCATGACGTTGCAAAATAGTACTATACAAAAGTGGCGATGCCAAGTAGACGCATCGTGGAAAAGCACAACCGAAGCGACGGGACTGGGCTTTGTGCTCCTGAAGGACGACGCACCGACTCTGTTTGGAGTGAAAGGAGATATAAAAACATCATCACCTCTTCACGCAGAAGCAGAAGGTATGTTATGGGCAATGCAAGAGCTGCTAACTGCGGGATGGCGTGAGGTCCACTTGGAGTCAGACTGCGAACAATTGGTAAAACTTGTGGCCGGTTCTGGCTGCGGAACTTGATGAAATTAAAGCCCTCTGCAATGATTTTCTTAGCTGTTCGATTTCTTTTATTCCTAGATCAGAAAATGTCCGTGCGGATCACCTAGCAAAAGGTGCCCGATCACGTGAAATAAACTCAGATTTTGTAAGCGGTCTAGCTCCCAGTTGGTTAGCTATTGAGGCTGGCTTAACAGGAGCATGATAGTCTAATATAATTTTTCGATGTCAAAAAAAAAAATAGAAAAACAGGAAGAAAATAATGAGATCCCACGAGGCAACACAAAGGCCATGTGGTGTGGAGAGATATATGCCAGAAGTTGTGTTTTGTGGAGACATCTCCACAAATATTCGCCAAATATTGCAAATTATATCATATGTGAGATGTCAATTCATGTCCTTTCCCATGTAATCAACAAGCCCATACTATTACATTTTTCTGTTGAGAAAACTCATAATGTATGACACCTAGTCGGAAAATTGTTGAACCGAGCAAGACCTTTTTTTTTTTTTTTTTTTTTTTTTTGAGCACAAACCGAGCAAGACCAAAATTCCAGAATTTGGTTAGTTAGGCCATGATTATTGCTAGGACTAATTGTTAGGTCCTTAGATTAATTTATTGTTATTTTGAGGTTAAGGACCAAAGTTAAGGACAATCCCAAAAAATTAAATTATTGGTATGACTTTTTGATGTTTTTTAGTAAACTTATTATTTATTTAAATAAGTAATGATATATAGAATAAAAATTTAAAATAAAACATATAACATTAAAATTGAAAACATGAGAAAATTACAAAATTGGGCAAAAAAATTACAAACATGAAAAAATAAAACAAACAAACATTTTATTGAATTCATAGAAACTAAACGTTGGATTATTTTTTTTCCCGTCCAAGTTTTTTTAAACATTGTAGTTAGGGAGATGTCCAAATTTAGCACATATATTTTCAGTCAAATCTTCTTTTAATTGTTGATGGCGTTGTCTATCCCGAACTTCTGCTCGACGACCCAATATAGTACCAAGACTTTTAGTCCTCTTGACTACAAATGTAGGATCCACATCTTCTCCTTGTTGAAATTCTGAAGCGTGTTGAGTGTATGAATCTCGTTCATCTTCGACAATCATATTATGGAGTATTATACATGTCTTCATAATATTTCCTATTTTGTTTTTATCCCATAAATTAGATGGATTTCTAACAACGGCGAATCTAGCTTGCAGGACTCCGAAGGCGCGCTCAACATCTTTTCGGACGACTTCTTGTTTTTTAGCAAATAAACAATTTTTTGGACCTTGTGGAAGTCAGATAGATTGAATAAAAGTAGCCCATTTCGGATAAATGCCATCGGCGAGATAGTAACCCAAATGGTACTCACTTCCGTTGACATAGAAATTGACTTGTGGAGCATTTTCGTTAATAATTTCATCAAAAATAGGTGATCGATCAAGAATATTAAGATCGTTCATAGTACCTGGAGCTCCAAAAAATGCGTGCCAGGTCCAGAGGTCCGATGAAGCTACCGCCTCCAACACAATTGTTGGTTTTCCGGTTCCTCGTGAATACATTCCTTTCCAAGCGGTGGGGCAATTCTTCCACTCTCAATGCATACAATCGATGCTTCCAACCATCCCTGGAAATCCATGTTGTTCTCCAATGTGGAGTAGTCTTTGCAGATCCTCCGGGGTGGGACGTCTTAGGTATTCATCGCCAAACAAGTGGATTATTCCGGCGGTAAATTGGTACAAACATTTTCGAGCTGTTGTATCACCAAGTCGCACATACTCGTCAACTGTATCAGCCCCACCACCATACGCTAATTGATGAATTGCTGCGGTACATTTTTGGAGCAGAGATAGACTAGCCCGTCCGACTGCATCTTCTGATGGCTGAAAATAGTCTACATGTGTAGAGAGACGATGCACAATACGCAAGAACAATGGTTTGTTCATTCGGAACCGTCGGCGGAATATATTGGGAGGATATGTAGGAGTTTCAGAAAAATAATCATTCCAAAGCTTCATGTGGCCATCTTCCCGGTTTCTCTCGATAAAAATGCGTTTTTCGCTCTTTTGGTTCGAGAATAATATCAGGGATTTCAAAAAATTCTTCAAATAGGGTTTCAAATTCATCATCATCATCATCGTTGTGGTAATGATAATGGGATGAAGAAGCCATAAAAAAATTGAAAAAGAGAGAATATGTATTGAGAATAGGTAGAGCAGTGGTGAATTTGAAAGAAAGAAACATACACTTCTACTTATAGACTATAAGAAATGTAAACAACATGACCCGTGATGATTATTGTATAACAAAATTTGAAAGAAAGTATCTGACTCTTTGATTTGCTAGAAGAGGTCACGAGATTTGTTTACGAGCAATGGGACGTCGGTACAGAGTCACGGGCTAGAAGAGAGCAAGGGGATGTCGGTACACTTATTTGGTCTTTACAAAGTCATCATATTACATAATAAATCATGAGCAAAGAAAGCACATAAAGCACATTACAAAGTCATCACATTACAAAGTCATCACATCATATTACAAACTAACACATTACACGGTCATGTTCATTACAAAGTCATTACACATAACTCATTCATCTGAAGCAGATAAAGCACATTACAAAGTCATGTAATAGAAAGGAGACCATGATTAACTAAACCATGAGCCACATACCTATTAAAACGAACACAATAACGATTACACCTACAAAGTATTCAAAGCCAAAGCCATTGGTAGACGTTGATTTCTTATTACCTAACTCAGACACTAGCTTTTCTAGCCTTACCATTTTCTGCTCAGTCTCGTATTGGAGATCATTAATCTGGTTAAGCTCTGTCTGGTAGTCACTCATACCAGCAAGATAATCAACTTTCTCAGCCAACTGAAGTGTGTGAGTATCCATGGCTCTCATCTCCTCCATTACAGCCACATCCCACCATTTCCAGACATGGGAATCTCCATCAGCAACATTTGCACACGTATAGTACAATCTACCTGGCTCATTTCTACTTTGAGATGTTGCTAGAAGTGGACGAGCACCGCAGTAGCATGTTTGAGGGAAGCCGAACTCAACCTCGGGTTGAGGAGGGTACTGAACCGGCGCTCGCTGGGTGTCAATCTCAGCTTGGTCCTGACGAATTAGATCTTCTGTTTTGCTGTACCCACTGTCAGCTGTGTTGCCACCGTACTCATCTGAATCAGAAGGCTGAGTATAGTTGTAATCAAGTCCCATGGATAACTTAACCTGCAAAAAAAAATAAGAGAAGGTAAATAGAACTGGTATCTGAAACTCTAGCTAGCCTCCTAGCAACGAGTGAATAATCGAGAGGTAAAGTTAACCTTATTAGATAAGTAAAGCCATCGAATAAGACAAGAAAAGCCATATAACGAAAGGAAGTACATTTATCAAGACATAGAGGGGATTAACATAAGAAGTGATTCATTAATAACGATAGACATAACGAAACACGAACTACATTCATCAAGTTAAAGATAATACAAACTACTTAGAACATAATTTAAAGACATAATTATAAATTAGAAACGTAGCTAGGCTCTAATTCTCAGAAATAAGCAGCGAGAAGCTTATTCTTGACCACTTCTTCAGCCTCACTAAGTGGTCCTTTTTTGGCTAGAAGAGTGTCTAGAATAGCCAGCTTTGAGAGTTTACCCTTCATCGCCAAATCTTCCTTCTTCATCTCCCAGATGGTCGTATACTCAGCCATAGACTTCCCCTGACCATTACTCCTTTTTGCTTTAGCAGCCTTGATACCTTCAGGTCGAACCTCATTATCACCAACATTCATGTGAGAGGTTTGGGAATTTTCCCCACCAGATTTTCTCTTTGAAGTGCCGGTGGGTTTAGGAGTGTTAAGGCTAATCCATTTCTGTTCATGCCTCAACACACACCACGCATGTCCAAGGTTGAACTTCATGTTGTGATCAGAGTAGAATATTTGATGAGCCAACTTGAGAACATCAGTGTCGTTCTAGCCAGAAGTCATTTGTCTCTCTGCTGTTGCAAATGCACCACAGAACTTGTTCGTCAAGTCATTTATTTTGTGCCACCTCTGCTTACAATGGAGATTCTCTGTCATCACACCACCCGCTCTACCATGAGGACTTGCTTTGCAATATGCCTCAACACGTTCCCAGAAGATCCGTGCATTTTGATTGTTTCCAACAACAACATCCTTAGATGTGTTCAGCCAGCCACTTATCAGAACCTCGTCCATAGCAGGCGTCCATTTCTTTCTCTCCCTACGCTCCACTGGTGTGACTATAGGTTGATCTGGCACGTCAGGTTGTTGGGAACTGAAAGGGGAGATTTCTGATGCTCCAAGGTTCACACTAGAATGAAAACTTCCATAAGGGTAGTTTTCATGGTTAACAGTTTTGTGTTGACTGTTAAGAAGTCCTATATAACTAGAAGACCGGGAATATGGATACTTTGAAGCCATACCAATACGAACATAGAAGAGATTATAGAAGAGAAATCAGATAAGATTAAAGGCTTTAAGATGATAGTGGAGAGATAGTAGATTGTGTCGATTATAAAAGTATGGTTGGGGTTTAATAGACAAAATTTAAGTGTGGTAAGTAAGCCACATTATGACTAACCATTAACCACCAAGGTCTTATCAAAAGTTATTACAGTAACAACAACACTAAACCTATCAACTGTACTTTAACTAGCTCATTAAATTGAAAGTGTATTTGGTTTCAATTGAACTAACTCTAACCTTAACTCTAAATAATCAGACTCAATAGAAACAAAAGTCTCTAAATAATCAGTTGCAATATATGTATGAAACTCAATATTTAACGTAGAAACGAGAATTTCCAAAGAATCATATGCAATTCTTGATACAAGTTACACCGAAAACAAAACACAATAAATTTCAGATAACATGGAGAATCAATATATAACAGGAATTCAAATGATCCTAAATGAAATCAAGCATCAAGGCCAGCTAATTTTCTTAATGAAATCAAGCATCAAGCATCAAGGCGTTTGTACAAGCAAATTGCTAAATTGTTCTATGCATGCAAGGAAGACGAAACAAAATTAACAAAACCGTAACTCTATTTCATTTACAATCACAAAGGACAGTCCCATGAAGAAGGAGGAACACATACCTCGTTTAGGTTTGAATCGGCGGAGAAGCGTCGATGAGGCAGCAGATCGATTGGGGATGTCGATTCGTCCTTGAAATCTCTGGAGGAGCTTTCGCCATGACGGATCCCAGAAACGGAGGATACAAATCGTCAATGACAACAAAATCATCTAAATCCGATGAAGAAGGAGGAACACATACCTCGTTTGGGTTTGAATCGCCGGAGAAGCGTCGATGAGGCAGCAGATCGATTGGGGATGTCGATTCGTCCTTGAAATCTCCGGAGAGGCTATCGCCAAAACTATCGCCGCGGAGAAGAGAGAATCAGGAGAAGGGTGAAAAAAAGACACGGTGCGACTTTCCCCAACCCTATTTCGACTACCAATTGAATGATGCCACGTCCCTCGTAAGGAAGAAGCCCAACATCCTAAATTAAGGTCCGTTTACAATGTTATTTGGTCTTTTTGATTTATTTCTCGACCCAATATTAATAAGGACGGGCTTTGGGACGAACGATAATCGTGCTCTTAGGAACGTGTAACGTCCTTAAGCTGCGAAATTGCATGATAAATAAATCGTTTTTATGTATAATAAATATATGCTTTTATATTAGAAAAGTATAGTGGATGCAGGTTGTCCAAAATTGATTGTTATATTTGATAAAAAAATTGATTATTATAAAATACTCTTTTTTCTGAAATTAAGTTTTTATAGAGTATGTACGTTTATTAAGAATTTAATAAATATTTATAATTTAATTTATTTTTTATTTTATTATACACTTTCCAATAACTTTTCACCAATGAAATTTAATCAATTCAAATATTTCCAATTAATGTTCTTCAAAAGTATAAAAGTGTACCTTAATAATATATAAAACTAGGTGTCCAGCCCGCGTGGACGCGGGCAAAATGATTTTTGAAAATATTAAACAATTAATATGCATCATAATAATGTCTCAGAATGTAATCTTATTAAGCTGGATTTGTCTTGGGTAAACAGAAAAGTAAAAAGTACATCAAGTTGAACAATGGAGATCGTGTAACAGGCTAACAGCCATTGTGAAGGTTCGTACCCTAATTACAAAATAAGGAAATTTGTCTTTTGGTTAAAGAATGTCTTATGGTCCTAACTTGAGGCTCGCTTGTAACTAAATACAGATAAAGACAGAGAGTGGAGCCAAGGTGAGGGCAAACAAAGTAGGTGCAATATACAAGAAGTGGAAAGATAACACGCACAAGAAAGCGTCAGCCGAGAGGACGGTGATGGAGATGATACACCAAACATGTCAGGTAGAGGTGGGCGAAGCAGGAAGATATGGTCAGCATCAGTATTAAATTAATATCATAAGTAACTGTTAACATATGTATATATTAAACATAATAAAAAAAACTTACTTGGCAACCACATTGAAACACCTATGTAGCGTAAATGTTTTGGAAAACTTCTTTATATACTACATTCATTGTGCTTTTTTGGGGATTTCCTTTCTCATCAGTTATCAAGATCTTCAATCCTGTCCTCGACGTTACTCTGGATACAGCAACATACAATTGCCCATGGGAAAACACAGGTCTCGGCAAATATAATCCAACTTTTTGTAACGTCTGACCTTGACTTTTATTAATAGTCATTGCAAAAGCAAGAGCAACAGGAAATTGTCTCCGTCTCATCCTAAATGGAAATCTTGCTTCTGGTGGAGAAACAAACATTCTTGGGAGCAAAACGTTTTGGCCAACTTTGTCACCGGTTATAAACTTGGCTTGAATGACGTGATTTGCTAATTGTGTTACAAGTAACCTTGTACCATTGCATAGTCCACCTTTAGGGTCAATATTCCTAAGCAGCATAATAGGTGCACCGATTTTTAACTTTAGATCATGATTTGGTAATCCAGAGATCTTAATGCTGTTTAGATATTCTTGAGTGTACACCATATCATCTATTTTACTTGTATCAGAAGTATCTATACTATCTGAACTGAGATACGAACGCTCCTCACCTATTCAAATATTCAAGAGAAAATAATCTACATTAATGATTTGAGATGAAACCAAATACTTCTTCTAAAACACACAAAATAAACATCAGACAAAAGATTTACCTTTTATTTGAGATAGCATATATTCATTGATCTTGTCGACATCTTCATTCCGTGGACTCAATATAGCCCTTTCTTGATAAAATTTGGGGTTACGCTCTCTTGTATAAGAATTTCCATATACCTCTTTCACAATCTCCCGTATGGGATCTTCGCATTCTGATACTAATAGATCTTCAGGAATATCAATCTCTATCTCACCATTATTAGGCTCATTAATCTTCCCATCTCCTATATCCAGTATCCAATTTGAAAACATTGCAAGTTCATTATTATCTCCGCCTAGAAGGCGCATATTCTTTGTGAGTTCCCTAACTTTGCAACTTGACCACAGATATGATGAGTTCAAAGCTGACAACACAGTTTCCACTCTATTGCCTCCAACTATGACTGGTAAGATCTGCCGAAAATCTCCACCAAAGACGATTACCTTACCACCAAAAACCTTGTCACATTTGAGTATATCTCTCATAGTTCTATCTAAAGTTTCAAAGCAGTGTTTACTCATCATTGGAGCTTCGTCCCATATAATGAGTTCAGCCTCTTTAATCAAATCTGCTTGATGTGAACCCGCACTTATCGAGCATGTTGAAAACTCATTGACGGCAATAGGAATCCCAAACCTAGAGTGAGCTGTTCTTCCCCCTTGCAACAAAAGAGCAGCTATACCACTTGATGCAACATTTAAGACTATTTTCCCTCTTGATCGAAGAGCAGAGCCTAAAACCCTCCATAAAAATGTTTTTCCTGTCCCACCATAACCGTAAACGAAAAACATACCTCCATGTTTATGATTTACTGCATGTAGTATTTCATCATAAATAAGCTTTTGCTCATCTGTTATCGTTGCTAGTAACTTTTCATGTTCACCTTTTAACTCTTCCCGATTGTAACACTTCTCATCCATAATGAGATGGTTAATATTTTTATCCATAACCAAGTCTTCAGCAAGAGGCATCCCATTAAAATTAGCCAACGAACTTCCGTTCCTACGCAAATATTTTTCTATTTTTGCTAATCCCAAGCTTTTTAAGTCTTCGTCTGTAATATAGACACCTAAAGACAAAAAGGGTTAAATACCACACACGTAATCTAAAGTATAATTAACAAAGAAGAACATAACTTACTTTGGTTATTATTTTCCTTTCTTAATTTGTATAATATATCTTCTGTCAAGATTCTCCATGTTGCGTTCCAAACTTTAACAGGCATAGCCATACTATTAGAAAATAACATTATAGCAAATAACTTGTTGCCTTCGTTTGTTTACAACACCATCGTCCATGACACCCAGCCTTTTATTATTTCCATTTTTCATAATGGAACACTGCGAAGCATCATCAGCATATGAAATAGTAGCATCCTGTAAATCAAAGTTCTTAAATAATTAGAGTAAAGCAATAAACAGACTTATAATAAGAATTTGAATATACCTTTGATAAGTTCTGAGTCAAAAACTGTTCAATGATCACTTCATCATCTGTGACTATGTCAACTATAAAAGTTGACTTCCTACTCTTCAAATTTTTGGACGTAACACCCATCTTGAAAAGCAATGTTTTGCCTATTAGATCGTTCAGAGTTCTTGGCAAAACAGAGTCATCATCCTTAGATTTTAAAAAATAATCAGAATCTATGTTGAATTTTGTTATCAGTATATATATATATATATTAAAAAAGACAATAACACAATCATTATACCTCAGCCACTTCCTCAGCTAATTCATCTGCTGTCTTATTAAGAAAATTAGGATAAGCTATATTGTCGAAAATAAGAAACTTAGCTTCTTCAGTGGAATCATCAGTAACCAATAGCACCAGCTTAAACCTAAATGAAAACATTCAATGATGAATACAATAAAATATAAAATATATAAAGTGAAGAATATAATTATAAAATTAAACTTAAAATGAAGATGAGTAAATTTACTTGGCTAGAACTTCAGTTACATTCCGATTACATTGTAGACAATCAAACATGACTGGGCCCTCTTCATCACCAGGGTTTTCTTCAATTGGATGAACGGTCTTTTCGCAAACAGCACACACGACATAATACCATCTTGGATTAGTTTCCACCGACTTAACAGTTGCAGTGGTGACATACTTTCCAATCTATAAACAAATATATATATACACACACACACTTCAGCTACAAAGTCTAAAGCCATGCAAAAACAATATATCCCTCTTCAATTAAAAATCATATTTCAGAACCATAGCATATTATTAAACATTTAAGTACCTCGGAAGTTCTTAATATCTCTCTTAATGTCTTCCTAGGGTTTTTAGTAAATAACTCATCATGCCAAGAAACAGTAGATCCAGATAATCCATCATCTCGTGAGAGAATAATGTCATCTTTTGGCAACCTGAGAACAATTTTTTTTTGTTAAACATGGTAATAAAACACTTTTATATTTTATATATATATATATATATATATATATATATATTTGTGTAGAAACTTACTTTGATCGAAAATCATCAAAATGAGGACCAGGAGGATCGAATATCAACTGTGTTGCATTAAACACATTCGAAATACCGTGAACTCCTTTAATAAGAAAAAAAAAAGAAAAATAATTTTCAAAGTATAGCAAAATAATTGTATAGGTCTGAGTAAGTATTTTAGGAGAATAATTATTGGGGGGAAAATATTAAAAGATACCTTTGTACTCGGTCACACATGCAAAACGCACAACACAAACAACAATTGAGTTGTTATTTTCTTCAACATAGTCTATAACCTGTTTCCCATAATCACCCCAAAGAGTGCAAGTCAAATTTGAAGCACTGCAAAAGAGACAAACGGACCAAATCAATTAATAGAATGAAGACATTAATAAAAATGAAAATATGAATTCAAGGCACTTACGTTTCATCCCGAAGAATAACATTGAGTTTGTTAGTTTGTTTCCCTTTAGCATAAATTTCAGTGAGAGCACCAACATGAACAATCTGACCAACAACATCTTAACCAGAAAAGATGTATAAATTAAAAAAAAAATTAGTTCTGCAAATAAATTTAATTACTCAAAGAAATTTAACTAAGCATCTTTGTTAAATATACACATATACTAATAAAAAGTTACTAACCAATCAAAACATCATTCTTGAAGATCCCAGAATGAATCTCTGAAAAATTCTTCAGATACTTGTTTGGCAAGTAAGAAGGAAAATCATCACAAGGAGTAATGTTTGTCGTTCGATAAAACGTCAACTTGTACGGAAAAGGATTTGTCCTATACTCTGTTGCATAATTCACAAGTGTAAAATTGCTTATAAAAAAAGCATCACCCTCAAACACTTTTCCTTCATATATTTGTATCAAATCCTCATCAATGGATGCATGTATCCTTGTTCCCTACAATTGAAAAAGTTAGATAATCTTACATTAACTAAAAATAGAAATCATCAAAAATAATATTGTAGTTTACTCACAGTTGCGTCCACAAGAACCATCTCAATGGAGACAACTTTTTTTGATCTCCATAGCTTCCACAATTTCATAACCTGCACTTTTAATTTGTAACTATTGTTCCCTGGTTTAATATCATCAATAAAGACTAAAGTAGCTGGCTTCCTTCGTAGATGAGACATGTTATTAAGATATTAGAAGTTTGATTTTGAAGCTTTTACGGACGTGTGGATTAACTTACATATATATACACATTATAGGTTAAATAGTTTGTTTTATTTAGAAAGATAAATCCAATGATAATAGGGATAATAATGACGAATTAAAGATAGAAACAAATTATGTTGAAATAAACCAAATCATATAATGAAAAGGAGACATACATCAAACGTGACATATAGATCAATAAATTAATTATATAAGAAATAGTATATATAGAAAATTCATTAAGGGTAGTATAGATATTAGCCACTCTAACTTTTAACGTGAGAGCTCGATTCCAAAAATTTACTTCGCAAATAATAGTATAGATCTATATTTGTGGAACACGAAAAAAATCTAAAAAAATCTTATTTTTGGGAACAGAGCGAGTATGTAAGTAAAATATACAGTTGGATGTGAGCTTTGTTTTTTTTTTCATATATCTACTGTATATTAAAATCGTTTTAAGGTTTTAATTCAACTTTTTGCCATTTCGTAGAAAAGAATAAATCTTCACCAATTTAGAAAACGGAAAAAGTTTTTGCATACTTTAACTCTTGCAAAACCTTATAAATAAGGGTTGAGATTGTTTAAGAAAAAAAAAACAAATAATATTACATAAGACTTAATGTCACATAAAGTAAAAGTTTTGCCGCGTTTTAAGGTTTAGAACGTTTTTCCGATAAGTTTCTAACGATTTTAAACATTTATAATTACTGCGCTTAAGTTTTCATAAAAAAATAAAAATTGATCACTGAAATCTTACTAACTTTAGAAATTAGTACGCTGTAAATATGTACAATATGTATCTTTTTGTAAGCGTCAACATTTACAATTTGAACCATACACAAAAGATTAGCAGGATTCATGTGCAAGAGTAACACGCTGAAATCGATCAATGGTCTAATCTTTTTAGACTACAAATCTTAATCCGACCAAAGTAAATTTTACAAATCTGAATACTTTGAGCATTTGCTAGTTTCACAACTTTTAGCCGGTAGCGTTTATTGGAAACAACATAAATTTCCAAAAAGAGATCAAATACCATTCCAAAAGGGAAGAAAAGACACTCTAGTATCATTCACGTCACTAACAATAGTTAGTGGCAATTAATGTGAGGAGAGTGACAGTGGGAGTGATGAAATAAATAAAGATCGATGGTAGTAGTAGCATCGTTAACCGTTGGTATCGGTTTCAAAGAACGAGGCATACACTGATTTTTATATATTTATGATATCAATAAAATCGAAACCTACCCAATCCAACCGGACGACAATTAAATGAAAGGAAGAGCTCAATTATTAATGCCTTTTTCTGAATCAATAAACAATCATCGGCGCGTGAGTCATTCACATGCCAATGGCTGCGCGTGAATGTTTCAGAGAGTGGAAGCAATGGAGAGTGGAGAGTGGAGAGTGAGAGAAAGTTGAAACTAAAATGATGTTGTCAGAGGGTTGAATGCTACACAACGTGCAATTACCTTTTCTTGTCTTAAAATCAGGCCCACTTTTTCTCTTTTATTTTTGTTTTCGTTTCAGACTATAGCATTTTCTACAAAAGTAGAGAAGAAAGATTGGTTGACAAAAAGAAAAAAAATAGAGAAGAAAGATTTGTCTGAGAAAATATAGCAAATATTAAGAGCGAATCGAATGTGGAAGGCAACGTCATGCTACTGATTGGTGTTGAGCAATTGAATGATGATTGTTCGTATTCACCTAATGACTCAACAAGCGTATGTTTCAGTAGTTATGTCATTGTATCAACGGAGATACATGCGTACGGTTGTTTATTTTTGTATTGTTTCAGTAACTATGGTCAAAGCGTTGAAACGTAGATGCATGCATGATGCATATTTAGTTTGCAGTACTAGTTCGATAGGCAGTAGTTTATTTTTTGGGATAATTATACACAATATTTTGGTCAATAATTTCGTTTGAAATTAATATAAACATATTTCTCTTCTACAAAACAAACAAGAACGTTGGCATTCAACAATTTACCGAAATAAAAGATACCAGAGCTTGACCTGTACACTCGTGGAAATTTTTTTTTTTTTTTATAAATTATATAATGACAGTTTAAGCATATAAGTTATTTAGATATTTTTAATTTTATACAAATTTACTCTGATCTGGAAGAATCTAAACCGAACCATGTCCAAAAATTATAATACCTAGACATAGTTTAATTTTAAAATCCAAAATTTCGAGTCTCGTAAAAATCTATACGTATCCGAACATATGCATGAATGTCCATGTCTAACTTATTATAAAAACAAATAAAACAATTTTGTTAACAAATTTGAATTAGTGTCACTAATGGTAACAAAGCAATTTCATTTAAACACATGAAATTATTATGGTTATACGTAAAATAAATGACATTTTATTATTATGGTAAATATAATTAATGAAGTAGTTAAGAAAAGTGAAATAAGAATGTAAAAGATGTAATAAAACACTTAAATGAAAACAATAAATGAACTTACTAGAATTAATAAAAAAATGCATAAAAATCTACTTAAAAAATAGGCAAGTATTATTTTGCACTTCAATTTTAATAGAATACTAGACCCTGACCCGCGCGCCAGCGCGGATATGAATTTTCAGTTTTTAATTATTTATTTTATTAAACGATGTATTTGTAATATTCGTTCAAATTATATTCATTAAGTAAATATTTTTTTACATATTAAACTATCTATTTTTTTTATGAATGTGTGATATCATATAAAAAATATAAAAAAATTAGTATAGAGTTAATTAGATAATTTTAAAAACATAAATTTTTCTTTCGTGTGCGATATCATAAAAATAATGATCCGCCCAGTTAACAAAAATCATGATTATTTTATGTGTAATTTTTTTTTTTTTGACCAGTTCTTTAAAACTATATTAAATTTTACATATTTTAATTAGAATATTTTTAATATCTTTACCTTTTTATTTGAGATGCAACTCAATATTTTTTTAACAATTATAACAAAATATTTTGTCGACAAAAAAAAACAAAATGTTTAAAAAATATTTTTAGAATTTGTTTGAAAAATATGAAAATTACATTTTAAATTAAAATTATCATAAAATATGATAAGTTTTGATGTAAACGAAAACTCAAATTATGTCAAAAATAATGATATTCAATGATAATAACAATTTTAATTGATTATTTTAAAAAAAAATACATTTAAAAAAATATTGTTTGAAAGAAAATTCATTTATCTTTCAAATATAAAATAAAAAGTATATAATTAAATAATAAAAATATAAATAAAAACCATAAATTTAACAAATGACAACTGAGTTATATTATGCTAAAAATTTTTTTCTAACAATTTATCAAATGACAAATGAGTTATAGGCAAATAATACCATATACTTTTTAAAAACATAGCCATTCTTAAATATTTTTTGAATAAATAATTATTTTTAAATTTAATCAACTGAAAATAATATCCGTACAATTGTATGAGTCAAAATTTAGTTTTATTGATGCATGTTATATATTAGTGCTGCATGTTTTAGGTAACATTTTAATGATGCACGTTTTTAAAAACCTCCATTATTAAAATTATGCACGTAAAGATAACTCATGAATTTTTTTGGTTGATTAAATGACATTATGTCCAAATTTATTTAAAGATATTTCATTAAGGTAACTGAAAAAGACAAACAATAAAATAGGAAGTTTAAATTCATTTAAGCATATTTCATTAATGTAACTGAAAGAACAAGTAATAAATTAGGCAGTTTTATTCGTTTGAGGATATTTCATAAATGCAACTGAAAAAGACAATAAAAAGGAGTTTAATTAATGAAGTAAGAACATTTTCAAATGGGTACTTCTCTTTTAATAATATAGATATACATACATAAACTTAAAAAAAAACTCCATCCATTTCAGATTAATTGTCATTCTATAGTTTAAAATATGTTTTATTTTAAATCTCATTTTATGTTTTCAATGCATTTATTTTCTATTTTTTCCTAATTTATTCTTATTCTTTTAGCTCATCAATTAATATTGCCAAATAAAACAATGTACTCCCTCCGTTTTTAATATAAGTCGTTTTAGAGAAATTTTTGTGTTCTAAATTATATGACGTTTTCGGTTTTCTATGTAAAATTTACTAACACTTAATGTTATATGACCAATGATAATATACCTTCTATTTTATTATTGGTTGATTTGTGGTTAGATAAATAATTAATAATATTTTTGTTTAGAAAATATAAAAATTAATGATTTCTTAATCTATGTGCACAATTCTAACACGATTTATATTAACAAACGGATGGAGTATTTATTAGGAATAAAACATGAAATTTGAAGATTTTTTAATATGTTTGAAAAAATTTAGAAGACAATTAATCTTAAACGGAGGAAATATATATTACCTGGCCATTTTACTCACCAGTGCAAACCAACTAATTAAATATACCGTAGAAACTTTGTTCGGGCATTGGAAAAGAGAGTTCGAAAGTTTGATATTGTTGGTGAACAAGTGCCTATGATAAGAGGAGGGACATGATTAGAATCACTTGCATTGTGGATGCTCGTTTCGAAGCATTTGATTTGAAGAAAAACATTGATTACTTAACTAATTTTACTAACTGGTAATTAAGTTTGCAGGTGAGTTCTATACCTGTGGAAACTTGTGCCAGAAATACACAAAAGCTACGTTACCGTAGCAATGGAATGAGTGACTTCGAGATTACAACTCGAAGACAAAGAACACTATAACACTAGTGATGATGTTGTGATAATCTTATTGATATTTTTGGCAATTTCCTTTCTTTTCACTTTAGATATAGTGTGACTGGCGTTGTTGTAGGAATCTTATTTTACTACTATAGGACAACTGATAGTTGTAAAGAATAATAAGAACATAAATTAAAATTAAAATACCGAAATATAAAAATAAAGAAGAATTGCAGAGTCGAGATAGTTAATCTCTTTCCTTAAATCTTTAAACGCCCCATAGTGTGACGGTTTCATGGCGCTCAGATTCCAAAGATACAACTACAGCATTGTTTTTGTTTACCATCACCGAACAAAATCTATCGACGCCATTTCTGTGATATACTCTCAGACTCAAAAGAATAAAAAATAAACATAACTATTCAACATGGAAGAATTGTTTTCTTATTTTCATTGTTCGTCTGGAATGTATGTATATAGAATGAGAAGACGAATGACTATTATATAGTCACTAACCAAACCTTACGTTTTTCATAGACCAAACCGTAAACGTTGGCACAAAATGGAGATTCTCATCATAATTATATGGATGTGCATTTAGATGTAGGTTACAAAATCATAATCAATTTTGCATTCATACCTCCACTACTTCACATTGACCAATTTAATTAGCAAATATATATTTTTCTTTATTTTATTCAAACTTTATTTACAACAAAATTTTAAAAAATAATGACAAATAAATTAAGTAAAGACTAGACTAACAAGTCTAAATTCTTTATTAATTTCTTGAATCATTTACCAAATTTCAAAACCTGAAATTTAGGTTTGGTCCAAATATCTTTCTTTCTTAGTATAAACAAAGTTTTAAACTTTGCTTTATTTTCTCCATTTTATATACAAGAGGATTCTCACCTCATATAATATGAATATTTTACAAATACTTTCACATTAAGACTTTCATTTCCCATTCAAAACCAATTCCGATTTTGACACACGAGTACACTACTTCATAGTGTTCAACATCTGGTTATTCCGACGAACGTCTTTGTCCGGAAACTTACCGAAAAAATGGTCTTAAACCATATCGTCAAAAACGAGTTCCAACAATCTCCCACATGAATAAAAATGACTCTAGACACTAGACGACTTGATAGACTTGACTTCCTAGACAAGACTCGACAAGACTCAACTAAGGACTTTTGAGAGTACAAACGAGAAATTCACTCCATAATGAGTTGGCAGCAATTTTTCAGCCTTGAACCAGTCATTGTTAATAGCTATCGGATTTACTCGGCCAGGAGGTGGCCATGATGTCTTGAACCTCCCAGGCTTTAGTGTAAACCTAGACAATAGCTACACCACAGCTTCATTCTCTCACAGAACAAGGTTCTCTATTGTGTTCATTTTGGCTGTGAATAGTCCTGGTTAATCATGAGTGAACTTGGAGAATATAGCATTTCCTTCATTCTCCTAGAAACGGCCCCATTTCATACTCACAAGGTGATTTGCCATTAGTTTTGTTTAGAAGAGTATCATGTACTACTCCATTCATATCTCAAAACAATGGACACAAATCATTAAAAGCTAATGTTTATCTTGTATTCCTTACATGTAACACTGTTTAATCATCATATAAACTGGGTATAGATCGAAGTCTTACAGTGCTTTGGGCAGATTTAGTTTGACTTAGTTATCTCCTTGAACCTATTTCTTGGGATCTCCAGTCAGTTAGGTAGAGTTACCGCTAAATCTCATCTTAATTCACAGGCTACCTATTCCTTTAGATGATATAATTAACAACTTGATCTCAAGACATACCTTTAATATAAGGATCCTAGTTGTCATCACAATGAACATAATCTCTTGAGATTAGTCGAGATCAATTGTCTAATGATTTTTGTCATCTTTTATTCAAGATACAATTAACCATTATACACAAAACTCAGTGTATGACACTAGTTTTTTTTTTTTTTAACTATCACTATGTTCATATGACCTCTTGCCAACGACTTTATATGGTAAGCAAAGTTTCTCCCACATTTCTTGAGATAACTTAAGAATATGCATATTTAATTATGTTTAACATCTCTTAAGAGTTTAGAAAATTGATCTACAACTCTTTTAGATTTAAATGAATAAAAAACAATTTCAGAAAATGTATTTTATTCTTAGAAATTCACATTTTACATACAACTATTTTCATAGTTCTCTCAAGTTAATTAATAAATCTAACTTGTATGTTTTGGATCTTTTCCAAACACTTTTTTTAGCAAATATACATATCATTACAAGATATTATTTTTGCCATCAAAACCACATAATTTTATATGATTATTCTCAACCATATTGACTTTAGAAACTACAAAACACATGTCAGTTTCAGTCATATTGGTTTTAGAATTTTCAATTTTTTTTAAATGTTTTGATCAGTATCAACAAACATTTTATTTTCTATGGCAAATGATTTATATGTGGCAGATCTCTACCAAACTAAATTTGGGGAGTCGACTCACTAAATCCATTTCCAAATATATACCATTTGATCTCTTAAAGATCAAGATTTTATTAATCACTTTGGTTTATCTATATTGAAATATGGGTTTGTTCACTAGAAACCAAACCCAGATTAATATACTACTCAATACCAAACATATGACTAATAATGTTTAAACAATAACTCCACAATAACAAGTCCAGGAAAACGTTTTATTCAACGTATTGTTTTTACTAATTAAATACCGATAGTTAAAACATATCTTTGACCAAAAGCAATAAACCCTTTTCCTTTGCAATTTGTAACGGTTTGATAAAAAACCAACATCATTTTTTTCTTTTTCTTTTCTAAAATCCATATTGAAAATGATAAAAAAACTGACATATTTTTTTTAAAAAAAATCAATAAATTTTGCAATTTAATATAATCAATAATCAAACACCACAACCTAAACACGTAAGTGCAGGAGAATTATTTTAAATAATTCAACCGATCCTGCAAAAAAAAATGTTAGCTCAAGAACACAAGCTTTACACAATATCAAAAGCTGGTTATCCCGATTTTGTTTCTAGACTGTCGATTAACCTGTTCTTAAAAAACAAGAACTTTTAAAAAATATCAGTATTGTTAGTGCAAAAGCATAAACAATATTTAAAGATTTAAGAGTATAGGAACCTTATTTTACTACCATAGGATAACTGATATTTGTAAAGAATAATAAGAACATAAATTAAAATTACAATACCAAAATATAAAAAATAAAGAAGAATTGCAGAGTCGAGATAGTTTCTGTTTTCTTAAATTTTTAAACGCCCCGTAGTGTGACGGTTTCATGGCGCTCAGATTATCAGGATACAACTGCAACATTGTTTCTGTTTACCATCACCGAAAAACAGAATCTATCGATCCTATTTCTGTGATGTACTCTCAGACTCAAAAAAATAAAAAATAAACATAACTATTCAACATGGAATAATTATTTTCTTATTTTCATTGTTCATCTGAATGTATGTATCTAGAATGAGAAGAGGAATGACTATTATATAGTCACTAACCAAACCTTACGTTTGTCATAGACCAAACCGTAAACGTTGGCACAAAATGGAGATTCTCATCATAATTATATGGATGTGCATTTAGATGTAGGTTACAAAATCATAATCAATTTTGCATTCATACCTCCACTACTTCACATTAACCAATTTAATTAGCAAATATATTTTTTTCTTTATTTTATTCAAACTTTATTTACCACAAAGTTTTTAAAAATAAAGACAAATAAATTAAGTAAAGACTAGACTAACAAGTTTAAATTCTTTATTAATTTCTTGAATCATTTACCAAATTTCAAATTTCAAAACCTGAAATTTAGGTTTGGTCCAAATATCTTCATTTCTCAGTATAAACAAAGTTTTAAACTTTGCTTTATTTTTTCCATTTTATATACAAGAGGATTCTCACCTCATATTTTTAATATGAATATTTTACAAATACTTTCACATTAAACTTTCATTTCTCATTCAAAACCAACTCCGATTTTGACACACGAATACACTACTTTATAGTATCCAACATCTGATTATTTCGACGAACGTCTTCGTCTAGAAACTTACCGAAAAATGGTCTTAAACCATATTGTCAAAAACGAGTTCCAACGGTCGTCTGTTAGCAGATCTTTTTTGGTAAGTAAAGCATATATTGCGCTAGTTGTTCAAGCTAGGGAACAAAACTTTTGGGTTTAAATGGTCCGAATAGTGTCAGGCCTTTTGAATTTTGAACCCTAATAATGACGCTTTGTGGGGCACTGTTATACATTTTCTGCGTTGTGGTGTAATGGGTTGATTAGGTTTAACCATGTTCGAAAACGCGGGCGAATTGGCCGATTACTCGCCGGTTAAACGCAAATCGGTGGTGCTCCGCTGCGATTTTGTGTTATTCGGGCAAAAACTCGGATTAGAAAAAAATTGTTCATATTTTGGCATTTTCTGGTTCGAAATCGGTCCTTTCAACATAAATCTTTCATATTTCATTGTTAATAATCAAGAATCGAAGCAAATCGTCACAGGAAAATATGATTTTTGTTAAAAAAAATAAAAAACGGCCATAAACTAGGGTTAAAAGACGCACAGGTCGGAAGGAAGAAGATGAATTGTAAACTACAAATATACCCTTCATTAAAGAGATGTAAAAAAAAGATGGAAAAATGACATTAGCGGCCGTCGAACCCAGGTTAAGAGACCTAAATAAGCCTAATGTAAAACACGTCTGCTATTGATTTTCAAAACAAGTTAACATGTATTATAAATGAAAAATGTGATTTTTTATGATTTTTATTGTAAAATTATTCCCCGAGTACTCCTCGATTTTATCCCGATTTTCTGTTAACTCGCTAGGCCCGGGTCAAGCGTACGTATAGCGTCTAACGCAATTTCGAACATGGAGTTTAAGCAAATAAAATGACATACCCATCAGAACTCAAATCAGAGTAACTTCTAATTTCTCTACAAATATCAGATTCAGTTAAAAGAAAACACGACCTAGTCACAAGAAAATAACTGTTGATTTATATATATATATATATGTCCCATCTCTTTTCTTTTGTAACATGTTTTCTTCGTCAATCGGTTATATAATACCAGCAAAAAATCGCCTACACTCAAAGATTGACTGATTTTCCGTTACTACCCGCAAACGCAGCTTTTGCTACCGGTAGCGGTTGAAAGTGTTTGACAGCGTTTCAAAACAATCACATAAATCGTTTTGAACAATTTCGAACCACTTTGTACCGCTCAAAATCAAAAACTCTTTCCAGCAAGCGTTTGCGGTTGCGGACAGTTGTGGTTGGATAAAAAAAATAATAAAAAAATTAAATTAGATTTAGATTTCATATATCCTAACTAATCACAATCACGTATAACTACTTCATTTATTTTTTAGTCAACTTTATATATATATATATATATATATATATATATATATTTAACAATCACGTTAACCCTAATTTGTTGCAATCCATTGAAATCATCGCTTTCACCCAAGAAGAAAGTCAAGAAACCAACGTAAATGGATTATGATTTTTTTTCCATTACAATTTTATGATTTATGATATGTTTTGTTGTTTAAATTCTTTAAATCACCAGTATATGATATATATATATATATATATATATATATATATATATATATATGTATGCTTTTGTAATTGGATATATGTTTCAACTGGTCTTTGAATAGAAACTGCAACTGCTATAATGTTAGAGTTGACAATTATGGCTTCACAAGATATTTCAGCTTCCACTTGAATGGCGGTATGCTATTTATTATTAACTTTTGTCTTTGTTGGATTGCAAAGAGTAAATAAGTTCAATATGTTGGCTTTCAGAAAGTTACATGGACGAACGAGATGATACATACATTACTTCAGTGTATAATTGTGGAGAAACAAAGCAAAGATGGGTGGAGCTATGGTTGGGTGCTGCAGTCGGCTCTTTGGGTTTGGATCTAGATCGTTTTCACCTAAGATCTGGTCCGTTTCTTTTGCTCGTGAGGAGGAGGTTTGGTTTGACTCTCCTAGGTCGTCGATGGGTCTCTCCTTCCGGACTAGAGTGTCATTTGGCTCGGGCTGGAGTTTATTAGTTCTCGTCGTTCTCGTCGGGCGCTGGTTCTCCTTTTCTAGCCAGAGTGTGTGTCGGTGGGTCTCTCTACCACGACAACGTGCCTTGTGCTTTGAGTTTGCAGGTGAGTTGGTTCTTGAGTACAATCAAGGCTCGTGTAGGTCTAGCTCGTGGTTCAAAGGGCGGTTGTCTATGCCTCCTCAGTGGCCTCCTGCTCTGCCTCTTCACTTCGTATCCTCTCTTCCCGATTCCCTGGCTTGTCCATTCTCTGGAGGCGTATGTTATTCGGTTAGGTATGTGCTCTGGTCTTCATAAAGTCCTTGCTGTTGCTAGCGGCAAATTGTTTTCAGCACTGGAGTTAGCTCGTTGGTTCTCAACGGCTTCAAGCGTGCAAGTGGTTCTCGTGTCTTTGACTGCTTGCTTTGAGCGCTTGGTTTTCGCTCACATCCCAGCATCACTGAGGTTCGCTTGAGCATTGGTGGTGGTGTGCGGTTTCATTTTAGTGCAGGTTTGGGGCTACTGGTCAGGGAGTGCGGAGGTTGCAGCCTGTTTTTGCTTGGTCTGGCATTGTGTACAGGCTGGTTCCGAGTCAATTAATTGCTTGTTCTAGCTGGTGTTGGTGTTCTTGGCCTCTACCTTTACAGTTTGTTCATGTGGGTGTGTGCTAAGAGGTACTCCGCGAGCTGTTCTCGGCTGAGCCAATATCTTTAAGAGCAGTTGCATCGGGGAGGCCAAAATTACCGGGCTCTGACTCTCGGTTTAACTTGGTTCAGTCTTTTGCGGCAAGCGGTAGGTACCAAACTGGTCGTGCTTCTGGATTGTTGTTCTAGTGTGTTGTGTCATGCTCCGATTTAGGCTAGATTGAGTTTTGTTTAGATTTTGTTTTCTTTTCTGCTTCTTGTTAATCTCTGTATGTCTGTCAAAAATTGAAAAACCTGGTAATAATATTTTTACATTTTTACCAAAAAAAAAAAAACAAAGCAAAGATGAAGGAAACATATATTTTAATCAGTCCCAGAAAGAAAATATTGTCAAGAAGCTTAATGACCAATTTGGAACAGAGATGAGTTGGAAGTATGCTAAAAACCGTTGGGATAATTTGAAGAAATTTTACAGTATGTATAAGATGAATCCAGAAAATCCATGTCTCGTAACAAATTTTTTCGAGCATGTTACACAACTCGATGAAGTATTTGGTGATCAATATGCATGAAACAATAATCATGCTATAAATTGTTTTTTAATTATTAATTATTATTTTTTTATTGGGTTTTAAATTTATTAGTTTAATAATAACTTTTTATAATTATTTTTTTGTCTATTAAATATTTTTTTTATTAATTAATTGTTGTATCAGTGGGCGGGTAAACCAGTAAAAAATGACCCGTAAACACGACAATTTTCAAACGTTGTACCAGTCATACAAAATGTTTAATAACGCCAAAAACCGTAACCACCCGCATCCGTAAACTCCCACATCCGCAACCGCAACCGATGTGTTTGAATCAGTCATGCTCTCAATTGAGATAGCATTAGACATAAGTCGGACAGCCTCCATAAATCTAGCGTAGGGGTGGGCACTTTACCCGATATCCGAAGCCGCACCCGAATCCGATCCGAAAAATCCGAACCGAAATCCGAACCGAAGTAGCAAAATATCCGAACGGGTATTGAATTAGGAGAGATTGGATATCCGAATCCGAACGGGTAATATCCGAACCCGAATGGATATCCGAAGATAACCAAACATATGTATAATTAACCATATATTTCTAGTTTACATATCTCATTTTATATAAAATATTTATATTGATACTACACATACTTTAAGTTTATATGATATACATAGAATTACGGAGAAAATGGTTTGCTACTCACTTAAAATGCATGTCAAACTTTTTATTTCAATAATTAACAAAAAGTTACTTCCAAAATTTAAAAACAATAGCCAAATTAATGTCTTTTTTAGTTTCAAAATGTTATGTCCAAATCTATTAACCATTCAATCTATTAAAAATAAAAGATTAGTTAAGTGAAAGTTATATTTTTAAATATAAGAAATTTGAGAAATTAAAATTTTAATATTTTTTTTCAAAATCTAAATATCCGAACTCGATCCGAAATAGCCGAACCCGAACTAAAAATACCAGAACCCGACCCGAAGTACATAAATACCCGAACGGATTCTATACATCTATACCTCTATACCCGAAAATCCGAAATATCCGATCCGAACCCGAACGGGTACCCGAAAGCCCACCCCTAATCTAGCGAATTAATAAAAAGTCAAAAATTAATCAGGGTATTAAACTATTAATTTTTTAAATTTAATTTATATTTATAGATCTAAATTAAGTTTGTGTTTGGATTTAGTTCTAGTAAGATACACCACATTTAACTATTACTCGAACAACGCGGCAAAAAAAAACTCGATCTCCAGCGTTGATCCTCCAATTTCCTCCATACACCATGGCCTAATCACCGTCTATGCATCCCACTAATAAACGCCCGTTTTCGAACACGGGCCCAGAATCTATGGAAGCCGAAACAAAAAGCGAAGAAAATTGACCTCAGACTTTTTTGGTGTGGTGGTGTGTGTCAGCGTGGGTTCACGTGGCTGGTTCAATACTCCTATCAGCCCAATTATATATTTATAAGCCCATAGTGTCTACTCTTTGAGGCCCATTAATAACCCAAACGTAATGAACTCGAGCCGTTACAGTAACAGAAGTTGAATAGACGCCACCGAACGGCTTCAGAGCATAATTATCGTAAGCTCCTAAGTAGGCTCTTAAGGTAATTAATAATAAAAAAAAAAAAGTATTAACCTAAGAGACGTATCCTAATCAAGGATTGGAAGAAACGTTTCTTATCCTTCCATCTCCTCTCCTCTCTCTCCAATCCACCTTTGTAACTGAGATCCACAGAGAGCTGTCTGGATGCTGAAACAGAGCGCAAAGAAGGTTAGACTTTGGAGTCAGATGAGATCAGTGAGGAAGATGAGATCAGTGACGAAGTGTATCTTCCGTTGAAAGAATCAATAGGACATACTGAAGTTGAAGTGATAGCAGGAGCTTTGTTCGGTATCCAAATCGATCTACTCAAAGAGCTCGTCTATCTGGGAGAGGAGGAGAGAGATGCAAGTACTTGCGCGGAATCTAGCTCAAAGAGTCTCAAGAAGCCAAGTATGCTCTAAAGTTCATGCTTTCTCGATGGTTATTGTCTTCTTTGTTAGTTCGCGCTTGAGGATTGATCTTCTAAACCATAAAGTTTCATGCTTTGAATGAAAATAATTGACTTTTTATCAAATTTACAGAAAGCCTGAGACTTTATTGTGTTTCCATCTCTGTGTCATGTTTTTAATCTACACTACAAGTTCAAAAGAATATACATTTGCTTTAGGCTAAGAGACATTTTGTTTATGAAATGATGTTTCAGCCTTTCAGGACCACAAAGTTTCATCCTTTGAATGAGAATAGTTGAATTTGTATAAACATTTACATAAATCCTGAGACTTGTTTTTGTTTCATCTCTGTGTGCTCTGTTCATTTATCTACACTACACTACAACTTCGTAAACATATACATTTATCTAACTATTTGGTGGACAGATTGCCAACAACAATGTTTCCAAGAGCGTATGAAACTGCAGACATGATACTTTTAAAAAGTATGCTCAAGTAAGGCTTGGTACTTTTAAAAAGTGCATCAAACAGTAAGTATATAAGGCATTGTGTTGACTGAATTTGAATTTCTTTGCCATCCATAAAGGATCTCACGCTTAAAGGAGTTGGAGCTCTGCATGCTCAATGTCGGGAGCACAAAAGACTTCAAGAGTCCAATAAGGCATGAGCCTTCTCTAGTATGCAGTGCATTTTACATCTTTTATTCTCTTTGTTGATTTACATTGCTAAAGCCATCTTTTACTTTTGTGCTCTATCTTGTCTTGTGTGTTGGACAGTGGGTGGCTGTTCTCAGCAACAAAGGTTGTGAATCCTCTCTTTGCTCTTCTTGATGTTGAGTTTGCCCACAAGCTGGCTGTCACAGCTGCTGTTCGCGGGTGGGTGCCTAGAGAGAAGAGGCCTGATCCACAGATCTTGGGACTCGAAGTTTGGGGAAGGAAGTTCTCAAACCCAATCGGCCTTGCTGCTGGATTCGACAAAAATGCTGAAGCTACAGAGGATGCTTACAAGAAGATAAGAGCCGGAGCTACTCTTGTTCAGCTGTACACTGGGTTTGCGTATGGTGGACCTGCTCTCATCCCACAAATAAAGGTATCTCCTTTACTTTCCCATTTAAGTACTGGACTTTTTCTTTGATCATGGAAGCTTAGTAGGGCATGAGAAGTTTAAGCTACATTCACAACGTTAAACTCTTCTAAGACAACATACATGAATCTTTTTGGTGGAACTGAGATAATCGTTGTTGTAATAAACTCTGCATATCGACTTGAGATAGTGAATTATACTAATACTCATGACATTTTGGTGCAATAGGAAGAAGTGGTGTGTTGCTTAGAAAGGGACGGCTTCAAGTCGATTCAAGAAGCAATTGGTGCAGATCACAGATGATGATCAAACACGAACAAGAACAAACTACAGAGGGGAGAGTCCTTTTCTTACAACAAAAACAAAAGAGTTGTATTTAAAAGTTTCATTGATTCAGTTGTTCTGCCTAAACAATAACATGATGGCTTTTGTCCTCTTTACTCTTTGCTTTATGGGAATTAACTAAGCAACTATGACACCAAATACCAAGTAACTTCACAAAACAAGATTTAGAATCTCTTTCTATTCAAAGTCCATATAAAGTTTCACAGCACTCTCGTTCTCTCTTTAATCACCATTCACTTTTTTTATTCACAACACCAAATTTTGTTCACAACATTCTTGTTCTTTCTTTTGTATAAAAATCTAAAACAATTGCTACACATATTTTATTAATTTTTGTTTGGACGTGATGAAAACAACAACTGAGTTCGGATGCTTCTTTCAAGTTATTTTCGTTTATTTTACTAATCTTTGTTTTTATGATTTTATTTAAAATTCAATGTTTAAAATGTTATATTTTATTATGTTTTATTTAATAAATAAATTTTATTTAAAAAAATTGTTAAATTTTTTTTTTTAAGAATCCTAAATTAAAAAACTTGCTTTTGCTTTGGAACCCTTAAATGTTACCTGTCTCTTAGCGAGTCTCTTACCTCATATTTAATATTAAAAAAAAATTAAGAGATCTAGGATCTAGGTTAATGATGCTCTCACTCCTCCTTCTGCAGTATCCAATTCGCTCCGTCGTCAGCTCCTCCCAAATTCTCCCGCCGCAGGCCCTAGTTTCTCCCATCTCAACCATTCTTTTGCCCTCGAAACATCAATCGTCATCCCTTTGAGGCTTCTCGATGGGAAAGTGGAACAATCGATCCAGATTCAACCGTCGCAGATCTCCTTCGCGATGGTATAGCGAAAGACCTTCTTCTTCTGGTAATATGATCTTAATTCGTTTTAGTTTCCGTCTCCTACGATTGTTTGAGGAGCTATTGTTCACTGTCTTTACTGTATTGTATAAGGATATGGTGAAGACGATGGGATTCCAGTATGGGAGAAGAGATTCTGCGAAGTGATTGGATCAGTGCCATGGCCAAAAGTTGTTGAAGCTACGAACTTCAAGAGCTGGTACACAGGTAACGTAATCACTTGGGATGATTCCGCTTGTCAAGAGACTTTCCACAACGAGAAGAAACGGTTTTGGTCACATGTTAATGGAGTTCACTGTGATATATCTCTTCCTGATCCGGATCTTTACGTCAGTGATGTGGATTGGGACACTACGGTTGACCCTGAACTGATTAGTGATTTAGAAGGGGCTTACTTTACGCCTCCTGATGATGAGGTTAAGTCTGGTTTGAAACGAGGGCGGAGAGACAGGAGTTGGAGTGGTTGTAGTAACCTTGTCCCTATTGAAGAGGCTCGGATGTTGAAGATTCCGTGGGAGTGTAGTGAGGAAGTTCATGATGTTGATGGTTTGGTGAAGAAAGGGAATGACTGGAACGTAGCAGAGAGTAGTAGTGATCATCCTAATGATAGGACAAGGCCGTGGGAAGCTAAGCCTAGTTTTGGTAACGAGAAAGCAAATGATACAATGTCTGGGGATTGCTTATGGAAGGAGATTGAGTGGAAAACTGAAGATAAGGGTAATGACAGATGGGGCCAGGGAAACGATGGATGGGATACGTCAGGACAACAAAACAAGAAGGCAAAAGGTTCTGAAAGTGTGCCAGCCAGAGAGGATGAAATGCTCGACAATCCTTGGGAAGCCAAGCTTAGCTGTAGAAAGGAGACAGCAGAAGATACGACTTGGGGAGGTTGGTCTGGTAAGGGTTGGGATGATAGAGGTGGTGGCAGTGATGGATGGGAAAAGCGAGATTTGGAGATGAATGAGTGGCGTCGTACGAAATGTAGTCAGGATTATAGGGAGCCAAGGAGTTATAATCCATGGAAAGCTGGCTTTGGGCCTGGCAATACAGCTCGGAGAGAGTATGGGCCTAATGCAGGCGGTTGGCAAACACGTAGAGTGAGTGAGACGAATCGAAGAGAATGGGATGTGAAACGATCCAGTGATGGTTGGGGTAGGCGAAACAGAGAAAGAGATGAATCATATCGATACAACAGTAACTACAGAAACTCAAGGCCTATAAGAGATGATTATCAGAGCAGGAAAGTCAATTTCTCATCTAAGTAGGTAATGTAATCCATAGTTCTCGGGGATGTTTTGATGTTGTATTAGTTTAAGTTGTGAGGCATTAAGATGCCTATAGAAATTCAAAGATAGGGTTTATGTTTCTCTTTCATAGGTCATATACCCTTTTTGATGATGATGTTTCATACTAAACTATCCAAAGTTTTTGCCTTTATAACTAGAATATGATAATGTATCTTTCTAGGGTGGTTTTAATCACATTTCACCTAATCTCTTCCAACTTCATAAAAAAAGGCATATATACATGTTAGCACTTCTGCTTTTGGCTACATGCATCCCTTCAAAGCTTTCTCATCTCACTTTTATATTGAAAACTGAGGAACTCTGCTTTTTCTTGATTAAACAATGGAGATATATGCTTCACTTTCAAAACACCAGGTTGGTCCATTATGATGGGTACCTGCTTAAATAATAAAAAAGACATTAATTGGAACATGGTTAAAGCATGTTAATGATTGAGGAGTTGCATAACTCTTGTTTCGATAATTGGACGGTGATCAATGCTCAAAAAGTAGGCTAAACAAAATAGTTTTGTCCAACGCAGAAGCCATCATCCCATTGCTACAGTTTCAATACAAAGCAAAGGCAACCCCAAAGCAGAGTATAAGACTTTATCACTAGGACCAAAACAGTTCGTAGACACAAAGTCTATCAAAACGAATCAATATCATTTATATCTTGGAAAAAAACTTTACAAATTGAATAACAAATTACAAATATATCATAAAACGTATATGAAAACCCACAAAAAAGAAACACCAAATATAACATCTTCCTACTCATCCCTGTTGCATCAACAATGTCCTAAAACTTGTTTTCTTCTTCTCTTCTTCTACACAGTCTTGTTTTGAAACCCACCAAACCCTTATGCTCTTGTCAAGACTTCCACTGTAAAGCATGAATCCAGCACCAACATTATTGGGAGAAGCTTGCAAGCATTTGACCGGACCTTCATGCCCTTGAATGACTCCAAATTTACAGAGCCTGCCACTCTCTTCTCTCTTCCACAGCCCAATGCTCTTATCAGCCGATCCACTGCACACCATTTCCCCAACCACACACATACACAGAACTGCCATCTTATGTCCTCTCGTCTCAAACCCTAATCTCCATTCCTCAAAGTCTCCTCCTTTCTCACTCCTCTCCCATCCCATCACAAACCCATCTGACCCTCCTCCGTATACCCACCTCCCCTCGCCGGAAACCACCACCGAGTTCACAGAAACCTCCGCATGACCCTCCAGTGTCGCCTTCAGAACATGTGACCAAGAAGAAGAAGAAGAAGAAGACAAAGACGAATCAGCTTTCTTCCTCTTCTCTTTCCCCCAAATCTTGATCTTCCCGTCCGCAGAAGCAGAGTATACTCTGCCTTCTCCGGCAACAAGGCCGTTAATAGCATCGTCATGTGCCTTGATCGACTCAAGACACTTAAGATCCGACAATCTCCACACTTTAAGCGTCTTATCCCAAGACCCTGAGTAGATTATCCCTGCGTGTACCGCAAGGCACGAGATGCTATCGGCGTGTTCGATCCAGAGCCTCTTATGGTTCCTCCTCGTCTGAACGTAGTTGCTCTGTTTCATAAACTTCCCCAAGTAATCTTTCGTCGTGGGAAGCGAGTCCACGAGCCTGAAAGCGTTCTCGGAGCTTCTCCGTGACACTTTCCAGACTCTGATCCTGCTGTCTTGATGCGCCGTGAACACTTTGCTTCCCACGCTGACCAAAGCCTTCACGGACCCGTCTCCTTGTCCGAATTTGGTAAAGATCTTGAGATCTGGCTGTTGCCAGACGATGATGTCTTTCCCCTGAGAAGCGCTCAGCAAGAAATCGCCGCAGAGAGCTAAAGACGAAACGGAGCCGACGTGAGCGGAGAGGACGGCGAGTGGCTTGTACGCGCCGGTGATGGGGGGAGGGAGAGTGGTGAGGACGAAGCTTTTGGAAGAGGCGGAGGGGCTGAGAGAATCGTCGGAGTCGGTTCCGTTGTTGCTTGTGGTTGTGGAGGAAGAGGATGAAGACATCATCAAGACTCCTCCTTTCTGGATTGATCTCACCATCGCATCAAGAAAATTAAAGACTTCAATATTGGAGCGTATGAGGAAATGTTATGAGTATTTAAAACGGAGAGGAAGGTGCAACGGCTCCATTTTTTTTTCGTCTTTTTAATGATCATTTTCTCCTTTTTGTTTTATTTTTTCTTTACAAAATAGAGAATGTTTTTTTTTTCATTTTCAATTCGTCTTATTGGCTCTCATGGAATCTTTATAATCCCCTATATATATATATATATATATATATATATTAACTGACGATCTTTTAAAATGTTATATCCTGAATTTTGTAAAAATTAAAAAAACTCATCCTATGTGACACTTGTGTATACCTTCTAAATCCTATTTCAAAGAATTTTAGAGCATCTTATATAAAACTATAGTCTAAAAATTATACTCTCTAACAAAATAATATTTCGTAGGTTATAGTTGGTCGCATATATCAAATCTTTATTGTTTTGCATGATTTTCTTAAATAAAACCTACGGAATTACCTAATGTGATTAAAATATATATAAATAGCAATTAATGATTTTAAACAATAAAGATTTGATAACAATCTGTATACTTTTTTTTTTTTTATCATTTTTGTGTTTTTCTTTATTATTAAAATAAATTACATAATTACATTAATCATATAATAAAAATCTAGTTCTTTTTGTATATGTTGTATTTTGATTTTTTTTAAATGAGTATAAATTACTAAAACTGTTAAAATCACACAACTTTTATGATCAAGTTTTTTTTTTCTATATTAAGATACAATGATTATAATACCATATGAAGAAATAATTTTATTTTAATAGGTTTTTATGTTAATATATATATATATATATATATATATATATATATTTCATATTGTTTAAATTAAACTATACATCGTATGAAAATGCGTACTTATATTTTGATATTTGCATTGAACATATATTGAAAAGTTAATATTTTAATTCTGAAATCTTCATTGTTTTTTAAATGATTATAAATTATTGAAATTATCCCACATTAAAAAAAAATTCGTTGGTGTAAACTTTTGTTACACAAATATGCAAATAATCACAAAATCATATGAGTAGAAACTTCATCTGATAAATATCCATATTAGAAGTGTACTATATATATATATGTTAATATCATTTAAATTTAATTCTATATCATATACGATAAATAAAATTGATTTTTTGGTTTATTTACCCTAAAATGATTGCAAATAAACAAGAGTGATAGTTTGGGAGAACCTCTCTCTTCATTTTTTCTCTCTCTAAATCCTCTCTACATCCAAATCCAAATCGTATAACGCTTCTCTACCGGCTTTGGCGGTTTGCCGTCGCCGGAAGGGCTCTTCCTCCTTCTCTATTTTTTCTTTGCCTTTATCACTCTTTCGATTTCTCTCCAATATATCAACGCTCTGGTCAGACCACTTGATTTCATTATCCAAACCCGGGGCACCGGCGAAGGATCCTATTGACGTTGGTTTGCTGGAGTTGCGGTGAGGCGAGGAAGACATGGATGCATTAGAGGTCGGCGTTTAGGGTGGTCTTCAAGCGGATTGAGAGTTTTGAGATCTCTTTTCTCGATCTGTCTTTTGACCGGAGGTGTAGGCGCGTGAGTTACGGATCAAACTCTCCCAACTTAGATCTATATGTTTGGGTCTTTGTCGGTGTGGAGTGTAGGTGGCAGGTGTCCGCTCCTTTGTCTTGGTGTCTCGGCAAGGAGCTGCCTTCCCTCTTTCTCAAGCTGGACTTCGGTGTTTCACAACATCAAGGCGTGCGTCGTGTAGGTCTCCGGTTCGGAGGCGCGTGGAGTAGTAGTTGATTTTACTTCGCCGGTTTGGTATTATCTTCTTCGGTCTTTGTTTGTTCCGGCTTGCGGGTTTGTCTGGCGGCGAGCCCACAACAAAGTTGGCCTCTCTGGTTGTCGGGTTTTGGTTACCCGTTCTCACTGGTTTTGTAGATCTCGTTCTGTCACCAAGTTTCTCTCTCTCAACCCTAGAAGAATCTTCCTCTTGTTCTAAGAGAAGAATGGCGTGGATGTCTGTCGAGTTTTTGTGGTCAGAGAAGCTCAATTTCATTCCGTGGCGGCGTCTTTGGATGTCCTCCATCCCATTATTGAAGCTTGCTGTTTCAGCAGTCTTTGATAGGAGGATCTCTGTTCTTCTTGGTTGCAGGTACCGCATCGCTTCTAGGCGAATCAGCCTCTTCTCAACCTGTGTTTCTTGTTCGGTGAGGGACTTCGACTTATGGTCTTTCCCTCCAAATAAATGCTCGTCTTGTATGAGCGATTGCTTGCTCGGGTGTTCTCTCCTTGTGCTGCTGATTGGGAGGTCTCTCACAAGCTTTTCTTGAGGAATTGATCCTTAGAGTTGTTCATCGGGTACTGCCAATTTCTACCGGGCTCAGCTCTTGTGCTTAATGCGGTTTCTCTTTTTGTGGCAAGTGGTTGTTCCAACTTTGTTGTGTCCACTAGGTTGTTGTTTTGCTTGTAGTAGGCCTTGCTTAGATTATATTGAGTCTTAGATTAGTTTGTGTGTAGTTTCATTTCTGCATTATGTTTCTTGTCATCCTTGTAATTCTGTCAAAAGAAAAAATTGGTAATAAAATTTAACATTTATACCCCAAAAAAGAGTGATAGTTTGATTTATTTGTACACATCAATTTATTACATAATTGTAACTGATTTATTAGTTATTTAATATATATTTATTATTTTATTATTTCATAATATGCAGAAAATATAAAATAAATAATAAATATAAAATATTTATTCTGCAAAAGGTGCAGATCTTAACCTAAGTATGTATCTCTTTAATTATTTTAAATATAAGCATTTTCTAAATCTCAGGTCAAAACAAACAAACGAAATGAGAATAAATTTCAAAATCAATATTTATATCGAACAATAATCAAAATGAAAAAGAGAAAAATATTGAAGATAGATAGGATTGGCACGTGAACGTAAACTTCTCATAATCATAATTAATTTTTAAATGACTAAATCATGATATAAAATCGAGCTGACATAATTTCATTGTAACCAAGTAGACTCGAGATTTTTCGACCTAAAAGTTAAGTTCTTATGCGGTAAGTGATTTTTTGACATAAAATTTTATTAAAAATGAGATCAGATCATCAGTAAACAAATTATGTAATTAACAAAAGTTAAAAAAATTGTTTAAAGACCAAAATATTAATTCAATCAAGAATATACATTTATTTTTCCGTATAATATTTTTTAAATAATTTTTATATAAATTTATCTTTATCCTGCTATATATGTAAACCATCGAGACCTCTTGAACTTAACGCGGGTCTTATATAATAACCGATTGGTCGTTGGTCTGTGTTGTTTGACCAGTGATAGTAGTAGTTGATAATGTCGATAGTGTACCAATAAGGATTATGTTAATTACGATAAAAATATTGCTAACAAAATATTAGTTAAGACTAACTGCTAATAAATACCTCGTATTTATTTAATTGTTACCTTTGTAACATAAAATAAATGAGGTTTTAATTCTCAACTAATATTCCTAATACTATTTAGAATGAGCATAATTGTGTTTATTAATTGATATAGATGTATCATATCGATTTGATGCTTGTCCTTTTTTGTCTGTATTCTGCACTTTATATGTAACATGAATGGTGTTATTATTCGTGGGAGAAGACAAATAAATTGTAAGGGAGATCTGCCATCTAATACAGAAATCAAGATATCGGCTGCAAAATTAAACATGTACTAGTGTGATGAAATGGAACATTTAGGTAACATTAATAAAAAAAAGCTCAAAAGTAATTCGAATGTAACGATGTGGGGAAGTAAATCAGAAGTTCACGTGAGTCAGATTATTAATAATATCTTATCTAACCAGATCAAACATTCCCTTGTTATTTTCTTGATTTGTTGAGTTTGTCCGTATTTGGTATGGATCTAAATCAATGCATAGATCTAGATACGGAAATGGCAGCTGATGTTATACTCACATCCATTTACGAGTATACTACACCGCGCGCATTGATCTTAAACTTTCTCTATAGTCAACTTACCACCAAAGTAGTGATTAGTGAGAGGAACATCTAGGGGTTATTTGATTACCTAGTCACATATATGTGACCACAATGGACGGACATATAAATAAATATATATATATAAAAGAAGATACCCACAATGTTTCTAATTTAAGCCTTACTTAGTGTCATAAGGAATCATAGAAATGTAACATAAGATAATACAATTGATCATGATGAATCATAGAAATGCAACCATCAAACTAAGAATCATATAATGTCTGCACATGCGTATAATGTCATCAATCATAAAAATGTAACCATTAATCTAAGAAATTTACACGTTTCTGAAATGTGATTATTCAGAATTTGGCAGATGTTGATATCATTATAATTTTTTCATCAGAGTATGATGTTCTTTGTATACCTAAATAATCATTTTATAGTCACCCAAAATAACTTGACAGAAGCCAATGTTTCTTGTTTCTTGATTAACTTCTTTCTAAACTCAGTATTCTAAATAAGATGTATTCCTCTGTCTAAATAATTTTCTTCAATGTGCATAATTAAAGAGACCAGGAAACTAAATTTCAACTTGCTCGTATAGTACGACTTTTAAATACTTGAGTTTTCAAACCCCAGCAATACGTCAAGATTCTAAATATTGATGTGTAATCAAAGGTTTTAAAAGCCTTGAAGTCAAAAATTTGAACAAAGCCACGTGACTCCCCAAGAAAAAACCCCACAAAATATGGAAACCCAAGGTCATGTATGTGGACCTTGAGGGAGAGCAAAAGAGCGATAAAAAAAAGAAGTGTGAGGTCATGTAGCTACTTAAATCCAGGTATAATGCTCTCATTCTTCTTCATCATCTTCCTTCACATAACAAACCAAGAGAAAAGTTAATCATCAAGAAGAGCTTTGATTTTTCTTTGTGATCGAACATGGCAGATGCTTTCACTGATGAGCAGATCCAAGAGTTTTACGAAGCCTTCTGTGTTCTGTCTCATCGACAAACACTCCGATGTCTGTTTGATTTTGTTTTCTTTTATCTCATTCCATACACAGTTTCTACATCATAATTGATCATAGACGATGATGATGGATTAGTTGATTTATGTATGTTGGGTTCATCACTAAAGAAAAGATAACAAAAGTGATGAAATCGATGGGAAAGAATCCAAAGGCGAAACAACTTCAAGAGATGATGAGCGATGTCGATATCTTTGGCGACGATGGTATCATCACTTTTGATGATTTCTTGTATATAATGGTTCAAAACACTTCTCAGGTATGTATATACTCTTAAAAAACGTTTAACATTAGTGAATATTAGTAAATGGCTTAGAGAAATATACTAACTGAAAAAATTGGTTTAGGAATCGGCATCGGGTGAGTTGCTAGAAGTATTCAGAGTGTTCGACAGAGACGGAGACTGTAACAACCCGCCCCGTGGGACCCAGGCTGACAGCGCTGCAGCGCACCGACCCCAACCCCTCCATTATGGGAACTACCTGCCCCATAATTAGGTTGTTGGTAAGATTCGAACCCCCGACCTCACCCTTTAACAGCCTTCCCACAAGACAAGCTGTCACCAATTGATCTGCAGTTCAATTGGTGACAGCTTGTCTTGTGGGAAGGCTGTTAAAGGGTGAGGTCGGGGGTTCGAATCTTACCAACAACCTAATTATGGGGCAGGTAGTTCCCATAATGGAGGGGTTGGGGTCGGTGCGCTGCAGCGCTGTCAGCCTGGGTCCCACGGGGCGGGTTGTTACAGAGACAGTCTGATATATGCACTTGAGGTAAACAATATATAGAAACTAAAACGTAATCTTTTATTATTTTAACCAAAATGTTACATGACCATAACATAGAAAATAGAAATGGTCATATGATAAAATGAGATCAAAACAACGAAAGAAAATAAATTCATTAGATTTTTTTATACCTTAAAGAAAGCATTTAAATTTATGTATAACTTAAAAAATAAAACTTAAAGAAAGCATTTAAATTTATGTATCCCACAAATAATATAAAAAGAATGGGTGAACTGATGCAGTTGGGAGAAGGTATGAAGGACATGGGGATGAAGATAACGGCGGAAGAGGCAGAGCGTATGGTGCGAGAAGCTGATCTCGACGGTGATGGTTTTCTCTCTTTCATGAGTTTTCCAAAATGATGATTGCTGCCTCTTATTAGCATTTTATAGCTATGATATAAGGGTTTGCACTTATATAACTTCTCAATGTGTAAAAAATTGATTGATTGGTAGTGGCCGTAGGTGCTGTCCACAACCCTATTTATTTTTACAGCATTAAATTCATAGCAATTACGCTTTAATAAAAAATTTAAAATCACAGTTCTTGAAATAATATACAACTGTATAAGTGCTCTGTAAAACCAAATATTCATAACAATTTTTTGGAACTTTCCATATATTCTATAACAATAAAATCAAAAACCACATCAAAAAATCTACAAATTTTCTTCTACAGCAAAATTTTTAATTCTACTTTTCTCGCATAATAAAATCCTCGGTCCCCCATATATATATCAATGAATATTAAATACAATTCATTTAGGAAAATAACTTTGTTATAATGTAAAAAGTTTATAAATTAATAATGATGGGACTACGAAAATTTATTAATTTATAGAGTTATTAATTTTAAAAAATTTCCTTTTTAAAATTTTATTTAAGAAAAAATAATTTTAGTGTAGAAAATGAAAAGAATATTTCTTTCATGATATTCTATATTGGTTAGATTTTATAGATTTGAATTTTAAATATTTTTATTATAATATTGATATAGTTTATGTATGATGAATACATATTATGTAATACAAATTCACTTTTATATGTAATTCAATAAAACTAAAATTAATATTAGAGATGAAATTCATTTTGAAGATATATAAATTGTATATGTTTATATAAAATTTATATCTATGGTAATTATTAATTTATGATTTTAAAGGGACCATATATTTATCTAAGAGTTTTCTAAATATTATTATCTTATTATTTTATCGAATAATATCATATTTTACACCGATCCAACTTAAGGACGGAAATTTTTTTTAATTCATAGTGTTTATTAATTTATCGAGTATTAATTTATAGAATTTCTACTATATGTTGAAACAGTATGTGATGTTGATCTAAATAATAAATATGTGATGTGTTTGCTTCCTTACATAGGCATCCCTCCTTCAGTTAGATCATTAATCTTGAAGACTTACAATTATTTATGTGCAAAACCCCAAAAACGTTTACGAGTATTTTTCTTTAAATAACGATTATTTATAGATGAGAAACTAAATTATTTTTATATTATTATGGAGCTAGACGCAAATCAAATCACTACAAGAAAACACATGCTTAGCGAGGAAATTTAACGAGGAAAAACAATCCTCGTAAATTTACGTCGATTTTACGAGGAATTTACGTGGAAAACTAAAGTCACCGTTATTTCCTCGTAACGTAACGACAAAAGTGTTTCGTCGTAAAGTGGATGTAACTTAACGAGTATTTTACGAGGAAAAACTATTTCCTCGTAAATACGACGTAAACTTTGTGTGTTATTTACGAGGAAATAGTTTACGTGTATTTAACGAGGAAATTTTGAATCCACCAACTTTGTAGGTGTTACACGTTTTTTTTTGCCACCTAATTAATTTTCGTCGTAAATTCATAGGAAAATTACAACTACCAGATTCGAAATTTCCTATAAATATGGATGTTTGAACATCATTTTAAACACACCAACAACAAAAAACATGAAAGAAAAAAAAATGGCTGGCTCCAGAACTATTTACGAGTTGCGGAAGTGGATGTATATGCATAGAGATGCTAACGGGAGAGTGACGAAAGAATACCTTGCGGGTCTGGAGACATTTATGCATCAAGCAGATTCAACACCGCTCGCCCAAGAAAGTGGTAAGATGTTCTGTCCTTGTCGGAAATGCAACAATTCGAAACTGGCAAACCGTGAAAATGTTTGGAAACATTTAATAAATAGAGGTTTCACGCCAAATTACTATATCTGGTTTCAACGTGGAGAAGGTTTTAATTATGATCAGAATGAAGCTAGTAGTTGTAATAACAATTTTCAGGAAAAAGAACCGGTTGATCATCATTTGCATAATGAACATAATTACCATCAGGAGGAGATGGTAGATTATGATAGGGTTCATGATATGGTAGCTGATGCATTCGTAGCTCATGATGAAGATGAAGAACCTAATATAGATGCAAAAAAGTTTTACGAAATGTTAAACGCGGCGAATCAACCACTTTACAGTGGTTGTAGAGAAGGTCTCTCTAAATTGTCGTTAGCTGCTAGAATGATGAATATTAAAACTGATCACAATCTACCTGAAAGTTGCATGAACGAATGGGCGGACTTGTTTAAAGAGTATTTGCCGGAAGACAATGTGTCTGCTGATTCTTATTATGAGATTCAGAAACTGGTTTATAGTCTTGGGTTGCCTTCGGAGATGATAAATGTTTGCATCGACAACTGCATGATCTATTGGGGAGATGATGAGAAGCTAGAAGAATGTCGATTCTGCAAGAAGCCACGATTCAAGCCACGATTTAATATATATATTTTATTCTAACTTTCTTAAATGTTTTTTAGACCAAAGAGACGGGACATCTCCCGTCTCTTATGGAACTTTACGAGAGGACCCACAAGAACAAGGCGGACGTATTTGTAGATGGCAAGTCCGAGCAAATCTACAATGACGTGATTGCTCGGGTTGAGGACCGCCAGACTCAGCTGACCCAGCAGTCTACCGACGGATTACCCGTCACCTTGTCCACACTTGAAGTGGATAAGATTTACGAAGAGGTAAATTTTCAAAAATTTTAATTTTTTATTATTCATTTAATATAACTTTAAATTTTTACTAACAATATTTATTTTTTGTTTTTAAGGTTGTCCCTAAAAAAAAAGGGACGGACGTTGGGGATTGGTTCCGTCAACGATGTTTCGAGAGCGACATCATCTTATGGTCAGCGACGGGATGATGAAGTCACTGAGCTGCGTAGAGAGTCCGCTCAGCTGCGTAACGAGTTGACCGCGACAAAATCTCGTATGGATGGAGTCGAGGGCTTCTTGGACGTTATAGCGGCCACAAATCCGGAATGGGAGTCCATGTTGAGGAACATGCGACAACAACATCCCATTCGAGGCGAGTCATCCGACGTACATAACGAGGCGGATGTTACGAGGAGGAGTGATGAATTCTACCAGGCGATGAACGACCCTTAGCTTTTTTTCTTTTCCGGTTGTTGTATTATAAATTCAAAACTTATTTATATATAAAATATTTTCATATCGATTTATTTTTATTTTAAATTTTAATTTTATTAATAAATTAAATAATTTTAATTATTTTTAATTATATTTTTAAATTCTGTAAAATAATAAAAACGAAGTAAATTCGTAGCTAATGTATGACCTATTTACGTGGAAACCTTACGAGGAAATGACGAGAAATAATAAACGAGTATTTTACGAGAAAACATTTACGAGGAAATAACGAGGAAAGATAAACGAGTATTTTACGAGGAAATCTTTTCGTGGTCGTTACGTGTATTTTGCGAGGAAATACTTTCAAAGTATTTGCGTGTAGTTTACGAGGAACTCGTTTCGAGGTATTTACGAGGAAATATAGCGACCTCCTTACGTGGAATATTGACGTGGTCTTTACGACGAAATGATCTACTTCGTCTTTACGACGAAATATATTCCTCGCTAAGTTACGACGAATTAGCGAGGAAATATGTGTTACGACAGATGAGTAACGAGCAAACGTGGTTCCTCGCTAATTCGTCGTAAAGCCTCATTTACGACGAACTCACGAGGAAAACCGCCCTCGTTAAGATTATGTTTTCTTGTAGTGAATGTGCTATCAAAACCTCTGGCATGATCCAAACTATATATATTTCGATACATAGTGTACTATATTTTAAAGAGCATTGTAAACAAGACAAAAGTAAAGATATACATTTCTTGAGTATACCACCATTAGACCTGATACACCTCCAATTTTGGATCTTAGATTTTGAGAAAAGAAACTCACCGAGAAGTTCTTGCATTAGGAAACAAACACCTCTTAAGTATTAAAATGACTGCCATAGAATTGGTTACCCGACTCAAACCACCTAAGTGCAAACGAAGCATAAGTCTCAAAAGTTAAGTTTAGACAAACGAAACCAAGCAAATTAACAAATACAACATCAAATCATAAATCAGATCGCCACGGTTTCAGTTTGCATTTAACTAACCGAGATGAATAACAAAACAAAAGAACCCAATTAACAAATTCAAACCTTCTCTCTTGCAGGACTAATATCTGACGCCGACGAAACCGCTGAAGATCAGTGACTACACTGGAGGCAGTCGAAAATGATGTAAGCAAATCTCTCATCAATCACGCTTTAAAACAATTATCATTTTTCAATCTCACAAACTAAAAACGCTAAATACCGACAGGAATCAGAGGAAATTGTGACAACTCTCCAGTCAACAAAAAAAAACAGAGTTGACGACCTAACGGTTAACTCAGAATCAGACAAAACTTCAGATTCAAGTCCCAGTTAATTTGAAGCCGAAACATTTTAAAACTCAGTTCTTACTTAATCATTATATTGAGCCATAAACTATACCAAATTCTATTTTTTTGTCCAGCATTTCAGATTGTTTTGTCCACCACAAAACTTTTTTTAACAAAGTCCAGTAAAAACTCTAAAAATAAATAATTATGTAACTATATAATTTTATAAATTTCTAGAGCTATTAATTTTTTTTTAAACAGTTTAATAAAATTCTATATTTTTGAAATTAATTTTGGGTAGAATAAGAAAAATAATTTATTTACTGTTCGTATAAATTGTTAAATTTTAAAATCCAAATTTTATATCTTTTTTCTTATAATATTTGATTTATATACTAACGACTATCTAAGTAATCACTAACTAACCCTATAAAGGTCAGTTTTTGATCATGAAAGCGCTAATAACGTTAATGGTCGATCAAATTATTACGAAGATAAGAAATGAAAATATCAACACATATGAATTCGCTGATCATTTTTATATCATTTTAATCAAAGTGTGTGACTTCCAATATTTCATTTATCACCATTATAGACAATATGAGAAAACAAAAGTTAAAAGAAAAAAACAAACGACAAAACCCAATACACAAAAAAACAACGATGATTGGTAAACTCAATGCAGTTGGGAGAAGGTACGAAGGACATGGAGTTGAAGATAACGGCTGAACAGGCGGAGCATATGGTGCGAGAAGCTGATCTCGACGGTGATGGTTTTCTCTCTTTCCATGAGTTTTCCAAAATGATGATGGAAACAATTGAGAATACAAAGTTTTTTTCTCAAAGTAATAACCCTAAACACATACAATATGGTCCAGTTAAGAACGACAAACTAAAGCCCATTAATACACAAAATCAAGATCTCAGAAGCCGTTTTCAGTTAATCAAAACAGTTCATTCTATTCGGAAAGTCAATCGATCTACTCTTCATGAGGTTTGACCCAAAGAATTTTGGTTTCTAATCATACATTATTAAACAATCAGGGTTTTGATCGCTAATATAGATTGTTTTATTATGTTCTCATGGTTATATATCCCTCATCGCTAATTGTAGTTCAGCCATCGTCTGAGAATCTTTGAAGACATGCAATCGAGAAGTAGTCTTTCTAGACATGTGAATGGTAAAGTTTCTATTTATTCCTTTATTTTTTAAGTATATCGAATTATTAAAACATAAACAGTTCTAGTCTTTGGGTTTCGTATTTTTTTAAAACGTAGCAATCCTTTGGGAACCCAACTGAGTTTAAAAAAACAAATATGTTGAGAAGATTATTGAATCAGCCAGTACTTCTCTCAAAGAGTTTGAGGTTCCCTTCATACAAGCTTGGATGCTTCTTTAGGTAAACGCTACTTAGAAGATGAAAAATCTAAGTGATACAATATGCCTATGACAAAGTAGGTTTTTTTTTTAATGTTTGTCTTCAGGGCTCAATTGTTGTCCCTGCAATACGCTCTCTAGATTGCATAAGAGATATTCCACACAATAACATTGTTAGTTTCCTCTTTCTATTTTCTGAGATTGATTGATATAATTTGAATACTGGTTAGTGTACGATTGATCTCCTGGTTAGTGACCACACTTAGTAAGTAGTAGTATAATTGTATGGATACTGAATAAAGCAAATATTTTATTTTCTAGAACAGTCTCTTAAAACATATAGGAAAAAAAACCTTGTGAAACGCATATAAAAAAAAAAATAGAGGATGCTCTAAAACAAACTTCAAGTTTTACTGGATAATTAAAGCTGAAAGCTTACACCAACTTTTTTGGAATACCTTCGGTATGGGTTCCTTGGAATCCTGAATACAAATAGATAACAGACAGTTACTAACAAATTATATACACAATCATACTTCCTCGGTTAAGGAAAATGTAGGACGGTAGTACCTCATACCGAACGCTTGAATTACCATTACAAACGAAACGCAGCCATGTTGCTTTATTTGGGTTTTTTGCTCTGGTATAGTGAATGAAGGAATGACTAACATCCTCCTTGGTTTATATAGGATCTACAATGGACTTATGGCAAATATATGTGTAATCATATGCAATAAATGGAATCGAATTAGCTTGCCAATCACTTTGAAATGGACTTCAAATATATTATACCATAGATAGGTCATTGATACAATATTCTCTATAAATGTAGTATTAAGTCACGCAATCAACATAAATGTTGACGATATATAAGGGATTTCGTGGCTTATAAATAATTACCCTTGTCAATACCAACCTAAATTAAAAAATGCATATCATACGTATTTAAGGGACGTACTTAGTAAACTATTAGTCTAGATACATTCCACGCTCAAATTCCATAAACCGGCAAACAATAAGAATAATAATCAATAACTAAAAGATCATGGTTTAATCTGGTTCTTCTTCATCGAATTCATGCAAAAAAACCTTAAAAAATTTGTCGTTGTATGGAGAACGAACTTTCTCGCAAAAAAACATAAGGATGAATACATGAAAATTATGTTAATTTGACAAAGAACAATGTTTCAGTTAAAAAGGTATGTTAATGAACTGAGAACAATGTATTTGGTGCCATGTAATTTAAAAAAAAAATTATTAATTCATTGTTCTTTTTATGTACTTTTGTCAATTTGATTGTTTAGAATGCATACGTAATATAGACAAAAAACTTTGAATATGGCTGTCATGCTAAATAGTGCAGGTGGCTGTGTTCACGTAATATTTTCGTCAAACTTTTCGGATTCAAGTTAAGAAGGACCAACGATAATTTAAATTTTAATATAAGGTAATGTTCAAGAGAGAATGACCAACGATGATTGTATATGGTAATGGCATTTGATGTAAATACTCTAGTAAAAAATGGATAGTTTAATATGTAGGCTGGGAGCGATTGTGGTGATGCCACTTCAGCATGACACCCTTGTAAATAACTTACACATTGAAGGTTTCTTTTTTAAAATGTTCCTCCATTGATAAGAAAGGGATGTTGAAACAATATGTGATGTTAATCTAAAAAACAAATATGTGACGTGTTTGCTTGCTTACATAGGCATCGCCACTACAAGAATTATTGAAAATAGCTAAGGACTGGCAAAGACATTTCCGTAGCCATAACTATTAGCAATGAAAGTTGCGACAGATAGCGACAAAACAAAAAAATGTCATTTTTGTAGCTAATTTATAGCGGTCCGTAGCTAACTAGCGACGAATATGATCCGCCGCCACTCTCTAGCTAAATAGCTACTAATTAGCGAGGAATAAATTGTCGCCGAAAGATTTATAATTTGAAACACATGGCTATAAATGTTTATGTATCTAACTAATATGTATGTGTTATATGTTTGAATTTTTTTTTTGTGATATATGTTTGATACTAGTAATGTTTGAATTAAGATAATGTGTATTTGTGTTATATATTTGAAACACTTCAATTTTTATGTTTATCATGTTTGCTACTTTGCTTGATACTTGAGTTAGATATTATAGTATAGGGTTTAGATTTTAGGGGTTTGTGGTTTGGGACTTATATTTAAATTTTAAACTTAAATCCAAACTATAATATAATCATAATACATGTAAAATTGATAAAAGGAGTTACAATTAATCAATGGCAATTAATTAGTGATCGAAAAAATGAAGAAATACTATCATCGGTGTATCAAGCAGGACAAAGATGATTTGTAGTTTTAGGGGTTACACTTTAAAATATGAAATTTATAGTTTTAGGGATTACAAGAGAATAATATTTGATTCTAACTATATTTCCCTCCATAAGATTTGACTCCAAAAATTGGCTCCAATAATATTTTTGGTTTTGGCTCCAATACATTTTTGGCCCAAATTTATCACTTATGCAAACACTAACATGTCTCCACACTTGAAAAAAAAAGAACTCTCTAACTCTCGAAGTCTCTCTGTTTTTTTCTCTCTCAATACCAGCGAGCCACCTCCGACTCTTCTTCTGACCAGAATCCTCATGGCTTGCACCGAACTACTTGTGAATCGTCGTTGCCTACGACCACCCGAGTTAAATCTCCCCCGTTAGTTCTCCTTCTATGACTTGTTTTAGATTAGGGTTTCGATTTGTCCATAGTTCTCCGTCTTCTTCTTCTTCTTCTATTTATTGTTCTGGACTAGTCAACGATTAGGGTTTCAATTAGTTTCAGTGTTAGAGTTTTGATTTGGGTCTGTTTAGGCTTAGGGTTTCGATCTGGGGGGTTTTTATTTTACGGTTTCGATTTGGGTCAGTGTAGGATTAGTGTTTCGGTTTAGGGACAAATGATTATTCTGTACTCACTACAAGAAAACATAATCTTAACGAGGGCGGTTTTCCTCGTTATTTCGTCGTAAAAGAGGCTTTACGACGAATTAGCGAGGAAACGCGTTTGCTCGTTACACGTCCGTCGTAACACATATTTCCTCGCTAATTCGTCGTAACTTAGCGAGGAATATATTTCGTCGTAAAGACGAAGTAGAACGATTCGTCGTAAAGACGTCGCTACAATTCCTCGTAAGGACATCGCTACAATTCCTCGTAAATAACTCGAAAACAGTTCCTCGTAATCTACACGTAAATACCTTGAAAGATTTTCCTCGCAAAATACACGTAACAACCACGAAATGATTTCCTCGTAAAATGGTCGTAAACATTTCCTCGTTATTTCCTCGTAAATACTTCCTCGTAAAATACTCGTAAATGTTTCTCGTCATTTCCTCGTAAGATTTCCACGTAAAGAGGTCGTACATTAGCTACGAATTTACTTCGTTTTTATTATTTTACAGAATTTTAAAATATAATTAAAAAATAATTAAAATTATTTAATTTAATAATAAATTAAAATTCAAAATAAAAATAAATTCATTTGAAAATATTTTATAAATAAATAAGTTTTGAATTTATATAATACAACAACAAAAAAAAAACTAAGGGTCGTTCATCGCCCGGTAGAATTCATCACTCCTCCTCGTAACATCCGCCTCGTTATGTACGTCGCCGGATGACTCGCCATGAATGGGATGTTGTTGTCGCATGTTCCTCAACATGGACTCCCATTCCGGATTTGTGGCCGCAATAACGTCTAAGAAGCCCTCGACTCCACCCATACGAGATTTTGTCGCGGTCAACTCGTTACGCAGCTGAGCGGACTCTCTACGCAGCTCTGTGACTTCATCATCCCGTCGCTGACCATAAGACGATGTCGCTCTCGGAACATCGTTGACGGAACCAATACCCAATGTCCGTCCCTTTTTTTTAGGGACAACCTTAAAAACAAAAAATAAATATTGTAAGTAAATATTTAAAGTTAAATTAAATGAATAATTAAAAATTAATTTTTTTGAAAATTTACCTCCTCGTAAATCTTATCCACTTCAAGTGTGGATAAGGTGACGGGTAATCCGTCGGTAGACTGCTGGGTCAGCTGAGTCTGGCGGTCTTCAACCCGAGCAACTACGTCGTTGTAGATTTGCTCGGACTTGCCATCTACAAATACGCCCGCCTTGTTCTTGTGGGTCCTCTCGTAAAATTCCATAAGAGACGGGAGATGTCCCGTCTCTTTGGCCTAAAAAACAGTTAAGAAAGTTAGAATAAATTAATATAATTATTAAAAAATTATTTAATAAAATATTTAATTACCATTTCCAAACGGACACCGGCGTGGGGTTTTTGGCCCGTAGTGTGAAGCATCGGCCCGTTCCCGTGCTCATCGACCGTGTTACGGGAGTTAGAGCAAGCCTGGGCGATTCTAATCGAATCAGGAAGGCGCCAATAACGGATGAGGCCATCCCACACGTCCGTGGTGAGCTCAGCGGGTTTGCCACGCTCATACCCCTTCACGATCCAGTCACCCTTCCAGTTGGAGACCGTGTCCAACAAGCGAACTTTCGCTTTCGCGTTAAACTTCTTCCTCACCCTCTCAGTGATCCCCAAAGCCCAATTATATTTTTGCTGTTGGAAAAAATAAATTAACAATTAGTTTTTTAGAAAGTATATATATAAATCATGAAAAAAATTAAAATATATATAATTAATTAATAGAAACTTACAGCGTAAATTTTGAACCACGTCTTTCTGACGTAGTGAGGCGTCTTACTCCAATTTGGATGTGCCATGGAGAAGTAACCCTTGATCGTGTCGGTTACGTCCGATGCAAGACATCCGTCAACCCCCCACCTGGAAAATACAAATTTAAAATATAAATTATTTTTTAATGTTATAAAAGATATTTAAACGAATTAAAAAAATTAATGCAACATACCACAACGTTCCGTCCGGTCGGTCTGGGTCGATGACTGGTAAACCTTCTCTGCCTGGCAGACTGAGAATGTCCTCTACCGTGTACTGCGAGTAAGGAGCACTCGGAGGCACCATCAGATCAGGATGAATATCAGCGACCATCGGAGGTGCCATCGGAGGAGGCACAGGAGGAGGCATCGGAGGAGGCACATGAGGAGCCGATGGTGCACTAGAAGAAGTAGACCCAGAGACTCTCTGAGTGTACTGAGTCTCGGGGACAGTCTCCTGGCCCGAAGAACTGGGAGCGGAAGAAGAGGCCGGGTCTAAACGACTACCCGGCTCACCGAAGATCTCTCTGTAATGGGCAGTAAGTCTTCCTTTTCGAACCTGGAAAAAAAAATGAAATTTTTAAAATTAACATCAACAATATATTTTCCAACATTATCCACCTAATCAACACTAAATAACATAAAATCCGCAAACCTATCTAAATTCCCTATACTAACCACCTAATCTATCCTAAACTAACCAAATTAGAGAGGAATCAGAGAGGCTTACCATTGCTACGAAATGGAGAGGAAGTAGAGAGGAAGTAGAGAGGAAAGAAAGAGTGAGCGGTCGGGTGTATATATAAGATTACATATCGTCGCAAATTCATCGTAAATTTACGACGAAATAGCGAGCAGTTACAAAGGCCCGTGTTTTTTTTACGAGGAAATGGCAAGGAATCACAAAGGCCCGTGTTTTTCTTTACGTGGACTTTACGACGATTTTGCTTACGTGGAATTAACGTGATTTATGTTTAAATCTTTTTACGTGGTCTTTACGACGATTTCATCCTACATGGAATTAACGAGGGTTATGTTTAAATCCCTAGAACCCCAAACCCGAAACCCCAAACCCCAAACCCCAAACCCGAAACCCCAAACCCGAAACCCGAAACCCCAACCCCGAAACCCCAAACCCGAAACCCCAAACCCAAAACCCGAAACCCCAAACCCGAAACCCCAAACCCCATATTCCTTATTTTCTACTTCATATATTCCAAACCCCCATTTTTAATTTTCTACTTCATATATTCCAAACCCCAAACCCGAAACCAGAAACCCCAAACCCGAAACCCGAAACCTGAAACCCCAAACCCCATATTCCTTATTTTCTACTTCATATATTCCAAACCCCCATCTTTAATTTTCTACTTCAAATATTCCAAACCCCAAACCCGAAACTCGAAACCCCAAACCCGAAACCCAAAACCCCCAACCCCGAAACCCGAAACCCGAAACCCGAAACTCGAAATCCCAAACCCCAACCCCGAAACCCCAACCCCGAAACCCCAAACCCGGAACCCGAAACCCCAAACCCGAAACCCCAAACCCGAAACCCGAAACCCGAAACCCAAACCCCCATCTTTAATCTTCTACTTCATATATTCCAAACCCCATCTTTAATTTTCTACTTCATATATCCCTAGAACCCCAAACCCGAAACCTGAAACCCGAAACTCCAAACCCCAAACCCGAAACCTGAAACCCGAAACCCGAAACCCCAAACCCCATATTCCTTATTTTCTACTTCATATATTCCAAACCCCCATCTTTAATTTTCTACTTCATATATTTCAAACCCCATATTTAATTTTAGGTTTCGTCGTTATTTCCTCGTTGTCTTACGTGGACTTTACGACGATTTTATGCTACGTGGACTTTACGACGATTTCATCCTGCGTGAAATTTACGACGATTTCATCCTACGTGGACTTTACGACGATTTCATCCTGCGTGGACTTTACGACGTTTTCATCCTACGTGGACTTTACGACGATTTCATCCTGCGTGGCCTTTACGACGATTTCATCCTGCATGGACTTTACGACGATTTGTGCTTACGTGGAATTAACGAGTGTTATGTTTAAATCCCTAGAATCAGAAACCCGAAACCCGAAACCCCAACCCCCAAACCCCATACCCTAAACCCGAAACCCCAAACCCGAAACCCGAAACCCCAAACCCGAAACCCCAAACCCGAAACCCGAAACCCGAAACCCAAACCCCCATCTTTAATTTTCTACTTCATATATTCCAAACCCCCATCTTTATTTTTCTACTTCATATATCCCTAGAACCCCAAACCTCGAAACCCGAAAGCCCAAACCCGAAACCCAAAACCCAAAACCCGAAACCAAAAACCCGAAACCCCATATTCCTTATTTTCTACTTCATATATTCCAACCTCCATCTTTATTTCCATTCCAAACCACAATATCCCACATTTGCTTATTCATAAAACAAACTCCCAGCATTACCTTATTCATAAAACAAACCCCACATTATCTTATTCATAAAACAAACTCCCTCATCTTATTCATAAAACAAATACATCAATCGGATACATCGACATTCTCGTCATCACTAGAAACATCATCATTTTCATTAAACTCGTCTTCAACAGCTTCGTCTGTGGCATCATCGGTAAGATCTTCGTACTCGTGATTATGCGGATCAATGAGAAGGATGTCATCAATTTCTTGTTCAGGTTCCTCGACTTCATTTATCTGTTCTTCTTGCAATGGTGGTTCTTCTCCACTGATGATTCGTCCTCGAGGTGTAACTTTGATCACTGCTAACCAGTTTATACCTGAATCTCTCATCCGAGGGTATGGAAGGAATCTAACTTGGTATGCTTGTGAAGCTAAGATGAAAGGCTCGAATTTGTTGTACCTTCGTCCACCGTTGACATCAACTACACCGAATTTGTTAGACCGAACACCTCTGTTGACGACGGGGTCGAACCATTCACATTTGAAGAGGACGCATTTCAGCTTCAGTATCCCTGGAAATTCGACTTCAAGAATCTCCGTCAAGATCCCGTAGAAATCTGTTTCCCCTTTCACACATATTCAATAGTTACTGGTCGCCCGCTGTCTACCATAGTCATATGTATGAAAAGTATAGCCTCGTATGAAATACATCTGTGATGTGGTGACCTTTACAAGTGGAGATTGAATTACTTCGTGTAACCACTTAGGATAATCTGCATCGTCGTCGTCATAATCAACCTGCAAAAATAAAGAGAATGTTAATGAAATACAGATAATGTATGAAAAAAAAAGTTTTAGTTAGTACCTGATTCCGCAACCACTTAATGAAGTGTTGATCTTTCCTTTTGTCTACGTCACTTGTGGATATACCAGGAAATGTTTCTTCGACTTGAGAAACAAATAGGCTGTAAAATCACATTTTATAGGAATGAATCTCTCGCAATTATACAATTAATTATACTTATATGTGTTTCGAAGTGTCAATATATGTTACCTTTCAAAATAACGCATCAATGGATCTTCGCAATTGAGTAGAATATAGGTGTGTGCACTATGAGCATCTTCTTCACTCGACCACCAAACCTCTTTACACTTCCCACCGAGTCGCCCAATCTGGCTAAAGATGTCTGGAACACCAGCAACTGCATATGTCACCATCATCATATCTTCTTGGAGCTCTTCTCCGTGTACGTACTTTTGACGCAAAGTAGTACGATGTGAAGTGAGAAACTTCTTCCGTCAAACTTCCAGCAATTATAGAACCTTCAACTTTGGCAAGGTTCTTTGCTTTTCCCTTCAAATATTTCATGGCTCGCTCATACTGATACATCCATCCGTAATGTACAGGTCCACGAAGCAATGCCTCATATGGGAGGTGGACAGCTAGATGCTCCATGACGTCAAAAAATCCGGGAGGAAATATCTTCTCCAAGTTGCACAATAAGATGGGAATGTTCTCCTGAAGCTGTTACACAACTTCTTCTTTAAGAGTGCGTGTGCTCAGATCCCTGAAAAATGCTCCAATGCCTTTTATATTCAAAAAAAAATTAAACACATTGTTAGTCATATATTATTTTGTAAATTATTGTGATATAATACACTACGTACCTGCAAGTGCTTCATGTACGTTTGTTGGAAGTAGCTCCGCAAATGCAAAGGGCAGTAGTCGTTGCATAAATACATGACAATCATGACTCTTCATCCCGGAGAACTTTTGACCCTTTTCAACACATCTAGAGAGATTCGAAACATACCCATCGGGGAACTTCACTTCTGATGCCACCCAGTTGAACAACACCGACTTTTTTTCTGAAGATAATCTGAATATCGGAACGGGAACTTGTCCATTGCTTTTAATATGTAACTCGCTTCTTGAGCAAATATCCGGCAAGTCCAACCTCGATTTTATGTTGTCTTTTGTCTTCCCTGGGACATTCAATATTGTATTCATGATGTTCTCAAAGAAATTCTTCTCTATATGCATCACATCGAGGTTGTGGCGCAGAAGAAGATCCTTCCAATATGGCAACTCCCAAAATATACTCTTCTTGTGCCAGTTGTGATGAACACCGTAAGAATCTGGCATATTACGAGGGACATGCCAATTACCACCCCAACGAACTGTTTCGTTAGCTCCGTAGTAGTCGATTTGCGCTTCAATTTGTTCTCCAGTTAGATATGGAGGAGGAGTGTCTCTCACAACCCTTTTGTGCCTAAACAAATTCTTGTTTCTTCGGTAAGGATGGCCAATGGGAAGAAATCGACGGTGACAATCAAACCAACTTGTCTTCCTACCATTCTTCAGTTGAAACGCATCTGTCGTTCCATTACAATATGGACAAGCTAATCTCCCATGTGTAGTCCATCCAGACAACATCCCATAGGCAGGGAAATCACTTATGGTCCACAAAAGCATCGCTCGCATCGTAAAATTCGTCTTCGTTGAACAGTCATACGTCCTCACCCCTGTTGACCACAAATCCTTCAACTCTTTTATCAGTGGTTGTAGGAAAACATCCAGGGACCTTTTTGGATGGTTCGGACCAGGTATTAATATGGTCAAGAATAGTAACTCCCGTTGCATGCACATCTCCGGTGGCAGGTTGTATGGAGTAAGAAAGACTGGCCACAATGAATATTGTCTCCCTGACATTCCGAACGGACTAAATCCATCTGTGCATAATCCGAGATACACATTCCGGATATTGCTAGCGAAATCTGGATGTACTTTGTTGAAATGTTTCCAGGCTCTTGCATCTGATGGATGAGTCATCTCACCATCCGTCTGAGTATGCTCGGCATGCCATCTCATCTTTCCAGCAGTCTGCTCTGATTGATACAATCTTTTCAATCTGTCTGTAATTGGTAGGTACCACATCCTTTGGTATGGTACCCTATTACGTCCCCGTCCTTGCGGCTTGAATCGTGGCTTCTTGCAGAATCGACATTCTTCTAGCTTCTCATCATCTCCCCAATAGATCATGCAGTTGTCGATGCAAACATCTATCATCTCAGAAGGCAACCCAAGACTATAAACCAGTTTCTGAATCTCATAATAAGAATCAGCAGACACATTGTCTTCCGGCAAATACTCTTTAAACAAGTCCGCCCATTCGTTCATGCAACTTTCAGGTAGATTGTGATCAGTTTTAATATTCATCATTCTAGCAGCTAACGACAATTTAGAGAGACCTTCTCTACAACCACTGTAAAGTGGTTGATTCGCCGCGTTTAACATTTCGTAAAACTTTTTTGCATCTATATTAGGTTCTTCATCTCCATCATGAGCTACGAATGCATCAGCTACCATATCATGAACCCTATCATAATCTACCATCTCCTCTTGCTGGTAACTATGTTCATTATGCAAATGATGATCAACCGGTTCTTTTTCCTGAAAATTGCTATTACTACTACTAGCTTCATTCTGATCATAATTAAAACCTTCTCCATGTTGAAACCAGATATAGTAATTTGCCGTGAAACCTCTATTTATTAAATGCTTCCAAACATTTTCACGGTTTGCCAGTTTCGAATTGTTGCATTTTCGACAAGGACAAAACATCTTACCACTTTCTTGGGCGAGCGGTGTTGAATCTGCTTGATGCATAAATGTCTCCAGACCCGCAAGGTATTCTTTCGTCACTCTCCCGTTAGCATCTCTATGCATATACATCCACTTCCGCAACTCGTAAATATTCCCGGAGCCAGCCATTTTTTTTTCTTTCACGTTTTTTGTTGTTGGTGTGTTTAAAATGATGTTTAAACATCCATATTTATAGGAAAATTCGAATCTGGTAGTTGTAATTTTGCTATGAATTTACGACGAAAATTAATTAGGTGGGCAAAAAAAACGTGTAACACCTATAAAGTTGGTGGATTCAAAAATTTCCTCGCTAAATACACGTAAACTATTCCCACGTAAATACCACGCAAAGTTTACGTCGTATTTACGAGGAAATAGTTTTTCCTCGTAAAATACTCGTAAAGTTACATCCACTTTACGACGAAACAGTTTTGTCGTTACGTTACGAGGAAATAACGATGACTTTAGTTTTTCACGTAAATTCGTCGTAAACTCGACGCAAATTTACGAGGATTGTTTTTCCTCGTTAATTTTCGTCGTTAAGCATGTGTTTTCTTGTAGTGACTAGTCATCGATTAGGATTGTTCTTATCTCTGTTTTGCTGGTTTATGTCAATGGTTTTCTTTTTCGTTTAAAAATTAGTCTTTGAAATTGATCTTTTGTTTTGAGAAAAGATTCACTGAAGGTTCTTCTTTTCTTATAGATCCCCATTGACAAGTGATGGTTTTGTAGCCAAACGTCTGGTGAAAATTGCCAAAGAAGTTGAATCCATTATTGTTTCACAACACTTCTCCAGCTTCGACCAGGAGGTTCCAACTCACAAACATCAGCCACACCACTTCCACGAATTCATGCTTCTTTCTCGGTATTATTTTGTAATTTTGTTTCTCATTTTGTTGCTTTAGTATTTTATACTTACTAGTAAATGATTTAGTTATTTATTTGCTAATTGCAATATGTGACTCATATGCTTGATCTATATTGTTTAGTAATCTGCTCTCTTGTTTTTTTCTTCAGGTTTTGTAGATAGCCAGCCAAGCCATATAAAGGTATGCTGTTTGGACTTGGAATAACACACATAGGAAAATTATGATCACATTAATCCACCAGCCATTGTTTTTACTTTTCAGGATAGTTGGAGCGAGATTTGATAAATCTGACAGGAGCTGTCAACATGATGAGCAAGCAACTGACTCTTTTATGTGAAGCTAAAGGTGTCACAGTATCACCAATACCATAAGCCAAGAAACCACATAATACATCAAAGCATTCCAAACACAAACATCACCAATTGAAGTGGCAGCTACATCTGACTCTTCTCCATCCACTCCCCCCCCCCCCCCCCCCCCATCACCAACAAGAAGGGAATCTAATTATGGCAACCACCAAATAAACAAACGAGTTTGATGTCTTCTGTTTTTAGTTTTCACTTATTGGTTTAGCTTCTTATTTGTGTACTCGAAGTTTAAAATCGACATTTTTGTTATGTATGATAATTTCAGATTTCTTATAATAATATAATGTTTTAAAATCGTTTATATAGTCAAATTTTTGTTTTAAAAATTAAGCTTTGTTCGTTGATATTTTCTAATCCAGCATTTGTAACAAAATCCATAGCTATATTTGCTACAATTTTGCTAGGGATATACTGTAGTTAAATGTTGTAGCTAAATGGACACGGAAATTCTTTTGCTAAAATACGTCGCTAATGAGCTACGGAAAATGCGGTAGCCATGTCATTGCAATTAGCTACGACCGTTGTTCTCGCGAATCCGTTGCGAGCTGACTACGAATTGGCGACGATTCACAGTTAGCGTCGGTGCTGAGGCCACCGCTTCCATCCGTCGCCATCTGTTGCCTTATGTTTTCTAGCTACAGATTGTTTCCTCTAGCTACAAAAAAATCCGTAGCTATTTCCTTGATTTCTTGTAGTGCGCTCCTCCAGTTAGATTATTATTCTTGAAGAGTTACAATAACTTGTGTGCAAAATCCAAGAATTGTATGGTTTTTTTTAAATAATGATTATTTATAGATGAGAAACTAAATTATTTTTCTTCACAACTAGGTAGAAATCTAGATTTGAAGAAGTCAAATTCTTATGGACAGATCCAGCACCAATCAAGTAGCGGATGTTCTATCAAAACCACAGGCATGAATCGCATGACCCAACCTATATATATTTTGATATCGAGTGTACTATATTAAATTACATGGGTTCACTCATAAGTTAATGAAATTCAATGTTAAAACAAGCATGAAAACTGAAACTTGAATTTGAAATCATGACGGATTGGCAATGCAGTATGTAGTAAACAAGCATCTTATCCGTGAACAAATGATTTGCTACAAAATCTAATGAGGTGTGTCCTTTTTCAATTAATATTGAGATCTGTCTCAAATAAAGTTTCTTGACAGCGAAGCAGAGCAAGATACTTTCACACTGGTTTGTAGCTTTTCGGCACTTGCTATGTTCGTTTAACTAAAGTTTAGAGTTTTTTTTTAACACTGTCATACGAATTCGTTGCAAGGGTCGTACCTTTTATTTATTTGAAGGCCCAGAATATAAATATTAGGCCTGTACAGAACCAAATATATATAACGTTTGTCAGAAAGCTGGAAAGTTATCTAATCTTATGTATTAGAACAGAAGTCACAACCTAGAAGTCACAACTTTGATTCATGTGTAATTTTTTAAATTGAACTTTTTAGGAATTTTATTAAACATATTTTGGTTTTATCTAAAAATATATCAAATTTAAACCTTAGTATAGATTAAACATTTGATTTTCTTTACCTTACCATAAATCCAAACATTATATCGTGAGCAGCTATAGACGTCGACAAGAGAGATCTATAGAATCTAAGAATCAGTGGAAATCATTATCATCACCATGCTTTCTATGAGAAAATCTACAGAAGCTATGATGCCCAAACCAAACCCTAATCCATAAATTGGAGAGAGGATCAAAGAGAATCTTCAAATGATGCAAAATCTTAGCATCATGAATCTCTCCCGACATCCAATCATCAAAAAACCGTTCCATAACTCTAAGTAATCAACTCTTCAGCTTCCTCCTTCACAGCGATCTTCCAGGTACAATCTTCGCTTCTCCTTTAACTGATTGAAAGATTAGGGTTTGAAATTCACTTGAAATTAGCGTTTATAATTTATCCTTTGGAATATGAGTAAATATGAGTTGAAATTAAGGTTCACGAGTTCTTTATAGAAGAGGATTTCATGGTTTATGATTTTTTTATTCTTGGCACTCATGTTATCTAAAACAAAGGTGTCAGTGTGAAACATAGGAAATGTAAGCGAGAGAGGTTGATGATTAGTGAAGGGTCAACGCTCGAGGTTTACATGAAACATGAGAAGCAGCTTGGGAACACAGAACGAAGCTGGATTTGCTTTGTTGATGGCTGTGGGTAAACAGATTTATGTTCCCTTTAAGGGTAAACTCTTCTCTTTACTCATAGATCTTAATCCAAGATTCAAACAAAATTAAGTGAACCAAACTCATGTCCATTTTTTGTCTCGAGATAACATATTTCACATCTTATTAGTTGAATGTCGGTTTGATTCCTGGGTGAGTATTCATTTTATGATTGCTCATGAACCATTTTCATTCAACGAGTTTGTCTGAATTTTAGGTGTTATCTTATATAGTGGTTGTTTTAACTTTTGTGTTGCATGTAGAACATTAGTGACAAATTGCCATGATCAAACCTGAGGAGAAAAGATTGTGCTAGATTCATGTAATGTAAGAAGAAAGGTCTTAAAAAGTGTCAATAGCTATGAAGTGGAAGATATTCTGATGGTCGACAAGGTCAATTCTTTTTCGAACAATACTTGGGTTCACTTCTATGGTGAATAGTTAAATTCACCTCACTTTTTATAACCAACCAAAGTGCCATGTATGATTAGTTAAAAAAGACAATAATTTTTTTTTAAAAATGGCTGAAAAAAACAACACCAACTTTAATACCATTTAGAAAAACCCGAGATTCTAAAAAATCTAAAATCTAAACCCTAAACCTCAAATCCTAAACTCTAAACCCAAATCCTAAACCCTAAATCCTAAATTTTAAACCCAAAATCCTAAACTTTAAACTCTAAACCCAAAATCCTAAACTCTAAACCCAAAAATCTAAGCCATAAACCCTAAACCATCAATTCTAACCCCTAAACTCTAAACCTTAAATTCTAAACCCTAAACCCAAAACTCTAAACCATAAACCCGAACTATGATCAAGTAATGCGTTTAGGGTTTAGTTTAGGGTTGTGTTTTGGGTTTAGGGTTTAGGATTTAGGATTTAGGGTTAGAGTTTTGGGTTTAGAGTTTTGGGTTTAGAGTTTAGGATTTTGGGCTTAGAGTTTAGGGTTTAGGGTTTAGGATTTTGATTCTAGAGTTTAGGATTTAGAGTTTTGGGTTTAGTGTTTAGGATTTGGGGTTTAAAGTTTAGGTTTTAGGTTTAGGGTTTAGATTTTTGATTTTTAGAGTTTCGGATTTTGCAGACGGCTTTAACGTCGGTGTTGTTTTTCTCAGCCATTTATTTTTTAATTTTATTACCTTTGTAACTAATCATACTTGACACAACCATTCACCATGGGGTGAATCTAAGTATTGTTCTTTATTTTTACTTTTTTTCTTTGAGTGAGATTTTGTTTGCTTTTTGTTTCCATTGTTTTGTTAATTAATGATTATATTATTGTGATTCTTATCATCATGAGAGTCTGAAAGAGTTTTCTCCTACAAGTGATTACAGTTGTGTCATCTTTGCCTTTTTCAAGGATTGATCGTGTTGGAGAGAGAGCATCAGATTTAGATTTAAATATTTTTTTTTAAAAAAAAAATCAGTTCAAGAAATTTTATATATTTTAGGCACAAAAAGAAGTTTTGCATTTTTTTTTTGAACACCTTGCATATTATTACTTTCATGACTTAAATACAAACAAACGATTAAATTGATGGAGTCCACCAGTAGTTACTAGAAAATAGTTTCATCTCACCATGAATTGTATATAGATTATATCATGAAAAGTTTTCAATTTAACATATTAGAAACATATATCAGTGTTTTTGTTTAATATTCAATAGTGATAATGTTTAAATATTAGTGTAGATGAATATTTTAAAATTTTATAAATACAAATAAACTTACTAAATAATAATTTATTTATTTTTATTACTTATAATTTTAATTAAAAAATTACAGGTAAATAATTGATTTCAATAATATATAAGATAAATACAAATACTTTTTAAATTTGTTGAAATTTGCATATATTAGTTCGCAAATCTAATAAAATAAATATATAATAAAAACCACAGATACATGTAATGTAATGGTTTAAAACAATTAATTGAATGGACTAATAAGTAAATTATAAAATTATTATATCTAAAAGATTCATATGAACATAAAATAGATGATTAGTGTTAATATATATATATATATATATATATATATACTATAAATGATGTAAAAACAAATATTTAAGTATATAAAACGAAAATAAACACTCGCACGGTTGTACGGATCGAAATCTAGTTTTTTTTTAACAAGACTCTGGTTATTACAAACTTACCAATTTCTAATCGTGGAAGTGGAACATCTGAAAAAAGCCGACGCAAAATTTGCGTCTCTCTTCTCCAATGTTCGATAGTTTCATACAAATTACAGAACATGAAAATTACATTTCTGCTTTTTTCTTATCACTAAATAATAATGTATCTATAATAAGATAAAACTCTAAAAGCTTAATGAATGTTAGCAATCTGCTAGGTAAACTGTTTAACCCAGCTAAAACATACAATTGTTTTTGAACATAATAATTGACAGAACAATTTTTTTTGAGCATAATAATTGACAGAGAGACCAATAGGGAGGCTGGTATATTCTATATATATATTATAACATTGCAAAATTAAGAAAAAAACTAAGAAATAATAATTGACAGATTAATCAAGTAATGTGGTGTTAAAAAAAAGACCAAGTAATTTAAAATTAGATAAATAAGTTGTTAATTAAAAGAAAGGCGAAATTTTTCAAAATTTAAAAAATAAACTATAACTAGAGTCTTTTTTCTCTATGGTACACCACCCAAGACGCTGTTTCAAGATCACCTGACGATCTCCATGGATTTACACTGCAAGGTCTCATCCGTCGTTGTCTTCGTCCGAACTCGACGTCAGGACTCCACCGAGGTTAACCTGACGTGTTTCACAGAGAGGTGAAGAACTCTTGAAAGCTCAAAGGTTGAGGCTTTCACCTATCTCCGTCTTTCCCACGCCTAGCTCGTTGCCTCGTAGAACTCACCTTTCAGTGTCTCTGGCCCTGCTTTCGTTTCAGTGACGAAGATCCTTCCTTTACTACCCTCGAAGCCGGAACCTCCAGATCTGATTCCGGTGGAGCAGATAGAACCGTTGCCTGAAGCTCTCTCTCCACCTGCCTGAAGCTCTCTCTCCGCCAGAACCACCAGACCCTCCTGATGTACCCTCCGATATTGGGTTTCTTCTGCTCTTTGACCCTCCTAACGTTGTCTTTCTCATCGCTCCCTTCTTCGACACCTCCTTCAGACCATCTCCTCAAGCTTTTATCCAGATCTCAACTCTGAAACCTCCATCTAGGATGGCGACAAAGAATGGTGGTGGTGGAGGTGCCCATGTGTCCGCTAGTGAGACTTCCTTCGCCTACGGGCTTCTATCTCCTGTGGTATACATATTTAGGTCTGTTGATAGGCCTTCACTTAGTTCTTGTTTCGACCACCCTGCCGCTCACCCTCGTAAGGTTCTTCATGTTCATCTTAGCTCTTTATCCATTTATTATGCTATCGTAGCATGGTTTAGATAGCTATTTGTGTGGGTGATGTTGGAATTGGGGTTCATGATTTTGGCTGGTGATGTACCGATGGACTTAGTTTCATTTTGTTCTACCTTTGCGACCTCTAGTGGCATTTATATCGCCTTGGCGTGATCTACTGCAGTATGCAGTTCTCTTACAGGTTCCATACCGGCTGTTGCGTTTTTGTATCTCTCTTCTTGGTGGCAGGTAGACTAGAAACTCATTGCCATCTCTATCCCGATGAATATGGTTGTGGCAGGTTATGATTTCCCGCTTGTCTCCTTTCCTAATAATTCCTCTTGTATGGAGTGAATGGGATGAACAAGCATCGTTGGTATTGCAAGGATCTTCCTCCTATCGAATGCTCTTCTTTGCGTATGGTGCAGTGTGTGTGGTTCTACGGGTTACACTAGATGCAATCTTTCAAGAAGCTTATGACGCCGTTGTGATACGATTTCATATGTTTTTTTTTTTATCTATATGGCCATTCTATCTTTTATATTATCATTGTTGTTTTTTGTTTGTCTCTTAGTAGCCTTTTTATATCCTCCTTTGATAGAGTTTAAACATATTTAAGATCAATGGAAGTATGGTTTGACCAAAAAATATATATATAAAAAATACATTTCAGAAAACTAGTTTTCAGCTATGGTTTATGTCTCGACTCAGTTCCACCATTTGGCTAAGAGGCTTGGATTCTTCTTAATCTAGTATAGCTTTTTGTTGAACAAAAAACAATCGTAGATGTGTTTAATTTTATAGAAGTTCATTTAAATAAGACTAGAGTTTGACCCGCACACCCGTGCAGTGTTATTTTTATTTTTGTATAGATGTTGAATATTAGCCGTACAATTTCATCTTTTCTGGTTTGTCCTCCTCTTGTTAACTTCAAAAACAAAACTTTGATGTTTATTGATCAATGACATGTTAGATTTTCTCTCTTTAGGATATCTATGCATTTGCCTCTTAGTGAGATTACGATTTCTAAATTCACTTTCAAATTATTCTGCATGTTTACATATTTAAACTACTGAGTTAAGAAAACTTTTTTGAATAAAATATCATAAATATCAAAACCATAGAAGAAAGATGTATCATGATGGTGTTTCTAAATATTTGTTCGTATTTGTCATGTCTCCACTTTCTTTCATCTCCAAATTCCATATGATTTGAAAATAAAGGGATTAAAAATAAATTTTTGAAAAAAAGGAGTGGCATTCATTTATTAAAATTATTTCGTATTCGATTGGTTTCTAGTTTGCATCTAAGACTATAACCAACTTTTAATCCTCTGTAAAATTTCATAGGTTGATCAATAAATTTCAAATTTCATCAAAAAAAAAAGGAGTGGCATTCACTTATAATTCTGTAAAAAAAGTTAGTGTTATTTCAAATTTGTACTTATATTTTAATTGTTTAGATGATACAAACAAACAGAAACACAACAAACACTTTATCCTACATTGCGTTAGATTTTTTTTTTTTGAACTATAGAAAAAAAAACATCTAACGCAGTATAAGAGTGTGTTATCCTTTTCTTTTAGATGTTTGTCAAATTAAATGTGTGATCCTTTTCTCTTTTTTGGTAAAACGTTTTCAACTAAAAAGTGTTATCGCACGTTACCGAAGTCAAACTTTTTTTTTTTTGCACTGATTATATTAAAAACACATCAAACTCTCCTTAGCAGTACAAAGAGCTGACTTTGCTAGATGTCAGTAGTGGAATTCAGAAGTCTTGCAACATATTTAAAGGAAACTGAGCAGAAATTTAAAGAGAGATTTTTCGATTCTGTAGAGATCAGCCGGAGGATCCTTCGAGGTGATTGCTACCAAGAGAGATTGGCAGTCTCTTGAAACAGAGTTTTGAAACGCCGCATGGGCTGTGAAGATGGTCCAGCGTAGAGCTAAAGCTTCCGCTGCGAGTGGGGATGAGACGTTCTTTTCCGTGCGTGTCCCTTGATGTAAAGTATGTCCTTCCTTGTCCTTGAAGGTACACCCAAAGCCTGCCATGTTGTCCTCCTTTCTCCAAGCTGCATCTGAAAAGCAGAGTATTGTGTCATCCTGATCGGGTATATGACCAATAGCTTGATGCGGTGTTGAGTAGATGTAGGGAGTATTGGTTGTGCCATGTTCCATTCCCTAGCGCTCCATACAGCTTTTGAGATTAAATCCTCTGGTGTAAAGTTTCTCCTTTCAAAGATTAGATAGTTTCTTGCGAACTATATCTCCCAGAGAACCCACGGTACAATGTCAGATACGACCCCTATAGGCGGGAGACAGATTGCCTTTTTCCCCCAGCTTTAGAGCTTCTACGAGGTCATTACAGCTCCTAGAGTCGAAGGGTTCGCTGAGTAATGGGGAGGACCAAACCTGTTTTGCAATAATATGTTTAGTGTTATAAGATAAATTTTGAAATGATCCTCCACTCCTTTACCAACTCAATCACTATGATCATCTACTCATCAAGCACTATGATCATCTACTCATCAAGCACTATGATCACCCACTCATTTACCAAATCAAGCACCATCTTTGATATTTTATGCATTGTTGTTCACTATAAATACCATCACTCATCTCACTATTTTGTACACCATAAACAAGAACAAGAATTTATAAGAAAAGAACCATTACATCTTCTTCTTCTTACTTATAATAAACTCTCTCACTTATAGTAGTGTTATTTGCTTCCTACGGGTATTAAATTCTACTCTTATTTAAATTTCTTGATACTATAAATTATAAGTTATTTCATAACACGTTATCAGCACGATCACTCTGCGATTCGGTAAAATTTATTTGTATCATTTATACCCTGTTATAATGGTCGGTATACCGCCTCTACTATTATTTATATCATGTTATAATGGCCGGAATACCGCCTATATTATTTACTAGTAATTTAATTTATTTATTGGTCGGCCGAGCCGCCTTATATCCTGTTTATTATTTATTGGTCGGCTGAGCCGCCTTATATTCTGTTTATTATTAATTGGTCGGCCGAGCCGCCGTATAATTTATTTATTATTCTGCATTGACCGGCTGAGCCGTCGCATGATTTGTTGTCATATAACATAAATATTTCATTAACATAATTTTTCACTTTTATGAAATTTTATAGATTTGATTGACCGTTTAATACGATATTTTCAGACTAATTTTTGGTGCACTCGATTTAACCCAACGGTCACAAAGAAATTTTTTCAAAATTTTCTCTTTTCTCCAATGGTCATGAACAGTAATTTTCATCTATAAATACAACTCATTTTCACTTCATTTCATCATCCAAAACATTTCATCTTCTCTCAAAATTTCAAATCGCTCTCCTCCAATTTTTCAAGAAAGATGATTCGCGCACTTTTGTTTTTATGTGCCATTTTTATTTGTGTTTCTATTTATGGTTTATTCGATGGAGAATTTACTCCAAGTGAATTTAAGATGATTATCGGTTTAATTTTATTTACATCGCTTCTCCTTGTAATTGCTTGTATGGTTAATGTAAACGGTTTTTAAATTATGAAGTTCTAATAAAATTACTATTTTGTGTTTTAGAAATACAAATGGCAAACATCGAGAAACTCCAGTTCCCAGCTCTAAAAGTAACCGGCGAAAACTATGTCAGATGGGTCACAAATGTGAAACCTTATCTTGTAATAAAAAAGATATCCGAAGCTATAAAAGTCGGTAACAAATCGCCACCCGAGCATATAGCCGAGGCGATAATCTTCCTGAAGAAGCACTTAGATGAGAATCTAACTCACGACTATGGAGACGTTGAGGACCCAGCTGTACTATGGCAAGCCTTGAAAGACAGATTCGATAATCAAAAGGAAATCAATCTCCCTCACGCTCTTGAAGAGTGGAAAACCCTGAGGTTTCAGGATTTCCAAAGGGTTAGAGATTACAATTCCACTATCTTAAGGATAGTTGCACAATTAAAATATTGTGGTAACCCTGTCACCGAAGCAGAAATGCTTGACAAGACATACAATACCTTCCACAAAGAACACAACGTCTTATCCCGAATTTACAGAAAATGTGGGTACACCAAATTTTCTGAATTGATGGTAACACTCATGTTGGCTGAAAAGAACGATGAGTTACTAATCAAAAACCATAATTCCCGACCTACGGGAGCCAAGGCATTTCCCGAAGTGAATGCTACGGCGGTAGAATATTCGGGAAGGAGAAACCATACCAACCGAGGTCGTGGTCGGCGTTTCAACAACAAACGTGGAAAGCCTTACTATCCTAAAAGTATTAGATCTAACAAATGGGTTAGATCTGAACAACCTCATAAAGGCAAAGAAACCGAAGAGGATACCACAAAGAAAAGTGAGACTGTATGTTACAGATGTGGATGTAAAGGACATTGGTCCCGTACCTGTCGTACTCCCCCACATTTGTGCAAGTTATATCAAGAATCCATAAAAGGAAAGGCTAAAGAGGTGAACCTCACGGAAAACGTTGAAGGGACCTCATACCTTGAATCCTCTGATTTCGCAAATGAGCTGGACTAGAATACTCTTGAAGAGTACGGAAATGTTTCTAATAAGACTGCTGAATAGTCCTCATTTGTAATGTATAATAATTATGTTTTCAAAAATAATGTTGTTTTAACAACAATATATGTATAATTATTGTGTGTTTTCTTTATATAATCAATGAATAAATTTCACGTTTCACTTTTATTTAATGTTTATGATAATTTCAGAAATGGATCAAAATACTAATGGAGCAAAATCCAAGAAACGGATTCGTGAAATATGCATACCAGATAGTGGAACAACGCACACTATTCTGAGACAAAAGAGATATTTCTCTGATATAAAACCGACAAGAATTGTCGTCAATACAATATCAGGTCCTGCAGACGTGATTGAAGGAACTGGTAAAGCAAACTTTACTTTGCCGAATGGAACAAAATTTTCCATAAATAATGCTTTATATTCTCCGAGTTCTAAAAGGAATTTGTTGAGTTTTAAAGACATATATCTTCACGGATATGATACTCAGTCTGCAACTGAGGATGGAAAGAAATACATGTATGTAATTTCTGAAAAATGTGGCAGAAAGCACATATTGGAAAAGTTTCCAGAACTTCCTTCGGGATTACATCATACTTATATCGATGAGATCGAATCAAATCTTGTAGTAAAACGGAACCCAGAAGAGTTCACGTTATGGCATGATCGCCTTGGCCATCCAGGCAGTACAATGATGCGTAGAATCATAGAGAGCTCACATGGTCATTCACTGAAAATCCAGGAGATTTCTCAAGGGAATAAAATGACATGTGTTGCATGTTCTCTAGGAAAATTGATCGTAAGGCCATCGCCAACCAAAATCGATAAAGAATCACCAAAGTTCCTTGAAAGAATTCAAGGTGATATATGTGGACCGATACATCCACCATGTGGACCATTCCACTATTTTATGGTATTAATTGACGCATCCAGTAGATGGTCACACGTTTGTCTATTATCATCTCGAAATGTGGCATTTGCGAGATTTCTAACTCAGATAATCAAACTGCGAGCACAGTTTCCTGATTATACTATTAAAAGAGTTAGACTAGACAACGCTGGTGAATTCACATCCCAAGCATTCAATGACTATTGTATGGTAATGGGAATTGAAGTTGAACATTCAGTTGCTCATGTTCATACGCAAAATGGTTTGGCTGAATCTTTAATTAAGCGTCTGCAATTGATTGCAAGACCATTGATCATGAGATCAAAACTTCCAACCTCTGTATGGGGACATGCCATTTTGCATGCAGAAGCACTCATTCGGATCAGACCGAGTGCATACCATAAGTATTCCCCACTTCAGTTAGCGTTTGGTCGAGAACCAAACATTTCCCACTTTAGAATCTTTGGTTGTGCGGTATATGTGCCTGTAGCACCACCACAACGAACAAAGATGGGACCACAAAGAAGGTTGGGAATATATGTTGGTTGTGATTCTCCATCAATTATAAGATACCTAGAACCACAGACTGGTGACGTCTTTACAGCACGTTTTGCTGATTGTCATTTTGACGAAAATGTATTCCCAGTTCTAGGGGGAGAAAACAAAAATGTTGGAAGTGATATAAAATGGAGTGTACCATCATTGTTATATCTTGATCCTCCTACTAAAGAGTCAGAACTAGAAGTTCGACGAATTATGCATTTACAGAGTATAGCTAACCAGCTACCTGATGCATTTGCAGATACCAAGACGGTAACTAAATCTCATATACCAGCTGCAAATGCTCCTGCTCGTATCAAAATGCCAAATGAACAAGAAAAGGAGGATGACACACGAGAACCAAAAACACGCCTGAAGCGTGGTAGACCTGCTGGTTCTAAGGATAAGAATCCTAGGAAACAGAAGAAAGCTGAAATATATGATGCACCCAAAATAGCAGAAAATATTTTGGAAGAAATAAATGATAAGGACTCTGATGAATCAGAGCATCATGAATCGAAAGATAATCATGAGATTTCTATTAATTACATCCACAATAAAAGGATATGGAATAGAAATGAACAAAATGATCTTGATGATGCTTTCTCATATATCGTGTCAGGTGAGGTAAATGAAGATACCGATGATCCAGAACCGAAATCCATATATGAATGTCAAAAGAGACATGATTGGAATAAATGGAAAGAAGCAATACAAATCGAACTTGATTCGCTTAACAAACGAAAAGTGTTTGGATCTATTGTACTCACACCTGAAGATGTGAGACCAGTTGGGTACAGATGGATTTTCGTTCGAAAACGAAATGAGAAAAATGAGATTACAAGGTATAAAGCTCGCCTTGTAGCCCAAGGATTTTCTCAAAGACCTGGTATTGATTATGAGGAAACATATTCTCCTGTAATGGATGCGATCACATTTAGATTCCTGATGAGTCTAGCCGCTGATAAAAATCTTGAGATGCGTCTCATGGATGTTGTTACAGCTTATCTATACGGATCATTAGATACTGATATCTACATGAAAATCCCTGATGGATTTAAAATGCCAGAAGCATTAAGTTCCAAACCTAAAGAGTTATGTGCAATAAAATTGCAAAGATCATTATATGGGTTAAAACAATCTGGACGTATGTGGTACAATCGTCTCAGTGAACATTTAACAAAAGAAGGATATGTGAATGATCCTATATGCCCATGTGTTTTCATCAAGAAAACAACATCCGGATTTGTGATAATCGCGGTATATGTTGATGATCTAAATATTATTGGAACTCAAAAAGAAATACAAAAGGCATCAGACTATCTCAAAGGAGAATTTGAGATGAAAGATCTTGGACAGACACAGTATTGTCTTGGCCTACAAATAGAACATTCACAAAATGGTATATTTGTGCATCAATCCACATACACTAAAAGAGTGTTGAAACGATTTAACATGGATAAATCAACTCCTCTTAGCACCCCGATGGTCGTTAGATCACTTAACATTGAAAGTGATCCATTTCGACCACCTGAGGAAAAAGAAGAGATACTTGGTCCGGAAGTACCATATCTAAGTGCAATTGGAGCGTTGATGTACCTTGCAAATTGTACACGGCCTGATATATCATTCGCTGTTAATCTTCTAGCAAGATTTAGCTCATCTCCAACACGAAGACATTGGAATGGAATTAAACATGTCTTTCGTTACTTACAAGGGACTATTGATTTAGGCTTATTTTACCCTAAAGATTCAAATGGTCAAATGGTTGGTTTTGCAGATGCAGGATATCTTTCAGATCCACACAAAGCCCGATCGCAAACAGGATATGTTTTTACGATCGGAGGCACTGCTATATCTTGGCGTTCTCAGAAACAAACGCTTGTGGCTACCTCTTCAAATCATGCTGAGATCATCGCACTCCATGAAGCAAGTAAAGAATGTGTATGGCTAAGATCAATAAGCCAACACATTTGTTCAAGTAGTGGGATTGACAAAAGTACGGGGCCAACTATTCTATATGAAGACAATGCAGCATGTGTTGCTCAAACGAAGGAAGGATATATCAAAAGTGATAGAACAAAACATATACATCCAAAGTTCTTCTCATACACCCAAGAGCTCGAGAAGAAGAAAGAGATTGAAGTAAGATATGTCCGATCATGCGACAATGCAGCCGACCTCTTCACAAAAGCACTTCCTACTTCGGTATTCAGAAAACATGTCCATAACATTGGAATGCGTCATCAGAAGGATCTATGACTGCTCAATCAAGGGGGAGCTTACGTAGTTGTACTCTTTTTACCTAACTATGGTTTTTCCCATTGGGTTTTCCTAGAAAGGTTTTTAACGAGGCAACAAAGACGTTATGCGAGAGCGGAGAGTGACACCGGTTCCCAAGGGGAGTGTTACGAAACTTAATTTAATACAAGATGGATGATCAAGGGGGAGTGTTATAAGATAAACTTTGAAATGATCCTCCACTCCTTTACCAACTCAAGCACTATGATCATCTACTCATCAAGCACTATGATCATCTACTCATCAAGCACTATGATCACCCACTCATTTACCAAATCAAGCACCATCTTTGATATTTTATGTATTGTTGTTCACTATAAATACCATCACTCATCTCACTATTTTGTACACCATAAACAAGAACAAGAGTTTATAAGAAAAGAACCATTACATCTTCTTCTTCTTACTTATAATAAACTCTCTCACTTATAGTAGTGTTATTTGCTTCCTACGGGTATTAAATTCTACTCTTATTTAAATTTTTCGATACTATAAATTATAAGTTATTTCATAACATTTAGTAATATGTTGTTGGACCGAAGTCAAACTAAAAAGTGTTATCACATTGGTTCGAGAACAAACAAAACTAACAAAAAAAAAATACACGAGCGTTGTGTCATGATATGTTGTTGGACCTACAAACCGCATTGAATATGAACATATGAATATAATTTACTATTAACCTCAGTTTATTTTTGAGAAATTAACCTGAGGTTTTTACTACATTCATTTTAACCGATTAATTAATTCAAATCACTTGTTATAATGGTGACACTTAAAAAGTAAGGAAAACTGATAAATAATGATTTTTTTTTTTGGTGTAAAATAAATAATGATTATAATCCATTCGGACCTGACATTTGCGATCCATGTGTATAGTTTTGCTTTAACGAGCCACCTGCTCTATCTCCCTTCCAAATATGCAGTGCATACGGAGACATCACACGACTGCTTTCTTCTCCTTTCCAAATATTTGATCCGAATAGAGCACACAAGACCAAAAGCTCAATATATTATCATATCATTCAAACCATTAACAACAAAATCGTTTTAACCAAAATGAATGAAAACCATATCCCTTATATACTAAATCGCAAGTTGCCCGGCGAATCAGAAACTGTTATGTGAAAAAACTTTAGAAAACAAAAAACAATCTCCATGTTGAAATGTTTTAAAACAATAAAAAACAATTTCTACAGATTTTATTTTTCTGTAGTCTAAGATGATGATTGTTTGGATGGTTTTCAGATTTCAGATTTTAGTTTTTGGCTTTTGATTTTTAGTTTTTGGATTTTGGTTTTTAATTTTTGGTTTTTGATTTTGCATTAGTTTTTAGATTTTGAAAAAAAAAGAATGGCGATTTTGGTTTTTAGCTTTCGATTTTTGTTTTAAAAATTAATAAAATATTTATTTTAATTTTTTGGTTTTTGATTTTACTGTAGTTTTAGTTTTTAGAAAAACACAAATGATAATTTTTCAGGTTTTAATTAATTTTAGTATATTTTAGTTAATTATTATTTTTTGAGGTTGAAATAAAAATTAATAAAAAAATATAACAATAAAATAAATTTCTGAATTTATTTCTTTGCATTTTTTTTCTAAAATTTGATAACTGATATATTTCAATTTTTCTGACATTTTTAAAATATTAACTTATAATTTAATTTATTTTTTAAACAAACTTAAAACTACTATAAGAATATATTACAGTTTTCAATAAAATAACACCAATAGATTATTAACAAAATATGCAAAATTTATATAAAATTAAATTTAAATAATTAAATTAATTTTAGTGGCAAATTTAAAAGAATGTTCTTAATATAAATTATTTTGTATTATATATGTTAAACAAATTCTTCTTACTAAAACTTATTTGCTCATACTTATAGTAGTTAGCATTTTATTTATTTATTCCTATAATAGTGCACAAATGTAACAAAACTTTTAAATTAAAAAAGAACAATCATCGTAAGATGTAAAAACCAAGGAAACTTGGATTTTGGTTTTTCTTTAGGTGATGATTGTTTCGGTAGTTTTTACCTTTAGTTTTTGGTTTTTAGATTTTAGTTTTTGGTTTTTAGATTTTGGTTTTTGGTTTTCAGCTTTTGGTTTTTGGTTTCTAGATATTGATTTTGGTTTTTTGGTTTTGCTGTAATTTTTTCAAAAATTAATTAATACATTACTGTAAAATATATAATTAAATAGCAATAAATATTTAGATTTTACAAATTTATCAAAATATTGTGATTATTATTTTAAAATAAAATACAATAACATATTTTAATTATTATATTTTTATAAAAAAATATATTATAGTAAAATATAAATAAAATATATATAAAATTACACAAAAATAAAAATATTTAAAAGTCTGAAACTACTTAGAAAATTTTATTATATAATCAATACATCATTTTAAAATAAGAAAAAAAAAATTAAAATTATAAAATATTATTTATTTTAGTGTGTCTAATAATTCTTACAGTCAAAAAAATAATAATAATAATTCTTAGAGTTATTCAATAATTTTATTTAAAGCAATTAATAACTAATGATTTAAAATTAATTAATATTATATATAAATATCAAAATTTATTTGCAGATATGAGACACAAATAAATTATTTTACATTATTGTTTAAATGATATCTTAAAAACTTGTTTGGAAAACTTCTCTTTATGAAATATTATTTATTTAATTATAAATACATAAATGCATTACTTTCTATAAAAAAAAGAAATAAAATTCGTTTTTTATCAAAAACCCACAAAAGTTAGTTTTTGGTTTTTCTTCATAAATATATTGAAATTTTGAAAAACTAGTTTCCCTAAAATTTAGGGAATCTATTTGTTAAAAATCTTGATTGTCAAATCTAATGATTTTTACAAAAAATAAAAACTAAAAACTAAAATTTGATTGGAAGAAAAGTGGGTTTTCCAAAAACAAAAGCCAAAAACTATCTATTTCCCAATTTTTCTCAACAATTTTAAGCTACGTTGATTTTTTTATTTTTCTATCAAAAAAATCCCTGGTATTTTTCCACTACTCCCATGTCTTCAAGATTTTTGGAGCAGTTTATCTTTCTTCTACAGAAGATTTAACTCATTTATTATTCTGGAAACTGTAAATTCCAATATTATTTGTAATGGCTCCGATCCTAACGCTCTTCGAAGTGTGGTGAAAATTTCAAATCCCAACCAGATAGATCGAAACTTCTATTGGCCAAAAATTGCATAACATAGTCTTCGAAGAAATCCTTTCGAAGACTTGGGAAAACACACAAATTTGTTGTGGATGGCGGAACGTATGCCAAATTTGCCAAAATGAACGATAAAGTCTAGGTTAGTCATTCTAAAACACCTAAACTCTTCTTGCCCAAATTATAATTTCCCTCATTCGATTGTTTCTAGTTTTTAGAATAGTTTTTGGTTTTTGTTTTTCCAAAAACCAATTTTCACCTAATCAAGCTTTTTGAAAAATGGTTTTCCTAAAATTTAGGAAAACTAGTTTTTTAAATAACTGTCAATTTCTAAACAAAAACTAAAAACCAGTTTTTCTTAGTTTTCTTGCCAAAAACATTTTTTACATTTATGCATTATTACAAATTTACTTACGTAAGGCATTTTGGTACCATGGAAAAAACGTAAGACACTTTACCTAAGGCATTTTTGATTGCTAATAATAATTCATGAGCACATCTATATAATACTTAAGGCACACGTAAGGCATATTACATATTCTTATTATAACACAGTTTAGTTTTAGTAAAATTATAACAATATTTGAATAATATTTTATGAAATAATAAACTGATGGTCACATTTTTTTAATATAGTAAATTACATCTATGCTAATTATAAAAAAGCTTTATTGTAATAAAAATATTATAATATTTGAATGTTATTTTTATCTGATAATAAACTGATGTAAAATAAATAACTCCTATACATATAAATAAAATATATTTTTGATTCGAAGTTAGTCATCACAAAAAAAAAATTGTTGATACATATAAGCTATATTTCCTTTTTTTTTGTTTTACTTAGTATTACCTAGGACTAGGACTAGTATTTTTTATTTCTTTTACTCTTAATAATATTTTTATTTTATTATTTTTAAAAACAAAAATAAAAAACCAAAAATTAAAATCTAAAATCACCATTCAAGTTTTTCAAAAAACTAAAATCTACTGCAAAACCAAAAACTAAAAACCAAAAGCTAAAAACCAAAAACTAAAAACCAAAAACCAAAATCTAAAAACCAATAAAACAATCATCACCCTAATCTATTTATAGATTTCTTTTTTTTTTTGCTCTTACTTTTATAGTTACAGGCAAAAGCTACATATTGCATTGTGAAAAAAGATAAGCTGTGAAGAAAACAAGTCAATAACATTTTCAAAATGGATTAAATCAAAATTTTCTTTGCTGGGATGTGCATCTTTGTGTGATGGTGATATGTTAGGGAAGGAGACTGTAAGAGAGACTTGCCATAAAGCATACATACACCCGTAGAAGGCCCTTAAGAGACATGAGACATCCCACAAGAAAAAAAAAAGCGATGATAATTAGAAGGCAGCACATGGGTCTTAAACTCTGGTAATAAGGGCAACGTCCTGTGAGAAACACTCATGTCTACTATCTATATGAAGACGTAATCTGATGAGGTTGGTAATCCTTTTTATGTGTTTATAGTTTTATATATATGTGATGTTTTTTGTTACCTTCCAATAAATATGTACACATTTTGTTATCCAATTTGTAGATTTTCTTAAAAACAAAAATGTCTGAACAAGTATAACACTGGAAATGAAGAAATATAGAAGATACAACTAAGGAAAACAAAATATAATAAAGAAAAGACTACAAAAGATATTAATGTCAATTATATACTAAAGTTGGTATTTTAATTGTATTTAAACAGTTGATAAAAAAAAATTGTATCGATACAAAAGATATGCTTTTCTTCAATTTGATTTTCAAATGTAATCTTTTATTTTCGGTTTTGGAAAAGAGATCAGAATTTTACACTCATCTTGGACTATTATAAAATATAAACAGTACACTTTTATTTATTTAAAGTTCAAAATAACATTTTCCATTAAAATTCTAAATATATTATATTTAGTACATATTTAAACTAGGCCCGTGTGTAGCCAGGAGATATACTAGTCGTTACTATATAAATCTTTAACTTTGCCGAAAACTACCAACCATGTTACAACAACAAAAAAATTAAACCTAAATAATAAAAACCATATTGTTACTATATAAATCTTTAACTTTGCAGATAACTACCCAACCATATAACCTTTAGTAGAAGTTAGTGGGTCCAATGCCTCAATCCATGTATGGGGAATCTCCTTTTAGGTTAAAGTAGATGGGTTGGGAAGAAGACTTGCCTACTTTTACAATCATGGGGATCACAATCGAAACTTTTAATCATTGTATAACCCATGATCTCGATTTTCCCATTCTTTTTTCTTTTTACCAAGAGATATTCATGTTCGTCCACTCATTTCCGCAGTGAACTAAGGATCGAATCTACTTTTCCACAACAAATTATGGATTCAACCGGTTAAAGTCGAACGATTGAGTATTTTATCTAAATATAAGTAATCAGGGCTTAGAATTTCACTATTTTCTATGTATCAAAATATACATTGGTTAGTTCTCAATAGTACTAGTGACAACTGCACATGCATATATGTAGTGTATATATCATATAGTTGGTATATGTTTCGAAAATCAACTTAATTATACTGTTTCTTGTTTGTTAACGGATGAATCATAAACCAAAGGCCAGCATAATCAATCTTTGTACGTAACTTGTGAAAATAGATTTACTTGCATACAAGCGGCGCCACAGCTTATTTAACAATTTCATTACTGTGTAGATTGATGTATTTAGGGAAAATAGCCGTTTTAAAGATCATGACAACTCAATTTCAGCTAGTGCTCAATTAAAGAAAACCAACCCATGCATTCTGAGTAGATTCTATTGATATTATTCTATCCACATCGTTTATATGCGTTGTTACCATATGAATTTGTTTTATAATATATACATATCCAGCTTATTTTTTCACAGACATACGCATATTTGTATAGTTCTGATGGCAGCAAGTGCTCCATTTATGTCCGCACAATACGTGTGACTTACAAATCATGCACCCCAGAAACAGTGGATGCAAATCACTTAAACATGCACTTTGGCATACACATGTGTAGGAGACTGTAGATCTGCGAAAGGCCAATGTCATCGTACACATTTTTTTGGTGTGATATGAGAACCCATTTACGTTGTCTGCCAGGATACCACACTTCACATTTCAGATAATTCGTTACTTCAATTTACATATGTACGCGTATAATCAACGAGTTATATATACAAAATTTTCGAGTTACTAACTTTAAATATAAGCTATATACGAATATATATAGACATATGCATGTGGTCTAATAAAAGGAGTGTAAATGTAACCACTTGATTTTTTTTTTGAATGAATGTGAAAATTATATTCAAAAAAAATACTGTATTATTTACTCCTAGTACCTAGTGCTTCTATTTTTTGAGAAATGTTTCTAAGGTTTAAATAATGAAGAACAAATTAAAGAATGTTCTAACTATTTATCCTTGAACCAAACCATGTGGCGAGTTCCTCTTCATATGCTCTGTTTCTTTGAAGGCAAATTGTGCCAAGTCTGTTTCTTATTGTCATGTCGATGAGGTGCTTTTCTAGCCTGATTGGTGGTGAAGAATCTGCTCCATATCTCCATTCTGTTTTTATTTTTGATGATTGTCTCAAATATTTTTATCATGTTACGATCAAATTCCAGTTCAAAAAAATGTTACGATCAAATTCTTAATTATTATTGATTCTCTATAGACAGATTAATTGTTTTAAAATATTTAAATTATAGATCTTATTAATTGTTATTGTCTATAGACAAATATTTAATTGTTGTGAAACAAGAAAATATAATCTGTATGTTTATGTATTATTCGTAAACATAAAGAGCTCTTTATATATAAGGAATTACACCGTCGTAGAATAATAGAAAGACTGGAGAAAAGGAAATACAAATATGTAAATAATACAAATCATAAACTAATAAAAAAAAAGGAAAGTAGGGTTGGCCGACTCTCTCTCTAGGCGCCGGCTCTCTCTCTCTCTCTCTCTCTCTCATGTATGGGCCGGTTATGGACATCCACAATATGATTTATAATACTCCCCCTTCGATGTCATAACCATACAGAGTTTGTAATACGCTTTAGATGTTGCATCATTAAAACCTTACCAGGAAAACCCAATGGGACAAAACCATGGTGAATGAAAAAGAGTACAACACGTATTACACCCCCTGTTCTGAACATCATTGAAGGTTTTTCAGTCTACGCATCCCTATCTGATGCGTGAGCTTCCTGAACGTCGAGGTAGGAAGTGACTTGGTAAATAGATCAGCTGAGTTGTCACTGGAACGCACTTGGACAACTTGGACCTCGCCGGTTTTCTGTAGTTCATGCGTGAAGAAGAACTTAGGCAAGATGTGCTTCGTCATGTCTCCTTTGATGTAGTCGTCCTTAAGCTGAGCAATGCATGCTGCATTGTCCTCATACATCACGGTTGGTGCGTCCTTGCCTTCGGACAGCCCACAATCAACTCGTACATGTTGGGTCATGGACCTCAACCAAACACACTCGCGGCTGGCCTCATGTATAACCAATATCTCCGAATGGTTTGAAGATGTGGCCGCGATTGTCTGCTTCATGGAATGCCATGATATGGCCGTTCCACCATGTGTGAAAACATAGCCTGTCTGTGATCGAGCATTGTGTGGATCCGAAAGATAACCTGCATCAGCAAAGCCAACTAAACCTTCTTTGTTTTGGTTAGTATAAAATAGATTCAATTCTTTCGTTCCTTGTAGGTAACGAAGAACATGTTTAATCCCGTTCTAGCGCCTTTGGGTCGGACAAGAGCTAAACCTAGATAGATTCACAGAAAAACATATATCTGGTCGTGTGTGACTAGCCAGATACATCAAAGCTCCTATGGCACTGAGATATGGCACTTCGGGACCTAGGAAGTAACTCGCCGAACACCACTGAAGCTCGTACCTCACCGATAACTGAAGCTCGTGCCTCTCCGATTTGGAATATACTCTCTCAGCTCTATTTCAAGCAAACCAATCGAAACTTTTCTGGTTTGTTTGTGATTTTTTTGCCATGTCTTTGTATCTTTTACTTGAGTTTTTTTTAATCATAGTTTGACTGTCATAGGTTTCGATTTTAGTTTATGTGAAGGATTTAGGCTTCTATCTTATCAAAGTTGCATACTTTTTTGATTGTTGGTTTGTGGTAACCGATCTCTTGTACCTGTTGTTGTTTCTCGTGACATTGAGGGAGAATGGATTCGTATTTGATTGGGTATTGACATCTATAAAGCATGTAAAGTATGTGGTTTGCATTTTTGTATGTCTTAGGTGATTTTGTTTGATTTATTTTCACTAGTATGTCTGTCTTTGGACTATTGTTTTATGATTAAAAGTAGCATGAATATTGATTGTTGTGATTGTATTTGTTTCCTTGTGCATTGTTCTCAGACACCTCGAGCTTTTCAAGTTTGTATAAGAACTTGTGACTTGATTTTCATGTCTTTCTTTTTAAAATTTATGTGTTTCTTTATCATAGTTTACGCTTGATATGTATCGACTTTAGTTGAGATAGTTAGTGTTAATGATTTAGATGTCTATGGTATCAAAGTTTAATTCTTTTGATGTTTTTGATCGTTAAGTAAAGTTTCATACTTTTTCTTGTTTGTCAACGCTTAAGTATTATGAACTTGTATTATGATGACTTTGTTTCATGAGTACTGACTGTGGTGATTGTATTTGTTTCATTGTTCACAGGTATGACAATGGATCAGTTGCCAAAAACCCTATTCAAAGAGGGAACGGAAACACAAGTTGAGAAGGTCAACAACACTTGTCGAACTTCCATACTTAAGAAGGTGGAGAAGTATGTTGAAGTAGAGTACAAGGAAGTGTTGGGTGATCCGCTATTTGCTCAGGTTATGGCCATTTATGTGCACAAGCTTAAGTATTCGGGGAGAGTGATCCACAGCTTCGTTTGTAAGCACCTTCTGACCACAAAGCGCCATGAGTTGTGGTTCCATTTTGCTAGGAGGGCTCTCAGATTTTCAATGCAAGAATTTCATGCGATCACTGGTCTGAAATATAAAGACGACGAGCTTGACTTGGATATTGATAACTGGAGAGGTGATAAAGGGTTTTGGAGTAAGTTGCTGCAGAGAAAAAGAAAAATTAGCCTACAACAAATCAGGAAGGTGCATCTGAAATCTTGTAATACATGGTCTCATGTTGATAGGCTGAGGATGGTGTATTTGTGTGAGATTGCTGGTCTGGTTATGGCGAAGGATGAGAGGGTGTGCATCCCACACAAGTACATCAAGCTGGTGATGGATTTCGATAATATGAGAAAATATATGTGGGGTCTTCACTCTTTTGATGCGCTTGTGACTTCCATTACCGAGGCTAAGGATAAAGTGAAGACGCAGAACAATTATGTCATAGATGGATTCTCGTATGCACTTCAAATTTGGTTGATGGAGGCTATTCCACACATCAGGTCTCTTTTGGGTAAGAAGCTTAGAGAAGGCGTCACTAGCATGAGATGCAGAAATTGGAAAGGATCTGGTAAGGTTTCCTATGAGGATATTATTAGCATTGAGTCTGATTTTGTATCTACTGTAAGTTCTGATTCCTTTAATTAATGTGATTGAATTTCATGATTCTTAATGTTTGTGTTTAACTTTTGTACTTTGTTTGTTTTGTAGGGAGTTGTGTTTCCATACATCTCTTCAACTAGAAATGGCAATATCATTGTTGATGCTGGGTTTGAACGAGACGATGAGATGAATGACGAAAAGGTCGATCTGATCATTGAGATGTACAGAAAGAAGTATGACTGGAGTAAGCATGTTTGGGGTTATCAGAAAACTGTACAACCATATACGTACATTTCTGAGGAAGATGGTTCAAAGGAAGAAGAGGCTGGAGAAACAAGTGACTGTGGAATGGAAGAAAAAATAGAAACCGCCCATGTGTCTCCTGCAAAGAAGAGAAAGAACCAGCATCAGGATATTGGAGCCGAGTCAAGGAAAAAGAGGTTACTTTGCCAAATATCAATCGACAAATACAGAGATCTTGAAGAGGGAATGAAGTCCTATATCCAGGGTATGTTTAAGTCTTCTTTTACTGCCTTAGGGCTTGAGGTACACGACTTAATTGAAGACCGGTTTACCAAATTAGAGCAGGCGATCCTTTCATCTCAGACTCAGGTTGGTGTTCCGGCTTATACTCAGACTCATGGTGTTGCTCCGGCTTATACTCATACTCCTGCTGCTGCTACGACATCTACTCAAGCTCATGGTGCTGCTCCAGCTTATACTCATACTTCTGCTACTGCTACGACATCTACTCAAGCTCCTGGGTTGGATTCTACTCTTGCTCTTACTACTACTCCGGCGTCTACTCACGCTAGTGCTCCTGCTCCTACTACTTCCCGCAGCCGAGCTTCTCGCAATAAAGCTCTGATTCCTTCTCACACTGGTGGTCCTGCAAATGTTGCTAAGACAAGGTCTCAGACAAAGGTAAACAAGAAATAGATCTTTTCTCATGTATTCGGTTACTGTTCTTGCGGTTTGTAATATTATTGTAAGGATGATGTTTTCTTAGATGTTTGTAATATTGATGTAAGGATGATGGTTTGTTTGCGGTTTGTAATTTTTTGAAGTAAGGATGATGTACTGAAATTTTATGTATTTGATGTTGTCATATATATGTTTTAAAAGTATTAATGTCATGTTTTGTGGTTTATAACCAGGATACAGAGTTGTCTGATGTGTTCGGCAGCTTATTTAACACTTTAGATGTCAATTTAAGGATCCAATAGCACTTACAAAAGACAATGGGCAACCTTACACAAGAGTCGCATGTTAACGGGTTTGATCCATCTCAAGAGAAGCAATCCAAAGAACCTTCTGCTTTCACTACGTCAATGATCTTCAACCGACCATTCTTGAATGATATAGATGATCCAAAAGTCCGTTACAAAGACAGCGACTACGAATTGGTTTTTGTTCCAGAAGACAAATTTTCCAAACTAAGTGAATGGATCCTCAAGCCCAAGTAAGTAATATTTGTATTGTTTTACTCTTTTTCTCAATTCTCCTCATAAACATCGTCACACTACTGCTTTCTCTTTACAGAGTACTTCAGATTGGGCCATCTAAATTTGATGAAGAGTTAGCTTCGCGTATAATAGGGCCTAATGAATGGTTGAAGAACTATGTGAGTTTAGCTTAGAATTGTTTTGCAGATTGAATTATGTTGTTGGTTCTCATTCCTAAAAAAATGTATTGTCTTTTTCACGACATGGACGCCATAATGTATTTGTTTCGGGAAAAAACTTCATTGCATCGGTGGAAGCCAAACCGAGTAGCATTTATGAACTATATGTTTAGTAATCAGATCATCACGGCCTACGGCAAGTTTGATGGGAACATGAGAGGGTAAAAAGTCGACAACAATCTTGTCGAGTATGGAAGACGTGAGCTTCCACATCATGGAAGTACAGGTTCAGTTTGGAGTGTTGATGTCGATCGTCTCTACATCCCTATTTGTGTTAACCAATTCCATTGGATCTCTATGTGCATCAATCTTGTGAACCGGACAGTTGAGGTCTTCGATTGTGGGGGTAAGAAGAACAACAGGACCATGGAAGATCCAAGAAGCCCAACACAAGATAGCGTTTGATCTTTGGGAAGCAGCAAATTATGAGGTCTTGCAGTATCGAATGTCCACATTTAAGCCTCCAAAGTGTGCTCCAGAGAAAACAGTAGAACTCTTTTGAGTTCATGATTGTTGTCTTTCATAGTTTTTGGTTTATCATTTCGATTCATGCACTACTGTTATTGTTTTGAAACTGATCTATTATTTCAGTTCATAATTATTGTTTATGTTTCGAAACTGATATATTAAGTGATTTAGGGTATAGGGTTTGAACCCTATCTAATTTATTTGAGTTCATGATTAATTGTTGTTGTTGGTTGTTATTATAATTTACATTTTAAATAACAAAGGGTTGAAACCCCTAAATTCTATATGGTTCAAACCCCCAAATTTGATGGTGAACCCCTAAATTCAATACGGTTCAAACCCCCAAATTCGACGGTGAACCCCTAAATTCGATGTGGTTCAAACACTATACCCAAAATCATGTTATAGGGTGTAGTATTTAACAAGAGTAAATAAGAATTCTGTGTTTAACAATTTACAATTTAGTATGTATCATGACGATTTTAATTGATTACTAAGATATGTTTTACAGATTAGTATTTTCAAATTTTATCTTCATATAGTTCTCAGATGTCGATTTTAGTGTATTAGAGTGTAGTATTTTAGCAGCCAATATAAGTGTTATAGAGTATAACCCATTTACGGTTTATCATAATGACTTCTCTTACTGTCTGAGCAAGTTCTAGTGATCGGTTGCTTGTTGTCTGAGTTTGATAGGTTCAGAATCTCTTAAGTTTGTAGTATTGTTTTCATTATGATCGACTAATATACACTCCATGGATTCTTGTTTACAATCGTTGGCTTTATAATCAGCTTCAGTTCACAATCTATTACTTATTGTTTGATTTCTGTGTTTCAAAGCTAGCTTCCATTTACCGTATAATGATTAAAGAGTAAAAGTTACAGAGAAACATGTATTGATCAGCTTCAGTTTACAACTTATTGTCAAATAGATAACATTGCAAAAATCAAGAAATGATTGCATAAAATCAAGTAAACCATATCCAAGAACAAAAAAAATCCAGAAACAAGAAAACCAAGCAAATCAAGTAACCAACACCATAATGAAAAACAAGAAAATCCAAAACAAAGACATGTCTAAATAGCTCTGTCACACGTAGCCCTGTTATGATACTCTTCGCCACATCGACTGCACATGCGCCTCTTTTTCTCTTGAGCTCTTTGCGATGAATGGAGCTTGTCTTCAACTGTCTGATACCTGCGTTTTCTTCTCCTTCCTGCTGCTTTTCTTGATTTAGGAGCTAGCACATTAGCATTCCGAACAGTATCTGGAACCACCCAACTATCCTCAGGAACACCTATTGGATTGATAGTTTCTTGATAAGCTGTTCTCCAAGAGGAAGTCGTGTACATGTCATCCGTTAGTGAGGATGGGGCTCGGCCAACTGTTAAACCAGATTGCGTGTCCAAATCAACCAGGCAATCGATTATATCTCCACGAACCAAAAAACGATGCTCGTTAACTGGCTGGACAAGAAATATTTTACCCTTGTTAATCCGTCAATCTATCTTTTTCTCGATGGCAATAGTTAATGGTTTTGTGTGCTTCCTGCTTCGTGTGTGTCGTTCTAAGAACCAACGGGTAAGCATTCCTCTGATGCTATCCAACAAAGGAATGACTGGATACTCTCTTGGTGAGCACAAACCAGAGTTTATTGATTCAGCCGGGTTTGTCGTCCTGATGTCGTACTTGTATCCTTGAAACTGACAGCGACCTGACTTTGTAACATCTGCATCTGTTAAATATTTTCTAATAGCTGGACTAATATTGCACACAGCTTGGAATCGGTTCTGAAAATCAACAACTCTATAAGCTTTAGAAGCTTTTGCAATCAATCAAACCACCCCCTTTTCTCTGTAATGTGTGACCACATTATTCAACAAATGGTAAATACAAATTCCATGTTGAGAAAGAGGATACACATTCTCAAGCGCCTTACAAAGTGAATTATTTCTGTTTGACACAAAAGCAAGAGCACGCTCGTCCGGAACAACAACCTTTAGTTGTCTGAAAAACCAATCCCATGAACGATCATTTTCTGAGTCCACAACCGCAAATGCAATAGGATAGAGTTTCCATCTAAAGCTGTCGTAACAAGTTATACCCCTTTGTATTTGCTCTTCAAAAATGTCCTATCAACAACAAGAACTTTTCGCATGGCTGTATGAAAACCTCGTACTGATTGCCCAAACGAAACGAAGTGAAATCTGACTTTACCATCAACATCGGTTTCATAAAAGGTGTGTGTTCCTAGATTAGCTTCTTTCAGCATGTGCAAGTATTTCAGAATTTTTCCAAAACTCTGCTCGGGAATGCCTCTAACCAGACTAATTGCATACTCACGAGCATCCCACACTAATGATTTAGATATCTCGCATCCATGTTCCATTCGCATAATATGTATGATATCATTAGCTTTGGGACCTTCTTTGACACCATCATACCTATGCATTATTAGACTCCCAATAGTTTTTGCAGAAGCTGTCCGACCACCATTATTCATACTTGACGCAACACATGTATGATCCACCACATATTTTTTGATGATGAAATATGTGGATCCTGAAAACCCCTCAGCACGAACACTCCACTTACACTTGTTGTCCACGCATCGGATGTACCAAAGTTTTCTATCTGAATTCACAACTTTGTAATCGAAGTTATTCTTCATTGCTGACATTTCCAATGCTGCTTTCAACTACGATTTGTTTTGAAATATTTCACCCCTCTTCACAACATACTTCAAAGAAAACCGATCACTTTTTCCCCTATTGTCTTCTTTTCCACTTAAGTCAACATCTTCATCTTCTTCTGAGGCGTTCGAGTTACATTCGTCTTCAACATCCTTGCTCGATTCAAATGAACTACCAATGCCATCTCGAGGTGAAAACGAGGAAGGCTCACCTCGCTCTCTGAAAAGCGAGTTAGATTGCTCCTTATCAAGCTCAATGTTGTTGATGTTTCCATTGACAGGTGAAATAGACACACACAACCTTGTAGAAGCTTTTCCACGTACATATGTAAGAAATTTTTTGACTTGCCGATCATTCTCAATGATAACTGGGGGACAGTCTATCGTACTGATTAACTCCATAGGTAAGTAGCTTAACTCAAGCTCGACATCGTTTTGGTCAATTCCAAAATCCTCAAAAGCCGTAGTCCTTAGATCTTCAAAGGAACTTGTAAATTCCACAACCAGTACTCTACCTCCTTTTTCCTTAATCAAAAGCAAATCCCCATCTTTTACAGGGATCAAATTTCCACACCCCACAAGAGGCATAGATATTCATGTTCTTCAACACGGGGTTCAAATTTTTGGGGTGGTTTCAAAATTAATCAAGAACTTGTGAAGAAGAAGAGAGATCACGGTTATTTAAAAAAAATAACTTTAGAAAACACGTAAAATTTGGAAAAATAAAGATTTACAGAATATTTTTCAACAGATTTTGGAGAGATTTAAGGAATATTTTCCAAAATATTACGAATTTGGCAGAACATGCATTCTGCTTCCAGTAGATTGTATATATGATGGTAGATACAACGGTAGAATGTATAATTCGGCATAGATAGGATATAGTATCTTAGTAGATAACGAAATATTACCATGGTAGATTATTAGTAACTGGCAGATTATGTAATTCCCAACCAGTATATATATAGGAAACAGTAGTTCATGAAATCTTTCGTGGTTCAGATCGTAAGCAAAACTGTAACCTTTTCTTTCTGCAGTAGTAGACAGGTTACCAAATCGTAGATTTTAAAATCTGTAAGCGCCAGATATCTATGTAGTTAACCGAAACTACGATCTACATATCCGTAGTTAGTAGATTTTGTTTTCTGCTATCCGTAGATCAAAATATGAAATTATGTTTCACTAATATTTAGTCAACCAAATTATTTTTCATATGATTGTTTCATATTTATGTACATTTTGAATAATTTTTCATATTTTTCTGACTCTTAAAATAATTGATATGAATTTTTGAAGTTGGCCAGGGGTATCTAAGTCCAAATCCGACCAAAAAAGGATTTATGGTAAATGGACAATGTAGTTGTTTTTCTGTGGTGTTTTGGCAATTTTTTCAATATTTAATCTCTATAGACAGATTAATTGTTATTGTCATATCTAGGGGTGGGCGTTCGGGTACCCGTTCGGGTTCTGGTCGGGTATTTTGGATTTTCGGGTATTTCTGTATAAGGATATAGAACCCGTTCGGGTATTTTTGTATTTCGGGTCGGGTTAAGGTATTTATAGTTCAGGTTCGGTTATTTCGGATCGGGTTCGGATATTTAGATTTTGAAATAAAAAAATACTTTTTTCATTGTTTTAAGTTTCTTGTATTTAAAAATATAATATTTACTTAACTGATTTTTTTATTTTTAATAGATTGAGTGATTGATAGATTTGGAGATAACATTGCAAAAATAAATAAACATTAATTTGGTCATTTTTAAAAAAAAAATGGATGTAACTTTTGTTAATACATAAGACAAAAAGCTTAACATATATTTTAAATGAGTATCAAATCATTTTATATGTACTTATATGTATATTATATGATTTTAAAGCATGTGTAACATCAATATAAATATTTTAAATAAAATAAAAGATTTAAATTAAAAATATAAGGTTATATATACTTATGTTCGGTTATTTTCGGGTATCCATTTGGGTTCGGATATTACCCGTTTGGGTTCGGATATCCAATCTCTCCTATATCAATATCCGTTCGGGTATTTTGCCACTTCGATTCAGATTTTGGTTCGAGTTTTTCGGATCGGGTTCGGGTGCAGCTTCGGGTATCGGGTAAAGTTCCCAGGCGTGGTCATGTCCATGAGGTGCTTTTCTAGCCTGATTAGTGGTGAAGAATCTGCTCCCTATCTCCATTTTGTTTTTATTTTTGATGATTGTCTCAAATATTTTTATCATGTTACGATCAAATTCTTAATTATTGTTGATTCTCTATAGACGGATTAATTGTTTTAAAATATTTAAATTATAGATCTTATTAATATATTGCATAATTTATCTCTTTAATTTAAAATAACAAAGATAAAAACACAATTATCTCAAATGAACATAAAATAGGTTTTTCACAAAACAATATCCAAAGAGAAAAATGACTAAAAGAGACTTCATTAAAGACGTAAAAGATCGTTCTACCATTACTTTGTAGTTATTTACCTAAATAATAAATAAATTTATTATTTTGAATAATTCGTTTTTAAAGTCGAACTTGTTTTCAATTTTTGCTTCTTAGATTTTTTCAAAATTTTATTTTGAAATCCAAAAATTCTTGTTGAAACTATTTTTTAAAAATTATTTTAAAGTTTTTGTATTTACTTCTTTATTTTTTAAAATCATAAACCACACAACCCTTCTCAAAACTCCACCCCTCAAATCTAAACCCTAAATGTATAAATATATATTTACCTATTTAATAAAATATTTTGATCATTTTGACCCTTAACGGCTATATTTGTGCTAAAAAAAATTTAAGGATCATCTTAGAAAATTTCTCTCCATAAAACTGAAACTTTATTTAATATATGCATATAAATGAAAAACTACACTTGCTATAAAAATGAAAACAAATTTTGAATGTTACATGATAGTCCATCCGTTTTTGCTATTAATGTTTTCTAGAGATTTTTTGTTCCAAATTAAATGAAGTTTAAATTTTTTAATATATTTTTAATCTCTTGATATAATCTTTTGTATTATGTAGCTTTTTATATTAGCATAATTGTAGTTAGGTTAAAAAAAATTGTTTAAAATGTAAAAAATAAATGCTTTGTTAATATATTTAAACAATCTTATAACCTCATCTAATAAAATATATTATAAAATGGAACTAATACTAAATTTACCAAAACAATATGTAGCTAAAATGTATTACCAATAATTTATTAATTATAAACATCTAAAATCAGTTTCGACTTCTAAAACTATTTGGGATGACTAAATACATCGGCGACCAATTTCCGAATAATTATTTAATTTTAATAAATAAAATATGTGGAAGCCTCCTTAGTCCAACGGTTTAACTAAGTGTTCATTAATGCTTATACACCAGGAGGTCTGAGATTCAAACCCCAGAAAACGCAAATTATGCAGCATGAAGAAAAATGGTTACAAAAGGTCTTCAACATGGTGCAAGAGCGTATCATCGAACATGGATTTCATAGGGCGGCTCGGAGCGATGCAGTCAGACATGCATTCTCATATGATGGTAGAATTGTCGGCTGTAGATTCGTCTATGTAATATTTCTCATCGTTGTAATAGCATAATTAACCAGACGTTAAAAAAAAATAAAAAAAAAATATAATATAATTAATTAGATCATGGCTGTGTTAAAAACAAATGGAACTATGAAATTCTGTTATACAATCCTTGTACACAAACACAAGTCTAATATGTCTTTTTTTAACAACTATTTTTATTTATTAATGAAAAGTACATACAATAACCAGAAATATATTGAAAAACATAATTAATCTGAAAGAACGAAAACATACAGAAAATAAAAACTGATGGTACTTCTCTAGAAAAGGCCGTATAACTTCAAACATATATATTAACCTTGTCATTTTGCTTCTGCATATTCACCGTTGATCCCATATGATTTCCATGTCCAACTATCATCCATAAGAAGAAACTGCGAACTTTGTATCGTAACATAATCACTGCAAATACCAAATCTTTTTGTTGTGTAATATTGGCCAGCTCCAAGTTTAGATCTAGAAATATCTTTTCACAAAGAACTCAATGTATTGGTTCTATTGAAAAGAATAAAATTGAAGTTGCCAATTCTAAACAACTATATATACAAACGTCGCCATACAGCAAAATTGAAGTTGCCAATTCTCAAACTGTTGTCTCGTCATCTTAAAATCATCATAGAGTTTTTCTGATGGATTATCTTCCATCAATAAAAGGAAGATGAAAGCACGATTAAGATAGTGTCTCACAAGTTTTGGAATAGATTTTTCCAAAATCTAATTCAAAAACTATAGAGACTAGCCATCGATCATGGTTATAAAGACCACGTCAGAGATAAAAGATAGGTAGGGGATGCGACCCGTGCAATATCTCACCCGGATCAAAGATTTAGCGTTTTCGATAGAAGATCAGAATAGATCTAGAATGATCTATTTACTAAAAGGAACAAAAGACATCTCCATAATCATCAATGGTGTGAGAATCAACCAAAGAAACAATGATGTATTCTTTATTGAACAATTTTTCAGTGAAGAAACAAAACGTAATAAGAAAAAATGGTTTGTACAGTATTGTTGGTGCAGACTCCCTCGCTCTTTATCTTCTTCCTCATCACTTAAGACTAGGCATTATGACACAAATGATAGAAAGCAATGAGAAAAAAGCATGAATTGGGGTAGAATAATGTAAACCTTTCCGATTGCAGAGAGAACAAAACGGTTTTTTAAGAATAATTAGGGTCCGATTGCCGGCGTTAGAACAACTGAAAGCCAAATTCTCTACGGCCATCATTCTAAAGCCAAAGCCTAAAACGAAAGTCCTTATCAATCAGATTTATAGTTTTTCAAATGATTTTTGGTTTTTGTTTTTGAAAAACTACTTTATTTGCCAATTAAGATTTTTAGTTTTTGTTTTTCAAATAACTACCCAATTCTATATTCTGTGTTTTTCAGATTTTGCGAAGTTCAACGATGATTTTTTTATTATGATTTTTGAATTTATCATTTTTATATTTTTTTGTAACTGGTCTTTCTTTTCATATTTATCTTATGTTTATGTCTCTTTCCCACTCTGGTAAGTTCCCTTCACCATCACATCACCAAATAAAAATTTTGTACTTTAATATAAAAATAAGTGATTATACATAAATATAACCATAGAATTATATGTGTAAAAATTATTTTAGAAAAAAAAATCATCAAATGTATGATATTCATTTTTTATTTATAGTCCTTAACTACTATACATTTGAGTCAAATATGAAAGGCATTCGAGATCAAATTAATATATATTTATATTGAACTTACAATAATTTTATTTTGTATTTACATTTTGTTTTAAAATAATTTTCGTAAATAAATTTATGTGTATTTTCAAGGCAGTGTTATTTTATTATTTTCAGAATAATATTTTAATATTAATAATATTTTTTATTTTATTATATTTAAAAGTAAAAACCAAAAACTAAAAATTATAATCTGAAAAAACCATTCATGTTTTTCAAAAACACCAAAATCTACTGCAAAATCAAAAACTAAAATCCAAAAACCAAAATTCAAAAACCAAAAACTAGAATTTAAAAATTAGGAAAACAATCATCACCTTGCAAGTCTAATATGCCTATTGTAGCATAAAACTTTTTCGTTTTTTTTTTGTAAAAAAGCATACAACTTTTGTTTTTCCACTTAACATTAAGACCTAAAGTTGAAAAAAAAACATCTATACTATTAAAATAGAAACATTCTGAAAAAATCTACTTAAACAAAGTTGTTGAACCTATTCAATATAATCTTAATATGTCTTTTATATTTACCTTAGTTAATCAAAATTATCAATACTAGATCCTTTCTCCGCGCTACGCGCGGATAATATATTTATATTTGTTACATTTATCATTTTTATTTGTATGTGAACTTTTTTTTATTAAATTATATATGACTAATTTTAAAATTTGATTTTTTAATATATTTTTAGTTTTGAGTAAGTATTTCTATTATATGTAACACAATTAACTCATAAAATATGTAAAATCAAGTCCGAGATTTTAGAGTTATGTAAAAAAAATATAATTATGTATAAAACATAAATTGTCTTAGTTTAAAAGATCGGAATCTCATCTCGAATAAATTCACGAAAATAAAAAGTACTCCAATAACCTACTTAAAATATAAAACCCTCCTTTCAATAAAAAGCGTACTTAATAATATATTTTTTACGTGTAATAGTTGAAAACTGACAATTGAATATCGATCGAGAATATTATTTTAATATATCTAATGGTAAATTATCAATTGTAATAAACAAATTTTGAATTTTGTAATATTACATGAATTAGAAATCTTTAAAATTTAAAGTCTATTTTGTTAACATAATATATTTTTTATCATTTATTATTTTGACGTTACAAAATATTGCTTTAGTTTTATTTGTATATTAATTTTTAATAATTTAGTTTCTTTTAAGTAATTTTAAAATTATCAAGAATCTAATATATTTAAAATTATTTATTTAAATATATCCAAATATGATGTCTCATTTTTATGTGTGTTTGCGTTGAGCATATTTAATTTGTAGTTTATATATTTAATAACACCTTGTTGCGTACCGTTCTATGGTTTTAATAAATGTGTTGTCATTTCATTTTTATTACTACTAACATGATTTTTCAGTGATCAGTGATAATATATTTTTAACGTTATGTATTATATTTTATCGTATATTTTTTAACTCTTCATGCTGCCATTTTTTTAGAATCATTTTAATTAGATAATAAGTTTAAAGATGTAAATAAAATTGTGTATGTTGTAAATTTAGACTTTTTAGTGTAATTAAGCACTATCAATTATGGAAATTATATTATGATTTTCTTTTACTAAATCTTTTTTTCTGTGAATATTTTTTGTTTTATTTTGTATTTTTACAATTTTATTGTTTTATTCTTTAATTGCAGATAATTGCTCTTTCCAATTTTTGATTCATATACTTTAAAAGTCTTTGGTTGATTTTTGTTTGTTTTCTTTCTCCAATTACAATGTACAGTTCGACCGTTTTTTTTTTTTTTGGGATCAAACTACTAAAATCATCAGATAGAAAAGCTTAAACTCCAAGAATGGAGTGAGTATTTATGCTAGAGAAAACTTATTTAACCACTAATGAGATATTATAATATTAGAAGGTATGGAAACTCTTCTATGTTGTCTTACGCTAGACATAATTAAGTTGTTGTCAATTGATTTTATATTTGTGATAACTGGAAATACATTTTTATGTCTTCCTTACATCATCGTTAATTGGTTTACGGTTCGATCATTTCTAATATATACTATGAGTAACATAATATTAGATGTTGGTTATCTCTTTCTAATTAGGAATGCACAGAATGAGAAAAATTCAATGTGAGACCACTTTACAATTGTATCCTCATATCTATATATATTTAGTTTATAGATTACTTTCATAATATTATAATATTACATCATCCTTAATTTTTTGATATGACAGCTCATGCGCGGAAATAATAAATTGTTTAATATTTATAATTTTATTATTTAAATATTTACTTTGTTTATAAGATATAAATTTTGTTATGAAAGCTAACTTATATATATGTATAAAGTGTAGGTTAAAGAATTTTAAAATAATTCAATGTTTGACTATATGACGCGTGGTCGTATATAAGGGTAACGAAGGTTATGTGGTTTGAATTACATATTTATAATTTGAGAAGAGTAATTATTAGATGTGACTCCTGTTTTTAGTAACTAATTAAATACAGTATTAAATATAATTAAATAATTAGTATTAAATAATAAATATTGTTTAGTCGGTGAGAAACATACACGACAGTGTATGGGCATATGTCGTTTTGAGCTCTTGTATAAAAGAAATTGTAGCCCTGGAATTCTGTTTTTGAGCTCTTGTATAATATAATCCGATTTAGATTTTTTTTTAAATAAAAGAAATTGTAGTTCTTCAACTCTGTTTTTCGTTTGAAGCCGCATCAGTATTAATAGTCATCTCGTATTGGTAGTGATAGTGATGACTGTGGATTGATCATGGTGTACCAGGCATGCTGTGCAAGGATTAGCTAGCAGAGGATTGTCTTTCAGTTGTGCCTCTTGTCTCTCACGAGCATCTGCAATAGCTTTGGCAAGCTCCTCTCTCTGTTGTATCAAACATGGGTTTTAACTTGCTCATCAAGAAAATTGTCTGAAAGTTTTTCTATTACGATACTGTAGGTATCATCATATTGTTATATTCACAAGGAAGACATCAATGGAAAATGAGGAAACAAACGTACAACAACAGAAACAGAATAGATAGACAACATGTGGAAAACTGAGCAACTCTCAGCTCAGAGTTGGTTAGACTTGCCGCACCAGATTCCGATACCATCACAGGGGCAGAAACTAACTTGAGGGCTCTGATACTTATCCAAGAACTCCAGTTTTGGAAAGTATAGTTCCCTCAGCTCCCTCCACTCCACTTTTAGCCTGGGAAGGAATTTCAGACGCAAAACCTTGACACTGCACTCTGTTGGCTTCTCAGGCACTGACTTCCCAAAGCCTGTAAGCTTGGTTCCTCCTTTGATGTAGAGTTTTTCCAACATACGTAGCTTACCAGGCTCAAGCAATGAGGGAAGTTCAGCATCAGGAAAACACTGCAGGTCCAGTTTCATTAACTTCTCTGGAAGGTGGCTTGGAACGGCTACCTTCTTTGGAGCCTTGTGAGGCTTTGGATCTGTAACTGGGATATTAGGAGGAAGCCGTGTCATCGACCTGATGAATTATTTTACTGCTCCAGAAGTAGATTCAGCTTTGTTGTGTTCATTAATACCTCCCCACGCCACTTTCAACTTCTCCAGATTGGAGAAGTCCTGAATATCCACAAACAGCTGAGAAACAGTGAATTCACCACCTTTGTTTATAGTAATGCTTAGCTTTCTCAGCTTCTTCAAGTGCTTCAGTTCAGCCAGTAGACACAACGTCTCCACATCAGTAGCATCACTAACCACAAAAACCTTTGAGAACCTCCAAGTTCCATCCATGACAACCTCTTTGGCATCCGGTATAACAACGTCATGGAGCTTGTTAAGGCACGGATCTCCTGCCTACAGATTAAAAAAACATAGACTAAATTAAAATTATACTATAAAATCCAAAAAAAAAGATTATATAAGTATTATCAACTAATTAAATTGACAATAGGTTAAGAGAAACACACGAATTACCTCATGCTTTCGAGAGCAGCCTTCTGCAGTTCAGGATTAGGGTCTTGAACCCTCTCAACATAGAGCTCCAGGTTCTGCTTCAGTTTCAAATCCTCTTCAGACTACAAATCACATCAGATGCCAAACATATCATATAGCAATCACTTTAGCAAGGCTTTCAAAGCCAACAAACAGCTTATCAGCTAAACCCTAAATCTCTACATTAGTGCAATATCTACAGCTTAATCGTAATCTCCACTAACTCTGATTATGAACTAACTCTTCCAGCCAAGCAAAGATTCAAAGAGAATGAGAAATCGAGCTTACCAGATCTTCCTCTTTCTTATCATCCTTCTTCTTGGGATCCTTAGAAGGAACCTTGGTCGTAGCTTCATCCCGCTTCGCACCATCACCAAAGCTGTTCGGATCTGGACCTGAAGCCATCTCAATCAATTGTGGAGGATGTATTGATTAATCATGTGGATCAGATCGTGAGATGGAAACGAAGAGGGGAAGAGCAAAGGGTTTCACGAATCATCTAGAAAATTGGGGGTTTGGAGAATTGAAAAAGGGAAACGTCGGATCTCTCCACTTTAGATCGTGAAAGGTGAAACGAAGAAGGCTAAGGGAAAAAAGAATGGGCTTCCTGGGCATTGACATTTACATTTTGTCTCAAAAAAAAACGAAGCCCATATTTTTAACTCGTGATGACGTGTCAAAAAGGGATCTCTTGATTGGTCGATTTTATTGTCTGACGTGGACGTCCTCTCTGATGCTCATATAACCCTTTTAATATAGTATAGATTGTTAAAAGGGAAACTCCAACTGTCATCACCCGATATTTTTGCATCTAACATATCCTTTTACACATCTCAATATTTTAAATGCATTAATATTCACTTCATTACGTAAGGAAAAAATCAAAACAAATTAATAATATGGAATATACATATTTTTGACCTTATATAACCAAATATATATATAAAAAAATCAAAATACTACCCATCGTGATGAAATTAGTTGGTAGGCTATTTTTAAAAAAATGTGTGTATGAATACGAAACATGTTCAAAGGTAGTATGCATATTTCCAATACAAACCAAATCCCTATACCATAAACCATATAGTATTTACTCATTTTACTCTCACCATTTTCATGTATTTTCTTGAATATATATGTATTTGTTTAACTACATATTTTCTAGAGATTTTTATCATATTTTCAGTATAAATCAAACCCTATACCCTAAACCATATTTCCTTAAAATTTTAAGCCATATATCCTAAACCCTATTTCATATATTTCTAAACTATAATCTGATTTCATATACATGTACTTCATATGACAAATCAAATAGTTTATTTAGTTTTATGTATTATTATAAAATATATAAAATGTCTAATAAATTTTTTAAAAGGTGTTATCAGATTTTTCTGGGTTTTTACCTGAACAAATCGAATATTTTATTTAGTTTTGTGTATTATTATAAAATACATGAGAACTTTAGTCAATTTAAAAAGTATTTTAATGTTTTCTGGGTTTTAATCTGGACAACATGTGTCGGTTCATATGTTTAATAGCGAGTTTTTGAATTTTATCTGATTTTTAATTAATAGGTTTTCATTAAATCCAAAATTGAAGGAAACATATCAATTGGTTTTTAATGTTTGGTTTTAGAAATTTGGGAACCGTTCATGTATTTAGAAAGTTTGGTTTGGTTTTAGTTGGATTATTTAGGTTTTGCTTTGGTTCGGTAGCGTAGTTTGAATCCGGCTAATATCTCAAAAATGGGTCCAGTTCTGTTCCGGTTTATCTGGCTTTCAAGTAATTTCAGGTTTGTAGATAAAAATTGCTAGATAATTTATATTTTCAGATTAAATATCGGGTAATTCGGTTTGTTCGAATAAAAATATCATATAATTTGGATAATTTTAAATATTTTGGATAAAAATTTGGGTTATTCAGCTTTACAGGTAATTTGGTTTATAAATAGTAATTTTAGGATATTTGGTTATTTAGAAATTAAATATAATTTATTATTTGTAGGTATATAATTTGTATTCTAAAATTCAGGCATCCATTTGATTTTCTATTCAGTTTCAGTTATTTGGCTCGCCAGATATAGAATCAACTCAGTTATTTATAAAATTCATTTTAATTTGGGTTTTGTGTGTTTTCAGTTTGATATGGTTCGGTTCAGGATTCCACATAAATGTGTCTAGAATTTTACACTATTTTATATAAAACTTTATATTAAAAAAATTATTTAATTTCGAAAACAAACCGCGCGGGTCAAATCTAGTCAAGAACTCGGAAATAAATTTGTTTCTCCATTGTGAGTTCGAGAAACTAATAACTGTTTTTCCTTTCCGTTAAAGTTAGAATTTTATTAAATCTTTTGTCAAAAAAAAAAAGTTAGAATTTTATTACTCAGCATGCGATGCCAAAATGTTGTTTATGCGAGAAATGTTAATTTAAATCGTGTAAAATAGTAACAGCCATTGAAAACCTGAAACGACAAAAATGTTGAATCCATTTTGCAACTGGTTTTTACGTTCGAAGTTAAATCGTTGGATCTTTGATAGAATTTGCTTATGTAATCAGGTTCCTATTTTTATCCCATTAAAGGTACTGTATTGTTAGTTTACAAAAAAAAAAAAAGGTACTGTATTGTGCCAGTGGTTATTAAATCTGTCCCGATTGTGTGATTGATGCGATGTTTAGTCAATTTTATTGTTCACAGTACAGTAATATGTGGTGGCTTTCGATTAATGTGATGCCATTTGTCATGAAAACACGGGCCACATTAAATGTCCTTGTAGGCAACATTCTATAACTATGATTGTGTTTTTCACCAAATTAGATAGCTTCATTATTTATCAAAAGATCACATCAACATTTCAAACCTTTGTATTTAACTTCTTAGTCGTTAGTTAAGTAATTTTTTTATTAGTAATCGTTCAAGTGTATAAAAGAGAACATTATAATTGTATGTGTAGGATACATTTTCAGGATCTATTAAACAAATCTAACACACGGCAAGCATATTCTACTTAAAGCAAACACCAAGAAAGACTTCATCAAAGAACTTGTGGGAATCCTTCACGACATCTATGAATTATCTTGTTGTTTTTTTATATATCTCCTTTAACTACATTTCTTGTAAGGACAACTATTTAGCAGACTCTCTTGCAAAGGAGGCACTTCATGCTTTTTCTTCAAGATGATTGTACTATTTACCTAGATAATATGTTTTGAAGTGTAATTACTGAAGTAACTAAATAGTTTTTTTTATTGAGAAATGTAATTAAATAGTTTATTAGCAAAATTTAGGCACAGCGTATGTCTTATTCAGTTTTGCGGTTGTACATGAGATTTCTCATATACAAGTTTAAGCGTGAAACAGAGGCCACGGTAAGTGGAGGATAAGATGAGTTGAGATGATCCATCGTTTTCAGTGAGAATAAACATTATCTTTTACGTACATATATAGGAGGGGGGCCGGGGGGAGGGGGGGGAACAGTAAACAAAAATAAGAGTACGCCGTAGGCCTGGAATTTCGGATATTCGGGTCGGTTCCGGGTAAGAACCATTCAGGTTCGGGTATTTCGGTTATTTAGAAATTGTATCCAATAGGTACATGGAAGACTTGCGGTTCGGTTTCGGATCGGTTCCGTCCGGTTCCGAGTCGGTTTGGGTTTTCGAAGAAAGTAACCATAATTAATTCGAAAAATTTGGGTCCTAACCGGTTCGGTTAAAAACATACCCGAAGTCTTATCCGAAACAATTGGGTACTGATCGGTTCGGTTAAAAAGTACCCGAAATCATAATAGTAACCGAAATAAAACCGATTCTCAAAGCAAACTCATTTGGTGAAATGTCAAAGTACTTGATGTCTTTAAACAAGAACACAATCCGAAAATGAAAATCAGAAAATAAAACAAAGGTTTCTCAAAGCAACAAGTTCACACCATAAATATAAAGTACTTGAACTCTTGAAGAGTTGAAGTCTTAAACAAGAACGACAAACATAAAATGAAAATGAGACAGTCACTCTCAGTCTCTCACTCATCCACACTCCACAGCCCACTCCTTATTCCACATTGCATCTAGCTTCAAACTCTATGAAAAAAACATAAGTCTATAAGTGTTCTAACTTCAAGTATCAAGATCATATACTAAAGAATTCAAAAGAGGTGAATCATACCTCTCATAAGATCATCTTATTGCTCCACATCTGAAAGTAGCTGCTCTATGGTATGAATGCCTTTCTCGTTTATATGAATCTCCCATTTCAACCATTACCTCCACCATAAAGTGTGTCAAGCAGCTCCTATAAAGGTCTAAGACTCTTCCACTAGTGCTAAATGCACTCTCTGATGCTACAGATGATGCTTGAACCGCAAGAATATCAGCAGCTATCTGAAACAGGATCGGGAACTTCACACTGTTTCTTCTCCACCATGATAAAACATCAAACTCGGTTCCAAGTCCAGTAACACCTTTTGTAGCCTCTACTTTCTCTCTCAAATACACTTCTAACTCATTACTAGAATCTTGTGTACATGTTTCTTGTACAAGCTCCTTGTAGAGATTATCCATTCTTTCATACCCGATACCATTGCCTATGACTTGACTCTGTAACACTGCACCACTTTCTTGTGACTATGATTGTGAAGATGATCCTCCTTGCGACTGTGAACCACCTGATCCTCCACCACTTGTGATGTATCAACTGTACTCATCATATAAGCGCTTCATGATATCCGTAATGGATTCAGAAAGCAGATTATAGTCGATGCTTTCTTTTCCATAGAGCTTCTCAAAGAAGAGGTTAGCAAAGTTCATCTTCTTTCTTGGGTCAAAAACAGTAACAACAATCAAAAGCTTATTCATCTTACAGCTCTTTGACTTAGTAGTCTCAAACTCAGATACTTCCGAAAATGGATTCCAGTACTTCCTTAGCTTCCCCATCATCGTCAAAGCTTTTAACCGTAGTGTTTCATCATCGCCTGGTGCAGAGCTTATCTTACTGACGTTCCTAGTGATGGTGACAATCTCATTGTAGATCTTGTGCGACGTAATGCCCTTTGTAGCTGAGAGCATCAAAGTTAAATTGTAAAATATGACAAGAAAGTGTACCAACCTCTCAGCTTCTTCCCAATCGGTTGTAGACGCCGGTTCAATCCTCTTTTTCCCACTTTCAAGCTCCATAAAGTAGTCAATGTATGGTTTGTCCTCAGCCTCCATCTTCTCGAATGCTGCCATGAATTTGATTGCTTGGTCTAGCATCAGATACGTCGAGTTCCATCTTGTCTTGACATCTAACGGAAGGCTTCCTCTAGTCATCTTACTTGTATCAACCTGAAACTCAAAAGACTTCAGTCTGTTGGTTGAAGACCTCACGTACTGAATACCATTCCGAATGGCAGTCACGCTATCATCAACCTCATTTAAACCTTCCTTGACAATCAGATTAAGAATATGTGTTGTACACCTAACGTGCAAGAATTCGCCATTCAAACCAATGCATCTTCTCCTTGGTTCATGAATTCTTCCTTGAACTTCTTCATAGCTGATGTGTTAGCCGTGGCATTATCAACTGTGATGCAGAAGACTCTTTTAATATCCCACTCTGCTAAACAATCCACAAGAACTCTCGCAGTTGTAGACCCTTTATGATCATCCACATTCTTGAATCCTATTATCATCTTTCTAAGCTTCCAGCTTGAATCAATAAAATGAGCAGTAATCACCATGTAACTAACCACAGTCTAGGGAGCAGTCCATATAATTGTTGTCAGAGAGAGTCTTTGCTTGTTCTGTCCAAGAACTTTCTTCATTTCTTCTTTCCTCGACGTATATATTGTTGCAATCTCCTTTGTGCATATTTTTCTACATACATGCGGATCTAACTGCACTTTGTTGCAGAAGTGTTTCCACGCCAAGCTTTCCACAAAGGCTAATGGCAACTCCGCTAAGACTATCATCTCATTGGTAGCATCTCAGAACACTTTCTCAGACACCTTGCTCAAACTCATGTTGCCTTCTTCATCTGTAGCTAACTGTGAATGGTCTTTGCACTTATTTGCAGCCTTCTATGCCATGAATGACCGACAGTTAGTGATATGCTTGTTGAGATTAGAGGTCCCAGACTTGGTTGGACAACTCATCTCTTTCTTGCATTAGCGGTATTTGCATTTGTTGTAGTTGGTTGGTAGCCTGTTGAAATGGTTCCAGACTAAAGACCTTGTCTTTTTTCTTGACCCTTCTGCAGAACCACCAGCTTTATCTCTCGTGGTCCTTTTTCGCGAACCCGTTGTTTGTACATCTTCTGAAGAAAAGTCTTCATCTATTGATGCATGATTCATTTCATCTTGTTGATGAGTTGGAGAATAATCCATCTACATACACAAGTTAACAACTATTAGAATAAGTAAATCGTGCTCAACATCAACTCATCAAGACATCAACAATATCAAAAATTCAAAATCATCAACGGTATAAAAAGACAAAAGTTATCTACGAATGACGAATCCATAATTAGTTTATCACAAATAAAGAATCAAAGATATCAAACATTCCTAATCGATATAACACAAAAAAAAAGAATCAAACAATCGAAAAGGAATCGTTGCTCACCTCCGAATGAATTCTCGGAGATGCAAACGGTGGAGAGAAAAGACGATCGAGATCGACTAATGGTTCCAGCTTTAAGGTTTATGATAACACCGGTTGCTATATTTGTATAGAGACCTTCATAATTCTCAATCGCTATAATGTAGAAGACGAATCAAAAAGCTAGGGTTCGTATTTTGGGAATTGGGGTTTTGTATCGAGTCGAGAAGCACGCGTAACAGATATGTTGTGAAACATTACTTCGGGTTATAGCGGGTATCCGATTAGGCTCGGGTAAAATCCGGATCTCACCCGTTACCCGTGAATTTTTATATTATTATTCATAGGTTAAATTTGCATGTACCGAAACCCAACCGAACCGGTCAAAATCGGATCAGATCCGGTTCGGGTAATCGGATGGGTCAAAGTCGCAGGCCTAGTACGCCAGATGTCAAGATCTGTGTGGTGAGAATAACTTCCATTGCAGGCAGATGCACCTGTGGCTGCGATTCGAGCCGCGTCAAATATCGCATGTTTATGTTCCGGGTCAATAACCGTTACTCCTTAATTTGACCAGAGTCTTTTTGGCTGGTTATTATAAGAACTAAATCTATGGTCTTTATCTAGGCGGTAACTAGTTTAATCATGTTTAGTCATACGATTAAGTCATCTCAACTTATTTGTAATAGTTAAAATTACTTTGATGTTTTGTATTTTATAATGACAGATTTAGTTATTTCACGTGTTTAATCTTCAAGCATACGTACATATTAAATTAAATTTCCCAATATACAAATAAAATTTGGTACAGACAAGTCAGATACAAATATGGAGCTAGGGATATTCGGTAGGTACAAGTTATACAAAACTTATTCAATAAATAAACAACTAAGATAAATTATCGTTTACCACGTGTCCATCCAGCTGTGATATTGCATAATTCATCTTCTGACTAAGAAACGTAAACGCATTACCACTTTCGGTCAATTAGGCAAAGCTTTTTGATCAAGGGTAAATCTAGTATATGTGTTAATTACTATGTTATGACACACATTGGGTGTAGATTAGTATTAGGGGTAGTATCTCCAAATCAAAGTATGACGCAGAAGCTTTTGTTCTGGTCAACTTTTGATTAATTTATATTTGGAACGGTTATTCCAAAGAGATTGCTGAAGCAACTTGGAGTTTCATGTGTTTATAACCGTTACTAAAACTTACCAGTTAGTTAGAAACTATCGTTAATATATATAACTAAAGTACGACCAAACAATAAAATTAATGACAGTGTAAAACGATAAATAAGTATAATATGTAACACCGGCTAAAGTATTGTGACCATTTGTTGTTGATAAACCGTCATCTTCAACTCCTAACGTTAGGCACGTTTACGATAGCTTTATGAAAAATATCCCACAACGCAACACCTTAGGAGAAAGCATCTTAAATAATGTTGGGATTTTAAAATTTTAATTAATTTATAGAGATATTAATTTACAAAAAGTTTTTTTTTAGATTTTTTTCTATTTTTGAATATTTTTTATTGATAAAATACGAAAATATTTGATTTTACCGTGTATAAATTATTTAAATTTTATAAATTTGACTTTTATATTATTTTATTATCTTATTTGGTGTATATTTTTTATGTTTCATAGAATTGTTACGTGGTTTTCGATATAATTTTACTAAATATTATCAAAATATTTTAAAATATTAAGAAAAATAGAAATATTTTCATTGTGAATATAAAACCAACAATATAATGTTTAGTTTGTACTTATTTAAAATATATATAAAAATAGATTATTAATTTATAATTTTAATGGGACTATATATTTACATGGAAATTTTAAAAATATTATTATTTTATTATTTTATCGATTTGTATCATATTTTACACCGGTCCGAACTGAAACCGACGAAATTTATTAATTTATAGAAATTATTAATTTATCGATTATTAATTTATAGAGGTTCTACTATATATATATATATATATATGAACATTTAGAAATACATAACTATCAAACATAATATAATATATAGTTTTCAAATTAGGAAAAAGGTAACATTGGCTATGTGAAGAAACTAACTAATGGCCATGTGTCGGGAGAGCCATAGATTGTAAAGTAGTTATAAATGATGAGAGAACGATGATGATCTCATCAATAGTCGTTGAGTTGGGGGTAGAATGGGGATTCAAGAAAAAAATGATTGAAAGTGGATTGGAAACGTAAGCATTCTGGCTTTTGCATCTTCTCTGTGTCGGGACAAGGCATGCATCAGAGTCATGCATCTTCTCTGTGATTTATCCATCTTCCAACTCTCTCTCTTTTTTTGTAACACATCCATCTTCCAACTCATATTTTTGTTTTCACGACTTTTACAGTTTTACTCGGTTGATGTTTAACGTCAAATATTTATATCATGAATGATATATTTGTAGTAGATCCTACACATTCTCTAGATTAGTTATTATAAGCTAGATGTAGCATAACATGTTACATGTGGCCTCATTAATTAAGAAAAATCATAAGTTAGTAACCTAGTTTCACTTAAATATTTACCTCCCCCCCCCCCCAACCTAGTTTCACTGAATGATCTATTCCGATATATAGTAAATTCAATGCTTTTTGTATTATTTTTGTAAATTAATTTATTCCTATTTACTAATGCCCACTATGCTCAAACTCCTATAAAAAGGAGAAACCACCTTGGCCATTATCTTCATTCCTCACTTTCAGCGCCAAACAGTCAATCAAAAACTTCTACAAAAAACTTACTAAACCAAACCAACCTGAGAGGTCTTCAAATGGGAACGGAGGACAACACATTCCCTCAAGGAGCGGAGGAGCCACACCGCCGCCACCATGCGGTGGAGGCTCCGGAACCTCAGCCGTTCTTGAAGTCACTTCAGTATTCAGTGAAGGAAACTCTGTTTCCAGACGATCCTTTCAGACAGTTCAAGAACCAGACGACATCAAGACAAGTTGTACTAGGCCTCAAATACTTCTTGCCAATATTGGAATGGGCTCCACTCTACAATTTCAAGCTCTTTAAATCAGATCTCATCGCTGGAATCACCATCGCTAGCCTCGCCATCCCTCAGGGCATCAGTTACGCTAAACTCGCTAACTTGCCTCCCATTCTTGGCCTTTGTAAGCGTTACATCCTTTATGTAGAGAACAATACGGTAGTAACAATATAACCTCACTTCCAGATATTTTTAAATTTGTCGCCAACTCAAATATATTAATCAAGAGAGAAAATGTTCCAACATCTAAACATATCAAACTGTTGTCTAGAGAACGAAATAATTATACAATGAAACTCTTTATTTTATTTTTTTGATTAAAATCAAAGGTCTAATTATTATTGTTGTTGTTGTCTGTTTTTGTTGCGGTTAGACTCGAGTTTTGTTCCACCATTGGTGTACGCTGTACTGGGGAGTTCAAAGGATTTGGCGGTGGGAACGGTGGCGGTTGGATCTTTGTTGACAGGTGCCATGCTGAGCAAAGAAGTTGACGCTGAGAAAGATCCTAAGCTCTACCTTCATCTTGCTTTCACTGCCACGTTTTTCGCAGGCGTTCTCGAAGCCTCCCTCGGCATTTTCAGGTTCATTTTAATGTATTTATATATGGTTTTACAGGAAACAAGCCTACCTGAATTTAGATTTGTGAGTTATACTTTGGATCCAAGCATGTGGACCAAAGATTCAGGCATTAAAAAATATCATACCAGATAGTTAACTTTTTTTTTGATCAACCAGATAGTAAATTTTTTTTTACCAATTAGCTTATACTCTTCTTTTATTTACCTTTTTGAAAGTAAACAATAGAATATAATAAATAATATAGAAAGCACTAAGCTACGAGTGAAATTTTTTCACTGCGAGTTACGTCACGTGAACTTGACATACTCCACAGGCAGTGGAATGATCGGTTTGATATATTATATATGTATATTGGTAGGTAGAATCTGTTGTTGATTCTCGACAAAAAAATATCTTAAAGCTGGGTAGAAAAGATTTAGAGGGCACTAAATGAAGCTGGCGAATTTGGTGATAATGATTTAAGCATGTTAAAAGTATATATATTAATGATACACATTTAAGGAAAAATAAACTTAAATGAATTTTGCAGGTTAGGGTTCATAGTGGATTTTCTATCGCATGCAACGATAGTGGGATTCATGGGAGGAGCAGCGACGGTGGTGAGTCTGCAACAGCTTAAGGGTATTTTTGGACTTAAACATTTCACAGAAGCCACTGACGTTATTTCTGTCATGCGTTCAGTCTTCTCTCAAACTCACCAGGTGTGTCTCTTTTCCGTTATTCCTTAAATTAAATTATTCACTAATACATCCAAAATATCATTCCCAATGACGATGATTATTCTCCTAGTTAAATTAATAAATGTATTTAGACAATAAACATGTGTGTTCTGTTTGTTTATTTGGTGTGTAGTGGAGATGGGAGAGTGGCGTTCTCGGCTGTTGTTTCCTTTTCTTCCTTCTTTCCACCAGATATTTCGTAAGAATATTTACTTTCGCATAATCTTTTTCTTTCACAGAATATAGTATTAAGACAAATTAAAATGATAAAGTGTAATTAATTACACAATAGAAACGTAATTAGTTAATGAGTTTTCTAATTTCCCTTTTCTTTCTGACACCACTCAATTAGCTAGCTAATGTGTTTAAATGACGTATTGATGATACAGAGCACGAAAAAACCAAAATTCTTTTGGGTAGCTGCGATGGCTCCTTTGACCTCAGTGATTCTTGGAAGCCTCTTGGTTTACTTCACTCACGCGGAGAGACATGGTGTTCAAGTGGTATTTTTTCAATCTCTCTATCTCACAATAAAAAAAATTAAATTCAACGAAAATCAAGTGTGTATATATTTCACTGAAAATCTACAAAGTTAGTATACATGCATTTCACCAAATCTAAAAAGGGAAATGTTAGGTAGAATATTGTGGTTAGAAAAGATACAACAAGCAAGAAGTTACAAGTTTTATAAATGATTGTGGGGAAAGAAGTGGGCTCAAGGGCATTTTTAATATCTTTATTTTGTCCTAAATGGAGAGAATGATAGAGTAAAATAAGGTGTATGATTGTGCAGATAGGGGACCTGAAGAAAGGGTTGAACCCACTCTCTGTGTCTGATCTTGTCTTCACTTCGCCTTACATGTCAACAGCTCTCAAAACTGGCCTCATCACTGGGATCATTGCTCTTGCAGTAAGTCACACTCCCAGTTACACCCTTTTATTCTCATTTTTCCAAACTGGGAAATACCGAATATACAGATTATTTATGGAACTAGAGACTAACGTTACAACAAATCCGAGAAACCTATATACAACTCATAGTGAGCAATTTTGAGACTGAATAATGAAAAATAAATATCAAAAAAGTATTAAGTAAAATTCATGTCTAAATGTAGGAAGGGATAGCTGTGGGAAGGAGCTTTGCCATGTTCAAGAACTACAACATAGACGGTAACAAAGAAATGATAGCGTTTGGAATGATGAACATCGTTGGTTCCTTCACATCTTGTTACCTCACAACTGGTACGTACACACACTCACATATATATGGCTTCTATATTGTCTCATTAACTTTTGTCTAATATGAAAACTAATTTTCTTTATTATCTATGACGTACCACACTAGGACCGTTTTCAAGATCGGCCGTGAACTTCAATGCGGGTTGCAAGACTGCCGTGTCCAACATAGTAATGGCCATTGCGGTTATGTTCACATTGCTCTTCCTCACGCCTTTTTTCTACTACACGCCCCTCGTCGTCCTCTCCTCCATCATCATGGTCGCAATGCTCGGACTCATCGACTATCAAGCTGCCATCCATCTTTGGAAGGTTGACAAATTCGATTTCCTCGTCTGCATGAGCGCCTACTTTGGGGTCGTGTTTGGTAGTGTCGAGATCGGACTTGTTGTCGCAGTAAGTGCCTACACTTCAGATTTTTTTTTGTTGTATATTTTTATAAGAAAATGTTTTTTGTATGCATTTTAAAATGTGATTTTTTTTTGTGACGAAGGTGGTAATATCGATAGCAAGGTTGTTGCTGTTCGTGTCGAGGCCGAGGACTGCGGTGAAAGGAAACATACCAAACACCATGATCTATAGGAACACTGACCAGTATCCTTACTCAAGAATTGTTCCTGGTCTTCTCATCCTGGAGATTGATGCTCCCATCTACTTTGCCAACGCTGGTTACTTGCGCGAGAGGTAACTTAAACCCTAATTCACATCACATGTATATATGTCAAAGATGGAGGATTGGTTATAAATTATGTCTTACTATTTATATATTTAACGGTAACAGAATCACAAGGTGGGTCGATGAAGAGGAAGATAGGATCAAAGCATCAGGAGGAAATAGTTTACAATATGTTATACTCGATATGTCTGGTAATTATTTTTCTTGACATTATATTGTGATGTCTTCCATGAAAGCTTACTTTCTGTGTTGGTTGAATAAAACAGCTGTTGGTAATATCGACACGAGTGGTATAAGCATGATGGAGGAAATTAAGAAAATCATGGACAGAAGAGAGTTAAAGGTAACGTAGTACGTCGTCCTATGTATAATAATAGTTCTTTAGAACATGTTACCAGTTGATTTCTTTTTTTCTTTTTTTTGAAAATTAGTTACCAGTTGATTTCTTCACGTTATTATTCTTTCTTATTCTCAGTTAGTATTGGCAAATCCAAAAGGAGAGGTCGTGAAGAAACTAACAAGATCCAAATTCATCGGTGAAAATTTGGGCAAAGAGTGGATGTTCTTAACAGTTGGAGAAGCCGTGGAAGCTTGTAGTTTCATGCTTCACACGTCAAAGACCGAACCGGCCTCCAAAGAAGAGCCTTGGAACAACGTTTAGCCGCTTATGTTTTTCATTCGTTTGAGACTGCTCGTGATCAAATAATAGTATAGTGTAACCGCATATAAAAGAAAAACGCATTATGTATAACATTGTTGTTGATAGTATGATTTCGATTTGTATTAGCTTGTTGAATTGGCCCATCTTAGATTTTAACTTTTGTCAACAACTGGCCCATCTTAATTAGCTTCCAAAAATATGTCCAAAACCAGCTCTTGAATAAAGTCTAGGCCCATATTAGAGCCGCACGTGACCTCTGTCGCATCCTTATCGTACCAAATTGATCCCATCATCCTTTTGGCGGCAACCGTTTCATCGCAACCGTTCAAATCAACAGCTTTCCTTCACTACTCTCATCTTACCGGCTATAGCAGGTAAACGCACCTGGGATTTACTTGGACTCTTCCTTTTTATTAACCGGGGGAAAGCCAATCCTAGGTGGAACAGGTAACCGGTAATAAACATCTCTCTGCTCTCTCCGATCGTCTTTACCTCTTTGATTCTTCCTCCAGCTTTCTCTCAGACAAACAGATCTTACATTCGTCTCAAAGGTACTGGCTTTTCTCTATAGTTAGATTGATTCTTCTGACAAAGTTGATTCTTTTCTCAGTTCCATGTTGAGTTTTTTGCGAAGAAATTGATTTGAGTTCATCATTGGTTCAGCAGTTTCCTTTCCGAGATGAAGACAGCAAAGGGGAAAGGTAAAGCTAAGACCACTAAGGAAGCCTTGAAGCCAGTTGATGACAGGTCAATCCATTACCTCTCTTCGAAACATGTTCTGTAATAATGGGTGTTGATAAAAGGGTTTGTCTTTCTTGCTGAATCGTACTGTAAAGTATCCTTCCGAACCTGTGTTTAGCTTTAGCTGTGTTTAAAGAGTGAAAAAATACATCATGATCGATGATGTTGTTGACTTTAGCATTGATCTCAAGTATAAAACTGAAAAAGCTTTGGATTTTGTTTTTGATATTTCAGAAGGGTGGGAAAGAGGAAGGCACCGGCTGAGAAGCCTAGCAAGCGGGAGAAGAAGGCCAAGAAGGACCCTAACAAACCCAAAAGAGCTCCTAGTGCCTTCTTTGTCTTCCTGTTAAGTACCGTTGGATGTTAAACTTCCTTCCTACTGGTTTTTGTTGTTGTTTCTGTTCTTAAGTTAACTGGGTTGTTTTCTTTGTTTCAGGGAAGATTTTAGGCAAACGTTTAAGAAAGAGAATCCAGATGTGAAGGCTGTCTCTGCTGTAAGTACATCATTATTTGGATGAAGACGTACGTCATAGTCTTATTACCTTGACTTTTCATTGTGAAGGTTGGGAAAGCTGGAGGGCAGAAATGGAAGTCAATGTCTCAGGCCGTAAGTGTTCTTCTTCAACTTTGAATTGCTTCTTGAACCAAAAAAGGGTCATTGACCATTAGTTTCACTTCTTCTTTGCTTTTTGAAGGAAAAAGCTCCATATGAAGAGCAAGCTGCAAAGAGGAAAGCTGAATACGAAAAGCAAATGGATGCATACAACAAAAGCCTGGTAAGCCCTATCTCATATATAAAAACTTTTACTTATGTGAATTCACTCTGATTTCCTCTTGCAAATTGGGGGGTGTAGGAGGAAGGGAGTGATGAATCTGAAAATTCTCTATCCGAAGTGAATGATGAAGATGAAGCTAGTGAGGAGGTAACAATTCCTATAAAAAAAAATGCAGTTTGTTCATGATCTTCTGTTGTTTGGTTGTGAGGTTTGTAGGTGTCTGAAGAATATGTTTTGGTTTATGTTTCTCTGCAGGAAGAGAAGGTGGAGAAGGGAAAGGCAGGTGAGGACGACGATGATGATGATGATGATGATGATGATGATGATGATGAAGAAGACGAGGAGGAAGAAGACTAAACTGGAGATAGAGATCAGAGTTTGGATCTTGAGCGTAACTGCAGGTCCAAAAGCAGATGTAAGTATTTTGTAATTTGTGTGGGTTGACGACAACTATAGATCGAAATGGTGTGTTGTGCTTCTTCTTTTTTTTCTTTTCCTAAGAAAGCCAAACAGTTCTTAGCGGTTCATGTAAGTTTATTTCAGCTTTCTATCCACGACGTACAGTGTACCAATATCTGCATTAGTGATCACCCCGAACCAAGACATGACTACAATGCATCTTTTGCTGAAGTCCGAATAATTTTGTCAAAACTTTGCTGAATATACAAATCGTTTCCCGAACATGAACTAGTAAAGTGAATAAAAATGAGATCAAATATGAAAATAGAACCATGATTAATCAACTAACAAAAACTGAATTCCTTAACTTTATGAGAGAACCAGCTTCTCTTTTATAGCTTTTATCAGAAACATGAAATGCAAACAAGAAAGCAAGAGAAACTAGACTTCTTTAAGAGATCAAAGAAACCAGTCTTCATCAAGCTACCTCCCTCATTCACTCGAGCTTATGGGTTCTCTCTGACAGTCTCTCTGGCTGACCAATCAATCAAATCACACTTTCTTTTTTTCATGGGAATAGTTACAGTTACTACTTACTCTGAGGAATCTGGTCAACGAAGAGACATGCAGCGATGATGACATAGCACAACAATAGAATAATGAGAAGTTCCATCCTAATAACCAAGCCCAATAAAAAACAAAACGATGATATTACTACAGTTTTGTGGTTTCTTTGTTTTCTATAAGATGAGTGTCAGTAAAGGTTTTGTGATACGATGATTGAACTTTTTGACTGCCTTGCAGGTCAATAACGTAGGGGGTTGCTGGTGATGTTTATGCCCTAACAAACGGGACCAAGGAAAGTAGGTACTAGGCAGCTTTCGTGTTGAATTTGAAAACAGCCTCATGATTGATTCATCGATGATCTCTTTCATTTTTTTTTAACGTTGACACTTACTTTTAGGTTATGAAACAAGTTTAAACTCATAATCCAAAACACTAATTATGGGTTTTAAGCAACTTATGTATCGAAATTATGTCAGCAAAACATACTTAGGAGTGATTCATATTAAAACATCATTTACCAGAAAGGTCGTTTTTCTTCTTCTACACATCAAACATTGATTCTCATGTCTTTAACCTTTCTACCACAACTCAGCCCACAAACCAATAAAGGACACAGATAGCATGAATCACCACAAATAAAGAAACGGATTAAAAAAACGAAAGATTTACAAACAAAAAAAAAAAGATTGAATTCTGAGTCCCAAGATGTTTGACTTATCTTGGCTTAATGCTTGACGTGGATGACGTAACGTGAGAGATGAACTCTAAAATAATCTAATGCAGCTGGCTTACTCACTTTGTTCACTATTCGTTGCCTAGGTTCAAAGATCCGTCCTTCATTAGCTTGATGCTTAGGCTATTGAATCTCCCTCTCGAGTAATGACGAGACGCCTTTCTCCAATCCGTTCCTGTTTTCATCATTGCCGCAAACTCTTCGTAGCTTATTCTCCCATCCTAATGTCAGTAATCCATGTATCAGGCATAATCAGAAGAAACATCATCTTTTAGCACTTACTATAGCTATAAAGGTGTTCTATTTAACGACATGATAAGTGAAACTCTCTACACAAAAGCATTTCCACCACATTCAACATATCATTCATTTTTGCTTTAGCTTATGGCCTGGGGACCGCTTACACAACAGACAAAAGGCCAGGAAAAAAAAGTGACTAAAGCTAAAACATGTTTTGTCCTCGCAGGCTTTAAGAACCTTTTGTAAAGCAAGTTCCCATTACCTATTTGCAAGTCTGTAAATTCAAATTTGTTTGATATCAAACAAATAGCGCAAAACTAGATTTAAAAAGTCAAAGTTTCCATCAAAACTTTGACTTCCTGATAGGCTTGCAAAGATCTTTTGAAAATGAGATGATGGCATGCATAGAAGATTCGAGACTTACCTTGTCCGTGTCAACTTCTTGGAATATATCATTGGCGACATCCACACAGTCATCCCCTCCATCTTCCTTTAAGGCCTCACAAAGCTCCTCGGGTAAAATGTACCCATTTCCATCCTTGTCAAAGTACGAGAATGCTTTGCGGAGATGCTCATCGTTTGCTACCTTTTGCAGGTGGAGAGAGACTGCAACAAACTCTCCATAGTCTAGTGTTCCTTTCCCTTTAGTATCCACCTATTTCATACAAATTTGAATAGCATATTTTAGTTAACTTGGATACTGTGTTAGGTGTCACAGCAAAAAATCAAAGAAACAATAAGCTTAATATAAATGCAGAATCATGCCAAAAAAGTTTGACTCTACTTGCGGTCAAGCAATCAATACTAAAAATAAATGCATGTGGAGATGTAGAAGGGAAAAGTATGTGCACCGCTTCAATAAGCATCTGCACTTCTGATTCAGCTAGCTGTGTACCAAAATCTCGAAGTCCAGCTTTCAACTCCTCGATGGTAACAATACCATCTTTATCAGTATCCATCTTGTTGAACATCTCTTTGATGTCTTCTACTTCTTGGGAAGATAAGAATTCGGCAATAACCTAGTTTGAATAAGGTAAGTAAGATAATTTTGTTCTAAGAAGCGACTCATGCAAATAACTAAAAGTGAGAGTTTTTCTGATTAACAAACCCTCAGGGCTTTTCTCTTGAATCTGTTCATCACTGAAAATTGCTTTAATCTGGACTTGACAACATCTCCAAGAGGGACATTTGGAGCTTTCTTGGCGTTTTGAATCCACGGGTGCTCTAAAAATGAGAAATGATATCAGAATTAGGAACAAGCATCAACAATCTTTTGGACAATCTCCAGGTCACTGAAGCTAGTAACAGGATGCAGAGAGTAACAGCATAGGCAAAGGTTGATTCTGTGTACCAAGCACTTGCTTTGCAGTCAGGCGGCGCTTTGGATCAGGCTCTAACATTTGTCTGACAAGACTCTTAGCAGTCTCCGAAATGTTTGGCCACGGTTCTCTCTTAAAATCAATTATCCCACGTAAAATAGCCTGAGCAACTCCCTGTTCCGACTCTGTAGTTGAAATAAACAAACATTAGCTGAAAGTAGGAATAAACTAGCTTGCTAGTACTATAAGAATCAATTAAGTAGTAGTTACTTTCTCATAGATGTGTACTATAAGAATAAAATAAAGTAAATGATCAGGAAGTGGAATAAAAAAAGAGAGGAAGATGTGAACAGACCTGCCCAGAATGGAGGAACTCCACAGAGCAGGATATAAAGAATGACTCCAGCACTCCAAATATCTATTTCTGGACCATAGCTCCGCTTTAGCACCTCAGGTGCCATGTAATATGGACTCCCAACTATCTCCGAGAACTTCTCACCTGAAAATATGTAAGCATTACAAAACTAAGAATCTGTTATAACAAATACGAGAAAGACACTGCAGAAAACAAATAAATAAACATAAGAAAATTAAACCAAATTGACCAGGTCCACGAGCAAAGAAAGGCGATTCAGATTAGAGTGAACTCGCATGCGCTGATGAACTCGCAAGCAACTCATATAGGAGTGATTCTAATGCTAGTGCTACCGAGTCATTCAAAGGCATATCAACAGCACTATTACACTAGACAAGTTGCATCTAAGGTAACTAACATTCAAGAACCACTAAAAAAAGAAGAAGCTCCCTCTATAACTCCGTATACAACTGTACTACCACTGATAATCAGTTCAAGCTTGTAGCTTGAAACTTTCAAAAGCTAGAGGACTGAAGAAACTCCACACCTGGCTTGAAGAAAATCGACAATCCAAAGTCAATAGCCTTAAGCGGCGAGTTCTCCTTCTTATTAGCAAACAAAAAGTTCTCCGGCTTCAAATCTCTATGAATCACCCCATGCTTGTGACACAACTGCACAACCTCAACGATCGTCTTCGTAACCCCCGCGGCAGCGCGCTCCGTGTAATGCCCCCTCGCCACAATCCGATCGAAAAGCTCGCCACCTTCACAAAGCTCCATCACCAAATGCACAGCGGCATCGTCCTCACAAGCCTCCTTGAGAGTAACGATACTCGAGCTCTTGGGCAGATGCTTCATAATCGCCACTTCCCTCTTCACGTCCTCGATATCCACGGCGGTCCTGAGCTTCCTCTTCGAGATCGACTTGCACGCGAGGAGGTCCCGCGTGGTTCTCTCGATGCAGAGGTAGGTGACGCCGAACTCGCCGCGTCCGAGCTCTCTGTCGAGCAAGTACCGGTCCTCGATGTTCTCCTTGGGGACGTCCGTGAGGACTCGAATCGGAGCTGATTTTTTGCCGTTGGTGGAGTCTTTACGAGGGTGATCGTGGCCGAAGTAGTTGGATTTTACGTCTTCTCTAGCTACAGCTGCGGGAGATCTGCAACAGTTCCCCATGAGTTTCCAAAATCTCTGGGAAGGTTTTAACTAGATTTGGGGTAATCTAGGGTTCCCACATTTTAGCATTTGGAGAGGAGGATCGTGACAATGGAGCTGTAGCTAGCTGGAGAGAACGCGATAGAGGGAGCCATAGATCAAAGTGAGAGAGAGATTGAGAGGTTTCTCTCCTTTTGATATTTTTTCTAATTTTTTTTCTTTATTTTTCAAGTCATATTTTTCCTCTGTTTGTAAAACTCAATCATGATGTGGTCTGCTTGCAAAAACCAAGTTTCTCTCTCGTCCTTTAGAGAGAGAAAACTCTCTCGGGACCCTCTTACCAAACTCCGATTCGAGATGTTTTATTGTTTTTTTGTTGTTTATAAAACTTTCGATCAATAGATCGAACTTTTGCTTCCGCTAGTCGGATATCTATCTTCGCTTTGGCGATTTCCATATTTCGCACGGCCAATCTTTTGTGGTGTTTTTCATTCTCAAATCGGATTTGATCTTCAAGGTTCTATATTGTTTTCCGATCTGGATTGATAGCAATAAAAATTTCGATCTCATCCTTTTGCTTGTTCTTAATGTTTCTTCTTGTTTGAAGAAAAGTTCGGAATCCTTGAGATCTTGGTTTTTGTTGGTTATGCTTAATCTTTGAATTAAGAGAGTCAAACTTCACTTAGCCGTTTAATTCTCGGGTTAGATGAGTGCAAGTTTCTCTGAAGATCAAAGATTAAGAAGAGTGGATTGTTCGATGGGTTTTGTAGAACGGGAGAAGTAGAGTTGAGGTCTGTTCAAGGCGTCTCAACAAATTCCTTGCTCTCTGGATCCAACGGAAAATTCTGGATTGAAAGACTGGTGATTATTCAGGATCTCACTGTCGATTCCGGCAACAAACCGCAAAAGGAACAAAGGAGTACAAGATTTAAGAGTCGTCGATCTCGCGGTGGTTGGATGGAAGAAGCTTTACCGGCGGTAACAGTTTCACTGGCGGTGGAGTGGAGACAACACAATTCATAAATGAAGGCCACGTAGCAGAGACTTCTCCTAGGGCTTACACGTATAACTCTTGTGTTGTATCATCCTTATCTTAGTTATGTGTGAGAGCTTTATCTTAACTTGTATTCTTTTTAAGTCCATGAAACCTAATGAAAAATAGTTGACAAAAAAAAAAAAAGATGTAGTCTGCTTGCTTTCTTTTGCTTTTTTAAAAAACTGTCTTTGCTTGTTTGGTAAATCAACACTTTTATATGGATTTAAATTTTTACAATAAAAGGAAATTAGGAATTATTTAACATCTAAATTCCCATTATTATTCGATATTAATTTATTGAGATATGTTAAACATAATTTTATTCTTATTGAACATAAAATTTTCATTGTTACAATCCTTTCTTTGATCGATAGATCGTTTGTACCTAATAATTAAATATGAGAGACTTTGAGAATTTATTAACTTTACAAAATGATCATATTCTTCAAATTTAGAAGTCTTGTAAGGCTTTATGTTCTGCACACAGATGACATATATACGGATGGTTTTACAGAAAATATTAGTATAACGCATGCATGTTATGTTTTAATTAGACCACATATACCCGGCCTAGCTAAGTGGGACGACATACTCTACTCTACACTAGACAGGCCCGGCTCAAAACCTTAATGGACCTTGTGCCATTAAAAAACAAAAAAAATCTCCTCGGTCAATGGTTGATTTTAAAAATTGGGCCTTGATTTTAGAAAACTTCGCAATTTAGGATCCTAAAGCAATAAATAAATTTTGGTGAAAAGGTGGGACCCTGTGCTTTTGCACTTTGGGCACTGCCCCAAAGCAAACACTAGCACTAGACCAATAAAATCTCAATATAGGGGTGGGCATTTTATCCGATATCCGATTCCATGCGAACCGATCCAAAAAATTCAAATCAAAATTCGAACCAAAGTAGTAAAATACCTGAACGAATATAGAATTATGAGAGATTGGATATCCGAAGCCGAAAAGATAATATCAAACCCGAATGGATATCCGAAGATAATCGAACATATGAATATTTGATTCTATATTTTTAATTTACTTCTCTAATTTTAAAAATATGTGCACATAGTTCAAAATCAGATAATATTCATATAATTATGGACAAAATCATTTGTTACTCATTTAAAATACACATCAAGCTCTTGTTTCTTACGTTAACAAAAGTTGCATCCAAAATTTTAAAATAACAACTAAATTAGTGTATTTTTATTCTTACAGTTTTATCTTCAAGCCTATTAATAGTTTAATCTATTAAAAACTAGAAAACTAGTTAAGTTAAAAACATATATTTTAAATACAAAAAAATAAACAATGAAAAATTTAATTTTTTTCCTTCGGAATCAAAATATCCGAGCCCGGTCCGAAATAACTGAACCCAAACTTAAAATACCTCAACTCGACCCGAAAAGTGGAATTATCCGAACGAGCCCTATACCTCTATACCGAAATATCTAAAAATCTGAAATACCTAATCTGAACTCGAACGGATATCCAAACGCCCACCCATGCCCAGTACACAATTCAAGTCCTTAGGTTAGCATGAATTAAATCAGTACCAAAGACACACACACACCTTTTCATCTCCAACGACCCTAGCTAAACCATAGTCCATAGACCCTTAAAGTTTCACGTGGAAATCGAAATGGTTGCTTTCGAGAGCTAACCAATGTCTATGTATCATATTTGGAAACCCACCAAGATGCATAGAGCTTTTTGCAACGACAACACATCTTATTATTTGGATGGATCACAAAAACATTGTGAAAACGTGACAAACGTGTATTTACTACATCTGAAGCGCCGATGATGCCGTTCGCGTTTGACCCAATGCTAACAAACTAAATCTCGAGATGTAGAGGTGCTGCATTCACGCCTAACTACCACAGCATACCTACTTAGCTTTGGCTAAACTGAAATGCGCTCACACATAGCACCAGGTACCTACAACATGATTAAAGAGAAGATCTACGAGATCAATTTCAAATGGCCATCTTTTTTTTTTCTTTATGTCCAAAAAATATCACATTCAACAAACTATCCGTTCATTGATTTGTTTATAAGAATTTATCTAAGAGTTCTATTCGTTTCAATTTTTGCAAAGAACCAATTCTATTACTAAATTAAATTTGATAATCTTGATACGATGAAATAAGGAATGTTTTCAACTTGTTATCGAGTGTGTTGACGAATCTCTTGCCCAACGTGCAACTTTTGAGATTATCAGCTCATCACTTTTGTGGGTAGTGTCACTGTCACACTAGCGAGTCCTCATAAATCCACTGATATTCATTGCTTCACCACGTCCGCAAGCTATTAGCTATCTACCCCAACTCTTTACATCATATTGTCTTTTGTTAATTTAAGAAGATACGTACACAACTGGTCAATGATAATTATCACAATTCTAAAAGAGTTTGGTAGTCAAACAACTAAAAAAGCAAGCCAGATCAAGCGGAACAAGTGCAGATCAAGCAGATCATGCAGAAGAGATGCAGATCAAGCAGAACAAGTTACTTTTGAAGTTATGAATGACAAAAGCAGTTCAAAGATGCAGATCATATATTTAAACAATAAAATTACACCAAAATATCAAAACACATAATAAAAAATATATAAACAAAGTTAAAATAATTTAATGATTTTTCCATAACATATCTGCAATATTGTCTCTAATGTTTGTCATACGATCTCCATCAGCCATATTTGTTGTCTCCATGTCATTTATATCACTTTCAGAATCTTCGTTGCTAGTATTTGTATGTCTCATTTCTTCAACGAAATCTTCATCAAAGTAATTTGAAATTCTGATAAAATTATGCAATCCCATTGTAGCAGTTACCACTCTTTTCTGGACTGCAATATCATATCTCGAAAAATCACTCAAAAACCTCAATTTCTTCTTCCAAACTCCAAATGTCCTTTCAATAACGGAACGTAGAGATGCATGACATCGATTAAACAGTTCTTGTTTATTCTTAAGAGGAGGACCATTGTTGAAATGAGACATGTGATACCTAATAACCCCATTCCGAGAAGATCTATAAGGAGCCAAAAAACCTTGCTTATTTGGATACTCATAATCAACTACATAATACTTGTCTCCTGGAGGCAAAGGAAAGTCAGAATCACCGTCTTGTGCCATCGTGAGAAATGTTGTATCGTGACATGATCTGGGTGCTCCATTCCAAACATATGTAAACAACATACTGAGATCACATATCGCCATGATGTTAAATGATGTCCTATCATGTCGATTCCAATACATTCCTTGTAGTTCAGGCTTCACTTTAACACATACATGAACTCCATCCATAGCTCCTACAAATCCACTAAAATATGGCCAATATCTTCTGTCCATTTGCAGCTTTTCAGGAATTCGAAGTAGTTTTCGTCTTGTTGGTGTCTTAACATAATCACAAGCAAGTAACTCTGTCGCCCTAAGAACTTCAAAAAAAATTCTATTCACTGTCTCTTGTGTCCATCCAAATCGTAATCCAACATCTCTTTGAACTTCATTGTGCCCACAAATTCGCAAAACATTGCCACACTCTCTTCAATGCTAACATTGAGAGTGGGATGTAAACCATATTTTGATTCCAATATGTCACATAAAGACCTGAAAACACCAAGAGACATTCGTAGTAACTGAAGACACGCAGCAGCATCTTCTTGTAGTCGGCGCCAAATATTTCTCCATCCTAAACCACCATCGGTTTGAAGTGGTCCTCTTTCAAAATAACGATTGTAATAACTCAATGATGGTTGAATTATTAACTCTTCAAATTGCTCATTTTCTAAATTACATAACTCAATTCTTTCATCGTGACTTAGACTGTGCGGATTTTGTGATCGCAACTGACATATACGAAAAGCCTGAAAATTTTAACCACAAAATAAAAACTAAATCAATAAAAAATATCATTAATCAAAAATACAATACATAACAGACATCACAAAAGAAATTGTGAAACAAAACATAACGACTACAAACAAAGCATGAATCTTATTAAGCTAGTTATCCGATGTGGAATCACTTTCTTGTGTTTCATTTAGATTTAGTCCTCGTTCAGTTCCCCATATATTGAATAATCCTCCTCGTCTTCGTGGACGTGATGCTTTACTTGTAGAAGCATAGTTCGTGAAACCAAATTCTGGTGATACTCCTCTGATAACATTCTCAGAAACAGGAACTTCCTTTTCATGTGTTGTAGTTTGTACTTCTGTTTCTAGGGAAAATCCATGTTGAACATTTCTCGGAGGAATATATTGTGGAGCATCTTGTGATGATCCCCATTGATGAGTGGTCGGTGATGAGCCCCATTGTGGAACAGCAGATGTTGGACCCCATTGTTGAGTACTTGGTGATGAACCTCATTGTTGAGTATTTTGAGGCGCACCCCATTGTGGAACATGTTGTGTACCCCACTGTAGAACATTTGGAGATGAACTCCATTGCGGAGCTCTTGGTGGTGTACTCCATTGTGGGGCATTTGGCGGTGTACCCCACTGCAGTGGATTTGAAGGTGAACTCTATTGCGGCGCATTTGGCGGTGTTCCCCATTGTTGAAAACCAGAATTCCATTGCCCACAAGTTGAACTACCAAACTTTTGCCCAGATTCTAACCGCTTTCCCACGAATTCGCTGTCCTGTATATATCCAGTAAGAGCTTGTAAGAACTTCAACTTATCTTCTATGGTTCTTTCAGCTCTATCAATGAAGTACTTGCGCCAAAATCGTTCTTCCTTTAATGCATGAATGCACGCCCAATAAAAATTGGTGTCATTTGGAAGCTCCATTGATTCGAATATCTTCACGGCAGTATCGAATTCATTGTATTCATCTTCGTCAAAAGAATTTGGACGTAGTTGGTGCAAACTTTGGTGCTGAAATTCTCTAAAGCCATTCATTGTATCTGTCAGGGTTATCTCGAATGATTGTTTCCTACGACTTCCTTGGGATCCACTTCTAGCAGAGCCCCGAGAGTTTCCTACACCTCTTTGTGAACTACTTCCCCGCCTTAGTCCACCTCGTTGTTGAACTCTGGACGTAGGAATTCGAAAAGGATCAACGGCAGGTGAAGAATTCTGGTGCAAATTCTCATGGGTGAACTGATTTCAAGGATGCATTTCATCATCAATATTTACGCGATAGACTTCTTCATTTTCTTGTGTCTCGGGAACCTCAGTGTGTTGCATATCACCACCATATGTTTCAGAGTACAAATGGTCTTCATCGTGATTTTGGCCATCATTCATCAACTCTTCTTTGGTGCAAAGAGTATTGAGACTGTGATTGGACGTCATATAATATGAAACATCGTTGCATCACATCCCAAAGCTCTGGCGGCTTTCGTTTAAATGATTTTACGATCCTATCTACCTGTTAATAAGATTATGTAATTTTTATCCTACAAATATTATAGCTATGTTATTTATTAATATATTTTGGGTGTAAGAAATATTGTATGTACATACTTCACGATCTTTCCACCATGAATCAGACGCGGATATCACAGATGTAATGGGATCAACCGAAATGCCCGTAGAATTTTTCATAAGATGCTTGTACTTCTTGTATTTTCTTTTTAGTTGATCAAGTTTTTCTTTGAAGAACCGGTAGTTTACGTTACAATTAAACGTTTGGTTGAACTTATCAACGAGAAACTCTCTACCAGCGGGTGTAGGATCTTTGAAACGGTAATCACCCATGGCAATTGCTCGATCGTACAACTCAATAAATACACTTTCTCGGTTAGGATTCCATCTAAAAATTTCTTCCCTCTAAATTTTTTTTTAAAAAAATTTAATCATTTTACTTTACTATTAACTATTCTACGACATTTAAAAATTTATTAACTACTTACCCGTGCCGACGTTTCTGTAGGTAAATTTACATCATCTTCATCGAAAAATGTTGTATTTTGTCGGCGATTTGACGTAATATCTACGGTTTAAAAATGACTAATATTATTTTCGTTGATTAAAAGTAATGAAATCTTTATTATTTGGTTGATTAAAAAAAATATAAATAGATAATGACGAGAAATGGATCTTTTTATCATTCCATTGACACATTAATTTAAATTAAAGTTTTGTCCTCATTCGATTGTTAGTTTATCTCGAGCATGTATTTTCTCTTTTAAGGTATTTAAGTTTTTTTTCTTGTCAACAAGCTTAATATTATTAAGTTCATAAGGCCATATCAACACGTTTATTGTTTTCAAACTAATACTTGAATAAATATATAAATTCAGTTGAATTATAAAAACTATTAATAATATGTGTCTATATCATCATAGATGATTAATACTTTAACGTTTGATTCTATTATTTTTAGTATTCTTCAGTGTTTTGAAAAGAAAGATACAACACTGTTCAATAAAATATATATACTATCCCTTTAGAAAAAACAACAAATATACATACATAATAACTAAACCATAACTATTTCCATTTCTAGCATTTATATTAAAGAGTATACTAAGTTGCTATTAGAAGTTCAAAAAGCAAAAAAATTGAAAATATTTCAAGAATACCATAATACTTGGTTAAGATCTTTTGCATCATTTTTCCTTAAGCCATTAGAAAGGTAGAGTTTGTGAATGTTCAAAAAAAAAAGGTAAAGCTTGTGATGTTAATTGTTTTGGATTCAACTAAGATTTAAAATAAAATAATATTTGTGAATCATATAAAATTCGAATTTAAATTATGTTTATGAAGGTTTTTGAATTTCAAAAATATTTTGTATCTTTTATAAAACAAAAAACGTTTCAAGATATTTTTATTATTAAATATAATATATTATTGTATAGTTTGTCACAACAGTTTTATTTTCATTTTAATGGGTTTTGTTTCATCTAATATCTCAAAGTTTAGTATTACGTATACTACATACTAAATTATTGGCACAATAATCCTGAACAAAATAGACAAAGTAGACAATACCATTTTAACTACTAATTGATGTTTAATAATAATGTATAAACTAAAAGAGATTGTTACCTTTTTTGACAGAAGTGTTCTTGATGTAGAGGAACAGTGGGGAAAAATATGGATCACTTTAATGACAACATAAAAAAAAAAGATGTTATTTACAGATGAAAATAAAGTATTTTAGTTAATTTAATAAATTACAAAACATGCTAACTGAAAAATTTGACGTACAACTATAAAAATATTTATACAATATCTACCTCTTACTATTTTAATTATTATCTGATGTTCTATCAAGTCTAAAAATAATTTATAGTGGACACATTAATTTAAATATAAACTAAAGAAGAGTGTTAGCCCTAATGTAAACAAAAAAAAAAATATTAGAGGAGAGTTTTACCTATTTGATAATGGTGTCGTGATTGTACTGAGAATAATGAAAACATATGTTGTTATTTATAGATGTAAAATAAAAGTTTTCAGTTAATTTAATAAATCGAAAAAGAAAGTATTGGATTAGAAAAAGAAGCAATCGTTGACCAGCTCCAAAAAAAAGAGTGAACTGCAGAACATGCAGGAGACCTGCATTTTAGCAGAAAAAGACAAAAAAAAAACTGTATTCATGCACTTGTACTGATTTTTAAGTTTGGAGTATAAAAAATCGTGATTAACAATTAAATATCTAAAAAAAAGCAGTTGCAGATGGTCTGCATCTCTCCTGTTTTTCCATTCACACTCTTATAGCGGCACACATGGTAGATATGGATGTATGAATCAATGATTTTTTAGAAAAAGTATACATACCTTTTTCTGTTTTATCAATATAAAAAAGTAGAGTTTGATGAGTTTTGTTAAATTAAAGTGTATTGGGCTCATCGTTTCCTTGTCATGAAGTCTATGGTATAAGGGAAAGAGAAAGCGTAGCGTGATGGGCCATTTGTATATATAAACTCACGTATGCTACAAAAACAAGGTTTCAACTAGATACTGCATATGAATTTTCAATTTTTAATTATTTATTTTATTAAATAATATATTTATAAAATTCATTCATATTATATTTATTAAGAAAATATTTTTTTTTTACATTTTAAACTATCTATTTTTTTACGAATGTGTGATATCATATAAAAAAATATTAAAAATGAGTATACATAGTTAATTAGATAATTGTAAAAACATCAATTTTTTTTTCGTTTGCGATATCACATAAATAATGATCCGCCCAGTTAACAAAAATCATGATTTTTTTTATATGTAATTTTTTTTTTATTTTTACCATTTCCTTAAAACTATATTAAATTTTACATATTTTAATTAGAATATTTTTAATATCTTTACCTTTTTATTTGAAATGCAACTCAATATTTTTTTAAAAATTATAACAGAATATTTAAAAAATATTTTTAGAATTTGTTTGAAAAATATGAAAATTACATTTTAAATTAAAATTATCCTAAAATATGATAAATTTTGATGTAAACGAAAAACTCAAATTATGTCAAAAATAATTATATTCAATGATAATAACAATTTAAATTGATTATTTTTTAAAAAAATACATTTACAAATATAAAATCAAAATATTATAATTAAATAATAAAAAATATAAATAAAAACCATATATTTAGCAAATGACAACTGAGTTATATTATGCTAAAATTTTATTTCTAACAATTTAGCAAATGACAAATGAGTTATGAGCAAATAATACCATATAATTTTTTAAAACATAGTCATTCTTAAATATCTTTTGAATAAATAAATATTTTTTAATTTAATCAACTGAAAATAATATCCGTACAATTGTGTGAGTCAAATTCTAGTTTTATTGATGCATGTTATATATTAGTGCTGTATGTTTTAGGTAACATTTTAATGATACACGTTTTTTAAAATCTCCATTATTAAAATTACTCACGTAAGGATAACTCATGAGTTTTTTTTGTTGATTAAATGACATTATGTCCAAATTTATTTAAGGATATTTCATTAAGGTAACCGAAAAAGACAAACAATAAAATAAGAAATTTAAATTCATTTAAGCATATTTCATTAATGTAACTGAAAAGACAAGTAATAAATTAGACAGTTTTATTCGTTTTAGGATATTTCATAAATGCAACTGAAAAAAACAAGCAAAAAAATAAGGAGTTTAATTAATGAAGTAAGAACATTTTCAAATGGATACTTCTGTTTTAATAATATAAATGCACTCTCATCTGTCCTATAGCATTTCTAATCTTATTATTTTCATGTGGTCCCCCATCAACTTGGCAATAAAGTTGAATTTGTGTTTTTTTTTTGTAACAAGGCTTTAATATTTAATGCATGAAAAGAAAAAAATTACAGTATTAAATTTGTTAAAAAGAATCTAAGTTAACGATTTATTTAACATAGATGATATCATATGAAACACCTAACAAGTTGAATATATTTATGTAATGGCAAAAAAAAAACAGATTGCCCAACAAAAAATGATTGTCTGCATAAATCCAAAGAACAATACTTCCTTCAAAAACAAACAAACAACAACACTTCAATCTAAATGTATTTAGCTTATCCTAAAAGTAAAAGGTGATATTGTTAAGTAAAGATATGACTATATATTATTGTATTGTGTTTTGGTGACTTATAAAAGAGCTGTATATATACATGAGAGTTAGAACTATCTAAACTACAAATAGAACTATCTAAATCTAATGATGTATATCTAAAATCATTTGATCTCTGTCACAATATAATTTATATAATATTTTTGGGCAAATCTCCAAAATAGCACATTTCTAAGTTTATATCACAAAAATAGCACTCAAAAACTAAAATGACCAAAATAACACCTTTCTAAGTTTATCCTTTGACAATTTTAATTTTTTTTATTTTTCAAAATTTGAAATCTTATCCCCAAAACCTCATTTCTCAACTCTAAACCCTAAACCCTAAACCTTAAACCCTAAACTCTAAACCCTAAACCCTAAACCCTAAACTCTAAACCCTAAACCCTAGACCCTAAATCCTAAACTCCACCATTTAACTCTAAACCCTAAGTTTGTGACTTTTGATAAAATATTAAGTGCTATTTTTGTGACTTTTGACCTTGAATGCTAGTTTGGGAACAAAAACTTGATTTAATGCTATTTTTGTCTTTTTTTTCAATATTCTTTGGTTTGAGTTTTATAGGCTTCATTAACTTCGCTTCGAATTTCAACTGTGTGTAACAGTCGGTTTCTAAGGTATAATTTGCTGCCAACATGTCTCTAATAGATATAACTCCAGTCGATAAACCATATGTGCCGCCTCATTGATAGAACAATTCAAAATTTCATTCAAACCGTATCATATCAAGATTCCCCTTATATATGTATATGAGCTCCATAATCGACTGACGTGAATCCTCCAGTTAAATGTCGAAGTGATAAAGCTAACTATTTTTTATCTTTGATTCTCTTACAGACTAGTTTGAAAGCTTCCGTAATCAGTCTATTCAAGCGATAACGACAAACGAATTGCAATAACGTGTTCATTGATGTTGAAATAAACAATGAACGTGAACGACTCATCTTGTCGAGCTTTTGATATCGTTTTGTGGCTAAAACTTTTAAGCATTTCAGTATATTGTTTATAAATACTGTTGTCACTGGGGACCGTTGTCATTGTCATAAAAAAAAAAGTCGGTGCTTGTACCTAACTATGTTTTTTTTATAACAATCTATTCTCTTGAAAAGATTCATGTAACCAAACCAATAGTTTATAATCAATATAATTTCCATGTGTTACTTCATCAAAAATACAGAAACGTCTATTTATTGATGTGTTTCAGATATATATTTACGGTTTTTTGGTTTAAAACCAAACAAACCAAAAACTTACGGTATATAAACCGAACAAAACCAAAGTAAATATAGTTTTAATATGGAAGCTATTTTTTTATAAACTGAAATACCGAGAAACAAAAAAAAAACAAAACTGAACCGATATCAGGATTAAACACATCTAACTTTACATAACATATGTAACCGTTGTTGTGATACAGAGCATTTTACGTATTTAAAAAAGATTTAAAAACAAAAAAAAAACCAACTACTATAAAGATTATTTTTGGGCTTTCGTATAGCATTACGAAATCCTGGACTTAACAACCAAACCATTCTTAGGAAATACAATAACAAGATCCAAAGCCCCCATTATTCGTAGATTCGATAATTGAATTCTATATTAATCCCACTAATTGTGATTCCTACTAAAATTTAATCTAAAAAACATAAAAAATTATGCCCAAAACAATAAAAAGAACCAAAAAAAAAATTCGTAAAAAAACACAGACACTAAAATGTAATTCACTACCCATTTGCTGTATAATATCAACACAATTATAAGTTACAAAATATACGTCAATATATTACACGTAAAGCATATTCCGCGTGTAACGCGTACCGACCCTAGTATAGTAATATTGTTAAGAGCGCTTATTTTTTCTAAAATGTTAAATAGTTTAATATTCTAAATTAATTTTAATTTATTGGAAACTGCTAGTTTTATTATATAGTTTTTAATAAATGATTGAGTTATTTTTAATTTATATGATACTTTTATAAAATATATGTTTTAGTTTTTGTTCTTGTTCTATTCACTTAAACATTATAAACAAAAGATGTATTGGGGGTAGATTATGTTAATTTTCTTTGAAAAATGTATGAGGAAAAAACTTGGGTTATATAGAAATAAATAATCTAAAACAAGTAACAGGAGGAGGCGATAAGTAAAAGAATAGCCTTTCGACGAAAAAAAAAAAAAAACAGGAGGAGGCGATAACTTCTATGAAAAAATGATAAAATATCTTATCTCGATAAAGTTTCTAAATACAGTAAGCTCCACGTAACCGGGTCTGATCCTGGATCAAAACTCGTGATTGTTATATTAATTCCACCTTTTATCTCGTCGTCTCCTACTTTTCGTTCCTATCTCGAACCCAAAGAAACGTTTTCCATCGCAATCGTCGCCACCATGACTGTGCTGTCATCTAGAGATCGAGGTTCGTTTATCGTCTCTTTTCTCTAATGGTTTTGCATGTTTCGTTCTCCTGATTCAGCTATTCTTTTGCTTGCTGCTTTGATCTTTTGTTATCTCTTCCTGTTTCATTTCTGGAGAATCGGATGAGTTTTCATTCGTCGATCACCGAATTTGTGTGTTTTTGATTCCGAGAATTTCGTAGACTGCTTTCATTTGTAGATCATCCAAAGGGACTCATGGTTGCGTAGAGTTGTGGAATCAGAAGTGTATAGGAAATGAAATCTTATTTGAGGTTTTTGATTTTGGAATTGGATTGGTAGATGAGGCTGAGAAGAAGGTGAAGAGTTCGTATTTCGATTTGCCGGCTATGGACGTATCCGTTGCATTTCCTCAAGCAACCCCAGCTTCTAAGTTCCCACCTTGCAGTAAGTACTTTTTATTTCAGAGATTATGTATGTTTTGTTGTGCTTTTGCTTCAATCTGTGTGTTTCCTATACTTGATTACAGCTTCAGACTATTACCATTTCAATGAACTGTTGACTCCGGAGGAGCAGGCTGTGCGGAAGAGAGTGAGGGAGTTCATGGAGAAAGAAGTTGCTCCCATTATGACAGAGGTGTGTCTCTCTTCTTCATGTTTGTTTGTTTACTTTGATAATATTATTGCGTGACGTCATATCCTTCTTTCTTTGATTTTTACTCATCATCAGTACTGGGAGAAGGCAGAGTTTCCATTCCATATCATTCCAAAGCTTGGAGCTTTAGGTGTTGTTGGTGGCTCTATTAAGGTTAGTTGAAATGCTTTCTTTCTGTTTCTTTTTTTTTGTATATGTGGATGGAAGATTCGTTTTTTTTTTAAATTTGGTCTGGCTACTTAGGGTTATGGCTGTCCTGGCCTCTCCATCACAGCCAACGCCATTGCAACAGCAGAGATATCTAGAGTTGATGCAAGCTGTGGGACTTTTAATTTGGTGCATACCTCTTTGGGCATGCTCACTATTGGTAAAGATGTCCTTAGCTTGTGATAAACAGATTGGTATGGTTTGCATAAGCTTAATTTCTTATGAACTTTTTTCCAAGAACAGCACTTTGTGGATCAGAAGCACAGAAGCACAAGTATTTGCCTTCTTTGGCTCAGATGAAAACTGTGACTTGTTGGGTGAGTGCGTGGTTCTTGAACTTAGAAGATTTGCATCATCTCTTGTATAAGTGTTTGCGTTATGTAAACTTGATGCTGATACCATTACATATATTTGGACATGTATAAAGGCTTTGACAGAACCTGACAATGGAAGTGATGCAAGTGCTCTACAAACAACTGCCACAAAGGTGTTTTACTGTTTCCTTCACTTGTATCCTCTTCTGCGGTTACCAGAATATTGACTTGTTTCAATTGTCTATTTCATCAGGTCGAAGGAGGTTGGGTACTTACGGGACAAAAGCGTTGGATCGGTAACAGCACCTTTGCAGATCTGTTGATCATCCTTGCTAGGAATACGACAACTAACCAAGTGAATGGGTATGTCAGATTCTTGGTTTACTAGATATCTCAAATTTTATATCTTAAGGTTGGAGGTCGTTTCTCAAAAATGAAGTTAATAAGGTGGATCTGTGACTGGATGCACTAGGGAATTAAATTTTATATGGACCATAATCAATAACATACTGGGCTGTTGTGTAAATGTTCACTACTGAGCTACCGTCTTGCAGATTCATAGTCAAGAAAGATGCGCCTGGCTTAACGGTTACTAAGATCCCAAATAAAATAGGTTTACGTATTGTTCAAAATGGAGATATTCTACTACAGAATGTCTTTGTTCCTGATGAGGAGCGGTTACCTGGACTAAATTCTTTTCAAGACACAAGCAAGGTACTGTTGTGATGAATACACATGATCCAGAAATGGTCTTCAATATTTTATCACAAACAAAACGTCATAGCTTCCTATTTTCTCCGTGATATTGAACTGTTTTTCTGTGCTTCACTTGAATAGGTCCTTGCTGTCTCACGTGTAATGGTGGCCTGGCAACCAATTGGTGTATCAATGGGAGTCTACGACATGTGTCACAGGTATTACCGGAGAAGCATTCATTTTGTAACATTGTATGAGCATTCATTTTGTTACTTACCAAAAAAACATTTCCATGGAATGCCTATTTTTTGAAGGTATCTAAAGGAGAGGAAACAGTTTGGAGCACCGTTGGCTGCATTCCAGATAAACCAACAGAAGCTTGTGAAGATGCTGGGTAATGTTCAAGCGATGTTTCTGATGGGTTGGCGCCTCTGCAAGTTATATGAGTCGGGTCAGATGACTCCTGGTCAAGCCAGTTTAGGAAAGGTATAACAACCAATCCTTTTTTTTGCTTACAGATCATTTAGTTTCCTCCTTGCTAATTAATTATTTGATACACACTCACTGAGCTATGCTATGAGCTTGAGTAAGTGGAGGAATCAAACATTAGCTCAGTAGTGAACATTTACTGATGATCATTTGTATAATATAAACCAATCATGTGCTTTCACTAGGCATGGATTTCATCAAAGGCAAGGGAAACTGCTTCGTTAGGCCGAGAATTACTCGGTGGAAATGGAATTGTAGGAGATTTTCTGGTGGCAAAGGTGCGCTAAATCTTTCATATTTGTTGATGAAAAATGTTCAGTGAGTTTAAGCTCTAAAATGTGGAAAAATATTGCAGGCTTTCTGTGACCTTGAACCCATTTATACATATGAAGGGACTTACGATATAAACACCTTAGTGACGGCGAGGGAAGTAACAGGGATTGCGAGTTTCAAACCTGCTGCTTCACGGAGCCGTAGCCGTCTTTAAGGTTGTGCAGTGTTTGTTGTTATTCTGTCTGTGAGTTTACTTTGGTAATGTACCGTGGAGAACAAAGTTCGTCAAATAAACTTGACCTCTAAAGGGACATGTACAAACCATAATTGCAGTTTGGATTCGTGCTGTATTTGTCTCCTCACATTAAATTAACTCAAGGAATAATACTAAATTATGTTTTAAAATGTCCATTGAATGGGTTTGCGACGTACTTGTCAGGACACTCAAGAAGCTCAAACTCATTGCCTTGATATCAAAGACTTCGAAAATAAAATATCCAAATTAAAAGAAAAAAATTTGACTACTACCCACACGCGTCCTCGTCCGTACTAATGGGCTTCTCATACGACATGGGCCTAAAATATCTATTATATGTCCGTTTTAGTTCAACACGATCACCCAATAGAATCTCCCCACGTGGCTGTAAGGCAAACGAAACGAGGCCGCCAAAACCCGTGACGTAGACTCTTATCGCCGGTAAGCTACAACCACTGATTTCCCCGAAACAGCAAAGCGTCCAAAAACTCATACTACTCCTTCTCCGGCTTACTGCCACCGTAGACGATTCTCTCCGCCCGCCGCTTCTATGACTTCCATTCTCCACTCCGTCTCCTCCATCCTCCCCTCCCGAGTTAACTCCGCCGAACGTCTAGGAGTTCTGTCCCTCCGAAATCCCGTCGAGTTCACTCGTCGACGCCACGGTTGGTCCACGTCGGGCTTCGAATCTTCTGGTACATTCCGTTTCCTTAATTGGATGCTGAGCTTTTGTTCCTGCGATTTCTAATTGATTTTGTTACATAGGGCGGAGATTGGTTGTGCGTGCTGCGGAGACTGATACTGATAAAGGTTTGTGTAGCTCTTTTGAATTTTTCATTTTCATTTTCTCTTAACTTTTTCGTTAAGTTTAATGATTTTGAATTTCCACGGCAGTTAAATCTCAGGTACCGGAAAAGGCACCAGGCGGTGGTGGTGGTTCGAGCATTAACCAGCTTCTTGGTATCAAAGGAGCCGCTCAAGAGACTGTAATCTTCTCCGATTATTTTCTTTAATCTATTTTTCTCCAATGCATATGAAATTAAGTTTGGATGTATCATCTTTAAATAGAAATGAGAAAAAATCGTCATAGTTGTACATAGTGTGATGTTGACTTGCATAGTGTTAGGTGTTGAGTTGGTAACTACCAAAAACATCACATTTTAGGTGGAAATTATGTGAGAATGCTGCTGCATGTTAAGTTATCTTTTCACTTATATGTGTGTTCAGAATAAATGGAAGATTCGTCTACAGCTTACAAAGCCAGTCACTTGGCCTCCATTAGTTTGGGGAGTTGTCTGTGGTGCTGCTGCTTCAGGTAACATATGAACATCTTTGAAGATGAATAAAACACTGTCTTCTTATGTTTTTTTTTTTTTACAATCTTTTTGACGTCTTCACCACATTATTCTTCCTTCATTATTTGTTTCTTCTGGTAGGGAACTTCCACTGGACTCCAGAGGATGTTGCTAAGTCGATTCTTTGCATGTTGATGTCTGGCCCGTGTCTTACTGGCTATACACAGGTCTGGTTTTGGTAGAACAAAAAGCTGAGTTGTTCTTATGCTAATACAACCTAACAAGTGTCCTTTTCTAGACAATCAACGACTGGTATGATCGAGATATTGATGCGATTAACGAGCCGTATCGTCCAATTCCATCTGGAGCAATATCAGAGCAAGAGGTACTGATATAGAACATTTTCAGCTTTTAAAAACATTAGTTTGTTTGATAATCATTTCTCCTTCTTGTTTGCAACTCAGGTTATTACACAAGTCTGGGTGCTGTTACTGGGAGGTCTTGGAATTGCTGGAACTTTAGATGTGTGGGTAAGTTGGTGGTTTTTATGTATGTAGTGCAGTTAAAAGTGCACATCAGAATGACTAAACCTTCCTTTTTCAGGCCGGGCATACAACTCCTACTTTGTTCTATCTTGCTTTGGGAGGATCCTTGCTCTCTTATATATACTCTGCTCCACCTTTGAAGGTATGTTCTACACCTAAGTTCAATTGTTGTAGTGTCAAGACATTTTGTGTCTGTATTTGGATTTAGAACTTATCAATACATGAACTGGTCTCTTTGCAGCTAAAACAAAATGGATGGGTTGGAAATTTTGCACTTGGAGCAAGCTATATCAGTTTGCCATGGTAAGAAAATATAGCGCATCAATATTTACCGTGTTCTCATCTCATTGATTCTTTTTTTTTTTGTGTGGTCATTTGATTGATAGGTGGGCTGGACAAGCATTGTTTGGCACTCTTACACCAGACGTCGTCGTTCTAACACTCTTGTACAGCATAGCTGGGGTACTCTTCTTGGGACCTTTTTATGATGCTTTTGTGCTATCTTTAACAGCCTGATTTTGCTTCATGTAACTGTGTAATACTGCAGTTGGGAATAGCCATTGTTAATGACTTCAAAAGTGTTGAAGGAGACAGAGCAATGGGCCTTCAGTCTCTCCCTGTAGCTTTTGGCACTGAAGCTGCAAAATGGATATGCGTTGGTGCTATAGACGTTACTCAGCTCTCAGTTGCCGGTATGTAGAATTTCGTTCAGCTGTGGCTTCTATATACTTGATCTTATCAACTAGATATTTTATACCGGTTAAAAACACAGTCCAATGAAGCTGAAGGAATATCCTTGGTTTCTAGGGATCGCAGATAAATGAGCTAATAATTCTGTATCTGGTTGCAGGATATCTATTAGCATCTGGCAAACCTTATTACGCGTTGGCGCTGCTTGCTTTGATTATTCCACAGATTGTGTTCCAGGTAAAGACATATTACAGTATCATATCCAAACTAGCTACTACACGTTCTTGTCACTCGTCTGACTATTACACTCTTGTTGAAACTGCAGTTTAAATACTTTCTCAAGGACCCTGTCAAATACGACGTCAAGTATCAGGTAAGTCATCATCTAGTGCGCATAGTAATAAAACTCAGATTGGTGACATGTAGAGTTTGTTTTATTTTGAAATATCTAAAGAACTTGAAAGCTGATAGGTCTTTTGATGATAATACGCTGCTTGATTACTACAGGCTAGCGCACAGCCGTTCTTGGTGCTTGGTATATTCGTGACGGCATTAGCATCAAGTCACTAGTGGAGTTTTGGCCACAAAGTAAATGCGCTATATTGCGAACCATAAATTTGGTTAAAGTGGTGGCATCGACTAGTCTTAAGACGCTGTAAAATATAATGTATGTACCAACCATCACTAGAAACAAGTCAACTCTGGTTGTATCAAGGCTATGTAAGTGCTTCCGCGGCAATGCGTTTCTTTGTGTCTTCTACGATTCGGATTTTTCAATCTTCAAACCACATTTCAAACCACGACCGCATATAAACCTCAAAAAACTTCAAGACCGGTGCAACTCTGCCGCAAGTAACTTATAACTTATTATATCCACGCACACATAGACTCGAAAGAAAGTAAAGTAGAAGAGTTAGTATTCAACTTTACTCTTTAGTGGGCTGGTCTACGTACATGTTAAGTGACCACAACCCTTTCATTCGGCCCCTCCTAGACTCAAAAGACAGTAACGCGAGGTCGCAATTCAGAAACGTATAAACAAAAAGAGGGGGACTTACACCCAAAACGGCGTCGTTAACAAGAGATGACATAACAAACAAGCGCAACCCTAGTGCTATTTGAGCCACCACCCACCTTCATTGCGCTTCTCGCCAATTTCATTTTACCCAAAATCACACCTCTCTCTCTCTAAACCCTAACCTTTTCCTTCCTGTTTCAATCCTCGAGAGCCGCTAAAGATGAGTTCAGACGATGAGAGAGACGAGAAGGAGCTGGATCTCACCTCCCCTGAAGTCGTCACCAAGTACAAGAGCGCCGCTGAGATCGTCAACAGTAAGAACGCATACTCTCTCTCTCTTTCGGTCAGGTTACTCACGGTTTTTTTATTTGGAAATTGAAGAGGCGTTGCAGGTGGTCTTAGCTGAATGCAAGCCAAAAGCTAAGATTGTCGATATCTGCGAGAAGGGAGACGCCTTTATCAATGAGTTAGTATTTATTTTCATAGTCTTTTTAAGATGTCATTACTCTCATATGTGTGTGTGTTTTTTCTATGTGAAAAAAAAAAAGGCAAGCAGGGAGCATGTACAAGAATGTCAAGAAGAAGATTGATCGAGGCGTCGCTTTTCCCACGTGTGTTTCCGTTAACAACACTGTTGGTCATTTCTCTCCCCTCGCCAGCGACGAGACTGTGTTGGAAGAGGGTGATATGGTCAAAATGTAAGTTTTGTCTCTATCCCTTTTAGATGTTTCTCTGCGAATCAACTGTTTTATGTCTGTTTGCTGTTTTTGCTTTGTCCATTTACAGTGATATGGGATGTCATATTGATGGGTTCATTGCTCTTGTTGCCCACACACATGTTATCCAAGAAGGGCCCGTTACTGGACGCAAAGCTGATGTTATTGCAGCTGCTAATACTGCCGCTGAAGTTGCCTTGAGGCTCGTACGTCCTGGGAAGAAGGTAACCAGTAGTTATCTATATGGTGCTACTCTTACATGAAAGTTTGAAACTATAAGCTGGTTGTTGGTTTTTTAAATGATTGATAACGTTTTGCAAACCCCCAGATGATGAAACTCTTATTTTTGGCTATGGATATTTTGTCATAGTTACTCTGATGGGAACCTTTTTTTTAATTCTAGTTTTTAGTAGGTTTAGTGATAGCAACTTTTCTCAACACATCTTACTGTTTTTGTTTTCTTTTTCACTCGTGTTTCTAGAATAAGATATTGGTTTTGCTGAGTCTGGTTAGTTTTCTCATTTACATTTCCCCAAGGATGAATATTTACTAAGAATGCTATGGATTCACATCCACATGAGGCTTTTATGTCATAGTTACTCTGATATTGGGATTAGTAAAAATCCACATGAGGCTCTTATGTCGTAGTTACTCTGATATTGGGATTAGTAAAATGTTACTGCCTTTGAGTTTGGTTGTTTCTTATTTATTCCTACAACGCGCTGCAAGCAAGACAATTGAATATATATTTTTTTATATTCTTGTGGCAGAACCATGCTGTCACTGAAGCTATTCAGAAGGTGGCTGAAGCTTATGACTGCAAAATTGTGGAAGGGGTTATCTCCCACCAGATGAAACAGAACGTGATAGATGCAAGCAAGAGTTTCCTAAGTGTATCCACTCCAGAAACAAGAGTCGATGATGCTGAGTTTGAAGAGAATGAAGTCTATGCAATAGATATTGTGGCAAGCACTGGTGATGGCAAGGTAAATTTGCTTTTTGTTGATTACATCTTGCTGACCAATTTGCAAAGCTTCTTCAGTTGCCATAGTTCTCATACACTTTCAATTTGCAGCCAAAGCTTTTAGACGAGAAGCAAACAACTGTTTACAAGAAGGATGCAGCTGTTAACTATCAGTTGAAGATGAAGGCCTCCAGATTCATAATCAGCGAGATTAAAGAGAAGTTCCCCCATATGCCATTCACTGCAAGGTGTCTTTTGTACTTTGTTAAGCCGTTTATATCTTTTTAATATAATTGCAGCTTTTTAATGTTGTTTGAGTGTATACGATCAATACAGGTCACTTGAGGAGAAGAGGGCACGTCTTGGACTTGTGGAGTGTGTGAACCATGGTCATCTACAGCCATATCCTGTTCTCTACGAGAAGCCTGGTAAGGATGATAAAAGGTTTTGCTCCATTAAATACTTACAACGTGATAAATCTTGGCAACGTGACTCATGGTGTATTTTGTTTCTTCAACAGGTGATTTTGTTGCCCAGATTAAATTCACAGTTTTGCTGATGCCAAATGGATCAGACAGGATCACTTCACATACTCTTCAAGAGATTCAACCTACGAAGACCATCGATGACCCTGAGATCAAAGGGTGGTTAGCCTTGGGTATCAAGAAGAAGAAGGGTGGTGGAAAGAAGAAGAAAGGTATGAAACTAAGAACATAAATTTTGCAGACTCAATGAAATCAACATTACTTGATGGTTGAGATAAAAAAAAGATTCATGACGGCTTATGATTGTGTTTTTGCAGCAGCGAAGAAGGCAGGAGAGGCCTCAACTGAGGCTGAGCCAGTGGAAGCAAGTAGCACTGCTCAAGAATGAAGGAGATCTATCTCTCTTTTGTTTCTTTCGTAAGAATTTTGGGAAGTTTCAGGTCTTTGTAATGTTTGAGTTTCGGAGAGTTTCTTCGTAGAGAAAAAAAAAACAGAGCAGGACAATACTTGATCAATTTGTGTCCTTTTGCACAAAACCCATGTCTGAATGTTCATCATCATTGTTCTGGTCGACTTAGGTCATGACCGTGCCAATCTCAGTCTCGAATCAAAGATTCCTAGGGATTTCAGTTATAGTTTAGCGTAGCCAACAAAGTAGATCTAATTCATTTAGGTTTAAGTTGGCAACAAGTCACCCAGCTTTACATTAATATTGAACTGATTGTACCTGATGCCTCTTTATTTGCAAGTTTGCATATAAGTAACTAACATTATTCCTACGGCCGTTATTGATTCGTTTGGTAGTTGGCTAGTTCAATAAAAGGCCCAACTAAATCATAAATCATACCAATTTATACCAAATCAAACCAAAATTATGTATGAATTAAAAGAACTAACTGAATTAACCGAAAACCAAATTTAACAAAGATTATCTGAATTTTGAAGAAAATTAAATCATAATCTAACCGAAAACTAAAACTAATGAAAAAATAAATTACTTGAACCAAACAACTGGGCTGTGCTTATGTTAACCAAATATATCAAATATTGGTCAAAATAAGTCGATACAAGCAACCCTCTAAACCACGCAGAGGTTTCGTGACGTGGACCATAGTCAGTGGCGGCCACTTTCTCCATAAACCTCACGAACTTTCTCGGAATCTGATTCCCCCACGAGAACATGGCGGCCAGATTCATGCTCCGTCGGAGTTCTCAGATCCTCCGATCTGCTCAAAGACATCCTCAAATCTTCGAATCTCCGCCGACGATCCTCCACTCGTTGACCACCGCCTCACCAGATCTCTCGCGACTCTCTTCCCACACCCTCCTCCGATCTCTCTCCACCCTCCGCCGCGGCCCAGCCCGCCCCAAGAAGATCGACATAGGAGCGAAAGCGCGCCAGATGCAGAACCGCCGCCTATGGACCTACGCGCTAACGTTCAGCTGCATCGCGGGCTTCGTGGTGATCGTCCTCAACCAGTTCCAAGACCAGCTCGTCTTCTACCTAACCCCCTCCGACGCCATGGAGAAATTCGCGGCGAATCCGACGAAGAACAAGTTCAGGCTCGGGGGCCTGGTCCTCGAAGGCAGCGTGGCTCAGCCCGCGGCGTCTCAGGAGATGGAGTTCGTGATCACCGATCTGATTACGGATATTCTGGTGAGGTACAAAGGCTCCTTGCCTGATCTGTTCAGGGAAGGCCACTCTGTTGTGGTTGAAGGTTTTATCAAGCCGTTTAGTGATGAGGTGAGGAAGGAGGTGTCGACGAAGCCTGTCTCCGGGAAGGCGAGGGGGCTTGATTGTTTCTTCTCGGCGACGGAGGTTTTGGCTAAGCATGATGAGAAGTATATGCCTCAGGAGGTTGCGGCGGCGATTGAGAAGAATAAGAAGATTATTGAAGCTAACCACGCGAGTGAAGAGGCTGCTAAAGTTGCTTCTTAGATGTTGAAACCTCAAATTGTTTTCAGGTTATTGAAAGGTGTTCCAAGTTCGAGTATTTTTTGGGTGGTTATTGTTCGTTTTAAGATATATAATTTTGATTATAGTTCGTGGAAAATCAGGGATGTTTATATTCCTGGAAAAACAGTGATTTGAGTTTAAGTCTTTTGAAGAGTTAGGAGGAGAAAGGAGATTACACTAAACTAGAGCTTTGTTTGATTCCACAAGGCTTGAGCTAATCTGTTTTCTTGTTATATTTGATCAAATAAAGATTAAACTCTTTTGTGTGTGACTGCTTGGGCTCTTCGTGTTGTATATTTTTGTTATTTCGCACAGAGAATAGATTTATCTAGACGCCTGTGTGACCTTGGTCTTATTTTCTAGAGTTTTCCGTTTAGTTCAATTCGACGAACTTGTTGTTACACACTCTTTTGATGCATCTATTTTTCCAACTACGGGATTCTGGCTATGAAGATTTCAAGTGGTGTGATTTTGAAACGACTGGTGACACTTTAGCCTCTTTTAAGAGTTGCCTTTTTAAAATCTTTTAGCCTCAGTATTCGTGTGGCATTGGCCCTCTCAGCACTTCTCCCTTGGCGTGGTACTTGATCACCAGCTAGTATCAATTGTTACTCATATTTGCATATCATGGCTTGGAATGGTCTTTCAGTGCCTGATATGATTCAAGACTATCGAATGGGATCGAAACCATTTTAGAGTTTGGTCGCTGCTGTTTCCAACTTCCGTCAGCTCCAGAGCGTTTGATCCATGTTAAAATATGGGACAAACCACCCACTACACTACGTGCTCAATGAACTATGTTCGGTTACAAAACTAGTCCTTTTCAGTTGAATTCTTTTATGGTAAACAATTAGTCCATTTCAGTTGATATATTTGAAGTCATGACCTTTTCCATTATGTTTGCTCTCTTATTGCTCGTGAATCATGATGAATCTTGGCCCAGCAAAGTCCTGACTAAGAGCCGCTCCTTTTTCTTCAAATTTCAAATCAACCAACAATCAGTTTTAAGTGTACGACCAATAAACCGACCGTCCCGTTCCATCTGGTCCGGTTTACTAAATTTAGAACCGGGTTCTGGTTTGTGGTCCAAAGTTGAGCAAAAAGTTGAAAACCCCTAACCTCGTCCTCGAAAAGGGAGGGGGGGGTTAATCCCATTTCTACTTGCTCCGACGACGGCGATGAATAATAACTCAACCGACGATTCGGAGTGGGAAGTGAGACCTGGTGGTATGCTCGTCCAACGAAGAGACGACTCTGCCTCCTCCTCCGACCCTCAACATCCCGCCGTTTTCGGCCAGGCCATCAGGATCAACGTTTCCCATGGCTCCTCGCACCACGATCTTCACGTCTCTGCTCACGCCACTTTCGGTAAAACCTCAAATGAACAAACGAGAAAACTCCTTATCTGGGTTGTGTTAGTGTAATTGAAAGTTGTGATCTTTAGACTCTGGATGTGGTTAAACAGGGGATGTGAAGAAAGCCCTTGTCCAGAAAACTGGATTAGAGGCTGCTGATCTGAAGATCTTGTTCAGGGGAGTTGAGAAAGATGACGCTGAGCAACTGCAAGCTTCTGGTGTTAAGGATGGGTCTAAGGTTGTCCTCGTGGAGGAACCTATGAAGAGAGTGGAACAAGTTGAACAGCCTCCAGTGATGACTGAAGAGATGGCTAAGTCTATTGCTGCAGTTAAAGCTGTCTCAGGAGAGATCGATAAGCTCTCCGATAAGGTGAGCGTTTTAGAGATTCAATATATTTTTGTTGGTTTTGCTATTTGTAGGAGGAAAAGGGGAATGAATGATTGTGCTTTGAAAAAAAATTAGGTTGTTGCTTTGGAAGTTTCTGTTAATGGAGGGACGAAAGTTGCGGTGGAGGAGTTTGACATGACTGTTGAGCTTCTCATGAGGCAGTTGCTCAAGTTGGATGGTATAGAGGCAGAAGGGGAAGCTAGAGTACTGCGAAAGGCAGAGGTTACTTTTATATCTCTTACTGAGGCCTTGGAATGAGTTTTATATGTGACGTTCATGCTGTTGCTCCACTGAATCACTTGAGATGTTTCTTCTTTCTATATTTAGTTGTAAACTGGCAGGGATATAGATTTGATTAGTGGGATTTTCGTGTTGCAGGTACGTAGAGTGCAAAAGTTGCAGGAGGCAGTGGATACGTTGAAGGGAAGATGTTCAAACCCATTTGTGGATCAGAGCAAAGCTGCAGCCGTAAGCACAGAGTGGGAAACATTCGGAAGCGGTGTTGGAAGTTTGAACCCTCCTCCTCCAGCTTCTCCTTCTGCTAATGTAACTCAAGACTGGGAGAAATTTGACTGACCGTTTTATTATTGTTACGTATCCCAAATAAAAAAAAAAAAAAATTCTCTTGTTCCTTTTTGTTACTGTTGTTAAATGAGAAAATGTTTTAAGAAAAAATATTGGTTTTATCCTTTGAATGTTATTATAAATCTCTCAGTGTCTGAGTCTGAATACATGTTTTGTACGCCTGCGAGGTTTGTATGAATTAGGGCTGGGCATTCGGGTTACCGATTGGATATTTTAAAATTCTGGATCAGATATGGTTCGGTACCTGTAGGATCCGGTTCGGATCCGGTTATATCCGAAATAACCAAAATATTAACGATTTTGGTTTGGTTCCTTAAGTATTAACAAAAAAATTAATTCAATAGAATCCGTACATATCCGACTTTAAAAACAGACTTACACAAAATAACAGCATCAAAACTCAAACAAATACCAAAATCATACAACAAATCAAACTAAACTGAATCATCTTAAGATTCTTAACATGATGAAGAAGATGAACCGGTGCCTTTGTCGGCGACGGTTTGCAATGAAGCAAGAAGGGTCAATCAATTTTCACTGGTGGGGCGCCCAACAATTTAACGAAAGCAGAACATTCGTGCTCTCATGACATCCCTACCTAGAATGTGGGGTCTCTCTGGGATCATCTCGGGCCGATTGGTGGAAAGGAGGAAGTTCCAGTTTGTGTTCCCGTCTGAGGAATTGTTGCAGTCAGTTCTCAATCGGGGTCTTTGGGCTTTCAATGATCGTATGGTGGTTATTAAGCGGTGGACGCCTGCTATGGATGATAATGATCTGATGCAGATTCCGTTCTGGGTCCAGATAAGGGGTATTCCTATGGAGTATCTCACTGAGGGTGTCATCAGAAACATTGGTGATATCATGGGCGAGGTCATGCTGGTTGACTTTAACCCGGAGGCTAATGCATCGGTTGAGTACGTTAGGGTTCAACTGAATTGGAATCTTGCTCAACCCTTAAGATTCCAGAAGAATTTTCAGTTCTCTCCTGGCGTGAATACTCTCTTAAAGTTCCGGTATGAAAGACCAAGGGGCTTCTGTGAAACGTGTGGAATGATAATTCATGACTCAGGGGAGTGTGTTCCGAATGGTGAGGATCTTCAAGATGACAGTGAGCCAGATGATGAGGACAATGAAGGTGGAGGTATGGATGAGGGTGGGGCTGAACCGGTTCTGGATGGTAATGATAACATGGAACATGATATCAATGTGGCAGATCAGTCTCCACCGGGAGGGTCTCCTCAACAAGGTGAGATGGCAGCGGTTGAGCACGATGAGAATCTTCATGAAGACAGTGATCATGCTGAAGTTGATGGGGAAGAAAAATGGAGGTTTGATAGAAGTATCTCGCTGTATGGAACTTCTGTCGAAACTGGTGAAACTAGCGGCCAAAGGTTGAAAAAAGAAAGAGATCAAAGGAGCTAGTATACACTCGTAAGCATGGAGTCTCAAATGATAGTGGGAGTAAGAAATTGCGGGTTGGAGTGGTGATTGTTGACAAGTTTGATGTGGAGGATTATGGTGCTAACTCTGCGGCTGATACTCTCAACAAGATCCAGAGGGACTATGGTGAAGAAACAGACCATGAGATCGACCCAACTATTGACAGAGGCGCGGTGGGCCCGGTTCCACCAAAGGTCCCATGAGAGTTGAGGTGTGGAACTGTCGAGGCATGGGGAAACGCCTGACAGTTCGACGTCTAAAGGAGATGCAGCGGTTGTATCTCCCAGACTTGTTGTTCCTAATAGAAACAAAGCAGAAGAATGATTATATTCGTGACATTGGGGTGTATTTGGGTTTTGATCAGATGATTCTGGTTCCTCCTGAAGGTCTTAGTGGTGGTTTGGCTGTTTTCTGGAAAAATTATGTATTTGTTTCTTGTATTTCAAGTGATGTACGTATGGTTGATCTTCATGTGCAATATAAAGCTTTTCAGTTTTACTTGTCGTGTATATATGGTCATCCTAATCCTCAGTATAGACATCATCTTTGGGAACGTTTACAGAGGATTGCGGTTAACAGAACAGGTGCGTGGATGATGTGTGGTGATTATAATGAAATCACGAAGCCAGAGGAGAAGAAAGGGGGTCGTTTACGTACCCTTAACAGCTCTTATAACTTCAATACAATGTTACAGATTTGTGGTATGGAAGATTTGCGGTTTAAGGGAAATCAGTTTAGTTGGGTTGGGCGAAGAAGAACAGAGATTATTGAATGCTGTCTCGATAGAGTTCTGGTTAATTCGGCATGGCAACAAAACTATCCAGTGTCTGATACTGAATACTTGGAGTTAGCGGAATCCGACCATAGGCCAATGATAATTTCTATTGATTATCAGAAGAGGATTAAGAAAGGATGGTTCAAATATGACAAGAGATTGTTTGATGAAAGGGATTTTGTGGAAACAATATCAGAAGCTTGGAACAATTTTGGCTCAATTAGAGGTTGGTCAAAGAAGCTTGATCACTGTAGAAGATTGATTATTCAATGGAAGCGTAATAATGAGACTAATTCTGCGGTGAGGATTACAGAGATTAGTGGACGTATTGATCAAGCACTCCGTGATAGCGCAATCTCAATGGAATATATCCAAGAGTTAAGAGTTCAGTTGAATAAAGCGTTCACTGATGAGGAAGAATATTGGCGTTTAAAGAGTAGAAACATATGGTTAAATCTTGGAGATCGGAATACTCGGTTCTATCACGGCTTGACTAAGATGAAGAAAAATCAAAATAAGCTCAAGGATATGTATGATAGAAATGGTGTTCTTCATACTCAGGATGAAACTATTGCGAAAATTGCTGAGGAGTATTTTGTTGAGATGTTTACTTGCTCTGATACGGTTCCTTTGTCAGAGGTGCTTCCTAATATCAACAAAAAGGTTACTGAGGTGATGAATAGAGAGCTTCTCCGAGATGTAACTGATGCTGAGATCAAAAATGCCCTTCTACTTATTGGTTCTGCTAGAGCTCCTGGTCCTGATGGGTTCACAGCTTCTTTTTATCAGCAATTTTGGGATGTTATATGTGGAGATGTCTGCGAGATGGTGCACAAGTTCTTTCAGACGGGTGTTCTTGAGCCTAATATAAATCACACAAACATTTGTTTGATACCCAAGTTTGTGGATGCCAATCACATGAGCGATTTTAGGCCAATCAGTTTGTGTTCCGTGGCGTATAAGTTGATTTCCAAAGTCCTATGTCTGAGACTTCAAGGTTGTTTAGAAACTATAATTTCAGATTCTCAAGCAGCTTTTGTCCCAAACCGTCAGATATCAGACAACATTCTTGTGGCACATGAGTTAATGCATGCTTTAAGAACCAAGAAGGATTGCTCAGAGCAATACATGGGAATCAAGACGGACATTAGTAAGGCTTATGATAGAGTTGAGTGGGGATTTTTGGAATCGACTATGGAGTCCCTGGGTTTTGATACGAAGTGGATCCAACTTATCATGACATGTGTTCAATCAGTGTCATATTCAGTTGTTATTAATGGTGTCCCTTACGACCAGTTTCGACCTTTTCGTGGGATTAGACAAGGGGATGCGCTATCTCCATATCTGTTTCTACTTTGTGCGGAGGTGCTAAGTCAAATGTTGGTAACAGCACAACAGATGGAATGTTTTCATGGTATGAAACTAGCCAGAAATTTCCCAACGGTCAGCCACCTTCTGTTTGCAGATGACTCTCTGTTTTTCTGCAAGGCAACTGTGAGAGATGCTCAGTGTATGGCTCTGATTCTTCAACGATATGAACAGGTATCAGGTCAGAAAGTTAATTTGGAGAAGTCTTTAGTGGTTTTTGGAATGAAAATTGATCATTCTGTTCGAGATCATATTAAGAATATCTTAAAAATTCATACGATCGGGGGGGGGGGGGAGGTAAATATCTGGGTCTTCCAGAACAAATGGGACGCAGTAAAGTTTCTGAGTTTGAAGGGGTGGTCAGTCAGGTTAAAGCTCAAATTCAACCTTGGTATAATCAGTTTTTGTCTCCGGCTGGAAAGGAAACATTAATAAAGTCAGTTCTTCAGGCAAAACCAGTGTATCCTATGAGCTGCTTCCTTCTCCCTAAAACAACGTGTGATGAGATAAATTCTTTGCTAACAGAATTTTGGTGGGGTCATAATGGTGAAAAAAGGAAAATACCGTGGGTGGCTTGGAAGAGGATGTGCTTACCTAAGAAAGAGGGAGGTATGGGTTTTAGGGATTTGTATTCTTTCAATATAGCATTGTTAGCTAAGCAAACATGGAGGATTTATCAGAAACTGGATTCTTTGCTAAGTAAAATCTAAATGGGTAGGTATTACTATTCGTCGTCGTTCTTACAGACGTCGAATATAACTAATGCATCATACGGCTGGAAGTCAATTCAAGCTGGTAAAAAGTTACTTTGCAAAGGTTCAAGGGTGTTGATAGCTGATGGAAAAGATACTAGTGTCTGGTTTGATAATTGGGTACCTACACTACCTCCGCGGAAGATTGGTAATATTACTGGTTCAGAGAATTTAAAAGTTTCGGATCTTATCATTCAGAGTTCGAGATCGTAGAATATCCCCCTTCTGGAGAGCCTATTCAGCCAAGAGGACATGGAGATGATCAAAGGAATCACTCTTTCCAAATATGCTATTAAGGATAAGTTGATATGGCCTTATACTAAAGATATGAAGTACACCGTAAAGTCGGGTTATTGGGCGGCTTTCCATGATCTAAGAGAAGAGGAGGCAATTGAGCGATCTCAAGGCTCAATTACTCTGAAAAACGAGGTGTGGAAACTACAAATCCTTCCTAAGATTAAGCAATTCCTTTGGAATGTTATCTCGGGTGCTGTTCCTTCTTATGTTGCTTTGTGTACTAGAGGAGTGAGGTTGGACCCGACGTGTCAAAGGTGTTGTTATGATGAAGAAGATATCAATCATGTTCTGTTCCTTTGTCCTCATGCTTCAGCAATTTGGAGATGTGCTAATAGTCCTTTAGCTAATCAGTTCACTAATAATTTGGAGGTGAACATTACTATGCTTTTGCAGCTTGCGAGTGATATGAAAGACGATAAGTTTTATCAGTATCAATCTTTCTGGATACTGTGGTATGTTTGGAAGTCACGGAATGAGTTTTTATTCAATCATAGAAACGTACATCCTTCTGAAGATGCTAGAAGGGCAAAAGAAGCTAATGGTGAATGGGTTCAGTGTGTGAGAATGTCAGCAAACAGAAGGGTCGAGAGACACATAGATATCAGGTAGGAACCGCCTCCAGAGGGATGGCTTAAGTGCAATTTTGATTGCAGTTATAAAAATGGAGAACTGTTTTCTGGAATGGGTTGGATAATACGTGATCATCAAGGCAAATATGTGTTGGCTGGTGGAGCTAAAATTAAAGGTATTCGTTCGTCTTTGGAGGGAGAAGCATCTTGCTTCTTATATGTACTACAACAGATATGGATAAAAGGATGGAGGAATGTCTGGTTTGAAGGAGATAATAAGGAACTGGTTCAGATTGTGAACGGATCTGAAGATAATATGGAATTGGGAAATCTAACATTTGATATCAGACATTGGATTGGATTGTTGCCCTTATGCTCGTTGGAGCAGGTTAACAGAGAGAAGAATCAAGCTGCTGATTGTATTGCAAAACGTGTTTTGGAGGAGTCTGAAATTTCTGTAGTGTTTAATATGCCTCCTAATTGGCTAATTGACTATTTCTATCAACCTTTCACAATTTGATTCAATACAATAACCGTTGGAAAAAAAAAAACCCAACTTAACAAGAACAAAACTGTAACAAAATCAAAGATCAAACCAAAAAAAAAAAAAACTGAAACAAAAATATGAAAATGATGCTTAATTGAGATATGTTTCTATTGGCCACATGTTGTTAACAAACGTGAAAAAAAAAAGCAACAAAACTTAATACGAAACTTGATAGAAGCAAATACTCATTTTGGGGTTTATATATGATATATATAGATCGAAGTCTCAGAAAGTGAAGCAAGAGCTGGACTGGAACTGCTTCAGGGCTTTCATGGCATCTACTTGTTATACCCGCATGAATCAAGCTTTTGAAATCATAATAGTCGGAAGTGGAAGCGTTGGTGACGATAATCTAGGAGTAATTGGGAATAGAAATAGTATTTAGGGTTACAAAGTAACTTTACTAATATGTATACCGGATCTGTTCGGATACTTTTACGGATCCTGGGTATAATCCGATCCGACCTGGTACCCGGTTTAGTTTAACATCCCTATCCAATCGGGTATTTTTAATTATCTGTATCCGATCCGAAACCCGATTTTTCGGATCGGTACCGGTTCGGATCTTCGGATTTTCGGATCCAGGAAATATTGCCTAGTATGAATTTATAAGTTTCGATTTTAGATTTTCTGATTGTCTTCCGATGCTATAACTTTCATTGTAAAATTTAATCATGATGACACACTGTCAGAAATGAAAACGAGTATTGACTATTGAGTGATTGGGTTAACCATTTGAATTTTATTCGGTTAGGTTCAATAGACTTTCTTCAATCCGATTAAACCGAACCAAAATATTAACCGTATCCGCAGCCTACCTTAAATTATAGAAGGTGGGGGACATAGGGGAATAGACAAGTGATTTTGGTGGTGGTAATGTACAAAACTGTGTAAATAGTACGATCCGTGCTTTTGGATGAAAAGTTTCCTCTTTAACTAAAACGACATTCTGAGCTGTCTCACCCACATGACCTTATGTGTTTTCTTCATTCTCATCTCATCTCAATTATAGATGTTCCAAGGAATTATATTTATGTATATAATAATAATTCTTATGCCAAATCAAACCAGCAATATCAGACTTAATCATAGCTTCTTATTATGAAGATTTCAATACGCTTACTTCCTTAATCATAAACTAAACAGTAAAACGTGTTGACATGACTTCGCCGCTCGCTCAATGTGGTTGGCATAATCTATTTGCCGGCTATCAAACAGCACATATAATAATTCCTTTTTATTTATATGTTCTGTCAGAAAAAAATATTTTATTTTAAAATCCTCGATGATAGTAAATCATACGGTTGGCTTTGAGAAAACTTTTAAAAGTAAAATCATATGGTCTTGTTTTATGGACACCCACACCACACCAGTATGTGGTAGCGTCAAACAAATGAACACTGGGGATAAAAGACTAGATTATGTGTTCATATGATAACAAGGAATCTCTGCGGATAAATTGTCATATGGAAGATACTGACAGATTTATGATGGCTCTTTTTCAAGAATTTAATACAGGTATGGCCAACTAGTAGACAAACTACAAGGATTATGTGGTAGAAGATTGAAAAAACTATACAACGGATTATAACTGATAACTGATAACTGATTTATGGATTTGTTTGTTGTATTTATTGGACAATCAAAACAGTTCCTGGCCTTTTCTACAATTTTAATTTGTTGGTAAAATATCCTGCAAATAAACTAGTCAAAGTAAATATTTTAGTAATTAATATTTTACAACTTTTTGGAGAAGTAAAAAAAGCGCCGCGAAATCTAGGAAAGAAAATAAAGAAAACGGCAGTAGATAAGGTCTATATATAAGCAAAGATTAAAATTGAGTAAATGGAAATAAACTAATCAATTACTTTCACAAAAGTTAACAAGAGGACAAAAGTAAAAAGCGAAAACCACAAATTAATTTTAGAACGCATGACTATCTTCTGAAACGAAGGGTAAAAATAAAATAAAGAATAAACCAACAGAGAGAAGAAGAAGAGAGCCAAGGATCGAACGGAGGAGGAAGATTCTTCCTCCAATTACACATCTCTATTTTTACGGAAATTTTCGTAATTTTAGTGTCAACAAACCCAAAAAAAAACGAACCCGATCAACGAAACTTGCACTGCAAAAAAAAAAAAAACACCATCTCCGAGAAGAAGAAGAAGAAGAAGAAGAAGGAGAGCTCCGTTAATTTTTCATCTTTTCGTGAAAATTAGTGAAGACGAATTAATTTTTCTTTATTTCCTTTTTTGTTTCTCGAATAGAGGTTTCACGGACTTGGGGGGGTCTCCGTGATCCAATCTTGGCGTAATTGTAAATCTTTGATTTCAATTGTTGTGATCGAATCCCTCATTTATCAGATCCTCAAAAATTAAGGGGTTATGAAATCGAATTTGTGTTCGTTTCGATCTGGGTTTAGGCTTAATTGAAGGATGCAGCATCAGCATAATCTATTCACCACAATGCGAAGTTTAAATCTTGCAGAAGGTTGCAAAGGCACACAAGTCTATGCACCTCCTCCTCCTCCTCCTCCACAACAGCCCGGTAACAACGCGACCGGAGGAGTCGGTGACAAGTTCCTCCAACACCTCCAAGACCACCTCCGCGTCAACTCAATCCGATCCAAATCAAGCCGAACCTACCCCCAAGCAAACGTCGTCGTTTCACCTGAATCCCTCCTCCCTTTCGGCCTCCCTTTAACAGATCTCCTCGAGCCTCGGATCGATCCTTCCTTGAAGTTCCCCGACTTGGTCGACCAGATGGCTCAAGTCTACCGTCGCATCGACAACTGCGACCAGTCGGAGAGATCCGGAGCTTACTTAGAGCAGTGCGCTGTCTTCAAAGGCTTATCCGATCCGAAGCTTTTCCGGCGGAGTCTCCGATCGTCTCGGCAGCACGCGATTGACGTTCACGCGAAGGTCGTGCTCTCTTCCTGGCTTCGTTTCGAGAGGAGGGAGGACGAGCTCATCGGAACAACCTCTATGGACTGCTGCGGGAGAATCTTGGAGTGCCCTAAGGCGACTCTTGTTTCCGGGTACGACCCGGACACGGTTTACGATCCATGCCTCTGCTCCGGAGCCTCCTCCGATGTTCAAGAATGCTCCACTTCCGATGAAGCGTTGGACTACGACATGTCCTTCTGTATCGGCGACGAGGAGGTTCGTTGCGTGAGGTACAAGATTGCTTCTTTATCAAGACCTTTCAAGGCGATGTTGTACGGAGGGTTTAACGAAATGAAGCGAGGGACGATCAACTTCACGCACAATGGAATCTCCGTTGAAGGGATGAGAGCTGCTGAGATCTTCAGCAGGACCAACAGGTTCGATAACTTCCCTCCTCACCTAGTCTTGGAGCTCCTCAAGCTCGCGAATAGGTTCTGCTGCGATGAGATGAAGTCATCTTGCGATGAGCATCTGGCGCATCTCGTTGGAACTCTTGACGAGGCGATGCTGTTGATTGAGTATGGTTTAGAAGAGTCTGCGTACCTTCTTGTGGCGGCTTGTCTCCAGGTTTTTCTGAGAGAGTTGCCGAGCTCGATGCATAATCCGAACGTTATAAAGATCTTCTGCAGCGTCGAGGGAAGGGAGAGGCTGGCCTCTCTTGGACACGCTTCTTTTAAGCTGTACTTCTTCTTGAGCCAGATTGCTATGGAAGACGATATGAAGTCTAACACCACTGTGATGATTCTGGAGCGTTTGGTTGAATGCGCGGTGGAGAGTTGGGAGAAGCAGCTCGCGTGTCACCAGTTAGGGGTGGTGATGCTGGAGAGGAAAGAGTATAAAGATGCTCAGAGATGGTTTAACACAGCGGTCGAGGCTGGTCATCTTTACTCGCTGGTGGGAGTTGCTAGGTCTAAGTTCAAGCGTGACCATAGATACTCGGCTTATAAGATCATCAACTCGCTCATCTCGGATCACGTACCTACTGGGTGGATGCACCAGGAGAGGTCTTTGTATTGCAGCGGGAAAGAAAAGCTGCTTGATTTGGATACAGCTACCGAGTTAGACCCGACTTTGACGTTCCCTTACAAGTTCAGGGCGGTGGCTTTGGTGGAGGAGAATCAGTTTGGTGCTGCCATCTCGGAGCTGAACAAGATTCTTGGATTCAAGGCCTCTCCTGACTGTCTGGAGATGAGGGCGTGGATCTCTATAGGTAAGGAGGATTACGAGGGGGCTTTGAAAGATATTCGTGCGCTTTTGACACTGGAGCCGAACTTTATGATGTTTAACGGGAAAATCCATGCTGATCATATGGTGGAGCTGCTAAGTCCGCTGGCTCAGCAGAGGAGCCAGGCTGATTGCTGGATGCAGCTGTTTGATCATTGGTCTACTGTTGATGATATTGGTTCTCTAGCAGTTGTTCATGATATGCTTGCAAATGATCCAGGGAATAGTCTTTTGCGTTTCAGACAGTCTCTTCTTCTGCTACGGTATTATAACCCTCTCTCATTGCTAATGATCTATAGTAGTTGTCTTAGAGATCGTTATTGTTTTTATAACAAATGCTTGTTTTGATAATGACAGGCTAAATTGTCAAAAGGCAGCCATGCGTTGTCTAAGGCTGGCTCGAAACCATTCGAAGCTGAAGCATGAGAGGCTTGTGTATGAAGGATGGATATTGTATGATACAGGGCACCGCGAGGAAGCTCTGGCCAAGGCTGAGGAGTCTATTTCCACGCAAAGATCTTTCGAAGCGTTTTTCCTCAAAGCTTATGCTCTTGCTGACTCTACGCTCGACCCAAAGTCCGCAGAGTACGTTATCCAGCTCCTTGGAGAAGCACTTCGTTGCCCCTCAGATGCTCTCCGTAAGGGACAAGTAAGTATAAAAAAGCTCATCCAACTAAGTCTTATGGTATATGAATGGTTTAGTATCATGAACTTTTGTTTGTTTTGCAGGCTTTGAACAATCTGGGGAGCGTGTATGTGGATTGTGAGAAGCTAGATCTTGCAGGTGATTGCTATACGAACGCGCTCAACATCAAGCACACACGAGCACACCAAGGTCTTGCACGTGTTTATCATCTGAAAAACCAGCGTAAAGCTGCTTACGACGAGATGACAAAGCTAATAGAGAAAGCTCAGAACAATGCGTCGGCATATGAGAAGCGGTCTGAATATTGTGACCGTGAGATGGCACAGAGCGACCTTAGCCTAGCAACACAACTAGACCCTCTCCGTACCTATCCTTATAGATACAGAGCTGCAGGTATGCTAATAAAAATCTCAGTGCCGGAACTGATACTTCTACGGTTTATCTGATGGTTTTAGTTTAATGTGTGAAATCTTGGTTGCAGTTCTTATGGATGACCATAAAGAAAATGAAGCCATAGAGGAGCTTTCGAGGGCGATATCATTTAAACCAGATCTGCAGCTGTTACATCTACGGGCAGCGTTCTATGATTCAATGGGAGAAGGAGCATCTGCCATCAAAGACTGTGAAGCAGCGTTGTGTATTGATCCAGGTCATACAGATACACTCGAGCTCTACCACAAAGCTCGTGAAGCAAATACTACCGACCAAAAGTAGAACAAAACTATTGTTTTGTTTGGTGGGCAAATCTCTTCTTTATTTCCCTCCTGGTATGCTTCTACACTGTTTCATTTCCTACTGCAAACAGAGAAATCAACAAAGGTTTGGTTTGAGTGAACAGAGAACAAACATAAAAAAGCAAAGCATAGCCATGTAAATAGAAACTTTTATACTGTTTTTTTTTTTAACTTTAATTTTTGGTTATTGGGGTGGTGAGGATACTACAGTAGTGCAGAGAGTGTTTCTTGCTGCTACAGGTAAAACGTTTTCTGCCCAAAGAGGAAACCATGAAGAAGAGAACTTACCTCTGGTGAAATTGGACTTCTTCTTCTGTCCTGTTTCTGAGATGTGTTTATTGGTTCTTTCTTTGATTTTTATTTTTATTTTTACTGGGATTATGTAATTGTATCTGTAACTTTCTCAACTTTTTCTTTTACATATTTCTTGTATTGATTCTCTAAGCATCCAGGGATGTGTTTTTTATCCTCTTGAAACAAGAAAACAGAGACTATTCGTTCAATATACATTTTACAAGATCATTTCCTTGGTTCTAATCCTCAGTTTTAGTTTTAGCTTTAGCTTTAGCTTTTTGTGTAAAAGACTAAAAGCCAATGTTTAGTTTCATGGTAGATTAGATAACCACATGATTGGAGTACCAGACTTAACTTTCTCAACCTCCGAGCTTTCTCGCTTGTGAGCACAATAAAGAGGCCACAAATATCGGTTTTGAACACACGAGAAAGCTTCAAAACTTATAACAACTTCACATTAAATCTCAACTTTCAGCTAACAAAATAAAAAGATAAGTGTGTCAAGACAGCTTTGTCTTTTGTCCTTCTGGGATTTGCAAACAAGAAACATCATTGCCCAACTCCAGATGATATTGTTTCTTACTATTGAAGAAATGATGGATATGAACCGATCTCGGAGGCTAAACTTCAATGCTCCCTTCTTGTCGACCAAACGCCATGATGTCAACCAAGAGAAGGTACCAGGGCAGTGTCCTGAAGCCTCTGTTCCTTTTTGTTGGGAAACCACTCCTGGAATGCCCAAAAACTTGTCTCACTTGAAACATGACCCTGAATCCGAGACACCACGTCTCAAACTTCCTCCAGGAAGATTGAAGGTTTGTTACTCTCTTGACCATATAAACTTTTCATGTTTTATCATCTTAATCAACTTTATCTCAAATGGTTTTAGATGCACGTTGATGGTGAAAACAACGATTATGATGGTGCCAGTGAAGGCCTAACACCAGCTAGATTGTTGCGTTTGAAGAAACGCGACAATCATGAACATTTTCATCATAGGGACCAAGACATGGTCGATGTCTTGTCGCTCACGCAAGCTATAGACATGGTCGAACAACCAAAAGATAGCGTAACGGAATCGGATGATGGAACCAGTGGAGGAGGTGACTCGAACGGCTACTTAACTATGGAGAGCACAGAGAGAAGCGAAGAGATGTCACCGAGCTACATAATAGAGCGGTTTCTGCCTGATGCAGCGGCTCTAGCGGCCGTGACATCAGCGGCTAGCCAAAGGAGGAAGAATCGACTCTCTTATTTGAGTACAACGGTGAGGCAATCTTGTTTTTCACCAAAGGCTTGTGGGTTACATGTGTTGCTGCCTTGGAGCTCTAAGCATAGGATTTGTGGCGTCAAAGACACATTTTCTCCCTCTTCCCACATTAACTTGCAAACCAAGTTTATTACAAAAGATAACTAGTTGAAGTTGTTGTTAGACTATATTGTTGTGACAGTGTGATGGTTATTAACACTAAACAAAAAGCATTATGTACAAAAATAAGGCTTTTTAAGCCAAAATTGATGCATCTACATTTAGAAAATTTATGTATTACTATTTATAAATAATCAAAGCTATACTTTTAAGTTCTTTAGAAGAAAAAGAATCATATATCTAATATTTGATGTTTTCTTGAAATAGGCTTACAGATCAGTTCAGTTTTGATTGATTGGATTTTTTTTGTTTTGTTTTGGTTGTTTTGTTCATGTTCAATGATTCGGTAAGACGTGCACCTATCCAAAGATAGCTAAGACTAAACATTCCTTTGCATTCTATTTTGATTTCAGATACACCGAAAATAAAATTATAGTTTTTATTTATCAAAAAGTAGGTCTCATACATGAATTGTATCTTAGATCCACTAAGATGTTTAACAGTTTAAGAGACATATAGTCGTTGTAACTTGCAAAAATAATATGGTGAATTCTACTGCCCTGAGAGATTGAGTACTGGCTAAGGATTCACTCAAGTAATAAAAGCACATATTAACCGAAAAAATGTCTTTAAAAGCAGCTACATAGAGATGTCATAAAATATAAACCGTCTACGTAAAAGAGAGAGATGATATATATGCTAGACATTGTATATTTAAATTTTGACGTAACATAACATATGATATGAGAACTTATTGTGTAAACATTTTTTCATATGTCAAGCTTCAATGATAAATGAAATCGTATTTACAAACAATATGTACGCATGTATATATATATAAAAAAAAATATATATATATATATATATATATATATATATTATTTAAGTTAAAATGATTGTTATATTATACTTTATGTTTCTAGTTTCTGTATCATCTAATACAATACCATTTTTGCATTGTTTTCTTTATGTTTTGTTTTCCATTTCCATATATTATTCCTAATATACATGCATGCACTAACTGAGAATACACCTGTTTGTCTCATATTATTTACAGAAATTCTCTAAGATATCATAAATATACCCCACAAAGATTAAAATTTTCAAAATGTTTCACTAAAAAGAGAAATATACATTTATACTCATAGGATTAACTAATTTAGATTTAATGTTTAGATTTTAGGGGTTGAATTTTAGGAATGTGGTTTAAAATATTTTTTAAATAATTAATATTTACTATTTAAATAATTTTTTTGTAAAATAATTTTAAAAAGGATTTTTGGATTTTAAAATTAATTTTTTTTATCATATATTCAAAATAAAAAAGTTTAAATTGAAAAATGTGTTATACAAAATAATATTCTTTTTAATTATTTTTTAAAATAATTATTTATATTTATATTTCTATAAAATAAGAGTAGAAGAGTTTTTTTAATTCTTGAATGAAATTTATTTTGATCAGTTTCCCATTTTGTGTCTTCTTGTTGGAATTTTTTTATTTTAGTGTATTTGGGAGAATTATAGTTTTGGTGATGATTGGTTTGGTTTTAACTTATGACTTTAACTTTATTTATTTTTAAAGCTTTAATCTTAACCATGATGTAGCTTTGATTTTAAAATTAAAGTCTTGCTACATTGTCTACATCCTTTTTTTTGTTCATGTTTTAATTTTTTTTATTAAAACAACTATTAAAATGATTTATAAATTGTAGTTTTTTTCTACAGCAAAAAAATATAAATCTAGAACAATAAAAACTACAGCCTAAATTTTACGGCTACATTTCTACATCTATATTCCAACCAATCATCTATATATATATAATAATTATTAATTTATGGTTTAACAAGATTATATGATTTTATATAAGAATTTTTTTAATCAGTTATTTTGTTATTTTATCAAATTGTGTCGTGTATGTCGAACCGAACCAATTTAGAATTTGATAAATTTAGTAATTTTTTGTATTATTATAATGAGTATTGCTTGGATTTTGCTAACAATCAAGGTAGAAAGTTCATCGAACCTTTTGCTTAAAAAGAACTTTTGCTTGAAAAGTCAGTCAACGGTTGACCCGTAGACTTACTCACCACCAATGGCTTGACTTCAATTATATACTCATCATCTCTTATCTTCGTCTCCCTCAATCCTCCAATAATTCAACTCCGATGTCACGTCAAGCCTTCTTAATTCTCCCCATTCTACTCTCCCTCGCCGTCTTCGGAGAAGGAGCAACGGCGGCGTACGATCCCACGGATCTATTTCTCTTCAACTGCGGCGCCACCTCCGATAACCCAGACAACACTGGCCGGAAATGGACGGCGGAGAATCGTCAAACTCTGCCGTCGAACGCAGTCGACGCGTCTTTCTCTTCAGATGCCTCTTCCCAAGAATCTGGTGTTCCTCAAGTGCCTTACCTGAAAGCTCGGATTTTCCGATCGGACTTCACTTACAGTTTTCCGGTCTCTCCCGGCTGGAAATATCTCCGGCTGTACTTTTACCCGACCCGGTACGAATCGGGCTTCGACGCCGCCGCTTCCTTCTTCTCCGTCACCGTCAACGGTTTCACTCTTTTGAAAAACTTCAGCGCTGGTTTAACGGTAACTGCTTCCGAACATGTTTTGATCAAAGAGTTTATCGTTCCTGTTCACCACAAGTTAAATCTCACGTTCACGCCGTCTCCTGCTTCGCCAGCTTTCGTTAACGGAATCGAGATTGTCTCCATGCCTGATGGGTTTTACTCCAAGGGAGGATTTGACGATAGAGTAATCAACGTCGGCAGCGACGTTGAATACCAAATCGACAACACGACGTCGTTCGAGACCGTTTACCGGTTAAACGTAGCCGGACAAGACGTGGGCGACACGGGAATGTTCCGACGTTGGCTCTCCGATGACGGTTTCTTCCTCAGCGAGAATTCAGGAATCAAACCGGTGGTAGAACATGTGAAGATAAACTACACGGACAAAACTCCCGCGTACGTCGCCCCCGAAGACGTGTACGAGACGTATCGTACGATGGGGAACGTCGACAACGCTATACTCAACCTGAGTTTCAACTTGACGTGGCTCTTCACGGTCGATGCTGGGTTTACCTACCTCGTTAGGCTTCATTTCTGTGAGACTCTACCTGAAGTAAACGAACCGGGACAACGTGTCTTCTCCATCTTCTTGAGAAAGCAGATGGCTAAGATTGAGATGGATGTGATTCAGCTGAGCGGCGCTTCTCGGGCTCCGGTGTATCTAGACTTCGTTCTAGTACACGTGGGCTCCGAAAATGAGCTGAGAACTGATTTACAAGTTGACTTGCATCCTTTCAGAGCCATTGTTCCAAAATATCTCGACGCTATTCTGAACGGTTTAGAGATTCTCAAGCTTAATGATTCTGACGGTAATCTCGCTGGACCTAATACGAATTCAAGTCCCCCACCAAACTCGGTCACGCAGGATTTACAAAAAGGAAAAAAGAAGTCACATAGTTTGGTAATAATAGCATTGGCAGTGGTTGGTTCTGCGATTTTGCTAGCAATGTTTGTTGTTGCTATCATCATCATCATAAAGAAGAAGAAGAAAATCGAGTTTAGTGTAGATAACACGAGCAAGCCTACGGACTCGTCGTGGACTCTTCTCCCACTTGTCACCGGGTCCTCGCATACCAGATCGGCCGGATCTCTCCCATCTGATCTCTGCCGTAGATTCTCAATCCAGGAAATCAAATCCGCCACAAACAATTTCGAGAAAGAGCTAATCGTAGGAGTGGGCGGGTTTGGTCCCGTCTACAAAGGGAGAATCGACGGCGGAGCCACGCTTGTGGCTGTTAAAAGGTTAGAAATTTCATCGAACCAAGGCGCTAAAGAGTTCGACACCGAGCTCGAGATGCTCACGATGCTCCGCCACATACATCTCGTCTCCTTAATTGGATATTGCGACGACGAGGAAGAGATGGTTCTCGTCTACGAGTATATGCCACATGGCACACTCAGAGACCATCTCTACAAGAGAAACAAGGTTTCTGATCGCCCGTTGTCGTGGAAACGGAGGTTAGAGATATGCATCGGAGCGGCTCGTGGACTACAGTATCTCCATACAGGCGCGAAGCACATGATCATACATAGAGACATCAAAACGACCAACATACTTCTTGATGAGAACTACGTAGCTAAAGTCTCTGACTTTGGGTTGTCTAAAGTGGGACCTACTAGTGCCTCTCAAACGCACGTCTCGACCGTCGTTAAAGGTTCGTTTGGTTACTTGGACCCCGAGTATTACCGCCGTCAAGTCTTGACGGAAAAATCTGACGTGTACTCCTTCGGAGTAGTTCTCTTCGAAGTTGTGTGTTGTAGACCGGTGAAACTCGAAAATGTCCCACGGGAAGAAACAGATCTGGTACGATGGGCAAAGTCAAATTACAAAAACGGAAACGTTGACCAGATCGTTGACTCAGATCTGACGGCTGATATTACTCCTGTATCGCTGGAGAAGTTCTGCGAGATTGCCGTGAGATGTGTTCAAGATCGTGGTATCGAACGGCCATCGATGAACGACGTCGTGTGGGCGCTTGAGTTTGCGCTTCAACTTCACGAGACTGCTAAGAATAATAAGAACGGCGTGGACTTTCTGGACCTACCGACACGTGGCGAGGTAGGTGCGACGACTGAAGGAGAAGATGATTTGTTTAGTAAGACTACAGGACGTGTGTCGAAATCTACGACGACGACCGACGATGATTCTGCTCGTCTTGCTGGTGATGAGAAGAGCGGATCGAGTTGGGGAGTGTTTTCAGAGATCAAAGAACCCAAAGCACGGTAGATTGTTGACTATGTTTTTTTTTTTTCCGTCAAAGTTATTTATTTAAAAAGGCCCAAAGCCCAACGGATATAGATACAGCCCAGATAAAAAACACATAAAAACCAGAAGCCCAAGAACGAAAGGACCCAGGCCCAAGAGAGCAGATGATGACGGCCGGATGCTATCCCGTGGCACCGCATCACCTCAGACTCGACTTCCAACCGATGAACCACCCCCGGATTCACCAAACCATACCGGAGCCCATCGACTCCACATCTTCTTCACCGCGACCACCTACCCTCCCAAGTACGCCTAATCTCGGAGAGAATCAATCGTGACCGAGATCTCATCCGCCACAGTTCAAAACAGGGACCAAGGAGGGGGTTTCGCTCGAAACATCGACCTACCATCATAGATCCATCGTCCTCCGACGAGAGCTCAGCCAAAAAGGCCGAGCCAAACTTAACGCAACAATAGAAAAACACAAAATTAAAATAAACCAAACCGAAGAAAGAAGCCGGCAACAATGGAACTGTCGGAGCCTCCATGTTCCGGAAGCTTAGCCGGCGCTGCAGGACTGACGAAGCCACCACAACCCGGGAACGATAGCGGCGATGCAAGAGCTATGGGAGCCTCTACATCCCGGGACCAAAAACGACGCTGAAACGATGATCTACCTGTCCTACCTCCTCGCCGCGAATCCAGAGGAAGAAGAGTCGCAGCGAGCCGAAATCTTCCCGGAGCAACCCCCTGACCCAGATCCTCATGCATGTCGGAGATACCAGACAGATCTGAACAATCACACGAGGGTTAAAACGGATTGACAAGAAAAGGAGCCAACGGCGCCGGCACGCGCTCAGACGCGCCACCGGACGCCGTGGCTGCCTTCCCCGCTTTCTCTCTCCTTTTTTGCTCACTCTCTTTTCGAAATTCCTTTTTTTTAGATTGTTGACTATGTAATATCTACCTTATTTTTGAATATGTAATATGTGTTACAAAAGTCAATAAGGTAATGTCAAGAAATGAAAATGGAACCCATGCCATTCATATTTACAGTAAAATTTGTCAATTCATTCGCCTATATAAAGAATTGTGTTACGAAAAAAAACTGAATTTATTGTATCGTAAAAATTTAAATAAGGGTAGAATTGTATACCTGTAGAAAGAAATAACATTTATATATGAAAGAGAGAGTTTATTATCAAGAGAAAGAAGATAGATGAGGTGTGATTTATAAACGATCGAATCGATCGTTTATATAAAAGTTAAAAAGTAGAATTCACTGTGCAAATAGTGCAACGGCTCCACATCTATTATATTTTAACATCCCCTTTTTGACTTTCATAATACTCCCCCTTGGGGATCGGTGTCACTATCCGCCATCGCTTAACGTCTTTGTTGCCTCGTTAAAAACCTTTCTCGTAAAACCCAATGGAAAAAACCATAGTAAGGTAAAAAGAGTACAACCACGTAAGCTCCCCCTCGAATAAGCAGTCATAGATCCTTCTGATGACGCATTTCAATGTTATGGACGTGTTTTCTGAATACCGAGGTAGGGAGTGATTTTGTGAAGAGGTCGGCTGCATTGTCTCATGATCGAGCATATCTTACTTCAATCTCTTTATTTTTCTCAAGCTCTTGAGTGTATGAGAATAACTTCGGAGGTATATGTTTGGTTCTATCGCTTTTGATATATCCTTCCTTCGTTTGAGCAACACATGCCGCGTTATCTTCATATAGAATAGTTGGTTCCATATTTTCATCAATCCCACTGCTTGAACAGATGTGTCAGCTTATTGATCTTAGCCATACACATTATCTACTTGCTTCATGGAGTGCAATGATCTCAGCGTGATTTGAAGAAGTAGCAACAAATGTCTGCTTCTGAGAACGCCAAGATATGGCGGTGCCTCCAATTGTAAAAACGTATCCTGTTTGGGATCGAGCTTTGTGTGGATCTGACAAATAACTTGCATCTGCAAAACCAATCATTTGACCTTTCGAATTTTTAGGATAAAACAAACCTAAATCAATTGTTCCTTGAAGATAACGAAAGACATGTTTAATTCAATTCCAATATCTTCGTGTAGGAGACGAACTGAATCTCGCTAAAAGATTGATGACAAAAGATATGTCAGGTCGAGTACAATTTGCAAGATACATAAGAGCTCCAATTGCATTTAAATATGGAACTTCGGGACCAAGTATTTCTTCATTTTCCTCAGATGGTCGAAACGGATTACTTTCAACATTAAGTGATCTAATGACCATCGGGGTGCTAAGAGGAGTTGCTTTATCCATGTTAAAGCGTTTCAATACTCGTTTGGTATATGTAGACTGGTGTACAAATATATCCTTTTGAGAATGCTCAATTTGTAACCCTAGACAATATTTTGTCTTTCCGAGATCTTTCATCTCAAATTCTCCTTTTAAATAATCTGATGCCTTTTGTATTTCTTGTTGAGTTCAGATAATGTTAAGATCATCAACGTACACCGCGATTACCACAAATCCTGATGTTGTTTTCTTTATGAAAACACAAGGGCATATAGGATCATTCGTGTATCCTTCTTTTGTTAAGTGTTCACTGAGACGATTATACCACATTCGTCCAGATTGTTTTAACCCATATAATGATCTTTGCAATTTTATTGCACTTTGCAATTTTATTGCACATAACTCTTTAGGTTTGGAACTTAACGTTTCTGGCATTTTAAATCCATCTGGGATTCTCATATAGATATCATTATCTAATGATCCACATAAATATGCTGTAACGACATCCATGAGACGCATTTCTAAATTTTCATCGCCCCCTAGGCTCATCAGGAATCGAAATGTGATTGCGTCTATAACAGGAGAATAAGTTTCCTCATAATCAATTCCAGGCCTTTGAGAGAAACCTTGGGCTACGAGACGAGCTTTGTATCTTGTAATCTCATTTTTCTCATTTCGTTTTTCGGACAAACACCCATTTGTATCCAACAGGTTTCACATCTTTCGGTGTGAGCACAATAGGTCCGAATAAGTTTCGTTTGTTAAGCGAAGCTAGTTCGACTTGAATTGCATCTTTCTATTTTATCCAGTCATGTCTCTTTTGACATTCATATACAGACTTTGGTTCTGGATCTTCATTTTCTTCATTTATTTCCTTTGCTAAAAGGTATGAGAAAACGTCATCAATATCATCCATCTCATTTCGTTTCCATATCTTTCAATTATGGATGTAATTGATATAAATCTCATGATTTCCTTCAGATTCAAGATGCTTTATATTATCGTTAGATTCACAATTTTCTTCTTCCAAAATATTTTCTGTTATTTTGGGAGTATCATGTTTTTCACATTCCTTACGTTTTCTAGGAAATTTATCATTTGAACCAATAGGTCTACCGCGCTTTAAACGTGTTCCTGATTCACGTGTATCAACTGCCGTTCCACCGTTTTGTGGTATTTTAATACGAACAGGAGTATTTGCAGCGGGTATATGTGATTTGGTTACCGTTTTAGTATCAGCAAATGCATCAGGTAACTGATTTGCTATATTTTGTAAATACATGATACGTCCAACTTCTAGTTCTGACTGTTTCGCAGGAGGATCAAGGTGTAATAACGATGTTACACTCCATTTGATTTCTTTTCCTATTTGTTTATTTTCTCCCCCTAGATTTGGGAATTCTTTCTCAATGAAATGACAATCGGCAAATCATGCCGTAAACACATCACCAGTTTGTGGTTCTAGGTATCTGATTATTGATGGAGAATCATAGCCAATATATATTCCCAACCGTCTTTGCGGTCCCATCTTTGTACGTTGCGGTGGTGCTATTGGGATATAAACCGCATAACCAAAGATTTTTAAATGGGAGATATTTGGTTCTTTTCCAAATGTTAACTGTAATAGGGAATATCTATGGTATGCACTTGGTCTTATCCGAATTAGTGCTTCTGTATGCAAAATAGCATGTCACCATACAGAGGTTGGGAGTTTTGATCTCATGATCAATGGCCTTGCAATTAATTGCAACCGTTTGATTAACGATTCTGCCAATCCGTTTTGTGTATGAACATGAGCAACTGAATGCTCTACTTCAATCCCTGATACCATACAATAATCATTAAAAGCTTGGGATGTGAATTCACCAGCATTATCTAATCTAACTCTTTTAATTGGATAATCTGAGAACTGTGCTCTTAATTTGATTATCTGAGTTAAAAATCTCGCAAATGCCATATTTCGAGATGATAACAAACAAGCATGTGACCATCTACTCGATGCATCGATTAATACCATAAAGTAGTAGAATGGTCCACATGGTGGATGCATTGGTCCACAAATATCACCTTGGATTCTATCCAAAAACTTTGGTGATTCTTTGTCAATTTTGGTTGGTGATGGTCTTATGATTAATTTCCCAAGAGCACACGCATCACATGTCATTTTATTACTTTAGTATATATCTTGGATTTTTATTGAATGACCATGTGAACTTTCAATGATTTTTCGCATCATTGTAGTGCCCGGGTGACCAAGACGATCATGCTATAATGTAACATTTTCTGGATTTCTTTTGATCACAAGATGCGATTCTATAGCATCAATATAAGTGTGATGTAATCCAGAAGGAAGTTCTGGAAATTTTCCCAGTACAAGGCCTTTACCTGATTTTTCAGAAGTTATATACAAATACTTCTTTCCATTCTCAGTTGCAGACTGAGTGTCATACCCTTGACGGTATATATCTTTGAAACTCAACAAATTTCTCTTAGAATTTGGAGAATATAAGGCATTGTCTATGGAAAACTTTGTTCCATTAGGCAACATAAAGTCTGCCTTGCCAATTCCTTCGATCAGGTCTGTAGGACCTGATATTGTGTTTACAGTCATTTTTACTGACTTTAGAGTTGAGAAATATCTCTTATCTTTCAGTATAGTGTGTGTTGTGCCACTATCTGGTATGAAAACTTCTCTACCAATTTGCTTAGTTGTTGTTCCATTTGCTTTCTTATCCATTTCTGTAACACACAATTAATATCAATAAAGAAAATAAACTTTCATAAGTAAACATGTTATACATCAATAACTAGTACACAATAATTATACATTAGTTATTTTGAAATACAACATTATTCTGAAAGAGAAAAACATAATAATATTTTATGGCATCACTGGGCATTATTAAGCTTGATCAGTACAAGCATTTCAATTATTTTGATGAGTGGCCTCGTCAAAATCTCCCATAAAGTCAGAGGATTCGAGGTATGTCGACGTTGTACCCACAAGGTGTTCATTGAGATTTACTTCCTTTGCCTTGCCTTTAATAGATTCTTGGTACAACTGGCATAGATGCCGAGGAGTTTGGCACACTTGAGACCAGTGTCCCTTCGATCCACATCTGTAACAGATGTTCTCATTTTTATGGGTAGGGTTTTCTTGGGTTTCTTTCCCTTTTACCCGATCAGATCGATTCCATGTGTTGGATCCCCTTCCTCTTGGGTTGTTAATCATTTCAGGGTGGCGATTAAATCGATGACCACGACCACGACCATAACCACGATTGTGACCACGACCACGACCACGATAAGAATAATTTCCTTTTTTTGGATTTTTTACATCCATTGCATGCACCTCAGGAAATGCTTTGGTTCCCGTGGGTCGGACATTGTGGTTTTTAATGAGGAGTTCATTGTTTCTCTCCGCTATTATAAGCGCCACAGCGAGTTCAGAGAACCGCGTATATCCACAATTTCTGTATTGTTCCTGTAGAACAAAATGATTTTTATGGAACGTTTGGTAAGTTTTTTCGAGCATTTCTGCTTCCGTGACAGGTTTACCGCAATAATCTAATTTCGCTGATATCCTTAATATAGCGGAATTGTACGTTTCCAGTTTTCAAAGTCTTGAAAACGTAGATTTCCACTCATCGAGTGCATGGGGGAGAGTAATTTTCTTTTGGTTATCAAACCTCCCCTTCAGAGCTTTCCAAAGATCTAATGGATCTTTGGTTCTCGCATAATCATGCGTAATATTTTCATCTAGATGTCTTCTCAAAAATATCATGGCCTTGGCCTTTTCATGAGAAGTTGATATATTCTCTTCTTTTATTGTTTCGAGAATGTTTTCAGAATCTAGATGAAGCTCCATGTTTGTAACCCATGCCGTGTAGTTTCCCCCAGTTACTTCCAAGGCCAGAAACTGAAGTTTCTCGATTTTTGCCTTTTGTATTTCTAAAGCACATAAATAAAAATTATTAGAATATTATTAATATTAAAAAGAACCGTTTACATTAATCATGCAAACAATTACAAGGATAAGCGATGTAAAGAAAAGCAAATCGATATTCATCTTAAATTCACCCGGAGCAAATTCTCAAACGGATAAACCGTAAATAGAAACACAAATAAAAATTGCACATAAGATCAAAAATGTGCGAATCATCTTTCTTGAAATGAAAAAATCGGAGGAGAGCGATTTGAAATTTTTTGGATGAGAAAATGGAGCGAAAATGAGTTGTATTTATAGATAAAAATGACTGTTCATGACCGTTGGAGAAAGGAAATTTTTTTTGAAAATTTTCTTTGTGACCGTTGAGGTTAAATCAAGTGCACCAAAAATCAGTCAGAAAATATCGTATTAAACAGTCAATCAAATCTATAAAATTTCATAAAAAGTAAAATTATGGCAATTGAATATTTATTTTATGACTACAAATCAAGCGACTGCTCAGCTGGTTAATGCAGAGTAATAAATAAATTATAAGGCGGCTCGGCCGACCAATTAATAATAAACAGAATATAAGGCGGCTCGGTCGACCAATAATTAATAAACAGAATATAAGGCGGCTCGGCCGACCAATAAATAATAAACAGAATATAAGGCGGCTCTACCGACCAATAAATTAATTAAATTACTAATAAATAATATTGGCGGTATTCCGGCCATTATAACATGATATAAATAATAGTTGAGGCGGTATACCGACCGTTATAGCAGGGTATAAATGGTACAAATAAATTTTACCAAATTAGAGAACGATCGTGCTGATAACGTGTTATGAAAAAAAAACTGAATTTTATTGTATCGCAGGAATTTAAATAAGGGTAGAATTTTATATCCGTAAAAAGAAATAATTCTGATATATGAAAGAAATAGTTTATTATCGAGAGGGAGAAGAGAGATGAGGTGTGATTTATAAACGATGAATCATTTATACAGAAGTTAAAAAATAAAATTCACTCTGTAAATAGTACAACGGTCCGACATCTATTATATTTTAACATCATAGTGTGTCTCCCTTTTTTACTTTCATAACAAATTGTATATAACTTTGTTCAGTTTTACACACTGCATAGTAATAACTTTTTCCTTTGGTATATAACTCTCTCTCATTTTATTCTTCCTTCTTCTTTTTTTTTTTTCAATTGAATTATATTATACGGTTGTTCAAAAAAAAATTTATATTATACCACCAATAGACGTTCGAAATTTACAAAGATTCATCATCATCAGTCATAGCACAACTACACTATGATTAGTAACCCCAAAGCTCCAAGGAAAGAGACTAAACTACTATAATGCTTTGTCAACAAAAAAATAGCCAGACCAATTGGCCAAAGAAACCCATGATCAAGACCAAAAAATTAGGATCACAATTCCTGTTAGGCGATCCAAAGTGCAAATATAATCAGAGGGAGATTCTCCCTGATTGACAAAAATATCATTCATTCAATCAGGGGATCCTGCAGCATCATAAGATTGAAACACGCCAAGCCTAGTCACACTGTGGACAATGAGGAAGGCCCTTTTATTGTTTATCTTTTGTTCTTTTTTTTCACCATTTCAATCTAGATAGTCTTCCAAAAGTTCAGTACTTTGATATTTGAAGGATCGCCAGGTTTTTGGTCTCAGAACAATACCAACAATAATTATTTTTAAGTGTATTCAAAGTTTTGCTCATCAATAGAATTTGATCTGCTCTCTACAAATATTTTTTTTAACTCAAACCATAAAATTTAAATTTAAAGAATGATCCATAAAAATTGCAATTGTAAAACTATAAACTCTAACCCGGTCATATAATCATATAATATAAAATACTATGCGACTCACCCCCATCCTTCGCTGGCATGAATATGATGTATAATTTTTGAGTATTTTTTATTAATATTTTTATTTGTTTGTGTATTTTTATGTTATTTTAATTACAGTTTTTATTTATGAGTTATTTAGTTGCGGCTGTGTTTTAGTTTTTCAAAATATTCAATTTGGCCATAATATTTTGTTTCTAATTTTACTGTGGTTTAAATTTGGTTTAGTGATTATTTTTAGTTTATGTTACTATTTATGTTTGTAATATCATTTGACTATTTGTTTAATAAAAATTATTTCTCTGATTTTATTTAAACCTACTAATCATTTAATAGTTTATAAAGTAAATAAATTCTATAAATGAGAATATTTTTCCACGTTTAATTGTTGGTGGAAATTTGCATAACACAAAGCGACATCACATAAAAACAAAATATTTAAACTGGTTTTTCATCGATATAGACTACACTCAAAGATAAAGAAAGGCAGCGGCCAAGAGATAGAGAGAGAGAGGGCGATTGGCCGGCGCGTCTGCGCGTGTGCCATCGCCGGAGTCCCTCATATCACCGGAGAAGTTGGGGGTCGCCGTCTCCACTCGCCTTCTCTTTCCCCCGCCTTGTCTGAGCTCTGGTGGTCCGGGATCCATCATCAGCGTCTTTACCGCTGGAGGGAAGACGCAGTCGCAAGAGGAGTAGGTGTGGTGGCCCTGTCGTATGGTCAGTTGTGATCCGCCGGGAGACAGAGGTTTGTACAGATCTGTCGACGCCGGTTTTATCTCCGAGGGGTGGGGGCTTTGACAGCTCCGCCGTCGTCGGTCAAGTTTCCGGGATGTGAAGGTATGTTCTTCCTTACGTCGCCGGCTATGGTGGTCCGGTACTTTGGACTTTGGTTCTTTTATGTGTGTGAGCTTTTTGGCTCAAGGTTAAGTGGTATGATTGGATCTTGGATCTCAATCGGATCTCTGTCGGGAGCTCTGCATGTTTTGAGTTCCGGCGAATCTAAGGGTAAAGTGTGGTGTTTCTCCGCCGCCTGTCCAAAGTGTTTGGTGGTGCAAAGTCGGAGATGATCTCGCGTGGTCGATGAACTCTCCGGCGTGAAGACTTGGCTGCGGAGAAAAATTACGGAGGTGTGGAGGCTCTGCAGTTAGGAGCTCCGCCTAAAAATGGTGTCGGTGGCCGTCTCGATTCGGCGAGACTAGGGCGAGCTGCCGCGCGTTTGTGTTTTGGACCGATTGGGCCGGTTGGGTCGGTTTGGGATGTGCGTTCCATTTTGGCTTCGGCCTTTTGGTGTAGTTGCCCGGTTTGTTTTTTGGGCTTTTGTTTCAGGCCGCTTGTACTTTGGCTTTGGCCATGGGCTTGGCCCGTTTCCTTTTTAATAAAATTATCGACGGAAAAAAAAGACTACACTCAAAGAAACAAAATGATCTTACGTCTTTTAGAAGTTGGAGGTTGTCGGCAGATATTTTTTTTTATTGATGAATTTCGACCCTTTATTATGATTTTTATTAGAAACCATAGAAGTTATTTATCTACGCAGAAAATACATGGTTTTTATGAATGAAAAATGTTTTTCTAATGATGGACGATAGTATGATAATTTTGATTTGTACCTGTGATAGATTGATAGTCTAGATTTAGGAACAATATTTTTTTTTTTATTTATAGAGATTTGAGGGTATTCAAATAGTATTAGGATTAAGAATTTATATAAAAAAATGGAGTTTTTTTTTTTGCAAAATTGATCTAAAACTCAAAGTCAAATACAAAACTAACTTCTTTTTTTCCACAAGTTCATATAATTCACGAAAATGCCATCAATTTTTTTATCTTTTCGAAAATGACATTTTTACTCTCTCACATTCATCATCTTCAAGTAATTACAAGATTGTCATTGTCATCAATAACTCAACCACCATGAACAACCAATTTGAAACTCTTAATGCTCCCAAAATCGATTTACACTTCTTCTTTCTCCGTTCTTATGAACTAAACAGATCAACTCTCTCACTTTCTCTCCACATTCAACTAAAAAAACCTAAGATTTTGATTCTATATTTTTTATGGTTCATAGAATCATAGAAGTTAACGATTCTGGGTGGATCACTTTCGTTTGAGATTATGTGTGCTTGGAGAAACCTTATGTGTGCTAAGGAAGTTATCTCACCAATTTAAGGTATGAAATCAATTTTTTTTTCAGATCTGTTCGTCCAGACGACCAGGCGACTTACCTGGAAGTCGTCCGGTCAATGCAGAAGTTATTTTTACAATTGACTTTGAAATATGTTTTCTGATACGATTGAAAGTTAAGTCGCCTGCTTTTGTTTGGTTACAAAAAATCTCCAAAGAACCTAGACGACTTACATGTAAGTCGTCATATGTTAGTTTTGCATTTGACTGGATTTTATCGGACTTTTGACTTTCCTGGACGAGTTATTTTTCAGTCACCGGGTGGAAAATTGAAATATCAATATTTTATTAAAACGAAGTCGTCGTAGATTAGTTTTGCCATTGAAAAAGAACATCAATACTTAATTATACTCAGATAACTTACAATTCAGTCATCCGCCCTACGACTTACATGTAAGTCATCCATAATTTTATTCTGAGATTCTGGTCAAACCTCTTAAATCCTAGATGACTTACATGTAAGTCATCGGACGGATGACTGAATTGTAAGTCGTCTATATATAATTAAATATTGAAGTTTTTTTTTCAATTGCAAAACTAACCTATGACGACTTAATTGTAAGTCGTCGAGTCTTAATAAAATATTGATATTTCAATTTTTCACCATACAACTAAAATGTAAGTTGTCGAGGAAAGTCAAACTTCTGAAATAATCCAGTCAAATGCAAAACTAACTATGACGACTGAAATGTAAGTCGTTTAGCATTTTTTGGAGTTTTTGTTTTTAACCAAACAAAAGTAGACGACTTATTTTTCAGTCGTCTCAGATAACATATTTCAAAAGTCAATTGCAAAAATAATCTATGCGTTGACCAGACGACTTATATTTTAGTAGTCTGGAAGACTTATATTGAAGTAGTCCGCGTCGATCTTTAATAAACTTTCGTTTTCTTTGTTCTATGTTTGCTAATTTGTTTTATTTTGACTTTTTCAGATGATGCGTCAGTTACATGCAGTGTATGGAGAATGATTGTTGAAAGATGGATGTTGGAATATACAAGTCAACGAAAACTCTCTTTGTGGCAACATGTCGTGTTAGTAGTTGTCAATGGAAGGTCAGAGCAAGTGTGAAACATGGGACTAAAACGTTTTTGGTAACCAAGTTTTACTAAATTTGACTAAGTTTTTCAACACAAACTTGTAAAAAATGTGATATGCTTTAACTAGTTACTATTGTTTGTTTCCATCTTTTAAGTACTATTATTATAGAAACCAATGATGATTATTGTTATGAGTTGGAAAAATGATTAAAATGCTTCTTAAAATGTTATATCAATATGAGACTACCAACATTCTTGTTTATTAAGATGAGAAGAAGACCATTGGAGTTTATTATTGCATATGGGAGATCCAAAGATAAAAAAAAGCTATTGAAGTATATTATTTCATTGATTTGTAAACGTGTAAACACATTGTTAGCACATATATTACATCTTGGGAAACATTATTACTGATTTTACAAAAAAATCACAAATAAAAGAGTAGACATGCAAATCACAAAACAAACCACAAACAAAACTATTATAGATCATTCCTCTACAAAGACAAGCTTGGACTCCACTTGATATAGAAGAGGACTTTCTGGAAGTCGTCTGGAAGACTTCCTGGAAGTCGTCTGGAAGACTTCCTGGAAGTCGTCTGGAAGACTTCCTGGAAGTCGTCTGGAAGACTTCCTGGAAGTCGTCTAGCGCATTGTATTTTAGACGACTAATAGGTAAGTCGTCCCAGAAGTCTTCCAGATCTGAAAAACCTGCATATCAAATCCAGATACGAAAAACCTGCATATAAAAAAACGTTCAAATGGCTTAAAAACATAGAAAATGAGTGGAAGATTAGATAAATTTACCTTTATAGAACACACAAAAATACATATCTAAAATTAATAGATCTACCTTTAAATGAGTGGAAGATGAGAGCCATTTGATTAAAAACCTGCAAAAAAGATAGATTAGTGAGAAAGACATGAGACAAAACTGAAAAATTTATATAAAGTTTGGTGTTTTCAAGTCAAAGAGATTAGAGTGGGTTTGAAGAGTTTTAGTTTGAGAAAAAAGCAACAACTTTATACAACAAAAAGTTAGCAAATGAAGAAAAATCAGACATAAAAACTTACCAAAACGCTCAGATCTGTTATGAAAGGGAGAGACATGATCGTCTAGGGCATTGTATTTTAGACGACTAACAGGTAAGTCGTCTCAGACGTCTTCCAGATCTAAAAAACCTGCATATCCAAATCCAGATCTGAAAAACCTGCATTTCCAAAAACGTTCAAATGGCTTAAAACAAAGAAAATTAGTGGAAGATTAGATAAATCTACCATTATAGAACACACAAAAATACATATCTAAAATTGATAGATCTACCTTTAAATGAGTGCAAGATGAGAACCATCTGATTAAAAACATGCAAAAACAAGATAAATTAGTGAGATAGACATGAGACAAAAACAATAAATTAATATAAAACTTAGTGTTTATAAGTTCAAAGAGATTAGATAGAGGTTGAAGAGTTTTAGAATGATGAACATTACATTTTTGTTCCAGCCATCTGAGAGATTGTGTAATGTTTCTTTATATATGGACACAAAAAATCCAATTAGGTTACATATTTTTGATTCAGACGACTTCATATACGACTTATTTGTAAGTCACCCAGAAGACTTTAATATTTTTAGCGGGAAACTAAAATAAAAAATTTCCTAAACGACTTACAAGTAAGACGTCCGGTTTAAATTATTTAAGCGGGAAAATAATTTTTTAAAAAATTTTAGGCGGGAATATTTGGACGACTGAAATATAAGTCGTCTCGGTAAAATTATTCACCAGACGACTGAAATATAAGTCGTACACACCCTAAACATAACTCCTAAACTTAATTATCCAATTAAACACTTCATAAAATTAAATCAAACTTGAAAAATGTTTACTATACACAAAAATAAAACATATAGGTGAAAATTAATTTTTGAAAAAAACATTTCAGCTTTCCAAAATCTAACCCTAAGAATACGTACAATACTACAACATATGTTTGCTAAACTCCTAAACCAAAGAATATCATGATTCACTACTTTCCCTCATCTATCTTGAAAACAAATCAATTTTATCATATCTTAATTTATATCACTTAAAACTGTTTATAATTACATGATTTTTATTTTTCACTCATCAAAATACTTTTTACAAAATTTATAAATTATTTTTATGAAAAACTGGTACCAAACGACTTACAACATCTTAGACGACTTACTCGGTCTATATTTGTAAAAATGACTTCTGTTTTTTGTTTGGTCACAAGTGACTTGGCTGTAATTTCACAAGACTTTTAGGTTAGTTTTGCATTTGATTCAAGTTTAGGTATATGTTTGGGGTTAAAATCAAGTTGTAAGTTAGTTTTGGCAAATTTTCCTTAAAAAAAATTTGCATAAAATGTTAGGATATTTTTTAGAAATTGTATATTGATATACTTATCAAAAGTTACTATAATCTTAAATTATGTAGGATTTTGCCTTTCTAACGTAAGATTGGATTCTAGCAAATATCAAAAAATTATAAATACGGAAAAAAGGAAAATACTTAAAAATAAGAAAATTGCATGTAAATTTCATTAAGGTGACCCACATATGTATTGATTATAATAATTCATTTTTATAATAATGGTAATTATTATAATTTATTCAATTCATTATGGATATGAGTGTAATCAACCACCATAGAAGTTAAAAATGACACGTTGAAAACTGATTTCTCAGATAATATTATTTTACTAATTTTTTTATTTTAATTTTTTTATTTTAATTTTATTGTTAAAAATATTATTTAATAAAATAATTTAATTTATTCGTACTTATTTATACAATAAAAGATATCTAAACAAAAAAACTAATAATTTTTTTATATTATATATTAATTTTCAATTATTTACTTTCTTGCGTTCCAGCACATGATAATTCAATCATTAAGTTCATATTAAATATGGACCACCCAAAGTTTTCAGTCTATCATTATATCTATCTTCCCTATCCCTTCTCCCACCAAAGATAAAAAAAGCCAGACAAATAGTTGGACAAATGAAGTCAATAGCTTTTTCCGTCCTTCTGCTCCTTGCCGTCGCAACCTCAGGTAATATGCTAAATGGCTGGCAAAATCTCACGGGTGTTCATGAAGATGGTGAAGAAGTAATTTGGGTCTCCCTTGTGCTGGATGAGAAGAACTATTTAACCTATCCCAACTTGAAGCCTCAGCCGGTATGTAAGTCTTCAATGAATCGTCTCTGCACCCCAATCTATAGTCAGAAGAACAGCGAATGTACCATCTACAACCGATGCAAACATGGGAATACGGGCAGCTCATAAGTCATAACAGACATGAAATATATGTTTATGTCAGCTTTAAAAAATAATATGTCGCTTAGAAGTGTTTGGGAAGGGAATTCTTGTAATAAAGGTGTGTGTTTGTAATCGGTTTAGCGTGTTTTTTTTTCCTTCTTTTTAGAATTAGCCTGTTGTTCCTTACTAGTTTCTCTTTGATGTTGGGAAGTCATATTCTATCAAATAATGGCTATTGTATCTAGATTGTTGACTTAAGCTTTACTAGGGCGATGAATGGTAGCTACGGTTATTTGCCCAAGAAAAAAAAACTCAGACAACAAGAATTAAGAAAATTATTTTAAATTAATTAGCTAAATTTTTATTTCTGTTAATCTACATTGCAACAATACACATAATGAAAAAGTAATAATATTATATATAATTAGTTCACCGATTCTTTTTTTTTTTTTGAAAAAATAGTTCACCGATTCTTACTCTTCTCTTAATCTCTCAGTGCAAATCTCGCATCAAAATTCTCTAACCTGGATGGACCATTAAGCGTGGTGAATTAAAATAGAAAATTTTAATGTATTATTTTGGGTAAAAAAATTGGTAGGCATAAGCGTTTGAGTGTCTAATCAGTTCAGTTCGGAGTTAATTATTTGAATTCAGATTTTCTGGGAGCACAAATTTAATCTTATTAGGATATTATAAAAGTTTGGTTTGGGTTTACTCTCTGCGGTTCGGATATATAGTAACACACTGATAACCCGGTTGAACCCGTTTTAAATTCGATTTCGGTTCTAATTTGGGTTTTAATTATATATACCTATTATGACTCGAAAATACATATTTAAGTTTTCATCAATTTCAAAAATTGACATTAACAAAGGCTTGATGGCATAATTATAAAGTGGTGGTTAGGAATGGAGAAACATAAAAAAGTTATAATTAAGAGCATGATTATCTCTATCACACTTAATGAGTTTCTTAATAATTTTTCATGAATAAATTGTAACTAAGTGTTCTTAGTTAAGAAACTCCCATTTTAAGTGGTTCAATGGGAGTTTCTTAATTTAGGATTCTTAAAAAAAATTAAGTTTTAAAAAAAAATATTTATTAAATAAAACATATTAAAAATAACATTTAAAACATAAATTTAAAAAACACATAAAATAAAGATTAGTATAATAAACATGAAAATCTTCGTCAAATGATCCCTCAAAAGTGTTTTGAAAAGAAGATGCCATATGTGTGTTTATATGTGTTTTACTTAGACTTTGTGATGAAAAATTTGATTAGTTGAAGAAAGGAAGGAGAATGCAATGAGACATAAGCTGAATACGGAGGTTTTGAGTAAAATTTTGTAAAAAGAAAAACAAGAATGACAATTGGAATAAGAGAGAAGCTGATGAATGGTTCAAGAATGACACACGAGCCTTTAAAAGGGAAGCTGATATTTTATTACCAAATCTGTTAACACATAAAATTACAAAGAGGCACACGAGACTTTCTAGTCCGTGACACATAAAAATACAAAACATTACAAGACTTCCACTCCCAAGTCCGTGACTCGCTATCTCACCTCTGTCAATCAAACATGCAAAATTTCAGTCCATGATCAAACAACACTTCCACTCCCAAGTCCACTACCTGCTGAGACATAAACAGAAGGCTCTAGCTCAATAACATACACCACAAACAACACTAACTAACCAAAATGAAACCAAACCATAACATTCTTTTAAAGTAATGACCTTTCCACTTACGCTCTGAATTGACTGGCCATATTGACTACCTTTGAGTCAATTTCATCCATCAGAGGAACTTGACGGTCCAGCTCCTGCATTTATCAGTGTCACGTGACATGGTTCATCAGCTCAAATACTGAATAAGTTGGAAGTCTGTTATAATAGATGTAGTTCAAGAAACTCACCTCGTTCATATCAGATGCCATGTTCTTCAAAGCATCTAAACCTGTGATGTAGCGCATCCTTACTCTGTGGTGCTTTGGTTTTCGTATTTCCTTTTCCTAATTATCTTTGCTTTCCTTTTCTAAGTATGTTAGATTTCCTTTTCTTTGATGGCTTTGAGTCTTTAGTTCTCTATATAATGTGATTTCTTGATTTGTAAGAAGACACAACTTTGATTATTGATTTATAAAAACTTAAGGGCTTTGTTTTAAACAACTCTTGAAACCTTAGTTTCTGGGCATTCTCTAAGAATTCAACAGATCTTAAGAAGGCAAGTTAGCGGGCATTCTTAGAATTCAACGTTATCTTTGCGTTATCGGTTACTATCGTTACTTCCGCTCTATTAGTTGGTATCAGAGATCTTAGACTGCGATTTTAATCGTAGTTTTACGATCTTAGATTTCAATGGCTCCTCGTCCAACCAACGAGTCGGCACAGATGCAACAATTCCTGGAGGACTTTCAGGAAAACTTTCAAGACAATATACGTCGAACGATGACTGATGCAATTCAGGCTGGTGTACAGGCTGGTGTGCAAGCGGCCTTCGCAGCCAACGCCGCAAACGCTGAAGCTCCCTGCGCACAGGCACCGCAACGACAACAACGCCACAACAACCCCGTCTTTGACGACCTAGATGAGGCCGACGATGAAGACAATCCCTTCGCCGATAACAATCACCGACATGATCACCGTCAGGAGCAACACAACCGCAACAACGACGATCGATGTTGGAATTCGGGTATTAAAATTGATATCCTCGAGTTCCATGGAGGCGCAGAGGATTTACTCGACTGGTTTGTTACTGTCGACGAATTTATCGAATTCAAGGACGTTCCAGAACAGAAGCGAGTACCTCTTGTTACAACTCGTTTCCGCGGCCACGCTGCCTCATGGTGGCATCAATTAAAGTTAACACGAACTAGCCGTGGGAAGGAAAAAACCACTTCGTGGGACAAGCTTAAGAAACATATGCGGAAATCTTTTATCCCGCATAATTTTGAGCGTCTCCTGTTCCAGAAGTTTCATAATATCCGGTAAGCATCACGCTCTGTCGAGGATTATTCTAACGAATTTTATCAACTCCTTACAAGAGTCGACATTCAGGATTCGGAAGATCAACTAGTAGCACGTTACATCGCGGGTTTGCGACCTCAACTACAAAATATTCTCCATCAGTTTGATCCTTGCTCTGTTTCGGAAGCTCGCCAAAGAGCACTGCTTGTCGAACAACAAACACGTGTAGGAGCTAATCAATGGACCGGAAACTCCCGACCGCGAAACACGCCGGTCAATGACGACACCAGGTCTTCGACGGCACGCGACACAACTACAACGAACAATGGACAACACGCCAAAACCGGCGAGCAAGTAGCCCCCGCAGCAATAGAAGCACGTCCATCGCGTCCCAACACTCTGCGATGTTTTACTTGTGGAGAACGGGGCCATATTCAGCTTGTCCAACGCTTGGGCGACGAGGCTTACTTGCAAGTGACAAAGATATCATAGGCGACCCTGTGTATGATGATGACAAAGACTATGAGGAAGAAGTAGAAGAAGAAGAGGTAACTGGCGACACAGGAACGTTCCTCATGCTCCGTCGTAAATGCTTGGCTCCCAAGACTAGCGAACCATGGCAACGAACAGCACTGTTTAGCTCGACATGTACAGTTAAAGGAAAGATTTGTCGTTTTATTTTCGACTCAGGTTGTTCCGCAAACGTCGTTTCCACTGAAGCGGTTCGAAAATTAGCACTGCCAATTGAAGCACACCCGCACCCGTGCCATCTCTTATGGATGCAAACTGGTGCCGAGGTTTACGTCTCGCAACGTACCCCAATAACTCTCTCGATCGGGTCTTTTTACAAAGATACCTTCTACTGCGACAACGCTCCAATGGATGTGTCACATATCATTCTTGGTCGACCATGGCAATATGATCGAGAAGTTACTCACAACGGCAAAACCAATACTCACTCTTTCTTATTCCAAGGACGAAAGATTACTTTGCTACCTTCACCGGAGAAAGATCTAACCGCCACCAACTCTCCCCAATCGGAAACTAAGCAAAATCTTTTGATCATCTCAAAAGCACAATTCGAACTCGAGCTTCATGATTCTCCTCCGATTTTTGCTTTGGTCGCGACATCTCTACCTCCTCCACAACTTCAACCTACGCCAGCAGCCTTTGTGCCAATTTTAGATGAGTTCAGTGACCTCTTTCCGGATGAACTTCCGGCAGGGTTACCACCTCTTCGTGATATTCAACACCATATCGACCTTATCCCCAATGTAGTGTTACCAAATCTAGCACACTATAGGATAAGCCCAGAAGAACACGAAGAACTACGGCGCCAAGTTGAGAACTTACTAGTCAAAGGTTACTACGGCCCACTATTTTGTTTCTCAAACTAAACCATGATTTATTTAGGGCTTCTTTCAATACATGTTCGAAGAGGCATCGCTGTGCCCCTTCGGGACTGACCATATCCCAACGTTTCTGTGACGTTTCCAGTTTCCGTTTTCATTTACATTAATCCAATCATCTTATATAATAAAAGAGACTTGGGTAAGCCACATCATCAATACGCATGGGGCATTTTTTGCGTCTCTTAATCCGTTCATATCCAAGCTTTGTCATCGTAAACCCAGTTTCTAGATCCTCTATACCAACAAGAAAGTCCAAAAGACTTTTCTTTCAGGCCTTGAAGCTAAAGCTTGAAGCTAATATATAGATTACGATTAAGAATGTAGAGTGAGGCCCTGGGATGACCTTTCATACTTACAGGGAGTTGGTACCAGATGGGTTCAAGAGAGTCGAGTACGATGTGTTCGTCTCAAGTTATCCGAAACAGCTCTATCTATGTTTTTGCATGTGTTCTGATCGCTGCTCTTGGTTATATTCAATTCGGTTTCACTGTAAGAAGAAAATCAACCCTTTCAACTTATTTATTTTCCATTTGTAGAAAGTTGTGACTGATTTGTATCGCTTGGGGTCCAGTGTGATTATTCTTCTCCAACAGAAGCTGCAATCACGAAAGATCTCAGTTTAACTGTATGTGAGGCAATTAACCGATCTTTCTGTCTAGAACTGTCTGGTTTATTATTTTTCTGACTTCGATCTCTTGTCCATGTGTTAGTACTTTATGTTTGGTTCTCTATCTAAATAGGGTGCTATGGTTGTTGCAATTGCCAGTGGTCAGATTGTATAATATATTGGACGAAAAGGGGTATTGTTTAGTTTTCGAGTATTAAATTACTCTGTTTTGAATCTTGATCAGTGACATCTTCCTTGCTTTACTCAACCCTTTAACTGTGTGTTTTCTTGGACAGTCTCTGATGATTGCTGGTTGGCTTTGCATATCATTTGCAAAAGTGAGTGTCTGTTGTTTTCCAGTATCTTTATTTGACCTCATTCTGAAAATGTTAGATTGGCCTTACATCATACTGGTTTTGTAGGATACTTCTTTCCTTTACAGGGAAGGCTTTTAGAAGGCTTTGGTGTTGGGATCATTTAGTGGATATTATTCCTTAGATCTGGCTTACTTAGATCTCAGTGGAACATCTATCACTGGCTATATCATTTGTACTGCTCTATGTTATGTCCGGTTATTAGTTATTACACAGGAGAGAGGTTTAAATAAGCATATGAAGAGGCTCAATGCTCCTAAACATTGGATGCTTGACAAACTTGGTGGTGCATTTGTATATCTTCTGCTACGAGAACTTCCGTCTTCTCTATAATACCAAGGGACGTTTCCGTGTTCACTCCATCAGGGACGAGGAAGCTAAGGTTTTGATCTCTCTTGCTCTTGTCATAATTTAGAGTAATGCTTGACATGTATGTGTACCAACAAGATTTGTTTCTTTTCTTACAATTTAAGCTCTGTTAAGGTTCGAACTATACAGTTCGAACAAAAGGGCATCCCTTTCATCAACACATACGATGGTCGCACATTAGTAATGACACCATTAAAATCGACATGGAAGAGAACAAGATTGTTGAGTTCATCAAGTTTGCTGTCGGCAATGTTGTCATGGTGGCTGGAGGTACAAATAGAGGGCGTGTTAGTGTGATTAAAAACAGTGTGAAGCATAAGTGAAGCTTTGAAACTATTCACATCCGAGACTCAACAGGACATGAGTTTGCAACAAGGTTGAGGAATTCACGCTAGGCAAAGGGTCAAAGCCGTGGGTGTTTTCGCAAGGTTAAGGTGTTAAGCTTACCATCAATGAAGAAGCCATGAAGAGTCTCGCTGGCCAACATGCTGCTTAAGTTTGCTTATCAGTTCTCAAACTTATGTTTTTTTTTAAATCTATTTCAAGAGTTAAAAATGGATCCATGGAAAATCTCCACATTGAGCGACTCTGCATATGTTTGCTGCTCAATTTTGATTTTTACTTTATTTTTATCAAGAGTTTAAGGGTGTCAATCATTTATGCAATTTAATTGATTTGCAAATTTTATATATATTTACAAGTCTAATTAAATTTTACTCATTTTCAAATAGAATATATAGATTCTAATTAATATTTATAATTTTTTACTTTTCTTTGGGATTGTTGGTACATTGCTATTGTTTCAGTTTTCCCTAGAAATTTTTATTTTTTTTTACTTGAGTTTTTGCTTCTGTTTTCACTTCAACTACTATCGCAACTTTTTTTATTGGTCTGTCAAAAAAAAAAACCAACCTAAGCAAAGCCATAACTAAGACCCCCCAAATGACATACGAAGCCACACATAGTACCTATAATACATAAGTAGCCGGTATAAACTGTCTGAGTGCAACATGAATCCCAAAAAACTACACTAATCATATTCCTTAAAAAACAAAAAAAAACCCTAATTTATAACAACATTCTTAGTATCACATGCACATAACATAGAAAAATCCAGCTAAATACAAATGCATAAAACAGTAGCTTAATTTTTAAATAAAACCTACAAATAACCAAACAAATAAAATAAAATAGTTAAAATTAATAAACAGCACAAACGTAATGATAAATTAGTTTGGCGAACGGAACCCCAAGTTTATCCCCCAAACTTAATTACTAAACATCAAGAATATATACAAAAACTGTTATTTCTATAAGCAAATGATTAAATTCACCTACTTCAACTGATACGTGGTGAATCACTTTTTATTGCTTAGCATTTGAACATTAGATGGCAATTAATTTTATGTACTTCAAGAATAAAAATTATTTGTAGATTTATTTGGCCACAAATATAAAAATATTAGTACTCTTTCAGAATTACTTTTTGTCTAACTTTCTTTTCTCAAATATATATACTACATAAAATAAAATTTTATACAATACACTAAAAACTCAAAATTTTAACCGAAAATCAAATAAATATCTATTAAGGAAAATTTATATGACTCCAAAAGAATAAATCCACCACACTATTACAATTCAGTTCTAAAGGCATCAATAACAAACATGTCAAAAAAACAAATAACATATGTGAATAACACAAACAGCAAACAACCATCGTGTAGCAAACACATGCATTTACATATTTTTTTCTTTTGGAACATTAATTTAATTTATGTTTTAAGTTCAACTATATTTAATTTGGTACAATTATCAGCTATTAATTCTATTTTTATTAAATCGATCAATAAAAATCACTTACACTCATGTCATTAACCACTATAAAATAGATCACAAAAAATGGAATTCATTAAAAAAAAAAATATGAATTAGAATACCACTAGTATATATCCTACTATATAAAAATACTAAATTTGAGGTTTTTGGGACTATCCACCTCAGTCAAAATATTCTCATCAAAAAAAAATTAGAAATAGACGTCATTTAGAAGATAATTAACTAACATATGACTTTTGATATTTCTAAAAATTTCAAATTTGTAACTGCTAATTTATTAATAGAATCATATATCTATATTGAATTATGTTCTATTTTTAATCGTTAGACTTCAAGGGTAAATAAATTATTAATTTATAATATATATAGTTTATAACTTTATATTGTAGTTATAAATAAAGAGAAAATAACCGGGGAGGGTGAAGAAGCTCATGTAAAATTATGTAATTAAAATGGTAAAATAGTGAGTATGATGAGGTGAATCTAAGAAAATTTGTTGTACAAATTATGGTGATTTCTTCGTCCACTGAAATGATTTAAAATAAAATATATATTCACATAAATAAGTCAATATTTGTTGTTTTTTTTGTAAGATGTTAAGATTATCATTTTTTGAAAGGTTACACTGTTGTTTTTAAACAACTTATTACACCAAGGAAACAAAAACAACCAACAACAACTTAAGGTAAAAAAAAAAGCCTTAAAGAGGTCTTATACAAGAAAGATAAAAAAGAAGTAGAGAAGAGGAGAAAGAAGAATTTGCCGGGTAAGAGATGAGACGGTCACGCATCATACGGTCGAGAGAGGCAAGGATGACTGACGAAGGTGAGGAGACAGCTGTGAACACACGAGCATTACGCTTTTTCCACAGCAGGTAGATGGCTGACTGAAAGTAGAGCTTGATGACTGGAGTAGCATGCGCATCTGCATTGACGCGAGGTTGATTGGTCCATGCTGCAACAAAGTGTAGATCAGCCGGAGGAGAAATCCAAACTTCAGCAGCAAAAGGCTCTCATATCAAGCGAGAGAAAGAGCACTCAAAGAAGAGATGATGGTGAGTCTCTATTTCCATATTACAAAGGACGCACGTTCCTGAGACATTTAACCTCCAACGCCTCAAGCGATCATTGGTTGTCAGTCTTCTCCGCAAAGCCAACCAAGATATAAATACATTACGTGGAATATGTTCCTTGAACCAAATAGTCTTGTGCCAATATTTGTTGTTGATAGTTTTTATATTCTTTTTTGATATTAGTATCCATATTTTTTAGTAAACTAATCCAAAGAGATTAGTTTGTGGAGTTAACCAAATGAGGATTATAGTGTTTACTTTGAAAAAAGTAATAGGTTGAATGATAGATGGCGTGCGTGCTTTTTCACTTGGAAATCTGCACATATATTAAAATTGTAAGATTTGAATCATAGAGAAAATATAGTGTATATGACTGAAGTTGGTCCATTTCGAAACTAAAGATGGCTAAAATTCTTCTTTGTCCAAATGCATAGATGTGAATCTTATATGAATAGAGTTCTCCATTGCTTATAGCAATGTAATAAACTCTGTGTGTAAAGGAGAAGAAATATTATATAAGTGAAAACAAAAATTATGATTTTTTTCTTGAGCCTATAGGCTCTTCGCAATTTGAAGAAGAAAGAACATATTGTGTGAAAATCTTTGGCTCGGTCAAATTTTATCCAGTTGTTTATAAAACTGTTGTTATCTGATTCATGTAATTTCTCAGTGTTGATTTAAAAGTCCAAAAAATCCATCTATACTGACTTTTTGTTATTTTTTTTTGTGATTTGAATTTAAAAAGAGATAAAACTTTCGATAAGTTATGTAAACTTAGAACAAATATTTAGCTTTAGAATGCATTTACATGTTTCAAACTTATAATATATACATATATAATGCTTAAAACTATGCATGTGCCTTAATATGTTTATCTTCTTGAATGTGCTAATCGTACTATATATAATATTATTTAAAATTTTCAAAAAATTTATGTCAAATACAAAAAACCATCAATAAAAAATATAATTCTCCATCTACAACAAGAAAAATGAAAAATTATAAATATATAAATTTAAATTAAGAAAATCTAACATTGAAAAAAATAAGAAGTTAATGTAAAAGAAAAAAACGATAAATAATATTATAAATAAAATAAATTTATAAGACAGGAAAAAATCTCTAGTTAGAATAAAGTTGGATGAAGCCACCTCCTTCCTTCTTTGAACACGTGCCCTTTTCATTAAAAGCATGTGAACTTCAATAAAGTTGTAATTGTTTAATGTAATGGGGTCCAACGCAGATGTTGATGATTTTTGCCCGACCGTCTTCTCTGTGTGAAACGCTCGCGGTCCAGCTTCTCGTCCTCATTGATGCTTCTGAGAAACGTATACAGCAGTTATGGCATTCATTCAATCTTGAACTGCTATGCCTCTTTAGTTCTCTTAAATTCATCGATCTCATCGTCGTCTTTAATAAGCTACGAACTTGAGAAAGACAATCTTTCGAGACTCCCTCTTGTTACCGTCGAGTCTCCCCTTCGAGATGCCAAGTCTGTACTTCGTGGAGATTTACAGGTAAATTTTCTCATTTGATTTAAATGAAAGGATGAAATAATCTTTAGAATTCTGGGTATAGAAAAAGAATATGTTATTTGAACTCTCTTTGTGTATATTTCTTAACGAAGTCAGATTTTTTTCTACTCTGATTTAACACATTCAGTGGATCAAGACCTACAAGTTTATCTTTTGGGCACTCATATTCGATGGAAAGATGTATTTTCCGCAGATATTTCCCTTGGAAAGAGCCTCCCTTCAATATAACATCTATAATATTCTCGCCGACGATCACTGAATCCCTGTCGCAACCTCCCCTCTTGCTCATGATCCTTTTTTTTTTTTGTTTGGCTTGAGAAATTATTTGTTTTTGAGTTGTTCAATAGATTGTAGGTAATAGCTTTGTCACTGAACAGTTGCAGATTTGGACCTCACTAGAACTCTTCATCATAAAAAGACGACCGCAAACATCTACTCGTGCAAAAACAATCAGCCATTCAGAATCAGTTTCATTTACTACAAGAAACAATCCTTAGGTGACTCGATCTCTTACCTTCTCTCATTGCTGCCATCATGTTTGCTTCTCTTGAAATGACTTCTTCACCTTGACTTAAAGCCTTCTTAACATCAGTTCCTTCTTTGACTAAATATCTATGTTTTTACTTAATGATCTAGAGCAAGTATATTTATTTGGTCATTCACTTTTTCTTAGGTGATTTGGCAAGTAACAGCCTTAATACTCACGGTTTGAAAGATGGAGAGCTAAGAAACAGATGATGTACACCATTGGCACAAGAAGAGATTTGTTCACTCCTTTCAGCTTGAGGTTTCTCCTAGATGTGTCCTTTGTTAAAATATAGATATTATTGTCAAGCTTTGGGTTGCTTTTGATTGTTCTTCTTATTAATAGAGACGTGCTGTGGAGATATAGGGTCCTCAAGCATCTGGAGAAAAAAATAACCCCTGCTGAAGCATAAAGGCCAAGAGGTTATTGTATGTCTTCAAAATCTCTGGCTCCCCCTCGCTATCCTATACCTGATGAAATGTTTAGGCTTCTCAACCATGACTAAATATTATCATTGGCTAACACGAGCACTCACCTCCTGTTTTTTTTTTAACCTAAATAGACTAACTATAGTTTTCCAATATCTGAGCGTAATCAACTTGAATTTTCATAAACATTATTGGAGACTTGACTGTTAAGCTAGATGGGCTTTCAACCTAAAACCAATTGGTGATAAGTGGAGTGGCCTATCTATCTTATATATTACTAAAGATCCCTTCCAACTACCGATGTGAGACCTTTGTCCCTAATACGCCCCCTCGAGATGATGGTTCTTTAAGCGTCAATCTCGGAATGTTTGGGCAAAGATCGAGGGCCAACTTTGGGCCGGGTCGATATGGATCGGGTTGGACTGCGTGGATCGGGCTCTGATACCATGTTAAGCTAGATGGGCTTCCAACCTAAAACCAATTGGTGATAAGTGGAGTGGCCCATCTATCTTATATATTACTAAAGATCCCTTCCAACTACCGATGTGGGACCTTTGTCCCTAATACTGTTAAGCTAGATGGGCTTCCAACCTAAAACCAATTGGTGATAAGTGGAGTGGCCCATCTATCTTATATATTACTAACGATCCCTTCCAACTACCGATGTGGGACCTTTGTCCCTAATACGCCCCCTCGAGATGATGGTTCTTTAAGCGTCAATCTCGGAATGTTTGGGCAAGGATCGAGGGCCAACTTTGGGCCGGGTCGATATGGATCGGGTTGGACTGCGTGGATCGGTCTCTGATACCATGTTAAGCTAGATGGGCTTTCAACCTAAAACCAATAGGTGATAAGTGGAGTGGCCTATCTATCTTATATATTACTAAAGATCCCTTCCAACTACCGATGTGAGACCTTTGTCCCTAATATATAAGATAATTAGGGGGCGTATTAGGGACAAAGGTCCTACATCGGTAATTGGAAAGGATCTTTAGTAATATATAAGATAGATGGACCACTCCACTTATCACCAATTGGTTTTAGGTTGGAAGCCCATCTACCTTAACATTGACAGCATCAGAAGCTCTTTTAATGACGACTTGCAAGACAACAGTTCAGATGGAAGGGTGATTTTAACTCCTATGAAACAAGAATAGGCGCACCGCATTACCACTCACCCACTTTGTATTTTGCAGGGATGTCTCTATCTGCCTAAGTTTATTTGACGACCTAGCCTACAAATTTCATAAAAGTTTACAAGTTTTGATACCGAACCAAGGGTTGTTGTAGCTACATACGTCAATCCTGAAATGGTTGGAGGTTAGGTTTTCTTATTTCAAACTTTATCTACTGCTTAAGTAAACAATAGGTGTGCATAGGTTGGTATAATAGATATATAGTTGAGCCCCAATCATCTTCATTTGCGCTTTTTCTCTCAGGGTGGTTATTCGCAAACGCAACATCTGAGACTCATATCTACTTAGACTTGGAAACAGCTGCAAAACAGTGTTATTATGAGAGGTAAATTATCTCCAACAATTCATTTGATTATTCTACTGTGTATAATTATTCCCAGTACTCATAGTGAACTTACTAAACGCTATGAAACACATTAGATTGGCTACTGATGGCTCAGCAGCGCCAACAAGCCCAACAAAGTTACCTCATGGGAAGAAATTTGAAACCCTCACCGTCTCAGAGCTGAATGAATATGTCACCACAACACAATTTCACGTGTCATACTACTCTAATTATTAACTTACCTGCAGCACATGCTTGATCCTTAATGATATTCTGTTGTTGTGATATGTGATCTAGGCAATCGACTTCCTTTGTATTGGCAAAGTTATGGGAATTCAAACTGACAAAGGCTGGTGTTACATTGGTTGCTCTAAGAAGCTTCTGCAGGGTGAATCTTCATTCACACGCACTGTTTGCGCTAACCCAAATGTTGTTGCTTCCCTCAGGTAACTAATGTTTGGCTTAACAAACTGTGAAACGAACATATGGCTTAACAAACAGTTACCATTCTCTACACCAGCCTAGACAGTAAATTTTAACTCTTTTTTCTGTGCCATGTCTCATGGTAATGTTCGTCAGGTACCGTGTGGAGTTGACCATTTCAGATGAAACCGAGGAAGCTATCTTCGCAGCTTTTTCCGAGATGATCAAGCTGACAACGTCCACGCTTCTGAAGTTGGGTAACACATGGTTCAATTTCAACTAATCCTCCTATAAGTTAATAAATTTCACCTTTTCCTACTTAACATATTTACCAAAATAAATAAATTTCATCTTTTCCGGTGGTAATTTTTTTGAAAAAACATTATTTCCCATGTTCAGGGTGGAGGTTTTGCTGAGCAGCAGGATAACAAGTACCCATCTTTAATCATTGAGATTATCATGAATACTTACATTTTCAGCTGAAATTGTTTTCATTTTAATTTTACATCAAAGCGTCAGACCTTAGCGTCTTGATTTTGGTGTTGATGTATATTTTTTTCTAATTGGAATATACATTAATTCGCTGACTGATTAAGCGTTTGCAAATATCATTAGCAAGGAAGAGATGATGGGCCCAAAGACAATATGCCTGAAGCCATCTCAGTTGCCTCAGCTTCTGCTAAGCTAGGCAACAACAATGCGAAGGAGAAACCGTGAGTTACATACTGCACACTGGGGAACCTCCCTGAAGTTGATGGCTTCATATCTGAGAATCCAAAGCTCAAGACAATTGAGCCTGCTGCTAAGAAGTCCCGTACGGAAAAGATGAATATGGAAGCCTTTTTTTATCATGTTGCTGTCGTTTTTCTAAATCAAATAATGCTTTGGCATTTTGCCATTTGCAAACTGTTACGTATGTAACATTGAGCAGTTTTTCAGGTCGCCGCTCCCGTAAAGAGAAAAAAAGAGCGATCTTGAAGAAGAAACATCGAGCACCGGCGTTCGGCCTTTCTGGTCGCCGCTGACTGCTTCTCTTCTCTCTTCTCTCTTCTCCTTTTATTTTTGCTCTCCTCCTCCTCTTAGTTAATGGCGTCAATATGTCTGGTGTCTCTGGTTGGGGTCTGTTCGGCGTTGGATTTTAGATCTGCTCCGGGAGAGCTAGATTTGGCTGTCTGGGGCTTCTTGTTGGAGCATCGACAAGACGTCTTCGGTTTGAAGGGTAAGGGAGTCGGCTTTTAAGATATATCTGTGTCAGATTTCGTTTTTCTCTTTGTAGATCTGGGCTCTGTTTGTTTCGATGTCGGCATGGATGATTTGGAAGCAGCATTGGTCTTTGTGGAGGGGTTTGTGAGCTTTAGATGCGGTTGTGGGTTGGCGACTTACCTAGGCTTGGGAGTGTCTCCCCTTTCTCTGGAGTTATCTCTGGTGGTTGTTAATCTTTATTGGTCAGAGCCTTGTTGCAAGCTCAATTCTAGTTTTGTGAGGATAGGATGGAGATACCTGTGTATTTGGAGTTAATGCTTCTTTGCTGGTCGATTTCCGCCGTTCTGTTAGTAATAGTCCTGGTGTTGGAGTGGTTTTCATCAGGTTACCGGCTGTGTGAATAAGACGTGTGTTCGGGAAGCTTTTATAGGCTTTGCCGTGGGGTGTTTGGTGCGTATGAGGCGCGTAGAGAACCTACTCAAGGTCCAATGGCAAGTCTTAGTTAGGATTGAAAGGTGTTCATAGCGACGGTTAAGGATTCAAACCTCTCTCGACCCAGTTTATGTTTGGTGATGTTCGTGTGCTTCCAGGTTATCTCGCTGCTCTTCTTATTTTGAGGTTATTGTTGATGAGTTCTCGCCAGGTAACCTCGTCTTTGGATACAAGGTTGAAGCCTCCTCTCCTGTTGTTTTATTCTATTATCCTGTTTCTCGACATCTTTCTTTTTCTTTGTTGTTGTTAGCTTTGGGGGTTGTGTTTTGTTCATCTATTGGCTCTGGGAGGTATATATTACCTCGCCGGCTCTTAGCTTCAGACAATGTCTTTATTGTATGTGTGTAACCGAATGTTTGATCTAATCTTAATTTTCCAAATGACAAAAAAAAACTGTTACGTATGTTGGTTGAGTTCTTTGCACTACTAATATAAGAATATTTCGAAATATTTCTCTTTAAGCCAACCATGTATTTAGTAACACAATCCACCAGCAGTTACATATTTAAGTGTCTAAAATATTATAGATCCATCAGACGTCTGTCTGCTTTTGTAGTAGATTAAATCAAATTAACAGAAGTGAAACATGAAGTGGTGGGCATCTGAGATTACTTAACAATATAAATACAGTAGAACTTCTATAATACTCAATAAATTAATAATTTCTATAAATTAATAAATTTTTTTGGTTTTAACTTTGAGCGATTCAAAATTTGACATAAATCAACAAAATAATAAGATAATAACTTTTTAGAAAATTTTATGTAAATATATGTTCCCATTAAAATTATAAATTAATCATTTACATATTTTATATAAATAAAAACTTATTATTATATTGTTTGTTTTATATTCACAATGGAATTATTTTTAAATTTTGTTAACACTTAATATATTTTTGATGATATTTAGTAATATTATATCTATAACCACATTTAAATTCTATACAATATATATTATATACACCAAATAATATAATAAAATTAATAAAAATGTCAAATATAAAAATAACAATTAATGTCTTAAAATATTTTTCTTATATTAAAATAAATATATCTTAAAATAAAAAATTTAAATAAAATTTTTATTTGTAAATTAATATCTCTATAAATTAATAAAATTTCAAAAGCCCAACATAATTAATTTATAGACGTTATACTGTATAGAATTAACACAAATGCAACACGAAGTGGTAGGCATCTGAGGTTACTTAACAATATAAATATAGGAAATGTTTGGTTTCCTTAACCTTATGCAATGTTTTAATGCTGTTGATCTTTTCTCATACCTAATTGGGAGTTTAAAAATTCAATCCTCAGCCAAACCCTTTTGTGGCTTACTCTACTTCTTTTACAAATGTTCATTCCACTAACTAATCTTGCCATAATATGTTAATCTATCACTCTATAACTTTCGAATATTTAAGACTGTTATCCCCTATATTATATTTGCGAAGTGATTTTGACACGTGTCATTTTTACAATTAATTTCACAAAACAAATATGACATGATTACTGAAATTGATGACATGTCTTATAAATGTTGACAATTGCATTTAATGTTAATTTATTTTTTTGGTAAACATTTTAAATATGGTAATAACTCATATATTAAATTTAATGTTAATGTATATTTTTGGTAAACATTTTAAATATCTTAATAACTCATACATTACATTTAATGTTAATTTATATTTTTGAATTTTTTTTTTAGAATATGGAAATAACTCATAAATCATCATTAAAATAAATATATTCAAATATGGCATTATAAAATTCGAAATATAATTTAATTATATTTATCATTTTCAGTAAACAAAATCCTGGGACTTATTATCCGAGATCCGGATTCGATCCGAGATCCGCTCCGGATCCGCTCCGAAAATAGGATATCCGGGGTGCCCGGATCCGAATCCGGATAGTAAAATCTTGGATCCGTGCAAACCGAATCCGGATCCGGATATCTTAATTTTTAGGTCCGGATATCCGGATCCGGATCCGTATTTTTAAAATACATTAAATTTTTATATTTTATTAATATTTATATTTGATATATTAATATTTATACATGAATTAATTTTATAATATTATATTTTAGTTTTTACAATATTATAAACATATATAAATATATTTATAAATATTTAATTTATGTATTATATTAAAAAAAATTATTTTTAATTATTTTGACGGATCCGGATCCGGATATCCGCGGATAATAGAATATCGAGACGGATATCCGAAACCCGGATATCCGTAAACCACGAATCCGGATCCGGATATTAAATCCACGGATCCGATGGATCCGGATCCGGATACCCTAAATTTCCCGGATATCCGGATCCGTCGCAGGGCTACCGATCTTGTCTTGATTTAATAATTTTGTAATGTAATTTTGTCTCTGTGTTTTTTTGAGACCGGCATTGTTTGTTGGGCAGCACATGGGGTAGGTGAACAGTAATCGCACCTTCTATGAGTAAAAGATCTGAGAAGCTCGAGGAAAACAACTATAGCCGCCGAGAAGGAGGCCCTTTAATTGCTCTGGAAACTTAGCTTGGCCAACTGGAGGTCACCGAGAAGATCAAAGATGAGAAGATCAAAGAGAACCCGTCAAGTGGTGGTTGAGAAGTACAAGCTTTGTTTTGACAAGATCATGAGGGCTCTGGTCGACTCCGAGGTTGTTCAGAAGAGCGCCTTGTTGATGTCCCTGATGGTTTCTCAGACTGGTCTGATTGACGAGCTATCAGCAAGGGGGATAGAGTTGGTTTCGAGGCAGATCAGGAGATATGGTTTCAAGCTCATAAGGAATTCCAGGCGGACATCGATGCAATGGATATAGATCGATTTGATTCAGAGAGAGAGAGAGAGGTTGAAGGTTTCAGGCGGTTTTGGTCAAGATAAGATTTTTTTATCCAAATGGATACTATGTTTATGTATTCCAAGGCTTTTGATTGATATGTAAAAGTGACAACACCGGTCGCGGGAAGGCCTGGCTTATTGATGGGTTAAATAAGATGCGAACGTGCTTCGACTTATCATGTTTCAGAATCCATATTAGGTCCGAGTGATTTTGTTTATCATTAACCAATTTGAGTGTTTTTAGGATGCTTGGTAGTTTTTGTGCTTCTCAAGTGTTTGCGGGAAGGACCCGACATTCGATCCAAAAAGGTCGTGCTTAAGGTCACATAAGGCACAACGAGTGAACTCAAAAGATGCTTCTTTCGGCAAAAGGTGTCGTCTCACCAAGGCACCTATAGAAGTTCTACAATACAGATCGGCTACAGCCTGGTCAGAGGTCCGATATAAAGAACTAAAGAAGAATATAGAAGTATTGAGAATAAAGTCTAGTATGGAAGAAAATCGGATGCCCTTCTTCTTTCTCATGATCTCTTTTTTTATAGGTGTCGACGAGGGAGATCGAAACGGTGGAGTATGAAGTTGGATAAAACCCTGTCTCCAACAAATGTACTCTCTCACATTGTTCTTAACATGTCAATAACCTGAATAGGATACAATTAATTTATTATAGAGGTGCAATTGTAGCAATCATCATATACACAAACGTAAAGAAACGTTTACGGAATAGAACGTGTGTCTAAGTCCATACATGCAGACAGTTCACAAAGTCTCCAACTGTTCTTATGCACAACACACAGCGGTTGGATTTCCTGCAACCATCATTTTAACATTCAAGAATCTGCCGTCCCGGGCTGCGTTAGAACCGTTTTCTCGTCTGGACATGCGCGTAAGAGTTTGCAGACGTCATTTTTCACTAAGAAATCGTTTGCATTTACTAGGATCAGAGGTCCATACTCGAACACCAACTTCTTGCACTGTAATATAACATATACACAACATGGTAAAAATGAGAAAATCAGAAAGGAAACACATCCAGGCAGGGTTATTAAGTTGAATTGTTATATATTGAAACTTGATTAATTCTAACCTTCTTCTCATGGTTCTTGAACGATTTGCATCCCTTGAGAAGTAGCTCAACTATATCCAGCTGGATAATCAAAGCGAAAACAATGTCAGTATATCAACTATGATGAGTCTATGACACAGAACGCATAGATAATGTTCATCATCTTGTAGTTATTACTACTAAGTCCTAACCTGTGTGTCGGGATCTTGGAGTTTGATGAGAATATCTGAAACAGTCTTGTGGCATACAGCGCAGCTATCCTGACGGGCTTCTTCTACAAGAGCAGCCACTTTGTCACAAAGATTCATCCTCTTGCAGAAATCTTCAGGTTGAAACGACTCCAGTTGTATAAAGAAAAGAGGGACATAATAGTCAACCAAAGTTACGCACTGCATCATTAAAAAACATATCATCATTCAGTTCAAGACAGTTGTTATGATATATTAATACACAGAAGCAACAGAGACGGTCTGAGGCAAAAAAAAAAAACAAATGCAAAAGTTTATCAAACCTGCTGTGCAAAACCGCGCATACGGGAACACCGATCATGAAGGTCCTCGATTATCTGTGCTTGTGTTTGGTTATTCTCAAGGTAGCTGATAGCAACGTTAACATATTCCTCACACAGAGTGCAAACCTTTTCATTCTTTATAACTTTCTCTGCACAAAAGTCAAAAAGAAAAAGGTTGAAAAGTCTTGAACCATCTGACTATCTGAGCCATACTTTGAGGGGATCGAAGCCAAACTATTTCATTAAAACGGAACTCTTAAGTGGAAGCAGCTTCTATAGCATCAATCAGATAGAGGTGGTGTTTTCACCCGAAATATTGGTCTTAGTATTGGTACCTGAGTCTAGGGAAGAGTGAAGGAAAGATCTAGCGTCGGAAAGCAAGGTCAACCCCAGCAAGAAAATAACCAACGTTCCAGCTTTTGGTCCCATTGATTCCTGTGGTCCAGAAGATGAGAAGGTTAGAAAAGATTCAAGCAAAAACTCTTTACCTGAGATTATCTGCGCGGAACTAGAGTCAACATGGTAAGAAAATTCAACCTGAGATAAAAAAAGACAGAGTTTTTACCTTTCCAGAAAAATGAAGACAAACTAATGATTAGCAGACTCTGGCTTGGGAGAAGAAGAAGAAGGTTTCAATCACAAGCAGATCCGTTCGAATTGGTTGTTTGCGTCTGAATATAAATAATTGAGAGAGGTTTTCTCAAACCACAAGCAATCAATCATCCGTTCACGTTATCATCACCTTGTTGCTATTATTATATTCGAATACATATATGCCGACAAACTATTATTTATTTCTTTTAGGTTTTATCTACTAGGCGAGGTGTTATTAATGTTTCGAATGGGAAAAGTAAAGCAGATCATTCGAATCAAACAGATTATATTATGCGGGAGAAAATCAGATCAAACAGTCTATTACAGTTAAGGGGATGTATTCAATTTAACGTGATTTGATTTTTAATGGGATTTTAGATGATTTTAATAAGTTGCAGAGATTTACGGGGATGTATTCAACTAAGAGTTTCAAGTGATTTGTATTAAAATGAAAAATCTGCTGTTATACAAACGTGGATTTTAAAAAACACTTTAAAATCCAATGTTATTTAACTTGTCATTTCATAAAATACTCTGAAATCCACTGTTATTGAATAAAATTTAAGTTGGAAATTCTAGAGTATTTTAATTGTTTCCAGAGTGTTTGAGAAGAGTTCTTTAGTTATAAAAATAAAAATCTAAATCTCACTGTTTTAGATGAGATTCTAGAATGTTTTAACAAAAATCACACCAAATTCTCTAATTCTTCTGCAATCATCTACAATCTCGTTAAAAATCAAATTACTTCAAATTTCAGATTCAATACACTCTCCTTAAGTGATTTTTGTTAAACTACTCTAGAATATCACCTAAAACTATGAGATTTGGGTTTTAATTTTTTTAACTAAGAAATCCTACCCAAACATCCTAAAATCACCTGAAAACTTTAAAACTCCACAACTTCAAATATTTTCAATAACAGTGGATTGCAGAGTACTTTAAGAAATGTCAAATTCAATAACATTGGATTTTAAATGAGTTTTTAAAATTTATGTTTCAATAACAGTGGATTTGTCATTTTAATATAAATCATCTGAAACTCTCAGTTGAATACATCCCCCTTAATGTTTTGAATATCGGACTGAACATTGACTCGGCATTATAGCTGAGTCAATGGTCGGACCAGTCCAACCGATCCAACAGTAGTTTAATTTAATTTTAAGTTAAATTGAAGAAAACCAAGTTCTAATAACGAACCGAATCACCGGTTTTACCAAATTTGACCAGTTATTGATTGGATTTACCAATTTTACTCAAATCAGATTCTTAACACAACTCATAACCGGTTATACAAGCGAGACACAGTCCGATCGGTTCGACCGGAAAGTCCGATCCGGTTTGACCGGCAAGTCCGATCCGGTTTGACCGGCAAATCCGATCTGGTTTTCAAAACACTGATTAAAATTTATAATGATGAAAACATTAAATAAAATAGATTACATATTTAAATAATAAAAATTACAAAGATAAAATAAAATATATAAGAATATAAATACAATACATAAATAGTAATAAATATTGCACTATAGTTATGTTAATGTAATTTTGTAGATCAAAATATAAAAATCATCTATATATTAATTGAGAAATGTTACAACTTATTTTTGTAGCCATGTGTCATCACTATGATGATTCTTAAAATCACTAGAGAAATAAGTTGGTCCATCTAATTATATAATAATATTTTTATTAAACTAACCATAAATTCATTATTAATGTTCTTTATCATTTTCTTAAATAAATGTTACGGAATTGTCTAATGTGGCTAAAGTATATATGACAATTAATGATTTTAGATAATAAAGATTTGATAAAAATTAGTTTATCTTCTATCATATATTTTTAATTTTAAACTAATTAAAATAAATTAAACAACCACACTAACCATATAATACAAAAATTAGATTTTTCTGTATATGTTATATTTTGAATTTTAAAAAACGAATATAAATTACTAAAACTTTTAAAAGTCTCAAATTCAAATTATGTGATCTATGGTTTAAAAATTTTGTTATGACAAAATACAAATGATTATAAAATCATATAAGTAAAAAATCTAATTTAATTAATTATTAAGATAAAAGATATATATATCATTTTAAATTAAACTATATACCATATACAATAAATAAATATTTTAGTTTTGAAATTTACTTTTAATTATGTTTTTTGATAAAAGCTTTGAACAAACATTGACAACTTAATTTTTTTAAAATTAAAAATTACTAAAACTATTAATCTCACAATGAAAATTTTGTTATCAGTAATTTAAATTTTTTGCTATAAATGATACAAATGATAAAAAAAAACATTGAAGAGAAAGCATTATTTAATAGATATTAATATTAAAAATAGTAATACTATGTATATTAACATCATTTAAATTTAATTATATATCCTATCAAAAAAATATTGTTTGGATTTATTTATATGTTATATATGTAATAGTTACTGACTTTTAATTATTCAATATATATTTATTAATTCATAATATGTAAAAACATATAATACATAAAATAATTTTTATATATAATGTTCATTTCGCACAAGACGCAGATCTTAATTTAGTATTAGTAATAAACCAAATACATCTATCTTCCATTAATATATACATCTACTTAATTAAAAACACAGCATCATATCAATATTACAGATAAATGTTAAATTTATATGACATAAATAAAATAAAAAAATTGAAGTTTTTTTGTATTGTTAAAACTGTAAATAAAATTGAATGAAAATATGTTATTTATAGAAGAATATTAAATATATTAATAATTTGTAACAAAATCATTTATTAGTCAAAAAGAAAAGAATGGGTGAGCATCTCCAAAATGGTAGTGGACAAAATTGTATGTAAGAGATCTGCTTTTTTCAGAAAAGACAAAAAAAAAATTGAACTGCATGCAGTTCTCCTGTAATTAAATTTTAAAAACAGAAAAAAAAATACGAATAGTGTCTTAAATATAGTTCTCCTGCAACAGCATTGATCTGTCTCGCAACTTCCATTCATAACCTAAGACTGCATTTTTCTTGATTTTCCTTTTGATATAGTCAAAAAGCAATTTGCACTAGAGCCCCAAACGAAAAAAGAAATTTGTGACCAATGTTTTCATTTCCGACCGGGTTCAGCATCGAACCGATAAAACCAATAACTCCTATATAATTTGGTTTGGATTTCATGAAAAATAAAAATTGATAAAAAGTTAAAAACTCACAAACCCATCATTAACATGTGATTTTGATATTGACTGATCCGATAAAAATCCAAGAATGTATTAAAAACAAACTTTGATATATATTTTTAATAATACATAAAATTAAACTGTTTGATTTTTTAAAAAAATAATAATTTTGTAATCCGTTTTACTAGGTTAAAGAAAACGAAGAGAATAATCTTATAGAAAACCAAAAATTGTTGATTTGATTTAGTATTAGTTTGTTAAAAACTAAATTTATATTTCCATTTATTATGGATTTAAAGTTAGCTTTATAATAATCGTTATTTCTTATTTTAATATTTGGCCAAATTTTTTATTTGGTATAAAAATGAACAAATTTCCTTTAAAACCTTAGAAAAACTTTTATAACCAAAATAGTCCACAAAATGATGAAAATAACTTTCATCATAAATAAAATTCATTAAAGAGCAAAATGACTAAGGTATTTTTAATGAATAAAACATTTAATATAAATAAATATTTTAAAATATTATTTTTAAAGAAATTATACACTAAATCCTAAAAGCTAGATCCTAAATTCTAATTTCTAAACCTACACCTCACCTCCTAAAACTAAATCTTAATTTTAGACCAATTAACTGAATGATATATGTGTATTAAAAATTTTACTGAAAGTTATTTTGATATTTTTTCTTTAAAATTATTTTTGTGATAATAAATTTTTAGGACTATTCAAAAGTATTCCCTCGTCAGTTCAATCTAACACACAACTTTATCAACCGCAAGGAGCATCCTCCCCTGTTTTACTAATCTCCAACGCTTCGTAACTTAAGTCTCTCAATCTCCTTGGAGATATCTGCCAATAGGAGTTCAGCCTTTCTCCACAACAACAAAAAGCTAACAAAAAGCACACACAGCACAGCTGCACAAGAGCTCCTTTTTTGCCTCATACAATTGATCAAAAACCTTTTGACTGTCGCGCATCCAGCGTCCATACGATCCAAGTATATGCACCTACTATGTTAGACTTAAGTATTTAATTTGTTTTTGAAAAATTGGTTAGGTTGAGCCATCTGGAGATAAAAGAGAGCTGTAGATTGAAATCAAATCTAATGGTCTCACCATGTGACAAAACTTATGCAACATATCGATTGGTCCGTTATTTTTATTTGTTCTCCAGTGATATTTCAAGCTACGTACACAAATATATACGACCGCAAAATCTCCTTGCTAACTCTTATGTTGAAAATATAAGAAACAAAATCTGAAGGCATAATAGGAAAATAAAAAAAAACTCTATTGTAAAGCTAGTAACATAACATTCATCTTTTGTCTAAAAATAACAAGCACTTATTAACAATATTCTGCAACCATATAAGTGTATAGAAGAAGAAAACCACACATTATGGAAATGGTATTTTAGAGGTATCATAATAGGCTTTTAAGTAAGTTTAAAAGTTTGTAGAGTAAACCATAAACACTTCAACCTCCGTCTGTTCATCTGGCTTTAAAGAACCTCTGTCTGATTGAGATTAACTCTTTTTTAGCTTCACTCATTTCCAGCCGGTTTGTCGGTGATTCTTCAGAACACCTAAGTCCCACATCCAAAACCAGTGTCAAGCACTCAGCAATAGGAAAACCAACTATCAGACCACTGTCAAAAAACGATTTGTCTGCAATTTCCAACACTTGCTCTAGCAACACAGATTTGATGTAGCTGTGGAGAGTAAAGTTTCCCCCAAATAACTCATCAGTTGGTCGTTTTCCGGTGAGCATTTCCAAAACCAGAACTCCAAAGCTATACACATCACCCTGTATTGATGGTTGCCCTCCCATTCCATATTCTGCACCATAATTCACATAAACAAGATTGTAATGAAGAAAGAATACTTAATTTTTTTTATAAAACTTTACACACGTGTGATATTTTTACCTGGTGCGGCATAGCCAATGGTTCCTCTAACACCAGCTGAGCTTAGTTGATTGAAGAAGGACTCTTGATCGAACTTGAGGAGAAGACGAGCCAGACCAAAGTCGCTAACATGGGCAGTCAAATCATTATCTAGGAGGACATTGCTTGGCTTAATATCACAATGCGCTATAGGTTCATAACAATGAACATGAAGATAGTCCAAAACAGAAGCCACGTCAATGGCAATGTTGAGCCTTTCAAGAAGTGTCAAGATTTTCGAGGGCATACGAATCTCTTCCACTTCCTCTGGGTGCAGCCACGTATCAAGGCTTCCATTAGGCATGAACTCATAGACGAGAGCTCTGAACATATTTCCTTGAAAATCAATACTCGAACAAGCCGTCAATAATTTCACAAGATTACGATGTCTTGTTTCCTTAAGAGATTCACATTCTGCCATAAAGCTCTTCATTGCTCCATGTCTCTGCATGTTGAGAACTTTCACAGCAACAACCTTGTTCTCAGCAGGGAGAAATGCTCTAAACACGGTACCAAAACTTCCTGACCCAATCATATTCCTCGAAGAGAAGCCATCAGTCGCATTCCGGATCTCTCCATAACTCATCTTTGGGAAGAAGACTTCCAATGTGGAAGGAGATTGGTTATTGGTCTTCTGGGTCTTCTTTCTTTTTCTGATCAAAAGTAAAAAAACGAAGAGCAGAAAAAGCAAAGTTATTCCTACGCTGACCCCGATCACAACTTTCTTTAAAAGAGAGGAACGCTTTGACCCCTTCGATGGTGGTGCTACTTCAGTAGTAAAGCATGGCTTTAGTTTGAATTCCCTGATGCCTCCACAGAGATTTTTGTTACCAAACACTGAAACTATAGTAGCATTCCGAAATGCCCCGTCTGTTGGCACACTTCCCACAAAATTATTAACAGATAGATTGAGATACTCCAGCGAAGAAAAGTTTGCAAGATATCTAGGTATACTTCCAGAGAGATTATTGTTAGAGAAATCAAGTTCTTTAAGACCTTCCAGCCCTTTAATATCAGGAATGACTCCATCAAAATAGTTCCCTTGCAGAGAGAGAGTAATTCAATCGTGAGACAATTTCCCAATGAAGGTGGGATTTGTCCGAATAATCTATTATTCTCAACAGCTAGATGAACAAGATGGTCAAGTCGTCCAACATCTTTGGGAAGAGAGCCAGTCAAATAATTACCTGCCACATCGAGTTCAACAAGGGATTGAATTTGCATAATCTCCTGAGGTATAGTCCCATTCAGCTTATTAAGCTCAACAATTAAATAGCGTAGAGAAGTACAATTGCAAAGACTCGGTGGAATTGTTCCTTCAAAGCTATTATTGGCCAAGACTAGTGCGTCTAAACGAGTGAGGTTTCCTATAAAAGATGGTATCTCTCCAGATATACCATTTGAAACGAGATCAAGCACCTCTAATTGTAAGAGCTTGCCAATAGACGTGGGGACTAGACCTGTTAAGTGATTTCCGTCTAGCGCAAGTGATTGTAGGTTTATCAGATTCCCAATGTCGTGAGGAATGCTTCCAAAGATGAAATTTGTTCCAAGGTCTAAAACTCGGAGGTTTGTTGACAGATTTGCGATGGTGGTTGGCAAGTGACCACCGAGACGATTTCCGAAAACATATAAAGTTTTTAGTTGGGTGCAGTTAGTTAAAGCGCCAAGGAATTCAAGATCTACAGACGAGTGACTTCCCAAACTATTTTTAAAAAGAGACAAAAGTTGCAAACTCTGCAATTTTCCAAAGCTCGAAGGAATACTTCCAGTCAGGTTGTTGGCATTTAGTGACAGCATCAGAAGATTCGAGATATTGGCAAGTGATGCTGGAATGGCTCCTTTGAAATAGTTACCTCCCATATTTAAAAAACGTAAGTTTGGTAGCAGCTTATTCTCAAGAAACCCGATAAATGATTATCGCGGATGGTTAATAACTCAAGTGAGGATAAGTTGTATATTTCGGAAGGAAAAACACCAGAAAACTTGTTCACTGCTAACATAAGTTCGACCACTTGATTTAATCTACCTATATCGCCCGGAATTTCTCCTTCTAAACTATTATCCCTTAAACTAACTCTCATTAGCGATGTCAAGTTTCCAAGAGATGCAGGGAGCCTCCCTTTCAACTTGTTTCTTTCAAGATCCAAGTTGACAAGCTTCGTCAATGACCCTAACTCTGAAGGAACACCTCCTCCAAGAGGATTTGAATTTAGATAGAGTTCCAACAATCTAGAGCAGTTAAATAGGCTGATTGGAATCGCTCCTACCAGAGAATTGTAGCTCATATCTAAGTAATCAAGTCTAAGCAAGTTTCCCACTTCGTGAGGTATGGTTCCGCCAAAAGTGTTATTAGAGAGATCGAGTGATATGAGAAACGAAAGATTACCGATATATTGTGATATCACTCCCCCTAACTGCAACCCTCCTAGGTCCAAACGAGTGACTCTCTTGTGTCTGACGCCGCATGTAACTCCTTTCCAGTTGCAGACATGGACTGAGTTATTCCATGAGGACAAAACAACTTGTTTGTCTCCAGAAACTTGAGATTTGAAATCCTGCAGTGCTTTCCTATCAGTTTCAACGGTCAAACCATATGCTTCAAGTAACATTATGAGAGCAATGAAAAGAAACAATCTTATGTTTCTCATTTTTTGTATTTGCAGGGAAGTGAATATATGAGACCAAGCAAGTGCAAAATTTATTTATACAAAAGTATTGTGGTAGTACGACATTGGCTCACAACTACATATACCAAAGTGGAACACTCCCAAAATCACCATGGACTTGTAAGCCAACTGTCATGTCGTCTGAGTCAATAATCCCCACCATGGACTTGAAGTCAACCGTCATGTCGTCTAAGTCAATAATCCCATCCACTAGCCTCGTGATTTATTATATTCCTCACATGGTTTATTAGTAGAAATGGTAAATGCAAAAATTAACTATGATACAAAATACACCAAAATATATCTTTACAAAGATACACACACACACACACACATATATATATATATATATACTAGGATTTGATTTTGTTTTATTTATTTAGTCTCATACCACGTCTTAATATTGAATACAACATCTTTCTTTAATCTTTTGTGCTTTCACTCACTTTACAAATTTATAAAAAAAAAAACTCAAAAGAATACAATTCAAGTGATGACCCTATTACCATTTACAAATTTATAATAAAAAAAAACTCTAAGAATACAATTCAAGTGATGACCCTAATACATAGCATCAAATCCGCTAAACATAGCTTCATAAGAGATATTCTCCAAATCTCCAAATATGGAAAATTCCCTAAAACATTTACTAAGTTTTTATAAAACTTTTTTGATGAGATTTCTCTTCTCCAATGTTTGAATCTCCAAATGCTGATTTTGCAATTTACTGTTGACTTTCATGCTGTGAGTATCGTTTTTTGTCGTTCAAATGCAATTCTGATTCGACTTTTTGCTCTCATTTTAGATTTAGAATCCATTTGAGCAACAAGAGTTCAGAGACACCACTTTTCTGATTGCTTAAGTGAGGGTTATTCTTTAATTTCTCGCACACGACCTAAAACTTCAAAAAATATAATTTAGTTCTAATATATATGTTTAGTTTTCTTTGGAGTCTGCTTAATATAGTTATAGTTTTTTTTTGCTTAAAACGGATATAACATTTAGATGATTCAACCTTGATTGTTTCATTTATAACTGATATACATAGTTATGTATTAAGAGATGTAAGATTATTAGCCAGATATATAGACATACTTCTGTAGACCGGATGTATACATTGTGGTGGATGATGCGGCCAACTTAAGTCGACATGTTGAGTCATAGCCTAGAGGTCGATAAAGTGTCTTTGGGCGATGTATGTAGGCACTAGTCTTATACATGAATCATCCATAGGGGCCTCTATTGAAGGGTGTACGAGCACTTATCTCGTAAGTAGGATCATTGCTTAATGACTCGGTACTTTAGGTGTCGTGTTTGTAACGTGTTAGGATTAAATTATATTTATTCAGAGTGCTATATTCGAGTCTATGAACTTTGGTTTTAGCATCACATAACTCTCTGAGTGACTCCATTGTTATTCACTCATTTTTCCCTTTTGTAGATGGACAGGTAGAGTACTGATTGCATACATGGATGTTTTAGTCGTTTTTTCTTTCTTTTTCAGAATTTTGTTTTATGATTTCACCGACTGTTATTTCAGTTATTTTAGTTATTGGATTTAAGGATTTATTATGTTATTAATATAAATGTCGAATTTTTGCATTTTATCTTTTTGAGGTATAAGTTGTTGCTTGGCGACATGTCGTTTTCAAGTGAGGATGAGACGGGTATTACACAGTTTTTTATAACGACGGTTTTTGAAATAATTTTGACTAGGTTAAGACCCAACCTTGCGCAGGATCAACATTACATATATAAATTATTTTATATATTAAATATTTTTACATATTATAAAATAATAAATATATATTAAATAATTAAAAATCAGTAACTATTAAAAATATAATTAAATTAGTGCGAACATATAAATCAATTGTATTAATCCAAATTTTTTTTTTATTTGATATGATATGTTATTAAATTTAAATGATACTAACATAGATAATATATTTTAGTATATTTTTAATATTAATGTCTATTAAATGATGATTTCTACTCATATAGTTTTTTGATCATTTGTATGTTTTATAGAAAAAAATTTAAATTACTGATAAAAAAATTTTCATTGTGGGATTAATAGTTTTAATAATTTATAATTTAAAAAAATAAGTTGTCAATGATTGTTCAAAATTTTTATCAAAAAAATTGTTCAAAGTAAATTTTGAAACTAAAATATTGTATTTTATATGGTTTATAGTTTAATTTAAAACGATATATATATTAATCTTATTAATTAATTAAATTATACTTTTTACTTATATAATTTTTGTAATCATTTGTATTTTGTCATAACAAAAATTTTAAACCATGGATCATAAAATTTGAATGTGAGACTTTTAACAGTTTTAGTAATTTATAGCCGTTTGTAAAAATTCAAAATATAACATATACATAAAAATCTAAATTTTTATTATATGGTTATTGTGGTTGTTTAATTTATTTAATAGCTTAAAATTAAACAAATATGATAGACGATACACTATTTTTTATCAAATCTTTATTATTCAAAATCATTAATTGCCATATATACTTTAGCCACATTAGGCAATTCCGTAAATTTTATTTAAGGAAATAATAAAGTACATTAATGATGAATTTATTGTTAGTTTAATAAAAAGCTTATTATATAATTAGATGGACCAACATATTTCTCTAATGATTCTAAAAATTATTCTAGTGATGACATGTGGCTACAAAAAGAAGTTGTAATGCTTCTCAAATAATATATAGGGGATTCTAAAAGAATGTCCGAGGAACGTTTTGATGTTAAGAGAATTTTATTTTTTGAATGCTGTAACACTTGTAATCGTTTAAGAAAAAAAATTAAAATAACATTTTTCTTTAAGTATTAAATGTTTCTGGTTAACTGAAAACAACATTGACCTGGAACTAAGTTATGGCAAACTGACCATGGAACAAACGGTCTAAGTAAAGAAAGACAGAGCCGCAAATCCAATTAAAGAAAATTTGGGTCTGCAGAATCAGAAAAGAAAATTATTGTAGAGAATAAGTCATGTAATTGATGGTAGGATTTGACCAAGCCAAATAAGTCACGACATTATGTGCCTGGACTAGTGAGAAACCAGTCGATGTGTTCCATACCTGTTTAGTGATTTACACATTTCACTGTAAATACTAAACTAAACCAACTTTCACCAACACATCAAAATCGTGTGCCTACTTTAAAACATTATCTTTTCATCTTGCGTTTGAAAAAATGACATCTACTAAAGGTGTAACATCTCTCAAAGATGTTAAATTCTCACCAATATTTTACATTGTATAGTATAAACATATTTAATAATAAAAAATTAACTGCATACTTTACATTAGTTTAAAACTTATAATACAATTAAAGACCAAAACTCTACTTTTGATTTTTTAAACCTATAACCAAAGACAAATTTATTTATAAACTACGCAAAAACAATCTATCTCTATTATATAAAAGCAACTAAATTAGAGGTTTCTAAAGGGTGACACGTTAGCATAAATATTTCTATCCAATCAAAGTGTCACATCACCTTTATTTCTGTTGCAAATAGTATGCCATTTCAATATGTTGTTTGGCTTGAACAAGACTTATGTAATTGGCCTGAAAATATTGAAACTCTTTAGCCCAAATACATCATATTCACCTTAGATCATACAATAGAGAAGCTGTTCATGTTCTCTTTTCTACATATCTTCCAATTCAATTTCTATTGGTATTTTGCCTCATTTCCCACTCTTATCTTGATAAAAATAGCAAGACATTACCAACTGTCTTCAGCTTATTAAGTTGTTGGGTTGTGTTAAATTGTGGCACAGGAATATGGTTATGGTTTCAAATTCTCATGAAAATATGCTCCGAGATTCGAAAGTGCTTCTAAATGAATGGAATTCTGCAAACACATAGCCTTAACATTTGCATAAAGACATATAACAATGGTGTGCATGGTTCATAAATTCTTTGGGCTTTTTGGATTTAACTATCTATTTTATTTGTGTCGACTGTTTTCTTCTTTGATTTTTAAAAATCATTTAGCTTGCTGGATTGAGTATTTAATTTCTCAAGATTTTGAATCCTCTCATATATTGCAGGATCTATTGGAGTCAGCACAAGAAGAGATCAAAATTCTCGGAAGCATTAATATATCTCAAGCAGATAGTATTTACATAGATTATGTAATTGTCTAGAATTTTAATGAAAAAAACTGGCGAAGAAGACGAGTGTTGAAGGTGTAAGGCATACACATTGTCCACAGTCCAAACTGTTTTATGTTTGTTGGTACTTTTTAAATTTTCTTGGTAAACGTTTTGTTAGTACCTTATATTTTGGAATCATATTTTCAGTAATATACTGACAAAAAAAAATAATAATTGGGATTTAATGAAACTCATCTTAGAACAAACAGTACAAAAAAAGACTGGATTGTATCACTTAATTTAAATCATATAAATAAATGATATTATTTTAAATTACATATTTTTAAACGAAATAATATTCATTATTTGAAATCAATTATAATAATTAATTGTATTATTAATTAATATTACATCAGTTCACTAGAATGATATATTTTATATTAATTTGTATCACTTTTGATAAAATTGATTCTATTTTCATATTACATTTCCAGTAGGTGTTTTGCCCGCATTTGCAGATTTAATAGTTTTACCAAAAATTATAAATAGATATATTATCAATTGCTTGGAATGAACTGAATCAGCTTTGTCACCCCAAAGACACCTTCGGTATACAGGGGTGCACATAGGATCAAAGGTAAAGCAGGGCTTTCTTGGCAGAGTTTTAGGCGCATCCCCCTATATAGGCCCTAAACTGAGCAAGTTAGCTTCCATCGAGTGAAAAATTATTTTCATGATCTTAAAATATTTAATAATACGTTAAATATTAAATTTTTATTATACAATAAATTTATTTTAATAAAAATTATTTTATTATATAAAATAAACTTGAAATTTTATATATATATATATATATATATATAACTATATACAAGGATTTATATTTATTTTTAAAATATAATGATGTAAAATATTTTTGGATTACATAATATTTAATCTTTCTAGATAATGATGATTATCAAATTAATGAAATTCATTTTTAATTGATGGGTAATTGTATATTAACAAATCTAATCTAATTAATTATTAAGGGTAATAACACTTTCAAACCTCTAACTTTTAACGTGGGATCAAAAAAATTAATTCGCAAATAAACGTATAAATATTTTTGGAATTTTTATCCATCTTTCAGAAATTATCACTATCAGTGATTTTGATTATCCTAAAAAAAGCATCTTACAAGATATATTCATTCTATCTTAGGTGATATATATATTGAAATAGAGCCAGTTTAATATTACAAATAAAATATAATATATACATATATATACTACAATATAATCTTTAAATTAATATTCTATAAATTAATATACACTAAAAATCTCTATAAAATAATATAGTTTTATAGTCCCAAATTGAGTTTTTTGTTCAATTAGTATATCGATAAATTAATATCTCTATAAATTAATAAAAAATTATATTTTTGGTGTAGTCTCAACATCTACCAAAGTTAAACCACGAATGGAAATTCTACGCCAGGATAACTGATTTACGTAGATGTTAAAAATGAAAACTAAGATTTATCGTCATTTTTTTCTTCATCAAATATAATACACGGACCTATGTGGGTGTGGAGTGAAAGAATTTCTATTGAGGGCAGCTAGAACTCAGCTTCATACGATCTCATCCCAGAAAACAAATTTGCAGAGAGATTTCAAGCGAAGATTCAACAACACACATCACTGATGTCTTCTTAGCTTACTCTTCCACCTCTTCTGGTATGTCTCTCCTGCTCTCCAAGGCTCCCGCTGGTATTGAGGCAAAAGGTCTGCCTTTCTCTTTTTGATCTGCCAAGAAAAAGGCCACCGTTCTAGAGAATTGTTACAGTGATTTGAGCAAGGCTGAGACAGAAAGTCACTCCGGCAACACATCAATGAAGAAATTGGAGTTTGATCGTATCCAAAGTCTCAATTTTTATTTTTCTTCAGGAAAATTGATTTTCATTTAATTTTCTAGGTTATTTTTTATTTTTAATAAAAATCTAGGTTATATTGGTGTTGTTTTAGTTGTTTTTAAACTCTGTTTCATGTTGTAATTTTCTGTATTTTCAAAAGCCTTGAGAAAGAAGAAGCGTTTCTTTTTAGCTGCTAGAGCTTCCAGAACAGAGAATAAAGATGCTATATGGTTGGAATAATTGCTGACCCTAAAGGTGCAAGATTTGCTATTAGAGAGATTCACTACTTCCAATTTCGTCGAGTCCGTTTTATCGATAGTAATGGAGACTGACACCGAGTAAACAAAAGGAGCTCCAGCGCAGGTACCTGCGAACCGATTTTGTTTTACTGCACTTCAAGTTTTAGTACTGTTTCTTCTCTTCAATGATTTAACCTGTACAACCTTTTTCTTTTGATGATATTCAGATCCTTGGTCTGTGCAACACAAGAGCTGATCTGAGGAACATAATCCATTTAGCAATCGACAAGTACACTGAGCATGGACTGAGTTTATTAGCTGTTGCAAGACGGACTCTACCTGAGAAAACAAAAAATAAGCTCGAGTGGTCTTGGTCCATGTGAATTCATTGGTGTGTTGCCTTTGTTTGGTCCTCCAAAACATGATAGTGCATACACCATTAGAAGAGCTTCAGGCCTAGGTGTCAACATCCAGATGATCATTGGTTAATATCTTTGTATTTGCTTCTATTTTTGGCTTTAATCTTATATTGTATTGGTTTTCTTATAGTTGATCAAGCTATTGCCAAATAGACTCGACGTAGGCTCGGTATGGGATCAGACATGTATCCATCAGCATCAACTTCTCTACTTGATAATCACAAAGACAAAAGCTGAGCAGCTTTCCCAAGGTTAGTTAAGAAAGGTTTTTTTTTGTTCATGAACTTGCATTTTTTCTCTACACAGATGTTTTGGTTTATCTTTCAGCCAGAGCACAAGTACAAGATTGTGAAGAAGTTTCCTGAGTTGAAGCATGTATGTAGAATGGCTGGTGATGAATGCTCATGCTTTGAAAGGAGCCAATATTGGTATCGATGTTGTTGATGCTACAGACGCTGCACAAGGCGCTTCTGATATTGTTCTCACCGAATCTTGAGTCAGTGTTATCATTAGCGCAATTTTAACCACTCGACATATTTGATAAAGAATGAAAAACTATACAGCCAGTGCTCTATTTTAAGTTATAGTTTAATACAGTATCTTTTCTCTCTCCAATCTCACTTTCAGCTGGAAAATCAAATAAATCTTTACAACTGGCATTGTCTTTGCAGGCTACATGACTTTAGTGACCATCGTTTTCTTCTGCTCAGCTTACAGCACCAACTTCTTCCAGGTATATATCTAACATATTAACAATCTCTCTCTTTTTTTCAATCAACTTGTCCATCACACAAGCATAACTCTCTTTGTTCTTTTTTTCTTAGATAACTTTCCATATGAGAGACTTGAGAGGCAATGAACATGAAATGATGTGTGCTTTGTAATTCAGCAGTATTGTGTGCCGGGCTCTTATATTCATCACTTGATCAAGAGGCATGTTTCCAGAGCGACCTTCTGATAGCATAAGCAGTAAAGCATAAAACATGGTTTCGTTTCTTTAGAGGAGTATTCTAAATTCGCTATTGACCAGATGCATGAGTGACTATCTATGTATCTCTGGCGACTCTACATCAGGAACTTGCAAGTCGGATTTCAATACAAGTCAGTTTATTTGTAAATAATATATGTGAAATACTCAAGAGTATTATACATGTAACAATGGGTCATTGTTTGTTATTATGTTGTCCAGAATTTGAGTGTCATTTCTTCGGTGCCTACTTCTGAAAATATTTTACATCTGTATGATTACTGCATTTGCTTCTTTAGTTACAAATATTCATATCTTTTTTAATAAATTCAACTTTATATAGTCTGATTTTTTTTATAAAAAACAGGTAGTAAGCTATAAACTTAAGATACCCTTAGACTCATACCTTAAGTGTTTTAAACAAATTCAACTTTGTGTTCACCAGGAAAAGTTTATATATTTTCTAATTTACTCTTTGACTTTTTATTACATTTATGTTCACAAAAATAAAGTAAAGTTTAAAAATCAATAGTATATGAAGTTTAACAAAAAAATATTAGTCCTTCAAATCATAAAAAAAAAATTGAAATAAAAATTAAAAAACGAATAATACATATATTTTAAAAATAGTTATCAAAAATTGAAATAAACTAAATATTTTTTTGATCTTACTTCCCGACCCTAATAATTTATAAAATCTTACCATTAAATTAAAGCACTCATATTGTATTACTGTTAAAAAACAGATCACACCAGAATTTATTATTAGCACAATAAACCAACTGTTAACATAATGAGACTTACACGAACACATAACAACTCCTAAGATAAGAGATTAGACCATTTTCAATTAAGTCACTCACTCACTCACTTCATCACTTCAAGTTCAGAACTATCTTCTTCTTCTTGTTCTTGCACTCTTTGTTCAACATCACAGATAACTTAGCCAATCCGAACCTCTTCCTCTTCCCATTGACCCTCTTCTCTTTTTCCTTCCCTTCACCACTTCTTTCTTTCACGTTAGTCTTCCCAAGAATCTGACCCAAGGACACTCTCCCGTTCATCATCATCGCTGCCTCATCCGCTAGAAGTAGCTTCCTGCTCAGTATCTGCCCAATAGACATCGCTGGTTTCAAGACAGCAACTGAAGACGATGTCCCGTCTCCATTCATCATCATATCCAGACCGTTTACATCCATCAGAACCGTCTCTCTCCTGTTCTTGTACTTGCCCTTGTAAGACGAAGATCTCCTCCTACGTTCTGACCACTGCCATTTGGTCTCTTCTTCCTCCATTTTCGCGCTGTTCACTCTCTCCAGACCTTCCTCAATCGTCCTCTTACTGCTTCTGATCTCTTGAGCTGTCTCTTCAATCTTCTCAAGAATCTCCTCCTGCAACGTCTCTCTTCTCCTTCTTCTCCTGGTGACATCTTTGATTTCAGCGATTGCAACCGCTTCAGCCGCTCGAGCAGCTTCCTTCATCTTCCTAGCAGCGACCAAACGCAACTCAGCAGCTTTGATCTTGCTCCTCGTCCGTTCGATCTCACACACAGCTTTATCAACCGCAAAACGCGCTTCCTCCCCTGTTTTACTAAACTCCAACGCATCATCACTTAGTCTCTGAATCTCCTTTGAGATCTCTGCCGCGTTCTTGGAGTTTAACCTCTCTCGCGTCTTCTGGAGCGCGGCTCGCTCCTCTTCCAGTCTCTTGTTCAGTAACTCGACGGACTCGCGTATAGCGGCGAGATCTTCGGTCGTCTTGCAAAGATTCGTCTTGGCTTGGTTTAGCTCTTTCAGAACGCTCATGTCGCAGTTCTCTTTGTCTTCTCTTCGGTGTAGCTTTGATTTGAGCTCTTCGACTATGCCTTTGATCGACTCGAGCGACTTCAAGACTTTCAAAGCTTCTCCTTCTTTGGAGATCAGTTCCTTCTCTAACTCACTCGCCACAATGTTAGCTTCGTCCACATCGTTCTGTAACCAAAGTTTGAAACTTTAGCATCACGAAAAGCAACTAAAGACGAGATCTTTTTCTAACAAATTCAATAAATAAATAAACCTTATAAAAAAAAGATGAGAAGGAGGGAGAGAGAGAGATGAGACCTGAGAAGGTTCGAAGATGTTGCTAAGGGAAGAAGGTTTCCAGAAACCGAATCCGCCAAACCGAGTGGCGGCTTCTCTCACTGACTCGAATGGAGCCGAAGTGTCGATATCACCGACGAAGGAGGATTCACAAAGGGGTTCAGCCATTAGAGTTACGGACGAAGAAGAAGAGGACAAGAACTTGGGGAGAAGAAATAAATGTGAGAGAGTGAAGAGAGATTGTTTGGTGAAACTAAACTGTTTGTTTTCTTCGATGGTACTAGTGTGAATGTGTTTCAAGACTTTATATTATATATCTCAACGGCATCTTTAGGTAAAAGTGATTAAATTAAAGTCGAAAAAGCTACAAGTATCCGTTTTCTTCTCAGTTCGTATTTTTTGTCTTTACGTAAGTTTTAAATCACTTTTTTTAATCCACTCTTATGATCTTATCTAGACTTAAGAGGATGCCGACAAAAAGAAAAGACTTAAGAGGATGTGTAACTGGGTTTCTTGGATCTTATAGATTAGTAAGGATACCATTTATTTTTATAAAAATGATCTTAACAATTTTAATTCTTTTTTTGTTTGTCAAGTATCATTAATTTTCTCTACGTATATGCTTAATGCTAATATCAATTTTGATTACTTTTATGATCGAGAAAAAGGGAGTAGTAAAAAAAGAAAGTAAAAGAAACATTTGGACCGTTGGATTAGAGGGAGTTGTGCCGGGGTTCGCTGCGCCAATGATGGTTGACTGGTAGGGATATCTAACGGTCACAACATGGGGGCCCATATAATGAAATCTCTCAGTAATGGTTTATTTACAATTTCTTTACAAAAATTACCGTTGGAACTTTGAAAAGAAAAAGGGAAAAATATGAAAAAGATGTAAAATATCAATCTGATGAATATTCACATCTGATAGATCATAACTTAAAATCGTTCGTTTTGTTGAAAAACCTTTCATTACATTGACGAATGAAGACTACGCATATTGTACATTTACTTTTTGAAATAATTTTTACATTCTCAGAAACAAAAACTTGGTTATAAAATATTTTGAGATTTCCAAGTAACTTCATCACAATCCCCCGTACAGTTGATTTATGCATCTTTCTTTTGCTTACGTTTCTCGCTTGTGATCCATCTTTTAGCACTGTCGTGACTCCTTCTAGCTCAACCATCTTATGATCACATAACCTCTGCATAGAAAGCCCTTCTCCCTCGTTGCTGCCGCAATCTCCGTTGCTCCCTATTATGTGGCTGTTATCATCAAATATGTCGAGATCTTTGACCCTAATTAAGCTCACGAAATTGACCCGTTTTGTTCTCTCGAGTCTTGTACTCCCAGTAAGAGTACTTGAGCTTGTTCAAGTTGAGGAATAGAGCAAATATTTATTCATGCTTAAGTGATAACGATGTCAGCAATACGTATTAAATACTCTGTCCTCCAAAATCTTCTTTCAGGCTTCAGGAGGTTTAGACTTCTTGATTTCGGCCCACGAGTTGTCCAAAAACGCCACTTTATGCGACCCAAGTTTTTAAAAAGAGTTGATTGGTTTAGCACTTTAGTATTCGAACTATATACCTACCTAAATAGAGGAAACGGAAATTTTCCCAAATCTACTAGGATTTAGTTTAGGAATTAATTATCTATCATAATAACTGTAACCGATATATTACTATATTCTAATAAACGTTACATGTATATCGCGAGTCTGTATAAAGCTCCACGACCTTCTCGTCTAACCCAATTCACAAACCGCTAAAATAATGGCACTAGTCCGAAAACTTACTGCCTCGTCCTCTTCTGCTGCTCACGATGGTATCAATCCAGGGAAGATCAAAGTGCAGATGATCCGTGTATGGAAGGGTGATAAGAATGAATCAGGCAACTCGGTCGATATGGTTTTACTTGATTCATCGGTATGGTTTGATTCTAGTTATACATGTTCTCAAGTTGATTTTGTAACAAAGTGTTTACAAATTACAAAATCGTAGAAAACGGGTCTTTTATTGTTTGCATATCATCAAAATAACATGCACTTTGATACATAGTAATCGATTATTCATGACTTATGTAAGCGTTGTTTGATTATTCATTACTCTTTTTTTTAGTCTAATCACCTGGATGCTAGGTATGATGAAGATGCATTATTCTCGATTTTCATTAGCTACATAATGATTTAATTTGAGTTTATGGCTAACAATCGAACATATTTTTGAGCTTTTACCTGTAAAAAATAAAACACTGGTATAGAATGTGCCTTTCGTATTTCTAAGTTATATGTTTTCATCTACAGTATCGACTATGGCATCAATGTCTGCAAGTAGTTTTCGCTTAGTTGTTACTTGAGTCGTATAGTTCCTTAATATATAGTTTGGACTTTTAGTATGTTAAATTTCTAAATTATGGTTTTGTTAATTGAATGCCAGGGGACAAATATTCATGCAACTATAGGTGAAGCTTATTCAAAATGGATTCAAGATATTGGTGGTGCAACGATCAACGAGTCAAATAGAGAAAATATTGAAATTGATGTTCTTGAAGATTTGATGATAGCTGACTGCAAGGATCCTATCAAAACTTTAGTGAAGAAAATTTATGGAGAATCTTTTCCAGAGTCCTATAATCCTGGGTTTTTTCAGGGGAAAGCTATTTTGTGTTCTACAAATGAAGATGTGAACCAGATTAATGATTATATGCTTTCGCAGATATCGGGTAATGCGTTAATATTTATGTTTGATCATTTTCTATTTCTATCTATTGCCATTTTCTGCACATATTATAACTAAGACTTTGTTTAATATCATATCAGGTGAAGAAACGGTGTGTCTGAGCGCTGACAGTATTTCTCCATTGAATTCACACCCGAGTGACTACATGCGATACCCTCCAGAACTTTTGAATAGCATCAAAGCCCCTGGATTGCCTAACCATTGTTTGAGATTGAAGGTTGGTGTTCCTGTCATCTTACTACAGGACATTATGCCTAACCATGGACTATGTAATGGGACAAGACTTCAGATTACACGACTGGGTGGTTTTGCGCTTGGGGCTAGAATTTTAACAGGTGCTAGGATTGGGGAGGAAGTCATTATCCCAAGGATACCTACACATCCAACAGACGAAAATTTTCCCATCAAAATGCAGCGTAAGCAGTTTCCTTTGGCAGTTTCTTTTGCAATGACTATAAACAAAAATGAAGGTCAGCCACTTTCCAAGATTGGTATCTATCAACCAAGACGAGTGTTACCTCATGGACCTATGTATGTTGCTGTATCCAAAGGGAAGACTAGAGATGGTTTGAAAGTTCTTATCACAAATAAAGATGGGAAACCTAATGAAGAAACCTCAGATGTTGTGTTCAAGGAGGTAGGTGTTTCAGAAGATTGAGTCAAGAGGTGTTGGACTATTGTTTACTCTTTATCTATTTCAGGGGCAAACTGGTTGTTTTTACGTCATTTTGATTTTCATGGTTTTTCTTATGATTTGATGTTTCAGACTACTATGTTTTCATTTTGGTCTATTATCATTTGTTTTTGCGTCAAGGCTGTTTCTAAAAACAGCATCAGACTTTGTTCTAGTCGACAATGTTTTGTTTAGGTTCATGTAATGGAGGTATTCTACCTAGTTCTGTATGAGACATACTGAGCTCGATAAACAGATTACAAAGACCTAAAACTATAGATGATATACAAAAACTGCAAACGACGTTAATTACGAAGATGGTAATAGAAAAGAAAACTCAAAACACATAACTTTTTGGTTTTAACTGTTCCCAAATATTATGTTGTATTGAAGAACTAAACATTGTCATTTCTTAAATGTACCGGAAGGGAAATAATAGCATCAACTATCGGAAATGACTAAAACCCAACAGCCAAAACTATGAGCCATATTCAATATTTGAGAGATAAGGCCCGATGTTACAAATAAACACAAATCAGGTGTACAAAGCTTAAAGCATTATCTGAATTCAAACGGGCTACATATAACCTGCAATAGATGGCCCGGAAAACTCTCGAATAATTTTTTTGTTTGTTTGTTTGATTCTCTGATGAATTTAACATTCAAGGATTATATATGCATTGTAAAATGAAACGGTGAGCTAAATTTTTATAGTGCATTAGATGATAGTATGAATCGCTTTAGACAACAAGAGAAAAGATTTTGTTGAGCTGTGTTTTCACTTTTTCCATGCAATTTATAAACAATAAGTTATTCACACTGTTTATTATAATACAAATTATTGAAGGCTATATATATGATTCGATCTTAAAAGATTTTGCGTAGCGAAATTTCTATTAATCTAGGTTTCCTTATTAATGAAGCCATTCACTTAACAAATATATAGTTAAGTGGTCCAATCGTTCATGCCTTCATGGTATCTATACGTCAAGCGTCATAATCCCCTGTATATTAATTGAGATGCATTTGAAAAGATATAACCTCAATTTTGTATTAATTAAAAAAAATTCATTGTGGCACATCTAAATACTTTCTAAATCTTCTTTTCAAAGAATTTTAGAGCACCTAATATAAACTATAGTTTAATCTAAAGTTATCCCGTTTTTCCATAATTATATAACACTAGAGAACATTATATTAACCTAAAATATAAGAAGTATGTATTTTTTTCTTATATAAAAGCTACAGAATTACCTAATATGATTTACATATATATGGCAATTAATGATTATGAATAATAAAGATTTGATAATAATTTTTGCATTCTTCTTCATTTTTGTTTAATTTTATATTTTTTAAAAAATTAAACAATCACATTAACCATATAATAAAAAAAATTAGATTTTTTCTTATATGTTATAGTTTGAATTTTTTAAAATGACTTTAAATTACAAAAATGAGGAAACCTTATATGTTATTTTTTTTCTTAAAATGACTTTAAAATACAAAAATAAGGACACCTTATATGTTTTATTTTTCTTTTATGTTAGATTTTTTCTTATATGTTATATTTTAAATTTTAAAAAATTTTTAAAACGACATTAAATTATAAAAATGTAAGTTTTTCTTAAGTATACGACTAAAAACATTAAAATGACATGTACCAATTCGATGGTTGATTTGAAAGCTTTCAAAACCATATGGAAGATAAAAGTCAAAATAATTCAACTGTGGAAACAACACTGTTCATTTTTTTCAAGAATGTGTTCGATGAAAAAAAAAAGTTTTTATGTCATAATTTGTTTAATGTCCACTAGAGAATATTATATTAACCTAAAATATAAGAAGTGTGTATTCTTTCCTTAAATAAAAGATACAAAATTACCTAATACGATTTACATATATATGACAATTAATTATTATGAATAGTAAAGATTTGATAACAATTTTTACATCATTCTCATTTTTGTTTAATTTTATATTATTAAAAAAAATAAACAATCACATTAACCATATAATAAAAAATTAGATTTTTTTCTTATATGTTATATTTTGAATTTTTAAAAATGACTTTAAATTACAAAAATGAGGAAACCTTATATGTTATATTTTTTTAAAAACGATTTTAAAATACAAAAATGAGGACACCTTATATGTTATATTTTTCTTATATGTTAGATTTTTTCTTATATGTTATATTTTGAATTTTTTAAAACGACTTTAAATTATAAAAATGTAAGTTTGCCTTAAGTATACGACTAAAATGACATGTATCAATTCGATGGTTGATTTGAAAGCTTTCAAAACCATACGGAAGATAAAAGTCAAAATAATTTAAATGTGGAAACAATACTGTTCACTTTTTTCAAGAATGTGTTCGATGGAAAAAATAAGGTTTTATGTCATAATTTGTTTAATGTCCAATCCGATCAGCCCATGATATATTAATTATAGTTTTGTTCCATAATTTTTAATAAAAATTGATCCGATCCATCGGAAAGAAATTATATAATAAAACAAAAAATATTGTATATGTATAAATAAAATGATCAAATATATAAAATAAATTATCGATAATATATACAAATAAACTCACTATCGCAAGTCGCATGTGTTATCCTGGTTCATTTATATATTAACTGTATCAGACGCAATGGTTCCATCAAACTACAATGCAGCACACGCAAAATATATATATACATTGACCAAACAACTCAATAGGCGCAGAAAGAAAACTGATATATGATCCAGTATGCTCAAAAACTATTTAGTAAGATATGAACTGGGGCAGTTCAAAAAAAAAGTGGGGGACTAATTAACCGACTAATATTATTACAGTATAATATTCAGAATCTCTTGGGTAGAAAAAATGACTAAAGAGTTAAAATTAGGAGTAGTTGACCGGATCTGTATCCTAGTAGATTACAACCATTATCATGTTATAATCCAGGATGCAACTGTAGAAATGTGCGTGTGAGTTGTATGCGTGTATACCAATAAAAGAAAAAGACTAACAGAACAAATAGAGAATAGTTTTATGGGTTACTTTGGTATCTGCTGTCAAATTTATTTCAGTTTGTACCCTTTCATTCTGATTAATATATAATAATTCATTTCTCTCATAGACAGAGCCGTGCCTGAGATTTATTGGCTCTCAAGCAAAAAAAAATTGTTGGCCCACTATATGTACTTATGAAACAAAATTAAAAAAATCCAATGCCAAAGGTTCGTACTCACAACATCTATTTACACAAATGAACTCATAACCACCTGTGCTGCTGGTGTTTCAAATAAAAAAAAAAAAAAAAAAAAAAACCACCTGTGCTGCTGAATATTTCACATCACAAATTGGCCCTCTAAATATATAAACATCTGAACTAGAAGCACATGCTTGATGTGCTTAGTGTCAGGCACGGCCCTGCTCATAGATTTATTTTGTAAATGTTCATGTTACAGGGTTTGATATAAATTACTTAAAATATAAAAATTAGAGTGATTCAAAAGTTTCTGAAAAAACTAGTTTGTAAAATGAATTCTGACAGAAACTATTTGTTTATTTGCTAAAAAATATTTCATTGGAATTACAAGTTGTGACAAAGATCATATGATATAGTTTAAGAGAGAATAATGAGAGCAATATGATTAAACACACACTTAAGCCAAGCTAATAGAATTGCGTTTGTACTTTGTAAAGCTAAAGGGAGTGAGGAAATAGCCAGCGAAAGCACACTATATCCTTAGACCATGATTAACCCGGATTCTTAGGGTGGAGTTTTTAGCTTCGGCTAAGAACCGTTTCTTAGCTTTTAACTAAGAAAAGCTAAAAACTGTCTCTTAAATAAGAGATATAAGAGCCGGTTCTTAGCCGAAAAGTGTAAAAAAATATATATATATTAAATCATAAATTAAAAAACTCAAATTAATAATCCGGGTTAAGCATGCTCTTAGTTTCGAGGTCCACTATTTCGTCTTTAAAATCACGACTGCTTCGAACACCTATAATAGTCTGTTACATTTCTTGCACTTTTTGAATTGGTTTTATTGGCCAATTCTTCTTGAGTTCTAAAAGGATAAATCAACAAATTCAAAACCTGTAACGGTAATATCTAAGTATCTACCTTCTTTTTTTTTCTTGGCCAAGTGGGAGGAGTTTGAGATAAAATCTAATCTCCTTTTAGGCATAAGACCAGTCGTTACTAATATTTTATGATGACGTAAAACATTTTTTCCAGCAGAAATCGAACTATATTTTTAATGGAACTAATTATTTATGCTAAATCACTATACCAACATATATACAGTTGGTAAGTATCTTCCTTGTCCCTTTCACTGATATGATTCTGGTAATTAATACAAGAGATATCTCCTATATGACCCTTTCTTTATAGGTGCTGATGAGTCAGGTAGTTAATACAAGAGATATCTCGTATTGCCAGCATAATAAATATAGGAAAGATCTCAAATCTAATTACTGTTTTCATATAGATTTTTTTCTAGATTAAATCCGATATCAAATCATCAATGATACACTCGGAAATTATTTTGGATTAGTTTCCACTTTCCAGATGTTTGTGATTGATTTTGTTTCATACAAGTAGATCCGGTTGACCCAAATAAGTTCATTAGTCTCTCTTATAAGTATTATTAAATCAATTAGTTCACATAATTTAGAAACATCCATTCAGTGTATATAAATATATTAAGTATCTTTTGTTGTCTTTCCTATCTGTTAGCTTTTGTGGATACTAAATTATTATTTAGAATGATTCCAAAACTTGAGCATGATTGGATGTTTCACGTCTTTCACGGTTCGTAACTTATCTTTCGTACACGTTACACACTTGTATAGTTGTATAAATAGATGTACTCGTATGCATCTACTGCGATTCATTTCCACACCAAGCTAGACAATTCTCCCTCTCTTAACCCTTTGGTTAAAAAAAAAGTTCTCCCTATCTAACTCACTCACTAAAAACCCGGCATGCCGGCCCAAGTGATCCCTGACCATACCTTTCAATCCATCCACGAGACCATGATGGAGGAGACTAATTCAACTTTATTTCATAAAAGGTACAAAACTACTGATGCATATAAGTAGTAAGTACATTAATGTTTGTCCGTCTTGCGATAACTTTCAAACTCAAAAATGAATAACAATATAAGTGGATTATACTGGTCTTTTGCATGTTAGCAGTGTTTTTTTTTTTTAAATTTGAAAACCGAATGTTATTGCATGTTAGTTGTGTTGATCCCTTCTCATTAATTTCATTTGCTGATAATGTATACTCTTTTATATAGGTTGGAAGGAAAAGTAGCCATCATAACCGGAGGCGCACATGGAATCGGCAAAGCCACCGTCCAGCTATTCGCGAGACACGGTGCCACGGTGGTGATCGCTGACGTGGACGCCACCGCCGGCTCTTTCCTAGCTAAATCTCTCTCAGCATCCCAAGTCGCCTTTATAAGCTGCGATGTCTCGGTAGAAGCTGACGTGGAAAACTTAGTGAACCTTACCGTGGCACGGTTCGGCCGGCTCGACATTCTATTCAACAACGCAGGAGTTCTCGGTGACCAGAAGAAACACAAAAGCATACTAGACTTCAACGCTGAAGAGTTCGACCAAGTGATGCGTGTGAACGTGCGAGGCGTAGGTCTCGGCATGAAACACGCGGCAAGTGCCATGATCAAGAGAGGGTTTAAAGGTTGCATAATCTCGATGGCGAGTGTGGCCGGTGTGATGGGTGGAATGGGGCCACACGCTTACACAGCGTCGAAACATGCGATCGTTGGACTGACCAAGAACGCAGCTTGTGAGCTAGGTAAGTATGGGATTAGGGTTAACTGCATATCGCCGTTTGGAGTTGCCACGTCGATGCTGGTGAACGCGTGGCGGAAGGGTGACGTGGGAGATGGTGATGAGGTGGAGGAGATGGAGGAGTTTGTGAGGAGTTTGGCTAATTTAAAAGGAGAGACGTTGAGAGCCACGGATATAGCTGAAGCGGCGTTATATTTAGCGAGTGATGAGTCAAAGTATGTTAATGGACATAACCTTGTCGTTGACGGTGGTGTTACGACTGCGAGAAACTGTGTTGGTTTGTGATGATCTTTTTCCTTTTTTTTCTAATTGATCTGCTAATTGACTGAATTTGGTAAATCTTTTTCTGTGTTGCTGGAAATTGCTGGTTATTCAATAAAACAGTGATTTTTAATTTGTACATTTTTGCTTTCTGTCGGCACTCAATTGATCAATTGATCAGTGACTTTAGAACACCTCTATCACAAAGGTTGATTTTATTTTTTGAGTATTAGACTAAAACAAAAATAATTGTATATAAATAGACAGTGTTGTAAAAAATCCACTAACTATATTTGAAAAAATAAAGAGAATTAAAAAGCAAACGAGACAAGAATCGATTTTTTGAGTTTGTTGTGGATAAATAAATTATAATTATAAAACTCATATTTATACTAATTAAAAACCTGATTTTTTTTTTCTTTTTAGAAATTTATTTTCGTACTCATAAATCTAAAAATATATTGTATTCCTCTCATATGACAATTTTAAAGGAGAGTATCCGCTATATTTGTTGTACACTGAAAATTAAGTCATTTGAAAAAACAAACAAATATTACTTTAACGTTTGAAATATCCATTTATCAAATACTATTATTTCTTTTATTATTGTGGAGTAGTCCGAGAAGAATCCTTTAATGAGGTCTGGTTTGCCTTAAATATGACAGTTTCTGAGTTTTTAACTGATATTTGAGTTAATTTACAGTACTTCCTCCGTTTGAATGTTTTCATGTTTTCACACGTATTAAAAAAACTCATTAATCATCTATCATTTTTTGAAATTATCAAATTTCAATGTTATTAAACCAATAGTCTTTCAATAAATTTAATTAATTTTATTAAAATTTGTTATTTTTATATAAAAACATAAAAAATTTTATTTTTGTGAAACAATTTTTTTTTAAAACTTGAAACCGAGGAAAAGTAGAAGTTACATCCGTCAAGTATATTGATATATGCTCAGTTAACTAGTTTTAAACTATTTAAGCCATGAAACAGTTGCTCTTAATGTTGACTTAGAGTCCGAATGGTGACCGCGGTTTTCGTAATATTAGCGGTGCAGAATTGAAGTGCGGTACGATTCAACTGCGGTTTGCGGGATAAGTGTGGATTTGATAAAAAAAATAGTGCGGTTTTAATTAAAAAGTAGTGGGGATTTGAAAGAAAGTAATGTAAAATAAATACGATTAGCAATTTAATTTAATTTGAATAATATCATAATTTATAATTTTTTGAATATTAAAATTAATTTTCAATAAAATATAATTAAATTGTTTTTTGTTAATATAAATTTAACTACTAAAATTATTTTGAAATCAAAATACAAATTAAAAATGTTATAATGTTATAATGTTTTTATTTAAAGTAAATATACCTAAGTTAATATGATTTTTTAAGAAATCTTTTAAAATTAAAATTTAATTGTTTTTAACTTGAATTTGAGATAACCAATGCTTTATTATCAAACCATGTCTAAATTTTGTTTTTTGTTGGGTTCCAATAAATTTTATGTTTACTAATTGATAATCATATGAATACTTTTATTTTTTTTAATATGATTATTGATGTAATCAACTAACTTTTAATATTAATGTTAGACCATATGCCATTAGTTGAATAACTGTAGTTCAAATTAAAATTGCAAATGAGATACTTTTAACTATGTATTAGTTTTAAAACTCTTTTAGAATTAGTTGAAATATGTGCTGGTTGTTAATTTATTAGTTTCTTTTAAAAATAAAAGTAACAAATTAATACTTCATATAAAGATAAAATATTAACAGCAGAAAAAGTGAAAAAAAAAACAAACAGCAGAAGAAGTGCGTATTTGACCAAATATGCTAGTTATTTCATGGTCATTACGTAAGTGCGGTTTTGTACAGATGTCAAGCGCTCAATTAGTAATTTGAGCATTTGCGTTTTTGGTTTTGTTCACTTTAAAACCGCACACTTTTAACAAAAGTTGTTGATTGGTGACACTTGCTCAATTACGCACTTCCTATTGCAATAACGCTCCGCACCACGGTTACCAATCACTACCTTAATTTATGTGTAATGAAAGATTGTTTCTTAGTGGATAACTACGATATAGACCCTTCACAGACTTAACATTAAATAATTGCAGGTTTACTTATCAAAAGATCGTTAATCAGGGGATTTCCTAAGTACTTTATTTTTTCTTCTATATCTTACACTAAAATATAGTAATTCTAATAATTTTTGTTCCAGTGGTATTTACTCTATAATATAGTAATTCTATTATATAATTGAATATAGATGAATGTTATATTTTACTCTATATTTAGAAGAGAAAATTGACATTTTTCTATATTTCGCTCTATAATAAAATAATTTTATTATACGTAATACAATTATAACAAAAATTATTTTATTTTTTTTGTAATTTATAGAAGAATAAATAGAGTACCATTAGAGGTAGTTTTAGTCGGCATTTTTGGCATTTTTTAGAAGAAACCAAGAGAAGACCGATAGGAATAATTTAGAAAATGATATAATAGTAATTAAAGGCATAATTAGAAGGATGGAATCCGAATCTCTTGGACCAACTCAGAATTTTATACATGTTATGTCATATTGAGGATCACCAATAACGAATTATACTTTTTTTTACGCAAAGTTGTTTTAAATGGAACTTAGCTTTATATAGTCGGAGCTAAAGGTTCGATCTTAGTAATATAAATAAATGAATGCAAGGGTGTATAGGGTTGTAACACATAAGAGATCAACGAAAAGATTAAAATCAAATGCGGTTATTGCGGTATTGTGAATCGTTATCAGATTGAAAAATTATATACAAAGTTTAAAGATTGGTTCCCAATGGTCAAACACACAGCTACACACTTAAAGAGCCATCATTAATTCTTGAAAACAACGACTCGCATTCTTCGATAGCAGACTATATTTGACTATATGGTCTATTATTCACTTTTCAAAAAGTTCTATTTTGTTCCGGACGATAATGAAAATCATGAGAAATAAAATGCCGCATTATATATTAAACCGAAATTTGGTATGTCCGATTCTTTTCGGCGAAGATATATTCTGTTCCAATGCTTTTAAGGCTTTTCTAAGGTGAATTACTTGAATAAATATTAAAAAACTAGCAAGGTGTTCGATCGTGGAAACTTCCTTACCAAAGAGTTGAGATCATGTAATATATAAAACCATTGTAAAAATAAGTCTTAAGTTTTCATGGAGCATCACATATTCTTCCTGTTGGACTATTTCTAACCCACCCCAATTTTTATCTCTATATTTTTCCCTAAAATAAAGAAACTTTATTATAGATGTAAAAATGCTTCAATGTATGCCTCTATAATAAAGTTCTTCTATTTATAAGGAAAAATATAGAGAAATGCTATTTTCACTTCTAAATATAGAGACAAAAAATAATTTTTCTTTATATTTTTCTTTAAAATAGAGAAACTCTATTATAGAGGCATATATTAGAGCATTTTCACTTCTATAATAGAGATCTCTATTTTAAAAGAAATTATTTAGGTGTACATTGGAGATGCTCTTAAAAATATATTTATTTATTTTTTAGGATTTGAATCGTTCTCTGATATAATGAGATCTCACCGTTTTTTATTCATGCATTCTATATTTAGTTTTATCCACTTTATTAGTTTATTTTTCTTTTCTGTTTAACCAAACGACCTTTTACACATTTATAAATTAAAAAAAAAAATTGGTGTTTCTGTTTCTCACTGGTATGAAATCCAAATGCGTTTTCACTATCTTTTATATTAATAAAAATCATTGTGAAATCGTTTTCTAAAATAAAGCCAATTTCTCTTTCATGATATGTGATTTTTTTTTTTTTTTAATATCAGATTGTTAAAATATAAAATCAGTTTGTTATTTTTTTCTTTTGCAAAAAGAAAAATTTGTGTTAACTTTTACAGTTTAAAAAACGATTGTTTCATGGTTAATGTTAATGGTTTAATAAGAAAAAGAAGTGAAAATATACACAAAGTCTAAAATGCAAACAAACAACTGAGATTAATAAAACTCAACCGCCTAAGTTTTAAGTCCTAGTCTCTAAATAAGTCTCTAAATAAAGCTTCTAAAGTAATAATTTTTTTGTTTTTTTTTTTGAGATTTACAAGGAGTATCCTGACCCCTCTTATGTGGTCCAGACTAGCCACGTGGTAGGCTTAGAGTCTTTGGTGAGAAGTTACCTCAGACCACGTGTTGTTCTCCTCGGACCGATGAAGCCATGTGAAAACCTCGGTGGCTAGTCGAACCCGAAGCCGTACTTACAGCTGCAAGCCGTTTACCACCAGACTAAACGGGTTGGCGTCCCAGACCCATTTCCTTACACCCCCGACCGCAAGGTCCCAGACAACTTCTCTTCTTTCAAACAAACCTATACACTCCATCGTCAAAACCCAAGAGTTTTGTCTTCGATTCCATCGAAGCTATTATTCCTTGAACATTGAAGTTAAGAGTTTAAACCATTGGGTTTAGGCTTGTTGAAACATTAGTTCTTAGGCTTTAAAGATTCTAGCAGGTTGCTCTCACGAGTGAGAAAGGTTACTTAATCAATGGGCTGGGGTTTGTCTTTGCAAAACTTTTATTTCTCCTACAATTTTCACATTGGCTAGAATTTACCTTGATATCTAGTATTATTATTAACTACCTACCACTTATCGGATCTTGCATGGCCTTTCATCTCTGATACTTCAAGTAATTAAGCAGCTTCAATGCAAACCGAAGCTACCTCGCGTTCAAAGTCGTGACAATATTAAACAAGATCACAAGCTGCAGTTACAATCTTCCTAGCATGCAATTACATTATTTTACATGTATCTTGTCATATATTTAAGAAAAACTTGGATGAATTTGAAGTTCTGTTACAAAAAAAAAATATATATTTTTTGAAGTTACCATTTTTCAATAATAATATGTTTCTGAACGTTGGGCTTTCCTATGTTTTTAATTTGTTTTGGGTTAGACAAGTAATTTGTTTTTCTTGGGCCTTCCATTGCATTTTCGTTGGGCCTTTTCTGTTTTGTTTCTGAATTCTACAGTTGATGAAACAAGAAACATTGGGTATCAAATGCCAATACTATATACTCTCACTGAGAATGCAACTTAGACACTCTGCATATACACAATTGTTGGTTCTGAAGGATCTCAACAGTGTAAAAACATAAACAGTGCACTTGAAATGTCTGATGTTACCTAAATATTAAGCCAAACATTAAAATGTCATACAATCATTGTTTTTATACATATCTCCTTGCATTTTCGAAACCCAGTCCAAACTAGTACTCAAACTCAAGAAAGAAAATCCTCGGCACAACCAAAAAAAAGTAGTAATAAGAAACCCATCTTCTCAACAACGATGCCTTAGACGGCTGCAGTGGTAGATTTCCGGACAGTGTAACGATAAGCAGCGACTTTCTTCTTGCGGGACAAAGTGTTATCAACAGAGAGAATGAGTTTCCCAGCTTCTCCTGTCGTGAAAGAGTTGCACACAGCTTCATCTGAAGCTTTCATCTTTCTTGGTTTCTCCACCACAATTGCATAACTCCCTTCAGCGTTTGGTACAAACTCTGCCGTGTACTCTAAGTCCCATCCTCCAACTACTATATCCCATGTTATAGTTGCTCCACCCTGTAAAATATCATAATACACATAAAAAGAATTTCATAATTCATCAAATCATTTATTTGTAAAATGCTTGTTGACATATTACCTCAATGCCTTCAATCTGAATGTTAACTTTCTCACCGCCCTTAATGGAGAATTCAACTGCAGGTTTTGGCGGTCCATTTTGTGAGTCAGTAGGACGGCTAAGACCGCCGTACTGCACCGGAATATCTTCCGGCCTTATGAACCTGACATATAAGCATGCATTTGAACAAAATGGGTAAAAAAAGAAAGAGAAAATAGCATTGAAAGTGTTATGGTGTTTACTTGTAGAGTGTTTCAGCTGCATTTCCTTCTTTGGACATAATAAACTTGCTCTTTGTTCTGTGCGTCAAGAAAGGGCTGAACATTGAGTAGATGACACTGAAGTACCAAGGCACATTGATGAATATCTACAAAAAAAAAAGATTCATCAAAACTTCACGAGTTGAATAGTTTTAAAATGATCTATTAGTACTTTTTACATATTAAAATATATTAGTTTGTTACTCAAATACCAACATGAGAAATGCTTTGTTTATAGATATTACGCATTGTCTTTGTCAATAGAGACTGATTATTAATAATTTCAGCGTACGGCCACACAAAGAATCCATCAATTTAACTGTAGCGGTAGATGACAAAAGCTAAGAAGTAAAATTTACGGAAAGTAAAAACAAAAACAAGAATCAAAACTGCACAAGTCAGGGGATGATGCCAACACAAAAACATCTAAAACCACTCTTTACTATTTCTTCTAAATCCATTTTTGAAAATTTGAACATAAACAAGATTCCAAGATTTAAACCAAAATCAATGTTAAGATAAGTACTATTTCTTGAATGAGATTTAGATTCCTCATTAAGCAGACATGTACTAAGCATTTAAGACACTTTCAGATTCTCTTGCATGAGAGATTCGCAAGCAACCCAACACGCAAAACAGAGCAAAAACACATGAAAAACATAACATTTACTAGGGGTTTTTCAGACAAACAAGTACAGAAACATAATAATCTCCAAAAAGAAACATTTACCTTAGTAGCAACCATCTCAGGGTAATTATCCTGAAAGAGAGAAAGGATCTGGTTTGAAGCAACTCTAAGCTCCCTCTTAGGCATGTCCTTAAGATCCGTAACCTGAATCATCGAATTAACACCACCAGGTTTGAAATGAAGCATCTTGACACCTCTCTCCAGAACCTGAACTCTCCACCTCAGAAAGCTTTTGAGTTTCTCATCGTCACCAAACACTCTCTCGTACATCTCTCTCTCTTTAAACACCCCGTACGCGTTGTAACACACGGGGTGTCCTTCCTTGTCGTATCCTCTCATGTAAGCTACTTTACCTTCCAAATCCTTGAAGCCAAGATCTTCTTCGGTCAGTTTCTCTGCTTTGAACTCTTCTCTCCACTCCAAACACTTCTCGAGCATCCTCAGCGAGTCTCCGACTTTGAAGTCTCTGGCTCTGAGGAACTTGAGGAGGATGACGTCAGCTCCGTCGTCTCCGCCGAGGAGAGGGACTCCCCACATGGAGGAAGCTCCGAAGGAGGAAGACGAGAGCTTCTCTTTGAGGTCTTGGAGAGCTTTCTGCTCGGTGGGTTTGAGTTCGGAGACGAAGTAAGTGTCTTCTTTGAAGTGGTTGGAGCGGAGGGTAATGAGAGAGGACATGAAGCTTTTCTTTGGCTCTGCGTTTGGTGTTTTTGTGGGATCAAATGGGCTTGGGGACAATGCAGAGTCCATTGATTCTTGATTATCTATGGAGAAGAGAAAAAAAAACAGAGGAGAGATTACAAGGAGGATCGATGTAATGATAAGCAAGGAGAGGAGGAGGAGTGAGAGAAAGATATAGGCGTGACTTCTTCATTTCTGATTTTTGAACAGATATCGCGGCTTTTTACAAAAAATATAAAATAAAAATTAATCTGATAAAGCTTATTTAAATAATCTGATAAAGCTTATTTTTACTGAATTTTCCAATTCCAACGCTATTTTTATATAAAGTGTTCATTTAAATTTTTTTCATTATATTTTTTTATACATTTTGATTGCATACATTTGAAAAAACTTAGTAGGGAATATTATTTTAAATTTTCTACGAATTGATTAGAAGACTGTGACCATACATATATGTGTGAAATGTTTTAGTGTGAAAAAAAACACAAAAATCGAAAAGTATATATATCAGGAAACATGTTTTGTTAATTGAATGTGAACTGAGATCGGAAAAGATCTTTTTAAGCGAATTGGATTGAGACAAGAGAAGAATGGTGTTGGGTAAAAAGAACAGAGAGATTGAAAGTGGAGCGTGGAAGTCACGTGCATTTGGAGAGGAGCGTGAGTTTGCAGCAAAGAGGTAACGTGTAGAAGAGGTGATAATAATTATGAGAAGAGATGGGTGGGGGGGGGGGGGGGGGGGCGCGTGTTTGGTTCACCAAAACTAAAAAAAAGTCACCTCTACGTTCAAACACACACCCTTTATCTTATCTCTCTCGAATGATATGGGGAATCTAGGTTTATTTGTACAAGTGTTGTATTATCGTTCTCTGACATTTCTTAGGGTTGAATCTTATGTTGTGTAACGTATAGATTGTGTGTGGGGCGGTGAGTGGATGTTCAGTGCATCTAAATTTAGATTGAAGTTGTTTACTTTCTTTCTTTTGTGTCCTATATATATGGTATTTACGTATAATTCATCTTAGAATTATAAGACTCAAAGTCTATAAAAACATGGTAAAATCTTGTTGTTACTCTCCTCTAGATTCTAAAATGCAAAAGGATTTTAAAGCTCACCACTTTATTTCAAGTTTCAACATACTATGAGAAGGATTAAGGAGGGATTATGAGAATATTTGGGGATCCGCTCAATTAGCATATAAAATACATTAGTTTAGCCAAAAACAATCTACTTTTCCACACCATGCGATTTCGACTTTATACTTTCCAGTTCATTCCCATAACCTACAAAATAAACATTTAATTAACATCATTCAAGAAAAGAATAACTAAACGAATTATTACCTATATGTGTGGATCAATGGCGATGGTAGAAACGTTGGACCACATCTAAGTTGAAACTTACAATAACAGCTAGTAGGAATTTCTGTGTTTCAAAAAAAAGCTAGTAGGAATTTCTATCATCATCCCCTATCTTCTTAATGAGTATTTTATTTTCGCTTTTCTAGCTAGAAAAGTGAATATGAACCCAACAATTTCAGAATTTTTTATAAAAATTTGAAACCAATTGTAAAACTAAGAGAAAATCGATACAGTAATTTTTGATACAGGGATGTAAATGCTCTTGCCAATTTGATTTTATTTTGTAGAACTTATAAGACTCCATTATATATATATATGTCTTCTTTTTATAGTTAACTATGTCATTGTTTAGTTGTGAATTTTCAGTATGTCTTTTTTTTTGTTTTCATTTATGATATTCTAAATATCTCTATGCAAAAATTATTACAAAATTTGGAAAACTGTAAAATGTTTTGGCGCCGTTTATTGATAACTGGTGGGCCTCTAATGTACTGATTCTCGTGGACATAATACTTTAACAATGTTTGAAACCTTCGGCTTTGGAGTTCACTTTTGACTTAGTGCGACAGTGGAACAGTAATTGATTAAGTACCCTTTAATCATTCGGGAATGCCTTAAAGACAGCCTTGTCCGCTATGTTCCATGAAAGCGGAAGCGGATACGTGGAAGCGGAAGCGGAAGCGTAAAGAAGCGCAGAAGCGAGATTTTTAAAAATATTAGGAAGCGGATACGTGTTGGAAGCATATATCTATATAAATCTATATATAAGATTTTTTTTAAAAAAATTACGAATAAATATTATATGATTTAAATTTGAAATAAAGCATTTATTCATTTATAATAATTTTGAAATGATTTTATATTAAAACTGTAAAAATACACATAAATTAAGTTTACAAAAAAAATACTATATTAATTATTTTCAATACTTCATAAATAATTGACACAATATATTTCAATATGTGTTATATCTTTAATAAAAAATCTCAATACATAAAGATAATTTATAATATTAGTTTTTATATTTGTATATTTCTAACTCTATATTCATTACTATTATTATTTTTATTTAATATAGATTAAAAACTATGGTTTTATATTTTATGATATATATTGCATTTTTTAAAAAACAGAAGTGTGATTCCAAAACAGAATCGTAAGCTTCCAACGTGTTTTTAAAAACAATATTTTAGAAGTGTTTTGGAAGCGAGATTCACAAGCTTCCACAAGGTTCCGATTCCGATTCCGGTTCCGAAGCGGGAAGCGGACGTCCGATGAAGCTTCCGTGCAACGTAGCTCTGTCCTGCTTCGGGAATTTACATTTTTTTTTCATTTTAGAGGGTTGGACTTATTCTATCAATTTGGTTTATTTACAACGACTTATAAATGGTAATTTGTTTAGCTGAAGCAAGAAAACTAGTGGTTGAATTTGTGGAATTTTCTTTGATGGTACATTTGTTGTGATGTAACTTTGTAAATCCACAATATATATATATATATATATATATACTAGGTGTTTTCCTGCACCTTGTGCAGTAAAAAAATTTATTAACAGATAAATATAAATTATATTTGAAAATATAATTTTATTAATATTGTAAATTTTCTTTTTTCGTATCAATATTTTAATATAAATTTAATTTAATTAACCATGAAAATTATATTTAAGAATATGCATGTATATATTTGAAATTATAATCTTAGATAGATTTTTCTATCTATTTATTTTAATTAAATATATTAAATAAATTTGTAAAAGTTGCATAATTACCAAAAATTAAAATTAAAAAATATTTATAAAATTTTTAGATATATAACAAAATAATGATTTTACGATTAAATTTTTATAATTTTCTTAAAAAATTGTATACATTTTTGAAAATTTTAGTAATAAAATTGTATAATTTAAAAATATATAGTTAAATTATATTTCAAAATTTATAATGTCATATTTGAATATATTTATTTTAATGATGATTTATGAGTTATTCCCATATTCTAAAAAAAATTCCAAAAATATAAATTGACATTAAATGTAATATATGAGTTATTACCATATTTTAAAAAATTTACCAAAAATATAAATTAACATTAAATACAATTTTCCATGTCATATTAAGCTATAAGATATGTCATCAATTTCAGTAGTCTTGTCATATTTGTTTTGTGAAATTGATTGTATAAAGAACATATGGCAAAATCACTTCGCAAATATAGTCTAGGGATTGTAAATTTACTTTTTTTGTATCAATATTTTAATATAAATTTAATTTAATTAAGCATAAAAATTATATTTAAGAATATGTATGTATATATTTGAAATTATAATCTTAGATAGATTTTTCTATCTATTTATTTTAATTAAATATATTAAATAAATTTGTAAAAGTTGCATAATTACCAAAAATTAAAATTAAACAATATTTATAAAAATTTGTAGATATATAACAAAATAATGATTTTACGATTAAATTTTTATAATTTTCTTAAAAAATTGGATACATTTTTGAAAATTTTTCGTAATAAAATGGTATAATTTAAAAATATATAATTAAATTATATTTCGAAATTTATAATGCCATATTTGAATATATTTATTTTAATGATGATTTATGAGTTGTTCTTATATTCTAAAATATATATATATATATAATATATGAGTTATTACTGTATTTTAAAAAAATTACCAAAAATATAAACACTACAAGAAAACACACCGAATTCCGACGGAGGTTCCGACGGACACCAAGGTCGTCGGACATTTGCGACGGAATACTGACAAATTTCCGACCAAATCCAAAAAAATGAAGTCGTCGGAATTCCGTCGGCCATTTCCGACGGAATTCCGACGACATACGGTTCGTCGGAATTTTCCGACGACTTTTCGACGACATTCCGATAAAAAATGTAACCGTTGTAGTCGTCGGAAGTTCGTCGGTATATTCCGACGGAATTCCGACGACATTCCGATTAACAGCAAAGTCGTCGGAATTCCATCGGTATTTTCCGACGGAATTCCGACGAACCATGTGACCGTTGCCGACAAATACATATGACCGTTGTATAGCCGTTTGGGATTGGACAATTCCGACGGAATTCCGACGGACTTCTTTACATCCGTCGGAATTTCGTCGGAAAGTCGTCGGAGGTCCGTAAGCAATTTCCTATAAATACAACCCCTCCTCATTCAACTCATTCACACTTCATTCTCTCTTCATTCTCTTTAGTCATAACAATTCCGTGAAAATCATGTCTTCAGAAGTTTATTATCGTTCGTGGATGGATAAACCTCATTTGGATCCGAACACCAATTTGCTTACGGAAGAATACGTTCAAGGGATTGGAGAATTCATGAGGCTTGTTCAACAGCAACCGGATGCAAAAAGTGGTATGTTAAGATGTCCCTGCTCTTCTTGCAATAATAATAAGGTTATAAAAGAATTTGATGTTTGGACTCATTTGTATATGAAAGGGTTTTCACGTAATTATAAAGTTTGGTACCTTCATGGGGAAACTGGTTATGAATATGGTAGTACTAGCGAACCTCAGCCTGTTAGTGAACCTCAGCCTGATATTAGGTTAGAAGAATCTAGAACGGATATAGATTATGGTGTAGGTACTGAGCAGATGGTACATGATCATTATAGAGGGGAAGAACCAAACCCCGAGTCTAGGAGATTTTTTGACATGTTGGATGCAGGAAAACAACCTTTGTATCAAAATTGTAGAGATGGTCATTCAGTCTTATCATCTGCAACTAGATTAATGGGTATTAAGACAGACTATAATTTGGCTGAAGAATGTATGGATGCGATTACTGATTTTGTCAAAGGTATTCTACCTGAGGATAACCTTGCACCGGGTTCATACTACGAGGTTCAGAAACTTGTTGCAGGTCTTCAACTACCGTATGAAGTGATAGATGTATGTATTGACAACTGCATGATCTACTGGAGAGCGGATGAGACACGGAATGTATGCAAATTTTGTGGAAAACCTCGTTATCAGGAGACGAGGGGAAGAGTTCCGATCCCATTCAAAAGAATGTGGTATTTGCCTTTGACGGAAAGATTGAAGAGGTTGTATCAGTGTGAGCGCACAGCAAAAGCAATGAGATGGCATGCAGAGCATTCCACAAATGGTGAGATTAGACATCCTTCAGATGCAAAGGCTTGGAAACATTTCCAGTCAACATATCCAGAATTTGCGGAAGAGAGAAGAAATGTTTATCTTGGATTATCTACTGATGGTTTCAGCCCATTTGGAAAGCATGGAAGGCAGTATTCTCTATGGCCAGTTATTGTGACACCGTACAACTTACGGCCGAGCTTGTGCATGCGACGAGAGTTTTTGTTTCTCTCAATTCTAGTCCCCGGGCCAGATCATCCTAAAAGATCACTAGATGTGTTTCTTCAACCACTAATATATGAGTTGCAACAACTATGGGCGCATGGTTTTGAGACATACGATGTTTCGCGCAAAGAAAACTTTCAGATGCGGGCAGTACTTATGTGGACAATAAGTGACTTTCCAGCATATGGTATGTTATCTGGATGGACAACACATGGGAAGCTATCATGTCCATATTGTCAAGATGACACAGATGCTTTCCAACTAAAGAACGGAAGGAAAACGTGTTGGTTTGACTGTCACAGACGATTTCTACCACCTGATCATCCATACCGCAGGAGTAAGACTTCGTTTACGAAGAACAAGCAGGTGTTTGATGGTCCACCTGAGGAAGTTAGTGGGAAAGATTTGTTGAAGCAGTTTAGGTATTTTGATGCAGAAAGGACGCCAGATGTAGGTGGACATGAAAACATTCGAGTCAATGCGGTTGGAGAGCTACATAACTGGCACAAAAAGAGTATTTTCTGGGATCTACCATATTGGGAGAGTCATCTATTGCGGCATAATTTAGATGTCATGCATATTGAGAAGAACTTCTTCGATAATCTGATGAACACAGTCCTTAACATCCAAGGTAAAACGAAGGATAATTTGAAGTCAAGGTTGGATTTAGTCGATATTTGTGATCGTTCTGAACTTCACGTTGATGAGAACGGTACGGCCCCTTTTCCCATTTATCGGCTAGATGGTGCTAGAAAAGAAGAGTTCTTTGATTGGATTACAGAGAAAGTGAAATTTCCTGACGGATATGCATCAAATTTGGGGAACTGCGTTGATAGAAGCGAAGGAAAGTTTACTGGCTTGAAGAGTCATGATTGTCATGTAATTATGCAGCGCCTCCTTCCGTTTGCCTTTTCAGCATTATTGCCACGTAATGTTCATGAAGCAATTGCAGGGATTAGTGTTTTTTTCCGTGACTTATGCAGCAGAGTATTGACTGAAGAGGGTATTAATAATTTGAAGACAAACGCACCAGTCAGCATGTGCAACCTTGAGAAGATATTTCCTCCATCATTCTTTGATGTAATGGAACATCTTGCTATTCATCTCGCAAGAGAATTGGAACTTGGTGGTCCTGTGCAGTACAGATGGATGTATATTTTTGAGCGTTATATGCATCATCTGAAGAAGATGGTCAAAAATCAAAGCAGGGTGGAAGGATCTATAGTGGCACAGGTGATCAATGAAGAAACTGCAATCTTTGCTGAAAATTATTTTCCACCAGAAGTGCAAACAAAACACCGAAGACCTGCTCGGCATGATGATAGAGGGGAGAGAGCAACATATCATGTTACTGTCCCAAGCATGTTCAAGGAAATAGGACGACTTAGTGGAAAATTCACGAAGCGGAGACTTACGGACACTGAGAACGCTCATTTGCAAACATATTTGCTCACCAACTGTGAAGATGTTCTACAATATGAGAGGTAAAAATATTTATTCATTTATTGTTAGATTAATATTCAATAAATTTATTTCATATTGATAATATTTTTGTATATAGTGTATATATGGCGGAGTTGCGTATGACTCACAGGCATGCAACAGAAGATGAGCTTCGACAACTTAGAGATAACGGATTTGCTGCGTGGCTTCGTAGTTATGTGAGTCATATATCCTATTACCCTATGCAAATGATTAGTTTAAATTTAATATATATAAACTAATTAATTTTGCAATCATATATGTTTTTTTTATAGGTGAATGATGGTTTGGCCAGAGGTCTTGTGTTCGATGATTGGATACGCGAATTTGTGCAGGGACCAAACTATGTGGTCAAATCATATCCTAAATTTTGTACGCGAGGATATGCATTCACAAGGAAAGGTCATTCTAAGACAACATATGATGCTGGTGTTTCATCTTCTTCTGGTGACGATGTCTACTACGGCAACATAAAAGAAATATTGGAAATCCAATTTCCTGGAATGGTTGGATTGCGTTGTGTAGTATTCTATTGTGATTGGTATGACACCACCCCAGATAGAGGAGTGAAGATTGATGCGTTTGGTGTTACATCAGTTCATTCGCGGCGGAAACTTCAATATTATGATCCCTTCATTCTTGGTTCGCAAGCTGATCAGGTATGTCAATATATTCATAATTTTTTACCAATATAATTAATTAATGTTATATATTGAACTAATACTTTGTATAATTGATATGTATAGGTGTGCTACATCAGTTACCCTCGGGTGACGTACAGAGACGATCCATGGGTTACTGTAACGCAAATCAACCCAAGAGGACGAGTGGATGGAACTTCTGATGATGATGAACCATTGCAACCAGAGTCTACCAGCAACGCCCAGGCAGTTGAAGATTTGGAAAATGTTCAACTCGTTGAGAATTTGACTGTGTTTGGACATGATGCTGTCGTACATTCAGAGCCGGAAGCCGAGGTTGGGGAGTTTGATGAAGATTCAGAAGATTCTGATTAGTTTTTTTTTTTTTTTTTTTTTTAATGGTCCGTCGGAAATCCCTCGCAATATACCGACGACATAGCGACGACAACGGGTTTCATTGAAAATTGGAAAGGTCGTCGGTATTTCGTCGGAAAATACCGACGACATGTTTTTCTATAAAGTTTCAATCATAAAAATCTATAAATTTAGATGCCAAAACTATGAAAATAACACATAATAAGTGTTTAGTATAGTATTAGATCGCAACCGTTCAAATATAACAACTCATTAAAATATTTATGTATGCATATCATTGTTTTCATAACATCTCATCTTAACATTATGTACTTATACAATCATATTTATATAAGCTTACACTACAAAAAATATTGTTGTGTAAAATCGTGTTATAAAACATTTTTATTGTTAAATCTTTATGCAAATACTATATATATTATCAAAGTTTGGATTTTGCATTTAGAAACTTGAAAAGAACACCCTAAACACTAAGTCGTCGGAATTCCGTCGGAATATACCGACGGAATGTGTCCGTCGGAAAATACTGACGGACACGTTCCGTCGGAATTTCAATTAGCCCGGGAGAACCAAACCGCTTGAAAATTTTCGCGAATCGGCATTTGGTATATTTTAAATATACCGACGGAATACCGACGAACCCGTGTCCGTCGGAATCCACGGAAATAAAAACCCTTCTCCTTTCTTCTTCGTTATCTCCGCGGCCTCTCTCTCTCTCAAAACTCTCCGGCGATTTCGGCGATTTCGGCGACTCTCCGGCGATTCCGGCCTCTCTTCACCGGCGAATCCTCTCCTCACCCTCCTATCTCTTCCCCAAACCCCAAATCATGTAAGAATCATCCCAAACCTTTTTTTTTTTCAATTGTTTAGGGTTTTGGAAGTTGATCTCGGATTTTAGGTTGTTTGATTGAACATTTTAGGATTGAATGGATAGTTTAGGATATATAAGTTAGGATTGTTGTTTTAGTTTTTTTTGGAACATTTTTTGATTTTTAAAAACGTTTTTTGATTTTTTAAAACGTTTTTTTGAAAAAAATATAAATATTTAACACCATTTTTCTTCATTTATAAATTTTAACAACATTTTTCTATATTTATAAATTTTTTATAATTTTGTATACATATATATATATATGTAAATCATGTATAGTAAAAATTTTAAAATTTTAAATTTTTTTAAATTTTTTTTTAAGTTTCCACTAATAAATATTTAACAACATTTTTTTTTTAAAATATAAATATTTAACAACATTTTTCTTCATTTATAAATTTTTAACAACATTTTTCTATATTTATAAATTTTTTATAATTTTGTATACATATATATATATATATATATAAAAAGGTTTAATAGTTTTTTTTAAAACGTTTATAAAACCTTTTGTAAATATATAAATGAAAATATGTTTGATGGGTTAATTTTTTTTTTTTGGGGCCGAGGATGAAGCCCGCCCCGCAGCCCGTCTTCGACGTAGTTCTGTGAGCGGTTCCCGTGCATCGGTATCGTCTCATGACTCGGTTCCCGCATATATTCCCGCTCCAGCTCCCTCTGCCCCTCACGCTGCCCCTCACGCTGCTGCTCAACAGGATCCGGGGGTCATGCCGGTTCATCTATTGGTTCAACAACCAGGTCGAGAGCATCTCCCGTTTCTCCAACTCAACCCACGACGAGGCCATAGCACTTGGTTAGTATTTTTTTTTATTTGTACCGTTATATTTTTTGCTTTAATTAACTTGCTAACTTGTATTTTTTTTTAAAGGTTCACCAAGTCGAAAAATGGCATTAGCCGGAGCATCAACCAGATGATGTACTCCATGCTCCGTTTTGGATATCCAAAGTGGAGTGTGATCCCTTCCGACGAACGAGAGTTGTGGTTTCGTCAGTTTGCGGTATAGTAACCCTTCATTTTTTTTAAGTTTTTACATTTTTTTACATATATTTACTTATTAAATTGTGTTTGTTTTGTAGCAAGAGTTCAACTGGCACTCCGATCTTACGGAAACAGTCCGTAAGAAATTCAACGAAAAGGCCATGGACTCTTACACAAAGCAGATAAACGCGTGGAAGACAGTTTGGCAGAAGAACAAGAAGCCACGGTTCATCAACGGGGGGGTGTGGGAGCAGTTGATAGCTCATTGGGAGAGGGAAGACACTGCAGAGACGTCTTCTAGGAACTCCAGGAACCGGAAGAGCGATCGTGGCGGGAAAGGTATGTATGTGCACAACCTCGGCGCTTGCTCCATGTCTACTAAGGAGGATGAACTTGTAAGTTTTTTATTATTATTTATCTTTATATTTTTTAAATAAATATTTTATATATTTTTTGGCTAATAATGGCGGTTTTTTTAGATCGAAGCAAATGACGGTAATCCCGTTGATCGTCTCCAACTCATTAAGGTGGCTCACACTAACAAGACGACGGGTCAAATTCAGGACCCCGTGATCAGAGGTGTAGTTGATTTGGTGGAAGCTGAGATAGTTTCTCAATCTCAGCCTCTCTCTGATGACGGCGACTCCACGGGAGCTTCAACCAACCTGTCTCTATTGCAAATAAATGAGATGGTTGAAAAGGTAATTTTTTTTATTAATATATTTTTTTTTATAATGTCGATTACTTACTTGTCCATATTTACTTACTTTAAATATTTTTGTAGGCGGTTCCTAAAAGGAAAGGAGGCCGTTTAGTTGGGTTGGCCCGTCGTGCTTCTTCGTATCCGGCATCTTCTTCGCAAGCTCCGTATGCCGATCCCATGATTCTCGAGGAGCTACATGACAAAGATGAACGGATTAGGGCATTGGAGGAGCAGAACACCATTATCCTTTCGGAGAATGCCACTATCCGTTCGGAGAATGCCACTATCCTTGCTGAGTTGGCATCCCAGAAGAAGTTCAACACCGAGATTATGCAGAAGCTAGATCGTTTGATGTCTTCGAGTTCATCTTAGTTTATTTCGGCTTTATAAAACTTTCGGAATGTTTTTTTTTTCTATTTCGGTTTGTATGAATTTTAAACTTTATGAATGTTTTTTTCCTATTTCGGTTTTTATGAATTTAAATTTTATAATATTATTAGTTTTAAATTTCCAATTTTTTAAATTTATTAATATCAAAAAATATATAAAAATGCAAAATTAATTTGTAAAAAAAAAAGGGTATATACCGACGGACAACGGTCGTCGGAATATACCGACGGACATATATCCGTCGGAATTTACCGACAAACTCATTTCCGTCGGAATATACCGACGAACGTGGTTCGTCGGTATATTCCGACGACCGATGTCCGTCGGTAAATTCCGACGCCCAAAGTTCGTCGGAATAAACCGAGGAACCACGTTCGTCGGAATTGTAGTTTTCCGATGAACTCTGATCTCGTGTAGCCGCATCGTAATATCGTCGGAAGTTCGTCAGAATGACGTTTCTCGGTATTCGTCAGAAAGTCGTCGGAATTTCTGACGAAATTCCGACGAATTTTTTTTTTCCGACGAAACGATACCGACGGACGGGTTTGTCGGAAATTCGTCGGAATAGACCGATTCCGACGAATTTCCGACGATTTCGGCCATCAGAATCCCTCTGTTTTCTTGTAGTGAAATTAACATTAAATACAATTGTCCATGTCATATTAAGCTATAAGAGATGTCATCAATTTCAGTAGCCATGTCATATTTGTTTTGTGAAATTGATTGTAAAAAGGACATGTGGCAAAATCAGTTCGTAAATATAGTGTAGGGATAAGCATTTTGATAAAGAAAAATATACAAGAAAAGTCAATACTACTTGTTGTTTTTTTTCCTTCTTTCCTTCGACCATCACCTCTATCTTCTAATCACGTTCCTTCATGCACCCCTAGCCGGAAAAAACTCGTTAAGAATCTAAAAAATTGAACAAAGAAGTGAAATATGTAAATGATAAATTAAAAGGGTTTTCATAGAATCTCATGATTCATGCGTTCTGGACAGATGGATTTGGTTTAGAAATACGGGTAAGAAACGAAGTTAGTGAAACAAAGACATCTGAAACGTTGGACGTAAGTCCAGTGACATTAAAATTTAAGATTTGAATAATAGGTTAACAAAGAGGCTTTGGGTTTGAGGAAGAACCCAATGTCTTGTGATTAAAAAAAAAAGTAAGGGGTTTAGTCATTTGGGTTTAGTTAATTAAATTTGGAAACCTGGATGGGATGTCGGTATGACTGCCACTACAAGATCACTTGAATATGAGTTAAAGATACATGCCAATCACAAAGAGTAGAATATTGAGATCTGGGAATATTATGGACTCAAGGATACCATGATCATGTTATTGCGTATAATATTTGTACAATAATGTATGATGATATATATGTGTTATATTATATATGTATATATATGTTGGGACTCGGTTTCTTATTTTGACCTACCGAAGAGTGCAGTACATACTCGAAGAGACAACACTAGACCACATAGTCTTGGTTTAAACTAGACCTATAGAGTAAACCACGTACTCAATGGCTCTAGCTATCAGCATCACATGTGCTGGAGTCACACAAGGCCTTATATCGTTCACCAATCGTCCCATATGAAAAATCTCAGCAAATTGTCATCAATCGGTCCATCATAAGTTGGACCTATTATGCTCACCATTTCAACTAATATGTAATATGTTAATCCTCATGAAGAGTTAAAAAGGTGAAGTTTAAACAACACACAAGAACATGCCCAAAATCTAAACATACATACTCGTAAGTTTAGTTGAGATCCTTCAAAGTTTAGTGAAATTCTTTAGCTTCCATACATATATAAAATTTGAGCAGATTACCGATAAAGAAAGCGAAAATTCTAGTACAACATTAAAACCCAATCTATAGAAGATACTAATTGTAAAAGCAATACACACCTTTTCCCGATACATCCACATTGTCCTTGTATGAATGTAATGTATATAATATATCCCTATATATTAATACTCACTTTGTGCCGAACTTAAGATATATAGTGGGAATTAACAGTAAGTAGATTTGAACTGAACATCCATTATTTCTCCTATTCTGTTTTTGTATAAATGTATGCATGTAGTAAAAAGAATATATGTGATAAAAATAAATATCTATTAATGGAAGTTAATAAAATTGAAATAACATTACTTTTTCACTAGGTTAAGATACGTGCCTTGCGCGGGATAAACAATTTATATATAAACTATATTTATGTATTATTGCTTATTTTATTTTATTTTCTGAATATTATGAAATATTAAAATATTAAAATAATATATATATATATTGAATAACTGAAAAGTCAGTAACTATTCAGTATATAATTAATTAAATTGGTGCGCAGTCGCGCACATATAAATCAAACGATCACTCTAATTTATTTACGATCATTTTATAGTAATTAAATCAAAACAATCAATTTTATATATTGTATATGGTATATAATTAAATTTAAATGATATTAACATAGATATATAACATATTTTCAATATGGTTTTATGATTATTTTCATCTTTTTGTAACAAAATTGTAAACTATTGATAAACTATATTAATGTGAGATGTTTAATATTTTTTTGTAATTTATAATAGTTTAAAATTTTCAATGAAAGTTTCAAAATTAAAAGATTAAGTTCTCAATGTTTTTTCAATGCAAAAAAAAAAAATAAGTATGTATTTTATATGGTATGTAGTTTGACTTAAACGATATAAACTATATATATATTTATATAAACACCTATCAAATAATATTTCTTACTCATATCGTTTTATGATCATTTGTATTTTATTATAACAAAAAATAAAACCATTGATCACAAATGTTTATGTGAGACTTTTGACTGTTTTAATAATTTATACTCGTTTAAAAAAATTAAAATACAACATATACGAAAAAATCTAATTAAATTTGTATTATATGGTTAATGTAATTGTGTAATTTATTTTAATAATAAAAAATTAAGCAAAAATGATAGAGGGTATATAAATTGTTAGCAAATTTTTATTATTCAAAATCATTAATTACCATATATATTCTAATCACATTAGGTAATTTTGTAGCATTTGTTTGAGGAAAGAACGGAGAATAAATTTCTTACATTAATAATTGATTTTATGGTTAGATTAATGAAAGTTATATTTTATACTTAGATGGACCAACTTGTTTTTTCTAAGGATTCTAAGAATCATTTCCGTAATGACAAGTGCCATGCCTCAAATGTTGTAATGCTTCTCTTTTAATATATAAGGGATGTTTAGTGATTTTTCAGAAAAATTATTTTTTTCAATCATAGAATGATATGAAACGAAATGATGCTCTTTTTTCCATTTTAACTGGTGAATATTACGAGAAATGTACAAAATTATGCATTCGTTAAACTTTTATTTAGTAAAATACTAAAATGTATTCCACCAATATTAGAAAGATGATGCTTTATGGATGGATTTTGAAAAGACAATTTTAAATATTTTTTGCGACAAATTATTTTCAATCGGTGAAAATGGTTTCACAACCAAAAGAATAGTATTCAGCATGTTCATGATTAACGCATATATCCCATACTCAAAATACAAAGACGGACAATATTGCATGCGGTGCTCGTAATCAACAGTCTTATTTGTTCACGTTGCTATGGAATCTCCAGTTTGGTTAGTAAAATATTAAATGAGTTCACATATAACAAGCATATGTAAATGAAGTATGGGATATTTCGCTTGTATATGATTTTTGAGACTACATTGTATCGCTATCATGGTGGACCACTAATTGTCAAAAACATATACCTGAGTTAAGTACATCAATGAAATAACTGATGATATAGGTTCAAACGCAAACTCATTCCAAAACGTGAAATAAACATGTGAAATCACATCGTAAACTGAACAAATAAGTAACCATATATACCTAACGATTTCCATAAATTTTCTAGGTAACACATAATCGTGGTCCATTGGCTTACTCTCTTATACTGATCGGACTGCACGTGAAATATGAGCGGATTTACTCCACAAAATAGCCAACGTTTTGCATGAGTTGATTTATAGGCTAATTTAATTACTTTAAATTTTTATAAATATTATAAAATATTAAATTATTAAGGTAATTTTTATGTTTCTACTTTCACTCTTAAAAACCTCTCTAAACTATCGCTCATTTAGTAAGTTGTGTTTTCGTATATGATTTTTTATATCGATGTGAATATTATTTTGGAAATAAAGAGGTTTGGATGGGCAGCTAAGCTATTCAAAGTACGTATTTCCCCACCAAGGAGATTCATCATTAAACCTCTTTCTCGCCATATCTGGTAATTCATTTTTCTATACATTTATACATGACAAAATGGTTTGAGATAGACATTAGACATACAAGCTTTGATCCGTTTTCACATCTCTAAATGATAGTGTAAAAGCCCAACAAAATCGAATATCTTAAGATGTATAAGCGGTGGTTCATTCGCACCACATGGATGTAAATAGCCAAGATCTGAAAAGAATATATTAAATCTGACTAATCGTTCAACATTTCATAAAAGTTTCCACTTTTGATGTCAAAAAAAAAAGTTTCCACTTAAGGAGGCCAGAAAACACTATATAACAACAATTGATTCCCCATATTAACGTTAATCCTATAATTTTCCTTTAAAATATTAAGGGACCTGTTTTTTTTATGGGTCCAATTTGGGTCTGAAACCAATTTTCTTAGAAGGCGACGTCGTAGCTGTGGTAATTGGTTTATTCACACATCAAGTTGTCAATGTATTATTTCTCATATTGTTCACATCAAAGGCATTTTTAAATAATACAATCCAATAATTTCTTATTAGACACTTCAATTAATTTGGAGACGATATTTTTTTTTCTTCATTTGTTTACTTCTCTATTTATTGCCATGTGAGATACTTCTCTTACCCATCTCCAACTTCAACCCCAATAAATACAATCCTCGCTTAAGAGCATCTCCAATGTAAAACTTCATTTTTTCCTCCAAAATAGAGTAAAAATGAAAATGAAGTAAAATTGCTCCAACCCTACTCTATTTACCACTCTATTAACAAACAAAAAAATAGATTACTCTATTTATGGAGTAAATTTCATTATGAAATGAGATATGAAGTTGGGTTGAAGCATTCATTACTCCTTATTCACTTTTACTCCATTTTAGAGGAAAAAATGAAGTGGGGATGGAGACGACCTCGTTCTTCCTTTTGTGTTTCTTTAGATTCTTGAAAATAACTTAACGGCATCAAGAAACGGGCGTTACTGTCGACTGTGACAAAATGCCTTGTCTTTACATTACTACAAACGTGAATATGGAGGGCGTTGACACCGATCCGTTCTACTTGGAAGTCACGAAAGCCGTCGCTTCCATCGTCGGACGGCCTCAGAATGTAAGAACCTCTCTTTGCGTATGATTCTTCTTCCCTTTAGAACAATTCCTTTAAGTTTTTTTTTACAACAAAAAAAATACAACTCCTTTAAGTTTTGGACCAGAAGACGCATTTTGTTTAAACTCATCTGATGCATATTGTCTTAATTTCGATGAGCTCGATTATGTCTCTTCATTTTATAGTTTTGCACACCAATTAAAATTTGTACAATGTCTATTACATCTCTTAATATTCTCCTTTCTCTAAATACACACTCAGTTACTTATTTTCTCCCATTAATATATTGTATAAATGAAAAGTTTTTTTTTTAATATATAAAAGAGAAGGCACTGGGAAAGATATTTGACGCTCTTGTAGAACTTTATATTTCGCTTGAATATTTCTAAATGCTATAAATGATAGTTTATTAATTTCATTTGGATGCAATGACAAAGCATTGTTTACTAGGTTCGCTTAAATTGGCATCTTGGCAAAGAGATAATTATTTTCATTAAAAAACAGAGTCAACATCATCATTTTTATAGTTTTATATGTATAATAATTGAAATGTTAATGACTAGATCTGGCTTGCCTATCATGTGAATTGTGGTGCCTATCGAAACCCAAAGAACAATAGCATGGCCAAGAATTTTTCCCTCACAACAATGATATTTTTTTGTGTTTAGGAGATAAGAAATCTTTTCAAATTGTATGTCTATTAAACACAAATGTGTTTATTGCAGTTGGTGATGGTGGTGCTGAAGGGATCAATAGAGATAGTGTTCGGTGGGAACAAAGAAGCAGCTGCATATGCAGAGATTGTGTCTATGGGAGGCATCACTAAACAAGTTAAGAGACAGCTTATCGCAACCGTTGGTTCTATTCTACACTCTCATTTTTCTATTAGAGTATTTGTACTCCCTATCCACCATGTTTCCTATATTTAGCTCCATACCCTATTTTTCCTCATTTTTCCCCTCCATTATAACTATTTCCCTCCCTTTCTACGGTATTCCACTTCTTTTAGTATATTGAGCTAATTTCCCTTTCTATTAATCCTACTCATTTTATCTTAAAAGTTTTTGATATGCAAGCTTTGCCTCTTCCTTCTAAGCTATAGTTTTATTATCTGTTTATTGGTCATCAAACAAAAAAATTAAATCATTGGTTGGTATTATTCGAGTTAACGACCACATACACATCATCAATATATCTTTTCTTATCTTTATTTGTTTTATTTGATCTTATACAAGCTGATTATTAAACAATTATATCATCATTCGAAATCTTGACCACATAATCTTTGTATACAACTTGAAAGAAAACATACCGATCGAGACTCGAGAGATGTCCTAATCCGAGAGTCTGACTGAGTATTTGGACTCGGTCATAATTTCATTTTCTTGTATATAATTACTCTTAACAATTGTTTATTAGAGAACTAGTCTCCATTTTGAAGATTGTGAACAAAATTTGGAATCTTGAAGTTTCCTGTTTATAATCGTTTATTTTACATAAGAACACAGATGAATGGAACTATAGACGACAAAACATTTCTCAAAAGAAAAAGGCAAAAAAAATCACAAGTTGTATATTTCTCTTTTTGATTGGGACCAATTGGTACACACGTTGTTGATATGGACCACAGTAGAGTGGTATCTTCACAGTGGGATCAAGCAAAAGAATCCAGAAGATAGCAAGATATGAGATTTCAAGATGCACACTATGGAATCATTGGAATGATGGTATCGTTATACACCGACACTAATGATAAGTCACTCTTATACAAGATGAAGAAAACTAATTCTAAAAAAACAAGAAGAAAACTACAAGAATCAACTAGAAACCAAATCCATTAGGTGCGATTGCAGCTTATATCATTTGGGATATGGAACAAATGAATGTTGATTTATTGGTGACACCGTGAAAGCACTTAGCGGTACAAGCTATTGTATGGATTAACATCCAAGAAAAAAAGATTAACAAAATCATCACAACTCTGAAAACAAGATATGCAGGCGCCTAATTTAAAAAAAAAATCTTCATACGTCTCTAAGAAGTTCCCAGAAAAAAGATAAGTCACTCTTATTTACCTGCGAGTGAAATCGATGATCAGTGATCACCACTATTAATGAGATCCTCAATTTTTAGTATTATACGCATTTATTACAGTGAAAGAATATCAGAAACATATAAATATTTGTTTGCAAGGCACAGCAATCTGCGACTGCGACCAGCAACCATAGGCCTGTGCGTTCGGGTCTTCGGGTCGGATTCGAACTGGTTCCTTTCGGGTCCGGATTTTTTCGGGTCCTAAATATTTAGATTCAATAGGTACTTAGAAATTTTCGGTTCGGGTTCGGGTCGGTTTTTCTCGGGTCCGGGTCGGTTCGGGTCTATAATTAAAATAACCATAAAATACTCGTAATTTTTCTGGTCCATATCGGGTCCGGGTCGGGTTCGGGTATTTAGGAGGTGAAAAGGACATGATATACCCAATTCCATCAAATTTAGTTGAATATTTGTCATATATATCTAAAATTTTACAAAACAACTTAAATGAAACTATTAATAATTAAAATAAAACATTTTAAAACTCTAAATTTTACATTTTAAAGCTTTATATTACTTTAAAAATGTTAAATGTTGTTAACAAAAGATATTTCAACTAAATCATAAAATAATATATATAAAATAGAACACAGAAAAATCATAGTTTTAGATATAAATGTTTTTAAGTCGGGTACAAATCGGTTCTTATCGGGTTGGGTCTATTCGGGTCGGGTTTTTTCGGGTGCGGGTCTATTCGGGTCGGTTTCTTTTCGGTTCCGGTTCTTTCGGGCGAAAAAAATTTGGACCCGAAAGGTACTTGTAAATTTTTGGTCCGGTTCTGGGTCGGGTATTTTTAGGTCGGTTCCGGTTCGGGTCCGGGTTAAAATGCCCACGCTGCAACCAAATGTTATTATTTTTGTTTTCGGAGATTCCTGCGATTGAGACCTCCAACTGCGACCAAATGTTGTTCATTTCGTTGTTGCATAATTCTTTCACTTGCATCGCAATTTAGTCACTAATGTTTTACCGACTTAAAATGACTTGCGATTGGTCGCACAATCAGTCGTGCAACAACAAATGAACAAGAACCTGCGATTGCGACGCAACCTGATCGTGCTATTAGTCCTACAACAACTTACGACCAACGACTAATCATAGGCTGCAGTCGCAGATCGTTGCAATATAAAAACAAACAGGGTCATAAATATTAAGGGTTGTTACTGTAGAGTAATAAAGTGAAATAATATAGAGCGATAGAAAGTATGGAATGATAAAAAAAAGAAACTAGAGTAAATGAGAATAAAATGAATAATTATAAATATTTTATTTATTTATGAAAATTTTACTTTAGGTTTAACTTTTAAAAGTGTGATTGTTTGGTTAAGCTAAAGTAAATCTAAGAGATAATTTTTTTAACTTGTTACTCTAAAAAATAAAGAAAGTAGTTACACCATTTTATTTCAATTTTTAATGTATTTTCTTGTTTGGGTGTAAAACTGTTTTTCTTCTGTTTGAAGTTGAACCTCTTATAAAAATGTACAAATAAACAAAATGTTTATATTACTCTAATTTATTGTTCTCTTTATTACTGTAAAATTTTCACTTTATTACTCTAGTGGGTCACATAAAAAGTGAAAATCTTACTTAGAATAAGATGGAGTTACTATTTTTATGTGATGGGTGAAAATAGAGTAACTGAGAGTAAAACTATCTCTCTTAATTTTATTCTAACTCAAGCAAAAAATCACACCATTAATTAATTAATTAATTATATATGTATATATATATATATATATATTATTAGCCAATTAAGCTAACAAAAAATATTAAACATCATAAATCCTATAAAGCCTAATCCAACAGTGTGACATCATATATGACACGCATTAAAAAAAAATTGAAGTAATATCTTGTAACATGTTAATAATGTTCTTGGATGCAGTTGCAACCAAAATCTCTTAACTTTCTCTGCATCCACAAAATTCACTTCTTTGTATGCCGAAGTCATTAAGCGTCCTTACTCGATTACTGAGTTTGTGAAAAAGAACATTACCTATATGTATATACTATGGAGTAACCAAACTTATTAAGCATTGGCAAAAAAATCAGAACACAAGATCCAAACCAAACCTGAGCCAAAAATATATAAATATTTATCTGACTTGAAATGTAAAAATACTTCAATAGATCATGTAGGATGGTATAAAACATATTCAAAACCAAAGTGTTATTAATCAAATTCGAACGAATGATTTTAAAAATATGAAAGTTCGAATAGCCCGAAAAATTCAATCCTAAGTTCTGAATTAGTATTCCAAATAAGTATTTGAGATCAACTAAATATCTCAAATACTCAGTTTCATATATATTTTGATATAATATGTAAAGATAAATATCTATACTATTAAAACAAAAACACTAAAAATATACTTACAAAAAGTTATAGTTGGACCATTACAATTATTTAACTTTTTATTATTTTGCATACAACAAACTTAGTTATTAAATATATACTCTAATTTAACACATTATTTAAATATTTTCAAAATAAGACATCTTAAAAGACATTATTAAGTATCTTTTTAGGATTGTATTTTAATAACATATTTAAATATCTTTTTAATTAAAATATAAATATGTATTCTTTTAAATCTTCATTTTTAAATAACTAAAATTCTTAATTAATATTAAATAATAGTATAAATGAATATTAATTATTTTCTTATTTTTAGAACAAGAAATAACACTTCTTTAATATTTATATATATACATAATTCATATTCATAATTAAATTACAACACTAATTAATAAATAAAAAATAATTTAATCCTTTATCAAATATTTTATAAATTATAATAGGGAAATTATCTCAATTAACCATTTTTATGTTTTTGTCACAAAAATAGCTCACAATAAGGAAAATGATCAAAATAGCCTCTTTTTTGTTTTGAAAATTTTAAATTTTTTTAAAAAAATTTGAAACTCTATCCTCAAAACCCCAACCCTTAAGTTTTCTAGGATAGACAATTTTAAGTTTTTGTCATAAAAATAGAATTCAATGAAGAAAATGACAAAAATAAGTTTTATTAAAAGGTAAATTAAATGAAATATCTTATTTTCATGAAATTATATTTATATAAGTTTTAGTTAGTTATATATACTTAAATACATATGCATAAAATTTCTAACATTTACTAAATATTCAATTCATATTTATTTCATATGTTATCCAAAAATATTTGAACCCAAACCGAGATAACTTGAACTCGAAATTAATATGGTTACAAAATGAATATTGGCAAAAATTACAAATTATATGTGAACCCAAAATATTATTAACCAAACCCGATTTGTATTAACATAATATCCAAATAAGACTTATAAGACTGAACTTTAAAACCTGAAAACTCAGCCGAACCGTCTAGCCCTAAATCTTATTTGCAAAAAATAAAATTACAAACATCGCATTTTACATTTTATTTGCTAAGAACATTTCTAACCACAAAACCAAACTATTTTGGTGTAGTTTCAACACTAAAAAAATATTTTTTTCCAACCACAACACTAAATTTCACACTAAAAGTTATTTTATAATATTATATGTATTTAACTTTTTATTTGTCATTTATTTAATTGTATATTTTATTAATAAAATAAGTGAATAGTGTTTTAGTAGAGTGAATGGTGTTTTAGTATGGTGAATGGTATCACACCAAATTTGATGTGAAATTATAATGTGGCACTAAACTAGTGTAATTTTTGCAGTTGGGTTGAAAATGTTTTAATGTAAAAATTACGTTGAAATAGTGTTTTCAGTTTGGTAGTAGATGGCCTAACTAGTTTCTTCCTTGGTAATGTGGAAAAATAATCCCATCCGTAATGATTTGGTTAATGGTTTTTGAATGTGAATGAAGTGTAAATTGTGTCAGTCTAAAAATCACTAGAAAAATGATGTAGATTAGACGTTGCTTTGATTGTGTCTGCTTTAACTTTTCTTTTGGTTAAATATGCATGCGTGTTGTGAAACTAGACAATAAAATCTATGTTTCTATATTATTCATAAACATAAGGAGCTCTTTATATATAGAGAATTATACCGTCATAGAATATTGGAAAGACTAAAAAAATAAAATACAAATATGGAAAGAGTACAAATCATAATCTAATAAAGAAAAGACAAGATGCTGATTCTCTCTCTCTCTCTCCTCACGGCCGAGTCTCTCTCTCTCTAGCATTGGGTCGGTTATGAACCGAGCTGGTTTTGGACATCCACAATATGATTTATAACACTCTCCCTTAGATGTCATAACCATACAGGGATTGTAATACGCTTACGATGTTGCCTCATTAAAACCTTACCAGGAAAACCCAGTGGGACAAAACCATGGTGAAGGAATAAGAGTAAAACACGTATTACTCCTCATGTTCTGAACAACTCCCGGCTGGCCTCATTAGCAGCCAAGATCTCCGAATGGTTTGAAGATGTGGCTGCGATCGTCTGCTTCATGGAACGCCATGATATGGTCGTTCCACCATGTGTGAAAACATAGTCTGTCTGTGATCGAGCATTGTGTGGATCCGAAAAATAACCTGCATCATCAAAATCAACTAAACCTTCTTTGTTTTGGTTAGTATAAAATAAACCCAAGTCTTTCGTTCCTTGCAGGTAACGAAGAATATGTTTAATCCCATCCCAGTGCCTTTGGGTTTGACAAGAGCTAAATTTAGACAATAGATTCACAGCAAAACATATATCTGGTCGTGTGTGACTAGTCAGATACATCAAAGCTCCTATGGCACTGAGATATGGCACTTCGGGACCAAGGACATCTTCATCGTCCATCTTAGGACGGAATGGATCAGTGTCCAGGCCGAGAGACCTCACGACCATGGGGATAGATAAGGGGTGAGACTCGGCCATGTTGAATCTCTTGAGTACTTTTTCTGTATATGTCATTTGATGCACAAGGATTTCATCTCTTATGTACTCAAGCTGTAATCCCAAACAAAACATTGTTTTCCAAGATCTTTCATCTCGAATTCTTTCTTAAGATATTCAATTGTTTGGGAGATTTCTCCAGAGGTTCCTAGGATATTCAGATCATCAACATACACTGCTATGATCACAAATCCCTGGCCGAATTTTTTTATAAAGATACAAGGGCTGATCGGATCATTCTTATATTCCTCTTTCACTAAGTACTCACTTAGTCTATTGTACCACATTCGGCCTGATTTTTTCAATCCGTAAAGTGACTTATTCAACTTTATACAGTGTTGTTCTCGAGTACTCAATTTGTTTTTCAACTCTATACCCTCTGGTACTTTCATATAAATCTCATTATCCAGTGGCCCATATAAGTATGCAGTTACAACATCCATTAACCGCAAGTCTAATTTTTTTCTCTTATAGCCAGACTTATCAGGAATCTAAAAGTAGTAGCATCCACCACAGGGGAGTATGTCTCCTCATAATCTATTACTGGTCTCTGTGAGAATCCTTGTGCAACAAGCCGTGCTTTATATCTAACGACATTACCATGTTCGTTTCTCTTTCTCGCAAAGACCCACTTATGGCTGGCTGGTTTAACATCATAAGGTGTCCGGACTATTGGTCCAAAGACATCTCTCTTCTTTAAAGAGTTTAACTCCACGTTTATAGCTTCTTTCCATTTGATCCAATCTGATCGTTGAGTGCACTCATAAATAGACGTGGGTTCTTGATCCTCGTTTAGATCCATAAGTTCAAGTGCTACATTGCATGCAAATATATCATCAACGTCGACATTCTTTATGTTCCATTGTATTCCAGACAAGACATAATTTATTGAGATTTCATTATTATCAGGACATTCAGTACCATGAAGCTTGGCGTCCCAAGCATCAGTTTAGGCACATTAGGTTCCTCGGCCCTGTCTAAGGCCTTAGGTTCGGTCATGGCCATCTCTAGGGTTTCAGGATCGGTCGCGGCCGTGTCTAGGGTTTCGGCCTCGGATGCACCTTTCTTTGTTTTCCGAGGGTTCTTATCTTTGGAACCTATTGGTCTACCACGTTTCAAACGTTGTCTAGACTCTGTAGCAACTTGATTGTGTCCCTCTTGAACATCAATTCTTATTGGTGCATTAGCAGCTGGTATATATGACTTAGTCTTTCTTTTCGGGTCAGTAAAGGAATCTGGCAATTGATTAGCTAGCTTTTGTAAATGGATTATCTTTTGAACTTCTAAATCACATTCTTGAGTTCGAGGATCTTGCCAAGATAAGGATGTTTGATTCCATGTAATTTCTTTTACCAGTTTACTGCTATCTCCCCTAATGTTGGATGTTCGGATTCATCAAAGTGACAATCCGCATACCTGGCCTTAAATAAATCACCCGTAGTTGGCTCAAGGTATTTTATAATCATGGGAGAATCATATCCAACATATATCCTAATTCTCCTTTGAGGTCCCATCTTTGTTCTCTGTGGTGGTGCAATTGGAACATAGCACTACAAGAAAACATAACCTTAACGAGGGCGGTTTTCCTCGTTATTTCGTCGTAAAAGAGGCTTTACGACGAAATAGCGAGGAAGCGCGTTTGCTCGTTACTCGTCCGTCGTAACACATATTTCCTCGCTAATTCGTCGTAACTTGAGGAATATATTTCGTCGTAAAGACGAAGTAGGGCGATTCGTCGTAAAGACCACGTCAATATTCCACGCAAGGACGTCGCTACAATTCCTCGTAAATACCTCGAAATGAGTTCCTCGTAACCTACACGTAAATACCTTGAAAGAGTTTCCTCGCAAAATACACGTAACAACCACGAAACGATTTCCTCGTAAAATACTCGTAAACTTTTCCTCGTTATTTCCTCGCAAATGTTTCCTCGTAAAATAGTCGTTAATTGTTTCTCGTCATTTCCTCGTAAGGTTTCCACGTAAAGAGGTCGTACATTAGCTACGAATTTACTTCGTTTTTATTATTATTACATAATTTAAAAATATAATTAAAAAATAATTAAAATTATTTAATTTAATAATAAATTAAAATTTAAAATAAAAATAAATCAATATGAAAATATTTTATATATAAATAAGTTTTGAATTTATATAATACAACAACCAAAAAAAAAAACTAAGGGTCGTTCATCGCCCGGTAGAATTCATCACTCCTCCTCGTAACATCCGCCACGTTATGTACGTCGGATGACTCGACTTGAATGGGATGTTGTTGTCGCATGTTCCTCAACATGGACTCCCATTCCGAATTTGTGGCCGCAATAACGTCCAAGAAACCCTCGACTCCACCCATACGAGATTTTGTCGCGGTCAACTCGTTACGCAGCTGAGCGGACTCTCTACGCAGCTCAGTGACTTCATCATCCCGTCGCTGACCATAAGACGATGTCGCTCTCGGAACATCGTTGACGGAACCAATGCCCAACGTCCGTCCCTTTTTTTTAGGGACAACCTTAAAAACAAAAAATAAATATTGTAAGTAAAAATTTAAAGTTAAATTAAATGAATAATAAAAAATTAATTTTTTTGAAAATTTACCTCCTCGTAAATCTTATCCACGTCAAGTGTGGATAAGGTGACGGGTAATCCGTCGGTAGACTGCTGGGTCAGCTGAGTCTGGCGGTCTTCAACCCGAGCAACTACGTCGTTGTAGATTTGCTCGGACTTGCCATCTACAAATACGCCCGCCTTGTTCTTGTGGGTCCTATCGTAAAGTTCCATAAGAGACGGGAGATGTCCCGTCTCTTTGGCCTAAAAAAGAGTTAAGAAAGTTAGAATAAATTAATATATATATTAAAAAAATTATTTAATAAAATATTTAATTACCATTTCCAAACGGACACCGGCGTGGGGTTTTTGGCCCGTAGTGTGAAGCATCGGCCCGTTCCCGTGCTCATCGACCGTGTTACGGGAGTTAGAGCAAGCCTGGGCGATTCTAATGGAATCAGGAAGGCGCCAATAACGGATGAGGCCATCCCACACATCCGTGGTGAGCTCAGCGGGTTTGCCACGCTCATACCCCTTCACGATCCAGTCACCCTTCCAGTTGGAGACCGTGTCCGACAAGCGAACTTTCGCCTTCGCGTTAAACTTCTTCCTCACCCTCTCAGTGATCCCCAAGGCCCAAGTATATTTTTGCTGTTGGAAAAATAAATTAACAATTAGTTTTTTAGAAAGTATATATATAAATCATGAAAAAATTAAAGTATATATAATTAATTAATAGAAACTTACAGCGTAAATTTTGAACCACGTCTTTCTGACGTAGTGAGGCGTCTTACTCCAGTTTGGATGTGGCATGGAGAAGTAACCCTTGATCGTGTCGGTTACGTCCGATGCAAGACATCCGTCAACCCCCCACATGGAAAATACAAATTTAAAATATAAATTATTTTTTAATGTTATAAAAGAAATTTAAACGAATTAAAAATTAAAAAAATAATGCAACATACCACAAAGTTCCGTCCGGTCGGTCTAGGTCGATGACTGGTAAACCTTCTCTGCCTGGCAGACTGAGAATGTCCTCTACAGTGTACTGCGAGTAAGGAGCACTCGGAGGCACCATCAAATCAGGATGAATATCGGCGGCCATCGGAGGTGCCATCGGAGGAGGCACAGGAAGAGGCATCGGAGGAGGCACATGAGGAGCCGATGGTGCAGTAGAAGAAGTAGACCCAGAGACTCTCTGAGTGTACTGAGTCTCGGGGACAGTCTCCTGGCCCGAAGAACTGGGAGCGGAAGAAGAGGCCGGGTCTAAACGACTACCCGGCTCACCGAAGATCTCTCGGTAATGGGCAGTAAGTCTTTCTTTTCGAACCTGGGAAAAAAATGAAATTTTTAAAATTAACATCAACAATATATTTCCCAACATTATCCACATAATCAACACTAAACAACATAAAATCCGCAAGCCTATCTAAATTCCCTATACTAACCACCTAATCTATCATAAACTAACCAAATTAGAGAGGAATCAGAGAGGCTAACCATTGCTACGAAATGGAGAGGAAGTAGAGAGGAAGTAGAGAGGAAAGAAAGAGTGAGCGCTCGGGTGTATATATAAGATTACATATCGTCGCAAATTCCTCGTAAGTTTACGACGAAATAGCGAGCAGTTACAAAGGCCCGTCTTTTTTTTTACGAGGAAATTGCGAGGAATCACAAAGGCCCGTGTTTTTTTATACGAGGTATTAACGACGATTTACCTTACGAGGAATTAACGAGGCTTGCTTTCCTATAAATATACCCACAACTCTCACTCTCAAACCACACACAAACTCCCAAATCACACCTTTTCTCAAATCACAATCCTCAAAAAAATCCTATTCAAATTATAAATATTTGAAAAAAATAGGAAAAGGAGAAGATATTAGAATTCATGTGGGCGAAACTTACGTATTATAATTGCTGGAAGTCTTGCCATATGTTAATCTGGTATTTCTCTCCTTTTCCTTTTTTTAAAAGTTTGTACACTACGAGATATTTACGACGATTTGTACTTACGTGGAATTAACGGGTTTATGTATAAATCCGTTTACGTGGTCTTTACGACGATTTCTGCTTACGTGGAATTAACGAGTGTTTTGTTTAAATCATTTTATGTGGTAGTTACGACGATTTCATCCTACGAGGACTTTACGACGATTTGTGCTTACGTGGAATTAACGAGTGTTATGTTTAAATCCCTAGAATCCGAAAACCGAAATCCGAAACCCGAAACCCAAACCCGAAACCCGAAACCCCATACCCGAAACCCCAAATCCCAACCCCCAAACCCGAAACCCGAAACCCAAACCCCCATCTTTAATTTTCTACTTCATATATTCCAAACCCCATATTTAATTTTAAGTTTCGTCGTTATTTTTAACGAGTGTTATGGTTAAATCCCTAGAACCCGAAACCCGAAACCCGAAACCCGATACCCGAAACTCGAAACCCGAAATCCAAAACCCGAAACCCCAAACCCCGAAACCCTAAACCCGAAACCCCAAACCCGAAACCAAAAACCCGAAACCCGAAACCCGAAATCCAAAACCTGGAACCCCAAAACCCGAAACCCCAAACCCGAAACCCGAAACCCGAAACCCGAAACCCAAAACCCCAAACCCCAAACCCCAAACCCCAAACCCCAAACCCCATATTCCTTATTTTCTACTTCATATATTCCAAACCCCATATTTATTTTTAGGTTTCGTCGTTATTTCCTCGTTGTATTACGTTATATTTACGACGATTTCATCCTACGTGGTTTTTACGACGAATTCATCCTACGTGGTATTTACGACGATTTAGTCCTACGTGGAATTAACGAGTCCTTCGTCGTTATTTACTCTTTGGAATACGAGGACTTTACGACGATTTAAGCTTACGTGGAATTAACGAGTGTTATGTTTAAATCCCTAGAATCCAAAACCCGAAACCCGAAACCCGAAACCCCATATTCCTTATTTTCTACTTCATATATTTCAAACCCCATCTTTATTTCCATTCCAAACCACAATTCCCACATTTGCTTATTCATAAAACAAACTCCCACATTACCTTATTCATAAAACAAACCCCACATTATCTTATTCATAAAACAAACTCCCTCATCTTATTCATAAAACAAATACATCAATCGGATACATCGACATTCTCGTCATCACTAGAAACATCATCATTTTCATTAAACTCGTCTTCAACAGCTTCGTCTGTGGCATCATCGGTAAGATCTTCGTACTCGTGATTATGCGGATCAATGAGAAGGATATCATCAATTTCTTGTTCAGGTTCCTCAACTTCATTTATCTGTTCTTCTTGCAATGGTGGTTCTTCTCCACTGATGATTCGTCCTCGAGGTGTAACTTTGATTACTGCTAACCAATTTATACCTGAATCTCTCATCCGAGGGTATGGAAGGAAGCTAACTTGGTCTGCTTGTGAAGCTAAGATGAAAGGCTCGAATTTGTTGTACCTTCGTCCACCGTTGACATCAACTACACCGAATTTGTTAGACCGAACACCTCTGTTGACGACGGGGTCGAACCATTCACATTTGAAGAGGACGCATTTCAGCTTCAGTATCCCTGGAAATTCGACTTCAATAATCTCCGTCAAGATCCCATAGAAATCTGTTTCCCCTTTCACACATATTCCATAGTTACTGGTCGCCCGTTGTCTACCATAGTCATATGTATGAAAAGTATAGCCTCGTGTGAAATACATCTGTGATGTGGTGACCTTTACAAGAGGAGATTGAATTACTTCGTGTAACCACTTAGGATAATCTGCATCGTCGTCGTCATAATCAACCTGCAAAAATAAAGAGAATGTTAATGAAATACAGATAATGTATGAAATTTTTTTTTGTTAATACCTGATTCCGCAACCACTTAATGAAGTGTTGATCTTTCCTTTTGTCTACGTCACTTGTGGATATACCAGGAAATGTTTCTTCGACTTGAGAAACAAATAGGCTGTAAAATCACATTTTATAGGAATGAATCTCTCGCAATTATACAATTAATTATACTTATATGTGTTTCGCATTTTATAGGAAATGAATCTCTCACATTTTATAGGAATGAATCTCTCGCGCAATGGATCTTCGCAATTGAGTAGAATATAGGTGTGTGCACTATGAGCGTCTTGTTCACTCGACCACCAAACCTCTTTAGACTTCCCACCGAGTCGCCCAATCTGGCTAAAGATGTCTGGAACACCAGCAACTGCATATGTTGGCGCAACACCACCATCATCATATCTTCTTGGAGCTCTTCTCCGTGTACGTACTTTTGACGCAAAGTAGTACGATGTGAAGTGAGAAACTTCTTCCGTCAAACTTCCAGCAATTATAGAACCTTCAACTTTGGCGAGGTTCTTTGCTTTTCCCTTCAAATATTTCATGGCTCGCTCATACTGATACATCCATCCGTAATGTACAGGTCCACGAAGCAATGCCTCATATGGGAGGTGGACAGCTAGATGCTCCATGACGTCAAAAAATCCGGGAGGAAATATCTTCTCCAAGTTGCACAATAAGATGGGAATGTTCTCCTGAAGCTGTTCCACAACTTCTTCTTTAAGAGTGCGTGTGCTCAGATCCCTGAAAAATGCTCCAATGCCTTTTATATTCAAAAAAAAATTAAACACATTGTTAGTCATATATTATTTTGTAAATTATTGTGATATAATACACTACGTACCTGCAAGTGCTTCATGTACGTTTGTTGGAAGTAGCTCCGCAAATGCAAAGGGCAGTAGTCGTTGCATAAATACATGACAATCATGACTCTTCATCCCGGAGAACTTTTGACCCTTTTCAACACATCTAGAGAGATTCGAAACATACCCATCGGGGAACTTCACTTCTGATGCCACCCAGTTGAACAACACCGACTTTTTTTCTGAAGATAATCTGAATATCGGAACGGGAACTTGTCCATTGCTTTTAATATGTAACTCGCTTCTTGAGCAAATATCCGGCAAGTCCAACCTCGATTTTATGTTGTCTTTTGTCTTCCCTGGGACATTCAATATTGTATTCATGATGTTCTCAAAGAAATTCTTCTCTATATGCATCACATCGAGGTTGTGGCGCAGAAGAAGATCCTTCCAATATGGCAACTCCCAAAATATACTCTTCTTGTGCCAGTTGTGATGAACACCGTAAGAATCTGGCATATTACGAGGGACATGCCAATTACCACCCCAACGAACTGTTTCGTTAGCTCCGTAGTAGTCGATTTGCGCTTCAATTTGTTCTCCAGTTAGATATGGAGGAGGAGTGTCTCTCACAACCCTTTTGTGCCTAAACAAATTCTTGTTTCTTCGGTAAGGATGGCCAATGGGAAGAAATCGACGGTGACAATCAAACCAACTTGTCTTCCTACCATTCTTCAGTTGAAACGCATCTGTCGTTCCATTACAATATGGACAAGCTAATCTCCCATGTGTAGTCCATCCAGACAACATCCCATAGGCAGGAAAATCACTTATGGTCCACAAAAGCATCGCTCGCATCGTAAAATTCGTCTTCGTTGAACAGTCATACGTCCTCACCCCTGTTGACCACAAATCCTTCAACTCTTTTATCAGTGGTTGTAGGAAAACATCCAGGGACCTTTTTGGATGGTTCGGACCAGGTATTAATATGGTCAAGAATAGTAACTCCCGTTGCATGCACATCTCCGGTGGCAGGTTGTATGGAGTAAGAAAGACTGGCCACAATGAATATTGTCTCCCTGACATTCCGAACGGACTAAATCCATCTGTGCATAATCCGAGATACACATTCCGGATATTGCTAGCGAAATCTGGATGTACTTTGTTGAAATGTTTCCAGGCTCTTGCATCTGATGGATGAGTCATCTCACCATCCGTCTGAGTATGCTCGGCATGCCATCTCATCTTTCCAGCAGTCTGCTCTGATTGATACAATCTTTTCAATCTGTCTGTAATTGGTAGGTACCACATCCTTTGGTACGGTACCCTATTACGTCCCCGTCCTTGCGGCTTGAATCGTGGCTTCTTGCAGAATCGACATTCTTCTAGCTTCTCATCATCTCCCCAATAGATCATGCAGTTGTCGATGCAAACATCTATCATCTCCGAAGGCAACCCAAGACTATAAACCAGTTTCTGAATCTCATAATAAGAATCAGCAGACACATTGTCTTCCGGCAAGTACTCTTTAAACAAGTCCGCCCATTCGTTCATGCAACTTTCAGGTAGATTGTGATCAGTTTTAATATTCATCATTCTAGCAGCTAACGACAATTTAGAGAGACCTTCTCTACAACCACTGTAAAGTGGTTGATTCGCCGCGTTTAACATTTCGTAAAACTTTTTTGCATCTATATTAGGTTCTTCATCTTCATCATGAGCTACGAATGCATCAGCTACCATATCATGAACCCTATCATAATCTACCATCTCCTCCTGATGGTAACTATGTTCATTATGCAAGTGATGATCAACCGGTTCTTTTTCCTGAAAATTGCTATTACTACTACTAGCTTCATTCTGATCATAATTAAAACCTTCTCCATGTTGAAACCAGATATAGTAATGTGCCGTGAAACCTCTATTTATTAAATGCTTCCAAACATTTTCACGATTTGCCAGTTTCGAATTGTTGCATTTCCGACAAGGACAGAACATCTTACCACTTTCTTGGGCGAGCGGTGTTGAATCTGCTTGATGCATAAATGTCTCCAGACCCGCAAGGTATTCTTTCGTCACTCTTCCGTTAGCATCTCTATGCATATACATCCACTTCCGCAACTCGTAAATAGTCCCGGAGCCAGCCATTTTTTTTCTTTCACGTTTTTTGTTGTTGGTGTGTTTAAAATGATGTTCAAACATCCATATTTATAGGAAAATTCGAATCTGGTAGTTGTAATTTTGCTATGAATTTACGACGAAAATTAATTAGGTGGGCAAAAAAAACGTGTAACACCTATAAAGTTGGTGGATTCAAAAAATTTCTCGCTAAATACACGTAAACTATTACCTCGTAAATACCACGCAAAGTTTACGTCGTATTTACGAGGAAATAGTTTTTCCTCGTAAAATACTCGTAAAATTACATCCACTTTATGACGAAACAGTTTTGTCGTTACGTTACGAGGAAATAACGATGACTTTAGTTTTTCACGTAAATTCGTCGTAAACTCGACGCAAATTTACGAGGATTGTTTTTCCTCGTTAATTTTCGTCGTTAAGCATGTGTTTTCTTGTAGTGATAGACAGCACAGCCAAATGTCTTAAGATGGGATATGTCTGGCTCATGACCCGTAAGCAATTGTGATGGGGAATATTTATGTTCACTAGACGGTCTGATACGAATCAGTTCGGCCGCTTGCAAGACCGCGTGTCTCCAAGCTGTGGTCGGAAGCTTAGACCTCATAAGCAATAGTCTAGCTATCAGCTGAATTTGTTTTATGAATGATTCGGCCAAGCCGTTCTGTGTATGTACATGTACCACAGAGTGTTCCACACTTACCCCCATGGACATACATTAATCATTAAACGCTTGGGACGTGAACTCACCAGCATTATCAAGACGTATAGTCTTTAAAAGGATGGCCGTTTGTATTCAAAAACTGGTCGTGCCAGAGAGTAAAATTCTCGGTGGCCACTTTATTAAATGCGGCATTGGCCTCCATCATACTGACCTTGGCGTAATAAAGGCCAGTAGAGAGCGTAGGTATAGACTCTAGGACTTTCTTATGTCCTTGGCCGATTTCTATGATCTGAAGAAACTCTTTGTTTACTTTGCCCTTAGTCTCAATATGATAACCATTCATTCGAATGTCTTTAAAGCTCAATAGGCTTCTCTTAGAGCTGGGTGAATACAATGCATTAGATATCTCTAGATGCGTACCCTTAGACAACATGATGTTAGCCTGGCCGTAGCCCTCTATGAGACTAGCTATACCCGGAATGATACTTTAGAGACTTCATATAAAAAATTTCATTCATTAATAAAATAAGTTCAAAGCAATCAAAACATGGAAAACACAAAGCAAAGAACACAAAACATAGATGTCGAATTCAACTTCATTCTTTTAAACAATCTGAAGTTTCATAATCCATAAGATCGTCTCGTTCATGATTGAAATCATCTTCACCATCTTGATAAGTCATATGAGCTTCATGATTCTTCCCTTTCAAATTCTCTTGGTAGAGGTCAACGAGATTTTTGGGAGTCCTACATGTCTTAGCCCAATGATTATCCATACCACATCTATGGCACACAGATTTGGTCGAGTTTTGTGATTTAAATGATGTACCACGGCCTCGGCCATGACCACGGCCTCCATAAGAGTTTCCTTGGCCACAACCATATGAGTTGCCTCGGCCTCGACCAAACGAGTTTCGGCCTCGACCACCACGTCCATGCCATTTTCCACGACCACGGCCGTGTTGGCTATCACTCTGGACATGGTTCGACTCTTTCTTATCCTCTACGGCCGCATGTGCCTCAGGTAATGGGTTTGTTCCAGGAGGTCTCAATTCACTGTTTCTCATCAACAGTTCATTGTTCTGCTCAGCGAGCAAGAGACAAGAGATCAGATTTGCATAAGTTGTGAAGCCCTTCTCACGGTACTGTTGTTGTAACAACACATTGCTTGTGTGGAAGGTGGAAAAGGTTTTCTCAAGCATATTCTTATCCGTCATATCCTCACCACACAGTTTCAATTTCTCGTTATACTCGTCCACAGACTTGAAGTCATGGATTCTGAGATTCCTCCAATCATACGTAGCCTTTGGTAATAACACCGTTCTCTGGTGATCATATATCGTTTTCAACTCTGTCCAAAGGTCTAGAGGATTCTCAATAGTCAAATACTGATCTTTGAGACTCTATGGCGTATAATTAATATAGCTCCATATCTATCTTTCTCACTTGCATTATTGCCCTCGGTGATACATTCACCGAGTCCCTTGGATTTTAGGATGATCTTATCATCAAGTGTCCATTGCAAGTAATTATCTCCAAAGAGATTTAGGGCAGCAAAATCCAAGTTGTTGATTTTTGACATCTGAAATCATATGTTTCATAATTTAGATTTAAAAGTGTTCAAGCGAATGCAATCAATATGCTCAAGCAATCCGGATTCTATGTATGATGCAAATAGGTCATTCGTATATGATGCATACATGTTCAATCTTAGCATTCAGATTCTATATGCAATCAGTTCGTACTATTATGCATGCATGATGCAAACAAGCCGCACGGCTACAATCTTAGCAAACGGTTTCAATGCAATCAATACAATGGTCATTCGTTTTCAATCTTAGCAAACGGTTTTCTAAGAGTTCAATGTGTAATTGCAATCAAACAGTCGAGCAAGCATCAATTAGGGTTCATTCGAGAATGTATGAAAACTATCAATACTAGCCGGATCATTATCAAGACGAGAATGCATAAATCATTTAACCTAGCTAGCGATTTCTATTTCAATTCAAGCATTCGGTTTTAATCAATCAAACAAGATAGTATTCGATTTTAATTTCAAGACATTAGGGTTTCGATCAAACAATCAATACGACTTCAATTTGAAAATCATTCAATCGGTTTTATCAATTCAAACAACCAAATTCAAGAATGAGATTATCAATCCTAGCAATCGATTTCTATGTGATCAAATTCAATACGATTTTAATTAATCAAGGCTAGCATACTATATCCAAACATACAATCATTCAAACAATCAATTTCGATCTCAAAGATTAATTAGGGTTTGGATAAAATCGATTATGCATTAGCTTTAGGGTTTTAATCGATTTCATGCATAGCATGCATTATGCATGTATGCGGCTAGGATCATGGATATTAGGGTTTCGATTTTGATCTTAGATCATTGGGGTTTTGAGATTCAAAACCATTAAGGTTTCGATTTTAATTGATCAAACAATCAGTCTCGATTAGGGTTTGGGGTATCGAACTTATGATTATGAGCTTCGATTAGGGTTTGAGGATTACCTTAACCTCAAGTAGGGTTGAATGGACCACCAATGAGATGAGGATCGCGAGCTGAACGTTGAGATTGATACGCGAACGAGCTGAGGTCGTCTAGAGCTGGAACGTATCGCGAGCTGTCCTTGCTGGTATCGGGAACGCAAGCTGAAGCTGAGATCGTCTGATCACGAACGGAAACAAGCCGTTATCGTGAGCGGTATCGAGTCGTCTATCGCGAGCTCGTTGAGATCGTGTCTCGGGATCGAGCTGAGACGGTCTGAGGTCGTGAGTTGGGATCGTGTCACGAACAGGAACATGATGAGTATTAGGTTTAGGGTTCGTGATCGGGAGTTCTCAACAGTTAGGGTTTATCGTCGAGGGGATTATGGATTCGCCGGCTAGGGTTTGTTTAGCTTAGGGTTTAGAGTAATCGTGCTGATAACGTGTTGTGAAACTAGAGAATGGAATCTATGTTTCTATATTATTCATAAACATAAGGAGCCCTTTATATATAGAGAATTACACCGTTATAAAATAATAGAAAGACTAAAGAAATGAAATACAAATATGGAAAGAGTACAAATCATAATCTAATAAGGAAAATGCAAGATGTTGATTTTCTCTCTATCTCTCTCCTCACGGCCGAGACTCTCTCTAACATTGGGCCGATTATGAACCGGGCCGGTATGGACCGGACCGTTCATACCGGACCGGTTATGGACATCCAATTTATAACAATGCGTTAATTTTAAATGGGGTGTCTTATCACATCATACTATGGATATCGCACGATACAAACCAAATCTTGAAATAATTTTCCATGGGAATAGAGATATTGATATGTTTTTGTGGCCATATACAACCTCTAATTCATGGCTCCAGTTCATGTCTGGCTTAGTGTTTTAAAGGCTTATGGTAGTCTTATGTTTTGTGTGATCAACTCATCTTAGCATAAGATGGTTGATGTGTTGTAATGAACTCTTGATCTCTGGGTGTTGAAGAGAAATTTACAGATGACAAAAAAAATACAACCTCTAATTCAAACCCAATCCAGTATTGTGTAACACAAAGACGTACCTTTTTAAAAGTAATATACAACTCACTGATCCACACTTAACCGAATAATTCTAGTCACTTTAATTACCAAACTCACATTACTGTTTCAAGCGATCGAGATGAAGAGGAACACGCTTTCTAACAAGCGCCATATCCAGTTAAGTGAGAGACTTTATCAAAGTAAAGAGTACTTGACTATAGTTATGCGTTTTCAAGTAAAAAACTCAAAATCACAATTGAAGTCTCGAGAGGACAAAGAGAGAGAGACAGACAAGACACAGACCAAGTGCGACTATCTGTAAAAATTGACCTCATTTTTTTTTGTTCTGTTTAAATTTGTGACTACCAAAACGATTCTACATCTTCTTGGTGGTTCTCAACTTCACCTGCCGCAACATATTACTTCCCAGTCCCATCCCCTGAGCCCTTCACTTTCCTGCAAAATCACAAAGTGTACCATATGATTCCCTTTTTCATGGCATTTGTTAAAATTATGCTGCTTAAATTTTGGTGTGAGATGAACATCTTATCCCTTTGCCATCTCAGCAAACTACAGAAACAAAAGACTTACTTGAGCCAGTGATTCGGAGAAGGGTGTTCAAATGGATTGTCTTGAGCAGATCCAGTTGGACTCCTGTACTCCGCTGCATTGTTCAAGAGAATGCTTTCTGTTTGTATGCTATAAGAAAAAGGACTCTCCGTGCCAGATAATGCAGGGAAGAACATATTCTGCGACCAAGGATCATGGTTGCTTGGACCACCCGTAATGGGGCTGAATACGCTGTTTTGGTGATCACTTTCAGGACTGTCCCTATGTGAATAAGCATCCTCTTTTGCAAATAATGAGGATGTTATATGATGAGGCACATGATGCATACAACTTTCCTCGTTAGTTCTAGTTGTCTCTGAAGGCATGATCCAGTTTGCTGACCCACCAACTAAACCAAGACCAGTTTGGCCAAGGGGGCTCTTCCACATTTGCCAGCTTCCGTCGTTAGCTTGTTTTTCATCCGCAGCCCGTGATTTGGACAAAGGAGATTCAATTGGCGACGGCTTGCTGATTTCACATGTAGGTGAATTTTTCATTGCACGGTGTTCTGCCAGTCCTATTCCAGTTTCATACCCAGCCCTTAGATCAAGAGATTTTGAAACAGGTCCCAGTAGAGATATAGGATCCGGAACATAACACGGATCTTCAAAATGTTCATCTTCACCAGGTTGAGCGAAAGCAATCTCTGTTGGAGGTGAGAAACCTAAACTACTGGTAGTGGATCCACTAGAGCACAGTGGTATGGCGAAAGGTGATGGGAGGCCAAAACTGATGGGATTGTCAAAGGTTCGTATTGAGGAAACTTGACTGGATACATGTGAGGTCTGAGAAGCTTCCTGGGGCTTTGTACTAGGTCTACTTATAGTACTAACACTCGAGGAAACAGGAACAGAAGTTGAACGGGCAAACAGTTGGTGCCATGCTTTTCTAGGTTCTCTTGTCGGCATTGGCTCAGTAACCACCTATGGAAAAAGCATCGGATATTCAGTTATAGCAGAATGTGAACTTTTGAAATCATGTAAAGCAGAAAACAGAACTTACGGAGAGATTATATCTCTAAAAACACTAGTTTACTCATAACCATACTCCAAAATAGTATGTGGGATTTTGGAAAGGACACTTACTGAAGGATTAGCATTCGTCTCCACTTCATTAAGAAAAGATTTCACAGCCACGAGTTCAGGAGGATTAGTATGAGCAGGGGTATGGAAATTATCTGCAGAACCGATGGGTTTATTTTCCTTTGCGCTAGTAGCAGACGTAGTAACGGCTCTCCCAAATAAACGGCTATCACTGAAAGCCTTAGAAGAAGATAAGATTGTACCCTTCATTCGATCAAAGTACCGACCGCCAGATTTTGTATCGTTACTAGTGGCATTATTCTCTACACCATGTCCATATCTCTTTTCCATGTTGGAGCCCCTATCATGTGAATGCCTATCATGTTCCAGATGATCATTCTTATCAACATTGCGCTTCTGCGCGGTTTCCTTTCCTGTTTTCTTGTCATGCTCTTTACCATCAGAACTGCACTTACTTGAGGCTTTATCCCTCTCTTTCCTTCTCTCCTGACGCTTCTTTTCCGCCTCTTTGATGATTTTCTCCTTGGCAGCCAGTACTACTTTGCTGCATTTCTCGGCCTCATCTCTCAGCTTTCTCCGTTCTTCCACTAGTCTTGCAACTTCTTCTCTTTGTTTTCTCTCTTCCTCCTCTGAAAGCTCCTTCTCCAGTCTAGCTTGTCTTTTCTCCTCCGCTTTTCTACGTGCCTTTTCTATCCTACTCTCGTGATAGCTGGACCCATTCTCACCCTGTTTAGCCAGTAACCGTCTCTGCTCAGGGTCAAGTGATGAATCATCAACTGAGCTAAACCTAAAAATCTTTCTCCAAAGCCACCTAATGCTCATAAAAAGAGAAGTCAGCAGCCTGCAAGCAAAAACAACACCACCAGAATACGAATTCTCCACCAAACAATTTTCATCTCCATCAAATGTATCACCACCGTTAGTCCGCCAATAGTTTGACCTGTTACTCAACGTGCTGCTCTCACACCACTCTTGCCTGTTTAAACATCCGTGCTCACTCCATCCCTTCCCATTCAAAATCTTTCCACCTCTTCCAACAAGTTCCTTCAAAATCCCTGAACCAGAAATGTCTAATCCGGGCATATCTAAAACAGGCCTCTTTGATATATGCCCACAATACGAACACATGAATTTTCCACCACCTGGATTCTGATCCCTATAAGGCGTAGAGCAGTTACGGCAACGCCTAGTCGCATTTTTCTTCAGCTTCTGTAGTTGAATAGCTTCTAATCTCGCTCTCTCCCTAAGCCTAGCATTTCTCCTCACACGCCAAGTGGAAAGCTGAGGCATCAAAACCTCGTACCAGAAGAGAGTAACCAAAAGCACAAACACACAAGCAAGCCTGGGAGAAGTAATCTCGAAACGAAAAGCAGGTGGGAGAAGCTGAGAGAGAGCCCACAGTCCAATCAAAGGTATAACAAACCAAGGCAGCATGGTTGCAACCTGACGAGACCACTTTTGAATAACGCACAATATACACATTATCCTCTCAAAGCAGGCCCCCTTCTGAGAAAACCCCTAGACAGGAATAACAAACCCTAATCTTATTATGAGGTCGTAGTCAAGATGATAGCGCCTTGGAGAATCAACAAGATACCTAACGCAAACGACGACAATGGAATCAATTAGAAAGACCGCCAAGCACGCAAATGGAATTTGATTACGTTAAACGCATGTACGGAGCGAAACCATTGTGAATCAATCGAGAGAGGTAAGGAGACTTACCGATAGGAAGGCCATTGAAGCAAAACGTCGGCAGAACAAAGAAAGAAAGAGAGCTTCGAAATTGGGGATGATGATGATGTCGAAGTTCGAATACAACCTTCACGATTCCGATTGAATTCGTGTTGAATTACTTCGTTCGATTTTTGCCAGCGACGAAACCCTAAATGAGAAAAAAGATTTGAGAAGAAGAAGAAGAAGAAAAGGAAAATAAATGATAAAAGAGGGCACAAATGTGAAATATGGAACGAACCGGGTGGGTATTCGGGTCAGGGTTGGGCCCCACATAGAGTAGCGCAGTAGTAAATGAATTTTACCTTTTACCAAATTGCTCCATTGATTTTTTTCTTTCATCAACATCATTTATTAAACAGATCAGATTTCGGATATCATATTTTCATCATAAACCGGTAAATTTATGTTTCAGAATATAAATGGCTAAATAAATGACATGATATCTCTTATCTATTCTGTAAACATAGTAACATATTGTTACTGAATTCAAATAAATGACAAGATTTCATTATGGTATCTAAGATTGCTTGGACTCTTTTATTACGTTTGGTTTGTTTCATCAATACAATAACTATCATTGCAGCAATCTCCAAAGGATCCAAATTAGTGATCTCAGTAAAACGTACAGTAGTTTTCTATATATGGTGTTTTGGCCTTTTCATATTTAAATTACGATCACTATCACAGAAAGATGTAAATGTAATTTCAACTCACAATTCACAGTTTTCACACTCATTTGATCGAATGATTCAAGTCACTTTATTACCAAGCTCATATTAGGGCTCCAACCCATCGAGATAGAGAGTAACACGCTTTCTAAGTTGCGCCATAACCAGTCAAGAAAAAAGATTACAGTATATAGATTTGGTTTCCTTTATAAGGTTATGTCGCACGAGTAGATTTGGTAGGAACATGTTCAGACACCAACCAAAGCAAGTTAAGTGAGAGACTTTATCAGAGTAAAGAGTACCTGACTATAGTTATGCGTCGAGTGTTCAGTGGAGCTGTGTTTTCAAGTTAAAAAAAAGCTCAAAAGTCTCCATCAGAGACTCGAGAGGCAAACATAGACAGATACAGACAGACCAAGTGCGATTATCTGCAAAAACTCTCCTCATTTTTTTTCTTTTTGAATTTGCGACTACCAAACCGATTGCACATCTTCTTGGTGGTTCTCAACTTCACCTGCCGCCACAAATTGCTTCCCGGTCCCATCCTTTAAGCCCTTCACCTTCCTGCACAATCACAAATTGCACTATATGATTCTACTCTTCATCGCATTTTTTAAGATTAGGCTGCTTAAATTTTGGTGTGAGATTCACATCTTATCGTTTTGTGATCTCAGCATAGTACAGAAACAAAATGTTTTCAATCGTACAAAACTTACTTGAGCCAGTGATTCGGAGAAGGGTGTTCAAAGGGATTGTTTTGAGCAGATCCAGTTGGACTCCTGTTGTTCAAGAGAGTGCTTTCTGTTTGTGTGCTACAAGAAAAAGGACTCTCTGTGCCAGATAATGCAGGGAAGAACATATTCTGTGACCAAGGATCATGGTTGTTTGTAATGGGGCTGAATACGCTGTTTTGGTGATCACTTTCAGGGCTGTCCCTATGTGAATAAGCATCCTCTTTTGCAAATAAGGAGGATGCTATATGATGACTTTCCTCGGTAGATCTAGTTGTCTCTGAAGGTATAATCCAGTTTGCTGACCCACTAACTAAACCAAGACTGTTTTGGCCAAGTGGGCTCTTCCACATTTGCCAGCTTCCGTCATTAGCTTGTTTTTCATCAGCAGCCCGTGATTTGGACAAAGGAGATTCAATTGGGGATGGCTTGCTGATTTCACGAGTAGGTGTATTCTTCATTGAATGGGGTTTTCCTATCCCAGTTTCATACCCAGCCCTTAAATCAAGTGATTCTGAAACAGGTCCCAGCAGAGATATCGGATCTGGAACATAACACGGATCTTCAAAATGTTCATCTTCACCAGGTTGAGGGAGAACAATCTCTGTTGGAGGTGAGAAACCTATACTACTGGTAGTGGATCCACTAGAGTATACCGGTATGGTAAATGGCGATGGGAGGCCAAAACTGATGGGATTGTCAAAGGTACGTATTGAGGAAACTTGACTGGAAATTTGTGAGCTCTGAGCTGCTTCCTGGGGCTTTGTACTAGGTCTACTTATAGTACTAACATTCGGGGAAACAGGAACAGATGTTGAACGGGCAAACAGTTGGTGCCATGCTTTTCGAGGTTCTCTTGTCGGCTTTGGCTCAGAAACAACCTGTGGAAAGAGCATCGCATATTGAGTTATAATTGGCAAAAAAATGGAAGTAAACTAATTCACATTTCACTTGACATTTTACAATTCGAATGTAAACTTTGAAATCATATGAAGCAGAAAACAGACAAGTTAACTTAAAAACACACGAGTATACTCATAGCCATAGTCCAAAAAGATAGGTGAAAATTTGGAAGGACACTTACTGCGTGATTAGCATTCGTATGAGAATTAGTATGAGCAGAGGTATGGGAATTATCTGTAGAACCGATGGGTTTGGTTTCTTTTGCAATAGTAGCAGAAGTGATAACGCCTCTCCCAAATAAACGGCTATCACTGAAAGCCTTAGAAGAGGATAAAAATGTCCCCTTCACTCGATCAAAGTACCTACCGCCAGATTTTGTACCGTTACTAGTGGCAGTATTCTCTATACCATGGTCATGTCTCCTTTCCATGTTGGAGCCCCTATCATGTTCCAGATGATCATCCTTATCAACACTGCGCTTCTGATCGATTTCCTTTCCTGTTCTCTTGTTATGCTCTTCACCATCAGAACTGCTCTTACTTGAGGCTTTATCCCTTTCTTTCCTTCTCTCCTGACGCTTCTTCTCCGCCTCTTTGATGATTTTCTCCTTGGCAGCTAGTAATACTTTGCTGCATTTCTCGGCCTCAATCTTTTCATCTCTCAGCTTTCTCCGTTCTTCCACTAGTCTTGCGACTTCTTCTCTTTGTTTTCTCTCTTCCTCCTCTGAAAGCTCCTTCTCCAATCTAGCTTGTCTTTTCTCCTCCGCCTTTCTACGTGCCTTTTCTACCCTACTCTCATGATAGTTGTTCCCGTTCTCACCCTGTTTAGCCAGTAACCGTCTCTGCTCTGGGCCAAGCGACGAATCATCAACTGAGCTAAACCTAAAAATCTTTCTCCAAAGCCAACTAATGCTCATGAAAAGAGAAGACAGCAACCTGCAAGCAAAACCAACACCACCAGGATAAGATTTCTCCACCAAACAATTTTCATCTCCATCAAATGTACTCAACGTGCTGCTCTCACACCACTCTTGCCTGTTCAAACATCCGTGTTCACTCCATCCTTTCCCATTCAAAATCTTTCCACCTCTTCCAACAAGTTCCTTCAAAATCCCTGAACCAGAAATCTCTAATCCGGGCATATCTAAAACAGGTCTTTTTGATATATGCCCACAATACGAACACATGAATTTTCCACCACCTGGATTCTGGTCCCTATAAGGCGTAGAGCAGTTACGGCAACGCCTAGTCGCATTTTTCTTTAGCTTCTGTAGTTGAATAGCTTCTAATCTCGCTCTCTCCCTAAGCCTAGCATTTCTCCTCACACGCCAAGTGGAAAGCTGAGGCATCAAAACCTCGTACCAGAAGAGAGTAACCAAAAGCACAAACACACAAGCAAGCCTGGGAGAAGTAATCTCGAAACGAAAAGCAGGTGGAAGAAGCTGAGAGAGAGCCCACAGTCCAATCAAAGGTATAACAAACCAAGGCAGCATCGTTGCAACCTGGCGAGACCACTTTTGAATAACGCACAATATACACATTATCCTCTCAAAGCAGAGAAAACCCCTAGACTCAGGGGATGTGGCCAAAACAGGAAACACAAACCCTAATCTTATCTTCGGTGAGAATCAACAAGATACCTAACGCAACCAAAACAATGGAATCAATTAGAGAGACCACGACGTACGCAAATGGTGAATCGATTCGGGTTAAACGCAGGTAAGGAGCGAAACCATTTCACGTAGAGTTCGGATTGACTTGCGGTGCAATGCGAATCAATCGAGAGGGGTAAGGAGACTTACCGATAGGGGAGCCATTGAAGCAAAGCGTCGGTTAATGGAAAGTAAGGGAGCTTCGAAATTGGGGATGGCGAAATTTGAGTACAAGCTTAACGATTCGGGATCGAATTCGTGTTGAATCAGGTAGCCGTAGGTTTTCGTTCGATTTTTTCTTTTGCCGACGAGGAAACCGTAAACGAGAAAGATTTGAGTAGAAGAAGAAAAACGAAAAGGATAGGGCCAGACCCGATATCCGAACCCAATCTAAATACTCCGAATCTGTATTTGACCCGATCTATAAAATTATCCATATGTAGCTTTGTCTATCTATATATGTAATATCTATACAATTATTTAAGAAGTGATTTTAGTAATTTTTCAGATTCTCTAAACTTTAAAGGTAATTTTATTTACTTTTCATCTATTTATCTATTTATTATTATTATTATTATTATTTACTATTATTTAAGAAATAATTATTATATCTATACTATTATTTAATAAATTATTTTGCTTATTTATCATAGTTTCCATAATCTTAGGCAATTTTATTTATTTGTCATATTTCCAATAATTTTACTAATTTATTATATTTTTATTATTTTTAGCTAAATTATTAGTTTGGATAATCTATATTATATGGTTATATATTTAGTCATAAATATTTATAGCACCAAACTAATCAAAATAAATGTATTCAAAGATTAACTACTCTCAGTTTCATGATAATTTCAAACTTTCTTCCTTTATCATATCAAGTGGTCAGCAAGAAAATCCACAAGCAATATATGTTGGTTAACATTAAAAATAATTAAATTTATTTAGTAGATTATATAATTACTTATAAATTAATATAATGAAAATTTAAAAGAAAACTTATTTTATAAATTAAAGGATGACTTAAATATATATTGTGATGTTATATGAAAACTGTTTTTTAGTTATAAAAGTTAAAAAAAAACAATCATTTAAAAAAACTTAAAGATGCATAATCAAATATTAATATGTAAACAATTGAATTTGTATAACAAACAATATTCAATGATCTCAGAGAATTAATTATTAATTATTAATGAATGTACCGTAAAATATTTTTATAATACATGAATTTTTTAAAAAATTTAACGTAATAATAAACATATATTTTGATTTAAATTTTGTTGTTGTTGAGATGTTAAAATTATATATCAACAAAAAAAGACGAATGTTTACATCAAAAGGAGATTGGTAAAATACAAATTAAAACATTTCTTAGAGCTAGAAATAACATTATTATGTCCGCATGTGCGGACAACACACCTAATTATATAGTAATTTGGATATTTTATATTTTTCTAATTTGATCCGAATAAATGTCCATGAATATACCAAAAATTCAAAAATCTAAATGAATATTCAAAATGTAAATAACTAATTCAAAAATTTGTAGTTAACTTCAGATGTTAGTTATTTACATTTTGAATATTTCATTTAAATTTATATTTATTTTTAAGTTTTAGATATTTTACATTAGTAATAGAATTAATTTTTGAATTATTTTGATTTGGTTTGCATTTGATTTAATTTTTTGTTTGGTTTAAAATCGATACTGATTCAACCGAATTAATTTTTGGTTTGGTTCTACTGTAGATAGAATAATAATTTACAATATCTACTAATTCATCACAATAAAAAATTAATAATTTCAAACTATTAATTTCAGTGGAAACCACCTTAGTCCAGTGGTTTGACTAAGGGTTCATTAATGCTTTTACACAAGGAGTTCTGAGGTTCAAATCTTAGAAAGCACAAATTATGCAAATTATGGAAAAAATTTGTTATAAACGTGTATTCTTATATGGTGGTAGAATTGTCGGCCGTAAAATCGTCTATGTAATATTTCACATCGTTGTAATTGCATAATTAATTGGACGTTAAAAACAAACTATTAATTTCAAATTTAATAAAAATTATTTTGGTTTTGATAATAGCATGGAAGAATAAATTTATTTATTTTATTGTTATTTGTATTTCTGTAACAGTTCTACTCATCGAGAAACAAAATGTATAAAGCAATGTTTAACAGTTTAGATTAGTAAAATCTTTAACCAAATGGCTGGAACATATAGATTAAGGTCGGTTTGGTTTGATTCCGTTTTTTCCCACTCTACTAAAGCTGACAAACTTCCGGATGAACTATATGCAAAAGAGCACTAAACCATTTATTGAATATAATACCATCAAAGCAAAATGCTAATGGACCAAATATTGAATATCCGTTTTTATAATGAAAGAGCCACAAAGGCTCTCATCCATTTCTCAAGATCGTCTCAAGAAGTCAGCAACGGGTTGATGTTGTAACTCGTTCAAGTTCGTATTAGAGCCACGCCCACGCCTGGTATGCCTGTTGATCAACTCCATGAGCGATCGGTGGAGCACCTGCGTTCTCGTGTCCACAAGCGATTTCATCTTATGTAACCTTAACCTTCTCCTCCGTTGTTGCGGGCTTTGATCATCATCCTCAACGGGAGGAGAGTGTTGGTATGTTGAAGAACTTAACAAAGTATTAGAGCCTCTACCACTGCCATCATCGTTACTTGAACCCTCGTTGTCTGTAACTGCTACATGAGGATCGAGAGAGCAAGCAGCAGAGTAGAAAAGGCTTGTTTTTCGTGTGTCGTCATCTTCATGACCTAAGTTGTGGTGCAGGAGAGAAGGGTCCTCATGGGCTTTGTCGTTGTCTGTAACTGCTACAGGAGAGTCGTAAGAGGAAGAAGCAGAGGAGAATGGGAGTGTTCTTCTTGCCCCTCCCTGGACATTGTCGTCATCATCTTCGTGCTGGAGAGAAGGGCCGTCCTCGAGGGCGTTGTTGTTGTTCTCTTTAACTGCTACAGGAGGTTCGGGAGAGCAAGAAGCAGAGTAGAAGGGGAGTGGTCTTCTTCCTTCTCCCTCGCCACTGTCGTCATCATCTTCATAACCAAAACTGTGGTGTCGGAGACAAAGGTCCTCAACGGAGTTGTTTTTATTGTCTTTGACTGCTACAGGAGGGTCGGGAGAGCAAGCAGCAGAGTAGAAAGGGCGTGTTCTTCGTCCATTGTCGTCATCATCTTCATGACCAAAGCTGTGGTGCAGAAGAGAAGGGTCCTCATGGGCACTCCAGTTTGGGACGAGCAAAGATATCTCATTTTCAATCATTGCAGCAATCTCCAAAGGATCCCAATCAGTGATCTCAAGCTCCTTCACCATCTCCAAAGCTACTTCAAGAGGTGTGTCGCTTACAATGCTGAAAGGGAAGTGAATGTTCCTCATGTAACCTGTCACCCAGCCCAAAAAAGTTCATCACAAAGGTTAAAAGACTTCATTCATTGCCTACATTCAACAGCTAATACTAAAGCTGCCTCAGATACTATAGCCTTGTTCAGCTGAGAAAGATTCTAGAAACGTACCATTGCCATCTGAAATCTGCACTTGTAGAAAGATGGTGTGGTCTTCGGAGTTCATCCTTCCTGTTATCGACATGTCTGTCGTTCTAGCTGGATCAATCACTGAAGGCAGAGGCTCCACCACCGTTCCATTCGCAGCCAAGTTCTGAATAGCTAGCTGTGAGGGCAATCTAGAAAGAGGCGCTAGATCTCCCTCATCAGTCATGGCGAGGAACGGGTCCTCCAAGAGCTCCTTTGCAGACAATCTCTTTGAAACAGTTTCCAAGCACTTACCAACAAACCGCTTGGCCTCCATGTTCTGGATGAGACGGAAAGACCGAGGCAACGTCCCCTGAACCAAAAACCAGATCAAAGAAAGTTAAAAGATGATGGTGATGATGATTGAGATAAGCTTTTAGGTTCCTCTGCTTACCGATGTGACTTTCTTGTATATCTGTGCAGGGTTGTCGCATTCGATGTAAGGGTACTCACCGGTAAGCATCTCAAGGACGCACATACCAAATGAATAAATGTCGACGAGCTGGTTGTATTCTTCATCATACAGCTCTGGCGCCATGAACTCAGGCGTTCCTATGACGCTGTGAGCTTGCTGTGATTCTCGGAGGACAGCAGCTAAGCCCAAGTCACCAATCTTGACTTGCCCAAGGTGACCATTAACAAAGATATTATCACATTTAAGATCTCTATGAATAACAGGAGGATCATGTCCATGCATGTAAGCAAGACCATTCAGAATCTGGCGTGACCAGCTCTTGATAGCCCTGATATCAACCTTTTGATACTTCCTTCGATACCTGCCAACAACAACAACAAGACATGATGACAACAAGGCTCTCTTGATTGATTGACATTAAGAGCAAAAGAGGTAAAGAGTTTCTCTAATTACTCTCTAAGAGTGCCTGATGTGAAGAGCTCAGTGATGAAGTTGAACGTCCTGCGGTTGATGTCGATCCAAGAGGTGCAGTAGCGGATAATGGACTCGTGGTTGAGGTTCTTGAGGAGGTGAACTTCGGAGTAGAGGCGCTGTAAGGCCTCGTGTGATCGGAAGATCTCGTTGAGCTTAACTTGGTTCCATGCCACTTCCATACCTAGAACTTGGTCAAAGGCTTTGTAAACCGTCTTCATTGCTCCCTTGCCAAGTACTTCCCTGAACTGCATAGATTCATCAAATCAAATCAAATCAAAATGCATGCAAACCCATAGTTCAAGAACAATCTTAATGCTATAAAAGTGAAAAAACAGAGCCAGTGTTCATCCAGGAGCCGGTTCTGGGCACAAACCCTAAATTGATTAAAGAAAAAAATATATATGTATTGATCATTTTTAAGCCCCATAAAATGTCGGGACCGGTCTGCTCATAGAAGCTAAAAATATCTCAAAAAAGAAACTAAATACAGATAGTAGCGAAGTCAAACATACTCACTCAATCACGAGCTTCTTCAAAGGTATACAGAGAGAGAAACTTACACGACCATAGCGACCGGAAGGATCAGTCTCGACGTAAGGGTTCGAATCATTGGAAGTTCCGGCGGCGGTGGAAGAAATATCCGGCGTGTACATGTCTACGGATCTCAAATTTGGGGAATTTTTTTAAAAAAAATTAAAAAGCGAAATTAAATAAAAATTGGGGGAAAAAACAAAACAAGATCGCGATGCAGAAAGAGAAAACGAGAAGCAAGAGAGAGAGAGAGAGGCTAGAAAAAGATCCGAGGTTTTCCTTCGTGATTCTCGTAGGAGAAGACGCCGAAGAGCAACCAAAAGAGTCTTGAATAATCAACGCAGAGCAAGACCCATGCCATATCCACACCTTCTAGGTGTATATTGTAATCGTGCTCTTTCGCAATCATGTGTCTTCTTCCCTTGCTACGGACGACCTTCATTCAAAAAAAGGAGACCCAGCACAAAAGAAGTTTGGTGTGAAAAGTTATTTTGGCGAATATGTGGCTGCAGCCGATTAAAGTGGGGTGGGGGTGGGAAAAGTTGTTGGTGTCACGGAAGAAAATTCGTACAACTTTTTTTCTTGGGAAAAGTTAATTGACAGCAAAAAGAGGAAGAGAAGAGCGTGGGATTTCGAGAGATCACTTATTAGACAATTCTGAATTTGAAAAACCTATGGCCACGCATCAGATGCACCATGTTCGGGTTCGAAACAAAGAATCAAATTTGTTTTTATGCGATCATTTGTGTTTAGAAGTCAAAGGAGATTGGTTTTGTTAACGTGAAGCATGTCTGAAAGGAATGGTTTCGGCGTAATAATGTCATCTATGTGTCCGATGATTGCGTTATTTGACAAGGTCTCTCTTTTTTTTTCTTTAATCTATTTGAGAATAATTGGATAGATCCCCTCATACAAATATTTATCTATTTATTATAATATGCAAATTCAATGGGTTTTGAAAATGACTTGCTAAATCGACTGGTGCTCAATAGTTTAAAATATCACGTCAGTTTGGGGGGCTTTCAATTTTGTTATATAATCAAGGGAAAAAAAAAAAACATAAGACTTTAAACACATTTTGGTACATTTTATTAGCGAATCTACACAGTTTACCCATGACCCAAATCATTGATACATTTTTTTATCTTATCTACTGAGAAGAAGAATAAATGCAACTCCAAGGCATCAACATGAAACAACATGATTCATGGAGATAAAGAAAAAACATTCTATAATACACTCGCAAGAACTTGAGACAAAACAAGTTAGAAAAGCTATACATGTTCCTAGAACGGTCTAACGAGCATGTCTTTGTGAGATCAGATCAGAGCTACAAGGGAGTAAACGCGAGCGTGGTCATCCATCAAATGGTATGACTATGTAGCTGTTATTCCGAGTCTAATTAATGACCAAAGTAGAAACAGTTTAAGTGGTGACCAGAGGATTACGGAATACAGTCTGTACTAGAATTTTAGTAATTCTTTTTTTTTTGCATTTATTTTTAAGAGGACTATAAACAAAAGTGTGTTCCAAATAAACCAATCGCTTCTTCTTATTTATGTTATTAGATTTGTACTCATTTTCGTAGGTCCGCGAAAATCCTGATTGAAAATCACGAAACATAAAGCTAAATAAACGATAATATAGATATAGAACACGTTTAAAAAATTGTTAAGAAAAAGACGAAAAATGTGGAGTTGAGATTTGATATCTTTCCTTAATTAAATAAATTGCCCATAATGTGAAACAGTTTGGATGCGATTTTTGAATTCCATAATACAACCACGATGAAACTGTTTCGCTGCACCCGAAATAGAATCTACAAACTAATTACGACGCTATACTCTCGAGATTTACTTAGAGACGATTAGGCTTTTTGTTGGAACTAGTTGCTAATTTCATTTAAGCATATCAAATAACGAAGAGGGTAAGTTTGTATTTATATGGGAAGGAGGCTTGGTCGACAAGCCAAGGATAACGAGAAAGTAAAGAATATTCTAGGAATTATTCATGTTTATCGCGCAAGAGAGGATCAGGAATATTCCAATAATTATCTGAAAGTTTTCCTCGTAATCTTGACACAATCTAAAACGTTTAGATTTATCTCGATAATTTATACTCAGTCCGTTAGGATTTATCTAGCAAATTATGCAAAAATCTTGGTATGAATTTGCTAAAAAATACATTATTGCACACATTCACCAAAACCCAAGACCCAAGCCCAAACCAGCCCAACGACACCCCAGCGACGGCGTGTGTGTGGTTTGCATAATGGCTCCTCTCACTCCTTTTCCATAGTGTCCCCACAAGCTATTAAACCTTGATACGAGAATGCCATATTTATACTACAAGAATTCTCTTGTCATAAGCAATGTGAGACATTTTACTCTTCCTTTTCATATAAGTGAAAAGCTTTTCATTTATAGCCCAAATAATATTTGATCCACATTTCTCTTCACATTATAATGAAAAATTACACAGCCCAATAGATTTATAATTTTGGATTACAACAATCCCCCACATGAATAGAAATTACTCTAAACAATGCATTAGGCAAACTCGAGAAACTCTACTGACTAGACTTAAAAACAGATTAGACAGACGGACTTTTCGAGAGTATAAGCAAAAACTGACTGCATCTGAGGTAGTAGTGTATTCCAGCTTTGAACCACTCATTGTTAGTACATGTCGGATCTACATTTCAGGAGGTGAACGTGATGTCCTGAACCACCCGAAGTTTTGTGTAAACCGAGTCAACAAATACAACACAGCTGTGTTTTCTCGTAGAGTTAAGTTCTCTATTGTGTTTATTTTGGCCATGAACTTGCATGTTTTATCACGAGTGAACTTAGAGAATATAGCCTAAACTTCACCCTCCTAGAAACGGCTCCATTTCATACTTAATAGGTGATTGCCATGTGCACCTAACATATATACAATAAATTACTTTGTAATACTTTATATACTATATATATATATATATGAAAGCCATGGTTTCATCTCATTAAAAGTCAATGCTTAACCTTATATTTACAGAAGCACTGATTTTTTTTTTGAGCAACACAGAAGCACTGATTATCATCTAGGATATAGGTAACTTTGAGTGCTTTTATTAGATTCTGTTTGATTTAGTTGTCTCTCTGAATCAGCCATTTGGGATCTCCAATCGCGTTGGTGGGGTTTCTATCAAACATCTTCTTAGTAATAGGCAATAAACCCATTCCGTTCGATGATTTTAAAACTTAGTCTTATATTGAACCTTTGGTACATATCCATAAGGCCGCCAGCTGAAATTTTTGAGATCACTTCTTTTTGGGTATAATTTTGACCTTTTTGGGAGCTAGTTTTTCAACTTTTGCTAAGCACCCCCACACTTTTTTGTATTTGTAAAAATGTATGTTACCTAAGTGTATATGAACTTTTGCCATTTATTATATATGGTAAGCGACTGTCTTCCACCACATTTCCTGAGATAAATCAAGATTATGTATGCTTGCATTCATCCGTATTAGAGTTTAGAACTTTTATTCCGCAACTTATTTGGATTATAGTGAATAATGAGCATTTCTTTTGAGGAATAATGTTAATTTTCTTAAGAATACATTTTCTCATTGAAATTACTACATGTATATTCCATTATGTTATGGAACATTGACCCAAAACTACATTTTGTGTGTTAGTTTTTATCAAATTGGTTTGAGATTTCACATTATCTTTATGTAAACAAATATTGCTACAACATTCGCCTGTCTTGCTACGATGTGTGTTAGCTTTTTGAAATTATCCATAGAACTTCTTTTAAGCATGTTGCTTTTTGAAGATAATGTATAATTTTATATGAACATTATGCTTTCTAGTTTTTTTGTTCAATCACTTTCTTATTATGTTCATAGTTGTGAATAACATATGCTTTGTGATTTGCATATTTTGGCTTATTTGACGGTCAATTCATATGGCTCGTAGTCTTTCCTTGATAGGTTTTAATGAAAATTTTCCAATTTACCTATAAACCTACTATATCAAATTAATTGAAGAACATGCAGTCGTTATCTCATGCACGAAGAATCACAATATATGATGAACATGTAGTTCACCAAAAGGAAATTTTCAGTGCAAGCGTGTGTCCTAAGCATTGATTTGTCCATAAAAAACTCAAAGTTCCATGAAAATATTAAATTATACACTTATATAGTAGTTTTTACTAGGAATAGAGAAATCTTCACCAGAAGACGATCCAAATGGATGAACATTCCCAATTAGGGTTGTCATCTCACTGGTCATATTTGTATAACTAAATATTTCATGATTATTGAACGCAATCTTTAATCTTTAAATTTAGATTTATTCAAAGAAAATATTTGAATGCAATCTAAATATAGATTAGATTTATTCACAAAATAAATATTTTATAATAATTTAGACACAATCTGTATATAAAGATTTATCTATGTGGACACAGTCTTTAGATATCGATTTATCCAAAAGTCTTATGAACCAATCTTCTAATATTTATTAATATTTTACAAAACTTATCTTACGAGCTTAAATTTTGTAGCTCATTTGCTTACTTACTGTTAATGACATTATTAGTCATTGTTGAATCTATTCAAAAAAATAAAAACAGTAGTAAGTATTGTGAACTCAATTCAAACATGCAATTTAAATTGCTAATAATCGTTCTTAGAATTGCTTAAAGTGTTCTTAAACGTTTAATAGTCGTTCCCAGAACTCATCTTAAAGACGTTCTTAAACACTATTCCAATCAAAGTAGATCGTTTTTATTTAGAAAAACGAGATCGTGAACCTGTCAGAGACTGTCGCGTAAATTGTTTTCTTAATATGATTCATCTTCAATGATCAAAACGTTTTCAGAATAGCTAAGGAGCGTTCACAAATCGTTTCAGATCGGTTTTAAAAACGTTTTATATAATCTTTTCTAGAAAAAAAATTGTTCGCATTATTTCAATCCGATTTAAGCAATAAGTAGCAAGTGGATTTATTGAGTTAAGATGGTAGGACCACGAAAATCCTGATTGAAAATCACGAACATGAAGCTAAATAAATGATAATATAGATGTAGAAAACGTTTAAGAAATTGTTAAGGAAAAGACGAAACACGTGGAGTCGAAATTTGATCTATTTCCTTAACTCAATAAATCGCATGTAATGTGTGATGGTTTAAATGCGATTTTTGAATCCCAGGATACAACCACTATGATACTGTTTCGCTGCACCCAAAACAGAATCTACGAACTAACTACTACGCTATACTCTCGGGACTTACTTAAAGAGGACTAGTGTTTTTGCTGGTACTAGTTGCTAATTGCGTTTAAGCGTATCAAATAATGAAGATGGTAGGCATGTATTTATATGGGAATGAGGCTTGGTCGACAAGCCAATAATAATGATAAAGAAAAAAATATTCTAGGAATTATTCATGTTTATCGCGCAAGAGAGGATCAAAAATATTACAATAATTATATGGAAGTTTTCCTCGTAATTATCTTGACACAACCTAAAACGTTTAGATTTATCTCGATAATTTAAACTCAATCCGTTAGAATTTATCTAGGAAATTTCAAAAATCTTGGTATGAATTTGCTCCAAAAAGAACATCTTATTATGAGCTTTACATTCACCAAAACCAAGTCCAAGTCCCGGCCCGGCCAGCGGCAGTGCCCGTGCATGTGTGGTTTGCATAATGGTCCCTCTTACTCCTTTTCCATTATGCCCCACGAGCTATTAATCTTCGATAAGAGGGTGCCATATTTATAATACAAGTTTTTTTTTGTCATAAGCAATTTGAAACTTTTTATTCTTCTATTTCATTTAAATGAAAGACTTTTCATTTAAAACACAAAAGACATGTGATCTGCATTTCTCTTCACATTATAACAAAAAATTATACAGCTCAAAAAATTTATAATTCTGGGTTCCAACAATTTTTTCTATTATAATAATCTATAATGTTCATGATGGTTACCGATTAGATCAGCAGTGGCGGAGCCACATGCAACAACATGGGGGCAATGAACCCAACAAGATTAAAAAAAATAAAGCTCAATCTATATGATCTCCCCACTCATAATTATTTTTTGCTCCATACCTTTTTTTTTTTTGCCCCCAACAGAAATATTTTCTGCCTCGGCCAAGTAGATCAGTAATATATACCACGGCGTAGCCACAGTGAAGGAAGACAAAGTGAAGTGGTTAAAAGCTTGTGGCCCAATAATGCAGTTTACTACCGAGTTTAACATATACACATAAGTTGGGCTGGGCTAATACTTATGGCCCAATAATATGTTGCTGCTGCTCTATCGTCACCTTTCTTAATTTCCAGGCGAAAAAAAATGAGCGGGGAAGCCTCGTCGAATAAGCAAGTTATGGCGGGGTTGGTTACGGTGGCAGGATCGGAGTACGGACTGCGACCTTTGAACTCGTTAATTCAAATTCTACTCATGATAGCACTGTCATTTCCGTCTTTGGTATCCTTTCTTTACATATAAGCTCAGATGAATTTCAATGTTTATGGAGACTAAAGGATCTGTTGAAATCTCTGGCAGTCGAGAACGACTTGGCATGATGATCGGGAAGATCTTTGCCGTTAATAGCGAGGTATTGTGGATATGATCAGGTTTTAGTGTCTATGTAGTGCATTTTTTTCAGGAAGTTAGATTTGAATTTTCATGCCAATTAGCTAAACCAATTGGCTACACTGAAATAGAGCCATATAAAAATGTGAGAACTTTTTTTCGTTAGTTATGGAACTTGAAACAGTTATGGTTTGGAGGTTCATACATATAGATTTCTGGATATTTTCCGCTGTGTCCTCAGAACGGGCCATGTGCCAAGCTATCACTGGCTTTGCCAGCTTTCAGATACCATCTGGGAGTTTCTATTTCTTTTTTTTTTTTTTGCTGCTTGAATAGGAATTGACGAAGATAAAGTGATGGTTCCTAACACCTCATCTGTTTTGATTGGAGTAAGAGCCAATTTTTTTGTGGTGTATTTAGTTCTATATTGTTGCAGATTGTGTTCTTCTGTTGTGTTCTGGTTGATTTTGGCCACCGTTTCTCTTTGTTTGTGCATATACCGCTTTGGTGTCTGATGTGTGCTTACAAATGATTTTTACATGCATAGAATTCCAAGTTGGAAATAAGAAAGTTTTGATTCACTGGCTTTTTGGTGATAAACCGCAAGAGCTCAGAAGTTCCAATGATTAATGTTAACTTGGTATGTTTGGCATTGGTTTTGAGTCTCTTTTTTTTTTTATCTTCGACTTAATTTGGTGTGTTTACCACTAGTTTTAATTCATTTCGGTGTGCCTTGGTTATTTCTCTGGAGGAGATTTGCTTGGAGTCACAGCTCAAGTTATCGATATGCCTCTTAGCTGTACGTAATACTCCTTATCTAGCTATACTCTATCCTTATTTAGGTGTCTTTTTATTACCGTCTGTCCTCTGTACGAATAAGTTGTCTGCACTACTAAATACTTATATGGTGGGCCTAACCAGATATGCCAGCTCTTACGCTCAAATCTGATAACTCATGAAGATGTGACATATTAGTCAGGTGGTAGCTTCTCAAGATTGTGATGCTTGGTTGCTTAACGCCCATACCTTAGGCCTTAGTTAAGCTCCTGCTTTCTATTATGTATGACGTGGTTATGCTGATAATGGTTTTGATAACGAATCTCTCATACTTTTGTATGCTCTGGTTTTTGAATTTGCAATTTTGCTTCCATGGCCATCGAGTGGCCACTCACTTACTTTAAATATTTAATTAAAAACGTCAGAAAATTTTCCTGCGCTGAGATTGTACCCATCAACTGATTTGAATACACACCCGGAGATCCGCATACAGTTCTGGGATCCTCAACACTGGCCAAAACATGTTCTTGTTAGATACACATGGTATTCTGCTTTTGTTGACCGCTTTAGACCCTTTTTATCCTCTTTCCTTGCTAACAAGGTTGCGCATACGGTCTAGTCGCAGAGATAAAGAAACACCATGTTGGCTGAGACACTGTTTGTGATGCAGGAAGGAGCAGTGAGAGATTGATGTGTCCTCAGGATTTTATGCTCTATTTGGCTCAGGTTTATTTTTGTTTTTGCTAGCTAATTAATTAGTGTAAACTTCAAAGGGAATAGTAGCTTATACACTTAAATGTATTCTCTTATGATGTTAACTTGTGATCAGCTCTCTCATTCTCTTTCCTACTCTCCATTGACGTCTTACTATCTACACGAGAGAAACTGTCGAGGTAAATGACGTTCCGTTCCGTTCCTCTCCAATCCAAACGTTATATCTTTCTATCTTTGAACGTATTTCTTGAAAAAAATGTTGGTGTGGGTTTATAAGAGAGATGGTTTTTGAAAGCAGCTCGAATGTTGGAGAATTTGTCAAGGTCGAGTGAGAGTCATACTGAAAAATATATGTATGTTGCTGCTGTGTTTAGTTGCTTAGAATTGATTTTCAAAGTCTTTGTGTAGGATGTTACCTTCACGGGTTCAGTTTTAGTACCACACCAAACGTTGACAAGTTGCTAAGCTGGACATATACATAGAGCAATGATTGGTCTTTATACGTGAATACAAGAATAAACTACACTTTTGATCTAGTCTATAGAGCTATAGATCCGATCTGACAAAAGAAAGAGAACAAAAGTGAGATCAGTACGTAGTAATTGGCGTAGATTATTTATTGAACTATATAAAAACAAAGATGAGAGGAGAGAGATAATGAATAGGAAGCAACGCAATAAATGAAACCAACCACCAACTAACCTCACACCGTCTACTCTCACTTTCATGCATTTGCAGGCACTCTTGGCTCTTTCTCTATATAAACACAAACGCTATTACGTACTTAAGCATAAGAGATAAAAATTAAGATTATGGAGGGGCTCTTAAAGTTGTCGACGTTGGTGATTGTGTGCATGTTAGTGTCAGCTCCAATGGCGTCCGAGGCAGCAATCTCTTGCGGCGCAGTCGCCAGCAACTTAGGCCAATGCATTAACTACCTGACCCGAGGTGGTTTCGTTCCTCGAGGGTGTTGCTCTGGCGTTAGGAGGCTCAACAGCATGGCTCGTACCACCCGTGACCGCCAACAAGCTTGTCGCTGCATCCAAGGAGCAGCTAGAGCCTTGGGTTCCAGACTTAACCCAGGCCGTGCTGCACGTCTTCCTGGTGCTTGCCGTGTTAGGATCGCTTACCCCATCAGCGCAAGAACCAACTGTAACAAGTAAATCTACTCTCACTCCATTTATACCGTTTGCTTGAGAGTTGTAATAATTTATTTTGGAGTGTTACTAACCATATAATGGTGTGTTTGGTTGGTTGCAGAGTCAGGTGAATATGAGAGGATATGACGTCGCTGAAGGTTTTTTAAATGTAATTGTTGAGAGAGTATTAAAGAATAATTAAGATGTCACTAGTATAAGTGTATCATTTTACTGTTGTGTTGTTTTTAGAATTTGTGTGTTTCATGTCTTTCTTGATATACGAAGGTCTATTTAATTGGTCATCTGTGTTATGTATTCCTCTAATGATATTATGGAATTACGATATGTATTGTTTCCATATGCTTCACTTCTTCCGTGCGGTGTAAATAAACTAACACTGACACTAGGCATTTCTAAAACACTTATGAATCTATGATCAAACTGTCTTAAGTAGATGTTAAAAGAACTATGGCTAGAATAATATCATGACCAGTTTTGGACATATATATACATTCCATTTGACTCCCAAAATTTTGGTGATTAACGTTTATAAACCGTTGTGTATAACCCCTCGAATCCGTAACTATTTTAAGACCCATAAATATCAAGGTAGATTTTTTTCTTTTTTTGCTAAAAAAGTGAAAATCATTTCAAAAAAATCAAAAAAAAAATCAAAAAATGAAAGTTAAGATGTTACAATATAAGATTCAAATAGTAAGACTCTTAGAGCATGTTTATTCCTAAGAAACCTATTTCTTAAGTTTTTTTTGTCTAAAAAAAAAATTAAAAAGTAAATCAATCGCGGACCGCCACGAGTCAGTGGGACCCGCGAACAGTGTAAGAAACTCACTAAAATCGGTTTTTAATTAGTTGTTTTTGTAACCGATCCTTAAGGAGTGAGCCCACGCACTAAGAACCTCACTAAAGACCTCGGATAAACATGTTCTTAAGACTGCAGGTACTGGCCTTTAAATAGGTCTTGAATAGTATGCTTTAGAAAAATGATCATACTTCAATTTCTTTTCTTTTTTCTTTTTTCTTTTATATATGGTCTGTATTAAAAAGACGAGAAGAAAAATATTTATATAAACCATGAAAGAAGATTCAGATTTATTCACTTTATAGTATCCTCTATTTTTTTTAGTTCGCAAGAAATATCGTCTCTTTATAGTATCCTTTTGTACTTTCTTCACACTGTGATCATAACTTGTTCCCTTGCATTCCTCACTATTTCTTTCGCACTCTTTCATTTTCGTTGCAGTGTGTAAAGGAACAAGTTTTGACTTGTGAGAATATACTACATAGGATTAATTTAGCAATCATAAGTTGTATTTAAAGTAGGTTTTTTTATCATGTCGACCGATTTAAGACATATCGCCTAACGATAGACATTCAAATCTCTTTTCCCGTCTAGAATAATATTCAATCCCTTCAGTTACAAAAAATAATAATAATATCAATACCCTTATTTTGTCGTTTTCCTGTGATGTCTCCAACTCTTTACCATTGATGCTTTTGTCCATTAATTTCTTACTTGGACCATTTCCATTTTCATTTTTTTCTCATTTTCTTTACATCCTTGAAATGTCACTTGATCATCATCTTCGGTCCACATGTCCAAGATCTTATTACTCAATTGGAATGGACTCGTACGAGTGGCCTTATAATGTCTGCTTGTCCTACATTCGTAACTAAATGATTTTATCTTGCGGAAATTTTTTTTTTTTTGAAAACTTGTGTAATGAAAGTCTTTTGAAATAGTCATATGGTTTCCTCCCATTGTCTAATGATAATGTAAAATTGATAGACTCTAATTTGTTGAAATATATCTATTTTAGTCAAACCAAGTAGAAATATCTTTTATATCCGGGTTAAATCTAGATTTCTGATGTAAAGTCTTCTTGAAACTCAACGAGCCAAAGATCGGGAAAGCAATGTATTAACACTGGAATATGTGAATTTTAAATGTTTAATAGTAATTCCTGTTATTCATAAAATTAGCATGCATGAGAAACTAAGCATAATTATATTAACGGGTACGCCTCCCATTCATGAGCTTTCCCAATTATAAAAACCGCACCGACGACATTAGAAAAGTGAAAACGATAATTAAAACAACAATGGCGTTTGCTTCAACGACCATCACGTGCCTCCTCGTCCTTACGGTCTATATGGCAGCTCTAATAGAGTCACATATAAACGTGTGGGACAGTGACAACCACAATGGCTCAGTGCATAGACTACTTGACCAACTGTAGTCCATTGCCATCAGACTACTGCTGCGCCGAAGTCAAATCATTGAATCAAATGGCTCACACCACACCGGACCGCTGACAAGTATGTGAATGCCTTAAATCACTTGTTAAGGCAAACGATGGATTCATCAATATCGAGCTTGTGGGCACACTCCTTACCATTTGTGATGTTTCAGTTCCCTACCCAACTAGTCTCAGCACCAATTGTGACGAGTACCTCTCCATAACTTGTTTTTGTTTTGTACTGTATTACATTTTTTGTTTCTTTTTGGAATACGGAAAAACATATTGAATTCGACTAAACTACAACATAGATACATGGTTCACGAAATATTGCATACACTGAAGCAAAGAGTACGAAGGAAAAACTGCTACAGCTTATTACATTTTCTTGTTGTCTTTAGACCATCTCCAATGGTGCTTCATTTTCCACTTTTTGCTTTATTTTGAAGAAAAGTTTGCTCCAATGGTACTTCATTTCTTGCTTTAAAATGAAGCCATGAACATAGTTGCTTCAAATTTGAAGATATACTATTCACATCTTCATTTTTGAAGATAAACTTTTTAAATTATGAACTGCTCCTCAACTTTTATTTGTTCATACTTTTTGATAAAATAAATTATATTCGTTAATATGATCCAATTAATTTCTAATAATTATTCTTTATTTTCATTTAATTAATTGTAACATTAGATATACCAAACGTTATAGTATATTCAAAGATTTTTTGGCTCGATTTCGAAGAATCAAGGATCAAGAAACTCATTTCTCACTTCAGAACGCTTTAATTGGTCACTCGTAGGAGAAATATATGTCTAGTGCTTCTTCATAAAATCTGATGTTCTTTGCTTATTTATTTATGCTATGTGTGCTAATTTTATTTTATGATAATATTTACTTTATATTAATTAGTTATTATGTTGGATTAGTATTAAAACAAATAGTTGGGTAACATTACTAAATATGAAAAAATATAAAGTGTTTTTAATAATTAATGATAAACTAGAGAAGAAATAAAATTAGAATATTTTTTTTTGAAGAAGAAAATGAAGTAGACCATTGGAAGGAATGTTGCTTTATTTTTTTTTTGTTTTGAAGAAAGTGAATATTTGGAGATGAAAATGAAGCCAAACTTTGTGGATGTTATTAGTGGGTTTTATCTTAGTATGTCATGATACATATTTGTATTGTTTTGTTCGAATGTTGCAGTATATCGACTGCCGTGAGAAGGAGGCAAGAGATGTACGATTAATCAAAGTTGTCAGCTTTTCACCTAACATCATAATTATTCTGCTGCTATATCCATTTTATGACCTCTCATTCTCTTATTATGTAATCATCCACTTCATATGGTAATCACGACAAAGAAGCCCCCTCTCTCTTCGGCACTTAATTTGATGTTTGTACTGTACACGTACCGTCCTGCCAGGGATAACACTTGGTCGCTTACGGTCTTATTATTACATTGGTCAAGAGGTTGCATGAAAAATAATTAAGATGCCACTAGTATAAGTGTATCATTTTACTGCTGTGTGTTGTTTTTAGAATTTATATGTTTCATGTTTTTTTTTTTTATGTTGGATTGTATATTTGTATTATTAAGCCATCTAGGCAAAAAGTTCTAAACAATGAAAACTACCAAAACAAATGTAAGAAAAGGGATACATCAGTAGGGATCCAAAGTAAATTAACACATATTTAATTTACGTATGGATGACTAAAGATTTTTCATATAAAAGCGCAATATTTGCTTTTGGAATAGTTGAATCTCAAGAGAGATAATCTTCGTATTAATCCAAAAACACCACGCTTCAAACTGAATTGAGAATGATTGTCACTCTCTTTTTAATACTCCAGTAGAAGCCACCGAGATAAGACAACTCTTTATATTGCTTTATTGATAATAATAGAGTCAAAGAGATTACTGTTCTATAGAATTTGATGTTGCCTTTTGAAGTAACTATAGTTTGCAGCAAGAACTCCATCACCGTCACATGAAAAACCATCAACAATTGAAGGTAGATCTGTCAATTACATTTTCTAAACGGTTCAATTTAACCAAAGTTTTTGTTTTTCCAAATCCGTTGGAAGAAGCACACAAAATACAATCAAATTTTTTGCCAGATTTAACTAAATTGGCAATCGAAAAAATTAAGTAACCAAAGATAAATCAAATCAAAGAAAGAGAAACAGAACGACTCAAACAGGCCGATGACAGAACTATAGAAACTTCCGGCCATTGGCTTGAAACCTAAAAAAAATCTCTTTTTTCTCTCTTGTTGACCGGTTTTAAGGACTAACCGTTTATGCAAAGAACACCAATCGTGAAATACGACAAGTTTTTTTCCTAATCGCTTCTTATGTCTCTGTGGCCGACGGTCCATTTAATTGGTCGTCTTTGTTAATGTATTCCTCTAATGATATTAATGGAATTGCGATAAGTGATAAAATCACCTAACTCTCTCATTAATCTTCACACAGTTTCGTTAAAAAATATTTCATTAATCATTTAACCTCTAATATTTTAATCTAATCATTTAAATTAAATAAATTTATTAAAAAAAATAGGAGAGAGACAAGTCAAAAGTTCTCTCAACCAAACTTTTAAGATATTTGTTACAACTTAAAATTGTACGTGGCATTCTTCTGTTAATTCACATGATTTAAAGAAAATGAAAATAAATGTATAATTAAAATATTAGTATTTACATTATTTTTTTTAGAAACTTTAATAGATTTTCTAATGACTGGAGGTGTTCTAATCTGTAACTATTTTAAGTCCCATAAATCTCAAGGTAGATTTTTTTTTTCCGCTAAAAATGTAACTATGAAAGTTGAGAAATTACAACATAAGATCTAAATCGTAAGACTTTTAAGAATGGTACTGACCTGTAGATAGATCTTGAATAGTATGCTTCAGAAAATCATATATATATATATATATATATATATATATATATATGGTATATATTAAAAAGATGATATATATATATATATATATATATATATATATATATATACTAGGATAAGACATGCGTCTTGCGCACGGTGAGTTTATTTATATATATTATGAATAATTTTTTTTTATATTTGATCATTTTATATTTTTATTTATACATATACAATATTTTTTTATTATATATTTTTTTTTCTGATGGACCGGATCAATTTTTATTAAAAATGGTGGATCTAAACTATAATTAATATACCATGGGTTGATCGGATTGGATATTAAACAAATTATGACAAATTTTTTTATTTTTTTCCACCGAACGCATTCTTAAAAAAATGAACAGCACTGTTTCAACAGTTGAATTATTTTGACATTCATCTTCCATATGGAAAACTTACATTTTTGTAATTTAAAGTCGTTTTAAAATTTCAAATTGTAACATATAAGAAAAATTATAACATATAAGAAAAAATAACATATAAGGTTTCCTCATTTTTGTAATTTAAAGTCGTTTAAAAAAATTAAAATATAACATATAAGGTTTCCTCATTTTTGTAATTTAAAGTTATTTTAAAAAATTCAAAATATAACATATAAGAAAAAATATATTTTTTATTATATGGTTAATGTGATTGTTTATTTTTTTAATAATATAAAAATTAAACAAAAATGAAGAAGGATGCGAAAATTATTATCAAATATTTATTATTCATAGTCATTAATTGCTATATATATGTTAATCATATTAGGTAATTCCGTATCTTTTATTTAAGGAAAAAATATAGAGAAAAAGACAAAAATAGCACTAAATCAAGTTTTTGTTCCCAAACTAGCACTCAAAGTCAAAAGTCACAAAAATAGCACTTAATGTTTTATCAAAAGTCACAAACTTAGGGTTTAGAGTTAAAGGGTGGGGTTTAGGATTTAGGTTTAGGGTTTAGGGTTTAGAGTTTAGGGTTTAGGGTTTAGGGTTTAGGGTTTAGAATTTAGGGTTTAAGGTTTAGAGTTTAGGGTTTAGAGTTTAGGGTTTAGGGTTTAGAGTTTAGGGTTTAGGGTTTAGGGTTTAGAGTTTAGAGTTTAGGGTTTAGGGTTTAGAGTTTAGGGTTTAGGGTTTAGAATTGAGAAATGAGGTTTTGGGGATAAGATATAAACTTAGAAAGGTGCTATTTTGGTCATTTTAGTTTTTGAGTGCTATTTTTGTGATATAAACTTAGAAAGGTGCTATTTTGGACATTTGCCCAAAAATATATGCTTCTTATATTTTGGGTTAATATAATGTTCTCTAGTAATTGGATTTATACTAATATTTTTCACTTGATTCTTAAGCTGCCACGTAATCTAAATTATCATCTAATTAAGTGAAAGCTAAGCAGAATCTCTTTTTAATTAATACAAACTTAAAGTTACAACTTTTGAAATGATCTCCAATTAATATATAGGGGATATATACCATAAAAGAAAGTTCAGATATATTCACTTATAGTATTTTTTCTTCACACTGTGATCATAACTTGTTCTCTTGCATTTCTCACTCTTTCTGTCGCCCCACTCTTTCATTTTCGTTGCAATGTGTGAAGGAACAAGTCGTGACTTGTGAGAGTGTGACTACAACATGATGATTAATTTAGCAATCACAAATAATATTTAAAGTAGGTTTTTATCATGTCGACCGATTTAAGACGCTAAACATATTGTCTATTCAAATCTCTTTTCCCGTCTATCTGTTTTCAATCATCCCCTTCTTTTGTCATTTTCCTATGGTGTCTCCAACTCTTTACCATTTGATGTTTATGTCCATTAATTTCTTACTTGGGCCATGCATTTCCACCATTTCCATTTTTTATCATTCTCCTTATAGTTTGTATCCTTGAACTGTCACTTTTTAATCATATTTCCACATGTTCAAGATCTTATTACTCCATTGGACTCGTATGAGTGGCCTCATAAGTTTGCTTGTCCACCTTGTGTGATAGTCAAAATTAGGGCTGGGCAAAAAATCCGAATCCGAAGAACCAAACCGAACCCGATCCGAAAAAGTAGTACCGAATCCGAACCGAAATTGATTAAATATCCGAACGGGTTCAAAATTTTGGTATCCAGAGAACCGAAACCGAACCCGACCCGAACCGAAGTATTTCGGGTACCCGAATGTATCCGAAATAGATTTATATATCTAAATATATTAATTATTTTTAGATTCAATGTATATTAAAAACATTAAAAATATATAAGATACTTTTAAGTTGTCTAAAATACTTGAAAATATATACAAATATTCAAAAGTAAATTTCTAAAATAGTATAAAATATACTCAAAACACCAAAAATAGTTGAAATGTCTACTGATTGTCTATCAAAATATTCAAACAAACCAATTTATATGTTAAGTTTAGGTACTCTGACATATGTTATTCAAGTTTATATGTTATATAGTATTTTATTTACATATTTTGAGAAATTGAAACTATATATTGAATTTTAAAATTTTAAAAATCATTTAAATGGGTTATCCGAACCCGAACCGAACCCGCAAAGATCCGAACCGAACCCGAACCGAAATTTAGAAATACCCGAATGGAACTAAAATCTTTAACCCAGAAAACTCGAAACCCGAATAATCCCGAACCGAACCCGAATGGGTACCCGAACGCCCACCCCTAGTCAAAATACATTACCTTTGCGGAAAAATTATTTCTTTTTGTAAATGTATTTTATCACTTTATGTAAGTGTTTGGAATAGTCATATGATTTCCTTCCCTTGTTTAATGATAATATAAAGTTTATAAACTCTAATTTCGGAATATATCTATTTTTAGTCAAACCAAGTGGAAATATCCATTTAGTTCCGGGTTAAATCTAGATTTTTGACGTGACATCTTCCTGAAACTCAACTGACCGAAGGAAGATCAGCAAAGCAATATGTGCTCTTTCTGTTTTTTTTTTTTAAAATAGACGACATTTTGAATTTATTTTTTTTAATTAGATGACATTTTCAAATTTTCATGTAAAATTTATTGATTTTTATGTTATATGATTTTTTTTTTTCTGAAGGTTCTTTTTATTGATTATATTATGGTTAGTTAAATAATCAATGATATTTTTATTTATATCTGTATAAAATTAAATATTTTTATAATCTATGCGCACAATTTCAAAACATCAAATAAAAATAAATGAAAAGAGTATGTGTTAACATTGGAATATGTGAACTTTAAATGTTAAATAATAATTCATGTTATTTTATATTTCCTCCGTTTTATAATAGATGATGTTTAAAAGATTTTCGTAGTTTCAAAATAGATGATGTTTTGATATTTTTATGTTATTTTTAACTTTATTGAAAATTGTGTAACCAATTAGATGTTGTAGTCATTTCTGTAATTGGTTGGATATTTTTTAAACCACTTATTAGAGAAAAATAAATTTCTTAATCTTTGTGCAGTAAGGAATAACATCATGTATTGTGAAACGGGTGGAGTATAGTAAAGACATGTTATCTCTTTCTTGGGAGTGTTGCCACGTCAGAAAGTACTACAAGGAGAATGTGACACCTGTCCCACTACCAAAACTCGGCGTTTCAGATTTAGCGATTGTGGGCCCGACACATTTATTAAAAGCGACAACAAACTTTGTTTCGATGAGTTTTTGCATGGTTAACGTTGGGTAATTGTTCTAATTTTAATGGGTTTTTGTCACACAAAATTGGGCCTGGTTTAGTTAATGTTAGGTCACAACTTTTCGCCGTCTACGTTCTTCTTCGGTTCATCTTCCTGGTGATAAGAAATCTGCAAAACGTTACAGAATCTTGCTGAATCCCACTCCTCACACAATTCATCAATGAATGCATTCCCTCTTTACTCCCTTTCTCTGAAGCTTCAAGTATAAAAAGGGAAAATCTTCTTACGTGAAAATCATCAGTTTAATCCTCTCAATCATAAGCTTTTACAAAAATTCACGGTGGCAATGTTTGTATATTTAGTGACTTCTATTGTTAGCTTTTGCGTTTGACTAAGGATTTTCGATTTATTAGATCAATTTATGGAATCATTTTCATCTTCTCTATTGAATTTTTTAATTCAGTTTCTACAAAGCTTGAGAAGAAGCAGTGATTTTGTTATGGAATATTTGTTTGGATAATTTTATAATTTGGTTGAGGTGGTGTTCGACTGGAGCAGGAATCTGATTATTTTCTAATATTAAGTACTTGGCAGGGAAAAGTGTTGCTGAAGTCGGGATCTATCTCTCAGGGTTCAATAAGGTCAATGATAGTCGATACTAATACGAAAATTTCTTTGAGATAAGGAAACAAATGTATCTTGCAGCTCCAGGTTGGAATGATTTGTTCTTTTAATTTATTTCTTGAATATATGGTTTGGCTATGTTTTTCTTTGAATTAATGATATTCTTTGTTTGTTTATTTCAGAAATGACAGAGCAAAAGCTGCTGGGATATACAAAATATCTGAAAGTTTTTATACGTTTAATAAAAAACTTTACAAAGAGATCATTCAACTTATGACTCTAGAGAATTAGGTATATTTTGCATTTGCACTACAAGAAAACAGCGGCATACTGAGGGAAAAAATCGTCGGTATGTCGTCGGAATAACGCTATTCCGACGACATACCGACGAAAAAAATCCTCGGAAATAACTCCTCGGAAATTCATCTTTCCTCGGAAATCTCTCGGAAATTTCCGACGGAATTCCGAGGAAATGAATTTCCTCGAAATATTCCGACGACATATTCCTCGGAATATTCCGAGGAATTTCCGACGAAAAAAGTCCTCGGAATATTCCGAAAATTCAAAAAGAAATAGAAAACATATTTAAAATACAAAAAATAATAAAATAGTTTTTATAAATAAAAAAATGTTTTATAAATACAAAATTAGTTTTAATAAATATAAATATTTTTATAAATATGAAATCATCTTTTTATAAATACAAAATAGTTTTTATAAATACAAAAAATAATAAAATAGTGTTTATAAATAAATTTTTTTTTTATAAATACAAAATTAGTTTTAATAAATATAAATATTTTTATAGATATGAAATCATCTTTTTATAAATACAAAATAGTATTTATAAATACAAAAAATAATAAAATAGTGTTTATAAATCAAAAAATGTTTTATAAATACAAAATTAATTTTAAAATATGAAATCATCTTTTATAAATCCAAAAAATGAATTTATATACAAAGAACGTTTTGTATATTTAAAAATAGTTTTTATAAATAAAAAAATAAAAAAATAGTGTTTATAAATCAAAAAAATGTTTTATAAATACAAAATTAGTTTTAATAAATATAAATATTTTTATAAATATGAAATCATCTTTTATAAATCCAAAAATCGAATTTATATACAAAAACGTTTTGTAAAATCGAATTTATTTAAACGTTTTGTAAATACAAAAATAATAAACAATTTATAAAAAAAGTTCTAAATCAATTCAACACAACCAAATCACAATTCTAAACCTATTACACAACAAATCACAATCCTACCCAATCACTCTAACAAAAATCTATCAAAAAACTTCTAAAATCATCAAATCTACTTAAAAACCTAACAAATAGGACCTAAGAGAGTGGGATAAGGTCCTTACATGATTTGTAAAGGAATGGAAAGGATTCGCCGGAGAGATCGTCGCGAGAGAAGGTGGAGAACGCCGGAAGGAGAGAGAGATCGCCGGAGAGGAAGAAGAGAGAAATGGGGAAGAAGAGAGAAATGGGGAAGAAGATGCGGTTCGAGTTTATAAAACCTTGGGTCTGACGGATATTTTCCGTCGGAATTCCCTCAGTATTTTCAATTTCAATTTTCGCGAAATATTTGGCGGCTTGTTTGCCCGGTTAAATGAAAATATTCCGAGGAAATTCCGACGGCCACTTAAATATCCGTCGGAATTTCCTCGGAATATTTTCATTAATTCGAGGAAAAAGAATATCCTGTGCATGTATTTCTATTAATTTATATTGTTCCTCGGAATTTCCTCGGAATATTCCGAGGAAATACCGAGGAACTAGTGTTTGGGGTTTCAAAACATCAATTTTTTTTGCCGTATTTCATTTCTTATACAATTGTAATGCATACCATTGAAGATTCTTTGTATAGATGAGCATAAACCATGAAATAACAAATTTCAAAACGAATTGTAAGTATTCCCTTTATCGTTCATTAAAGTGTATAAGTGTTTCTCTTATGTTGTGGGGATTTCGTTCATACAATCGGAAAAGTGTTTATTATAGGGTAATGAACAAATTTTTGACTTCATAATGAACGTAAGACACTTAATAAGGGTTATATAGGTGTTATTCAAACCGCAAAATGTTGTTTTCGGTTTAAAAACCCTATTTCCTCGGAATTTCCTCAGAATATTCCGAGGGAATTCCGAGGAAACCCTTTTCTTCCTCAGAATTCTGTCGAAATATTCCGAGGAAATTCCGAGGAACTAGTGTTTGGGGTTTCAAAACGTCAATTTTTTTTTAAACGGATCGATCGATGGATATATGTCCAAAAACGCATCGATCGATCACTAAGATGGACCAAAGCGTAACAATGTGATCGATCGATGAGATTATCCCATCGATCGATCGAGGATATCAAGTGTTCCTCGGAATTTCCTCGGAATATTCCGAGGAAATTCTGAGGAACTAGTGTTTGGGGTTTCAAAATCTCGAATGTTTTTTTATAAACGGATCGATCGATGGATATATGTCCAAAAACGCATCGATCGATCACTAAGATGGACAAAAGCGTAACAATGTGATCGATCGATGAGATTATCCCATCGATCGATCGAGGATATCAAGTGTTCCTCGGAATTTCCTCGGAATATTCCGAGGAAATTCTGAGGAACTAGTGTTTGGGGTTTCAAAATCTCGAATGTTTTTTTATAAACGGATCGATCGATGTATTTATGTCCAAAAACGCATCGATCGATCACTAAGATGGACCAAAGCGTAACAATGTGATCGATCGATGAGATTATCCCATCGATCGATCGAGGATATCAAGTGTTCCTCGGAATTTCTTCGGAATATTCTGAGGAAATTCTGAGGAACTAGTGTTTGGGGTTTCAAAATCTCGAATGTTTTTTTATAAACGGATCGATCGATGTATTTATGTCCAAAAATGCATCGATCGATCACTAAGATGGACCAAAGCGTAACAATGTGATCGATCGATGAGATTATCCCATCGATCGATCAAGGATATCAAGTGTTCCTCGGAATTTCCTCGGAATATTCCGAGGAAATTCTGAGGAACTAGTGTTTGGGGTTTCAAAATCTCGAATGTTTTTTTATAAACGGATCGATCGGTGTATTTATGTCCAAAAACGCATCGATTGATCACTAAGATGGACCAAAGCGTAACAATGTGATCGATCGATGGGTATATGTCCAAAAACGCATCGATCAATCACTAGTTCGTCGGAATTTCCTCGGAATATTCCGACGGATTGATGTTTCCTCGGAATTCCGTCGGTATATTCCGAGGAAATTCCTCGGGAAATTCCGAGGATTTCATTTTCCGTCGGAATGTCCGTCAGAATACCGATGTTTTCTTGTAGTGTTGTCTTAACATAATTAAACTTTCTAAATTGCATACACTTAACAGTTAAAGTGTGTGTGTTTGATATCTCCACAGGGAAAAGGAGTAATAGTCAAAATATGGTGTTAGACAACAATTTTTTTTTTCTTATGATATTGTTTGTCCTTTGTTTTAACAGTGATCTAGGAAACTGCATTATCCTATGAGACCATCGTCTATACGTGCATACACATATCGTGAAGACTAAAGGATTTAGCTTGGATTTGTGTGTTTGTACGTCATTATTTATTCAAAGCGAAAACACAACTCATGTGTTTGAGCCTAATACTATTTTGGCTGCCATCCCTACCTCTCTCTCAGGTTCATTTGTTAAAGAAGTTAAAAGGGAATATTTTTAGTAGTAGTTTTGCTCGGGTTTAAGCTTTGAGATGAGTGCTCTTTCTCAAAGGACTCGAGTAGGAAGAGCAGTAAAACAAACTCAAAGTTCCAAGAAATATAATGGACCATTGTTAGAGGGAGGAAAATAGGAGCCGTGGTGGCCGAGAAAGCCCCTTATATTTCTTCACATTTCTCATATATATGTTAGAAATGTATAATTTCTCAACTGTAAGATCTGATCTACCAGTTGTGCACTTTGGTTGCTTTTAAATTTAATTCATCTGATTCTTTGTTTTCTCTTTTCATAATTCTTTTTGTTTATTGTATATAGTTGAGTTTTCTTTCTTTTCATTAGATCACATAATCAAGTAAAGCAACACAAATAAACATACCATCTTTATTTTTAATTTGTTTTTGAAGTTTTACTTATTTATTATTCATTAATTATTTAAACCAAATATTTTAATACAACACTTAATAGTCCACAAACACTTTAATAATCAGTGACATTTTAATCCACCTCAATTAAAACCGTTTTAATAAAAAAGTTCAAAGTAATTTTATAATAACTTATAATTTTAATATTTTTGGTACTAAGAAATCTAATAGTCTAAAATATTTTATAACCAGTCATATATATTGAATTCAAATAGCATTTTAATCAAAAAGATTCAAACATATTTTATATAAAATAATATAATCAATAAGATAAATTATATTACAAAGTTAATAAGATAAATTATATTACAAAATAGTTTTTTTAGAAAAAAACATTAATGTATATCATCTATATGTATATCACATCATTAAAATAATTCATATAAATAATTTATTAAAATAATGTAAAATTATTATATTCCAACACATATAATTTGGTTTTAAAATAATATGAATTATTATTTTTTATTTTATAATATGATTAAAACTAAATGATTAGAAAAGCTCATCTGTATTTTTATTATAAAGCAGACAGATTCATCATAATTTGCGTAAAATAGTATAATTAATAAATTAAAATATTAATAATAAAACAACTATATACTCTCTAAAAACAATAATGAAATAAATTTTGATATTTGTTATTAAGAAAATAATAAAAGTTAATGCTATTTTAAACTAAAAATAGTTCACATATTTTATCAAAATTTAACATATATTTTTAAAACTTGAACTCCTCATAAAGTTCAATAACTTTATAAAGTTAAAATAACAATGTTGAGTTTTACTTGACATCATTAAGAACTATCAAAACCCTATAAATAGAAGAACCCTATTGTATTACTACAAACATGAAATTAGTATTTATGATAGAAATCATAAATCTTATGATACTGTACCTAACTGAATAGATAAAACCACCAAATTTTATATATGTAATAAAAAGGGAAACAACTTCTTAAATCGAAATCCAGATAAAATTGCTATCGTTTATCACAAATACTAAAATAGACATACATGGTATTAAATGGAATGAGTGAAAGCATGAGAATTATCTGAAAAGGTTAAAAAAACTGAAAGTTCAATGGATTCAAAAAAAAAATTATACAAGGTAGAAATAATTATAATTCATATATTTAATTTTAACTACAGTTTCAAGTAAATCAAGGTATTTTCTCAACAAGTTCTCTCTTCACAAACATGGATTATCTTTTCTCGAGAGTCTTTCCGCAGATGGATGATCATCAGTTTGCATTGATACTATGGTTCATTTGGAAAGAAATGAATATTAAAGTTTTTAATAATCTGGGCATTGATCCTAGGGAAACGCTTAAATTTGCAGAAACAGAATCAACACTCTGGGCTGAGGCATAGATATTGAACGAACAGAGGATAGTACCACACGTAGAGGTTACGACCCTACCATCAATTCCAGGAAGATGGTGTTTCACAGATGGTTCCTGGAAAGAGAATGATATTTTCTTCGGACAAAGTTGGCTCAACGCTCTAGAAGGATTTGATGGCCTTATAGGGGCGAGGAATGTTCGGGCTAGCATATCTTCTCTTCATGCGGAGATGGAAGTGGTACTTTGGGCAATGGAATGTATGAGGAACTTATGTCAGTTTCAGGTTACGTTTGCAACAGATTATTCTCAATTGGTGAAGATGGTTTCGGAACCAGAAGAATGACTAGCTTTTGCAAGTTTTTTGGAAGATATTAAGATCCTGAAAGAAAGTTTCCTCCAATCAGAAATTATCTATGTAAAAAGGACATAAAAATCAAGGGCGGATAGCCTAGCACGCAGTGTTAGAAAGCAACCGTCTTTCGTCATTCACATGGATGAAGATCTCTCGTTTGGATAGGTTGATGACAAAAAAACAAGGTATTTTACTCACTGATAATAATAAATATAGAATAAACATTGAAAAATGTGAAATAATGACAATTGCATCATAAATCTTTAAAATTAAACAAATTTATTACTTTCAACAATAATAATAAATAGTCAATTTAATGTTAATTTAAACTTAAAAATTTAAAGTAAACTAAATATTTTAAAATATATTTTACCAGTTAATATATTTTTTATTTTTTTCATTTGTATACCTACGGGCAGGTTTGGTCCTAGTTCATTAAATTTGCATGCATGAGAAACTAAGCATAATTAACGGGTACGCATACCATTCATGAGCTTTCCCAATTATAAAAACCGTAGCGACGACATTAACAATGTAAAATCATTTACTTAGAAAACAGTTAAAACAAAAATGGCGTTTGCTTCAAAGATCATCACATGCCTCCTCGTCCTTAAGGTCTACATGGCAGCTCCAACAGAGTCACACATAACGTGTGGGATAGTGACATCCACATTGGCTCAGTGCATGGGCTACTTGACCAACTTTTTTCCAGTGCCATCAGACTACTGCTGCGCGGAAGTCAAAGCATTGAATCAAATGGCTCAGACCACTCCGGACCGCCGACAAGTATGTAAGTGCCTTAAAGCAGTGGCTAAGGAAAACAAAGGATTCATTAACATCGAGCTTGTGGGCACACTCCCTACCATTTGTGGTGTTTCAGTTCCCTACCCATTTAATTTCAGCACCAATTGTGACACGTACGTCTCCATAACTAGTTATTGTTTTGTTTTGTACTATATTACGTTTCCTTGCTTCTTTTTGGAATATGGAAAAACCTTTAAAAGCTTTTTATCCAAGAAAATATCTTGAAAGTTCATTACACATCACTCTAAAACGCACATACAAGTTAATGAATTCGACTAAACTACAACATAGATAGATATTGTTCACGAAATATATATCTTGCATATACTGAAGCAAAGATTAAGAAGGAAAAATCGCTAAGCGCTTATTAACTTTTCTGGTTGTCTTTAGTGTTTTTTTTTGTCTTAATGTCATGATACATGTTTGTTATGTTTGTTCGAATGTTGCAGTATATCGACTGCCGTGTGAAGGAGGGTAGCTAGAGATGTACGACTAATCAAAGTTGCCAGCTTTATAACCTAGCATCATAATTATTCTGCTTTCCATTTTATGACCTCATTGTCTTATTATTAGTAGTTGTCCACTTCATATAATAATAACGACAAAGGAACTCCCTCTCTCTTTACTGTCACTTTAATGTATGTACACGTACCGTACCGTCAGGGTCAGGGATAACACTTACATCTTACTATTACATCTAATATGATCAAAAGGTACTTGCAGGAATAGTTGAGATTTTAGTCGACCGCATTGGCCGAATTATCCGAAGAGGATCGTTTAACCGTCGCAAGAGCACGAAAGGGGTGAATGTGCTTTTGCTTGCAAACGCTTAAGCACCTATGAAAAAAAGGTTTGGCGTAGATATATTTTGCAGCATACAAGTTCGGTCCAAATGATAAAAGCTAAAGTGGATACATGTGTGCGGGCCAGATCTAAAAAAATTGGGGGTTTGAAACATTTCTTAAGAACTTTAACAAATTTTTCCCTCTAAATTTAGGGGTCTACTACTATGTAAAAAGCTTCCAAATTTTTTTAGGGTTAAAGCCAATGTTTCATTGGATACAAAGTCGTGCATAGAAGAAAAGACAGAGATACAAACAAAAATGTTTATGTACAAATAATTCGCCTATGTAGATCTTCTTAGATTCATATTTCTTTTTCTAAGTTAAAGCAATTTTACATTTTGTACTTCAATCTCCCAACAAGAACCTGTTGTGTTTTGTTTCCAACTCTTTAGTTTCATGTTGTGTATCATGTATATGTAGGCATTCAGCGATTTCCTATAAATATGAAATCGCCTTTTGATCGGAGGAGAGAAAGACACAACATGAAACTAAAGTGTTAACCGCTACTAGCTTAATTCTTGTCATATTTCATATTTAGAGGAAATTGGTGAATCAAAAGAGAAACTTTACTCAATCCTAACTACTTAGACCCATCAAGGGAAGCAAAAGTTGTCTACTTGTCTCTCTCTGTAAAGAGGCGAAAACAAAAAAAAACAAAACAAAAAGTTCACTCAATCGCAAATGGGATTTGACAAATTCCAATGAACCGGAAAAGCCTTGGGAGAGAAGAAAATAAAAAATGAAAACTAAATAAACAAATCATCAGAACCTCAGCATCTATGATTTGGCAAGAGCTTGACATAAAGCTCCAGCCTTAACGAAACACATCCACACATTCAACTTTCAAACGAGTTCACACAACAATGAAGAACCTAATACCCCAAGTACCAAAAAAATTTCCATCTCGGTGAATACAAACCAAACTATCCTATGTTATGTGCATCTTGGTTACTTTTCTCTAGTGTTGAGCTATCATTTTCTTCCACAGTTCATAGATGTTTTCTCAAGTCAAAACAAGCAAAGCATACCCATTTCGGAGTTTTTATACATGGGCGTGGTTGACCTTCACGTGGGGTTGTGGAGATTTCCATTTGAAATTCTGCACTGTTAGCTTTTTCTGGTGAAGCCGTAACCGCTGTTGTAGCCGTCTCTGGGCTCTGTTCTGCACTGTTTGCATTTTCAGGCGAAACAGCAACCTCAGTAGTGGTTACCGATTCACTCGTCCAGTTATCTGATAACTTTTGTGCACTTAGATTCTGTTCAGCATCCTTCACTTCCAACTTCTTTAAACACTCTCCACTGCTCTCACCACCTATAAAAAACCTGCAACATGATTTTAAAAAAGGATATTAAATTTCCCAAGACGGCTAAAAATAAATACAAAGCTCTAGAAATCAAAGAGAAAACCTTTTAAATCGCTCCAATCAATGAACTTACCTTAAGCCACACTTGAGCACTTCGAGCCCCGGTATCTCGCTCGTACCATCTGTGACCGTGAATTTAAAGGAGGCCTTGGTAGGACTACATTTACTAGATACAGTGGACTTCGTAGGATCAGAGCTGATAAAATGCTGGCTTTCAAGACGTTTAAAGATCTTTGAACAGCTGAGATAAACAATAAAGACATGCTCTGGTGATGCAGTATTCTCTACAATGTTGTCCTGATTTCTCCAACTTCCAACTGGGAAAGAAAAGTCGATCCACGACCCTTCTTTTACTTCTAGCTTCAATGTGCATTTCACCGAAAAACACTTCATTTGTACCTGGGAGTTTGGAAATGAGACAACAGCACATAAAACTAGACCGGCAAGCTTATTTTCGCGCCAATGTGGGGGCATTCTGAGCTCTAACATACATCCAACGGCTTCATGACCTAACCATGAAGGTAGTTCACTTCCAGGAAAGCAAGTACTGAACAAAGGCTCCAAATCCGAAACCTGCCGAAACATACACAAGGAAATTTATAAGAAAGTGACTGTTTCTGACACAGGAAAATATATTGATAGAGATCATGGAAATCACATTGCAGCAGTTTTGTGCATCTGAAAGCAGCTGGCATTTCCTTTGAGCAAAGGAAGAAATATCTTTCTTCGCACTCATCTCGAGTTTGTTGCAGTTCGTGAATATGAACGTGGAGCAGATCTGTTGAGTTGTCGTAAGACATGCCAGTGGATTCGAGACTGTTTTAAGTGAGCAACAGCCATGTGCATCAAAGTGCTGAAGATTTGGTGGAAGCTTTGGAATAGATGTAAGACTCTTGCAATACTTCAAGTCAAACCATTTTAGTTGATAGAGTTGACTGATGTTATCTGGAAGGGAGATGATCTGATCATTCTTGCTTAAGCATAAACACTGTAAGGAGGATATCTTCGGAATCTCAGTTAAGCCTGTCGCATCCAATCGCAATGTCTCTAAAACCTTGATGCTTTCGCCGTTTGCAGGAAAATGTTGGAGCTTCGAGCAATCTGAGAGTATCAATTCCCTGAGAGCTTTCAAGTCATCAAGACAATCAGGAAATTCCTTCAGTTTCGTGCATCCTTTCATATTCAACAAGGCAAGTCTCTTCAGTATTTTGATATCCAGAGGGAGTTTTTTTACTGAAGTGCCATCCAAGTATAGAGCTTCTAGATTTTGTGAGATCACCCGGAATTCCTTCAGGTTTGAGCAGTTGCTGAGGATGAGAGTTTCTAGTGAGACCAAACTTATTTCCGGAAGAGAGTTGAGACTTGTGCACCCTTTCAGGTTCAGGAAAAGAAGACTTCTCATATGTTGCATATCATGGGGTAAAGTTTCCATTTTGGGGCAGCCTTCAAGGTTCAATTTTTGCAGATTTCGAGCCTTTGATAAGCCTGACAAGAAGCGCAAGTTACTGGAATGGTTGAGATCCACCCACTTCAATTTTGATGTATCCTGTGACGATACAATAGTTAGGTACCAGTAAAAATACTATCCATTTATGTAATCTAGTCAAGCAATAACAGAGAGACACACCTTATCATCACTCCAGATCCGTTCAATCTTGCTGTAAGGAAGCTTAAGGTCCACTAGATTGCAAGGGTTGAAATCTGGTGGAAGTTCTTTCAATGGGAACTCCAGCCAGTGGAGGTAGCGAACCTCTTTCAGAGGAAAGTTTAGTCCATCAGGGAGGTTTATCTTATTGTTAGGTCTACATTGCTGAGGACAACCTGAGCTATAGATCTTGAGGTATCTGAGATCGTGCATTGGTTCAAAGGTGGAACTGTCTAAGCTCATCTCCCTCTTCATTTCATTCATGTTTAGGAAAATCCCTCTAACATTCTCGCCTTCCTGGTAAACAAGACATCAGTAATCAAATTTATTGTTCATTATAGAATGCACTCTTGATGAACATATATTAAAAGTAAATTTTTCTTTAGCTCACCTCTATGTTCTTTAGTACATCAATGATGTCTTGGTGATGCCACAACCTATGTCCCCCCTTTCCATCTTGAGCATGTGCTCTTCGGCAAATCTCCTTGGCGAAGGTATATAGTAAATCATGCATCTCTACTCGCCCATCAGAAACATCTATCATGAATTTGTTCATGAGAGATTTTATTTCTCTTGCGGCTTCAGATGTATCCAGTAAACTTGCAACGTAACTCTCATCTTCCTTTCTAAAACAAGCCATGTCGAGAAATATCTCTTTGTGCTCTTGACTCAACTCATTATAGCTTTCTTCCAACACATCTCGAATACACGGGCAGGAACTTTGGGAGAGTGTTGCCAGTATTGTTTTCCAATAGCCCTCGTCTTTCCCATTAAGATCTGCGCCCAACAACTTAAGAGCTAGCGGATGACCTCTAACATAATGCACAAACTCTTTTGATAGCTTCATGATGACTTCATTGTTGTGTTTGCTGGAATGATGGTCAAAGGCATAACGCCCAAAGTGACCTAGTCCGTCTTTGTGGTTTAACTGTGGGACAACATAAGTATAGTCGACAACATCTTGGATCAGTGACTTGTCGCTTGTTGAAATGACAATTCTACTTCCCTGCCTAATCCAGTCGCATCTCCCCAGAAGAACCTCTATCTGCTTTCTGTCACTCACATCGTCGAGAACAACGAGAACTTTATGTTTGAGTAGTTCATTCTTGTAGGATTCGTAGGCGCCTTGAGAAGATTTTACGTCTGAATTTCTTACACCGAGTAATTCTTTCAAGAGTAGTGCAGGCAAGCAATCCAACCCGAGCTCCTTGGAAGTTCTACGAATATCTTGGATTAACACGTGACTTACGAATTTGCACTGCCAAGTTTCATATAACTCCCTTGCAAGAGTGGTTTTACCGATGCCTGGCATCCCAACAACTCCCAAATATCGAGTCTCCTGACAGTCAAGATCAAACTTCTCCTCCAATTCGTCCAAGCGTTGCTTGAGTCCATAAATCTCATTGTTTTCTCTTCCTAAGTGCAACGAAGTGTTTTTTGAAAGAAAAACTGAGTTGACTTTGCTTTCATCCAACTGAATTTTTCTCAGCGCTTGCTTAACCTTTTCGACGATACTGTCGATGAACTTGTTTTCGTCGCTGCAGAAAGGATAATCAAGAAGAAATAAAACAGATAAGTAGATCCTTCAGCTTATATATTGATAGTCAAAGCCCTGGAATAAATTCTCAAATAATTCCTCTCAACGAATGACACTAGAGGAAACAGCAAGATAGTACCTCTTTCCGTCGAAGCAGAAGCCTATTCGGTCAGCGACAGAGTTCAAAGCTTCAGACCACTGCTTCTTCTTGCCAACGTCAACATGGCGCAACTTGTTGAACAAATAACCGAACCGTCCCCTCTGAAACCGAACTTCGTATGCTTGAACCTTGTAAAAGATGGGAATGATGAGGAGTTGACCTTTGTCCATGCATTCTTTCATCTTCACAAGTTCGTTCAGGCACCATTTTGACTCGGTGTACCTCACAGAAAAGAGAGCCAAGGCGATCCTCGACTCTTCAATCCTCTCGAAAAGCACATTTAAAGATTTTCCTTTTTCCTCATTCGTGTCAATGAAGATGTTGACCCCATCTCTGAGCAATGCACTTGTGAGATGGCTAACGAAGTTGTACCGCAACTCATCTCCCCTGAAGTTTACAAACACTTGGTGCTGGGGAGGCAAAGGAAGTGCCTTGACTTTGGAAGAGGAAGAGACCTCCTCCATCTGAGTTTTGTTAGGAGACAAAATGTGTGTTGAGTCTCCTTTGGAGATACAAGACATGGTTGCAAACATCTCAATAAAAAAAACCCTCCTTTTTTACAAATCTTGGACTAGTTCTACAGGAGAAAAATAAGATAAGAGTTAAACAAATCACAGCTTATCTATCATTTTGGTGAACTGTAATCAAATCAAGTTACAGAAGGAAGAGTCTCTATCTTTGTGCAAAGATATTACTATCTTAGTTTGGCTATGACTTGTTCCATAGACAGTGAACAATGTGAAAAGGACCATATTATCAAATTATTGCAAAAGGAAAAAACAAAACGAATCTTCCAAGAAAATTCTGCCGAATCACTAAACTAGACTTTGACCCAATCTAACATTGAAGAAACTCAAATCCAAATTCACAAGAATCTACGGCCAAAGAAGAAACGAGAGGTTGTTTGTTTTTGGTTACCTCAAACAACGCGTCTTCTGATCATGGTGGAATTCTACATCAGCTTCGATAGATGTGAGGATAAGGTGCGGTACTCCTTCATCAGCCACCTCTCCGCCGCTTTTCACCGCAGAGGAATATCCTCGTTCGTCGGAGGATCCGATCCGGAAGCCGATGGATCATCCAAACCGTGCCTGGAGAAATCGAAAGCTTGTGTGGTGGTTTTCTCTGAGCAATACTCGTCATCCAAGCCGTGCCTGGAGGAGCTCGTCAAGGTTACCGAACGCCGGAGAAACGACGGAGGTCTCGCGGTGGTTCCGGTGTTTTACAGAGCCACCAAGTCGTCTGTGAAGAAACTGATCTGGAAATCGAACGATCTTACGAATGAATGGCGAAGCGCTCTGCTACAAGTGGTAGACTTACCAGGGCACGAATCACATGCAACGCAAAGGTCATTTCCAAACCATATATTATACAAAAAGACATTTAATAAGATTTTTAATGTAATTTAGACCATAATATGCAGTGAAAAGCTCAATATTATCATATTAACTAGTTTTATAACAACATTTTAAATGTATTTTTTCCACATTTAATTAGATTTAAATGTACTTTCCACAAGAGAAAAAGACAAAAATAGCACTAAATCAAGTTTTTGTTCCCAAACTAACACTCAAGATCAAAAGTCACAAACTTAGGGTTTAGAGTTAAAGGGTGGGGTTTAGGGTTTAGGGTTTAGGGTTTAGGGTTTAGAGTTTAGGGTTTAGGGTTTAGGATTTAGGGTTTAGGGTGTAGAGTTTAGAGTTGAGGGTTTAGGGTTTAGAGTTTAGGGTGTAGAATTTAGGGTTTAGGGTTTAGAGTTTAGGGTTTAGGGTTTAGAGTTGAGAAATGATGTTTTGGGGATAAGATTTCAAATTTTGAAAAATAAAAAAATTAAAATTTTCAAAGGATAAACTTAGAAATGTGTTATTTTGATCATTTTAGTTTTTGAGTGCTATTTTTGTGATATAAACTTAGAAAAGTGTTATTTTGGAGATTTGCCCTTTCCACAATTTATACCTTAATTTTTGAAAAAAAGACAAAAATAGCACTAAATCAAGTTTTTGTTCCCAAACTAGCACTCAAGGTCAAAAGTCACAAAAATAGCACTTAATGTTTTATCAAAAGTAACAAACTTAGAGTTTAGAGTTAAAGGGTGGGGTTTAGGAATTAGGGTTTAGGGTTTAGGGTTTAGGAATTAGGGTTTAGGTTTTAGAGTTTAGGGTTTAGGGTCTAGGGTTTAGGGTTTAGGGTCTAGGGTTTAGGGTTTAGGGTTTAGAGTTTAGGGTTTAGGGTTTAGGGTTTAGAGTTGAGAAATGAGGTTTTGGGGATAAGATTTCAAATTTTGAAAAATAAAAAAATTATAATTTTCAAATGATAAACTTAGAAAGGTGCTATTTTGGAGATTTGCCCTTAATTTTTTGAAAAGCCTCAATATTAACTACTCCGTTTATACAAGAATTTAAATTTTTTTTCCACAATTTATACATACATTATTATTAAGGGCAAATCTCCAAAATAGCACATTTCTAAGTTTATATCACAAAAATAGCATTTCAAAACTAAAATGACCAAAATAGAACATTTCTAAGTTTATCCTTTGAAAATTTTAATTTTTTTATTTTTCAAAATTTGAAATCTTATCCCCAAAACCTCATTTCTCAACTCTAAACCCTAAACCCTAAACCCTAAACTCTAAACCCTAAACTCTAAACCATAAACCCTAAACTCTAAACCCTAAACCCTAAACCCTAAACCCTAAATCCTAAACCCCACCTTTTAACTCTAAACCCTAAGTTTGTGACTTTTGATAAAACATTAAGTGTTATTTTTGTGACTTTTGACCGCTAGTCCGGGAACAAAAACTTGATTTACTGTTATTTTTGTCTTTTTCTCTATTATTAACTAGTTTTTTACTTAAAAAAAAAATTTATGCAGTGACTCCGACCTTGTAGAAGAGATAGTCGCTGATGTGCGTGAAAAGCTCAATGCCACGGAGAATATTGGTATGCATTCGAAGCTGCTGAAGATAGAAAACTTGCTACGCAAGAAACCATGCGGAGTTCGTAGGATAGGACTATGGGGTATGGCCGGCATAGGGAAGACAGCACTTGCTAAAGCCATCTTTGACCAAATGTCTTGTGACTACGAGGCTTCTTGCTTTGTCAAAGATTTTCACAAGGAGTTTCATGACAAGGGACTTTACTCTCTGTTAGAGGAACACTTTGGGAAAACTCTTAGGGAAGAGTTTGGCGTGAATAGTCCGGTTACAAGACCGATCCTACTTAGAAAGGTTTTAGGACACAAAAGAGTTCTCGTTGTTCTTGATGATGTCCGCAAGTGTCTAGATGCAGAGTCATTTCTTGGAGGGCTTAATTGGTTTTCTCCGGGGAGTTTGATTATCATAACTTCAAGAGATAAACAAGTGTTTTCTCTTTGTCAAGTGGAGCAAATCTACGAGGTTCCTGGTTTAAATGAGGACGAGGCTATGAAGCTATTCTCGCGCTTTGCATTTGGAAAGGACATCAAACATGAGAATCTGCAGAAACTATTACCCAAAGTGATTGAATATGCAGATGGTAATCCTTTAGCTCTAAAGTATTATGGGAGAAAGACGAGGGATAATCCAAAAGAAGTTGAGAACGCATTCCTCACGCTCGAGCAATCTCACCCACAAGAGATTCAAGATGCAGTCAAGAGCACATATGGCTTACTTGGTGCCAACGAGAAGAACATATTTCTTGACATTGTTTGTCTTTTCAGGGGAGAAAGCATCGACTATGTGATGCATCTTCTTGAGGGGTGTGGTTTCTTTCCACGTGTTGGAATCAATGTTCTTGTTGAGAAATGTTTGGTGAGTGTCTCACAAGGCAAGGTAGTAATGCATAATCTGATCCAAGACATAGGTCGCAAAATAATCAATAGAAGAAAGAGACGTTCCAGACTATGGAAACCATCGAGCATTAAGCATTTTCTGGAGGACAAAAACGTCTTGGTATGTTTTTTTAACCTCTCTCACAAACCTTAGCGAGACAACTTCTTTATCTATTTGTTTCACTTGTTGCTTCAGGGAAGTGAAGACATTGAAGCCATATCTCTGAACCCATCTGTCTTAAACTTTGATCTCAACCCTATGGCGTTTGAGAAAATGTACAATCTCAGATATCTGAAGATTTGCAGTTCCAAACCTGGAAGCTATTCTACAATACACCTCCCCAAGGGACTTAAATCTCTACCAGATGAGTTAAGGTTATTGCACTGGGAAAATTTCCCATTGTTGTCCTTACCACAAGGTTTTGATACTAGGAATCTTGTTATACTTAACATGTGCTCCAGTAAACTTCAGAGACTTTGGGAAGGAACCAAGGTAAGAAAAATTCACATAATTATTTTCTTGACATTTTTTATTTACTATTACGGCGGCTATTTTATTTTTTTGAACATTTTTTCCAGGAACTTGAGATGCTGAAGAGGATCAAACTTTGTCATTCACGAAAGCTAGTCGATGTTCAAGAACTTCAAAGTGCTCGAAACATTGAGGTTATTGATCTTCAAGGTTGTACAAGACTAGAAAGATTTATAGACACATGCCATTTCCATCATCTCCAGGTGATAAATCTATCTGGTTGCATAAAAATCAAAAGTTTCCCAAAGGTTCCACTTAATATTGAGGAGTTGTATCTCAAAAAAACTGGCATAAGATCAATACCAACTGTGACCCTCTCTTCACAAGATAACATAATTACTTATCATCATGGGGGTCACAAATTCTTTGATCTTGAAGACTCAATCATGGTTTATTTGGAACACCTCAAAGTTCTTGATCTGTCTCGTTGCATAGAGCTTGAGGATATTCAGGTTATCCCAAAGAATCTTAAAAAGCTATACCTTGGTGGCACCAGCATTCAAGAACTGCCTTCCCTAGTGCATCTCTCTGAACTTGTTGTGTTAGATTTGGAGAACTGCAAACAGCTTCAAAAGATACCATTGAGATTGAGTACCTTGACTTCTCTTGCGGTACTTAATCTCTCTGGATGCTCAGAGCTTGAAGACATGGAAGATATCAACCTCCCAAGAAACTTGGAAGAGTTATATCTTGCTGGCACAGCTATACAAGAAGTGCCCTCGTCAATCACGTATCTCTCAGAACTTGTCATATTAGATTTTCAGAACTGCAAAAGGCTTCGACGTCTTCCCATGGAGATCAGTAACTTAAAATCTCTTGTCACACTTAAGTTACCAAGGCTGTTCACAGTAGAAACTGGCATGAGTAATCTTATCTCAGATTTTAATGAGAATGTATGTCAGCGTCAAGATTACTTGCCTCAACCAAGGCTGTTGCCATCTTCAAGGTTACTACATGGCTTGGTCCCAAGATTCTATGCTCTAGTATCTTTGTCCCTCTGCAATTCATCTTTGATGCATATACCTGAAGAGATATGTTCCTTGGCTACAGTAACGGTATTGGATCTTAGCAGGAACGGTTTCAGAAAAATCCCTGAAAGTATAAAGCAGCTATCTAAACTGCATAGCCTCAGATTACGTCACTGTAGAAACCTCAGATCTCTTCCAGAGCTTCCACAAAGTTTGAAACTCTTGAACGTGCATGGTTGTGTATCCCTAGAGTCAGTTTCATGGGGGTCTGAGCATTTTCCTAGTCACTACACCTTTAACAATTGCTTTAATAAGTCTCCAGAAGTGGCTAGAAAACGAGTAGCAAAAGGTCTGGCTAAAGTATCAAGCATCGGCAAAGAACATGAGCAGGAACTCATCAAAGCACTTGCGTTCAGCATTTGCGCTCCTGCGGATGCAAATCAGACATCTTCCTACAATTTGCGGACAGGTTCGTTTGCAATGGTAGAGCTAACTTCTTTCCTACGCAACACACTCTTGGGCTTTGCTATATTTGTTGTGGTTACGTTTGTGGATGATAGTCACAACAATGCTGGTCTTGGGGTCAGGTGCATAAGCACATGGAAGAGTAAGAGAAAGGTGATTAGTAAAATGGAGAAAGTTTTCAGGTGTTGGGGTCCGAGAGAAGCTCCTGAGGTTCAGAGGGATCATATGTTTGTGTTTTACGAGGATGCTGAGATGCATCGAAGTGTTGGTGGTGGTGAAGGAAACGAAAGTAGTGTATTGGCTGATCAAGTAGAGTTTGAGTTTCAAGCAGTAAGTGGGAGGAACAAGGTTTTAGGAGGTAGTAGCGTGGTGAGTGAATGTGATGTTTGTGTGATGACAGCAGCAACTGGGGCGGCGAGCTTGAGTGTGATAAGTGCAAGTAAGGATATGAGTTTAAGTAGGAAGCATTCTCCCAAGCTTTCAAGTCTGCTCGGTAAACTTCGGTTTAGGCGCACTGGGAGGTTTGTTGGTTGTGCTTGCCTAGAGTAAGTAATCTAAAGGAGAAAATAGCGTACATGAAAAGAGAAATACATTTTTGGTTATTTATTTGTATTTTGTATAGTAAAACAAGATAAATAGGAAGTGCTAAAATATTGAATATAATGATCTGAATTTTAGAAGATAAATCGATGTAAACGCTTATATAGATGCAAAACTGTTTTTACAAAATGTTAATATATGTCTCATATAAAACGTTTATATATTTGGGAATAATTTCTTAGTTAATTAACTAATGTAAGAAAATCTTAAAATTGTTGAAGATGAATGATTCCCAAAGATATTGTTGGGAATGATTTCTTGATGAATTTTTGGCGGTATATTGATGACATAACCACAAATGCAATTCACTTCCAGAAAATGACGTATTGAATAAAGGCTATAAATCATAAACCTAAAAAGATACACCCAATAAAGTTTATAAAAGATGTGAATATGTATAAAATATAGGAACATATACTGAGAGACTATGGAAAACTATATTGTAGCAGCATAGTGCTTATCAAAGCAGCTGGCGTTTTATAAATCTTCATTTGCACATGCAACTCGTGAAAATGAACGTGGAAGAGATCGTAAAACATACAAATAGATTCGACACTGTTCTTGTGTTCTGTTCTATCAATTCTAGTTGTTCTTTAGCTTTTGTGTCTTATCGGAAAGACGTAGCAGCTATACCCGTTTTCCCGAAGAAACATCACACCCCCAGAAGAGGGAATGTCCTTGGCGTCACGTAATCAGTCAGGCTCAAATATCTTAAACTTAGGCCTATATCATATTATCAACAAAACTTTGACGATCAACACGATTACCTCATCCAAAAAGAGAAACTTTAACTCAATCCTAACTACTTAGCACATCAAGAAAAGTAAAAACGCCGACTCTCTACTGAAAGAGGAGACGACGAACAAAAGCGGCGGAAATAAAAGATAACTCAACCGCAAAATGTGATTTGACAAATTCCAATGACTAAATTAAATTAAAAAAAAACCGAGTTTTCTATCAAAACGGGTCCCTCTCTTTCGCTTTATATAAATGCGAGAGCCAGCTCAGCCACGAGGGGTCGTCACTCGTCACCGCATAAAATAAAAAAACGCTGTCAACAAAGACAGACCAATCCATGCCAATCAACATTATCCCAAGGGAATGTTGTAACAACAGCTGTTACTCTTAAGGGTATTATCGTCACTTATCAAGCCGGCTACATAAAATAAATATATTTTTTTAATTAAAACTAACGTCTACGCGTTTAGAGGGAGGCAACAACAATGCTGGGAGGATGTCCGTTTAACTATGCTCTCACCTCCATTATCTCTCTCCTCTTTCATAACTCTCTCTCATCCTTCTTTCTTCTCCAAATCTCTCCGATTTCATCGCTAGAATTCTCCACCGATTCTTAAGGTATGTTTTATCTTCACTTCAACTCTTGTCGGAATTCACTCTCCTTGCCTGTCTGAAACTTTCCATTTGCAGATCTGTAAAACTTTCTATTTTTATTTCCTCTTTCCGTAGATCGAGAAGAAACGATGACGTTCACGGAGGGACGATCCCTCTTGTCTCTCCTCCTCCTCCTCCTTCTCTTATCCGTCACCACTCTAATCTCAGCCGCTGACTACACACCCACCGACAAAATCCTCTTAAACTGCGGCGGCTCCTCCGACCTAACCGACACAGATAACCGCACATGGATCCCCGATGTCAAATCCAAGTTCCTGTCTTCCTCCGGAGACTCCAAAACATCCCCCGCCGCAACACAAGACCCCTCCGTCCCCACAGTCCCTTACATGTCCGCCAGAATCTTTAGATCTCCCTTCACTTACTCCTTCCCGGTCGCGTCAGGTATTGGTTCAATCTTGGTTTAGTAATTTTACTTCGGTTTAGTCATTTCCGGTTTACTAAACACTTTCTGTATCGCAGGTCGTAAGTTCGTGCGTCTCTACTTGTACCCCAACTCCTACGACGGCCTCAACGCAACCAACTCCCTCTTCTCCCTCTCCTCAGGGCCCTACACTCTCCTCAAGAACTTCAGCGCTGCTCAGACCTCTCAGGCGTTGAACTACGCTTACATCATCAAAGAGTTCGTTGTCAACGTCGAGGGTGGGACCTTGAACATGACCTTCACACCAGAGTCAACGCCTTCTAACGCCTACGCCTTCGTCAACGGTATCGAGGTGACTTCGATGCCTGATATCTACAGTAGCACCGACGGGACGCTGACTGTTGTAGGGACTTCTGGTGGCGTCACGATCGATAACACCACCGCTCTCGAGAACGTCTACAGGCTCAACGTCGGCGGGAACGACATCTCTCCTTCTGCTGACACCGGTTTGTTTAGGTCTTGGCACGATGATCAGGATTACATCTTCGCCGCGAGTCTCGGTATCCCCGAGACAGCTGATCCCAACATGACGATCCAGTACCCTACCGGTACGCCTTCTTATATCGCTCCTGCTGACGTGTACTCCACGGCTAGGTCCATGGGCCCAACGGCTCAGGTCAATCTCAACTACAATTTGACTTGGGTGTTCAGCGTTGACTCTGGGTTTAGCTACCTCGTCAGGCTTCACTTCTGCGAGGTTTCCGCCAACATCAACAAGATTAATCAAAGAGTGTTTACGATCTATCTCAACAATCAGACGGCTGAGCCTGCGGCTGACGTGGCGGGATGGACAGGTGGCAACGGGATCGCGTTGCATAAGGACTACGTTGTGATCCCTCCTGAAGGGAAAGGGCAGCAGGATCTCTGGCTCGCGCTTCATCCTAACCCAATCACCAAGCCGCAGTACTACGACTCGATTCTCAACGGTGTTGAGATCTTCAAGATGAATAGCTCTGACGGTAACCTCGCTGGTACTAACCCTCTGCCTGGCCCCAAGGTGACTGCTGATCCGTCCAAAGTCTTGCAACAGCGTACTAGTCATACCAAGAGCCATACGGCTGTTGTGGCGGGTGCAGCTAGTGGCGCTGTAGTTCTGGGGCTTATCGTTGGATTTTTTGCAATGGCTGCGTACCGGAGACGGAAGAGCGGTGAGTACCAGCCTGCGAGCGACGCAACGTCGGGCTGGCTTCCGCTGTCTTTGTACGGAAACTCGCATTCCGCTGGCTCCGGGAAGACTAACACTACAGGGAGCTACGCGTCGTCTCTTCCGTCGAATCTTTGCCGTCACTTCTCCTTTGCTGAGATCAAAGCGGCTACCAAGAACTTCGACGAGTCTAGAGTCCTCGGCGTCGGTGGTTTTGGGAAAGTTTACAGAGGAGAAATCGACGGAGGGACCACGAAGGTGGCCATCAAGAGAGGCAACCCGATGTCGGAGCAAGGAGTCCACGAGTTCCAGACCGAGATCGAGATGCTCTCGAAGCTTAGACACCGGCACCTCGTGTCGTTGATAGGTTACTGCGAAGAGAATTGCGAGATGATTCTGGTGTATGACTACATGGCTCACGGGACGATGAGGGAGCATCTATACAAGACTCAGAACGCTCCTCTTTCTTGGAAGCAGCGTCTTGAGATTTGCATCGGTGCGGCTAGAGGTTTGCATTATCTACACACTGGTGCGAAGCACACCATCATCCACAGAGATGTGAAGACGACTAACATTTTGCTTGATGAGAAATGGGTGGCTAAGGTCTCTGACTTCGGTCTGTCGAAGACTGGTCCTGCACTTGACCACACGCACGTGAGCACGGTCGTGAAAGGAAGTTTCGGTTATCTTGACCCAGAGTACTTTAGACGGCAGCAACTGACTGATAAGTCCGATGTCTACTCCTTTGGAGTTGTTCTCTTCGAAGCTCTTTGTGCAAGACCTGCCTTGAACCCCACGCTAGCTAAAGAGCAAGTGAGCTTAGCTGAGTGGGCACCATACTGCTACAAGAAGGGCATGCTTGATCAGATCGTTGATCCTCATCTCAAGGGCAAGATCACACCTGAGTGCTTTAAGAAGTTTGCTGAGACCGCGATGAAGTGTGTGCTAGACCAGGGCATTGAGAGACCGTCGATGGGAGATGTTCTGTGGAACTTGGAGTTCGCGTTGCAGCTTCAGGAAAGCGCTGAGGAGAGCGGGAAGGGGATATGCAGTGAGATGGACATGGATGAGATTAAGTATGATGATGGTAACTGTAAAGGGAAGAACAATGACAAAGGCTCTGATGTGTATGAAGGGAACGTGACTGACTCGAGGAGCAGCGGAATAGACATGAGCATTGGTGGTCGGAGTTTGGCTAGCGATGATTCAGATGGGCTCACTCCAAGTGCTGTGTTTTCTCAGATCATGAACCCTAAGGGACGTTAGAGAGAAGAGTCTTAAAAACCCGGTACAGTACAATCTTTTCTAAACCGGCTTTATCCAAAATGATTCTGGTTCGTTTCTCTTTCTCTTTGCTACTTATTTGCTATTGGTCTCTTTACTGTTATTTATTTGTGTATTTGATACTACGTACCACAATCATAAAAGAGTGTAAAAATTAATGTGTTTTGTTTTTGCTTTTACAAAACATGAAACATATGATTTGCGTCAATGTACTGTACTATTTGGGTTTGTTCTCTACAACGCTTTTGTAGTGAAAGCAACACGTAAGAAACCATTTACTTGTACTTTTGACTTATGAGAAACGGAACATCTCATGACAAGTGTTGTAAAAAGCCGAACTGGAGATAGGGTTGTTATACCAAACAACTAAACAAGTCTGTTAAAGTGTAAAGTAAGATAGTGACACAACTTAGTCAATGAGATTAGTTCTTTTAACCGTTATTACACTGTTAGATACGCCTAAACCGAACATAGCTATTGTGTCAGACTTTGAAAAGTCCAACAAATCATGGAACTAGACGTGTTGATTGTATAAACAATCATAGTGATTTAAATCTCAGTAAACTAGTAAAAGTTTACTTTTGTTGCACTAGTAAAAGACTCATTTAGAATTAGGAAAGTTGTTTATCTGAATCCCGCCCCGTACCGCAGCGGATTCGTCTTCGAGCGGGTCACGGTGAGTCAGGTCAGCGCGGGTTGCGGTCCTCAAAATGGCTGACCAAACTCGTACCGCAAAACATGTAGGCCTTTGCGGATCGGTCCGGAGACATAGAATTACAAACATATATGACTCCCGAACGCTTCAAGACATGATTCAGGATGCTTCATCAGTTTCATGATGTATCAGTAAGTGAGTTTAGTCAAGGATTGAACTGGATAAGACAATACACTTGTTAGTTGGAGATTTTAGTTGGATCAAAACACTACTTTATTTACTTTTGTTAGACTCCAAACATTTTAAAAATAAACAATACTTTAGTTATTGAATCCAAATATTATAACACATAAGTTCATAACAAATGCTTTAGATTTCTGAATCCAAAATTAAATAAAACCAACACCAAATCAAAGATGCTATTCCCAAAAACAAATAAAAAGAAAACACTAATCCCACGTCTTGTTCTTCATCTTTATTACCAACAAGCGACAAAAAGATGGAGATTTCTCTTGTTCACCATCAACTTCATCTTCTGCAAATAAGAATAATAGAAGTCATTTTAAGATATATTGAAACCTAAAACTCCAAAATGTATGATAATGTGAACAAATACATATAGGCAAAACTACGAAGAACCTATTGCGGGAACTAGATCTTCTTCTTCGGTGGAAAGTGAGTTTTCGAATTTCTTATGATGACTCGAAGAAGCTCCACCGGTGCAGATCGAAGGCGCTTGGGACACCAGAAGCATCATCGACCCTGAAACCACCATCACCGGAGCTACATAACGTCGAATCGCTTTCTATCTGTCTCTCTGTCTCTATGTTTTAGGTGAAAGCAGAAATGGGGAATTAGGGTTGCGGGTCTTCAAAATCCCGCAGGTTAACCTGTAGCCCATCCCGCTTTCGACCCGTCCCGCTTTCGACCCATCCCGCTTTGAACCCGTCCCGCTTTGAACTCGTCCCGCTTTCGACCCGTCCCGCTTTGAACCCATCCCGCGAAGCCCGCAATTTTGCGGGCTTACCAAATAGAGGCGCAATCCCGTCCCACAGCAAGCTTTTACGGGCCAAGACCGCGGTCCAGATCCTTGATTGCATCCCTATTTGGAATGCTATACAAGATTCATTTCAAGTGTAGGAAAAATGCTTTTTATTGAAGAAAAAAAAAATCTATAAGAAAAATAGAAACTTGTATTTTTAGTATAAATACAAATCTTGTAAATTATTTATCCAAACAATCAATAAACAAATCTAAAACAAGTACTTGCGCCAATTGAATTTCTTTCTAAGTTTTGTGCTTTCTTTAAGTTTAATTAGGTTAAAATCATCGCCTTGCGCATAGTGAACATTATATATATACATTATTTTAGATATTATATGTTTTTGCATATTATGAATAATAAATGTATATTGAATAATTTAAAATTCAGTAACCGTTACATATATAATTAAATTGGTGCGAACATATAAATAAATTTTATTAATCCAAACAATATTTTTCTATTTGATAGATATATAATTAAATTTAAATGATATTAACATATATAGTATATTTTTAATATTAATGTCTATTAAATGATGATTTCTACTCATATGGTTTTTTTTATCATTTGTATTTTTTATTGCAAAAACTTTAAATTACTAATAAAAAAATTCATTGTGGATTAATAGTTATAGTAATTTATAATTTTTAAAAAATTAAGTTGTCAATGTTTGTTCAAAGCTTTTATCAAAAAAATATTGTTCAAAGTAAATTTTGAAATTAAAATATTTATGTATTTTATATGGTATACAGTTTAACTTTAAAAATGTATATACATATATATATATATATATATATATCTTTTAATCTTAATAATTAATTAAATTAGACTTTTTACTTATATGATTTTGTAATCATTTGTATCTTGTTATAACAAAAAAATTTAAACCATGGATCACAAAATTTGAATGTGAGAATTTTAAATTTTTTGGTAATTTATAGTCATTTGTAAATATTCAAAAAATAACATAAACAAAAAATCTAAATTTTATTATATGGTTTGGTTTTTTAATTTTTAAATAGTTTTAAATTAAACAAATACGATAGAAGATACACTAATTTTTATTATTAAAAATCATTAATTATCATATATACTTTAGCAACATTAAGCAATTCCGTAACTTTTATTTAAAAAAATAATAAAGAACATTAAGGTTAGTTTAATAAAAAAATATTATATTATTAGATGGACCAACCTATTTCTCTAAGGATTCTAAGAATATGACACGTGTCTACAAAAAAAAGTTGTAATGTTTCTCAGTTAATATATAGGGGATTCGTAGATTTTTTTTTGGTAAAATTTAATTCGTAGATTACTAGATTTTCTCAGCAATAACCGAAATTTCACTTCAACCATAGATTCATAGTATGGAATTCTGCATTACTGGTGCAACTCCAGTTTCTTTTGTTGAAACTATTTTGTACAAACCAACAAAAACCTCAAAGATGTACATTTTTTTTGTCAACCAATACAAGAAGCACTTACAAGAACACATGTATTTCAACAAGTAGATCAATCATTCTCTTATTATTCTCTTTCATTACACAAATAAAAAGAGTGAAAAAGAATTATTTTCCAAGCAACTTGTGTGTTTTAAGAAAAAGATAATATAAAAAGAGTCAAAGAGGAGAGAATGGCTCAGGAGGAGAGTCGAAAACACTGTCGAAGATGAGAGAATGATTAGACTCATCATCAAGGTTAAGTAGCCAGTTAGTATCCTTGACATCTTTAACATCCAAGAGTGACTCGTAACGAGCACTGTCACTCTTCTCTGTGTTTTCTTCTTTCATTAGGCTTTTTCCTTCGTCCTCTTCCTGGTTACTGCTGCTGCTTCCTTCACTACTACCACACCACTTTCTTGAATAAGATTTGATGCTTTGTGGGTACAACATTGTGCCCGAAAACGGATAATTTGCTTTCCCCTTTCGTGCGTCCTACAATGAACATGTTATTGATAGCTGTGGACGTTTTAAATAAAATATAAAAGATATGGCAAATCTCATATATAATACTTTTAAAAATTTTGTCACAGAATAACATTTTAAAATAAAAATACCCAATAAAAACACTTAATTACCCTACATCCTAAACCAAATCCCACTTCAATATACTAAAGTCTAAACTCCAATTAATAAACCCAAACCTAAATAAAATATGTTTTTAAAACTCGTACTGAATACTATTTTGGCGATTTTCCTTCTTTTATGTGATATTTTTGAACAAAAAATTGATTTATTGCTATCTAATGGTATTTTTCTAAAAGTAGTATTATATATTGTGTGACAAGAGAATGTTACCATGTGGTTGTTAGCAATTTGGACCGAAGCTTTTGACACTTTTTTGCCGGGCCTTGTTGGATCCGAAACAGTTGGAGATGACTTTACAGACTTTGCCCTTGCTGTTGTATGCCCCATGCCTGAAAAGGTAGGAATCAGAGAAGAAGAAGAATGGCCTTTAGGTCTCGTTCTTGTAACATCAGGAGATGTGTTCCGTTTTGGCGAAGTTACATGCCTTGTGGTTGCCACTGGTCGACCAAACGCTAGAGTGACTGTTTTTTCTCTTCCTCTTGGCGGTGTCTGAGGTGTTGATGAAAGTGATGGGCGTGATGACGCAGACGTAGAGCGCACAGTACTGGTCCTACTTGAAGGTGCAGCTGAGGTTGCTGCAGTCTGAGGCTTTGACCTAGGAGTCAACGATCTTGATCTTTGAGGGTCTCCAGCTTTCTTGAAAGTAGGAATAGTTGTACTGATTCTTGAAGGAGTTGAAGATCGTGATGGTGTTTTGCGTGATACAGGAGTTAAAGATCGAGAGACACTTCTCTTTGGAGATGCAACCGAAGCTGAAGCTGTTGTTGTTGTTGTAGTAGTCTTCTTAGGGGCTGACGAGGACCTGACAGTGTTGGAGGGACGAAGTGTTGGAATGCTAGAAGGACGAAGTGTGGGAATGTTTGAGGGACGTACTGTTGAAGTGCTTCTCGTTGGTTTTGAAGATGGATAGCTCTCGTCCTGTGAGACAAATCTTATATGATCTCTTTAAAGGAGTATATATAAGCTAACGTGAATATTTGATTGCATTCATACCTTTGTACCAGCTCTTGTGGTAGAAATTGACTGAAGCTTGGAAGTTACGTTTCTAGCTTGTAGAACCAATTTAGAAAGAGCTTCTAATGTAACTTCAGGAACGGTATAATTAAGCCTAATTGCATATCAAAACATTATAAATCTATTATATTCAGGAAAAATTGTTTATTAAATATAACTTACTGGTCATTCCAATGTTCTTTCTCATCATCAAGTTCAGGTTTAGAAACTTTAGCTTGTTCGAAAGAGCGTCTTCCTGGTTTAATCAAAGCAGCTGACCAAATAGAGAATGATACATTAAATGTACATGCAAACTGTACTATATGACCAGATAAAAAAGAAATAACAAGTAAAACATTATGGCTAGCTTGCACCAAATTTTAGCAGATAAAAAAAAAAAACATTATGTCTAGCAAAAAAGTATAAGTATGTCTTTGCTCAATATAACATGCTCAAGTATAAGGTCAATTTATTTTGGAGCCTAAGTTACACCAGTTTTATTGTTAGCATGTAATGGGTCTTGTGAAAAACACAACTCGTACATATATACAAGCTATCTTCAGGATACAAAATGTAACTATACTAATAGATCAAAAGAGAATATTAGTATGATTGTGTCGTTGTAGAAAAGCAAATGAAAATACAAGTCAATGAGAAGGGAAGATAGGTAAGATGATACCATCCAAAGAAGTCAGGCCAGTACGGTTGATTGAGAAGAGATCCAAGTTCTCGTCGGCATCTCCAACTATGAAATCATCCGCAGGGGGGTTGGTTTTTCCGGATAGAGACTTTTTCAGACTCCGATCGTTCATCGACGGCCGGCGGTTATACAAAGCAGGACAGAAGAAATAGAAAATTCAGATGAGATGAGAAAAAGACAGAGAGAAGTAGAATGTTTCTTTCTTCTTTTTTTTCTGTGTTGAATAATAACAATTAAAATACAAAGGAGTTGACAAAAGAAAATAGTGAAAGATATGCCATGTAAGAAGAAGATAGTGGGAGGGGTTAGTTTTAAGATTTTAAGAAGAGGCATTGTCCATTCCGTGTGGTATTAGTTTTCATGTCGTTTTCTTGCAATCTTTTTTAATTATCTTTAGAAACTAAATGTGAACTCAGGATAAACTCATATGGAGCTCATCATGTTATGACGACGTGTGGTAGGACGTGTCACAATATGATGCGCACGAAGAAATTAGTTAGCTAACTGCTAGCTTTTCCATATAACCTAACCGCATTTCTGTGTGTAACCATTCGGATCTACCAATAATATTGTGTCATTTGGTCAGAAACATGTTAATTAGGCTACCAAAAATTAGGTTTTTTTTTACTGGAACAAACCAAAATTTTAAGTTCATGACATAAAATGGTGTTGAACTTGCAAAAGTCCCTTAAAACATGTAACTAGTGAAATAACATGGTGTTTTACATTTTTTTTTTTACATCATTTTTTTTTAGTTTATGCATAGGTTTTGACAAGTTCATTGAATGAATTTGCAACGGTTTTTTTCTTCTTTTTTTTTTTTGTAATGACGTGTTATCTTCGAGTCCACAAATTTAGATGGGGGGTAACTACCGACACTAATCTATTGAGATCAATGTCGGTTCAGCCAAAGTTTCTGACTTTTGTATAGGAATTAATAAGATTCAATTACTTTTTGCAACTCTTATTAGTACGGATGGTCATAGTGCATGCATGCTTCGCTCTTGTGCATGGGATAAAAGCTCACATCTAAAGCTGCTCCTTCGCTCTTTTGAAAGTTGACGGCTCACGAACAACCATCTATATCACCTATTCACAACATCATCCTCGACCCTCGTCAGAGAAAATGTTTTACAGACAATTATAATTTGCTAGCTAGTTTGATGGTCAAGACTCAAGAACTGAAGAACACTTCTCCGGTCACCAAATTTTGTTTCCTTGTCTTTTAGCCTCTTTTCAAAGTAATAAAACATTAATTCTTGCTCTACATTAGTCCGGAAATAGCCTCTGTCTATCAGAAGTTGACTCTCTTTGCTCTAAATTTCAAGAGTCTTAAGGGAATAAATATCCATCAACTGCTAATTTTCATTCCAAACTCCTCCTACCAACAATGATAGCAAGAAATGTATTTCCGCAACAAGTTGGATATGTGAAAGAACTCATTGAACAAGTGGTGATATTGATAGAACTAACAAAAAAATAAAGCAGGTATTAATATATAGTGAAGTGAAGTGTGAATTTTAGTCAAGCTCCTTTAATTAATAATGCATAATATCTTCATAAGTATGTGGAGGACAACACCAACCACTGTAAAAGTTGCGAAAGAGAGGTTAACGATATCCATCTCTTTTATCTTGTTCCGCAGCTTCCTTGTTAGCAGCTTCAACGGATTTGAACCATAGGAACACCTACAGACAGAACCCACTTGTTTCAGCTAATGATAACAAGATACAAAAAGAGAAGAGAACTCACAGAAGTGGGGATTCCAGTGAAAGCAAAGAAACCAAGAACAGGAGTATAAAAGATGCTGTCGGATTCCAAGACACCGAACACTGGATTCCTACTCGAGTACTCAAAAACAGAACCAATCTACAAGTGACCAAAAGATGCATAAAAATAAACATCTTTGATATGAATCAGTGTAATCAGAAGTCACAGAGAAAGAAAGGAGGCATACAGCAGCAATGGCAGTGATCGCTGAGGCAAGCAGATAAACGAAGAAGGGAACCTCAAAGCTCTCTTGAGATGTAGAAGAAGAAGAGCCTCCTTCGTCTCTGGCCCAAGGAGGTGGCTCGTCCGAGTCAGGATTCGCCCAAGACGGTTGACTTTCTTTAGATTTTCTAGATCCTTCAGTCGCAGCCATCACTACGAATCTCCTCGCTGTACTACTAAATTCGTGGCAGCGCAGCGAGTGGCCCATCAGGCTCCTCTTCGCGGCTGGATGATAGCTTGACAATGATGGTTTGGTGGGTGAACGCTTGCAACACTCATCAACATGGTTCAGACAAAAACTTGTCGGAAGGGAGGCCAAAGACGTGGCCATTTTTGAACAAAAAAAAGGATGAAAGTACTCGACTTTGGTCTAAAACAGAGTCTCAAGCGGTGAAATGATTCACAGCCACACATTTTCAATTCTTGACAATATATATTTATCTATAACTAGGATGCTGGTGTGGATGAGAGACACGTGGTTCCCCACAACTCACAAGGCCACAAGAAGTGAGATTCAGAGAACAATTCATAGGTTCTGTGACCAGAAACATGTTAGCTACTATATAATATAACGTTGGTTTGTAAGAGCATCTCCGATGTACGGGAAAAGAGCATTTTTAGATTCCAACAATTTTACGTCGTGTTTTTTAAGATCCAAACAAAACATAAGTGCGAAATCATTCTTCAACTGAGATTTTTTCAAAAATTTCGACCCAAACTTGACTCCGTAACGTGAAATCCTACTTTGATAAGTTAGTCAACCGTTAGACCATGCTTAGTCGAATAAAGAAAACGTGCAGATTTCAACCCGTACAATTTCGGTCATGCCTTTTCAGACCTGTACAATGAGTAAGTGTGATTTCATACCCAAACTGAACAATAATTTGAATATCATACCCAAACTTTAATATTAACATAAAAAAATTACTTTGACTAACGTTTGTTTAGTCAACCGACGTCGTTTTAACTAAACTAATTAAAAAAACACTCACTAAGACTCGAAAACACACCTACAGAAGCACTAAACTGGGCATTAAACCACTGGACTAAGACAAGTTTTGTAAAATCTACATATATACTAAATTATATAGGTACCAAAACGAGTAAAGAAATCACTAGCTTCTTCTTCCTCTGGCTATCTCTCTCTCAGTTGCCAATTTCAGAAGTTTCAGTTTTTAGTCTTTAGGAAGTTCTATTTTTGATAGTAACGAACATTTTAAAATTGCATGAGAAGGCAATGTTGGGAGCCAAAAAGAGTAGCTCCGGCTACAACACGTAGACAAGAGCGAAGATTAGTTTCTTCGTCTAAAAATGAATTAGCATGAACCGAGGCATTATCAAGCCCAAGAAATCGAATCCATTTTATCAGGGATCGATCCGCGACGAATCCGTGAGCAAACCTAGTATCGTGAAGAAGAAAAACAATGGTGTAACATGAAAGAGCGCGGATTGGCGAACAAGACAAAGATATAAGTTATTATATATGTAAATATGGAAAAAGTTACCGACTTGATGGCAAAGTGTTCGTTTAATTCACTTGTCTGTCGTGGGTTCGACCCTCCAAGTCACGGAATTTTATTATTTTAGAAAAAAACGACGTCGTTTTAACTCTTTCTCGACACGTCATCTCTGCCTAGACACTGACTCGCTCAAAAATGACGGGTAACTAACCAAACATTAGTTAAACTAAGAGTAGTTTTTTTTATGAAATTCAAACTATTATTCAGTTCGGGTATGAAATTCAAATTATTGTTCAGTTTGGGTATGAAATCGCACTTACTTATCGTTCAGGTCTAAAAAGGCATGACCGAAATTGTACGGGTTGAAATCGGCACTTTTTCTTTATCCGACTAAGCATGGTTTAACGGTTTACTAACGATAAGTTAGTCACGGTAGGATTTCATGTTACGGAGTCAAGTTTGGGTCGAATTTTTTTAAAAAATCTCAGTTCAGGAATGATTTCGCACTTATGTTTTGTTTGGATGTAAAAAAGCACGACGCAAATTGTTGGGGTCTAAAAATGCCCTTTTCCCCCAATGTACACCTCTATATTTTCTTCTAAAATAGAGATTTCTATTATAGAGGTGAAAATGCTCCAATATATGCCTCTATAATAGAGTTCCTCTATTTTAGAAGAAAATATAGAGGAAAGTTACTTTTTGCCTCTATATTTAGAGGTAGAAATATCATATCTCTATATTTTGTTCTATAAATAGAGAATCTCTATTATAGAGGCATACATTGGAGCATTTTTATCTTTATAATAGAGTTTTTTTATTTTAAGGGAAAATATAGAGATAGAAATAAAGGTGGGTTGGAGATGGTCTGAGTTGTAACATAACTACACATGAATGAGGCAGACCAGACAAAAGTGCTATGCTTGTAACCCAATGATCAAATTAACCTTCCTTTAAGTCTCTCTCTCTCCATGCGAAGCTGTCTTTTTTAGCAGCCAATAGTTGCGGCTCAGTGCTCTCTTCTCAGATGAATCCTAACGAACCGTAAATTTCCGGTTAATCCAAAATTTAACGGATTGAACCAAATGACTCAATAGTAAGACCGGTTTAACGTCAGGTTCCTCTTTTCATCGGTCGGTCAGAGACTCAGGAGGCAATAAGTCAGCTTAAGGTTAAGAAGATGGGCCTTAGTTAAAGCCCTTGTATGCATGATTAAGGTTGTTAGTTGATTCTTCTTACTATTTCTGAATTTTCATGCACAGAAGAAGCGGCCAAAGGAGAGATAGAACAGAGAGTTTGTTGTTGTTGTTGTTGTGTCACCTTCCCCTTCTATTTCTCTCCTCTTGACCAACTAACTTCCTCTCTCTCTAGCTTACCGTTATTACCGGTTCTCAAACTCTGCATGCTTCTGACTAATCACTTTAACACTTGTTTTTATTTTCTATTTGTAAGGAAACAGAATATCCTTTGCACAACTTTTTGTTTGTTAAATTGCATAGATTATGGGCAATAACCACCTGATTAACAACTCTTGTTCCCTCCTCTCTTTCTCTCTTCTTGGTTGGTGAAAAGAAATTATGATTGAAAATTAAGTACTCTGTTGAGAAGGAACAAACATATCACATATGATGTTTTGTCCACTGGATTATTATTGATCATAAGAAGTAACATCACTATTAACAAGATGAGGAGTGTAGTGCTTGTTTCGTTAGCCGCTGCTATAGGCAATATGTTGCAGGGTTGGGACAATGCCACCATCGCAGGTACTTCCTCTTTCTTTTCTTCGTTACATACTTAATAATAACAAAGCCATGATTAATATTTGATTTCTATATTGGTGGCAGGAGCTGTTATTTACATAAAGAAAGAATTTCATTTAGAGAAAGAACCAAAGATTGAAGGACTCATCGTCGCCATGTCTCTCATTGGAGCCACTATGATTACAACTTTTTCCGGTCCAGTCTCCGACAAAGTAGGAAGGCGTTCGATGCTAATACTCTCCTCTCTTCTCTATTTTCTTAGTAGCCTCGTCATGTTTTGGTCTCCCAATGTCTACGTTCTCCTTTTCGCAAGGCTGCTCGATGGGTTTGGAATCGGTTTAGCTGTCACTCTCGTTCCCATTTACATCTCTGAGACCGCACCTTCTGAGATCAGAGGTTTGCTCAACACTTTCCCACAGTTCTGTGGCTCTGGTGGGATGTTTCTTTCGTATTGTCTTGTCTTTGGAATGTCTCTTCAAGAATCTCCAAGCTGGAGGCTGATGCTTGGTGTTCTGTCGATTCCTTCGGTTCTTTACTTCATACTTGCGGCCTTCTTCTTGCCTGAATCTCCAAGGTGGCTTGCCAGCAAGGGGCGGATGGAAGAAGCTAGACAGGTACTGCAGAGACTCCGTGGAAGAGAAGATGTTTCAGGTTTGTCTGTAATGAACACTAATACCTAGGCGCCTAGGCCTGAAAAAGAAACCTGAACCGAACTGAAATATCCGAAACCGCACAGAAACCCTCAAATACCTGAACGAGTTTTTATATTTTTATATCTAAAATAACCGAAACGAACTAGAACCGAACGGATACCCGACTATATAAAATTTTTAGTTATATATAAAGATAACATAACCAAATATATATAATCTAAAAGTCTATTAAAAATATCTGAAAATTCTTAAAAACAAATTATTAAAAAGTATCTGAACTATTTGAAACTATCCGAATATTTTTGTCCAAAATATCAAAAATAATTTAAATTATCCGATATTTTATCTGATTTATCCAAAATACCTGATAATTTACCTAAATTATCCGAAATAACCGGGTATTTTCTGATTCTAGTTTTACTACCGAACGAACCCAGACCGAAAATAGTAAAGTAGTACCTGATCATACTCGAAATACACAACCTAAGCGAAACCAAATGCCCAGGCCTACTAATAGATTGTTAAGTTTTTGACATAAGACTAACTCGGTGTGTGTGTGTGTTCTAGGCGAGCTTGCTCTGCTGGTAGAAGGGCTTGGGGTGGGAAAAGACACGTCGATAGAAGAGTACGTGATTGGACCAGACAACGAGGTAAGCGAGGGAGGACATGAACTACCCAGGAAAGACCAGATAAGACTATACGGTCCAGAGGATGGACAGTCATGGATGGCTAAGCCAGTGAAAGGACCGAGTTCTCTAGCATTAGCGTCACGGCAAGGAAGCATGATAACTCGTGGTGGATCCCTCATCGACCCAGTGGTCACTCTCTTTGGCAGCATTCACGAGAAGCTTCCTTCCGAGAACATGAACTCATCATCATCACGCAGCATGATCTTCCCAAACATGGGAAGTATACTAGGACTAATGGGAAGGCAGGAGTCTCAGTGGGATCCAGAGAGGAACAATGATGACAGCTCTGAACATGATGAAAGCTTGAACAGCCCTCTGCTTTCTCCGCAGACCACTGAGTCTGGTTCCGTTGGGACCATGCACGGCAGACAGAGCAGTTTGTTTATGGCAAACGTTGGTGAGACGGCGACTGCTACAAGCATAGGTGGTGGGTGGCAACTGGCGTGGAAGTATAATGATAAGGTTGGTGCAGATGGTCAGAGAGTCAACGGAGGGTTACAGAGAATGTATATTCACGAGGAGAGTTCCAACAACAAACCCAATAACACTGGCTTTTCGCGACGTGGATCACTTCTCTCCTTCCACACAGAAGCTGGTGTTTCTGAACAGAGTGGATACATTCAGGCTGCTGCACTTGTGAGTCAAGCTTCTATGATTCCTGGAACCAAAGGAGAGACTGCAATGTGGCCAAAGGAGATTAAGGCTGGTCCTGGCTGGAGGGAGCTGAAGGAACCTGGTGTGAAGAGAGCTTTGATGGTTGGAGTGGGACTTCAGATACTACAACAGGTAATGATTTTTTTATTTAATATTTTTAAAAACTCATAACAAATAAAGGAGAGGAAGCATGTTTGCAGTTTGCAGGAATAAATGGAGTGATGTATTACACACCTCAAATACTGAAAGAAACAGGTGTTTCAAGTCTTTTGTCAAACCTTGGAATAGGTGCAGAGTCTGCATCGCTCCTCATAAGCTCCTTAACTACACTCTTCATGCTTCCTTGCATTCTTGTTTCCATGAGGTTAATGGATGTATCTGGAAGAAGGCAAGTTCTCTCTCCTTTTGTTTCTCTTTTTAGCTGAATCAAATGTGAACAAAATGTAACATTACCTAAGTGTGGTTGTAGGTCTCTGATGCTTTCCACAATCCCCATTCTGATACTCTCGCTGCTAACGCTGGTGATAGGAAGCTTAGTGAAGCTTGGAGGGACAGCAAACGCACTGATCTCAACCGCTAGCGTTATGGTGTACCTAAGCTGTTTCGTGATGGGTTTTGGAGCCATCCCAAACATTCTTTGTTCAGAGATTTTCCCTACCTCTGTGCGTGGCCTCTGCATCACAATCTGTGCCCTCACTTTCTGGATCTGTGACATCATTGTCACTTACACTCTTCCGGTCATGCTCAAATCTCTAGGCCTTGCGGGAGTCTTTGGAATTTATGCATTTGTTTGTGCTGTAGCTTGGGTTTTCGTGTACCTCAAGGTACCTGAGACAAAGGGAATGCCTCTTGAAGTTATCTCTGAGTTCTTCTCTGTTGGTGCAAAACAACAAGACGCTGCTAGCTTCGTTTCTGTCTGATGGCTGACTTTCTTTTATATGTTGTCTTTTTCAACTTAACAAGCTAATAATAAACAAACATATCACTAGAGGCTTTCTTTGAATCTTGATTCTGTAGCTGCAAACTGGGAGATGTTCCCTTTAATAACCATGGATGAGATTCAGAGTTTTATTAACCAATTCAGGTAGTTCGCTTCGACCAAAATTTCGCCAAACTGAATCGAAAAAAGTTTGGTTTGGTTTGGTTCAGCTGACTTTTGTATTTGGGTAGTTCGGTTTTTAAAATTGTTACCCAAACTAATCGAAACTAAGTTTTGATTATATTTCAGTTAAAATTTTGGTTAAATTCGATTAATTCAGTTCGAAGTTTGGTTTACAAATTTTTTTTCTTTCTGAAAGGCCGAACTAACCGATTAACGAACTGAAAACCAAAATTTTGGTTCGGCGAGTTAAGAAACACAGCCCTAACAACCACCATGAGATTAAATACAAATAGGTTTGATATCGAGTGAAGAACCAAAGCGGGGGATAAGTACATACTAGAGCCATTATGGTGCATAGGAAACACTTAATCTGCAAGGACTTCAACCATTTACTTAGATATCTTCAAGCTGCCTTTCTCTAGAGGACCGAGCCTTGACGTCTTCTTCTTTCTCTTTCACAAAAGAGAGAAAGGAATGGATACTTGCGGACGGTGAGCTTCTTCTCCTTATCGACCCCTCTGCTTCTACAGGACAGTGTCTTCCAAATTTACGTATCATCAGCACTATATACACCGCAAGAGCAACAACGCATGCCAGTCCACACACCACAAACAATCCCCAAAAGCTCTTAAGCTCCAGCCTATCCACTTCTATCTCTGCGCCTTGCAAAGAACAAGCTTTCCTTAGCAACCATTTGTCTCTTATTCTCTGCAAATCTCCATTCTCTGATAGCTGCAGAATCGCCGTTGAAACGTCAACAGCCAAAGGAGAGTTACGTGGGAATGCCTGAACAATGGGGAGAGAGACATTATCAGTTTTAAATATTATTGCTAAGCTGTTGTTTGTCACGGAACGATACTCACAAATCCCCAACCGTTTTTAGTGAACTCTTGACCAACTATGCCGAACTCGCATCGGTTTGAGAGGAAAAGCTCAATGTAAGCACGTTCATCAACAATAGCAGCAACACCACCTTTTCCTGGACCATCTCTCAAGGCCTTCTCGTATTCCTCTGGAGACCGAAGAGGGACTAGTCTTGACTCATGGATCCTGAGCTCGTTGACTAGATAGTCTCTGACAAACGAGCCTTGTGGATAACCAATGGGATCATTGTTTGTTTCCAATGTTTCTATGCCTTTGATTGGTGATGATAGCTGATGAACTGTCAGAATTGAGGTGAGGCTGGCGGTATAACTTGAGTTGATTATGAGAACTACGAATAGCCATAGTAGCAGCACTATTCGTCCAAGGTTGCTGACCGTCGTCTCTCCTAAATCAATTAAGCAGAAAACATTGGACAACTGACAACTGATATATATATATATATATATATATTTGGTCCAACTCCACTTGAGGCTTTCTAGTGAATAACCGACCCAATAAACAAATCCGTGAGGGATTAGACCCAAAGCAGACAAATATCATACTAAGCCAGGAGTTGGACATCCGGCTAAACAACGTACACCCATTTCAAAAATGAAAAACAACTAGGATGAAGAGAGTACACTTACTATGCGAGAAGAAAAGAGTTGAGAAGCTGAACCTGCAAAACAACGAAATGTTTCAGAGAAAAGACCTGAAATTTTTTGTAAGAGTGTTCTGAACCGAGTCCATTTAGATGGTAAGAGTGTTCACCAGAAAGTAGTGATGACTTGTCTGCGAGGAGGACCTCGAAAGTCGTCATTGTGTTTGTGCTCCAGACACCAAATGACAGCACCAACAATGAGGAAAGAAGAAGCTGCAATAAGCCACATCTGGGGAGTGAACGGCCTCAAGAACGCCATAGCACTGGAACCTAACTTCTTAACAGGAGCCACTACCACTAGCCCTGACTCCACATACGGCTGCGTAAAATCCGCCATTTTGGTTCTCTCCGTTATGATGGTTATATCACCAACACCAGCATCGAACACCTGTGTAAAAGAAGCATTATACACCCACCAAACAGAGCCATCAATCATCATAACAGATTCTAAAAAGAGTGCATATCATATGTACACTCACCCCAGCCGTTATCAAGCGCACTAGCTCGGTGTTACTTGGATTATCATGACCATTCCCCAAAGCTACAAGCTCATAGGGAACTGCATAAGGTAGTAAACTGAGAGCGGCCACAAAGACATCAACACAGAAGCCAGTGATGACCCCGTTGCTTTGAACCGAGACAACCTCTTCGAACCTGTAACGATTCGGAACTCCAATCCTCAAATGTCTTCCATTGTTCGAGAACACCCATCCACGTGGATTCTGCGTGGTCTGCCCTGGCCAGACAACGCTATGAAGCTTCTGCCCCGAAGAAGATGTCTTCTCCAACTCCTCAGGGGGCATCACAGACAAGCCTAGATGATCAGACCAGTAACCAATTGTCCTGTGACCAGTGCCAATGACGTTAATCACATCAAACGCTGGATTCACAAGGTTTCTGTCTTTAGTAAACTTCATCCTACCCGTTAAGCCGACTCTATCAACCTTCAAGATGCTCTCGAGAAATGTATTTCCTCCGTCAAAGACTTTGAGAGCGTCAAGGTGCAAGTTCCCACCTCTAAGCTCAGGTATAATCGGACTCTTGGAAAATGAAACGTTTCCACCTCTCTGGAGATGATCATCAATGGCGTGAGCGAGCAGCCAGACGGTGTCGTAAGCATACAGTCCGTAAGTGCTGAGTCCAACATTAGTTACGTTACGCCACCTCTGAACGAAGCTCTTCTTCATGACGGAGTCAGGAGTGTGCAGGCGCAGCGCGATGACTCCTTGAATGTTATTGGGAAGAGGAGGAGAGTTTGTGTCTATGATGGTAGAAAGCCAATTGGTAGCAATCCACACATAGCCAGAGCTCATCATACCGAGATGCTGAGCCACATTGAAGACCTCAAGGCCCCAGATGAAATAAGCGTGGACAACAATGATGCGTGACTCGCTCAAAGCTACTTTAATCAGCAAGTTGGTGATGTTCTCTCTGGTGGGTTCTGGGGGCAAAGCTGCTTTGTATGAGATTCTGCAACGCTTCTCTGCTAACTTGTCTCCCAGAGCAGCTACACCGTTTTGGCCGTAATCATCGTCTCCGTAGATTGCGATGACTTCTCTCCAACCGTAGTGGTGGACAATGTCTGCAATGGCGGCCATCTGGAAGAGATCGTTTTGCGAAGTTCGGATGAAGAAAGGGAACTGACGAGGAGACATGGTTGGGTCTGTGGCGGTGAAGGAGAGTATAGGGATCTTTAGCTCTGTTGCGACGTGGGAGACTACACGGGCTGATGTTGGTCTCTGAGGCCCAATTATGGCTACTGTCTTGTTCTCCATGAACCGTAGAGCTTTTCAATGTGAAACAAAAACCAATCAGACAAAAAACATCAACAAGAGGATACTTTCATGTGTGTCGACTTACGTTCCATGATGCTCATGAAGCCGTTGAATTTGGTGTCGTGCATGATGATATTGAGTCGAGTGTTGTTGAGAACGGTGGGGTTGGCATTCACGTCGTCAACGGCGGCTTGCATAGCTACTTTGATGACTTTACCAATGAGAGACTTGAATGTGAAAACGGAGCCGATGTTCACAACTTGGGGTCTGGGAGAGACATTTGTGGATTGTCCTTGTAGAGGAACAGCATGGAAGAGAAGCAGCAAGAGCAGAAGCCACTTCATGTTCTCAGTTTCCAGGCAGCTTCCTCCTGTTTCAGAAAACTAAGAGAATGGTGGATCAAGTAGCTGAGTGCCACTTATCTAAGAGCCTATGTAAATGGTGGTCACAGAAAGCATAAGTCTCAGTGGAATCATTTCACTCCATGACGAAATCTCACTCACTCACTCACTCCATATCCTTCAGTGGAAGAAATGTGGGAACTTTCCCCATCCCACTCTCTTATCTCTCATATGATTACACTTCCACATCAAATTCGTTACCTCCTTATAATACTAAAAACACACACCACTCAGATTTTACACACTGGAAATTTAAAAAAAAAATTAAAAAAAAAATCTCAGCTTTAGCACATTCGACTTAGTGCGCAACAAACAAAAAAAACATCTCAAGTCAACAACTACTTGTGATAACATAGAGAACCATCACAATCTTATCGTCATGTAGTAGTAATCAAGAAGCAAAGGAAAATTGAGAGTGTACCACCACTTAAAATTGCCATTAGGGTTTTGGAAATTGATTCAAAGGATGATCAAAGCTCCACTGAGTCTCGGTGACGGTGCCGACGCCAAGAAACGGGGTTTTGAAAAGGTTAAAAACCTTCATAATTCCTTGCTCAAGCTTCTGTGTAATAATAATGCCTGTGTTTTAAAAAAAACAAAAACATATATTTAAATGAAGTGGGAAGCCCACGTGGCAGCGAGAGAGCCAATTGTTGAGTAAAATAAGGAGGAGAAAAAGCTATTTTTATATTTATTTAAAAAGAAAAAAAAAAAAGACAAATGATGATGATTCTGTTTGAAAAAAAAAAATAGAAACAAAACTGATCGGAATCTGACAAATGGCACCGGAGACCGAAGTTTCGCCGATGGTTAACAATTTGGAGGCCGGTGATGACAACATGACTCACCTGAGCTCCTCCGGGAAGCCTCCAAGGAACCTCTCCGCAATGCGACATTGCAACAGCACTGCTTGGTTGATCGATTCCGTTGGTTTTCTTCTTCTTTTCTTTTTTTTCTTTCCTTAGCTTGATCGGACGTGAAATCTTTCCGATCAGATCTCATTGACCTGAATTCTAAAAGTGTTAGAAACTTTGAAATTGTGAAATGAAAATGGTGCAGGAAGGAGAGGAGAGGTTTGGTTTAAAGTCTCCTGAAGGACAAAACTCCACATGGGAGCCTGTCTTCAGATCCGGAAGTTGGTCGGATAAAGGTCCAAAGCGGTCCATGGAAGACGAATTCATCTGCGTGGATGATCTCAAAGAACATATCGGATCATCCCCTGGAGCTTTCTATGGGGTAACTCTCTATCCATCCCAGAGTTATTATTTATGTTTCTATCTAACGGAACACTATTGCATCGAATGAGAAAAGACATTGTCGGAAAAGGATGGTTGAAAATAGGATTCATGTAGTGTAATTAGAGAAATGTTTCTTATTACATTGCAGAAAATATATATATATATGGCTATGAAATAAGGATTAAGTGGAATGGAATGGATAGGGTAGTAGAGTTGTAGAAACAATTCATGTAAATGTAACATGAGAAATGTTTCTTTGTTACGTAGCTGAAAACGTATGTGGTTATGAAAGAGAGATTAAGTGGAACGGAATTGACTGAGCAGTAGAGTTGTAAAAATATATGTTTATTTCATTTACCTTCATATAACAATATGCTAATACACAAAATGTCAAACTAGTTTTAAGATTATTAGGATCTCATCAATATGCCCTGTTTACCATTAATGTGTTTTGTTATGAAGGTGTTTGATGGACATGGAGGTGTTGATGCTGCATTATTCACAAAGAAGAACCTTCTGAAGCTTTTAACTGAAGACAAACACTTCCCAACCAACACCAAGAAGGCCACAAGGAGTGCCTTTGTCAAGACGGATCATGCCTTAGCTGATGCTCCTTCTCTAGACAGATCATCAGGCACAACAGCACTCACTGCTCTCATCTTGGACAAGACCATGCTCATTGCAAACGCAGGCGACTCCAGAGCCGTGCTCGGCAAACGAGGCAGAGCCATTGAGCTGTCCAAGGACCACAAACCTAACTGCACTTCCGAGAGGCTACGCATTGAGAAGCTTGGAGGTGTCATCTACGATGGATACCTTAACGGGCAGCTCTCGGTGGCTCGAGCTTTAGGAGATTGGCATATCAAGGGAACCAAAGGGTCGCTATGCCCGCTTAGCTGCGAGCCTGAGCTGGAGGAGATTGTGCTGGCGGAGGAAGACGAGTATCTTATAATGGGATGTGATGGACTTTGGGATGTGATGAGTAGTCAGTGTGCAGTGACGATGGTGAGGAGGGAGCTGATGCAGCATAATGACCCTGAGAAGTGCTCTCAAGCGTTGGTTAAGGAAGCACTGCAACGTAATAGCTGTGATAATCTTACTGTAGTGGTTGTATGTTTCTCGCTGGAACCGCCTCCGAGGATTGAGATCCCTAAGTCGCATAAGAGGAGAAGCATCTCTGCGGAAGGGTTGGATCTACTCAAAGGCGTTTTGAATGATTTGTGAAGGAACTGAGTGAAGCTGAAAAGGTAAGAAGAGACATGCATTAAGTTTTGTCTTTTTTTTTTTAATTTCTTCTTTTGACAGGAAGAACAGAGATTCCAAGTTGTCTGTTTTTTTTTTTCCAAGTTTTGATTCCATTATTCTTTTTGTAAGGAAGCTTTACCCATTTTTGTACTGTAGATCTTACCATATCTGGATGTTTTTATATTTGATTTGAAAAGGATCGGTCTTTGAGTCAAAGACTTTGACAGTTAAAAGTTAAAACCGTTGCTTGATGAGATCAAACAACACTGTCACAAATATCAAATTAGTCGTGTACTATTGAAGCAACTCTCACCTCTTATATCCACAGCAGCCACAGGTTTATTGCCTGGATTTGCTTCGTTGAGCTTTCTCCTCAAATAAAAGGCCTCTTTGGTTTGTCTTAGAACCAATTCTGCGGTGTGCCGCCTTTAGAGTTTAAACTACCAAGTATCAAGATAGAGCATCGTCTAAGAAGGCGATTTCTAGGGGTGGGCTTAAGGTAGGTACTTGCTTTTTTTTTACGTATATTTGATATTTGGCTTAATGAATTTTTTGGAATTGTACTTGACTTGTCGGAAATGAGTACTTGTTATTTCGAGTACATGTTACCTGCAAGTTACTTGACTTGTTCGATTACTTGCTACTTACAAGTAATTAATTGGATATATTTCTTATTTACTCGACTTGATAAAAAACACGAGGTTATTTTAAATAAAATATTTGCACCTAATATAAAAAAGAAGGAACTTAATACATATATTTCGATAAGAAAGTATTGTTTATTTCTTACGACAAAGAAATATCTGTTTAGAACTTTGGTTTTTATAGTTTAGTTATCATTTGTCAGCCATAAAACAAAGTAACGAGTAATATCAAGGCAAGCCGTAACTTTTTTTGTCAATACTTGCCTTATACTTGCAAATAGCAAAACTCAACGACTTGATACTTGACTTGGCAATAACGAGTACTTGAAAAAACAAGGCAAATACGGATCAAGTAATGGGTACAAAGCAAGTAACGAGTACTCGTGCCCAACCCTAGCGATTTCTCAACAAAGATCAGCTAACGTTCGGTTTCTTCGCAAGAAAACGTCTTTGATCGTCGTGCTTTAAGAGTTAAGACCACTCTTGGATAAAGAAGCAGGCCATTATTATTGAGAGTTATGCTAATGGAATGAGTAAACAAACATACAACGATAATGAAAAAATATGTGTAATTGTAATTGTATCGAGTCACTGGTGGCTGTGGGAGTATTAAACTCATAATGGGGTCACCACCTGAGACAATTGCCTCGAGATGACGTCACAAGATCCAAATTTGATACAAGAAAATAACAAACGGAAAAAAAGAAAATTGGCTTTAACTTGAGCGGCATGTTTTAGTTAGTGTTCACAATGGTCACCTCCCGAGTGGAGAAGAAGATGAATCAGCCTCTGGGCTTGTGGAGACGAGGCCTGTTGCAGAAGATCCGGCCATTGGCCCTAACCAGTGCTGCGACTCCCACACAGATGCCCGTCCACAGGAGCGAGAAGAACAAGTGCTTATGCTTGTAATCACTCCCAGCTGCTCAGGGCATTGTACACAGTTTTAGACTAAGTTCGGAAGAAAATAAGAAAATCTAACCATCCAGCAAAAGAAGTATCAGACATACCTTGTTTCATAGACATTGTTGCAAACCAGAAACTGAGCAGAACCACCGCCAATGCCACTGGGAAGTTCTGAGATATCAAATTACTTTGTTGTTAGACTAGGATTCTTTATATGATGAGAAATTGAGGTTGGGAATGGTTATAATCTTAATTGATGAATGCTTACTGCTACAGCCTCGAGGCCTCCCTTTTGAGGCACAGGAGCCATGTCTCGGTTCACAGCAACTATGTAGTGCCCTTGCAGTAGATCAATCGCATCCTTTTGCACACAGAAAAAATTAAGTAGAGTCAGGACACAAACCAGGTTCAGGCGTAAGTGATCCAACAAGCAGTCATAAACAGTTCCACAACTGAACATCATTAAATTATACAAGTGTAGCTGCTAAGGATGAAAAGCCACTGACCTGCTTAGTTCCATCAGCAAAGTTATTCATGTAATAGCGTCTGAGGGAGCTCCAACCATCTTTAAGGACACCTTGGGCAGTCCGATGCCCATACCTAAAATTGAGCCAGTCAGAGTAAATGACCAAACACTCCCTTCTTAAACTGAAGGCACACTGCCTAATAGGGAGGACATATCCAAACCCGAGATTAAACATATGGAAAACGTACCTGACAAAGTCTCCTTTAAGTGCAGGAGTACCAGAGTACTGAATGCTGACGTCATCGCCATGATTAGCCCATACTGAAAGGCGCAAGTGCATGAGTAAATTTTGAAAATTTACATCTAAATACTGTAATATCAGATTTTCTACAAAGTCGAGAGACTGACAGATTTTGTAGCGTTCGTCAAAATTCGGATGGGAGCTTATGGTTTCTTCAGCACCAAAAACACCGATCCTTCTCAGTTGAAGTTCTAACATCTTTCGACCGATCATGCTCTGCACATGGCAGGAAGTAGACACCATGGATGAGCAAAGGCCAATGAGGTAAGAGCCGCATCATCATACTGTTATGACTAACCTGGGTGACATTTGTACGGTCTAAGCAATCTATGCAGTTTGTTCGGACAACACCAAGCTGCTCCTTCATTTTATCACCCTTTTCATTTAGCAAAAAGTACCTGTGTATTCAGAGAATGTAAAATGATTTGCCATTTCTTATATATTATTCATATTTCAAAATTATATAAGTATAAATGTCCAGAGAAATTCATACCCATTTTGTTCAAGAAAACCCTCGATCTGCTCGTACAGAATTGATAAGCGCTCAAAATGAATATGCCCACAGATTTGATGGAAATCAAAGTGAAGGTATCTACAGGATAAGGACCCTCCTTCAATTAGTTGAAGATAAGATAGTATAAACGATCTAAGAAGCACATTAGACAACAGATTAACTACCTTATTTCATCTCCAGTAATGTGCTGCATAACACTAGCAAACTTCTCACTTAAGCGCCCCTCACCGCCATGCTGAGTAGAGAAGAAGCAATTGAGGAATATAAAGTTAAAAGTATGAATCAGTTTTGGCAGTTTATATTGTTAACAAGATCTATGCATTGCACTTAATTTAAAGATGAGAAAGGGCTCGCAAACATGATGTGTATCACAACTTAAGTCACATAACTCCAAAGACACTCATGTATGTTTGAAAGAATATGTACCTTATTGACAAGATCAACTGCCAAAACTGATCCATATTTTTTCCTTAGGTCCAAGAAGTGACGTTCAGCAATCCGTGTCTGCAAGAGACGCAAGTTACTTAAAAGAAGTAAAGACTGAAAGAGCAAACTTTTAAACAGAAATTAGGACTCACAGCTTCTTCAGGCTGCACAATCTCAAACTTGGGCTTGTAAGTCAGATCTACAATTTGCTCCCACATAAAAGGCATGGATCCTCTGACCTGAAAATGGAGGAGGTAAAAATAACATCAAGAGTTCAATCATGGATTGAGAAGAACAGTATGAAAAAAAGAAGGAAAATGAATGGTCATATATAAAATGATTAAAGATTTGCAGCATAAGGGAATTCACAATATGAAAGCGTGTTAGAAACAGCACCTGAACAAATGATGACGTATATCCATTCATCTGTACAATTTGCTCAGTCTCCACAAAATTAGCAACGTAGCCATCGGCATCAGCTCCTCTTCGCCACATACGCGTACCTTGTAAATGATCAAAGATAAGGGGCAAGACACAATCACAACAAAATATTCGTCATCTGAATTTCCTGCAGGCGAGGGCATACATGTCTCCTATCTATCTAAAAGATATAAGCTCAAATTGATGTTCAGGTGCTAATCATCGTGCTTTCCCATTTCTAAGAACAAGTCCCATCAAGTAGTGTTGGATTCCTTGCTATAGTCATATAGTAGAAAGATCATAGTAGTCAAACAAATGACTGATGTCCCAGCGAGCTACTTACACATTCACACTAGAAATCCATACAATTAACCTATTGAAACTTCCCCACTCTTTTGAACTGTTACTCTCGAACAACTTGAAATCAGGTAAAAATAGTAGAGAGAAATATGTACCGTTTCTCCTAGTACATCTTCTTGCAATCAGAGTAATGTCAACGATATCTTTCCCAATGGCCGTCTCAAAACTATTAAAACGTGACTAATGGTTAAGGAAAGATTCGTTCATTAATAAAAGATAGTCAGGTAGAGTAAATAGAAGAAAAATGAGTAAAAGAACTGATGAAAAGGATATTCCCTTGAATTACTGGAAGCAAAAACTGATCAAGCTGCAAACGGAAGACAAAAAAAGGTGAGATATTCTGCAAGTAGGAAAAACAAGGGGATGTGAATAAAAAGAACATCAGAAACACAGAGACACCTTATTATCGATAAGAACTTCCAACATGTAATTGTTCCAAAGAAACCTCGGCTCAGCCTGTAAAAAAGGAAATATCACCAACACAAGTTATTCTCAATTGTCAAAAACAACTAATGAATGTTTCTAAGGAACTTTGATTAATTTGTTTTTAAAAAACTAGCATTATGATCACCTGTCTCCACAGAGGAAGCGACTTAGACTCAGCACCCAAATCATGCAAGCGTTGTGAGCTGAAAAAATAAGGCAAAAACGAAATATCAAACAAACAGAATCGTTTGTGCATCCCTTAGGACAGTAGTACAACATACCTACATCAAAAGGAAGAAGACAAAAACCGTTTACCTCAGCGTTAAGTTAACTTGATATGAGAAAAAGAGACCAGTTGTCTTTTCTGCGACACTAAGCAGCCTGGAGAACTCATTCTCCATCTTTTTCTGCCAGAAACGGTACAAACACGTTGAGAGTCAAGATCCATCATTAATACTGCCAACAGAAAACTGGAACGCCACAAGAGTTTTTTTTTTTGCCTACCTGTTCTTCAGGCGAGTTTTTGAGTGAATGATCACAAGGAAGAACCTTAAGCGATGTAATTTTGAAAATAGGATGGCCAAGAAACGAGCCAACACGCTCACTCTCTGTCACAACCACCAAATATGATCCTGAAATCAAAGAGCATTGCAACCTAATCAAAACTCTAGGATGTGTTTTCAGATCTAAAAGGACAACACATATCATCAAACACCATAAACACTAAGAGGATCCAATGTTTCTAACCTGCAAGGAGCTTCAGCATCCCAACCACACCAGAAATGGGATGGATTTTAGGAACGCGCAAGGAATCGCATTCTCCGACTTGATCTGAGACGCAATGAAAGAGGATTTTGAGAGAATTCAAGAAACGTTGTGAAGATAAAGAAGAACGAACCGATGAGCTTCATGGAAGCGTCGACACGGCTAATATCCAAACACGGAGCGCCTGAGCCATCCGCCGGCTCGATGATGTACTGATCGGGAAATTCCCATAGACGTAAACGGGAATGCAATTTGTTCCGAGAATCCATACTACAATCAACAATAAAAGTTTCACAGATCGCAGAGGAAAGCAGGAAGGAGAATATGATCGAAGGAGAAAGGAAGAAGATCACCTGAGATCTGAAGTGAGGGAGACGAATTATACGACGAGGCGAATTGAAATATGGAGAAAGGTTAAGAACGTGCTAATGATTATTTGCGTTAATCGTTGGATCAAGTCCATTTTTAGTGGGCGACCACCACGTACCTTTTCAAAGCCAGCTAGCTTCTTTTAGGTCGCCGGTTCGATTTACCTTCTTAGCTTTTGGATATAACACAATAGCACATCATGTTATTCCCTTTAATTAAAGTAATGGTACAAATAGTTGGAAATTCTCAATTTGGATATTTCACAAATATAATATTAAGCTGTTGAAACCCGTATTCGATAACCAAAAAGAAAAATCAATCTTCATAATCCAATCAGTTTTTTTTTTTCACAAAAAAAGTCAGTTTTGAGTAGATTGATTATTTGTTAAAATTTGTTAAAAAAAAAGAAGAAGAAGATTATTTGTTATAAAAAAAAAAAGAATATATACCCTAGACTATATTTGCGAAGTGATTTTGACACATGTCATTTTTACAATCAATTTCACGAAACAAATATGACATGGCTACTGAAATTGATGACATGGCTTCCGAAAAAATATGACATGTATAATTTTATTTAATGTTGATTTATGTTTTTGGCAAACTTATTAGAATATGGTAATAATTCATATATTACATTTAATATTGATATTTTTTTGGTAAACTTTTTAAAAATATGGTAATAGCTCATACATCATCGGTAAAATAAATATATTTATATATAACATTTCAAATTTCAAAATATTATTATTTTGTATACTTATACAATTTGTATTAATAAAGCTTTAAAAAATTTCTACAATTTTTAAAAATTTTAAATATCTTATCGTAAGATCATTAGTCTTATATATCTACAAATTTTATAAATATTGTTTAGGTTAAATATTTGATAATTATATAATTTTATATTATTTTTATTAGTTTATACAAATTGATTTAATACATATCAAATCTATATTAAATATTAGTAAGAAAATAGTAAAATCTATAATATTTAATAAAAATTATTTTTAAATATAAGTTAGATTTAAAAAAAAATTTACTGCACATGGTGCAGAAAAACATCTAATTGATTATATACAGTATGTTTCTGGCAGTGGCGGAGCTAGTAATCTTTGTCACTGGGGTCAATACCAAATATGGATATATAGCAATGTTTAAAGATGTGTACAAATTTAAGATTTCTACTTTAAGCAATGGCCAATGGGTTAATTTTTTTTGGTTTATATGTTAGGTTTGCTAGTGTAAAACAAAAGATTTGGTCAATTTACATGAATTAACCAAATCTTTTGTTTTACACTAGCAAACCTAACATATAAACCAAAAAAAATTAAAATCATGGGGTCAATTGACCCCTCCTCCATATGTAATCTGCCAGTGGTTCTTCTCGGTATATCCCCTATATATTAATAGAGAAACATTTAAAAAGTTATATTTGTAGTTTGTACTAATTAAAAATGTGTCATGCTGAGTTGTCACGTAATTAGAATGCTAATTTTGCTTACGTGGCGGCTTGAGAATCAATTGAGAATTTTGTTAGTCTAAAATTAAATTGGTAGAAAATGTTATATTATATAGTATGTCCACTATGTACCATTAATTTATCAAATCAAAATTATTATATATTCTTTCCTTAAATAAAACCTACGGAATTAACTAATGTGATTAAGATATATACGGTAATTAATAATTTTAAATAATAAAGATTTGCTAACAATCTGTATAATTTCTATCATTTTTGTTTAATTATTTATAATTAAAATAAACTACATAATTACATTAATCATATAATAAAAATTAGATTTTGTGTATATGTTGTATTTTTAATTTTGCAAAATGAATATAAATTACTAAAATTGTTAAAAATTTCACATAAACTTTTGTGATTAAGGTTTAAATTTTTTTCTATAATAAGATACAATGATTATAAAACCATATGAATAAATAATTTTATTTTAATAGATGTTTATGTTAATATATACATATATATTTCATATCGTTTAAATTAAACTATATATATACTCATCGTCTTATATTTTGATATCTGCGTTCAACATATATTGAAAAGTTAATATTTTAATTTTGAAATTTTTTTTTTTTTAAATGATTATAAATTATTGAAACCACTAAACATTCCACATTAAAAAAAAATCGTTGGTGTTAAATTTTGTTACACAAATATGCAAATAATCATAAAATCATATGAGTAGAAAACTCATTTAATAAATATTCATATTAAAAGTATACTATATATATATCTATGTTAATAACATTTAAATTTAATTATATATCATATATAATATATAAGATTGATTGTTTTGATTTATTTATCCTAAAATGATTGCGAATAAACAAGAGCGGTCGTTTAATTTATATGCGAACGCCAATTTATTACATAATAGTAACTGATTTCTTAGTTATTTAATATATAATTATTATTTTATAAAATGCAAAAAAACATAAAATAAGTAATAAATATAAAATATTTATTCTGCACAAGGCTCAGATCTTAACCTAAATATTATCTCTTTAATAATTTCAAATCTTAAACATTTTTTAAATCTCATGCCAAAACAAAATAACGAAATGAGAATAAACTCAAAAATTAATATTTATATCGAGCAATAACCAAAATGAAAAAAAAAAAACAACACAAAAATAAGAAAAATATTGAAGATAGATAGGATTGGCACGTGACAGTAAACTTCTCATAACCATAATTAACTTTTAAATTGTTAAATCATGATATAAAACCGAGCTGACATAGTTTCATTGTAAACAAATAGTAGGCGTGAGATTCTTCGGCCTAAACGTTAGGTTCTTATGCGATAAGTGATTTTTTGACCCAAAATATTTTTAAAAACGGGATCAGCTCATCAGTAAACAAATTATGTAATTAACAATTTTTTTTAAAAAAAATGGTTTAAGGACCAAAAATATTAATTTGATCAGAATATAAATTATATTATTTTATACGATATTTCTTAAATAATTTTCATATAAATTCACCATGCGCAAGACGCATGTCTTATCCTAATACTAATGTATTAGCGTGTGTGTATCCTCATTTTTTTTTTTATGTATGAGTAACCCTGGGGAAAAATATTGAAACAAAAAAAACCGAACTGAACGGGTACTCGAATATCCCAAAAAACAAGTTTCAGCTTTCTGATATAAGATCAGAATATCATTAATCCCACTCGAACTTGGATTGGACAAGAATAGTGAGAACATTGTTACCATCAGACCACATTATCTTTTACGTACCCTCTTATATTATAAATATATACTAGAAATTTACTCGTGCATCCGCACGGATGTTTGTTTTCACTTGTAATTTTTGTTTTGCTAAATGGTATAATATTTATTTATAATTTTAAATGTATTACATAACTGTTAATAATGACTTCTTAAAACATAATAATTTTATGTATTATACTGAATAGTTATACTTTGTTTGTTTTAACCATCTATTGTATTAAAACATAATAATTTTATGTATTATACTGAATAGTTATACTGAATAGTCGTCCAGGAAAAGTTAAATTTCTGACACAATCCGGTCAAATGCAAAACTAACCTGTTTACCCTAGACGACTTACATGGAAGTCGTCTCGAATTTTTTTTTGACAAACAAAGATGGATGACTTCCATGTAAGTTGTCTATAAAAACACATTTAAAAATCAGTTGCAAAACTAACATTTGCATTAACCATAAGACTTCCATGTAAGTCGTCTACAACTCGTCTGGACGAACAGATCTGGGAAAAAAACTGATTTCATAGTTTCAAACAGTGATATAACTTGTTTAGCACGCATAAGTCTTCTCCAAGCACCCAGAATCTCAAACAAAAGTGACCTACCAAGAATCGTAAGCTTCAATGGATGAATATGGAGAGAAAGTGAAAGAGATGTTGTTTTTAGTTCATAAGAATTGAGAAAGAAAGTGTGTAAATCGATTTTTAGGTGCATTAAGAGCTTCAAATTGGTTGTTCATGGTGGTTGGTGTATTGATGGCAATGACAATATTGTGAATATTTGAGGAAGATGAGGGTGATAGAGTAAAATATGCATTTTCGAAAAGAGAAAAAAAAGTGATGGCATTTCCGTGAATAATCTGAATTTTGGGGGTGAAAGAGGCAAGTCAAAGTTCCAAAAAAAACCACTTCAAGTTTTGAGTCATATTTGCAAAAACCCCTGGTTACTAATTGGCAAATGAACTTGATTTGAAAAGTTACTAACTTAAATACTATTTGAAAGCTTACTACTGTACTAGTGTGTGTCATTGTGAGTTTACAATATGTGACTGTTTAAAAATGATAGCAAATGTACAACAGTTCTTATAAATATTGAATAAACTTCGATAGAGTTTTAGAACTTAGAGGTCACATGATCAAATCCTTAATCATCATTTTCATGGACAATTGTGTTTACATTTTGTGACTATGAAATGATAGTTCAAAGCCTCTTCTGTGCAGGGTATTTCAGAAGATCGAGCCGAGCTATGTGTGAATGCAAAAGACTCCCACAATAGAGGTATCTCCCAATCTTGACTCCAGTGGTCATGTGAGAAAGCTTATGATCATGGTACAATGCTATAGGCTTCCCTTCTAGATCCACCCCCAAAACGCCAGCATTCGCCATAAAAATCATGGGATCTAAGCCGTAGTTAGCCGCTATAGCCGTGAGTTTCCTCAAGAAAGGGTATCTAAACGCAAGCTTCCACAACACTGTTACTCCCTTCAAAAACAATGAGAAGCAAACAATGATATACCAAAACTCAAATCATAAAGTTAAAAAGGCTTTCAATGTGTATAGTTACCGAAGGCATCGCGATCCAGTAATGTCCTTCTCCATCGTACCGGATGTTGTCGGGATAACCGGGTAAGCCTTGAATGAATACCTCCACACGCTCCTCGTTGATGTAATACTTGCTGCATCTTCTCCTGTGAAAAAAAAAGAAAAAAACTTGAGATGAGGTTTCAAAGCACAAAGAGAAGGTTATAGAGAGAGGAAGAGGACATGGGTGTTTCGCAGAAGATGAGATGGGTTTGGTCGGGAGACATAGAGACGCCGTTAGCGAAGTAAAGGTCTTTTAAAAGGACACGTGTTGTTCGTGTGGTCGGGTCAAAGCTCATGAGTCTGCCATGAGGTCTGCCTTCCAAGATGTCAAAAGCGAACTGACGCATGTTGTATTTGTACGAAGCGTCCGTGAAATACAAAACGCCGTTATCTGCGACGGCGACTGCGTCAGCGAGCTTGAATTTAACGCCGTCAGCTGCATCCGTTAACAACTCCGTCTTCTTTCCGTCACCGCTTATATTCAACAGTCCCTATATAGACACAACTAATCAACTTCCTCGTTCCGACATCTTTTTAAAAGCTTGAGTTTCGGACCAAACCTTGTATGCGTCAGCGACAATGACTTCTCCGTGAAGTCCAAAAGCGACGCCGAGTGGTCTACCGTCGGTGTTGACCCAGTCCTCTACGACTGAGTCAGTTAATGACTCGGTCACCTTGACTCGTTTCACCCATCCATCTACACAACCAGTATAAATGAAGTTTGATTCTCGGTGGTAGGCGATGTCCTCGGGGCTGTTGAGAAGACCAACACCGATTAACTCAGCTCCGGTTAGCAATTTATCGTTGACAAGCGAAGGGAGAGAGATGGTAGAGTAGTCTAATGCTTTGGGAGGAAGCAGAGCTGGGTCGAAAGTGTCGAGCCGGTAGAGAGCGATGGAGGCGAGGAAGGGGATGATGGTGGAGAAGATGAGAAAACGACGAGAGAAAAGTAGAAGAGGCATTGAGATTGAGTTTGTGGAAAATGGTGAACTACTCCAAGTTCTCGAGCGATGAAGAAAACGTTTTGATTCGATGTTAGCAGTCTTTGACTTTTTAAGAATCTTTGATTTCTTGATCCAGGTACGTGACGATTAAAAATAGTTATGATCCTGCTTCATGGGCTTTACCTTTATGGCCCAATATGTTTAATTTACGTATTTTATTGACTGTTAAAAAGGAACAAATCTTTGAGGAGCACCCACCTCAATGAACCTCCTCTAGGGTTCATCTTTTTAATTTTTTATTATTAAATGTTTTTTTCTTTTTCTATTTGATTTTTTGTTTAAAAAAAAAAAAAAAAAATTAGACCAATCGCGGACCGCCACGACACGTGGGGCCCGCGCTACAGTGATGAACTTTAGGAGAGAGGAGTTCATCCCAGAGAGCTTTAGAAGAGAGGGGTTCATGGGATTGAATTATTTTATTTTATTTTTTTCTTGATTTCTGTGTGAACTCCCCTCGTAAACCCTCAATGCGAGTGCTCTTAGAACTTTTAAATTCACCACACCTAATCAAAGTAACACATAGATTATTAATTAAAAATATTAAATTAAATAAAAAATAGCTACAAAAAATAAAAACGCTAATTTTAACTATGCTAAGCTTCCAGCGAAACCCTAAACCCTAAATCTTAAATTCTAAACCCTATACCCTAAATTTTAAACCCAAATCCAAACCCTTAAACCCAAACCCTATATCCTAAATCCTAAATCCTAATCCTAGACCCTAAACCCAAATTATATACCTTAAATCCAAAAATAGACTATAAACTTAAACCATATACCCTAAACCCAAGTCTTAGACCTTAAACTCAAACCGTAAACCGTAAACCTTAACCCAAACGCTATAGCATCTAAGTTTGGGGTTTGGGTTTAGGGTTTACCGTTTGGGTTTTAGGTCTAGGATTTGGGTTTAAGATATAAATTTTGGGTTTAGGATTTACGGTTTGGGTTTAGGATTTACCGTTTGGACTTATGGTTAAAGTTTTGGGTTTAGGGTATATAATTTGGGTTTAAAGTCAAAACTCAGTTAGAATTTCTCTATTTATTTTTTTATCAAAATATAATAAATTTCTCTATTTATTTTTTTATCAAAATTGTGATGGGATGACTTTTTACATATTTTTTGAACTGGTGGAATTATCCTTCCATTTGATGCGAGATAAATGACAAAGGTTTTTGTGAACTGATAGAAAAAATTGTTTTTGTGTCTCAAAAAACTCAGTTTTTTTTTTTGAAGAAATGTGAAATTATTGATCTTGTAAAAAGGATAGGAATTTACAGATGGCTAAAGAAGCCTAGAAAACATTTATAAGGCTGGAATAAAAGAATAAACTCGTACGAATTTAGAGTGCAACTTCGAACCAACCTCTTCTCAAACCCTCCAACTTATGACCAGCCTTGTAATGGAGCGAAATGATTCTGTTATGCATCCCCTGGTCTATGACCCTTACTACTTGCTCTACTGTGCGAAACCCAGAGTTGTGTCTCCGTTCATTTCTCTCCTTTCACAGGTTGTATATGCACGATTGGAATACCATTTTGAGCAAGATCATATCCATGCTTTGGAGATTGTTTATGCATACAAAATGCAGCGTTTCTAACCAATCTGGATCCGTCATGTCCCAATGAGTCGTTTCACTAGCATATCCCAAACCGTGAATGAGAACGGGCAAGCGAAGAACATATGATCTCTCGTCTCATCTCTCTCTCCACATAGAAGACAGCCATGCTGTATTCCCCAAGTTCTCATTCTATCTCCCGTTGACAATCTATTTCTCATTGCCAGCCATATAATAAACGAGAAACGGTACTCCTTGATTAAACCAGACTCCTTTACTCCTCCAAAACACTGCATCCTTCTTCTCTCTAATCTGATCCCAAGTTCTGGCAGTCGAAAAACTGGGCTTGTAATCATCTTCTGAATGTTTCCAGAGCACTATATCGCTGTCACTGGAGCCATGAGGGACCGGAGAACTTTGGATACTATCATAGAGGGCATGAAAAAACAACTTATGTTCCCCCTAATGCTCCAACCAGCATGTGAAACTGCATCACAAACTCGAGCATTATGAGCAACGCCAAGATGGCATATACCAACTTCTCCAGTGATTTCTATAATTTTCCCTTGCTTCAACCAATCGTCAAACTAGAAAAAAGCAGTGATTAGGAGGAAATTTTGGACCCGCATAAGTTTAAATTGTGTTAAATTAATCTTTCTGAGAAGAAAAAACAATTTTAATGAAAATCAAACCTACAAAAGTTATCTACAAAATGATCCAATGATTTATTCCATTTTTATATCTCATTTATCTTATTTTTTCGTCCAGTATGTGTACCAATCCCAGCCTTAACTGTTAAAAGATGGAAATACATCGAATCGAAACTGGAATGGTAGCACACCTTAGTCCCATAAAGCCAGCACTAAGCATCAAGCATGAATTGACTTTGGAAAGAGGTTCAACGTATACACTTCCATGAAGATGGTTTTTCGTTATCCCTTTAAGAATTTCTGAACCCTAGAGTCGGCGTTTAGCATCAAGCATGGATTGATTTTGGGAAGAGGTTCAATGTATTAAATACCATGAAGATCTTTTGCGTCACCTCTATAGAATCTTTGAACCAGACAAATTGATGGGCCGTCTTAATTTGTGGGCTTTAAATGTATTCCCTATCATACCATGTTTTTATGGATGCATTTTCATTTGAGTTTTCAGGAGGAGCAATATTATTTGGGCCTAAATTATCAGGCCTTTTCTGAATCAGTACGAGGATTGACTCTGAAAGTCTCTGAGAGAAGGTTCAATGTATCAAACTCCATGAAGATCTTTTTGTCTGAAACGTACCACTTTTAAAGATTCCCCGTACATTACAATAGTCCTATAGGATCTCTTTTTCTTTTCTTTTTTCTTTGTCAAAAGAACTTTACAAGATACTCATAGCTCTTGTAATGGAGACAGAGCATTATCTTAACGTCAATCTTGTCTCTCTTTGTCAACAATGCTTCGGATTGATCATAAATTAACATTGCCAGCCTTGAAGCACTCAATCGAGTTTGAGAAATGTAATAAATTGTTTTGGGAGTATTTGCTTTGGGTGAATCAGGGGACAAAGCAATGAACCTAGCTCCCTCCTAAATCTTAATCAGCATATCAGATTAGGTATTTTATTAACTAAAAAACATTTCAGTGAATAAGTATTAAAGTTATAACCTAGTAATATATAAGTTATTAGGTTATTTTTGTATGCATGGACTGAAGAAATTCAACAATAGGTAGTGGAAACAATAACTTCCCACAACTACTGGTTCGTTATATGTTTACCAAATCATCGATACAAACCCAATTAAACCAACGTAACATCCCCACCTGCATGTGATAATGAGGGAAACAGTCATTAGTAGTCCTTAGAAATTATAGTCATGTAGTGATTAGTTAACGTGACCTAACATTATCATGATTCTAACTGTTCAACCATTTGTGTCAAGCTTAACATTACCAACTTATTGAGCTTCCATATATAGTATGATCATCACTAAACAAGATCTAGATAGCTCAAATGTCGCTTAGTCTTTCAAATTAATTCAAACCAATCCATCATAATTAGTGTCATGTCATCTGATAGGTACAGTATAATCCGTTGGCCCTTGGGTTCCTGTCTCATACTTTTAATGTATATGATTTCTTTTTCTAACAGTATTATCCGTTGATCTCTTGAAGTTCGTCAGTGAGGACAGTTGTTTCTCCTTGTCACTAACTTTACATTGTTTTCTTTCTAGCGAAGCAATTCTTCTTAAAATTAATCTCACTTTCAAAACGAGGTTCATTGTATCAAATCCCATGTAGATCTTTTGTCTGCAACGTACCACTTTTTAAGATTCACCGTACATTAACATCAACTCATGCTCTAGCTTTAATCGTATACATACGACCTACATAAATTTTTTTCTCTAAGTAAACAAATTTAATATACATGCATAGCTCTTGTAACGGAGACATACCTATTAATCATGTCTCACAACTACGCCTCCTGTTGATCATGAACCCGATGACAGCCTTGAAGCACTCAATCACATTTTAAATAAACCTTATAGTAAAATGGGTTTTTGAGTGATTGAATCATGGGGCAAAACATTGAACCGCCCTCCTAAATCCTAATCAATATTATATAGAGACTTTTCTTAATAAAATAACTTTGTTAGGGTTGCAACATCTTTCTCTTCACGACCGTCTTGGGAAGTTGTCCATAACAAACAAACAAAAAATATGAATTATTAAATGGATGAAAAAATGAACAAATGGATGAAACAAAAGAGAGTTGAAATCTGAAAATGGTCTGCAACAAATGTTCCCATGTCTCCTTCTGACAAGCCTACTCTCTTCAGCTAAAGCAACATCTTGTCATGGCTCCATTTAGCTCTGGTCCTCTGAAGTCTGAAGTTAGTTTCACGTTCAACAGCAGATCATTGAAAGCTTCCTTCACCTTCCATGTGCGTCGTGGCTTAACTAAACATTCACTGTACATATAATATTAATTATCCACATGTTTCCCTCACATGCCTTCACTCATATATATACCCAACTTCTCCTTTCTTTTTCTTCAGCAGAATCAAAGAAACATGGCATTTCCTGAAACCCATCTCCATATGCCCATTAGATCTATAAGTCTCCCATCAAGAATCCATCCTCCTTCAGCTAAATTCCAAGCTGCACTCTCTCAACTTCACACTTGCCATAACTCATCATCCTCTGATTCTCAATCTCTTCAAATATCATTGCTCAACCTCTCTGAACTTTACCATTCTCTCCACCAGCTCAATCATTCTCTTCCCACCGCTCAAGCCGAACATTCTCTTGACGTGTCAACCACGTTACTAGACTCTTGTGACGCAGCGAGAAACTTAATCCTCTATCTTAGAGAGCATCTCCTCAGCCTTCAGTCTGCACTTAGGAGAAAGGGAAAATCCATGGAAGTCCAGATCAAAGAGTACTTTGTCTTCAGAAAAAAGATCAAGAAAGAGACTAGCAAGCTTGTTCTTGGCCTCAAGAAGCTGGATGGCTCTGAGACCACCGTGTTGGCTGTTTCACTCTTTCGATCCCTTTTCACGTTTCTGTCGACAGCATCGGCCATGAAGACAAACACATGTACTCTCAGATTTGTCTCTAAGCTTATCGGTGGTGGTGGTGGTCGATCCTCGTCGTCGATAATGAGCGAGTTGCATAATCTGGATTTGGTTTTGCGTTCGGATGGAGACAACTCCAAGGAAGTGAAGAAGGCTCTGGAGATATTAGAGGAGAGAACAGAGGGGCTTGAAGCTGCACTTGATTCTCTTTTCAAGTCTCTTGTCCAATATAGAGTTTATTTGCTTAACATTCTCACAACACGCTCTTAGTTAGTTCTAATTGTACACAAAACATATATAGAAAGACTTACAAATTCTCATAGTGAAGATTAATTGTAATTGTAATCCGCTAATTAAAGCTACATAATATCAAAGTGTTCTTCATCCTCAGGAGTTTTGTAAGATTTTGTGTCCGTACTTCTCTTACAGGTTTATTATGGCAAATGGATAACGTGTCGCTCTAGCATTGGTATCCTTCCCTCGTGCACATTATTTGTTTAGTGTTAAATCTTGACACAACTACCAATGATAAAGTCATCATCAAGATCTTTAATTTCGGATGATCTAGTGGTTTTAGTTAATCGCTAATTACTTCACGAATAAAAAAAGGAGAGATCAGTGGAGCTTTGATTCCCCTTGTCCCCACACATCAATTCATGCAACAGTTCAAATTTGCTAAGATGCCGGCCCCATTGCATTTTTATAGTACTTAATCATAAGACAATAATACATGTAAATAACAAAATTAAATATAATAAGATATCAAAAAACAATTAATATAATACATGGTTTGCATTATTGTTTTCCCCTAAAAAGAGGCATGTATAAAGTTATAAACAACAACTAACAATAAATCTAGAGAAATTTTTTTACATACAATAAGTTAGATACTAATTTTCAGAGATGTAGTCACTTAACGCCATACCCTTCCACTACAAGAAAACATCAAGGATTCTGAGGGAAAAAATCGTCGGAATTTCGTCGGAATATCGTTATTCCGACGAAATTCCGACGAAACACGTCGTCGGAAATAATTCTTCGGAATTTCTTTTTTCCTCTTAAATCCCTCGGAATTTTCCGACGGAATTCCGAGGAAATAAATTTCCGAGGAAATTCCGAGGATCCCTTGTTTGTCGGAAAAGTCCTCGGAATATACCGAGGTAGAACTTCGTCGGGATAATTCCTCGGAAGTTCATCGATCGATGCGTGTTTGGACATATATACATCGATCGATAGGAGTATACCGACGGACTTTTTCCTCGGTTTATTCCGAGGAACTGTTCCGTCGGTATATTCCGAGGGATCCGTTCCTCGGAATTTTCCGAGGGAGTTGTCCCTCGGAAAATTCCGAGGGAAATGTCCCTCGCTATATTTAAAAAAAAACGGATCGATCGATGCGTTTTTGTTCAAAAACGCATCAATCGATCTAGTGAAAAATATAATTAATTTCCTCGGAATGTAAAAAATATTAATTTTTTTGAAAAAATAAAATTTCTGAAATTTAAATTCGAAAATATGAAATTAAAAGTAAAATTGAAATCATACTAATTAATATTCAAAGTTTCACAAATAAAAATAAAACATTCGAGATTGGGGAAAAAAAAAACTACGGGTCTGGCACGTCCGGGAACACCTCGTTCGGGTACATCCTCTGCATCATCTCCATCATTTGCTGGTTCAGCCTCCTCTGTGCCTCATAGCCCGCCTGTTGAGCCGCCATCTGGGTCTCCAACAAAGATATTCGATCATCTTTGTCCTTCAACTGAGCCGTAAGTACTTCTGGATCAACAAAGGGCGGTGGTGCAGAAGAAGGAGGAACCGACCGGGTGCGACGACCCAAACCGAACAAACGTCCCTTCTTCTTTGGAACCGACTGAATAGAAAAAGCCAAATTTAGAAATTTAAACCAAGAAATAAATGAATTGAACTTTAAAAAAAAAAAACTTACGGATTCAACGATTTCGTTGATTCGAAACCGGGACAAGTTGGTCGAAGCCGTCGAAGCGTCATCCTCGGTTTGAAGCTGAGACACTTCGTCTACCACCTGAGTTTGGACCAGGTCGACCACGTCCCTCACAAGACCGTCATCAATCTGGCCGGTCTTCTTGTTGGTATACGCCCTCCTCATTAGGGCGAGATCATCGACCGGCTCGCCATCATTTTCTTCCGCCTTGAAAAAAAACATAAAATTAAAGAAACATTAGAAATTAGAAGAAATGCACAATAAATTTAAATTCTGAAACTCAAATAATTGAAGAAAAAGCGGTTGAACTTACCATGCGATCTCCGAGAGTGGCAATAGATTGAGCACCCAAGTTATGCTTGTAGATGCCCTTCCCTTTACGGTCGCTCCTGCGGTTGGTGGAGTTGGTGGAAGAAGTTTCTTTCGTCTCCTCCTTATCCCAATGCGCACACAACTCCTTCCAGACCGTGTCGTTCATCGACTTTGGGACCTTTTAATTAAAAAAAAAAGAAAAAGTTTAATAAATTAAAAAATAGTTTAATAAATTAAAAATTGTTTAATAAATTAAATCGAACCTTATTGATTTCCCACTTCTTCTTCCACTCGTGGATCTGCTTCCCATAGTTGTCCATTACTTTATGGACGAAGTGGTGATAGATAAAGAGCGTCTCATCGGAATTCCAGTTGAACTCTTGCTGAAAAAAAACACAATTAGTAGAAAATTTATATTAAAGATTAAAAATATAAGTAAAAAATTAGAATACTTACCGCAAACTGACGAAACCACAGAACCTGCTTGTCGGTTGGGAAGTGAGTGAAAGTCGGATGTCCACTGTCGAGGGCCGAGTACATCATACGGTTGATCCATGCGCTGATCCCGTTCCCGGATCGGTTGAACCTTATTAAAAGAACAAACGGTTAATAATGAATCCAAATTTAAAGAAAAAAAAATGTTTAATTACCATGTTTGACCCCGTCCATGTGGATACGGAGTGAGATACGGAAGATGGTCACGACCGGGCTGTTGAACCAACTCCGCAACCCTCATCACTCCCGGAGGACCCGGAGGAACAGGAGCGGATGCAGCAGCGGGAGCGAGAGGAGCATGAGCGGGTGCAGCAGAGGGAGATGTATGGTTGGAGCTGTGGGGCGAAGGGGAATCCTGAAAATGGCTGGAATCCCGAGACTGGCTCCCCGTACCACCACGACCACGACGCTGTCGAGGCCGGGTCTGATCATCATGAGACCTGTAAATTAAAAAAATATATTTAATAAATACAGAAATATATAAATTAATTTTTTTTTATTAAAAAAAAATCCCAAATAATTTAATCACAGAAAAAGATTTATATATATTAAATTTTTTTAATAAATATATAAAAATAGTTCTAATAAACAAAAAATAGTTTTAATAAATAAAAATTGTTTAATAATTAAAATGTTTTGTAAAATCCAAAAAATCGAATTTATATAGAAATTTTTTTTTGTAAAATCCAAAAAATCGAATTTATATAGAAAAATCGTTTTGTAAAATACAAAAATCGATTTTATATACAAAAATCGATTTTATAAATAAAAAAAATAAAAAAATTATAAAAAAATTCTAAATCAATTCAACAAAACAAATTATTCAACCAAATCACAATTCTAAACCTATTATACAACCAAATCACAATCCTAACCAATCACCCTAACAAAAATCTATCAAAACTACACAAAAACCTAACAAATAGAACCTAAGAGAGTGGGATAGGGTCCTTACATGATTTGTGTAAGAGAAGAGGGAGATCGCCGGAGATATCGTCGGATTTCAGGGGGAAATCGCCGGAGAGAAAGAGAGGAGTCGCGCAGAGGAAGAAGAGAGAAATGGGGAAGAAGAAGGGGCTCGTGGTTATAAAATCTAGGGTCCGACGGACATTATCCGTCGGAATTCCGTCGGAATTCTAATTTCAATTTTCGCGAAATATTTGCCCGGTAAAATGAAAATATTCCGAGGAAATTCCGACAGATAGTAAAATATCCGTCGGAATTTCCTCGGAATATTCCGAGGAAATACCGAGGAACTAGTGTTTGGGGTTTCAAAACATCAATTTTTTTTGCCGTATTTCATTTCTTATACAATTGTAATGCATACCATTGAGGATTCTTTGTATACATGAGCATAAACCATGAAATAACAAATTTCAAAACTAATTGAAAGTATTCCCTTTACCGTTCGTTAAAAGGTATAAGTGTTTCTCTTATGTTGCGAGATTTCGTTCATACAATCGGAAAAGTGTTAATTATACGGTAAGAAACAAATTTTTGACTTCATAATGAACGTAAGACACTTAATAAGGGTTATATAGGTGTTATTCAAACGGCAAAACGTTGTTTTCGGTTTAAAAACCCTATTTCCTCGGAATTTCCTCGGATTATTCCGAGGGAACTCCGAGGAAACCCTCTTCTTCCTCGAAATTTCCTCGGAATATTCCGAGGAAATTCCGACGAACTAGTGTTTGGGGTTTCAAAACGTAATTTTTTTTAAAAAACGCATCGATCGATGCGTTTTTGAACAAAAACAAATCGATCGATTACTAAGATGGCCCGGGCCGTAAGATTGTGATCGATCGATGAGAGTATCACATCGATCTATCGACAATCTGAATTGTTCCTCGGAATTTCCTCGGAAAATCTTGTATGTTTTTTTTTAAAATGCATCGATCGATGCGTTATAGAACAAAAACACATCGATCGATTACTAGGATGGACCGGGCCGTAAGATTGTGATCGATCGATGAGATTAACCCATCAATCTATCGACAATCTGAATTGTTCCTCGGAATTTCATCGGAAAATCTTGTATGTTTTTTTAAAAATGCATCGATCGATGCGTTATAGAACAAAAACGCATCGATCGATTACTAGGATGGACGGGGCCGTAAGATTGTGATCGATCGATGAGAGTAACCCATCGATCTATCGACAATCTGAATTGTTCCTCGGAATTTCCTCGGAAAATCTTGTATGTTTTTTTTAAAATGCATCGATCGATGCGTTATAGAACAAAAACGCATCGATCGATTACTAGGATGGACCGGGCCGTAAGATTGTGATCGATCGATGAGAGTATCCCATCGATCGATCGACAATCTGAATTGTTCCTCGGAATTTCCTCGGAAAATCTTGTATGTTTTTTTAAAAACGCATCGATCGATGCGTTATAGAACAAAAACGCATCGATCGATTACCAAGATGGCCCGGGCCGTAAGAATGTGATCGATCGATGCGTTATAGAAACAAAACGCATCGATCGATGCGTGTTCAGAAAACAGAATTATAAGAAAAAACCCGACCTTTTTTGGATCTAAACCTTAGAACTCTCATCTCCTCCGATTTCCCCTATAATTCGCCCCCCCCTTTCTCTCTCTATAATCATCCGATTTGAACAATTTTGGGCTCTATTCCACTTGATTTTTCGAGCTCTACCTGATTCCTACACTCGTCTTCACCCTAAGACAGGTATACTCCGCGAATCTCCACATTCTGAAATCGTGTTCTTGAGCAATTTTTTGGGTTTTGTGAATTTCTTATTTCCGTGTTGATTCCTTGATCAAATATGCATGAAACAGATGTTTAAACATGGAATAGAACACAATTGTCTGTGATCAACGAGTTTGGAACATGATTTGAGATGATTTAGGGATAGAGAATTTTTTTTCAATTTCGTTTTTTTTTTATCACAACTCGATTTCGCTTTTCATTTTCATGTTCAGCTTTGCCTTCTTAATTGATTATAACCATGTTGAGAGCAATGATTCTATTTTGTAGAGAATGAAGCGCACGAAAACATCAGCAAAGAAAAACACACAAGAAACGGGTTCGTCACAACTGGAGAAGCAAAGGCCAAAGAAGTGGGATAAGTCTGATACCACCCACTACAACAACATGAAGAAGGTAGCCGTTCCGGCTACACAACTAGCATGTCCTGAGACGATGACAATATTGGGAATCAAAGCAGACATTGAAGGACTGTTCCAGAACATGGGTCTAGGCCAACTATGCAACCTCAAGGAACCCACTTATCCGGAGTTGGTACGCCAGTTCATAGCATCCGCATACGTCACCCGTCCCGATGATAGCAATCAGGAAGGTTTTCTGGCATTCGTAGTGCAGAAAGTATACTATGAGGTATCTTTCACAGACCTCTGCGGACTATTTGGATTGAGTGCGGGGGAGAGGACATATGGTCTTTATTGGACTTCAGAGCTGTTGAACTTCTGGGAAACGATTGGCTCAGGGGTTTATAGATCTTCTCAGGCAAAGGAGTCACTTATCCGGAGCCCAATACTGAGATATGCGACACGCCTCATTGGCTCATTGCTATACGGGACAACCACAGCCGCATCAGTCACGCAATGGGAGTTGTGCCTCCTGTACCAAGGTGTGAGGCATTTGCTACCGGCATTTGGAAACTCAACATTCCCACCTGCTACTGCCTTCAACATGGGAGCGGTGCTGGCCGCAAACTTAGCAGGATACAAGGGGAAAGTAACCAAATCCAAGAGCAATGCATGTGGATTTGGTGCAGTGATTACTCGGATCCTTAGACATGTGGGTGTAGACTGTGAGAACCACCAGGTAGCACTGGACAGATCGAACAACATTGCTTGGAACTACCTGGATGTCATTTCTCTAGTAAGTAAGGAGTTCATAGCTGGTCCCCACTCGAGGATCGATCGGGATGGTCCTTACGTCTACGTATTCCAGGACCGAGCGAAGAAAACACTCTACTGCCACCTGCCTCAGATCGGCCTGACTGCTCTACTTTCAGAGGCTGTAGTTGAGTTCCTACCCCCTGCTACCGCACTAGTAGACAAGCCATCCTTCTTCACGCCAAAATATCAGACCAAAGGCAAGGGCGTGGTTGATGAAGAAGGACAAGATGAGGCTGCATAAGCCATTCCAGATGATTCACAACCCCATCAGCTACTCCCATCAGACTCCAGCCAGTACAAGCTGCAAGAGCTTCCACCGAACGCCACTTCGCGCCAGCAACAACATTGGAGAGATCAGAGCATAAAGACAAACAACGACAGGCTACACAAGATCTGGGCTGCCATTTCACGTATCAGGCCGTGTCGTTGCCAAAAGGATGATGTAGTTCATCGGGACAACTCTCTATCCAGCTCTGGTTCGGGTTCGAGTGGTACACACAGGGTAAGAAAGAGGTCCAAGAGACCCAACGATGCATGAACATCTGGAGCAGGAGACGAGGAGTAGGAGCTATCACCTGCTATTTTATTTTCTTTTCTATTCTAACGTTTTATGGTCTTATTTTCTGTTAATTTTGAACTGAGTTTTTTTTTAGGTTTCTTAATTATGAGTTCGTATTTCTTTTACATGGTTTCTTTGTTTTATTTGGTTGTGTTTTGTGTAGCTTTTAATTCGTATTCAGCTTTGCCTTGCTAGATAAACCAAATAACTATTATCCGAGGAAAGAGGTTATATCAAGTGTTCCTCGGAATTTCCTCGGTATTTCTTAAAAAAAAAAAAAATAAGTCCAATGGTAGTCTGTTTCCGAGTCATCATCACCAGATGAATCTGAATCTGGATCTTGGTGAAACTCTCCAATTACTGGTTCATCCTCTACGTGAACGACGGCTTCCTCTCCAAAGTCGGTTAAATCGACTACAAGGCCAACTCCAGCTAAATCTTCTGCTGCACTACAGTTGCCGGATGTGCTTGGTTGTAGTGGGTCTTCCAGCTCAGAACTTCCCTGAACTCGGCCTCTCGGGTTGAGTCTTGTAACAGTAACCCATGGATCATCTCTGTTCCTTACCCGGGGGTACTTGATATAACAAACCTGTAACATTTAGAAAAATTATAAATTAATACACATGATGATGAATCATTCTGAATAATTAACATTTAAATACCTGATCGGCCTGAGAAGCAAGAATGAAAGGATCATAATATTGCAGCTTTCGCCTCGAATTTACTGATGTAACACCAAATGCATCTGTTCTCACACTTCGATCTGGAGTGTTGTCGGGCCAATCACAATAGAAAACAGTACAGCGCAATCCAACCATGCCCAAATACTTGATTTCCAAAATCTCATGTATGTGTCCGTAGTATACATCATCTCCTGATGCAGAACAAACGCCAGCATCATAAGTCGTACTCGAACGTCTCCTCTTCTGAGTTGTGAATGCATATCCTCGAGTACAAAATCTCGGATATGACTTCACAACAAAGTTTGGTCCAACGACCATCTCACGTATCCAATCGTCAAATGTTTCACCTCTGGCCAAACCAGCAGACACCTATTAATAGCACATATATATATATGTTATATCAATAAATGTGAATTAGTATAAATATGTGATAAAATATATTTTAATTTGTTTAAAACACTCACATAAGTAAACATCCATCCAGTAAATTCTCTCTGCTTCATTTCTTCTAGTTCGTCCTCTGTGGCGTATCTATACTCGAACCGCTTTTCTGCCATGAAAATCCTGTATATGATGACAACAATGTAATTAATTAAGATTTAAATTTCAACTTGTTAAAATAAAAATTTGTAAGCTCATTTATTTACCTCTCATATTGAAGAACGTCTTCGCAGTTGGTGAGCAAATATGTTTGCAAATGACTGCGCTCCTGCTCAGTATTTGAAAGTTTTCTTTACACGAAACATCGTATGTTTCAGCACCTTGAGCCCATAGTTGTTGCAACTCATATATTAGTGGCTGAAGAAACACATCAAGTGATCTCTTAGGATGCTCCGGTCCGGGAACGAGAATCGAGAGAAACAAAAACTCTCGTCGCAAGCACAAGTTTGGGGGGAGGTTGTGTGGTGTAAGAATGACGGGCCATAGAGAATACTGTCTTCCACTCTTGCCAAACGGACTGAAACCATCAGTACATAATCCAAGGTAGACATTTCTTCTCTCATACGCAAAGTCGGGATACTTTGATTGGAAATGCTTCCACGCTTTTGCATCTGAAGGATGTCTGATCTCACCATCTGTTGAGTGCTCCGCATGCCATCTCATTGGTTGCGCTGTGCGTTCAGACAGATACAACCTCTGCAACATTTCCGTCAAAGGTAAATACCACATCCTTTTATATGGCACTGGAACTCTTCCAATTGTATCTTTATAACGAGGCTTTCCACAAAATTTGCATGTAACCCGCTGTTCATCCACCCTCCAATAAATCATGCAGTTGTCGCTGCATACATCTATTACCTGATACGATAAACCAAGACCAGCTACGAGTTTCTGAACCTCGTAGTATGAACCAGGAGCTATATTATCCTCGGGTAGAATACCTTTTACAAAATCAGCAATCGCATCCACACAGTCTTCAGCCAAATTATAATCTGTTTTAATGCCCATCAATCTTGTAGCAGATGATAAAGCTGAATGACCATCTCTGCAACCTTCGTACAATGGTTGCTTTCCAGCATCCAACATATCATAAAATCTCTTAGCTTCTGCATTGGGTAAATCTTCCCCTCTAAAATGATCATTTACCATCTGCTCAGTACCTACACCATAATCTACATCCGTTCTAATTGGTTCTTCTAATCTAACCGCTGGCTGAGGTTCACTAGTACTACCATGTTCATAATCAGTTTCCCCATGATGATACCAAATTTTGTAACTTCGTGTAAACCCACTCAAATATAGATGAGTCCAAACATCCCACTCTTTAATAACCTTTCTATTTTTACAATCAGAGCAAGGACATCTTAACATACCTATTTTTGCTTCCGGTTGTCGGTGAACTAACCCCATGAATTCAGTTATACCTCGTTGGTATTCTTCCGTAAGCAATCTCGTGTTCGGATCCAAATGAGGTCGATCGATCCAAGAACGAAAATAATTTGAAGAAGACATATTTTTTATGAATCAAATTCGTGTGTAAATAGAGTAAGAGGGAGGATGAAGATATGAAGTGAATGAAGAGGAAGAGGAGTGCTTGTATTTATAGTTTAAATCCTGCCGACATACCGAGGAAATTCCGACGGAATTCCGACGAACAAAACTAGTTCGTCGGAATTTCCTCGGAATTTTGTAAAATCCCCCAACGGCTCTCCAACGGCTATAATATTTCCTCGGAATTCATCGGTTTTTTCCGAGGAACAGAGTTTTCCTCGGAATTTCCTCGGAATATTCCGACGGACTGTAGTTTCCTCGGAATTCCGTCGGTATATTCCGAGGAAATTCCGAGGAAACCCAATTTTGTGTTTCCTCGGAATTTCCTCGGAAATTCCTCGGTATATTCCGAGGATTTCATTTTCCGTCGGAATGTCTGTCAGAATATCGTTGTTTTCTTGTAGTGTTCTCGGAAGGAACCCGCCCTTGGAAATATTTTTTTACGTTTGAGTTTATGGTTTAGTAATTATTGTTTAGAGATTAGTATTTAGGGGATGAGGTTGAATTTATAAACTTTTATAGGTATTTCTTAAACATTTATAAATAATTTAGGAAGGTTAATCTTGTGTTTTCATAATAAACTTAAAATGTTTATGAAAATGATTATCATATAAAGGTAAATTTAAAAAATGATATCAAATTTAAGATAAAATTTGAATTGCCCCATGAATCTATACAGCTACCAAAAGTTGCAATACAATATTAGTATTTCATTTGTTTCATTATATATGCCATGCATTTAATATTTTCATATATCAAAAAGTTTGGTTTTTGTTTTGAATTACCCAAATACATAGAGAAAACATGGGTGGCTTAACAAAAGCAGAAGGCTTCTTCATACCTTTCTTTCTATAAATTATCGTTAACTAGTTGTATTCTGGCGCTACGCGCCGGGTTCATACGTTTTATTCTCTAGTGAGTTTAAAATTATTTTTTGATTCATTTGATAGTGGTTAGTGATAGGAGTGTAAGTGTTTTTCATTGATCGATTCAATAAAAATATAATTAATAGCTGATAGTTACGCCAAATTAAATATAGTCTATACTATTATTTGCGAAGTAAATTTTAGCAAGGGAGCTCTCACATTCAGAGTTAGAGCGGTTAATATCTATACTACCCTTAATGAATTTTATATACAATTAATTATATAATCAAAAACGAAATTTTATTAATAATATTAATTTTTAAAAAAGAATAAGATAATTCTTATATATTGTGTTTTTATCTTAAAACATATTTTTCAATTATGAAATTTAAAAGAAATATATAAAAAAATTATAATAAATTAAGTGGTTAAAGTCAAGGGGAATGTTATCCTTAATGAGTTTTATATATAATTAAAAAAAAATTTTATTAATAATATTAGAATTTTTAAATAAGAAAATTCTTAGATATTTTGTTGTTAAAAATTTCAATTATAAAAGTTAGAAAAATAACATATAATTTTTTTATAAATAAATATTAATCAACTAAATTTGTATAAAGATATTTTCTAAAATATTTCTAATATGTGAATGTTTTCTTTTAAAATTTCTGCACAATAATAAACGTATATATTTTAATTTATTTTTTTTGTCATATATATATAATTTAATGTTTAATTTACTTTTTTTGAAAACATAAATAATAAGTTATCATGCTGATTTTTGAATTAATAAAAATAAACTAATAAATATTTGTAAAACGATTAAGCCCGCATGTGCGGGCAAACATCTAGCGATTAAGTTAATGTCCTAAAATGGAAAAACATGTATGTGTTTGCTACGCGTGGATTGTTTGCCGTTGGGCTATTCACATATGTTATTTTTTTGTTTTTCTTGAAAAGTATGTGATGTGTTTGTTATTGGTGCCTTTGGAATTAAATCATAATAGTGTGGTAGAATTTTTCTTTTGGAGTGTATAAATTTTCTTTGATAGATATTTGTTTGCTTCTCCGTTAAACTATTAAGTTTTTAATGTATTGTATAAACGTTTATTTTATGTAGTATATATGTTTGAGAAAAGAAAGTTAGACAAAAAGTAATTGTAAAAGAGTAATAACATTTTTATATTTGTGGCCAACATAAATCTACAAATAATTGTTATTGTTGAAGTACATAAAAGTAATTGGGATCTAATGTTCAAATGTTAAGCAATAAAAATTGACTCACCACTTATCAATTGAAGTAGATGAATTTCATCATTGCTTATAGAAATAACAGTTTTTGTATCTCTTGTTGATGTTGTTTGGATGACAAATATTGTAACCTTTGTTGCTTGTAAAATGACAAAGTAACACTTAAGTTTTTAACTAATATTCCATGCAATATTTTCTTAATGCAATTGACTCTATCATTGATCGCCAAGCTTATAGTCTTGCGTCCAACCAATTTTATCAATGTAGGTTTCTCTTATATTTTTCACCTTTGCAAAGCATTGTTAGACTGTATACATAACCTCACCTAGGTATAACCGTCTACTGATGTTTGTAGATGATGGAAGCTGCTGTCAGCGTTGTTTTTATCATAATATTCTTGAATGTTTTTTACATGAAGAATTTTTAAGTTTTCATCTGATAAACATTTTGTCATAAAATCTTTAGAAAAGTAAGTGGATATAGATGGTCAATGGTTTGACGGGTCATTTCTTACTTTTTGTTCTTATGAATTTCATAATTTTATTCTTAAAATTTATATGCTTTGAGTTATGTTTTATTTTTACAGTTTATTATTTTATATTGTATATTTGAATATTTATTAATCTTTAAATACGGTTATCCATATTTTATCTTATTAATTTCTTTAATTTGGTTTTGCAGACCAAATAACTTTTTCGTGTGATTCAATTTTTATTTTTATTGGTCCAGATTTTATAAAACATGTAAAGCAATATTATAATGAATTTCTCTTATTTTGGGTTTTATTGATTTTTCTGCTTATTATATTATGTATTTTATCTAAATTATTAGTTGTCACAGCTCAAGTTATAGATTGTCACAAACCAGTTATAAAACATCGTGTATTTCTGCTTATTATTAGTTGTCGCGGATTGTTCCCGTAGTTATTTTTTTATTTTATTGTTGTGTTTTATGTTATACTGATTGTGATATAAGTTAATCGATGTGGTTTTAGACAACTTACTGATTGTGATATAAGTTAATTGATGTGGTTTTAGCTGTCTTGTTTCGGTTAGGCCTAGTTTTGGTCAGGTTGTATTGAAGCTTGGGCTACAGCTGTTTTCCTTGAATCTTTTGTTTTGTCACAGTTAGAAATGTGATTTGCTGCTCTCTTTGTTAACTTTTCGAGTGAAAGTCCGATCGTTATTATCTCTGACTTGTTGACAAAGTATTAGATTTTTTAAGTAAGAGTGGAGGTAATCTGAATCGTAAGTGGTTAGGTGAATGTGCATAAACCTATTATTATCGGAAAGATGAATCCACAAAAAATAGAGGCTGATGAACATTTGGAAAAGCATTTTCTCGTAGTTGCAATCTTAGTTTGTTCTTCTTAGATAATGCAAGTCGAGGTTGTCTTTTTTTTTGTTCAAAGGAGGCTGTAAAAGTTTCAAAGTTTTGTTTTCACGATTCTTGTAGTATATATCTTGAACAAAGTCAAATATGCAGATAATCTTCCAAGCAAACTAATCATGTGATTTAATCGAGATGATGATGTAAATAATTGTTTCAGATATGTGTTCACTAATATAAATGGATCAACAAAAAGTCAAATATGCAGATAATCTTGAAAAAAAAAACAAAGAACCTACCGTAGGTTCAGAATATGTTGGAAATGTAGTTACTCACGATGCAGAAAACATAAAAACAAAGTCTGAAATGCAAAATAGCTATGACACTAAACCAGCTCACACTCACTCCCGATATAGATCACTTAGTCTTTGCGGGTCTTCTTAGCGCTTCAGCCTTCCTCTTCAACTAACTCCTCCTCTCCAATGTCACTGTTCCAATCAGGGTCCTAAATTGGGATGTACACGGGGAGTGCATGGCTTGTAGCATTCACATTAGCTGTGCAGCCTCCATTGTTCAGGTGAATAGTGTTCAAAGCAGGTGGCTTTTTCTTGATTGCTCTAGCACCAGACATATGGTCATTCCCTCCCTGAGAAAGTTCAAGCATCCACAACAATTAACAACTTTAAAGTCTTGCTAACACTAAATATTAGTATTGTTACTTACGTTTAATTCAAAATTAGGTAGAGGAGGGTGCTGGTTGTGATCAATAAGAACCATATCAACACCAATCCGTTCACTCCCTTTCCCTTTCTTGTAATTCCACCCTTCCCAAAAACAAAATAGTCTTGTCTGAAGACTCTGTTTGCAGCGGCCGGCCTTCAATTCTGGATCTGAGAAGTTGCCATGATTGGAAGATAACTTTTGAACAAAACCAAGAAGCTCTGCAAAACAGAAGAGATAAACGATACATCTAACACTTTGAGGAGGTGTATATATACATGTGAGTGGAATGAAGTCGAGAAGGTAGAGTGATACTTCCATTGAAAAATAGTTAGTAGGAATTATGGGTGATCTTGATGACTTGACATTATTGCAATGCTTAATGATCATCGCAAAGGTGAAGCGTGAGCGGAGTCGTGCGAGGGTAAGTCATCTCCGGCGACCAGGGTTTGTATCGTATGGGAAGGTGGGTTTCATCGCAGAGAAGAAACACATTTATACTCAAGAGCTTCAAGGGGTTACATTTGATAATGACAATGTTTAATTGAGAGAAAGTGGGTTCGAAGTTAATGTTGAGATTAAAGGAGATCTAATACGTTTCAGGGCGGTAGTCGGAGTATCTAGGAGACGAAGAGTGGCGGAGGAAGAGTTGAGACATATGTGGTCGTTTTTGGGGAAAACAATTAGATAGGCCATACAAGGATATTTACAGGAATAGCCCACCAAAAGAACAAGTATTAAGAGCCCAAATAAAAACAAAGATATGTTGTTGAACGGAAAAGAGAAGAGACGTGTCCTTTTTTGCCCATAGGTTCCTGCTGATGTGGAGGGCTAAGGTGAGAGAAAACTCTGCTTTATTATTATAAATAGATATAATATCTTTGATATTTTTGGATATTTTATGAAAATAAGAGAAGGCAGGAAGAGACATCGGAGAGAGAGTTAAGGAGAGTCGGCAAATAAGAGGTGAGGTGATGGGGGCATGGGGGCAATGGCTCGCCAATAATGGCAATTGGGTGGCATAATAATTACACAACAGGACAAAAATCAAACAAAAAAATAATTCTATTGAAAAGAACAAGTGTAATGTGTAATGTTAATAGTTGCTATATTTATGGAAGGGAGGGTCCATCCAAGAGCGTAACGTGACTTCACATGGCTGATGATGGCCCAGACTTTTCCTTGTCTATCGTCGCACATCGCAGTACCTAAACTTCATATAGTTCCTTAAAACCAACTTCTTCTATATGTTTAACAACAACAACAAAAACTTCTTCTGCATGTTCAAAAACAACAAATTCCTGTATATACTTTTGCTTGATTGGTTAATGTAGGTTAAATATGTGTAAACAAAAAGAAAGATTAATTGGATAGTGTTTGGAGGATTCAGTTATATACGTAGAACAAATAAGTTATCAAATTGTTAGTTGTTTAATGGTAGTAGAATTAGGTTGGTTCTTTTGTGTGTTCATCTTGAATCTTGTATTATGGTGCAAAAATCTTATCACTGAAATATGAATTTTTAAAAACTGATTACAGGTATGTAAGAGATTAGGAACTTAAAGTGCAGAACTTATAATGTTAATAACAAAAAACAATTTTAATTTGGCGTTTTCATACATGCATGAGATCAAACAAATATCTCAGATGATAATATCTTCTCTTTTTAAAAGTAATGAAATGTCTACTTGTAAACCAATTACAAAAGAAAAAAGGTTGCATATCCAAAGCACGGGAAGATATTATAATGAGAAGCCTAACTATAGTTAGGACAGATATTTGAGTGTAGATACCTGAGATATCCAAATCTAATAAGAGAGGGATGAGAAGATTCATTTGCAGGCTGTCCTTATGATAGTGACAAGTCACATTCATGAATTCAAATTAGGAAAGGAAGACGGTGTGAACTATATATGATTGTGATTGATTATTGTTATCGTCTCCTCTGGAAGTTTTTAACAAGACACTCGTGCAAACGGGCCCATACAAGCATTATCCAACCACCACCTTTTGCACAGATCATTTTCAATATATAGCTATTTGGTGTTTAGATTATCTATATTCCTTTGATGATCACACAAATATGAAAGAATATACGCTCACTAATTAAGTAATTACAATCCATACACCCATGCACGTCGGTGTTTATCAACACCCAAAGTTGAAGGAGATCTGGAGATGTGTGACAAAATATCTTAGTTTTGATTCTTCTCGCCTAATTAAAGATCTAAGTGGGCACCTCAATGATACTTTTTTGTTTTAAAATGAAAGAAAATTAGTTATGAAAACAAAGACATGAGATTAGCAGTTTAGGTTAGGTACATACATGCATAGCGAACTCTATAATGGGATACGTCGCTATCAAAATAAAAGAACATTAAGTAGGCTTCGATGGAACAGATGAACGTTGTCCCCTTCACGTGGCTTTTACTTTCACAAGTCTAAACGCTAATTCATTTGACCTATCTATCCATCTCTCTCCCTCTATATATATATATATATATATATTCAACTTCAGCTTCTTCCTCTATCTCAAAACCCATATATATATATATTCAACTTCAGCTTCTTCCTCTATCTCAAAACCCATCAACAATGGCTGCCACCTACCATGTTAGATCTTGTAGCTTACCAGCTCGGCTACACTCAACTGGTCTCAACCGTATTCAGCAACTCCTCAACATGCTTCCTACAGATGATAAAAGTAGCCTCTCGTTTCTCTCAGAGCTATATGAATCTGTCTCTCATCTCTTCAACGACTCACCAGCTTCATTACTACTCCCTAATCACTCCTCTTACACCCATCTTCTTGATCTTTCCCTTGTACACCTTGACTTGTGCTCCAAGCTAAGAGACATCACTTGCCACATCAAGGATTGCCTCCGAGACCTCCGCTATGCTTTCAGACGGAGGAGACACGGTGAAGATTCCACGATCCAGTGCCACGTCAAAGCCTTTATCCGCTCTCGGAGATCCATTCACAAGGATCTCGCTAAGCTACTCTTGTTGCTCAAACAAACCGAGCATTCCTCCTCAGAGTCAACTCATCCTTTGATCACACTGCTCCGACAAGTTTGTTCCCAAACATGTCTTACCTTTAGGACAGTATTGTTGTCCTTATCCTCACCTGTACCGAAGCCCATGCCTTCCAAATGGGCTTTAGTCACCAAACTGATGGTCAAGAACGTTACTAATACAAATTCTCAAGTTCAGAGGAACGAGTTCCAGATGATGGATGAGGAGCTACAAAGCCTCTCCATGGCGAAAGAGATAAAGAAGGAACGAATCAAGTCTTTGATCACAACCTTGGACAACGTAGATGTTGCAGTTGAAGAACTAGAATCGTCGCTTGAAACCTTGTACAGGCGTATGATACAAGCAAGAGTCTCTATTTTGAACACACTCTCAATGCATGTATGATTTTAATTAGAACTCCATTCACTAGATTCTCATTGTGTATGTATACAACTTCACTCATATTTTTCGATGAAACATGTTAACCTTCATAGAGTAAAACAATAGAGGTAGTTGTTGTCTAACTAAACAAAAGAAACTTAGCAACAACGACATTTCAACATATCTAAGCAAGTGTAGGGTCTTGCTCTATCCTCGAGTTCGAATGCAGTGGGCAATGAGTCTAGAGTATGGTTACCGCAACAGACGTTGTGTAGATTCCTCTTAATGCCTCTGCTAAATGGATGCACTCGTTCCGGAATATTCCTACAAAACTCATAAAGCTCTGTTATAAACCAATAAACAATCTGATGTTATCACTAGGTGATAGATAGAAGAGGGGTTGAATACCTCATGTAGGGAATACGTTTTCGTCTCACAAGTTCATAGGTGCTTTGATTCGTTAGAATGAGGTAGCTGCAGGAAACCAGTTTGGTAAATAGCAATTAGACAAAACGCATGAGGTTTTGAGGAAATATTAAGAAAATGCGAGTATACATACACACACACACCTGTGAAAAAGCAATAGAAGCAGCACAAATATCATGGAGATCACCAATACGACAAGGAGTAGTATGATGATTGCATTCTTCCACCTGTTCCCATTTCCATTTGCAAAATTTTATATTTCAAAGAAACTGGCAAAAACAAGTAGGGGGAGATGAAAAAGAGTAGTATACCAAGGCTTGGCTACGTTAGTAAGGTAGTCAATGTACATGATGAGTGTCCAGATGCATAGAGCACTCTCTTCACATATGTACCACCTGAGGCAAACCATTAAACTTGATTACAATCCAGCTTTGGTATCTCAAACATAGTACAACTTCAGCATTTCTGCAGGGCTTACCAGAATTTACAATGGTTTTTCTGGCCAACACATGTTCCCAGCCAAACACAGTGATGATCAAACTGAAGAACACATCGATCACAATCATGACAATGCTTGGCTCGCGGTGGCTGCAGGGAAAACATTTAACAAACATGGTAAAAAAAAAAAAAAAAAAACAAGTTGTGTAATAATACGAGATTGAAATGTTTACCTGCTCCACATGACAATAGCCGCAAGTCAAATTTCTGCAGGTTACAAAAAGAAACAATTCAGTAAATCAGTAACACTCCATCCTAATAATAATAAAAGCTGATTATTTCAAGATCCATGATGATATGTACCTTAAGGATGTTCCAGGAGGGTACAAGTCAAGAACCAGCTTCCCCCAGGAGGAAGATGGAGTCCTTCTACCACCACCTGAAGAAGCTGATTCTCCTTCCACATTAATAACAAAGCTCCCATTTATTCTGGAACCATGTTGTTGTCTTCGCTTAAATAACAACGACATAATAAAGAAGCATAAACACAACATTGAAACAGACACAGTTCATTTCCACCCCATCAAAACCCCACCAACACAAGTTTGCTAACAATGATAAAATAACGATACTCACATTGAGGTCGTCGGTGTGTTTCTGTAGATAGCATCAGTCCCGCAAACCTCCCTCATTGCATCAATAACATACCTTACAAGACAAGACAAGACAATGAATAAGCTTTTTTAGTACACTAGGGATTACACATGAAGTGATGATGATGGGTATAGTTTAGATTACCCAGGTGAAGAGCCAGAAGTCACAAAGTACTGAAGAAGCGTGACAGAGAACAACAACAAGTAAGAAGCCATGTACCTGTTAACAGAATCAATAAAGAAAAGTTAAGATCTTTATAGAGTAAATTAGCCAAACGAGATGAGCAGCTACCATGGATCTCGCTTAGTTTTCTCGATGAATTCACCATCGCAAACGAAGAGGAAGCCGATGAAGACGAGGTGTAGAGCTACTAGTCCCAGTTTCATAAACAGAGAAGATCTTCGAACTGGTAGCAAAACCAAACACGATTGGGTTTAGTGAAATCGCAACCTTAAGACCGATTCAGATAAGGAAATTGAAAGGATCATCATGATTTGGGTTCAAAAAGGAAGGAGTTGGTTACCAGGATCAGAGAGACAAGGGATGTTATCGAGATAGCTGTCTCGGGTTCGATCCCAGGGTCGGAGAATAGGACAACAAACGCCCATGGTTGACTCTCTCTCTCTCTCTCTCTTTCTTTCAAGCAAACATTGGGGGGAAAGAGACAGAGGCAGGGAGGATCGCTGCAGGAAAAAAAGACAAAATAAGATTCTCCAAAATGCGATCTTGTAGACTTGTAGCTGTACAAAATTGACAGATTAGTTGGCGATTGCCTGATTTTCTTATTGGCTTCAAACAAGACAGTGGTGGTGATGAGATGATGTTGTAATAGCCTTGGAGAAGACATACTTTAGTTGGGCCTATTTTCTAAGTTGGGCCCGTTTTAAATTTAGATAGTTATGGGCTTACCAATTATGTTTTGTTTCCACGTGATAGTTTAACGAAAGAAAGCCTTAACCCTAATCAAGCTAGGAAAAGCGAGAAAATTAAAATCATACCCCCTCCAGATTTAAAAGATTGATATTTAAGATTTGCACTCAGATTAATAAAAAATTAAATATATACTTTGATTTGTTAGTTTTTGTTGCTTTTATTATTTGCTTCTTAATAAAGTTCTACCATTCATATTTATAAATTTTAATTTATATTTTAATTTTAAAGTCAAATATATATTCTATCAGAAATGAAATACCTTTTAGAAATATTCATTTCTTCATTTTAATAACTAGGGGCATTCCCTCCGCGCAAGTGCGGGGTTGTGAACAAAATTCTTGTTTCATCTCAATATTTGTTAGGGTTATTGTAGCCGTGAATTTTGCATTTTGAGTTGACAATTGTTTTCAAGTTTTTTTAATTGTTATAGGGTTAGAGTTGTGATGATGAACTGTGTATGCACTGTTCTCCACTCATGAAAGACAAAACTGTGTTGGTAATTTGATTGATATAGTTCGTGGTGTTGATTGTTGTGTCACTGGGACTTATTGTTTGTTTGTCTTTTTAATTTGTTACCTGTACTGTTGAGATTACATAAATTATATTAAGGTTGTTGAGAGTACCTTTTGTTTCTGGATATTTTTTCTCCAGTTTAGTTGTGTAAGTTGTCTGTATTAAGTAATAATTTTTTTTATTCTTATTATGTTGGTTATATATTTTTTTTTATTTTTAAATTTGTTGCTTTTATCGGACCTTTAAAACAAATTCATGAAGACTTGTAGAAATAACTATAAAATAAGTGACAAATAGTATTTGTGTCTCAATGGGTTTTAAACGAATATATGTATTTCTCATAAGAAGACAATAGCATTGGCATGTTGACATTGAGCATGTAAGCTATTTTCATAAGACAAGAGGAGTGAGCAGGTGAAGATGTTGTTATTGTCGCCTTTGTGTCTGTTAGGATTGTTTTTTGTATCTCCTAGTGTAGATGTGTTTGTATCTCTTTTATTTGATGGGTAATATATAAACAAAAATCATTGCTAGTTGTATTTATCAGGGTTTGTAACTTACTCTGCTTTCTTTTTTTAGGTAATTTCACTGATCTTGGTTGTCGTCCTCGTATTCTTCGTAAGTCTCTGCGAAAGTAAGTTTGTAAATTGTTAAATAGTTGATCGTGTAGTTTGTATTTGTTTAGCTGGCTCAATGTATGTGTCGTTGAGTTTTAGTTGAGTTGATTGGTTTGGTATATATTTGTTTTGAAGTTTATTTGTAAGATTAGACAAAAAGAGAGGTGATCATTAACGATTCGTCCTTTTTGGGATTCTAGTTTTTGGTGTTTTGATTGTTTGGGTTATTGTGGTTTTTTTAAGCTGTAAAATAAAGATTTGTGTAAAATTAGATCGATAAGTAAGGGAGATAAATAGACGATCACAAATCTTGGGTAGGAAATATTTTTGATTATTGATGTTAGCACAATATAGACAGTAATATAAAGGGAATTATGTGTTGATTGTTTCTTGCGGATCAATGAGGAGACGAATAACGACTCGAATTGTTTCTTTGGTGAGGTCAGAGCCCTGGACATAACGGATTTGCCCAACCACATCTGCGAGTTTAAATATCAGTTATGATATCGAAACATAATATAAACACATATGCAATATGATAATATACCTGGGAGTTCTAGGTTTGTGTTCGCAATCACTTGGAGATTGTCGAACAGTCTAATCTTGACTGGAGATTGATCTCAGGAGCACCCGTGATGACTTCATCAATAATGGTTAGTGAGATGAAACGAATGAGAAATAGATGATTAGTTATCTTGTACATGCTTGAGCACCTATCAACCTCAAAACGATCGACGTTCACAATGGAACCTGCTTTCAAAGATGGCATGTAATGATTAGCACGTCCGACGAGAGTAAACCCATGAATCACGGAATCTGCAAATAATATTATTCAACAAAAAATCAGGAAATCAATTAAAACAGTTTTGTTAAACAAGTGTGATAGATCAAAGATTAACTTACTTTTTTATCAGGGAAGAGAACCGTGATTCCCACAAACTCCATGTCTTTCTTGAAGTTCAGGGAATCCCAGAATCAGAGGAAGCCAGAGGCTATGCTCTGACTACTACGACCAAGACGGAGAGACTCGAAGGTTGAGTGACGGACGCCGGGATGCCGGTTTGAGGAGCTGGAGAGGCAGAGAGAAACATTTTCTAGTAGATGGTTAAAGCTAAGAGGAATCAATGAATTTTGTAGAGATGCAGATTGTGTTCATCAAAGATGAGAATCATATATATATAGGGTTTATAGAAGGGCTACAAATCAGGAATATTTATGATCAAGCGATTTAAGATGGGGACATGAAGAGTTCACCGGTGAAAAAACAGATTAGGAACAGACACAAGGCGCAACTCTGTAACTCAGCGTCCACTAAGTTGTATCCAGCTCTCTTGCTTTCAGACTAACCTCCAAACCCCATTCTATTACATTTAAAGCAACATTATTAATCTTGTCATTAAGAACATGGTTAAGATTATGTTTGGTTTTTATTACCCGACAACCCAAAAATTGTAACCGTCGATGTGCTAGCTCTGCGATTCATCAAGTGGATTCTCGAAAACTATGTGGACGAAATCTCTGTACCGAATGTTGACCACTGATGTTTCCGCACATAGTGTAGGAAAATACCTAGTTTTATAGTAGAATGTGGTAGGAAAAACACCTAGTTTTATCTTAATGATGAAAAGAGTCCAAACTCATGTTAAACGACAACAATTTACAATATGGAAAAACTATAATTGTTGCAAACTTGAGCCTTTTCTCATATAACGTGATGAATCCCATTTAAAAATGAAACTCATAATACACTTGTAGGTCCGACCCTCAGAGGAAGCCGAAGAAGCAAGGACTTCCGACCTTCATAAATATATATTAGGTTCGGCCATCAATGTACAAAGTATCATTTAGCTTAGTGGTATAAATGTTGGTATTTATATTTCAATAACTCGGGTTCGAGCCATGGGCTTGACACTTTTTCACACTTTTTAAAAGTGGAGCCCACAAAATGCTGACGGCGCGCTGAGGAGTGAGCAAAAACTCAACTATTATAATATAGATTACAACTTGTTCCACTAAATTAATAACTATTAGTTAATTAATCACAAATCATTTGTTTTGTTTTTATTTTATAGTCAAAATTATCAAATTTAATTAATTAACCACAAATCATTTATTTTGTTAGACTCTTCTTTAATCAAATGTGTAATTATTCTCTAACCAAGTTTTACATTCCACTAAATTAATAACTATCAGTTAATTAATCACAAATCATTTATTTTGTTTTTATTTTCTAGTCAAACTTATCAAACTTAATTAATTAACTACAAATTATTTATTTTGTTAGACTCTTCTTTAATCAAATGTGCCATTATTCCCTAACCAAGTTTTACAATAAGATTAAACAAATTTATTTAAAATGTGATTACAAATTTAAAATTATACATTCATGTATATTATTATTTCATTTCACATATAAGATATAAATTATATTTTTTTTATTAAAACATATAAAGTTATTTTCAAATATATTTTAAATAATTTGATGATTAATATAAGAGAAATATTTTTGATATCCCTAAGAACTCAAATATGAAATACTAGGGCCGGTCCACCCTACGGGAGGGATGATAATTTGAAAATAATTTAAATAGTTTGAGTAAATATTTTTCATTTTTGTTTAATATTTGTTTTTATTTTAAATTTTTTTGTTTATATTAGTATGTATCATTATTTGTTATTCTTTATTCAGTTTCATTCTCATTACAATTAACTAAAATTTTTCTTACGATTAATAAGATTGTTTATTTGAAGTTTTATTCTGTTTTTATTTTAATGGTGTAGAATTGTTGATTTATTTGTTTAATTTGAATTTATCTAGTTTTATTCATTCTCTTACATTATTTTATATTATGTGTTTCTTATTCGACTATATAACTATATATTTTATTTTTACACAGTTGTGGATCTATGTTTATAGTTTTTTTAGATGAAGAGTGGAGAGATGTGTGAGAGATTACATGAAGAGTGGGGAGATGTGTCAATTAAAGTTTTAGTGACGTCGTTTGTTGTGGGCTTTGATGACGTGTAATACTCAAGAGAGAGGAAAATCTGATTTACAGCCCAAACAGGTAAATACCCAACCAAAACTCATTACGGTGCAGATTAAATGAAACTCAAAGTTTCATTGGTCTAGATACGTGTCACGCTCACAAGAACCGACTTTGTGGCATGACATCCTATTCTCCTAGGTGTCGTCACCAGGAGGGAAAATTTTATATGTATATATATAGATAAATAGATATATTTACAAAATTAAAGAATCTTTATAAAAAATCAGATAATACGAATTCTTTTTAGGGCTTTTTGCAGAATTGACCTACAACTTAAAGTCAAACACAAAACTAACCTCCCTTATTTTTGGAAATTGGTTTTGCCCTATTCACCCCACAAGGTCATATAATTCACGAAAATGCCATCAATTGTTTTTTTCGAAAATGTCATTTTTACTCTCACCCTCATCATCTTCAAGTAATTACGAGATTGTCATTGTCATCAAAACCCCAACCACCATGAACAACCAATTTGAAGCTCTTAATGCTCCCAAAATCGAGATATCCTTCTTATTTTTCCATTCTTGTGAACTAAACACAACACATCTCTCACTTTCTCTCCACAACGAGCTAAAAAAACTCAAGATTTTGATTCTACATTTTTTATGGTTCATAGAGTCATAGAAGCTAACGATTCTGGGTGGGTCACTTTCGTTTGAGATTCTGTGTGCTTGGAGAAGCCTTATGTGTGCTAAGGAAGTTATCTCACCAATTAAAGTAAGAAATCAGGTTATTTTTTCAGATCTGTTCGTTAGACGACTTACATGGAAAGTCGTCTGGCTGTAGACGACTTACCTAGAAGTCGTCTGGTCAACGCAGAGGTTATTTTTGCAATTGACTTTGAAATCAGCTTTCTGAGACGACTGAAACTTAAGTCGTCTGATTTTGTTTGGTTACAAAAAAATCTCCAAAGAACCTAGACTACTTACATTTCAGTCGTCATAGGTTAGTTTTGCATTTGACTGGATTATTTCAGAAGTTTGACTTTCCCGGACGACTTACATTTCAGTCGTCTGGTGAAAATTTAAATATCAATATTTTATTGACACTAGACGACTTACAATTAAGTCGTCATAAGTTAGTTTTGCAATTGAAAAAAAAAATCAATATTTAATCATACCCAGACGACTTACAATTCAGTCATCCGCCCGACGACTTACATGTAAGTTGTCTATGATTTTATTCCGAGATTCTGGTCAAACCTCGTAAATCCTGGACGACTTACATGTAAGTCGTCTGACGGACGACTGAATTGTAAGTCGTATATATATAATTAAATATTGAAGTTTTTTTTCAACTGCAAAACTAACCTATGACGACTTAATTGTAAGTCGTCTAGTTTTAAAAAAATATTATTATTTTAATTTTTACGAGACGACTGAAATGTAAATCGTCCAGGAAAGTCAAACTTCTGAAATAATCCAGTCAAATGAAAAACTAACCTATGACGACTGAAATGTAAGTCGTCTAGCTTTTTTGGAGTTTTTTTTAACCAAAAAAAAATATACGACTTATTTTTCAGTCGTCTGAAATAACAGATTTCAAAGTCAATTGCAAAAATAACATATGCGTTGACCAGACGACGTATAGTTTAGTCGCCAGGAGTACTTAGATTGAAGTCGTCCGCTTCGATCTTTAATAATCTTTCGTTTTCTTTGTTCTAAGTTTGCTAATGTGTTTTATTTTGACTTTTTTCAGATGATGCGTCAGTTACATGCAGTGTATGGAGAATGGTTGTTGAAAGATGGATATTGGAATTTTGTGGTTGATCATTTCAAAGGAGCGAGAATGTTATTTTTGAGTGAAGGTTCGACACATGCTGATCTTATTGCAATGGCTCAAGAAGATTATAACCTGGACATGAACACAGAGTCTGTGGAGTTAACCTACTCATTACAACAGATGGCTCCAGACCTTCCTCCTATTCATGTTACAAGTGATAGACAAGTTCGGAACTTGCTCGAGATAACTAAAACGCATGAAGTACGTCTTTGTGTATCAAGCTTTACCAAGATGAGAACGGTTTCAGAGGAAAGGGATGAAGACCATGTGGGAGATGAGGCCGAGGAGGGGGATGAAGCTGATGTGAGGGATGAAGATGAAGAGGGGCAAGAAGCTGAGGAGGGGGATGAATCAGAGGAGGGGCATGAAGCTGAGGATCATGATGGGGAGGAGGATGCTGACATCCCTGTTGTCGCTGATGCTGAGGATTATAGTGAGTATGGAAAGGTTAAAGACGAGGATGAGGAAGAAGATGATGAAATCTTTTTTGATGATTACAAAGGGGCATATGGTTGTGAAGGAGAAGGATCATCTGTAGACAGAATCTATGTCAACAAGAGTTTTGCTAGTAAGGATGCACTGCTTTCAGAGTTGCGGTTGACAGCGGTGAGGCGTAGGTTCTCCTTCAGAATATTCAAGTCAACGAAAACTCTCTTTGTGGCAACATGTCGTGTTAGTGGTTGTCAATGGAAGGTCCGAGCAAGTGTGAAACATGGGACTAAAACGTTTTGGGTAACCAAGTATGTGGCAACTCATACATGTTCCATCCCAGACAGAATCGCTCAGCGGAAACGATGTACTCCAAAGTACATTGGTCGACTTTTCATAGATCATGTTGGAATCATTGATGGGTTGAATCCGCAGCATATCAAAGATGCAATGAAGAACATGTTTGGCATGACACTTGATTACACCACTTCATACAGAGCATTGTTATATGCGCAAGAAATGGTGAGAGGATCAGCGGAAGACGGGTTACTGAAATTTATTATTTCATTGATTTGTTTATTATTGATAAAAAAAAGCTACTGAAATTTATTATTTCATTGATTTGTAAATATGTAAACACATTGCTAGCACATGTATTACATCTTGGGAAACATTATTACTGATTTTACAAAAAAAATGACATGCAATTCACAAAACTGACCACAAACAAAACTATTATAGATCATTCCTCTACAAAAACAAGCTTGGACTCCACTTGATATGGAAGAAGACTTTGTCAGAAGACTTCCAGAAAGTCCAGACGACTTCTAGGAAGTCCAGACGACTTCCAGGAAGTCTAGACGACTGAAATGGAAGTCGTCTGGAAGACTTCCTGGAAGTCGTCTAGTGCATTATATTTTAGACGACTAACAGGTAAGTCGTCCCAGAAGTCTTCTAGATCTGAAAAACTTGCATATCAAATCCAGATCTAAAAAACCTGCATATCCAAAAACGTTCAAATGACTTAAAAACAGAAAAAATGAGTGGAAGATTAGATAAATCTACTTTTATAGAACACACAAACATACATATCTAAAATTAATAGATCTACCTTTAAATGAGTGGAAGATGAGTACCGTCTGATTAAAAAGCTACAAAAATGATAGATTAGTAAGAAAAACATGAGACAAAACTGAAAAATTCATATAAAGTTTGGTGTTTTCAAGTCAAAGAGATTAGAGTGAGTTTGGATAATTTTAGTTTGGGAAAAAAATAAGAACTTTATACAACAAGAAGTTACCAAATGAAGAAAAATTAGACATAAAAACTTACCAAAACGCTCAGATCTATTATGAAAGGGAGACTTCGTCAGAAGACTTCCATGAAGTCCAGACGACTTCCAGGAAGTCCAGACGACTTCCAGGAAGTCCAGACGACTGAAATGGGAGTCCAGACGACTGAAATGCGAGTCGTCTGGAAGACTTCCTGGAAGTCGTCTAGTGCATTATATTTTAGACTACTAACATGTAAGTCGTCCCAGAAGTCTTCCAGATCTGAAAATCCTGCATATCAAATCCAGATCTGAAAAACCTGCATATCCAAAAACGTTCAAATGACTTAAAAACAGAGAAAATGAGTGGAAAATTAGATAAATATACCTTTATTGAACACACAAAAATACATATCTAAAATTAATAGATCTACCTTTAAATGAGTGGAAGATGAGTACCGTCTGATCAAAAACTTGCAAAAAAGATAGATTATTAAGAAAGACATGAGACAAAACTGAAAAATGCATATAAAGTTTGGTGTTTTCAAGTCAAAGAGATTAGAGAGAGGTTGAAGAGTTTTAGAGTGATGAACATTACATTTTTGTTGCCGCCATTTGAGAGGATGAGAGATAATGTGTAAATTTTTCTTTATATAGGGAGACAAAAAAATCCAATTAGGTTAAATATGTTTGATTCAGACGACTTCCTAGACGACTTACTTGTAAGTCGTCCAGAAGACTTTAATATTTTTAGCGGGAAATTAAAATATTTTTAGTGGGAAATTAAAATATTTTTAGTGGGAAACTAAAATAGAAGACTTCCCAGACGACTTACAAGTAAGTCGTCTGGTTTAAATTATTTAAGCGGGAAAATAATTTTTTTAAATTTTAGGCGGGAATATTTGGACGACTTACATGTAAGTCGTGTGTTTTAATTTCTTCACCAGACGACTGAAATGTAAGTCGTCTAGACTCTAAACATAACCTCTAAACTTAATTAACTAACTAAACACTTCATAAAATCAAATTAAACTTCAAAAGTGTTTACTATACACAAAAATAAACATGTATAGGTAAAAAATTAATTTTTCAAAAAAACATTCAAGCTTTCCAAAATCTAACCCTAAGTATACATACAATACTACAACATATGTTGCCAAACCTAGACCAAAAAATACCATGATTCACTACCTACACTCATCTATGTTGAAAACAATTCAATTTTGTTATATTTTAATTTATATCACTTAAAACTGTTTACAATTACATGATTTTAATTTTTCGGTTATCAAAATATTTTTTTTTAAATTTATAAATTATTCTTAAGATCAGCTACACCAGAAGACTTATTTTAAAGTCATCCAGACGACTTCCAACATCTCAGACGACTTACTATGGCTATATTCATAAAGATGACTTCTGTTTTTTTGTTTGATCACAAGAGGTTGAGCTGTAATTTCACAAAGCTTCTAGATTAGTTTTGCATTTGATTTAAGTTTGAGTATAGGTTCGGGGTTAAAATCAAGTTGTGGATTAGTTTTGGCAAATTCCTCTTGTATTTATGAAACACTATAAATATTATTTTTTACTTTAAATATTTTTGGATAACTGATAATAGTTTAAATTACATGAACAAGTAATTCGGATCTCTATTCCCAATCCAACTCGTTTACATATCATTTCCGTATCAATTGGAAGAAATCAAATTATCTCAAACGATACCTTTTTTTTTTTGCTTAAATCTCAAACGGATACTTATTTTCAACATGTATTTGTAAGTTTAGTCAAATTTTCAAAAAGCTTCCTTTATATATGTTTTATTACTGAAATTATTAACTAAATGGTTGAAGACAAAAACTAGTATTAACTATATGTAGAAAGACCAACGACTTTTCTGTCTTCAAAAGTAATAAACAAAATCAAGTACAAAGTAGAGAAGAGCATGGGAGCACGTTCGTTCGTTAACATATCAACAAACAAAAATGGAGAGCACATCATCTCCATCCCTTAAAGCCACCGCCTTCACTTTTGTTTACATTTCACGTTTCCTTCTCCACGTTTCCGCTTAAAAACCTCCTAACCAAAGCAGAGAGATTAATTATGGCCAACTCCAAAAGATTGTTTGGAGTCGTAAGGAGGAAACTTCTCAGTCGATCTCCCAGCAGTATCACCACCATTCGCTCGTCTATCCCAGAAACCACTAAAGAACACATTGCCGCCATTAAAATCCAAGCTTATTTCAGAGGTCACCTGGTAAAAACACATACATTTTCTCTAGTCATTAGTCATTACAGAACATTATTTCTTAATGAAAAGTTAATACCATTGCACGTGTTGTAGGGAAGGAGAGCGTTTAGAGCGTTGAGGAGTCTTGTGAAGCTTCAGGCGGTGGCGAGAGGAGTGCTTGTGAGGAGACAAGCTCGAATAGCATTACATTGTATGCATGCTCTTGCTCGCTTGCAGGTTAGGGTTCGTGCTCGTCAGATTCTCTCCCATTAAAATCCCATGACATCCACTTCTAAATTTGCCCTTGTTTCTTCTACATCTGTTGTGATTGTGACATCTACATAACATATCTTTGTCCTTTCAAATTATTGTGATTTTGTTTGTATATTTAACTAATTAGCCCTAACACTCTTTAGTTTGTACTTATAAACAAGATCAGTCAAGCTGAAATTTCTGTCTTGATTTTTTTTAATGAAAAGTAGACGATATACATCCTAAAAGGATCCATAGATTATAATGAAGCAAAGCATTAGAAAATGTTTATTATACTTGGGAAAGAAGCTGATGGGGTACCTTGGATAGCAAGAAAGGGTTAGACCTCCACTGAGACATACCATTTTGACTAGTAAATTGACTTGGTTTTTTTAAGAATCTGGAAATTATAAGCAAGTAAAACCATCAACAAAGGATCTATGAATCTCCACATATAGCCATAGGTAGATACTACAAGAAACAAAGAGAGACGAGAGAGCACTGAGATATTGACGCGGCTCAATCAGATAACTAAGAGAGTTGTGAGCGTGTGGTTCGAGAAGATCTGAGTGAACCAGGCCAATATCAAAGAGGACTCTCTAGTGCTAAAGGTGCAGATTCAAAGGAAGACATATATGTCTTGTGAAAATAAAAGAAGATAGACGTTGTGAGGGGAAGTGTGATGAGGAGAAGGTGAGAATGTCTGTGGGGGAGAGTTATAAAGGAGAGGTATTAAATTAGGGTTAAAGAGAGAAGGAAATGGAAGGTATGGAGCATTAAAACCACATCTACTACCAATGCACAAAAAGCTGGCTTAACCCTCTTTACTCCATTTTCTTCTCTCTTCTCTCTCTTTTTATTTCAAGTTTCATTACATATGTATCCATCGTTACAAACTAAATTGGCTATGCAATGTGAACCAATACCACTTTGTCTCCTACTCTGTCTTTCCTCGTTGAGTTTCATAACCAATTATTTTGTTTAAAAAAATTGTGGTAACGTATGAAGATTTGAGGAAGAAGTTAAAAGAACATTGAAGATGCTATGTAATAAATTTTGAGGGAATCTCGCAGAAAAGATGGGACACTGGCTGCCTGCAACCATTAATGTTCTTACTGCTCTTTTTTTTCCAACTACTATACGCCCTCTCTTCCTCTCTCTTTGCCTTTCTGCTTTTTACAACCTCAAGTGAGTTATGAACCCTAATGACCTCTCTCTCTCCGTTGAAGAGATTCGAGTTTTTAATGCCACATTGTAACGCCAGAGCTTTGTGATGAATAACGATTCCTTTTTTTTTGTCTGTTGTTGTGATGGGTGGGGAAGGCAAGAACTATTGCACACCCGTATTTACGTTTCTCTCTAGCTCTACATTTAACGTCTACGGTCCACCATTGCCATAAATTTATGCAGAAACACACACTATCTATCTTTTTCTTCCCAATTATATTTTCTTAAAGACTTACAAAATATATCAAAACTTACTTGCTCTTGCTTAACACATTATTTTGAGGTTATAGTTACCATTGAGTAGCTTAATATCAATGCTCATTAAAAATAACTCTCAGTCATTCAATCATGAGTTAATTTTCTCAAGCATTCTTCTATGATTCGAAGTTTATTTTTATAAACATTTTTCCTTCTAAATGGACAAATCAATCAAGGCGTTGATTTCAAGTGTATAGTAGGTTGCTTTTTGTCAACATATAGTAGGAAAAAAATAGTGAGAGATAAAATCCTTTTGAATTCCTAAATAAATTTAACCAGTGGTGGTAGTCCAGTGGCGCTTGAGAGAATATACTCAATACAACGAACCCTGGTTCGAACCCCGCTGGCCACACGGATATGAGCTATTGCTTTCGCCTCATTTGAATGCCCAGGAAATGATCTATCTGTGGACTGTATCTCCACCCGAGGGTTAGATCTGTGTCTTTAATAGATCCGGGTTTAATCCTTTTTCTTTTCAAAAAAAAAATTTCCTAAATAAACCAATAGAAAAACTGGCTATGAAATCATTCTCAATATCATTTATCTAGGATTGCATAAACTAGACTAGAAACCCAAAAGTGAGGAAAGAAAATAAGCCAAGCTCTCTATTCATTTTGAATTCAAGTTTAACTAAAGTGGATTTATATGATTACTTATTTAGATAATTACAAAAAAATTCTTTTCTGTAACACTAAGTCTTTTTTTTTCCAAGTAACACTAGGCACATCTCCAAACTTACTCTATTTTTTACTCTAAAATGGAGTGAAAAATGGAATATGGAGTAAAAAATGCTTCAACCCGACTCTATATCTCATTCTATAGTGGAGTTTAATATTTTTTGTTTGTTCATTTTTCTATTATAGAATGAAATATAAAGTTAGATTAGAGTAATTTTATTTAGTTTTTTATTCTATTTTAGAGAAAAAAATAAAGTCTTTGCATTGGAGATGCTTTACGTCACTGGATGGGAAAATAAGATGCAGAAAGAAACTTATAATACTCAGGTTGATTTCAAGTTTTCAACCCTTCTCTCTACATGGCTGCAGAATATGATCTACAGTTTTGGGTAGATTTCTTCATTTGGAAAAAACCAAAAAGAAAAACTAAAAGTCTGCAAAATCAACTATTTCGAACTCCTCGAATTTAAGCTTCCACTTGGCACCAAACAAGTAGAGATCAACGAGGTAAGGTAAGCTTCACTTTGTTCCATTACTCTGGATGGGAAAGAGAATCATAAACAATTAAGAGGTAAGTGAGCTTAAATACTTCCTTATGGAATAAACTGACATAAACATGGCATCTTATTGGGATAAATATAATGAAAGGATGGACCCTGAATCGTGGACGAATGTATTCTGATGAATGCTGTGTCATAAATAATGTACACTTGAGCTGATTCTTGGATTCATTCACGTATTTAGAATGTAAATCATTATCAAACACTTCTCTGTAGAGAGTTTTATCCAATACAAACATAGAGGGAAAGGCTTGAAACATTCACTCATCCATCAACAACAATTACATCATTACACACAAGTCTTGTCTGAACAAATAAAAATCAATAATAATTACTGGAATGGGTTCGGTTCCAAACGTGTGTGGCTTTCACGTTAAAATTATACATTCTTTTATACCAACCAAGAGTGATATATATATATATATATATATATATATATATATATATATATTTTTGTAAATAACTACAAAAGATGGGAACCTATAACCGTGGGAGTAGCTTTTAGAGTTTCTTTGGGAAGGTCATACCGCGGCCTCGGATAGAAAGAGAGGGTCCTTTGGCAGAGCTCACTACATTGGTGTCAAGGTAGATGACCACCACAGTGATGTCATCGTGGAAATGCCTCCTCACGCCTCTCTCTATCTTCATCAGATCAGAGTATCTCATCTCTCTCTTCTTCGCTGCCGCTTGCATTGCCGTTTTCACCAGTCTACGTGCAATCCCCTGCTTTTAAAGGACACAATCAATACTTGGTTTTGAAAAAAAGAAGAAGAAGAAGAAAAGAGTGTCTTAACGCACGTTTCGTGGGTGGTTCTGAACGATGTCAACAGCTTCTTGGTTGCTAAGCTGTTCCCATAGTCCGTCTGAAGCAAATATAAGAAACTGGTCTTGTGGTTGGAGCTCATGCTCTGTTATCGAAGGTTCTCCACTCAAGATTGGTCTTTTGATCGGCTCGCGGAGTCTGTACTTAGTGTACAATGGTTCTCTGTTGAATTCCGCCTTCTTAAGATACATGTCTCCTATGGACCTAGATACCTACAAAAGAAAGAAACAAACAAACAAACTCTAGCGTCTTTTGGCTTCAAGAAACCAAGTAACAAGTTCAAGACTTCACTAAGATAACCATTGTACCTGAATAAGGCCCTTAACGCGCCACACATTATGCTTTAACACGACGATATGCGAGTCATCCGGGTGCAAGGAGTGCATTTCCTGCCTAACAGACTCGATGCTCACATTATGTTCAGCTGAGAGCTGAAGCGCGATAGCCTCACCTGTCGCCTTCATAGCCCTTCCAAGGACAGCACGGGAATCTCCAACGTTGGCGATGTAGAGCATCCCTCCGCATATAACACCCACAAGGCAGCAAGACCCCACAGCTGCAATCAGTGGCTTAACCGGCCACTGCTTTGTCACTACCCCAAGAAAGCCTTCTTCAGTCGCTTCATAAGCCTTTCTAATCACGTCCATAGACATAGAGCCTTGCTCAGCTGCAAACCCTGCAGAATTCAATAAGATCTTTTTAGTTTCAATCCATAAGCAAACATGTCTGCAACACAAATGGCTCACTCTTTAAATGCTGAAAGAGATGATCGTTGACAAAGCGGGAGGTCTCAGGCCCTCCATGACCATCATAGATTCCGATAAAAGTACCATAAGGACCAGAGTCAAGGGTGCTCAAAGGGCCAGACTCAACTTGGCTCTGATCCTCAAGGAGATTGTTGGCCTGAACAACAGCCATTGAGAAGTCGCCAAGTAGGTGCTGACCAGAGTCTTTGTACCAGAGGAGTCCATCTTGTTTTCCCGATGAATCAACGGACCTCCCCGATGAAGGCCACAGACAAGCGCTCAAAAGTTTCATTAAAGTTGCTAACATCCCCCTCCCTCACGCCACCATCAGGGAAACTCTCTTTCTCTTCCTCCACATAGGGATACACGATCAAACAAGTGTAAAGGAGTAAGCTTTATGGATCTGCAGTTCAAAAATAGAAATGGGTTCTCAGAATTTCCCAAAATAGAAACCAAAGTATTAACTTAATCGGTGATGGAAACAAAAAAAAAAAAAAAAGATTCCAACTTTATCAAATTGAGGAAGATGGCTACCTGAGATGTAACAGGGAGAAGTCAACAGATTCGAACGACGATGATGCACAATCAAAAGGAACTCCAGAACTGAGATCAAAAGCAATCTTGATCCAAGACAAGGGTTTAGTAGTAACTAGAGAGAAGATCAGAAGATATCTGATGAAGCTTTACAAGAGAAGGAAGAAGCGATGGAGATCTGAGAGGATCGAAGTGAAGAGAGAGAGAGATAGATAGATAGATGGATCTGAGTTGGATCCAGGAGAAAGAAGAAGAAGAAGAAGAAGGGCTTGGTGGCGTCTGAGCTTCTATCTGTGAGAGGAAAGACGAAAGAGAAGAGAAAGGGCTCCACAGCTTCTAACCAGACAATCCAATCTCTGTTACTGGATCAGATTTTTCTATTAAAACCTAACTCTCTTCTCTCTTGTTCCTCTAATTGACTTTTCCTGTTCTTTTTTTTTTTATTTTGCTAAACGGTCCTCTTATCTTTCTAATACTTTCAATTTATGACACTAACTAATCACTCTCTTTATTAGGTCCCAAACGATTTGAGGGTTTATTTTTATAGGCGGAGAAGCTACACGAAAAGTGTTGCGATTATATATGGAACAAATGGAGAGAGAAGTGTGTGGTGTGTTGGTCGAAGACGATTGATAGTTTACATAAAAAAAAAGGGAGGAAAAAATGGTGGAATATCTGTGAGTGATTGAAAGAGAGACACGTGATATAGTGACATCATTTTAAAGTTAGCTGTCTTAATAAGGATATACGTGTGGACCGTGTGGTGTGCAAATCAACTTCCACCTCCATCTCCACCTGCACCTGACCGACCAGCTTCCCCTTTTTTACCCGTTTCCTCTTCACTTCTCCCATGTGCTTTGCTTTCCTCTCTTCTCCTCTCTCCACATCATATTTTAAGAATAAAAAAAATATCAGTGGGCCTTTTCTCTATAAAATAGTCATTCAAAATGGGCCTTTCAGAGGTATGATTAGCCTTATGAACAAGAGGCCCCGCTGTAGATTTACAGAAGTGAAAAAAGCAAAAAATGTGGGGGGAGTAGTCAAGAACATCAACCCTACTTTCACTCTTTGCCAAGACACTGAGGAATCACAGAAACTTCACAAGTGTAAATTTTGCCACGTTTTCTTTTTTAGTGTTTTGTCTAATATTATATAGCCAAACTTGGCTTCACTCATCACTACAAATTTAACGTGTTGCATTTTTAGTTTTCTGTTTCGTGCACATATATAGATTTACACTAATTAATTGTTTTCCAGACTACAGTTTAGCAAAGGATCAATTTATACAATTACTAGCTGTTGTTTGGATTCACATATAAAAAGGAGAAAATATGCAACATCATTCAGAGATAACGACGTCAACGGATCAACCAATTTGCCCGAAGCCACGTCGTGTGTGTCCTTCTCTTCCTGATTTCCTCAAACCTCTGTCATGTCCCCTACACTCTTCTAATTGGTAACATTATATGATCTAGATTGTTAATTTATATCTGCTTTCAGTTATGTTTATTGTCTTGCATTTCCATTTCATAAGGATGTGTGATTTGTTTCCTATGTATGCGCAAATATATAATCCTCCCCTGCTATTTCTTTATCTTTCTTGAAACTTCATCATGATGGCTCCTACATATGTTTGTGCCAGCCAACAAAGTTCTGAGGGGCGAAGCGGCGTTCTCAGCATAATTGATAAGGTCATACTTGCTCTCTTCATCATAGATATAATTCTCAATCCAAAATTAGTAGTAAGAATTAACATGTAAAATAGTTCAAAAGTCTGCTTGTTCTCTCTTTTTGTTAACATTCACTGTTTTTTTTAAGGAATATAAACATGAATATATCATAAATCACACGTAAATTTACATGCATGCATGGTTCCTGAGAGTTAATTAAATTAAAGTATATACTATATTGTCTTAGGTGCAGCCGATAGAAGGTGGAACAGTAGAGTCAATGTGGTACGCAGGGTCTCCACCTAGGCGAACCGGGAATCCTCTTGTACACGACCGTCATTTCATTCACTGCCTCGACCCTCTCCCCAGTTTTTCAAGCACTAAGGCTTGATCTTCACATCTTCGTGGACGATATATGCATTCATAGCCGCACACACAAAAAAAAGCTCCTTACATGCATCCACATTAATTGCCATATCGATATATCTCACCGTAAAGAACATTAACCATATCAACTAGAGGGTTTGCATACAGATATGCATCTATATATTACTCAAGTTGTAGAATTGTATTTTAGATTGGTATTCTTGATCACCAAGAATCTATACTGAAGTCGGCACAACACTGCTTACAAAACCAGCACCCGCTTAATTAGTACACGATGAGCGCAGATATATATATAAAACTGACTAGAATATGTTTTTATTAGGGTCTGCATGGATGTTTTTGTTATAGGCCATTATCTCTTTTTAGTTTGTTATGCCTTGTATTTGAGACATTCCTGTTTTTTTTTTTTGGTGCAAGACATTCCTATAACTTTATTTAAGACTTGTGTTCCCTTTGATTCTACGACTACTTGTGCATTAGAACTCGTTCGTTCGTCTGTGTAAGTTCCAGAATTTTACTTTCTAACTTTTTTTTTGTTAGAACAGTTTATCGGTTGCTTGTAGGCATGGCGTTCGGATCTTCGGGTCGGGTTCGGGCCGGTTCCTTTCGGGTCTGGATCTTTTCGGGTCTTAAATATTTAGACCCAATAGGTACTTAGAAACTTTCGGTTCGGGTTCGGGTCGGTTCTTCTCGGGTCCGGATCGGTTCGGGTCTATAATTAAAATACCCATAAAATATCCGTAATTTTTCGGGTCCATATCGGGTCCGGATCGGGTTCGGGTATTTAAGATCTGAAAAAGACATGATATACTCAATTCCATCAACTTTAGTTGAATATTTGTCATATATATCTAAAATTTTACAAAAAAACTTAAATGAAACTATTAATAATTAAAATAAAACATTTTAAAACTCTAAATTTTACATTTTAAACCTTTATATTACTTTAAAAATGTTAAAAAATAATAACAAATGTTGTTAATAAAAGATATTTTAACTAAATCATAAAATAATATATATAAAATAGAACACAAAAACATCATAGTTTTAGATATACATGTTTTTAAGTCGGGTACAAATCGGTTCTTATCGGGTCAGATCTATTCGGGTCGGTTCTTTTCGGGTCCGAGTCTATTCGGGTCGGTTCCTTTTCGGTTCCGGTTCTTTCGGGTAAAAAAAATTTAGACCCAAAAGATACTTGTAAATTTTCGATCCGGTTCTAGGTCGGGTATTTTTGGGTCGATTCCGGTTCGGGTCTTCGGGTCCAAGGTAAAATGTCCATGCCAACTTGCTTGTATTGAGCGTCCTTTGCAAATACAGTTAAAATATGAATAAATGAGTATGTTTATGGAGATTCAAATGTTTTAAAAAAATGTTTATGGAGAGTAGAGATAGATCATTTTTTCGACCAAAACGTAAAAACAAAAACAAAAAGAGATCAGTGAGCTAATTTATGATTATAATTACGATTCAGGCTACCAATTTTTAACAACGCTTTTTGGAGCCAAAATATTACGAGTGGCTTGTACTTTCGTTAGCAAACGGATTTAAAAGTGAGTAATTGTGGGAGCCTTTTAATTTAATAATCAACTAAATGATTGGTTAATGCTTTTATATCATGTGTTATATCGTGTGTTCAATTTTCAAATGATGCAATATAGATTTATGAAATTTTAGCCTGATGCAATCATACATATAGAGCTGATTAGACTATAATAATGTTAATAAATTCTAGTTATGAAGATGAAATATTTTTGAATAATTCTCTCTTGGTTGTTTTCTAAGAAAAGAATTACAATTAAAAATAATAGACGATAGAAAGAAGAGAAAGTGCGTGATTTGCGCTGGGTCAAGTTATATGCAACACGTGGACATGACATATCGGAAGTCAACGGTTTCTACTTCCTATACTTTATCGATATTTGCATTCATATCCTCTTATCTTAATCTCTCATACAAAATCACCCCTTTGTTTCCCTTGTAGTTTTGACCTTTTCATCATTGCCATTTTGCTAAATGCGTGTTCGGCTGCACGCCTGCACCTAACTCATGGAACCATGCATCAAACATCCCTCCACGTCTCTTTTCACATTTCTACCAAATATATATATATAAACAGCCACACAACACACGATAGATCATATACTTGTGATTTAATTTTGTTTATTAAGGTCATAATCAGAAAGACTATGATTTTATTTTCTATATATTCTAGAATAATTAAACACAATAGTTGATGTTCTATAATTGAATCAAATATAGGAATTTCGTTGGCAACATATTCCTTCATCAATGATTTTTACGAACTCGTTGACAAATACAAAGTACCAGGCAAAACGCTGACCTTTTCCCTCCTACACCCACAAAAGAATAATTAAACATGTAGTAAAAGAAACTCAAGTTGCAAGAAGCAACATAATTGTTCCTAATATAACAGAAGTTAATTAAATGATCATGGAGTAAGATAAAGATAGAAGAATGGTTTGGAATAGTTGGAAGTTGACATGGATATTGCAGTTTGGATTCTGCGTTATGAGTTTGGGATGCGCTTCAGTTTCAGGATCATTCTCCTTTGAAATTCATCATAGATTCTCAGATCAGGTCAAGACCGTTATTGGTGGCAATGGCTTGCCTGAAATGGGCACTCTTGAGTACTATGAGACCTTGGTTCACCGTGACCGAGGGCGCAGGCTAACGTCCAACAACAATCAGACGACTGTTTCTTTTGCTCAAGGCAACTCTACACAAGAGATCAGTTTGTATGATAATTCCTCTTCTTTATTTCTTTCACTTTAGTACTAGCTATATGTTGACCTTTGATTATGTTTTTTTTTTTTTGTTATTGATCAGTTTGCATTATGCGAATGTGACGGTAGGGACACCGGCTCAATGGTTCTTGGTGGCTTTAGACACGGGAAGTGATTTGTTCTGGTTACCTTGCAATTGCAAGTCCAGTTGCATACGTAGCATGGAGACCGACCAAGGCGAGGTAACAAACAATGTATCTTGGAATGTTATTAATTATAACATTAAAGTTCGATCAGTGCTAAAGACACACGTATTTTATATACTTAGAGGATAAAGCTCAACATCTATGACCCAACCATATCAACATCAAGTTCAAAGGTTCCGTGCAATAGCACACTTTGTGCACTAAGAAACAGATGTGTTTCTCCTCTTAGCGATTGTCCTTACCGAATTCGGTATCTCTCTCCTGGAAGTAGAAGCACAGGTGTATTAGTGGATGATGTGATCCACATGCGCACAGAAGAAGGAGAAGCTAGAGAAGCTCGGATCACATTCGGGTTTGTAACCCTTTCAACTTTGAAAACATATTACAAACAATCAAAGGCATCCGTCTAGTGGGCATATCAGTTATAACCAAAAGATTTTTCTAAAATAGCTATATTCAGCGTTTAGGCGCCCGCCAAGGCACTGATATTCTACAAAACTAATTACCCCTCAACGCTTTTTTGAACATTGATTACAGATGACAATATGTATTACTAATTAAAGTAGTGCTTTCAAGAATTGACCAACATTCTTTATATACTAATTTCCCTGTTATTTTAGAGGTGAGATAATTAACACTAATTAATACACAAATTACTCAAATGGTGTCTGCAGATGTAGTGAGTCCCAAGTAGGTTTGTTCGAAGAAACGGCTGTAAATGGTATAATGGGACTTTCAATAGCAAACATAGCGGTTCCAAACATGTTGGCTAAAGCCGGTGTGGCCTCAAACTCTTTCTCAATGTGTTTTGGTCTGAAAGGGAAAGGAACAATCAGTTTCGGAGACGAAGGCAGCTCCGACCAGCTTGAGACTCCATTGAGTGGCACTCTTTCTCCGTAAACACTCCCCCTTACATCTTTTTCTTCATTCCAATAATTTCTGATATGTAACGTATATTAGCATGTCTGAACCCAGGCCGTTTTACGATGTGACCATCACCGAATTCAAGGTAGGAAGTGTGACGGTGGAAACAGAATTCACCGCAATATTTGACTCTGGGACTGCCGTTACATGGCTCATCGAACCTTACTACACTGCTGTTACCACAAACGTACCTACCTTACTATATTCATGCCTGACTTATTTGTTTGCATTTTAGTTTATGTGTTGCGATAATATTTCAAATGAAAATTAGCTATGTTCTGGTTTTAGAAAATGAATTTCTTACAAACAATAAGAAAATGCAAGCTTAAAATGTATAAATTGTGTTTGAAACAATCAAGACCTTATTTTACCAGAGCTTACTAGTTGATTATATTTATATATATACTGATTTGTTTTGTGTCGTGTTGTGCAGTACCATCTTCAAGCAGCAGACAGACGACTTCCGGCAAGAGTGAAGAGTCCCTTTGAGTTCTGCTACATTATTACATCAGCGTGCGTTATGACTTAATAAGAACACGTAGTAAAAGTATTAAGTTTAAGGAATATTGATGTATGTGTATTGTTTCTGTTTGCAGTACTGATGAAGAGAAGCTTCCTTCAATTAGCTTTGAGATGCAAGGAGGAGCTACGTATAATGTTTTCAGCCCCATACTTGTCTTCGACACCTCCGATGTACGTATACACATCTCTCATCTCATCAACTTATGATAACAGTTACATAAATATATATGAATCTCCACTGAACTTACAGGGTGGACAAGTCTATTGCCTGGCCGTCTTAAAGGAAGTTACTGCCGGTTTCAACATCATCGGACGTACGTTACCTTTTAAAACCAACATCATCTTCTTGCACATTGGACCAATTTATAATCACATAATCTTGTGTTCTTTCTGTCAGAAAACTTCATGACCAACTACAGAATAGTCCATGATCGTGAGAGAATGATCTTGGGATGGAAAGAATCCGACTGTACTGCCCTAACTTCTTCTCCAAGAAGTAGAAACTATTAACGTTACTAATTAATTTATTTTGCTTGTTGAATTAAATATTCAGGTAACGATAAGAATGGTTTCACGGGACCTACCGCTTCAGCAAACCCGCCGTTGCTGCCGCCAACGCCGTCTCCAAGAGTCAGAAGCCCTTCTACACGTTTGAACCCTATCGCTGCTTCTTCGCTTCTCATCCTTTGCTTATTTTCTTTTGTATGTTTGTGAATATGATTTACATACTAGTGTGCAATCGCAAATCTTATTTTCGATTCTACCATCAGAGTTTACATATCATCAATTCACCCCTAGTGTTTTTAAATTGTAATGTACTCCCCCCCCCCCCCCCCCCCCCACCTTCCTTCGTTCTTCCATTTCAAGTTTTATCCAACTGGGATATATTTGGCAAATAAAATCAAAATCATGTGTTATTTCAAGCGGTCACATTTGTATATGCACTTGAGTATTCATTCATTCCTCGCCCAAATTGTAAAATATTCAATAGTCTGATACTGATTTAATTTAAATTTTAACATGATGACAAAAAAAAATTTTAACATAACAAAGTCAAACAAATCGATTGATCTAAGAGCATCTCCAAAAATAAACTCTATTTTAAAATTTCCAAAGCTCTATATTTGAAGTTTAAACGTGTTTTTCTTCAAAAACAAAACTTCAAATTCAATTTTAAAACTATTTGTATTTTATAATATGGTCCTTACAACAATATTAACTAATTTGAATTCATAAAACTTTTGTAAATAACTAGCACATATATAAATACATTACAACAATATTACTTAATAAAATATTATATTAAAATATAAAATTTTAAATAAAAATAACTTAATAATTATTAATCTTCAAACAAAATACATATTATTCCATAAAATAATTTTCATAATTTTCGTAATGCATATATGATCTACTAGTGCATTTCGAAGTAAAAATGGATCTCCTCATTTTTACTTTGTAGATTACAAACTAAAAATTGTTGAAATCAGATGATATTAATATTTGTAAATACATTAAATCAGAACTAGAAAGTAAAAGAGAAATATAAAATATTGCTAAAAGACTATTTTTATCGATGATATTAATACTTATGAATATATTCGATATGAACAAGAAAGAATTGTACCAAAAAGACATCAAAAACAACAACAACAACCATATTCAGTTAAACAAAAAAAAAATTGGACAATATTTGAAAATTTTGAAGGTTCCAGATCAAAGTTACATGACTATTAGTGTTGTTGTCATATTTAAATTTGTGTAATCTTCATGTAATTTTTATTAGATTTTTTGTTAAGTTTCTTTTGTATATTATTGTTGTCTAAATCTTATATTAAAGTTTTATTTAATTTATTGTAAAACTTAAATTCTATAAACAAAATTTAAAATATTTATGAGATATGGATTAAAACAATAAAAGAGAAAATATTTATGAATCATAAATGTGATGTGTAATTGTAGGGAACAAAATGCAAATAAGAACTTCAAATTTAAAGTTTTGAGTAGTGAAACTTCAAATATAGAGTTTCAGTCTTCAAAACTTAAAAGTTTTGAAATTCTTTTTTGGAAAGCAAAAAACTTCATATTTGAAGTTATAATGTATCTTTTGGAAATGCTCTAAAGAAAAATGTTTTAAAAAAAAAACTTGTGACTCAATGCATAATTTTTTGTCTTCTGGTGAGATTATTTTTTATACTTATGTTTTTTTTTGTCAAATTTTTTATACTTAAGTTAAACTTGAAACAAATACAATTTCGAAAATCTATAAAATTTGAAACAGTTACGAAGACAGAATAATTTTTGTATATATTTTTTTAATTTGAATGGTTTGGAGAGCAGATAATTTAAATATGTTAGAAAAAGCCAATGTTTCATTTTAGTGTCTTCGGGGCCTACCTTGCTTAGTTTATTGTATAAGTTAAAATTAGTATGCTGATAAAATGTGTAATCATCCACCACAACATCCCTTTTTCTAATTAGGTATATACTAACGATACCCTAATGGCAACGTGAGTGAGATTATCTTGTAAAGGTCAACTACATCCTTTTTGTTAACTAAAAAAAAAAAAAAAAACAGGTCGGCTAAAATGCTGTTCGTCTGTAATGCACTCTATTAATATCTTCTTAACTGCATATAATAGTAAAAAATAGTTAGGTGAAATGTTTTTTTTTATTGAGAATTTATAACATAATAGCAGGACTTAAGTGAAAAATAAGAAGAGTAAAGGGGCCTGCCTTTTCCGCAAAAAAAAAGAAACCGTTGACTTAAGCGCGCCTAATATCACAAGTTCGCCACTCTCAGAACACATAGACTCTGCCTTCAGCTTCAAGGGAAGAAGACGAAGCAGAAAGAGGATAATGGCTTACTACTACTTGTATTAAACAAGTATTATTACCTCCGACAACCAAATCAGATTTTGTTGGGGAGAATTGGAAATAATATAAGGGACTTGAGTAATATATAAGGGATTTGGACCACTCCACTTATCGCCAATTGGTTTTAAGTTGGAAATCCATAATTAAACCGAATCTATCATGGTATCAGAGCCAGCCTAACACCCTGACCCATTAATCCGGCCAGGAAAGTGGCCTGATAATCCCATTAGCTGATGATCCATAGAAGGCTCAGTTCTTCGAGATAGCTAGAAAAGAAGCATTATCTCGGAGGGGTATATGATGGATTCTGCGAGATTAATGGTTATACGCACCATTATTTCGAGGGAGGGTGTTGGAGAGAAGATCCCACATTGGAAATAATATAAGGGACTTGAGTAATATATAAGGGACTTGGGCCACTCCACTTATCGCCAATTGGTTTTAAGTTGGAAGCCCAACAAACTTGTCAACTTTTTATCTCTGCTTGTCTGTAACAATGCGAGAGAGTCAACCTTTTGACTTTTTCAACCCTTAAACGTCCTTACAAATACATGATTCCTCCCGCCATGTTACATTATCAAAAGTAAAAGATCAGGGAGAGTTAAATAAACATGGCTTTAGCACGCCATGTGTTTTTGTTATTGTCTGTGGTAGTGTTATCATGGGGACTTGAGAGATGCGAGGCTACTGGGAAGTTCAGCTTCGAAGTTCACCACATGTTATCTGACGCTGTCAAGCAGAATCTCGGGTTTGACAATCTTGTCCCTGAAGAAGGAAGTTTGGAGTACTTCAAGGTCTTGGCCCAACGTGATCTCTTCAGAGGTCGAGGTCTCGCTTCCAACAACGAAGATTCCCCTCTCACTTCCGCTGAAGGAAACCTCACGGTTTTCGTCAGTTTCTTGGGATCGTAAGCACTAACTTCTCTTCTTCTCTTTAATTGTGTTATCAGTGTATATTGCCTTCTTATGCTTTTTTTTTTTTGTTGTTGTTGCAGACTGCATTACGCAAATGTATCTGTGGGAACACCGGCTACTTGGTTCCTTGTGGCTTTGGACACAGGCAGCGATTTGTTCTGGTTGCCTTGCAATTGTGGTGTTACTTGCATCAGCGACTTGAAAGATGCTGGCTTTCCACAGGTTAACCTCTCCCTTTCTACAAGAAGTTACACCTTCTTTTTCGATAACCCGTGGTATCTGGCGGGCCGAGGCTCAACCGACTAATCCCCTGAATCTATACAGATTTATTAAGACGAATTTGTTTTGTTTTCTTTGAAACAGAGTGTACCACTGAATCTATACAGTCCCAATACATCTTCCACAAGTTCTAGCATCAGATGCAGTGACGATCGTTGCTTTGAATCCAGCCGCTGTTCTTCTCCTTCTTCAAGTGTTTGTCCTTATCAGGTTTCCGAGTCTACCACCACAACCTCGACGGGAACATTGTTACAAGACGTGTTTCATCTCATCACAGAGGATGCGGATTTAAAGCCTGTGGAAGCTAACGTCACGCTTGGGTAAGTAATGATCCTCCTCGGTTAATGACATGTGCAGGCAACCAAGAACTTGAATCCTTTGTGTTTGTGATGCAGTTGCGGTCAGAGACAGACAGGTCTGTTCCAGAACTTTCAAGCCGTGAACGGTGTTCTCGGGCTTGGTGTCAAGGACTATTCTGTTCCTAGCCTTCTCGCTAAAGCCAAAATCGCCGCAAACTCCTTCTCGATATGTTTCGGACGTGTCATTGGCGTTGTTGGAAGAATCAGTTTCGGAGACAAAGGCTACACAGACCAGTCTGAGACTCCCTTCATTTCTGTTGAACCAAGGTACAAACTCAGTTCCATATTACCATCTCCCATTCATTGCTTACCCTTTTCTTGAACCCAAAAATGAAAAACTAGTACGGCTTATGGTGTGAACGTGACGGGACTATCAGTGGGGGCCAAACCTGTTGGGTTTAGCATGTTTGCACAGTTCGACACTGGCTCATCATACACACACTTAAGAGAGCCAGCATATAGTGCTTTTACCAAAGCTGTAAGTGCGTTGCGTTGATTAGCCTAACTTGTGTTTGTTACATTCACATGACTTATGTACGTGCATTTCATTTACTTTTTGTAGTTTAACAGCCGTGCCTTGGACATTCGACGACCATCCGATCCTCAGTTTCCGTTTGAGTTCTGTTACAACTTAAGGTCATGATGATAACTAGCTAAGTTTACTTTTGTACGCATGATCTGAAATTCCGATTGTTTTTTTCCTCTTTCACATGCAGTCCAAACGCTACAAACATTACTTTCCCCCCAATAGATATGACTTTTGAAGGAGGGTCAGTGATGAGCATCAAGAATCCTTTTGTCACAATAAAGACCGAGGCATGACATTGGTGTTTTAATAATAGTTTTTTTTTTTTTTTTTTTTCTTGTCTTGTATTAGCGTATCTATTTACATTGTTTGTGTTTGGTTTTGAACAGGGAGGGGGTAGGATGTACTGCCTGAGTATTGTGAAGATCGAAGATCTTAGCCCTAACATCATTGGACGTGGGTGTCTCAATAATAATAACACAAATTTAAATGTATATGCTTTGATACTGAGAGTATGTGTGGATTGCAGAGAACTTGATGGCTGGATACCGCATTGTATTCGACCGGGAGAGGATGGTTTTGGGTTGGAAGCGGTCTAATTGTAAGTGACTAACAATGAGAAAGTGATTGTACATAGCCTAGGAAGTAAGCGGTTGCTAATGAAGTGTTGATGATGTCAGGTTTTGAGGATGAAAGCTTAACATCTACTCCACCAGCAGAGTTTGGAGATTCTCCACCACCACCATCAGAGTCTGAAGGTCCTTCACCACCAAAGTTTGAAGCTCCTTCACCACCCACAGAATCCAATCCACTACTTCGTTCTCCTCCTCCTCCTCCTTTGGTTTTTACTACTACACCACCTAGTGACTCCACAGGAAGTCCTGGCTCGAGCGGTGTAGCCAATGTCATCCCTCTTGCATCTCAGCTCCTGCTTCTGCTATCTCTTTTTGCCTTCCTCTGATTCATACAAAAGGCATTCATTGGTTTTGTATTTGGTTTGACCATTTAATGTTTCAATTTAATAAGAATCTTCGTTTGATGAGCAGAAGCAATCGATATTCATTGGTTTGAGAATTGTAATATTATCTTATCTCCCTGTTACAATGTTGTGTTATACTAATGTTTTGGACATGTCAAGTGCCTGGGGTAAATGCACAAAGGAGGAGATACATTGTCATAACAAGTTTTAGGGTCAGGATTAACAAATCAAGGAAGAGTTGAGGGGAATTTTTTCTTGTAAACTTAAAGAAGACGTGAAGTGGAATGTTGTTGTCTATAATAGTTTTCTACAATAGCAGGAGTTAGGTGAAAATTTGCTCGTTGATTAGAGAATATAATAGTAGAAATTTTGAGTGCAAATTAAGAACAGTAAAGGGGCTATTTCGGCAAAAAGAAAGCGTTGACTTTATTTCAGAAGTCGCCACCCTCTGCTCTGCATGATAAGAGACTCTGACCTTGTCAACCATACCAATACTAGCCAGCTTATGAGAAGAGGAAGCAGCAAAGTAATGGCTTACTACTCCGAGTAAACAAGTATTATTATTTCTAAGAACCAACTCAACATCTCTCTGCTTGCCTGGAATAGCAAAGTAATGGCTTACTACTCCGACTAAAGTCATGACCTTTTTTATGCCAACGTATCTGTGGGAACACCGGCCAACTTGGTTCCTGTTGGGTATGGTTCTCTTGACACATGAAAGACCTTGGGCTTCCAGTTCCATATAAGGGCTGTTCTTTTGGTGAACACCGCTAGTTGCGGCAGCGACTGAAATTATAATCAGACGGAAAGCAAATTTAACGGCACGAAAATTAAAATGAACGCTGATAAGAGAAACTTTTTCTGCTCCAGGAATAGGATAAGAGAAACCAATTTGGCACCAATTTTGCGACCATCCATGCCTTGGTTCCATCTTGTTTTGCATTTTATTACTTTGATTACTGAATGTTTAGAGCACCTAAGAAGATTTTGATCTTGTTAGCTTACCAAGCAAGCATCTCCCTTGGTTGCTGCTACTTCATCTTTCAGTAGTATCATCCCTAACCCGTTCAATCCTGTTAATGCAGAAGCTGAGCCTTAATCCACCATTTCTCCAAGAGGATCAGGATTCGAACCAAAGAAGGTTTTTTTAATCATCTTGAGGATCACAGCCATGGAAACATGCAAAGCTATGACCAAGGTAATAACCGTAATCCACATGCAGCCACAACGGGATTTTACGGGCTTACTAATTCTTTCCTGCCACTAACACTCTCAATACATAAGTAGATACATGCTAGAACAGACACATATATATATGTATATTAGGTGCTGATAGGCCTACCGGCAGCACCCGAGTGATGAGGGTTGGGTTCCTGTTAGCTTTATTGCTCGATTTAGGAAAGTGAGTTATTTATTCTCTGTCCTCCTTGGGAGGGGCATTTGTTTATGTTCGACTTATCATCTCTTTTGAAGTCTTGAGTCTTGCTTTATCATGCCTGATCAAACTCATACTTAACTTCTTATCTAGTTCAGTTCAGTTCAGTTATACTCTTTCTTTCTTTCTTTCTTTCTTTCTTACCACTTATTCATTTCTGGTCTACATTCGTATTCCATATGAGTGAGTGACTCTGAGTTTTGAAGTACTTTTTTCCTCAAGGCTGAAGTGAAAGATCTAACTATTTGTGTGCGTCTGTTCAAGCTAACATTGCACTTTTCTTCATTTTTTAAAAAAATATATATATCAGCTTACCGAGCTGCCCAACCTTATTTAACGCAGCAAATGCCGATCTATTAGAACCGCGTTGATGCTCAGGATTTAGTGCTTGTTGTATGTGTTTATATTGCAGGATGAATCTATAAGGAGGCGAGGTGATTGGCACAAGTATATATGGCGCGGTGATCACGGGCATTTATAACCAGGGGATATCCAGACACATAACACTAATACCTGGAAGCAGATGGGGAATCACGAGAGCAAGAAACCAATACCAGCTTCCCTTACTGTTATGCGATGTGATGCACATTGCCTTTTCCGGCTGTTTGTGAGAGAAAGCGGCAAATTGTCTACATGTATGTACTGTGTGGCAATTGGTTTTTGATTGCTCATAAGTAGTACATCAACAACTATCTTTTTTTGTTTTCTGAGAATCGCAAAAGAGCCGTGTTTGCATAAGCAAGAGAATAACATGGTCGAAGCAGCTTTGTTTGGTATCTTTTTACAGTAAGGGGATCAAACTTTCTTATACGTTCCCCCTTGGAAAGAAAAAAAACTAGTACTACAAGAGACTTTATAGCAGCATTACAAGGAGAAAAGGGTGTTTTGTTTGATCCCCAGAAAAAGCAGGAATACAATCAGAAATGAAAAGAAGAGAACCAGAGGAACAGTTCATCGGTGAGGAGGATGGTAGCTGGTGAAAACCGGCAGAGTGGACAGCAAATCTTCCGGCTGACATCGAACCAAGTGTCAACGCAGAGACTATGAAACTCATGGGAACAAGGCAAGGACTTGATCGCATCCTCGTCCTCCATTCTCATCAAACACACACTGCAACACTCCTTTTCTCTCCTTCCTCCTTGCACTCTTGGGTACAGCAAAGCCAGCCACCTGTCAAGACCCATCCTCGTTTCGATTTTCTCCACCTTCGTGTGATCAATTTAAAAGAGTGAGAGGTCTTGTGTGCTGTGAGAGAACAAAAACAAGGAGGTTGGTCACTGTTGCGTGATGTGCAATGCCTATGGATTACAATGTACGCTAGAAACACCTTTTCTCTATGTTCACACACCAACACCAAGACCCCTACTTCTCACCTTCTTTGTTTCTCTCCTTTCTCTCTACGTATCCCCTTTTCTTTTCTTTTTTTTTACTTGTGCGTGCAAATCACATTCTAAAATCCAATTAAAACGATCATTTAGGTATATATAGAGTAACATGTGTGTGTATATCTGGATTCTAACAAAAGAGACACATTCAGATAAAGTTTATAAAAAGATGATTTAGCATATCTTAATTTTGTTTTTAAAATTAGATGGTGTGTCTGTAATATGATTTGTAACTCAATCTTAACTAAAGTTAGGTCGTGAGGTGCCTTATCCTAATCACGCCATTTTCTAAGTTCCCTTTTATCTTCTTTTCAAACAAAAAAAACTTCATAAATGCTCCTGAATATTTTATTTTCTCTGTGTGTTCGGTTTCTGGTTAGATTTGGATAGGTTTTTGTGTTTCAGTTTTTGGATATAAAAATATAAGAACCGTCAGTTAAATTTAGTTGTACTGTTCTAGTAACAAAATTAAAAACGGTTTATATTCAGTTTGTTTTTATCTAGTTCGGTTTGGTTTGAATATATGGATATTTTAGAATAACTCTAATAATAAAGTTATTCAAATTTTTAAATAACTAATCAGGCAATTAAAACAGTTTTATATAATTTAAATAAATAGTAATTTGGTTTTTAGATAGTATATTTTATAATTTTAAATATGTAGATATATAAATATTTGATTCATAAATAATAATTTGAGATATTTAGTTATTTTAAAAATAAATATAATAGGTATATAGTATTTTGAGTATTTATTTGTTTTTTGTTTGTTTTGTTCTACTTTAGTTAAGGGAATAAGAAAACATAAACCGTGAAAGAACATAATCTAAATTGATGTTATAAAAAAAAAACATAAACCGTTAAGATTTTTTAAATAAATTTCGGTCTAGTTCGGTTTTGGTTATTTCAGTTTGGTTTGATCCTTTGATTGGTTTGGCGCCCGGTTCCCTCTAAACCCTTTGATTTTAACACTCCTCTTTGGCATGATCTGACTTGGTTAGGAAAACCGGTATCCCCTGGCTCTCTCAGAGGGTTTCTGTTAAGGTTTTTGACACTGAACGATTTCTCCTTCCTTCGCCGCCTACGTTCTCCTTTGCATCTGTAATCCGTTGACGTTCCTTAGTCCCAACATAGATATGATCCTTAGTTAATGGCGATTTCCGAATCCACCCCTGACTCAACGCTCAGAATCCAAGCTGGAGATGAATGGCAAAAGCTTCTTCTATTCGCCAATTCGTCACATCCAGATCTAACGCCAACTCCCCCGTTCTCGGTCTTCTTAAAAGTTTCAAACTTCTCAACGAATCAAGCTCCATTGAACACCTCTTCCAAGTCCACGCGAGGCTCATCACCTCCGGTAACTTCTGGGATTCCTCTTGGGCCATCAGATTGTTGAAGTCTTCTTCGCGTTTCGGTGACGCTAGCTACACCGTTTCGATATTCCGCAGCATTGGGAAGCTCTACAACGCGAATACTGTGTTTAAGACGTACTGGGTCTCTTCCACTCCTCATAAAGCATTGAGCTTTTACTTTGATGTACTGAGATGTGGGTTTGTTCCTGACTCCTACACCTTCGTCTCCTTGTTTAGCTGTATCGGGAAGATTGATTCCGGCAAAATGTGTCACGGGCAGGCTATTAAGCATGGATGCGATCAAGTTTTGGCCGTTCAGAACTCGTTAATGAATATGTATACTTGTTGCGGTGCCTTGGATCTTGCGAAGAAGGTGTTTGTTGAAATACCCAAGCGAGATATTGTGTCTTGGAACTCGTTGATGTCTGGGTTGGTGAGACGGGGTGATGTGTGCTCTGCTCGCAAGCTGTTCGATGAAATGCCTGAGAGAAATTTGGTTTCTTGGAATATCATGATCGATGCTTATTTGGGTGCTAACAACCCTGGTGTTTCGATTAGTTTGTTCCGTGAGATGGTGGGAGAAGGAGACGAGAGTACTTTGGTTTTGTTACTGAAAGCTTGTGGAAGATCAGCTAGACTTAAGGAAGGTAGGTCGGTTCATGCTTCTTTGATAAGAACGATGGTGAATTCGAACGTGGTCGTTGATACAGCTCTTGTTGACATGTATGGAAAGTGCAAGGAAGTAGAGTTAGCACGTAGGATATTCCACAGTGTATCCCGTAGGAACAGAGTTACGTGGAATGTGATGATATTGGCACATAGTCTTCACGGGAATCCTGAAGATGGGTTTGAATTGTTTGAAGCCATGATCAGTGGTGATCTCATTCCCGATGAAGTAACGTTTGTTGGTGTTCTCTGCGGTTCTGCTAGATCCGGACTTCTTTCACAGGGAAAAAGGTACTACGCCCTGATGGTTGAAGAGTTCCAGATCAAACCCAACTTTGGACACCTATGGTGCATGGCTAATCTTTACTCCAGCGCTGGGTTCCCTGAAGAAGCAGAGGGGATTCTGAAGAACTTGCCAGAGGAAGATGTGACGCCAGAATCTACAAAATGGGCTAACTTGCTCAGCTCTACACGTTTCACAGGAAACCCGGCCCTTGGGGAAAGCATTGCCAAGTCACTGATAGAAAAAGATCCTCTGAACTACAAGTATTACCATTTGTTGATGAACGTTTACAGTGTTGCGGGGCGGTGGGAGGATGTTGATAGAGTGAGAGAGATAGTGAAGGAGAGGAAAATTGGACGAGTACCTGGGTGTGGCCTAGTGGACTTGAAAGAGATTGTCCATGACCTGAGACTAGGATGCGAAGAGGTAGACAAGGTGGTTACTGAGACTAGTGTAGACGAAAATGTGACAGTCATGTACTGACATGATAAGCTAATCCCAAGTCTAATCCCAAGTCAAAGCATACGGTTGCTCCTTTGCCAGATCCAGGCTTCATAATTGGAGGTTGTCAGGAATGCGCATGAATTGCTGTTTTTGCAGACAAGAGTAGAATAGAAACAAGAGAAATAAAGGTCGCTTGATTATATTTGATCCTATTTTATTTTTTGTTCCTTTTTGGGGTCAGATAATCCCAATTCCCAGAAGCTCTTTATAACACAAATCAATGTATGGGAGGGCATGTGAGGAGGTAAAGAGTGATGTGAATTCAAATGAGAAAATTGAAAATTTTATCAACTTTTGAATAAGTGAATGTTACTAAATTTTGATGGTATATATTCTCTCTTGTTTTCAGTACATCATATCACTACAAAACAACGAAGAGCTCAGACGCATCATCAGTACAAAAGACAAACATGGGAAGTTGGTAGAGAGCAAAATCGAGGTGGAGAACGTGGCTGTTCAATACTTTCGAGATCTTTTCTCTACTTCCTCGCCGACAGGGCTAGACACTTCCCTCCGCTTCATCTCAGAAAAGGTATCATATGCCGATAATAGGTTACTTTTAGAAGAATCGTCTGAACATGAAATTAGGAGAGCTCTCTTCGACATCAACCCGGATAAAGCACCCGGTCCGGATCGCATGACTAGTAAATTGTTTCAAAAATTTTGGCGTGAGATGCGTCAAGATATTATTAGACTTGTACAAGATTTCTTTGCGACAAACAGTTTCGACCCAGTATTGAACCAGACTAATATCTGCCTCATTCCTAAGAAGAAGAAACCTCAGGACATGACTGAGTTCAGACCTATTAGTCTCTGTAATGTTAGCTACAAGATTATATCTAAGCTACTATGCAAGAGACTAAAGAGAGTTATTCCGCAATTGATCTCAGAGACACAATCCGCCTTTGTGGCAAAACGATTGATTACTGATAACATCCTGATAGCACAAGAAAATTTTCACGCCCTACGGACGAACCAGAGATGTAGAGAAGATTTTATGGCTATTAAAACAGATATGAGCAAAAGCTTACGATAGAGTGGAATGGAGCTTCATAGCAGCCTTGATGTTGAAGATGGGCTTCCATGAGAGACTGATTGACCTCATTATGTGTTGTGTCACGTCGGTCACATATCAAGTCTTAGTTAATAGACAACCAAAAGGGCATATCTTACCGAGAAGAGGCTTGAGACAGGGAGACCCCCTTTCTCCCTTTTTGTTCATCTTGTGTACGGAGGCGTTGATCTCGCTCTTAAACGGAGCAGAAGTGGAGAAGAAGATTGTAGGCCTACGTGTTGCTAGGGCGAGCCCGAGGATCTCTCATCTTCTTTTCGCCGATGATAGTCTTCTCTTTAGCAAGGCGAAATTAAGTCAATGCAAAGAAATCGTGGACATTCTAGACATATATGGGAAGACATCAGGACAAAGACTTAATGCGTCTAAGTCCTCGATGTTTTTTGGAAACCGAGTAGAGTATTCTCGGAAACAAGATATAAAAGATGTCTTAGGCTTCTCTTCTGAAGGAGGCATGGGGATGTACCTTGGATTACCTGAAAAAATATGTGGCTCGAAGATGAAAATGTTCTCCTTTGTACAAGATCGACTCAATGGACGAACCAACACTTGGTCATCGAGACTCCTCTCTAAAGGAGGAAAAGAAGTTCAATTAAATCTATGGCTCAAGCAGTTCCGACATTTGTAATGCCGAGTTACTTGCTTCCACAAGGCATTATTGACAAACTAAAGAGCATAACTTCCAATTTTTGGTGGAGTTCGAAACAAAACAACAGAGGTTTGCATTGGATAGCATGAGACGAGATCTGTACCCCTAAGGATTCGGGGGGGGGGGGGGGGGGGCTAGGTTTTCGAGATCTCCATGACTTCAAAATAGCGCTTCTTGCAAAATAATTGTGGAGACTAATTCATTACCCAAACTCATTATTGGCACGTGTTTTAAAAGGAAGGTACTACAATCACTCATCCTCTTGGAAGATCGACGAACATACTCACCATCTTGGATGGCGTAGTATCATAGCAGCAAAACCTCTACTCATTTCGGGCTTACGAAAAACAATTGGCACGGGTCGAGATACGAGAGTTTGGAGTGAGCCTTGGGTTCCAGACTTAGTGGCTTGTCCACCTAGACCTGCTGACCACATTGTATACAGACTCCCCCAACTTCTTGTTCAATCCTTTATTAGGAATGATACCAAGGAGTGGGATACTCAGCTTTTACGAGAATTCTTCCAAGCAGAGGATATTCCGTTGATACTAGGGTTAAAACCTTCTCGCTCTTTTGCTTCGGATGGATATGTATGGAACTACACAAAAATCAGGAGTGTATTCAGTCAAAACCGGTTACGACCTACTCCGATCGACCAAGCTGAGTCTTACACATGATAGGGCTATAGAGCCAAGTATCACGAGTCTTCAGAGTCATGTGTGTAAGATAAAGCCCCCGAGTAAGATGAAGCACTTCTTGTGGCAGGCTCTCTCGGGATGTGTGACGACGGCAGAGAGGCTCACTTATAGACACCTGGGCACCGATAGGAGTTGTCCTAGATGTGTTGGCCCAGTGAAATCGATTAATCATCTTTTTTTGAATGCCCCCCAGCTCTGCAGGTTTGGGCTTTATTGGACTATATGTCTCTTCCGGGTTACTTCCCGAGTACATATATATACCAAAACATGAACTTTCTATTTTGGAAGAGAAAAGAGGTGGTTCCATCGAGACCACAATTCGATACCTTCTCATGGATCTGTTGGTACATTTGGAAGGCGAGGAACGACACTCTTTAATGGGAAAGTCGTATCCCCGATTGACACTCTCCAACACGCATCCCTTGAGGCTGAATGTTGGAGGAAGACTAATGAGAATGAGGAAGAAAACAAAGATCACGGCGATCCTCCTACTACGGAGGACTCTTTAGTGCTTCCTTGGATACCCCGAATCTCTACATGTCAAATTGATGCGTCATGGATCAGTAATGGTAATGTTAGTGGCTTAGGATGGAGTCTTAAGGATTAAATGGGTTTCGAGTACTTTGGACTGCGGGCATGCAATAGGAGCCTCTCAGCTCTGCATGCTGAGATGGAAGGTTTACTTTGGGCAACCTCATGTATGAGAGACATGAAGATAACCTCGGTACAGTCCAAGACAGACTGCTCGGACCTAGTGGACATGACTAATAACCCGATGGAATGGCCTATATTCGCGACAGAGATTGAGATGTAAAGGGGATTACATGAAGACTTCGAGGATGTGAGCTTGTCTCATATTCCTCGGAGTAGGAATGGCCAGGCGGACACACTAGAAAAGGAAGTAAGGAACAAAGGCTATATTTTCTCCCATATAGATTAGATCCGGATAGACGGAGGTGCTCCTCGGAGAATCGGCTCGTCTGCACCACTTGATCTAGCTTAGATGGGCAGATGACAAAAAAGAAGATCTTTTTAGTATTCACACATATTCATAAATTTTAATTTAATTATAAGATCATTATTTTTAATTAACTATTTTCAATAATTTTTAATTAATAGTAATTTAATAATTTTAGTTATCTAAAATTTATCATTTATATATTAGTATTAGCAAATACTAGTAATTTAATAAATATATAGAAAAGTATTCAAATATATTTTGTTGAGTTTTAAGAAAAAAAATATGTATGCGTATGAATTATTATAGAGTTGATCACATATTTAAGAGTCATTATGTAACCAAATTAAAAAGTGTTTGGCAAATGGATGATAATGAAGATAGAACAATTTAATGCGGAGAGACCTTATATTGGGTCAAAATTGAGACTCTTCACCGTAAAGTTACAACTGAAACAGAATGATCGCCGACGACGATGAGAAGTGGCTCGCTGCCGCCACCGCCGCCGTTAAACAAAATGCTTTCTACATGCAGCGCGCGATCGTATCTATCTCCCCCTCTCTTCTTCTTCATTCAATTTTTCCGAATCGGAATCGCATCGGAACACCCTAACTACTGGATCCGTTTTTCCAATTATTGTTCTCGCAGGACTCCAACAATCTCAAAGACGCGCTTAAGTTCTCTGCTCAGATGCTCGGCGAGCTTCGTACTTCCAAGCTTTCTCCTCATAAATACTATGAACTCTGTGAGTCGCTCTATCTATCTTCTTCCGACTCACATTTTTTCGAATTTGAGAGAATAACTCTTGTGCGATCTGATTTGATCAGATATTCGAGCTTCTGATGAGCTGAGGAGTCTGGAGATGTTCTTTAGGGATGAGACGGCTCTTGGTTGCTCCATTGCTGAGCTTTACGAGCTTGTTCAGCACGCCGGTAACATTTTGCCAAGATTGTAAGCTGTTCATCTCATTCTCGGGGTATACATTGTCCTTTGGACTTCTCTGATTTTGAATGTATAATAATCAATTTGGATTTTAGGTATCTTCTCTGTACCATAGGATCTGTATATATCAAATCCAAGGACGTTACTGCCAAGGATATACTAAAGGATCTTGTTGAAATGTGCCGAGCTGTTCAACATCCCTTGCGTGGTCTCTTCTTGAGAAGTTACCTTGCTCAAGTCACTAGGGATAAGTTACCTAGCATTGGTTCAGAGGTGGAAGGGTGAGGCCTCGCGAATTAGTTCTCTTGCAACCTGCTGTTGAATGATTTTTGCTAGTTTAGGACACATTTAAAGGGACAAATCATTTGTTAATTCTCTCCAGAGATACCGAAACACACATGGATGCTTTAGAGTTCGTGCTTCAAAATTTTACTGAGATGAACAAACTATGGGTTCGAATGCAACATCAGGTTATTTTTCTTTTTCTCATATTCAGCGTTGTATGTACTGAACATGGCTCCACTGTCTGATCATGCTGTTGTCTAGTGTCTACTCTTTCTGAATTTTTCCTACTTAACTGAATCTGAGTTGAGGCTTTCTTGTATCTAGGGACCTACCCGGGAGAAGGAGAAACGGGAGAAAGAAAGGAATGAACTACGTGATCTTGTAATGACAGTAACTTGTAGCTTATTTTTCTCATCTAGAGATTGCTAGTAATGTCTATTTGCTGAAATTCTTCTCTTGACTGCTGATTAGGTTGGAAAAAACCTTCATATACTTGGTCAGTTGGAAGGTGTTGACCTTGTAGTTTACAGAGATACTGTTCTTCCTAGAATACTGGAGCAGGTCTGGTTTCTCTCTTTCTTTGGATAGGTTTAGTATCCAAGTTTCCGTCTACTTTTTGGTGGAAATAAATTATGCATCACTGTTGTAATAGGTTGTCAACTGCAAGGATGAACTTGCACAGTGCTACCTAATGGATTGCATTATTCAAGTTTTTCCTGATGACTTTCACCTTCAAACTCTCGATGTATTATTAGGTGCTTGTCCACAACTTCAGGTACTTCTTATAAACCTACCCTTTCTTCTTTTATATGCAGTACTTGATAAAAGATAATACTTCTAAAAAAAACTTATCCCATCAGAACATAAATTTCCTTTCATCATTTTTGTTTTTCAGCCATCTGTTGATATCAAGACAGTTCTTTCGGGTCTAATGGAAAGACTTTCGAACTATGCTGCATCTAGTGTGGAAGCATTGCCTAATTTCCTGCAAGTAGATGCCTTTTCAAAGTTGAATCATGCCATTGGGAAGGTAAATCCTATATCTAATAAAGAAGTTGAAGGATCTTAACACTTAAACTAAGTTTATCATGAGGGCGGCTAATATTAGAGAATAGCTAAAAATTCTAGCTTTATCTCCGTGGTATTGTTATGAACTTTTAGCTCTTAAACAGTGTAATTTTTATGCTATTCCCCTCTGATTGTATCACATTAATAATCTCTTTATGTTTATTTCATAAGCAGTTGATTGAGTCTATATCTTGTATATGATTCAGGTTGTAGAAGCACAGGTGGACTTGCCAGCCTCAGCATCTGTAACATTGTATTTGTTTCTTCTGAAATTCACTCTCCATGTCCATTCCGATCGTCTAGACTATGTGGACCAAGTTTTGGTATAAAACCTTCCGAGCATGTATAAGCGTGTTAAGTTTATTAATAATTACGTTTTGTGTCTATTTAATCAGTTCTTTACGTTGCTAATACACATGGTTGTCTCCCTTTTCAAATTTTCTTTAGGGATCTTGTGTTAGCCAACTCTCCGCCACAGGAAAACTTTGTGATGACAAGGCATCAAAACAGATCGTTGCATTTCTTAGCGCTCCATTGGAGAAGTTTAATGATGTTGTAACTATTTTGAAGCTTACCAACTATCCTCGAGTAATGGAATACCTTGACAACGATACAAACAAAGCAATGGCAATTATTATAATTCAGAGCATTTTGAAAAACGATACTCGCATTGCTACTGCTGATGAGGTGTGCTTTTCTATTATTTAGCTTCTTGTTTCAGCATTCTCTTTTGATGTGACGTTTTTCTTTATCGCGTGTTGCAGGTTGACGCAATGTTTGAACTGATAAAGGGACTTATCAAGGACTTTGACGGGCTAGCTGATAATGATGAGGTACTAAATCATATTTTTGATCAATCCTTATTGTATTCGTGTTCACAGTATTATAGTCATGTGAAAGGACAATTTTTCTTTCGATAACTTACCTGTTCTTGTATCCGACATGGTTTCTATACTGAGTTCTAGATTGATGAAGAAGATTTCCAGGAAGAGCAGAACTCTGTTGCACGGTTGGTTCACTTTCTCTACAATGATGACCCAGAGGAAATGTCTAAGGTGTGTATATATTTATATTTGATACATTGCTAGGTGACCTTATCCAATTTCTAATTCATATGCCCAACTACAGATAATTTTCAGAATAAGGAAGCACATCCTGACTGGAGGACCTAAGCGTCTACCTCTTACGATACCACCACTTGTCTTTTCCGCTCTCAAGGTTTGTATTTCTTTATGTGATCAGTTATTCACTCTATTCTCCAACTTGGAAAAGTTATTAAGTTCAGTCTAGCATTTGGAAGTATTTGTGTGTCCTTCCATTTTTTCAAGAGGAATTGAATTAAAATTAAGTATGTACATGAGTTTTCTTGAGTTGATATGATATGCTTGCACAGTTAGTTCGGCGAATGCGAGGTGGAGATGAAAACCCATTTGGAGATGACACGTCAACACCACAAAAAATTCTACAGCTCTTAACAGAGGTCAGTGTATGTACATACATCTTGATTGTTAGAAAAGAGTTCGCAAGGTATAATTGTCTCGCGAGCTTCAATGGCGTTGTCCCAGTGAAAACCATTTGTTTTTTCTTTGGAAGAATGATGTGAGTCGATTTTAAATCTCAATTTTTTTTCAGACCGTGGAAGTTCTATCAGATGTCTCGGCATCTGAATTGGCATTGCGACTCTACTTGCAATGTGCTCAGGTATATGATCGTTTAGTGTACGATCATCCCGTATCAAAACCTGTAGATATAGTGAATGAGCTGAAAGTTTTTTGAATCCCCAGGCAGCAAATGACTGTGAATTAGAAACAGTCGCATATGAGTTCTTCACGAAGGCATACCTTCTGTATGAAGAAGAAATTTCGGTAAGTGATATTTTTACGAGGCTACAGGTATCTCTTTAAGAAGGACTTTGACATGAGCCTTAAATTCTGGGTGTTGTAGGATTCAAAGGCACAAGTAACAGCATTACGTTTAATAATAGGGACACTACAGCGGATGCGTGTATTTAATGTTGAGAACAGAGATATTTTGACTCACAAGGCGACAGGGGTATCTTTCCTTACATTCCAGTTGACTTAGTGAGTGTTACATTGAATAATAACAAGGCTAAATTACATTTCGTTGTTGTAGTACTCTGCGAAACTCCTCAAGAAGCCAGATCAGTGTAGAGCTGTTTACGAATGTGCGCACCTTTACTGGGCTGAGGAAGGCGAGAACCTGAAAGATGGAGAGAGGTATGCTACATATGAATGTACTAACTCTTGAAAGTTAAGATTGGGAAGGATACACAATTATGAATAGAGGAAATCTGAGGCATACCAATAAATTAGTCGTTGTGTTGGGAAACTCGGCAACTTTTAACTAATATGAAATTTATGAAATTGAGAACAGGGTTGTGCTTTGCCTGAAGAGGGCACAAAAAATTGCAGATGCTGTTCAGAAAATGGCCAACGCATCCCGTGGTGCCAGTAGCACCGGGTCTGTGTCTCTGTATGTCGAACTGCTGAACAAGTAAGTTACCCATTTAAGTTGCACCTACTTGGTACATACGCTGCAAAAAAAAGCTTTTTCTTAATTGAGTGAAAATTGCAGGTATCTCTACTTTTTGGAGAAAGGAAATCCACAGGTAACAGGCGAAACAATCCAGAGCTTAGCTGAATTAATCAGAAGTGAGACGAAGAAAGCTGAGTCGGGCGCGGGGACTTTCATAACCAGCACTCTGCGTTACATGGAGTTTCAGAGACAGCAGGAGGATGGTGGCATGAGTGAGAAATACCAGAAAATCAAAATGGAATGGTTTGAATGATAAACTCTTTTTTCTTTTGCATTATTTTAGACTCATCATCAATAGTCATGGCGTGTCAGTCTTGTTGGAGAATAATGAAAAGAGTAACAAAACTTGTATCATCATCACTTTTACTTTCCCAGCTTACACTACTTCTATAAACATGTTTGCTGAGTTTGAAACTTGCGCTGAATTACAGGTGAGGGATACACGTTCAATTTTTTCATGTTGGGATTGAAACTGGTTCATAACATGGATTGAGTTGCAGACGCAAAAGATACTAACAAACTCGATTTAATATTAAGAACAAAACAAAAGACCAAAACCAAACTTGGTGTCTGTCCATTAACTCATTGATGCAATGTTACCAAAACCACAAATAAATAAAAACAGAGATTTTCCAATCATTATCATAGGATGGAGCATGCCTTTTGCGCTTTGCTCTTCTTCTTCTTTTGCTTCGGTGGTTGCAAGACCACTCGTATGGCTGCGTCAAACACCGCTTTCACATTCTGCATTCAAACATACAGTCACATTAACATTAGAAATCGGTTATAATAGTGTAACACAAATCAATGCTGTCATGTGTACCTCTTGAGATTTGGAACTGCATTCGACGTAAGTAGGTGCATCTATTAGCTTCCTCAGCTCCTCTCCCTGAGCAGTAGTAATCGGGACAGCACCAGGATGGTCGATGAAGAACTGCTTATCATCTCGAAGATCTAGAGAGCAGCAGCAAGTCAGCAATAACACTCATGTCACACAAAACTAGTCATCAAACAGGTGAGAGAAGAAGCAAAGAAAGAAAATCTCACCAAGCTTTGATCCAACGAGAATGATGGGGACACCAGGAGCGTAATGTTTCAGCTCAGGGATCCACTGCAACAGACAAAATTATAAACTTTGTGAGAGAGTTAACCACATTTTACACCAGAAAAACAAGAATTTTTGATGGATTTCTTATAAAACCTTTTTGGAGACGTTTTCATAACTGGCTTTACTGATAAGAGAGAAGGCCAAGATGAAAACATCTGCTCCACGATAGCTCAGTGGTCTTAGTCTGTTGTAATCCTCTTGCCCTTTTTTTTTTGGGTTGGTCATTATACAAATATCACAGATCCAAAAGCACACAAAATCAAAATTTCAAAAAGTTTATATATATAGAACCTGCAGTATCCCACAATCCAAGATTAACGGTGGCTCCGTTAACCACCACATTAGCACTGAAATTATCGAAAACGGTGGGCACATAGTCCTGTATGATTACAAACCAAGAACATAACACAATGAGATATTGTTTCACAGATGAAAAAAACTATTAAAAGAAAGAACGTAAAAGAATGGACAGAACCGTAGGGAAAGTGTTGCTTGTGTAAGAGATCAACAAACATGTTTTTCCGACGGCTCCGTCACCAACCGTTACACACTTTACGAATCTCGAAGCGCTCATTTTCTCCCTCAAAAGATTATAATTTTCAGGGAAAATTTGAACAAAAATATTTTTTTTAAAACCACAAAGATTCAGCCTAAGCAGGCCTTGAATTTGAGATCTTTCTGTTAAGCTTCTTCTTCTTCTTCTTCTCGATGCTCGACAATCTGGGGATGAGAAGGAACGGACTTTTGTCCCAGAAAGATGGGAAGTGACAGAAACGAAAACAAAACAGTTAGTTAGCTTTAGGCCGGGAAAAATGGAGTTGAAACGTTCTCTTTCTCTCTCTCTTATATTTCGCTAACTAAACTCTATTCTCTCTCTCTCTTTCTATTTCCGACTAATGTGGATTTTCCTCTTTTAATAGCTCTTTCAACAACAAAAAAACACCAAATTAGGGGAGGATTTGTCGTTTTCTACCTCCCAATCTCATCTCGAAATCTTTTATAACGAATCCTTTATTTCTTTCTTGCGTACCATGACAGTGTGTTTGGTTATCATCATTGAACGTTCTTTCCTTTTTAAGCAATGCCCTAACCAACATCACTAACCAACAATCTGTCCAAAATTAATTAACTAGTAGGTATGTTTGGTAATTAATTACACACACATTGTCACAATAACTTAACTAGCCCTGAACCAAAAATATCGGAACCGAAGAATCCGAATGGTCCCTATATTTCTATATCCGAAATAACTGAACCGGAATCGGAACCGAACCAAAAACCGAACGGGTACCCGAATATCTAAAAAATAAGTTTCAGCTTTTTAATATAAGGTAAAATGTCATCAACCCACTCGAACTCGGATTGGACAGGAAGAGTGAGAACATTGTTACCGTAAATAGTTATAAATTAACATTTTAGTGACTCAAATTTTGGTTAAATTGACGAATATGCAAGTGTGTAACCACTAGACCACTTAGATTAACATGTTAAATAATATATTTTGTATATATATATATTTGATTCACATATTAAACGGGTATTCAGAACTGATCTTAAACTGAACAGGAACAGAACCAAAATCTCATAAATATCTATTAGGTATAAAAATGATTTATCCGAAACCGAACCGAATATCCGAATGCAGGGGGCTAGACTTAGCATAACCATTTGGCATTTGCATTGGGACTTTGTTGTTCTCTTATGAGTAGCCGGGCCCTAATGTGAATCAGTAAGACTTTAGAGGATTTTGTTGAAACATTAGTAAAAAATGGCGGGGTAGAAACGTGAATATGCAAGAAACCTGAGTAGTTCTGCAATCAAATAAACAAACATTCCTAAAAGCTTGTTTGGCTCAACGCCTTCGCAAATTCATCTTCCTTTCTCAAGCCCACTCTTCTTCTTCGTCTTCATCATCATCGTCAGTCACTACCTTGAGGTTAGAGTTTAGGGTTTTCACAAAAATTGATTCTTTCGTTCAGTGTCTGATAATTCGGATTGGTTGGTATTATCGAGTAGGGTTTAGTAGCTTCCCGATCTCTCTGCATTTTACATTTGAGAACTAACTCTGTTCGTAAATGTGAATTAGTTCGTGTCCGAATCTCTAGATGGCGACAGGGAACTCCAGTGACCAACAACAGTACCAACCCCACCCGGTGTGGACAGCCTTGTTGACAAAGCTACTCGCAAACCTAATACTCGATCAGGTCCGTAAAGGCAACACGGCGAACAACTCCTTATCCAATAAAGCTTGGAACTTTATAACCAATGAGTTCTACACAAGAAGTGGTATCAAACGCGACAAAGAACATCTCAAGAACAGATTCGCTGCTCTCAGACGCGAGTTCTCTGTCGTTAAGCTGATCCTGGCTCGAGACAACTTCGTTTTCGATGAATCAACTGGTTGTATCATCGCCGCTGATGAATCTTGGGACCAATACGTAAAGGTCCCGACTTTTTTAACAACTTGTATTTCATTCTCTATATCTCATGTTTTTGCTGATCTTACTGGTTGTGAAAAATCAGGAGTGTCCAGACGCTGAGGCTGTAAGAAGAGGTGGCTGTCCAGTTTACACGCAGCTCTCTCAGATATTCGGAGTTGTTCATCTTGAGGAGGAACCTGTGTTACCTCAACGCTCGTATGAGTACGCTGCTGTTAAGACGCCAAAGAAAAGGCCTAGTAGGGGAGTGGAGGCTTCTATTGCCAGTGCTATTGTTGAAATGGCTGCTGCATCGAGGCTAAGGACTAATGCTCTGACGCAGATGAGTAGCAGGTTCACTCTTGCTGAGTGCATCAGAGAGCTTGATGGGATTAATGGCGTAGCAGAGAATGTATATTTTGCTGCACTTGAGATCTTCAACAACCCAAGTGCAAGAGAGGCGTTCTTGTCGTTGAGAAGCGACATGCGTTTGACTTGGCTTCAGTGGAAATGTACTTAAACATCTCTAACAATCAATGAACATGAAATTTTCAGGCAATAATGATTCAATGAAAAAGTTCATTTTCTAAAATAGCATAAACTCAACTCAAGTTCATAACATTGTTTGTTGCCTAAAGGATGGGCTTTGGATCAAACAAAGACAGAGAGAGAAGAAACGGTAAAATCAATTCTCTTAAGGAAGCAACCTCTTGACCTCTTCTTGCTCCTCACCGATACACTTAGCTTGGTTGTACACAGACTCAAACGCTTGCATGCACACACTTGAGAACCCAACCATCGCCTGAAACACATGAGGGAACCCCATCTGCAAGTTATTCAGAGTCATGGCTCTAGTCACGCTCACCGCCTTCTCATGCTTACTCTTCTCCTCTTCCGCTTTGCCTTTCAAGAACTCAACCTTTGCTCTCTTCTCAATCACTGGGTTCTTCTTCCTCCCCTCAGGCACCGAGTAAGGACTATACTTGCTCTCCAACCCTCTCAGCGAAGCCGCCTTCTTCTCAAAGTCTTTCAACATGGAGTCTGATCTCTTCTTCTGCTTATGCTCCTCCGCTTGTTGCGCCACTATCCCGTGGACCGCGGTGAGAAAGCTGTTGATCCCTTCGGATGCTACCTTATCAGGGATCCTGTCAATAGCCAAATGCCATTCCTCGCAGAAGCTGTATATCTTTGACTCGTAGCTGCTCCTGGCGAGTGGATTCTTGCTGAACTGGAACAGGCTTAGCCTCAGCCAGCCCGTGAGTGACTGGATGTAGTCACGCTGAGCCTTGACTAAGTTGCAGAAAGAGTGATGCCACTGTTGGATCTCGAGCTCTAGCTGAAAAGTAGATTGACGGTGAAGCTCTGAAGTTGGTTCGGTTGAGGGGATGGTGTTGAGGTACTTAAGCTGCTGAACTATATGAGTTTGAACCTGGTGGCTCTCATACATGCTCCTCCACATACACATCAACCTATAACATTACATTACACAATGTTCACTTGTTCTTAATTTAAGATGCAAGCAGATGGAATATTACAACTAACTAACCCTTTAATGAGCTCCACAAGCTGAGGATAGAGTTCAGTCTCTCTGATCTTGATTATCTCGTTAGAAGCGCTTTGGATGGCTTGGGAAGACACAGTGAGCTGAGACTCTAACTTCTCAACGTCTTTCTTTGCCTTTTCGGTTTTGACATAGTCAGCTCTCTTCATCTCAAGCCTCCTCACTTGCTCCACTTTCTTCTCATGCTCCATCTTTATGCTCTCTGCATTCTGCAACAACAAACACACTCACTCACTCTATTTGCATGCTTTGGCAAAATATATATTTTGTGTCAGTGTACTATCATTACAAATTTACGAGAATCATTTGTCAGAATTTAAGTGCACATGTGGGGGTCTCTTACACAATCTACTCACTCCTGGACCCACCCACATTTTCAAATCTTTTATTTTTTTTTATCCATTTTCAGATGAAAACTAAACAAGCAACTTCAAAACTTAAAACTCCAAACTAAGCAACATTTTGAACTTTTTCAAAGAACTGAACTTTGTTCAATGAAAATTTACCTTAACCTCTTGAAAGAGCTTCTTCTCCCAGGCATAGAGTCTGTCAATAGTAGAGGAATGGCTGCCAACAATGCAGTTTCCACCTCCAACTAATGCTGAGTTTCTGTATTCATTCAACTTAGGAGCAAATCCTTTTGTCCAAAACGACGTCGGGTTCAGATTGCATTCGTAGTTACTATACATTTTCCCTGGAGATAGAGACAGAACACATGAATAAGATTAAAGAGCAAGAAAGACAAGAAGAGCTTGATTTGAGTTTTTTGACCACCTTTGGCATGAGCAGAGAAAGCTGTGGCGTTGATAGAAGTCGAGATTTCGAGGAGGGAAGAGAGCGGCGCGCCGGAATCAGCAGCTTTGAGGAAGTACTCATCGACTTCTTTGATAATCTCCATCAGATCTTTGCTGTTCCTCGGCACCACGACTGCTAGCTCGCTTCCCGTTGTGGTTGTGTCTTTGGAGAAGCCACTCACTACCGAGGAGCCTTGAGGAGTAGCTGTCGTCGGAGCGGTGGTGGGAGCAGCGTCTGAGGAAGCTGTTCCCGTTGCGGTTCTCGTGGTGGTTCCGGTGGTTGTCTCTTCCTCCCACTCCTCCTCAGAGGAGGAAGGAGGAGGTGGGATGAACGGATCCCAGAAGTCCCATGTAGAGGAAGGCTGAGGAGGAGGAGGTGGTGGAGGAGGCGGCGGAGGAGGGAGAGCAGAGGAGGTTGTTGTGGAGGTCCATGTGGTCTCGGAGCTAGGGCTTAGAGGAGGTTGCTGAGGACGCGCCGGCGGAGGAGGAGGGGGAGGAGAGGGAGAAGGAGGGTTGTGGTGGAGATGGAGAGGGGTTTCTTTGGAGGAGAAGTTGACAAGGGAAGAGCCGGTGGCGCGTAGAGAACGGAGGTAAAGCGCGTGAGAGACAGAGAGGCTTTGTCTAGCTTTAACAAGATGTTTCAAGTATCTCTTCCTCGCTTTGCAACGAGACACAATCTCTTTTCTATCTATCCTTGACTGACAACACCCCATTTTTTACTCGTCTGAAAATGGCTTTCTTCTCACTCACTCACTCACTCACACTCACTATTCTTGTTCTTCAACATGCATCTAACAAACAACAAAAGAAACACTCTTTCTCTTGTCCTCACAACGAATCTGAACTGAACTCACAGTATACCTACAAATCCCATTTTCTACTTGTGAAGTGAAACCAAGTGCGCTTACCTCGTTTGTGTCAAGAAAAAAAAAATTAAAACCCAAAAAAAGAAAAAAGCGAAAAAGAAAAGATCCTAACTTTGTCCTGATCTGAAACTCTCAAATGGTTTTAACTTTAGGATTAGAATGTTGAGAGGTTGAAGAATAGAGAAGGGTACTTTGGCTTCTCCAGAGGAATGTAGTTGGAGTTTGTGACTCTTCTCTTTTCAGTTTAGCCTCACACAACACACTCTTTAAGCTTTGAACGGAGAGCCTTGTCCTTCCCAAACAGTTCACTTTGACCAAACTAACCTTTATTTTTCAACTTTATTACAGGAATGTACCATGATCGAAGTTACTTTTGTTTTTAACCTTTTCTGAAACTCGAATTAATGAGGATATCAAAACTTTGAAATAGAGAGAGGTTAGAAAAGAAAACCGTTTAATGCTCAAGTTTGTAACACCGTTTCATTTGCCTTGGTTAAAATTAAAATAACAAGGGAGGGGGGGAGGGGCACTTTCGGAACTGAATACAATTGCAACGGCTACACTTTTGATAATGCCAAGTGGAAGTGGACAAGCGTTTCTATAATCTGGTAGCAGCAGAAGAGTACGAGACCAAGTTGGTATTACTATTATTGTATACACACATTTAAATGTTTAAACGGATACTTCACTCCCCTTGAATTTTATAAACTTGACCATAACAGTAAAACAATGACTCAAAAGATTAAGGGCAACCTTTGGATCAATAGAGATGCACTAATACGTGGAGTTGATAGATGAATGAGACAGAAGAGTTATGGTAACTAACTACTCAGTAGTATATAACACACATGTGGAGCAAGGACACATGCACTAGTAAGTGTGATTGATAGATGAATGAGAGACGAGTAAATGAGTAATGGTAAGTGGTAACCACTTGCTAAGTATGTAAACACATGTGGAGCAAGAACATATATACACTAATGGTAATGCACTAATAAGTGTGATTGATAGATGAATGAGAGAGGAGAGTAAATGGTCACCACTCACTCGGGATATAGTGGAGCAAGAGAACCCATAATATGCTTTCGTCGTCTTCCCTTTTTGTCTCTCTCATTGGTTTTTACTTTTTAACATCTACACAATATTATTATTATTAGCTACAACATAACTTTCAACTTTTTTATTATTGATCAACTACAATAATTGTGAACAATGTAGCAACTTTAACCTACCAAAAAAACATTAATAAAAATTACCCAAGGAAAATAAGAGCTCATCTCTTTTTTTCTTTACTAATAAATTAGAAAATAGATTGGTTAGAGATTATCATTTGAGATATAACACTCAGGCTCTTGGGCTAAGGGAGGACAAAGTGATGTCCTAAAAAACCTTGAGCCTCTTCTTGTCCACCACTTTCGTCTCAGTCCCCAAGACGGTCATGATCATCGCTTCTTCAAACTCCTTGTTGTCTGGTAATCCACAGTCTATTGTTTTTTTTCTCCATTGACAATTTTTTATTCGTATTTGTCTATTCCTCACCACAACTCAACATCCCCATGGTTTGGCTAGACGATCTAGTCCTCTTCAGCTTTTCGTTATTGCTCCTCAGCTTCGAAGAGAAGAACGGTTTAACATCAACCCTTAATGGGTTGTTTACAACTACATTCACATTCACATTAGTCTTCACGTTCTCATCATCGTACTCATCATTCCTCAAATCCGGCTTCGGCTTAGGCTTCAGGCTCTGTTCTCTACAAGGCTGAGGCTGCCATATAGAGGAAGACCCAAACATCGCGTCGAAAAACCTCCTATGTTCAACCCTATCATCCCCTCCTCTTCTCATCGTCTCAGACCCAAAATCATTAAGCATCTGATGCGCTCTCTCGTAAGCTTTTAGATGCGAATCCACTCCTCTAGGACCATCAACCACCGCAGGCTTCACGCGTCGTAACGTCTCTTTGGCTTCATCGATCCTGCCTTGCTTCATAAGACAGATCCGGAGGTTACACATCTTGTTGTTGTCAGGTGCGATCGATAGAGCTCTCATGTACGCATCTTCGGCTTCCACGAAGTTGTCTCTTTGCATCAAAGCCCATCCTAAGTTCCCCAGTAGCCGTGTGGCTTCTTGTTCCACAGAAAATTGAAACTTCTTCCCCTGAGATCGAGCTGTTTTGGTTCGTTTACCGTTAAAGGCGAGACCTTTTTGTATCGAGAAGATTTTGTGTTACTTTCAATAGTGCAATCTGGTCATTTAATCTCCCACATCTCTGCAAAGAACAACAATGCAACGTTTCAATACAAACTCAAGCAATTGCAAAAGGAAACAGAGGAAAAAACAGAGGATGTTCTGTTTTTGCTGTAAAGTGAGTGCCTTGTAGAGATCTAGGAGGATGTTGTCAAGAGATTCTTGTGCTTGATCTGAACATCTGACTCTAAGAGATTTAATAGCTTCAATAGCTTCTTCTGCCCTATCTTGTTGCTTCATCACAATAGCCATATCTTTCAGAGCACTGTCAACTCTGTCTCTGGCATTAATGGCGGACCAGAATAGAGGAATTGCTCTCTTGGGGTCCATCTCTACCAATTGAATCAATAATCAATCGCAAAACAGTCAATCAGATGACCCAAGTTATATGATTGCAAGATATGAAAGAAAGGATGAGACTTTAATCAATCACCTGAACGTTTTTGGCTCTGACGTAAGGACTGTCTCCGACGGGAACTTTGTGGATGGCATGGAATGATTCAGACCGAGTGTGGGAGATACCTAGTAGCTTTGCGGGAGAGCACGGAGCGGATTTGGTTGGTCTGAATACATCTTTCATCATCTTTGTAGTGAAAGGAGATTAAGAAGAAGACGACAAATGAATCTTAGAGGAGGAGTGATGAGAAAAGAAGATGTTGAGGTTTTAATAAGAAGGTTCGGGCGAGATCGGAATTATAAAAAGGTTTAAAAAATTTAGTAGCCTTTGCGTTGTATTATGTATTTTTTTCTATTTCTGTTTATTGAGGGAGCGTATTTCTCATATAGTCCATTGTATTTTCAGATTTGCCCCACCAGAACAAAATCAAACAGATTTGGACATTATTTTCTGAGATATTTTCTCTAATGTATATATAGAAACTGAGTATTCATTTAACTTTGATTTTTGTCTGTTGAAAAAGACAATAAGAGATCAAAATTTGGCCCGTTTAAAATATTAAAAGGCCCATTAAGCCCATAGTTTGTTGTTGGCTTCTTCAACATCCTGCAGAGTTTTGTTTGGTGTATAAGAAGTTTATAATCACCAGCCGCTCATGTTGGTGTGGATCTTTGAGTTTTGGGAACGGCCTCCTTTGTCCTTGTATGTGTTTCTTGATGACTGCGACTTTCTACCTCCCCTGGCTGCTGCCATGGCTCTTCGTCTTTGCTTCCCCAGTTTTTTGTCCAGCTCCTGAACCAAAGGAAGTTGCATTATTTGTTGAGTTAACGCAAATACTCTCTAATAAGTTACTACACGGAAGATACTACTAACCTCATCTCTTCCAGCTTCGTTTTCATCTCCACTGCTTTCGTCTTTCTCATTATCATCCAATTCAACTTCAACTTCAGCCTCAACGCCATTTGAACTATTCTGCACCTACACATCATACCAAGCATATAGTGTTAGCATGGTAAGAGAGAACATGTTCCAGTTTATATGGAAATGTTTTATACCTCCTCTTGCAATTGTAGTGATCTCATTTCATTTAGGTTTCCTTCTTCATTTGACTCAACAGTCTCCTCTTCATCATCAGATTCCTCATCCTCGTCAGAATCTTTATTCTTCTCCATCCCACCTTCAATAAACTACACAAGACATGAAACCACATCTTCATTCTAATATACCATTCACAGACAAAACAGTAAGAGATTAGTGCTGCAAATTACAACACATCTGACACATTAGGCAGCCTGTAATTTAAAATACGTGTTTCATAAGTACATACGGCCCCAGATAGATAAGCAGTGTTATTACTAAGGCAAAAAGGATCACATACTTTGTCGAGGTCGTTCTGCTCCTTTTTAGTGAAACCACTAGCTTCTAGTTCTCTATCCAAAGCATTGGCATCTTTAGTTATATCAAAGAAAGATGGTCTGCTGTTCTCATCCACTTCCACCTCTGTCGTCTCATCATCTCTATCTTCTTGGAAAGACATATTAAACCTGGAAGACAGGACAAGAAGAGTTCATAGAAATGGAGAATGTAAAGATGATATATAAATAAATAAACCAATTGGTAACTAACCTTTTTCTGAAAAACTTGAAGATGCATTCAATATCACGGTCAAAGTACCTAACAGAAAAAAAAAAAAAATCCATAAACAAAACAAGAACACGGCACGGAAAACGAAAAGAGGAGACAGAGGCATGATCCAGAGACGAGAGACATCACATACATCTGTGCATTTTGGTGTGAAACAGATACCATTTGTGGAAAGTCAATCATCGTAATCTTCTCTTCATCATCAATCTAAAACATACACATATAAAACAAAGGTATAAGAAGAAGATGAAAAAAACTAGCAATGATTACAGAATCATATAACGAGGCAGCTTCAAACAGATGCATTCAATGTTCAGCAAAAGTAACTACAAGGCATTAATCAACTAGATAATTCAAAGTGTATCTCACCATGATGTTGAATTCATTAAAGTCGCAATGGATTAGACCATGCTCAGCCAAACGAACGACAATGCCAATAATCTTCTCGAAAATTGTCTCAGGGTTCTGTAATTGGTTCACCTGAACCCTATCATAGATCAGAAATGAAAGATGTGATTCACAGCAGCAAGGTTATAACTGTTTCTTAGTGAGTGAAGCAAATGGATCAACTTCTAAGGAACATCGAATCCAATGCATGAAGGTAGATCCTTACATTGGGTATCCCTGAACAAGAGACATGATAACACAGTGCCTATTGCAGTCGATAGCCTTTGGAACAGGAAAGTCATGTTCTTCCAAAGCCTGCTCGATTCAGAAGCCAAACCAAACATTAGGCCAAGAAGAATAGTGAGTGTTACAACCATGGAATGGAACAAAAGGCAATAATAGTAAAACCTTCATGAAAGCAAACTCCTTGAGAGCGGCAAGACGGGAGAGATACAACCAGCTGAAACTACTGCGATGCCTCAAGTAGTCACGCTTAGATTTGACAGCCCTGAAGGAGGTTCTCCCTAGTCTATGCAACTTCATTGCCAGAATAGTTCCGTCTTCCTGAGCCACCTCAAATATGTCTATTTATAATGCAAAAAAACCATAACTATCAGAACAATAACTCTTCAGCAAAGAAATGGATCAAAATAAAAATAAAAAAGAAAAGGTGAAAAGACTGACCAGACTCTTTACCAACACCAATCTGACGACCAACACCGGTAAATACACCACGGTTGACCAATGTTTTAATGGCAAGGAAGTCGTATCCCAAATAAGTGAGTCTGAATCCATCATCTAGACAAAAGAAAAAGCATTACCCATTAGATATTTTGCCAAGCAGAAGAAGCTACTAATGCCTTTAGAGAGAAGAGAAGTAGTGTGACATTTAGAGCGGTCGTGATGCAAAAGCTTATACTTGAGCAAGTTCTTGAGGACTTTGTAATACGAAAACAAAAAGCTAATACTAGAGTCAAATAGTCCAGGATAATACGAAAGGGAATAGAGAGGAGAAGTACTGACGTTACGCATTCCCATCTCCACAGCAGTGAGAACTCTAAAATCATCTTTGGATAGATATCTCAGCACATTCACGTCAAGCTTCATCCTTTACGCCTCAACTGTAATACCCTTTTTACTCTTGACTCAACCCCCTGGCAGATTGAAAAGACAAAATTTATCAAATTGATGCGAGAGTGGATCAAACCATAGAACGGCAGATTTAAGATAACACTAAAATGTTTAAACTAATAAACATGGCTCTCGAACAAAAACAAGTAACGCCGATTAGATACGGTTAACTCTCAGACTACTCTAGGTAAAGATTTCGACAAATACGGAGAGCTATATTAATATTAGGTGTGTTGGTTGATACAACAAAACCTTGGAAGACGGAGGAAGCTTATGTCTAGAAACGAAACCACAGAAGGAGAGTTGCAAATACAAAACAAATGTTTTGATGTAAGAGCTAGGAAGGCTGAAGACGCTTTACCTGAAACTCTTTTAAGTCGGAGAAAGAGAGCGCGCCGCAAACTCAAAGCCCAGAGAAGTCAGTCGTTAACTAAACGTTCGTAAGCCTACAATGAATTATCTAATTAAATAGAATTTCTTTTTACTTTCATCGTCAACAATGTCGTTGTAGTATAGTGGTAAGTATTCCCGCCTGTCACGCGGGTGACCCGGGTTCGATCCCCGGCAACGGCGAAAACTTTTTAAATTTGTAACATTCGAAATCTCGATAAAAAATAGTATTGGCTTCGCCCGGGTTCGAACCGGAGACCTTCAGTGTGTTAGACTGACGTGATAACCAACTACACCACGAAACCGTTTTGTTCAAGGAAAGACACAAATAAAATCTATACTAAGCTGAGCTGAACTGAGCTCGTCTCGTACTTTTTGCCGACCGGTTGTCAAATTTCTTTTGGTTCAAAACTCTATTGTTCCTACTTCCTATGCATTCTTCTGGTTCTGGAAGTTAATATCAGCTAAATCGGTCTTCAGTGTTTTTCTATTCATGCTATTTTTTTTTTTTTGTTTGATGTAAATGTTAAGTTGTTCATGCTATATTTGTCTACAACACAACTATAAGGTGATGCAAAGATTGACCCCAAAAAAAAAAACTCAGTCAAACATTCATGATAAAATAGCAAAATAACGAAGAATGTCAAACAGGCTAATAATCCAACAACACTGAACTAAAGCAGTCCAGATTTTTTTTGTATTCAACCCTCAAATATCTTACTTTGAACCAACACCAGAATTTAGAAACCGAGACTGTAAGATCAGACTCATGTTTCCCTTGAAGGGGCTTTCTTGGCTGCTTCTGCGGCCGCCTTCTCAGCTTCAATCTCAGCCACAATAGCATCGATTTCAGCTTCTTCTAGCTGCTTCAGAGTACCTTCCTCCCTTGTCATTAAAGCAACCTCAATGTTCTTTCCACCACTCTCAACTACCTGCAAAGTTGTCAAGCGCATCAGAGCATTTTACAAGGTTCATTTGCTCATCAAACGTTATTCTCCTTTTCAACTAGTAACATTCTATTACACTGTCACTTTTTGTTAGCTTGGTCCCCAACCTAAAGCCACCTTTCCAGTAGTGGAGAAACATAACATGGTTTCAGGAATGGCATGTTGCTCCCCGGTTAAGGCTCGCAAGAGACCAATAAGTATGATCGCATTGTTAAGTTTAATAAACAGGGCACCCAGTAGGAATCTACTTGGTTTAGTTATAGAAAATTTAAGGACAAACTAACCTCAAGCAGAGCACGGATTGCTAGTTTAACAGTCTCTTGTCCCGAGGTCTCTTTATAATTCTTCTCCAGAAACTCCCTGATTGAGTTTGAGTTTCTCCCGGTTGCATTAGCCTTCCAAGCAGAGAACGTACCAGATGGATCAGTTTGATAAAGCGCAGGTATACGAGTGTAGGGGTCGAAACCAACAATAAGAGTGGAAAGACCAAAGGGTCTGACACCACCACTTTGAGTATACTTCTGTTGAAGCCCAGCTATGTACCGAGTGATGTACTCAACAGTCACTGGATCCTCCAACGTAAGCCTGTGGCTTTGACACTCGATCCTCGCTTTGTTAATCAGGACACGAGCATCTGCCTTCAGCCCAGCACAGGCCAAGGCAATGTGGTTGTCAAGGCTCACAATCTTTCTGGCTGATCTGTAACAAACAAAAAATAAAGTTCAGGATCTATTGGGACAAGAAGAGATTAACCACCAAAACTCAACTCATATGTAAAGCTAGAGATTGTTGTTATATATACTACGAACAAGATATTGGCTAAAGGGGAAAACTTTCACTCAAATTCAGCATCAAATATTAACAATTCGTCAGAGAATGATCATAAAACATCAACACATCTGAGGAGAAACTGTACACAGCTTTTCATAGAAGAGGAGCAACACACACACACACAAAAAAAACAAGTCTTTAACAAGAGATCAGCTTCGAATCTACGATCTAACACTACCCAACATTCAGAAGGATTTCAAATTAATCAAACATTGAGCTAAACCAAGCGATCCAGATGTGTAACAAAAACCCTAAACACACACTCCAAGCATGTTGAACCGACAGAGATCTGGAGCCATACCTTGTATCCTGGAGTTTAGGGGTGGATTTCTTCTCGACGGCGAGGACGACGGTATCGGCTCCGCGGACTCCGACGGCGGCGTTACCTTTCCGGACAGCTTCTAGGGCGTACTCTACTTGAAAAAGGTGACCATCTGGTGAGAACACTGTGATTGCTCGATCGTATCTAGCCATCTCTCAACTTTTTCTCCTGCGAGTGTTCTTTCTGATTCTCTCTTCCCTTTTGTTCAATGTCGATTCCAACTTAGGCGACAAGTTAAAGAAGTCTCAGTTGGGTTAGATTCTTCTGCGGACAGGTTCACGCTAACACTCCTTACAGCCAATCAGAAGCAAACTACCCATCTCTGATGGATTTGTTTCTCTAGTGGGCCTTAAATGTGCTGCATTGGCCCATAACCAAACAGATAATAATGTCCATCTCTCTAAGAATTTATCATCTATATTATTAAAAAGAAAAGTACCCATTTAAAAATGTTATTACTTCATTAATTAAACTCCATTTTTTTTATTATCTTTTTCAGTTGCATTTATGAAATATCCTAAAACGAATAAAATTGCCTAATTTATTACTTGTCTTTTCAGTTACATTAATGAAATATGCTAAAATGAATTTAAACTTCCTATTTTATTGTTTGTCTTTTTCAGTTACCTTAATGAAATATCCTTAAATAAATTTGGACATAATGTCATTTAATCAACCAAAAAAACTCATGAGTTATCCTTACGTGCATAATTTTAATAAAAGAGATTTTTAAAAACGTGCATCATTAAAATGTTACCTAAAACATGCAGCATTAATATATAACATGCATCAATAAAACTAGAATTTGACTCACACAATTGTACGGATATTATTTTCAGTTGATTAAATTTAAAAATAATTATTTATTCAAAAAATATTTAAGAATGGCTATGTTTTTAAAAATTATATGGTATTATTTGCTCATAACTCATTTGTCATTTGATAAATTGTTAGAAAGAAAATTTTAGCATAATATAACTCAGTTGTCATTTGCTAAATTTATGGTTTTTATTTATATTTTTTATTATTTAATTATAATATTTTTATTTTATATTCGAAAGATAAATGAATTTTCTTCCAAACAATATTTTTGTAAATGTATTTTTTTAAAATAATCAATGAAAATTTTTATTATCATTGAATATCATTATTTTTGACATAATTTGAGTTTTCGTTTACATCAAAACTTATCATATTTTAGGATAATTTTAATTTAAAATATAATTTTCATATTTTTCAAACAAATTCTAAAAATATTCTTTAAATATTTTGTTATAATTGTTAAAAAAATATTGAATTGCATTTCAAATAAAAAGGTAAAGATATTAAAAATATTCTAATTAAAATATGTAAAATTTAATATAGTTTTAAGGAAATAGTCAAAAAAAAAAAATTACACATAAAATAATCATGATTTTTGTTAACTGGGCGGATCATTATTTATATGATATCGCACACGAAATAAAAATTTCTGTTTTTAAAATTATCTAATTAACTCTATACTCATTTTTTTTTTATGATATCACACATTCGTAAAAAATAGATAGTTTAAGATGCAAAAAAAAAATTACTTAATGAATATAATATGAACAAATATTACAAATACATCATTTAATAAAATAAATAATTAAAAACTGAAAATTCATATTCGCGCTGGCGCGCGGATCAAAGTGTAGTTATGATTAAAAACTACTATTGAATCTCTAAGCCAGTATATTATTAATTTTATTGGTTAAAAAATCTGAAGAGGAACTTATTCTAAATTTTAACATTGGTGAGATAGCCACCAACTTTCTTAATAAAATACTTATGAACTAATTTTAATTAAATTAAATCATTTAATTTTATTTTCGTTAAGTAAGTTTGTATATATTTGAAATTTATAATAATTTAGCTAAATTAAATTTATTGATAAAAAATCAATAGATAATTTTTGATTGGTTAATAATATAAGGAAAAACATTAAATATTTTTAATTAACACATATTTATTGTGTCATATTAATCATCTTAACACATGCATCTCATAATTATGAAAAAAAAAGAACCATATATGAGTTGTGATATCAAATATATATATACATATATATATATATATATATATTAAAAATTTATGTAAAATTCAGAAAATGTTGAAAAAAATGTAAATATAATTTTATTTTGGGATTTCAACAAATATTAATTTTTATCAACAAATATTAATTATTAGGCATAGCCGTATAGTTTTGTTATGTACACATTAATCAAAAATATAAAATTAATCTCAATAAATTTTGAAATATAATATTTGAGATTCCGTAAATATTTTCAAAATATTATTGTGTATTTACTTTTATAATAATATAATATATTATTTAATAAAGTTAGGGTTCTAATTAAATATATCTTTTTAACGCTTATTGAATAAAACTGTTACAACAATGTCTTGGAAGAACCCAAAATATATCTATAAATGCATATAATTTAATGAAACTTCAAGATGTAGATAATTTTGTTTGTCTTATACCTACAAATTCATATGCTAATAAAGATAAAATAATGTAAACCACATATATTATATTTCATTCTAAAAACTATAAATTAACTATTTATAATAAACTAATATATACAAATTAAAATATTAGGCTACATACTCCATAACTATTATTTTAAAAAGTGCCTCATGCTGAATATTTAATATAATATAATACATTATTTTTTTTGAAAGACATATTCTTAGAATTAAGTTATAATACCACTTCTATTTATTTGATTATTTTTATATGTACTAAGTATTCGTACAATACAATACGTTCTATATTTATGATATATGAAATTAATCTAACGGCACATACCAATCGAACTTAGTTCATTTCTATTATTTGTTTGAGAATTATGAAGATCTTAAAGTTTTGATCAATACAGTGACGTTCAATTCATTATTTATATTTTTTTTTCTCTGAGAATGAGTGAAGCACAATAATTAAATTACAAACATTATATATATTTACATACGATAGAGTTTTCACTAATTAAAACCTCTTACAAATTGATTGAAGTATATTACGCTACATATCGTATAACAAATATGATTTAAAGATTGAGTCGAACAAAATATTTAGATCTCTATTATACTTTTTTATTTAATTAAGTTTAGATAATATGATGAATTTAAATTGACGGCTCTTTGGTCAAAATCACAAGACTATAACAGTTAAGTGAAATTATCTAAAATTATGGAAATGAAAAATACGCAAAATTACTTTTTCTCAAATAATAATATAATATAGATAGATATGACATTTAAGCTAATGTACAATAAATATTTGATAAATAGATTATTTTATTTTACTTGTTCCAACCTCAAACCTCATAGTACTTGTCACATGTTACAAGCTTTAGGTATTGTCCTCCTCTTGTTGATGTTGTAGGGTAGGGGTTCGAATACCTTACCCACTCGGACTGTGTCCTCTGTTAGAAATTCTAATGCAGAAGTGTGTTAAACCGAAAACATACCTTAGCCTAGTTTAGTGGTGAACACTACTTGATATAGTCGGATAAGAGTTGGGGATGAAATCACACACGGAAATCAACTACTTGTCACCGTTCAAGTGCATTCCTAGTTGATTCCTTAAAACTTTCTCTCTTTAAAACATTTTTCTCTCTCTATAATTATTATTCTTATTAATTGGATTGTTCTCTCTTTGCAATGTATCTTATTTATAGTAAAAAAAAGAGATGATACTCTAAACATGTAATTTGTTTTCGCTAAGGGTCGATTAGGATTAAACATAATACTCGCTATGTTTCTGAATAAATGTCACTTTGACACTTTTCAAACAAACTAAAAAAGTAACGAAAATATATGTAAATTGCTATTAATTACATTTTTATGACCAATAGTATTTGAGATAAATAAAATTATTTATAAAACTAATACAGTTTGCAATTAATTTACACATGAAAATAAATATAATTTACATTAGAATCGTAAAGTAACACTTTTTGTGTAACAAAAAAAAAGATAGAATAACAGTTATTATGAAAGGATGGAGTATATAGTAAGAGAAAATGCAAAGAAATTGTTTTTACATAGTTATACATAGAATCACAATATACACAAGAAAAATGTAGAATGCATTGGTAATTCATCATTTAATTTTCCAAAAGGATAAACTAAATGCAAGTATGAATACTTCATATACATGCTTTCCGGGAAGGCTGTTACTTGGAGCCTTTCTTAGCCTTTAAATCAGAGACAGCAGACTTGGCTAATGTTGAAGGCTTTAAGACACTTTTAGGGTTAAGTGCCTTTCGGATCTTGAAAGCAACCCACGCCGTTCCAAAAGCGTGTCCTGCTGCGTCCAGCCCTTCGTTAGTAGCCTCGGCTGCTTTTGTTCCATACCTGCAAAAATCCATGAGGTTTCATTAAATTCTAAGCCAGTTTTGATCATTTGCTAGAGATCACTCTTTGCTGTGAGATATATGATAGCTTTTATAGGAGATTGAAAAAACAATACTTGTGATCAACGAGTTCCGTTGTGACGGTTGATGAAGTCGACATGACGTTTTTTCCAGCCACTTCAACAGCATCACATATCTTGCCTGCAGAAATCAAAGAAGGCACAAGGTTACTACTGCCATGTGCCTCAAAAAAAAAGAATGATACGATTCTGCATATAAGGGAAACAAAATTTTAGAAAACGTTTGGCAACTTCCACTCAGATATCCCCAAAAGAATAATGCTCCAGAGGTTATTGGCGTATATTTATCAAGGTAAGAAGCAGAACGAAACATCATATCAAGCAAGATCTAGAAAATGTCACTCGAAAAAGAAAAAAAAAACTTGAAAGAACTTATAATCATCAGAAAGAAACATGGATAAACAAGCATATGATTGTAAATGTTGATGAAAGAAAGAAAGCAAGGCAATTCATGATCAGGAAGTTTTTCCATGACCCTCCAGGCATGCGATAGAAAACTTGGGAAACCCAAAAAAGAAAGCAATATATACTTACTAAATCCATCGAGGGATGCAAGAATGATCTCTCCAGGCAAGAGGCCAAAAAACTTCTTTCCAGCTTTTGAGTTTGCCACCGAGCCAGTGATGAATCCGGAGACTTTGACAACACCAGAAAGAACACCAGTCGCCACTTTCTCCGTCATTTGTGTCACTCTCTTAACCCTTTACACAGAAACCGCAATAGAGAAATCAGCACAAATTGTTCGTTCAATAAAAAAAAACTACCGTAAGAATGCACATTGACTATTTATATATATTAAAAAGTCTCCACCTTTCTTCAGAACAGAGAAGCATCTCTTATTACTAGAAATGATACTAAACATCACCATACCTCTTGATTCTCCTCAACGTCTCAGGGCTAACATCTTTCTCCTTCTCGGCACGACTCAGCCTATTCTTCATAACCTCGTTTCCCCTCTTAAGCCTCTCTACAGTCACATCCCCACACCAAAGTATCCCTCTGATCAGCTGACCTGATCCAGAAGCTATCATCTTAGCAGTCTTGCTACTGTAATCCTCAATGTTAGGGGCGAGCGTGGTCCAATAAGCCGCACACTGACCCTCCACAATGTCCTTCCTCTCGCCCTTCAACTCCTCGGGAGAAGTCGCAGCAGCCATTGAGTTTCCAAGCACCTCTTCACCCTTGGCCTTCTCAGACATCCTCTGCTCGGCGAAACAGCAATAGTCCCTAAGAACCTGATCAAGCCCATGTAACACGTTCTCTTGCCCTTTCGAAGCAATGGTCAACCCGTAGTTTAAGATCTCATCATCCGATTCGGATCCGGATTCCTTCGGCGGGTGGATCGAGAAGAAGTAATGCGATCCATCGACCTTGGTCGCCACCTCGCGTTTCGTTAACGGCCACTGGATCTCGTCGGCGACGTTGGCGAGAACGGCGACGATGTTCTCGCCCTGCACGATTCGAACGATGGTGAGATCGCCGCACGCGAGCTCGACGCTGTAGGATTTGTCGATGAGGTTGAGGATGGCGCCGGGGACTCGGATGAGAATCTCTTCGACAGCCTGCGGAGGAGCAGATGGTGGTTGGTTGTTGGATGAGACGGGAGGGTAGAGATTAGGGGAAGAAGAGACGTAAGGATTCGTCTGAGCGAAGGGGTTATCTGGAATAGATTGATCGATTTCGGGATACATCGCCGGTCGTTGCTTACCGTCGGCAGCACCGTGAGAAGGATTCATCTCCACTGCGTCGTTGATTGAAATGAAATTTACTCGAAACGAGCCAATTTTGAAACTTGAAAAAGGGGATGAGCTTTAATTTCCAAAATAAATACTTTAATTAATGGTTAACAAAAAATAAAAATTAATTAAAATAGTCATCCCCGCGGGTTTTGAGTCCCCCATGCATTTGCCGAGCAAAATTTTTTTTTTATTTTTCAAATGTGAACGCAAAATATGACAAACTTTCGTGATGTTGATTGGTAAGTAAGAGAACCAACCATATTGAATATCTAAAATAAAAACCAAAACAAAACTATCTTGTAAAATTGATTATAATTAGTTTTAACATACTTATGAAGATTTAAGCTACTAAAATGATACTTATGAAGACTTTGACAACATCAAATGAAAATCTTTAGCATTTCTCTTTCTTGTCATTTGTTATTTTGTTTATTTTTACTGTGAAATATTCTTTTGAATTTTTCTACGAGTAATGTTAGGCATAGACGTTCGGGTATCTGTTCGGATCGGTTTTTCGATTTTTTGGTTTACGCTCCTAAGTCCATACTAAAATTTTATTAGTACAGATCGGGTTCAGATAATAACACTTCGGGTTCGGTTCAAAATCGTATTGCATCCTAAAACCCGTAAAGTAACCATATATCATTCGGATTCAGGTTATATCGGTTCGGTTCGGATATAACCAAAGTTAAAAACAAAAATTTAAAACAAAACATAAAGAAAAACCTCTAAATTAAATAAAAATTAATCTATCATACATAAAATTGATAAAATAACAATAAAATGTTAAATCAATCATGAAAACAAACATCATTTGTAAACAATATGCATTAACATATAGAGAATAGACTTGTTATTTAAATGAGCAAATTATAAAGTACTTACTTATAACTAATTGTGTTTAGAGTATTTATTATATATCATATCACCACAAATATTGAATTTTATAATTGAAACACTTATATATATTTCAAAATATTTATATTGACTCTTAATTTCGGATTTTACGGGTTTGGTTAATAACACTTCGGGTTCAAATATTTTTTGTACCACCCTAAAAGACCCGTTTGGATATTTTTACATTTCAGATCGGATAACTGATCGAAGTTTTCGGTTCGGTTTCGGTTCGGATTTCGGGTTTATGATTTGATGCCCAGACCTAAGTAATGTTATTGGGAAATTTTGTTTAAAAATCGGTTTAGATAGTGCCTAATATCTAGATGGCAAATCGGTCATAAACAAAATGAGTTTTAAAAATTTGATTTATAAGATTTAAATTGGTTTATTATTTCAAATTGGTTAAAATTTGTTAAAATCAATTTAAATTGATTTAAATATATTAATTAGACAAAAATATTAGTGCAAATTTACAAACAAGTTTATTTCCTTTTGTATATGTAATTTTTATAATTCATCAAAATAATTTTATAATTAAATTCAAAAACTAAAATGACTAATGTAAATATATAAAGAAATAAATCCATCATTTGTTAATGCCTAGATCCCGTATATGCTCCGAATTATCTTTGTAATTAATAGTTCTCTACGAAAAGCCAAGTTATGGTGTAGCTAAAGTATAGTGAAACCTCTATAAATTAATAATGTTGGGACTACACCAAAACTATAATTTTTTTATTAATTTATAGAGATATTAATTTATCGATATACTAACTGAACCAAAAACTCAATTTGGGACTATAAAATTATATTATTTTATAGAGATTTTTAGTGTATATTAATTCATAGAGTATTAATTTAAAGAAGTTATACTGTATCTACCCAAAAAGTTAAAAATAAAAATATCAAATCTTTAAAAGTCACATTAAAATATTAGATATATTAAAATACTTTTGGTCTGTTTTTACATTATCCAATCTTTTTTATATAATTATGTTTTTTGAAGACTATCCCCATTTGATAACTTTCCAAATGAACTTGTTTGTTTTAAGTTTATTTTCAATTGGAGTTTCTAAGTTCTCAATTTAAATATAAGTGTATGTCTATAGAAATATTAGTATCTAGTTATGGATATCTCAAGATCATGTAAACTTTAATCCAAAATATCTTAAATGAGATAGTTTTTTTAGATTTAGTATTTCAAATGTAATACTTTGAAACAAAGTTTTCATAATTTAAAAATATTCTTAATAAAATATAAATTTTATGTAATACATAGGCCTGAGCATTTTAACCTGGACCCGAAAACCCGAACCGGAACCGATCCAAAAATATCCGACCCAGACCCGGACCAAAAATTTACAAGTACCTTTTGGGTCTAAAATTGTTTTACCCGAATAGACCTGGACCCGAAAAGAACCGACCCGAATAGACCTGGACCCGAAAAGAACCGACCCGAATAGACTCGATCCGGTAAGAACCGATTTGTACCCGACTTAAAAATATGTATATCTAAAACTACGATATTTTGTGTTCTATTTTATACATATTATTTTATGATTTAGTTGAAATATCTTTTGTTAACAACATTTGTTATTATTTTGTAATATTGTTTAAGTATTATTAGCTTTAAAATGTAAAATTTAGAATTTAAAAATGTTTTATTTTAATTATTAATAGTTTCATTTAAGTTATTTTGTAAAATTTTAGATATATACGACAAATATCAACTAAATTTGATGGAACTGGGTATGTCATGTCTTTTTCAGATCCTGAATACCCGAACCTGACCAGGACCCGATATGGACCCGAAAAGTTATGGGTATTTTAATTATAGACCCGAACCGACCCGGACCCGAAAAGAACCGACCCGAACCGAAAATTTCTAAGTACCTATTGGGTCTAAATATTTAGGAACCGAAAGACCCGGACCCGAAAGGAACCGGTCCGAACCTGACTGGAAGATCCGAACGCCCAGACCTAGAAATACATTTAGAAATTTTGTTTGAAAACTTTCTAGTATTTATATTTTTCTGAGAATCTTGCTTGTAAATTATGACTGAGGTGGACGCTCACTACCATTGTACAAAGAGAACTGCAATCGTGGTGAAAAAAAATACGTGGTAGTATTGAAGGTTGTTGTCGATAATGCATTGACATTAGTGGCATGTGATGTTTACGTCATAGACATTATTATCAATATTTTTATATGATAGAACGATATAAAACTCAAATTCACCCAACATGACATAACTTAATTTTAGTACCGACTTACACAACCGAACCAACACAATAGTAAAGGGCCAACACAAGGAGTCTAAGCGATGATTTGGTCTAGAGGCTTGGCAGCTTCCTTGTGGTCATGCTCTTCTTTCGCCAGCTTCTTGAGGCGAGCCAGCTCGAGATCTCTACTCATCTTTCTCTTATACATCTCCGCAAACGTAATTGGCTCCTCCAAGATCGGCTTCTCTCCTTCTCTCACTTTAAGCGGATACACGGTTGCTTCCGGCGCCGGATTCTGGAACGTGGCTATTGATAGTCTGCTCGAGTTGGAGTTCACCACCGCCTGGTGGTCAGCGTTCTTGAACCTCCCGTTGCTCAGATACTTCAAGAGACATGCCAGTTTTACCAAGTCAAAATTGATAAAATAAAAGCAGAATTAATGTGAGAGAGGTTGAGAAAGTATACTGACGTGACCATGGTCGCCAAGATTAACAACAAAAGCTCCTTCAACAGGCTGAACTGTAATCCATGTCTTCCCATCGTCTCGTGTGGCTTGTAAACCACCAACTTGGTCTTGGAGCAGCAAAGTGATGGTTCCAGGGTCAGTGTGACGCTTGAGCCCGAGGGTTAGATCAGGCTGAGGGCATTTTGGGTAATAGTTAACAACTATTTTCTGGTCCATATCGACGCATGCATTGGTGAGTGCCTCTTTCTCGAGCCCCATAGCTTCAGACAAAACCTCAAGAAGTTTACAAGCCAAACCCATCAGCCTCTCGCTGTACTCCTCCGTCACTTTCACCCATCCTTCCGGCTTAGTCGGCCACCGTGAGTAGTCTCTGTTTCTCACCGGGTACGAGAAATACGTCACGATCTCTCTCCAATCTTGAACAGACTCTCCCTGCATTTATAATGATTATTTCGTATTTAACTACAAGAGCATAATTTGCAGTTTACGGTCCTAAGAAACATATGTGTCTAAGGTCGAGTAATTCTTCAAAATAAAGAACTCTAGTAGAAAACTGGGAATAGGATCTTAAATTTCTCAGAAGGAAGACCTAACATAAGATACAAGTGACATATGATGAATTACATGACAAACAAAACCGATCTACGTAACACAAGTGAGACATTGGCATATAACCCAATACATAGATATATATATATATATACCCTTAAATTATTTAAAATTTTATAGAATTTTTATAAATTATCTATAGCTCCTTAAATTGCAGGACCGGCCAAAGCTAAACAATACTAATATACTATGGTGGATGTACCTGAAGATGACTAGAGACAATGAATCCTCCCTTTTTACCACCAGACATGTCGAACTTGAGTTTCTCCTCAGGAGGTAACGCGAAGAAGTCTCGAGCGAGACGAGTCATATCGGCCACCAAACTAGTATCCACTCCATGATCGACCACCTGAAAAACACCCCAGTTCTCACAAGCCTCAACGATCTGTCGACAGATCTCTCCTCTTTTCTCACCAACATCGTCGATTCCGGCGAGAGAGATCACGGGGATCTCCGTGCTAAACTCATTGTAGGCAACCTTGGGACGTTCGTCCTCGTCCCGGACAAACTTGGAGTTGAGCTTAGTCTCTCCGGCAAGCTCATTTAGAGTTCCTGGAGCCATTTATAATTATCAAGAATGTAAAAGGAATGCATGAACAAGAAAAAGAGAGAGAATATGTAATGGATATATAAGAAGAGAAAGAGAGTGCGTGGTAGCTGGGAAAACCTTTCAAAGCTTGTGATGACTGACAAATGAAGAGATCGTTAGCTACCTACCACCGTGCTTCTATCTCCTCTCTTTCTAGAAAGACAAGTAACTCAACTAACTACGTGCTTATGCATTTATTCTTGTAATAAACTTAAAAACATCCATAATTATCATTATTTTTGCTAGATTTCAACATATTATATGACATGGACGTTTTACGCTACAGTTTTTTTTACACCATGACGAATTGTAGTCGTATGTTTTTTTAACGATGAAAAGAAAAGCCACGTCTTAACAAATTGTTGTGGTCCATGAATATCCACGTAATTGAGATATTGTTCTGGTACGGGCTTGCGTTACAAATTTACAAAAATCCAGATCATCATCAACTTGCAATGCATGGTTATTACTATTACCTGATTCTGTTGAGGAGAGAAGATAGAGGATCGGCTTTGTAGTGAATTGGCTTTTCTAGTAGTAATTAATCAACTAATCAACAGCTTGATTTTTTTCGACCAAAAAGAAAAAAATCAACAGCTTGATTTCTTTTTCTTAGTGTGAGTTGTAGTCTTGAAGATTATATATGCACTTTAAACTTGACAATAATAAATTGTAGTTTTGAGTTTTTTTTGTTTTATTTGAGTTTAGTAAAATCTTTTCAAACCCACTCAAATTTGTTGTAAAATTAAATTTATAAGTTTTTTTCACATGATTAATTTTAAATTATGATTTCTTGGTCATGAAATTAATAGGACATTATTCAGTATGAATTTTAAAATTATAAAATGAATAAAATTCTTTCAGTTCAGTTTTTTTTCAAAAAAAATATTAATTGTATCTAGTCATTGATTGATTCATTCAAATTATGCTGGGCTGCTTCGTATTTGGTCACACAAGTGTAATCTGGTGATAAATTTTCATTTGTAATTTCTGAGGCCCATTACTGAGGACGAATAAGGAGAAAGGTCGCTGTCGTTGATTATTTGGTAGTACTAGCAAAGACGTTGAAGAAAACTAACAGAACACATGAAAACCGAAGGACGTTCCAACGAACCTCTCTACTTGTATTTACCCAAAGTTATATTTTGTGTGAAGTAAACGCAAAGACATTTTCAACTATCTACTCTATCAAAATAAAAATGCAATTTGAAAAGTTAACAACTTTCCAATCATGTTTGTCGTTTAGTTTGATTTCAAAATGAAATGACTATAAAATGATTGAACCATTATATAATCTTAATCATAACGTGGTCAGTTATTCTCTAATCTAGTCACCATCCGTTTCAGCAATAACAACCAACCGTTGTAAACCTATTTGAGAGGGTGAATGCTTCTTTCTTTATAAAACGCTTAATACATGGTTCGTCATGACATATACCACAAACTCATATATACAACTAAAGCAACAAAACAACCCTTAACCAGCTGCATTCTGCAATGGTTCGCGCTGAGATCGACACTGGAGCTCCTTTCCGGTCTGTTAGAGAGGCTGTCACTCTCTTCGGCGAGAGAATTCTTCTTGGAGATAATTACATCAACAAGTCCGCAGAGGTTAGAAAACTAAACGCATACATGTTTTGCATATAAAAATTAACCTGAGATATGTGACTATATATATATATATATATATGTGTGTGTGTTTTTTTTTAATTGATATATATATATATATGTATCAATCATTAACATTGTTGCAATGATTTTTTCGACCGTGTGGCTTAGAGAGACAATGGAGATAGTAATGCGGTTTTCAGAAGCAAAAGCATAGAAGCTGAGTTGGATGAAGCAAAGGAGAATCTGAAGAAAGCTGAAGAAGAGAACAAGGTTTTGTCTCAGCTCCTCGAAACACTAACACAAGAGCTTGAAACCACTAAGGAAATGCTAAATCATTCACTTAGAAAATTCCCAGAAGACCCTCAAGTCGACGATGACCTCAAGTTCATAGAGCAATCCACGGTTATTGATCCGGATAGCATAACCGAAATTAAGATGAACCGGTTTGATCAAAATGATGTGTATGATGAGGATGGTCTGGAGAGGAGGCGTTCGGTGAAGTTTGCGAATTCACCGTTGTTAACGAAGGTCATTCAGAGCAAAGATGATAAGAAGAACCAAGCTATAGTAAAGAAGCAGACAAAGAAGATGAAGCCGTTGGTCCCATTGGCTGCTTGGCTCTTTGCAAGAAACCGGTCACGTTAACCGCTTTTAGCGATCCTTGTCTCGCGTTTATACTCACGTATGCCTTTACGAATTCTGAAATAATATTCCCAAAACTAGTTGTTCTTATTTTGGGGGTTCGTTCGACTTAATTTTGTTATATTTTTATTTTCGACATGTAACTGGTAAGCCGAAACTATAAGAGGCCATGACTACAAAATATTCAAAACTACTGTATTTGTTTGGTACCGATGAGAAAGCAGAAGAAAAGTCTCAAACTAGCTTTGAGTTCAACAGAGAGCATACAAACATATAAGATGCCACTCAAACCAGGGTTTGGTGCTATAAGTTTGAATCTTTAAACAAAGGGAAGACGACCTATTTCCACATAAGAACTATGATATAGTAACAAATGTACACAATCTTTCAATCTCGTCTTAATTGCACACCAGTTAAGTATAACAACCTATTTCCACATACGATGAAAGTTCGAAACCCATTTCTACACAGACCAAGATTATGCTTGGTTTTAATGGTTTATGACATTAACCGATAGTAAACCAATTTGTATCGGTTGATATTGGTATAATCCGACCCAAACGAAGATCCAACTACAAATCCATTAAAATCAGACCCAAACCCCCTATTAAACTCCCCCAAATCGATTTCATCATTTAGAACCCTAAAATCTAAAAATCCAGAAAATAGATTTGATTCCGACAGAGACAAACCCATAAGAGATTTCGATTTCCTCACACTCTCTTTATTCCATTTATTCTTGAAGAAAGTTGATAAAGTCTGAATGAGTTGGATTTTGAGTTTAATTTATAGGTAGAGACGATTCATCTCTTCATCTTCCTCATCCTCATCTTTGGAATCATCACTGTATTCTTCGAACTTAAAGTCATCCTCCTCCTTTAGCATCATCTCTCATCACTGTCCACTTCATTCTTAAAATTACTGTGTTGTAGAGAGACAAAGGAAGATGATTTGGAGATTTAAGTTTTTAGGTTTCGAATTGGCTTAAGTCGGGTCTTGGGCTGGTTTATTAGATCCTATTGTATTAGTTCAATTTAATCTGGTTTATATTCTCTAATCGGGTCGTTTTGGTTTAGTTAGGTTAGTCATTGGTTAAATTTTAAAACAGAAAACACTAACCAACTTTAAACCGTTATTTGTTGGTATTAGTTCGTCATTCAAAGTTTAGGGAGAAACGGGTTTTGAAATTTATCGTGTGTGGAACTAGGTTGTCATACTTAATTTGTGTGCAATTAGATCGAGGTTCAAAGATTGTGTACATTTATTACTATATGATAGTTGTGGTGTGGAAATAGGTCGTCTTCCCTTAAACAAAAATTAAACAAGCGAAGCCGAAGAGATGAGTGATCAACTTTCGCGTACGACAACTAACTTTTTAAAAAAGATGATGAGTCTATATGTTGAAAGCTTTTACTAATCTCATATAATTTATGTGTAATAAAACTATAATAACATGTGTCTATATACTAAAAGCTACTACTAATCTCATACTCCCTCCGTATTTATTTAAGTGACGTTTTAGAATTGTTTTTAGTCTCAATTTAGTTGACGTTCTGTTGAAAACAATGCAAAATAAGTGACAAAAAGACTATATATATTTACCCATACTACGTTAGTTTTAAATGCATTACAAGACATGATAGCAGTTAATATAAAAGGATAGAAAAGGAATTATACCAAGTGCCTTAATTAGTGTGAAATCTCTATAACGTCAGGTAAAGAAAAACAGAGGATAATTATATTATATATCATTTATGTATAATATAATTATAGTAACATGAGTATAGATGTGCTTTGTGGTAATTGGGATAAAGAAAAACATGGACTTACGATGAAAATGAGACAACAACTAAAACCCCATTTTAGTTACGAACCAAAACATGCCTAAAAGGTAGTCAAAATCAGACTAAAGATAACGGGAAGCCTGTAAAAGCATCTCCAAAAAGACTCTATATTATAGAGTTTTGCAAACTCTATATTTGAAGCTTAAAGTTGTTTTTCTCCAAACGCAAAATTTCAAATTTAATTTCAAAATTATTTGTAATTTACATTATGCTCCTTATATTTGTTATAATTAATATAAATCTATAAAACTTTTATAGATAACTAGCACATATATAAAAATATTATACTAATATTAATTAATAAAATCTTAAAATATAAAATTATAAATAGAAATACATAATTATTTTTTTCTATTAAGTTTCTTTTGTAATATTCTTGTTGTCTAATTCTACTTTTAAAATATTATAAATCTTATTTTAATTTTTAAAAAAAAAATTGATGTGTAAAATTTAAATTATAAAAATAAATTTGAACTATTTAAAATATACAAAGTTTTAAAGATTAAAACTATGAATGAGAAAATACTTAAGAATTATAAATGTGAGATATAATTAATTATAAGGACCAATATGTGAATAAAAAGTGAAACTTCAAATTTAAAGTTTTGAGTAGTGAAACTTCAAATTTAAAGTTTTGAGTAGTGAAACTTCAAATATGAAGTTTCGCTTCTTAAAACTCTAAATTTGAAGTTTTGAAGTTCCTTTTTGTAGAGCAAAAAACTTTATATTTGAAGTTATATGGTTTATTTTGGAGATGCTCTAAGGGCATAATTAACGGGAGTCCTTAGTGGATTTCTTAGGTGGTGGGTCTCACTTTTCTTGTAAAAACCGATCCCAAAAGTCATGAATTAAGAAACGATTGTGGAAGGTTTTTTGCACTGTTCGCGGACTCCACCGACACGTGGTAGTCCGCGATTTGTTCGCTTTTTAATATATTTTTTTTCAGACAAAAAAATAAAAAAATAAAAAAAGTTGCCTAAGAAACCGTCAACGGTTTTTAGCGATAATGATGGTCTAACAGAAAACAAAGAGTAACTATAGATAAGAGTGACCAATAATGACAACAATCGGATCGGATTCATGTTCAATAGACTCATGTAACTACTAGGCCTGGGCATAAAATCCGGAACCCGAAATCCGAACCGAACCCGAACCGAAAAACCCGAACCGTTATCCGACCCGAAACGTAAAAATATCCGAATGGGTCTTGTAGGGTGGTACAAAAAATATCCGAACCCGAAGTGTTATTAACCGAACCCGAACATGTAACCCGAAAAATCCGAAATTAATAGTCAATATAAATATTTTGAAATATATATAAGTATTCCAATTATTAAATTCAATATTTGTGGTAATATTATATATAATAATAAATATTAAAATTCTAATAAATGTTTTAAGTACACAATTAGTTATAAATAAGTATTTTATAATTTGCTCATTGAAATAAAAAGTCTACTCTCTATAAGACAATACATATTTTTTACAAATGATGTTTACTTTCATGTTTGATTTAACATTTTATTGTTATTTTATCAATTTTATATGTGATAGATTAATTTTTATTTAATTTAGATGTTTTTCTTTCTGTTTTACTTCAAAAAATTTATTTTTTACTTTGGTTATATCCGAACCGAACCGATATAACCCGAATCCGTACGATATATGATTACTTTATGGGTTTTATGATGCAATACAATTTTGAACCGAACCCGAAGTATTATTATCCGAACCCGACCCATACTAATAAAATTTTAGTATGGGACCTAGAAGCGTAAACCCGAAAATCCAAAAACCCGAAAAACCCGACCCGAATGCCAACGGGTACCCGAATGCCCAGGTCTAGTAACTACTAAACCAAAAAATAGAAAAATATATACACCTATTAAGCATGGAAAATACACATTATAAGTTGCAAAAAAATGTACACATAGTAAATCAAAAATGAAAAGGAGCTTTATTCTTTGACCAAAAAAAAGGAGCTTTGTTCTTCTTGTTCACCTGAGGGAGCACTTCGTGCCGTTTTGGTTACATCCACTGACGTTCTGTTGTTTTATTTCTCACTAAATGGCATGGCCCCTATTTTTTTTACTTCTCCTCGCAGTCACTAGCTCGATCTTTATATATAGACATAATAAGTTGTAATTCTACCAAGGAGTCAAAGAGAAAAAGAAAAAAAATTGTAGCCATTCCCATTCATCAAAGTTATGAAAAAGTGAGAGTATCTATACAAAATATATAATGGGGATAAAGATAGCAAGTAAGGCGCAGACAGAAAAAGTGGCTGCACCACTGAAGCAGATGCTGAAGAGATGCTCAAGCTTACTGAAGAAGGGCAAAGAAGAGGTGACTAGGAAGGGACATTTCGCTGTCTACGTGGGGCAATCCAGATCTCGTCACGTCATCCCCATCACACTCCTCAATCATCCAATCTTCCAGATGATGCTGCATGAAGCGGAGAAAGAGTTTGGGTTTAGGCAAGAGAGAGGCATCACCATTCCTTTCGACCAAAATATATTTCTCTTGGACATCATATCAAATCTCACTAGCTAGTTCATAGTTTGAGTTTCCTCCCATTATAAGCGGAATAGTTACTACGGATGCACAACCCTCTTTTTTTCTCATGGACATCCGTGGGTTCCACGTTACTCCACATGTGTGTCTGTCTCTATAAACATATGGATGATCGATGATCATGATTGAAGCTAACCTGGTCTCTTCAACACTCATATATCAACAGCTCATTACAAGATATTTCAGCATTAATTTATTGATGACTGTTCTTGTTGTGATACAAATATCGTAAATGTTGCGGTTAAACTTAAATTTTGTTTTACTCTTTACATTTTCTAGCCATAACATGTAAACGATAAAGATTTATCGCCCTCCGTAGACGTTTTCATTCGTCTCGCCATATGAAATGAGAGAGCTGCTATCAAATTGTTGCTTCGTGTGTTGAGAAAAAAATGCCATAATATAGCCCACATTTTAATTGTAAAATAAGACATGATTTATTTATTTAGATTTATATTATATGTTTGAGTTTTTTTTTTTCACTTGAAAAGTGTTATTGTTCATATTTGCATTGTCTGAAGCTTGGTTATCATAATAATACAGATAATATTTGTCAATATATATACCGGATTGTGTAAGTTTTTTAAATGATTTTGTTGGTTTTCATTAATGTTTTTAAGGCTTAGTTTTCATTAGCCTTATTTTGCATGTTTTGATATATATTAAAGTTTTTTTTATTACAAAAGAAAGTTATGACGAAAACCACAATAGATAGGTCGCGTTAAAGGCACGGCACTACATGATGCCCGCCCACAGTTTTAAATTGTGAAGTTTACATTTTATTTTCAGTTGTTATAGTATTATCTTAGGATCAAATATTGTTGTAATTTTTTTTTGTTCAACTTATTGTTGTAAATTATATTAAAAAATATTGTTGTAAAGACAACACAAGTAAACGCGTGTAGCATGAATGTGACACAGGAGCATGAAAATGCGCTTCCTTTTTACAAAAAAAAAAAAAAAAAATTGCGCTTCCTCCACCGTCACATGAGCTGAGTTTGCTTATCGAATATTCTATATTTGTGGACTCATTTATCTTAGATTCTATGATTTAACATTTCATCCTTTTTAATCATAAAAGCGTTAGTCATGCGTATGTATAGCAGCATGCAAATTGGTTACAAAAATGACAAGCCTGCGATTGACGTATTTGCTTACATAATGCGCCCATTCATATCATATCTTAAATAATCAGAAATAGTATGTTTTTCCCTCTGGATTATATGATATATATTTCAAATTAAAAGTACTATGGGAAATCGACATGAAAAGGCCATGGGAATGTGGTTTGGAAGTCGATGATACAACTATCTCTTCCTCTTTTAATCTCTGTTTGAGTATATCAGCTTTCCAATGGTTACAAATGTAATCCAAATCATCTTCAAACTTAAAATTTAATATTCTTTCAAAAAAAAATTAAATTTAAAATGACATAATATATATATATATATATATATATATGTGTGTGTGTGTGTGTGGAATTACGATAAATAAGTTTAACTTTTATTGATCTGCAAAAATTGTATTCTTTCATAATTAAAACACAAATTTAATTGTTATTGTTTTTGTTGTACGGCCACTTTTGCTTTAGATGCGTGCATTTATAATTCCGATTTCCGATTGGATATAAGAGCATGATTATCCATGAAACTCAAGTGGGTTTCTTTAATCATTATTTAATTAATTAAATGTATTTAAGTGGGTTTAAGGATTCTAGTTAAGAAACTGTTCGATTTTGTGCCTCCAATGGTAGTTTCTTAACTAAGGATTCTTAACAAAAAAATTATAATTTTTTTTTTAAAGATAAAATTGATTTATTAAATAAAACATATTGAAAGATAACATTTTTAACATAGATTTCAAAATTTAAACATAAAAACAAAGAGTAGTAAAATAAAATAATTTGAAACGAGCTCAGTTGTTGCCTTCACCTCCTCCAAATTTACGCCATATATGTTCAACCAAATCCGCTTTTAGTTGTTGATGCATCTGTCTATCACGAATTCTAGTTCGAACACCCATCATATTGGCGATATTTGTAGGCATATCTTGAGAAAAATCAAGATCGACATGTGAACTTCCGGTGTCGTCTCCTTGTAGGAACTCTGAAACATCAAATTGAGTGTATCCATCTCGTTCGTCTTCTACTATCATATTATGGAGTATGATACATGCTCTCATAATCTTCCCAATTTTGACTTTATCCCAAAAAAGTGCCGGATTTTTGACAATGGCAAAGCGAGCTTGCAAGACTCCAAAAGCACGCTCCACATCTTTTCGGACAGCTTCTTGACGTTGAGCAAATAGAACTGCTTTCGGTCCTTGTGGTACTGGAATATATTGGATAAAAGTCGCTCATTTCGGATAAATACCATCGGTCAGATAGTAAGCCATATGATACTCTCTTCCATTGACAGAGTAAGTGACTTGCGGAGCTTGACCCTTTATTATGTCATCAAAAACAGGTGAGCGGTCAAGAACATTGATATCATTTAAGGTACCTGGAGGACCAAAAAACGCATGCCATATCCAGAGATCATATGAAGCAACGTCCTCTAAAACGATTGTTGGTTTACCCGAACCACGCGAATATTGCCCTTTCCAAGCGGTGGGACAATTCTTCCACTCCCAATGCATACAATCGATGCTTCCTATCATCCCGGGAAATCCACGATACTCTCCAATATCAAGTAGATGTTGAAGATCAGCCGGTGTTGGTCTTCTTAGGTACTCATCACCGAATAAATTGATTATTCCTTCCACAAATTTTTCCACACATGCCCGAGTTGTTGTTTTCCCGAGCCGGAGATATTCTTCGACCGCATCAGCCGCAGTACCATAAGCCAAGACACGAATGGCTGCTGTACACTTTTGGAGGACAGAGAGACCAAGCCTTCCAAGACCATCTTTCTTTTGGCGAAAGAATTGAACTTCGTTGGAGAGTCGCTCAACAATGTGCATGAACAATGGCTTGTTCATTCTAAAACGTCGTCGGAATAAATTTCCAGGATACGTCGGAGTCTCACTGAAATAATCATTCCATAATCGTATATGACCGGCTTCTCGATTTCTTTCGATATAAACTCGTTTTTTTCTTTATGGCTTCTCCTCTTCTTGACAACCATAAGCAATGACAAGATTCTCGAACGTTTGATCAAAATGTTGATCAACATATTCATCAAAATATTGATCAAAATCATCAGGATTATTACGAGAAGAAGATGCCATGGTTACCTGCATCAAAATATTCATGAATATATTTTTTTTGTCTTCATTTTATATAAGGTTGGGAAAAAAATTGGTAAGTAGTAAAACCCTTCTTAATCACCTTCAATTAAAAAAAAAAAACTAAGCCTCATATTTTTTTTTGTCATGAAGCTTCATATTATACAAGGTTGGAAAAAATATAACTTACCCCTTCTTAATCACCTTCATTAAAAAAAAAACTATGATGAATGTTTGTGAACTTGCCTTACGGAGTATCTCTTTATGCAGTCCTTGTTTTGTTGTATCCCTTGGTATGTTTTGTTGCAGCCCTTGGTATGAGAAAGAGAAGATGATATTGGCGATGATATTTTGATGATATGTGATTGAGAAACGAGAATATGAGAAAGAGATGATATTGGCGATGAACACTGAAACTACAAATGACACAAAGAAACTAGAATACTTTCATTTCATTACAAACTAGAGTACTTCATTTCATTTAAAGACAATGAGAGTAGAAAACAACAAACCCAACAGCAGTCTTGTGACACAACAAACCAAGAAAGACATAGCTACTTCCGTGACACAACAAACCAACAAAGACATAAGACTGACACAAGAAAACAACAAAACACTTCTGCTTTTCCACTGCAATGCTCCACTATGTGATGAACACAACACCTGAGATTAATAAAATTTATATGAGAACAACAAGACATAAGAATAATAAACAGAAACAGAAACCTGAGATATGCTCACCCTTCGGAAACAGAACCAGAAACTACTCTGAGCCGCCTGATACAAAGCAAAAATAAGAATGAGAACCAGAACCAACATAAAACAGAAACATAACTTGCTAAATAAGAAGTAACAATAAGCTTACCCAACATTTCTGTAATAAGCTTCTTTTTTAAAGCTTCTTCAAAGTCAGATAGTGTCTCTTTTTTGGCAATGAGAGTCTCAAGCAGCCCCATCTTGGACAGTCTCTCTTTCACATCCAAATCTTTCTCCTTAATTGCCCACAAGTTCTGAAACTCAGAGACACCCTTGAGGGCTTCACCGATTCTCTTACCACTTCCTCGTTTCGATGCCTTGACACCAGGAGGACGTTGCTCAGCATCATTGGTAGTTGCGTAAGAGCTTGAGGACTGAGCACCATCGTCACACTTTCTCTTCTTACAGCTTCCATCAATCTTACTACTAGATGCTTCACACCATTTCTGGTCATACCTTAGCTCGTCCCACGCATGTTGAAGATTAAATTTGATCTTGTGATCATTGAAGAAGATCTCGTGTGCTAGTTTAACTACATCATTCTCATTCATTCCACTTGTCTTCTGTCTTGTTGCAGCCTCATAAGAACCAGAAAATTTGGAAACGAGATCATTTATCTTCTGCCACCTCTGCTTACACTGGATAAACCCTCGCTTTTCACTGCCTTGAACCTTTGGACTAGCTGCAAAGTAACTAGCTATACGCTTCCAGAAAGCAGCAGCTTTTTGCTCATTGCCTACAACAGGGTCCTTACTGGTGTTCAACCATGCGCTAATAAGCACAACATCCTCGGTGAGACTCCATTTCTTTCTTTCTTTTTTCTCTGATGGTGTGTCTTCACGCAAACTTGAAGGTTCAGTACATTGAGTACTAAAAACAGGGAGTTGTGAACAACTCTCACGAAAATAGGTTTGAGGAGGGAAACCATCTTGTTGACTGTTCAACAGATCAACAAAGTTGGAGTTTTGACTATATGGATTCGTAGAATCCATATCCTAGACTGTCAAAGAAGAGAAAAAGAAGAAGAAATGTGTTTGAAGATGGAAAGAGTCACAATGAACGTGTTTAGCAGATGGAAAGCAAGAGCAGTAACTACAGGGTTTAATAGAGATGAGTTATCACAATTAACCTAACTCTAAGCAGCATTCATTATCACTATTAACTCAACCACAAACTTAACTCTAAGCAAGCACACTGTCCTAACCACAACCTAACTGTAAGCAGCATTCATTATCACAATTAACTCACGCCATCAGTAAAGAAAAAAGCTAGCAAAAGGAGTGAGTTACTCGTACCATTCAATGTTTCTGCCTCAACAAAGCTTGTCGATGTGATTGTTAACCATCCTCTGTTTCAATTCAATGCTTCTACCTCAACAAAGACACCATCTGTAGTCACTTTATCCCTGCAAAGGAAAAGTAAAAAATAACCTGAGACAAGATACACTTTAATTAAAAAATAAGACAAGCAAAACAATATAATCTCCGGTTAGTGGTTTATACTTTACAAATTATATAGAGAGTTGAACCTTGCTATGTATAATCTCCAGTTGAGAATCATTCTCTTCCACTCGTGCTCCATGTTGTGTCCTGTCTCTTTCAGATACCTTCCTCAAGTGTTATCAAACAAAATAATGTTGTGTTAATCAACTAAACTAAACCAAAAGTATTGATCCACAAGGACTCAAACGAATAGAAAACAGAGTTCTCGGAGATTCCTAAACTAAACCAAAAGAATTGATCCACAAGGAGCTAATTGATGTTAATCAATTATGTTCATTGGTCCTAATAAAAAGCTATGAACTTTGAATACAATGGAATAGAGAAACAATAAGATGAACCTGACCTTTATTGAAGAAGACTTGATTCTTCTTGTGATCGTTGAATCTCAGCTTCTCCTTTCTTGATGCATGACTCTGATCTTCCATCAATTGACAAACTCTGCCTCAGAAACAAACCATCGACGAAGAACAAAGAGAAGAAGAAGAGAAGACGAAGAACAAACCATCAACTCTCACCTTCCATCAATCGACCAAGAGAAGACGAAGAGAAGACGAAGAACAAACCATCATTTCCGATCTTCAATCGATCGACGAAGACAAGACGAAGAACAAACCATCGTCTTCCTCTGAGATGTCGAAGAACCGAAGAGAGATGACGGAGAAAACAAGAGAAAGAAGAAAGAACCGAGAAAGAAAAAAGGGAAAAGGAAAAAAAATGGTGTTGTCTTGCCCACCATCTTACACGTGTTTCCTTCTTTCATTAAGAAACCGATTCGCAAACCACATGATAAGGAACGGTATCACCCATTTTAATTTAGTTTACATTTAATTAATTCATGTTATTTCTTTAAAAACCCCTTCCCGAAACCGCAATAAAGTTGCTCTAAGAGCATGATTATCCCATGATTCTTAAGTGGGTTTCTTAATGATTATTTAATACTTTAAATATACTTAAGTGAAGTTAAGAACTCTAGTTAAGAAACTCCCATTTTGAGCGGTCCAATGGGAGTTTCTTAATTAGAGGTTCTTAAAAAAAAATTATTTTTTCTAAAGATATTTATTTATTAAATAAAACATATTAAAAGATAACATTTAAAACATATATTTAAAAAAAACATAAAAATAAAAGACTAATACAATAATCAAGAATAATTTGAAAAAAACATTCCGAACTCAGTTGTTGTCTTCATCACGATATGTTGAAGTTTCACTGAATTAATCATTCCATAAACGTAGATCGCCTTCTTCACGATTTCTTACGATATGAACTCGTTTTGCCATATATGTGATCAAAATTTAGAAAATGTTTTGGTTTTTTTTTGGTGAATAATTTAGACAATGAGAGAATGGGATAATAAGAATGAGAGAATGAGAATGAGAGAATAAGAATGAGATAATGAGATAATTAGAGAATTAGAGCATTTGAAATGACACAATGAGAGAATGAGACATTGAGAGCATTTGAAATGAAAGTGTTTTGTGTTTTGCGATAATGAGACAATGAGAGAATGCGATAACTTGCAGATCAAGGCGACTTTGTGATGATTAAGGAGGCTTTGTGTTTTGCGAAGGAGATGATCAAGGAGGCTTTGCGTTTATGGCTTTTGTAAAGGAGAGAATGAGTGTTTTTATAGACTTTACAAAATCGTTTGTGCTTAACTTGGTGAATAACAAGCATAGACTTTATATAGACAACAAACTCATTGTTTTAACTCTTGTGACTTTACAAAACAGACTTTATATATACATCTTGTGACACATACGGACAATGCGTGTGACACATACGGACCGCTCTTGTGACTTCCATCTCATGTATTCTCTATGCACACGTAAACAAGTAAGCTTTAACAACAACACATAAACATAGATACTCTTTTGAATAATAAAAGACAGAGCATTTCAGACAAATAAGCTTTAAAAAGAACATAGAAACACCAGGAGGCCGTTTTCCACCTCATTGGACTGCTCCTGCTTCTGGCAGCAAATGAAACTTAATATAGCTTACTGATTGATACATACATTCACAATATAAGATTCTGATATAAGCTATAGAATTCAGACAAGCCAGCAACAAGATCTCAAAATACTTGTTCCTAACATCTGTAACAATCATAAATCCATCTATAAACCCCCCCCCCCCCCTCCCATTTTTTATTTGTATTCTCCACTGATATATACATCTAGCCAAATGCATATAAGAGCATAATGATAATGTTCACCTGCAAAATCCATTGAACCATGATCAAGCGTAGACGTGGGATGAGATCAGTATGGTCCATGGTGGAGCAGTAAGCCTTAGCACAGTCACGCAAATATGCATGACTTATCTCCCTTTCCCTCAGCCTCTGATAGCTTTCTTCAATCTCTTCGTCTTCAAACCTTAGCAACTAAAACGATAATGTATACGTAAGATTTAGATTCAAAATTTAAGGACAGAGCAGAACAAGCCTCAGATCAAATTAGACTAGCAATCGAGTGTAAATCATAAGCAATCAACCACAACTTACTTCAGACTCGCTTTCATGGCTTTGTTCATGGCGAGAAGATTCGAAATCGTTCGGAATCGTGGATCTACAGAACTGCGCCATGAACTGTAGCCTGAGAACGTCTCTTTGCAAGCGAGATCGGAGACGCAACCCATTGTCACAAGCTCCGGCTTCAGCTCCGCTAATCCAGAACCGGTAAACCCACCTGATGATGATGATCAAAGAAGGAGGAGACGAGCGAACGGCGAAGACGAGCGAAGAAGGAGGAGACGCCGAGACTCGTCGATCGTCCTTCTTGCGGAGAACACGAGACAACGAAACTGCCACAGAAAAAAAAAAAAAAAAAAAAAAAAACAGGAGTATTTGTGTGCTGACATGTGGAATAAAACCCACCTAAAAACCGGTTACCAAAACCCTTACTTAAGGATCGATAATTTTTTTTTTTTCTTTTTTTGATAATCCAGGGGTTCTCCACCTACATGGATCATTCCCCTGGTCCCGGTTAGGCAGCGGTCCACTTCACTCGGGAGGGTTTTACCTGGGCTGGGGACAAGACCCAACACCGAGTACCGCATTTGGTGACATAATGGGCAGTTCGCCTCCGTCTGGCGTCGAACCCGTGAACATGACAATTGGCCGACAGGATCCTTACCAAGTGAGCTGCCTCATCCCGTCAATAATTATTTTTTTATTTTGTTTACATTTAATTAAATCAGTTTATTACCTTAAGAATCTTGTTAAAGATCTGCGATAAACATGGTCTAAGGTCATATATTGGTTCTATTCCACCATCTTTGCTTTTGGACTGTTGAAAAACTGAGTTCTAGTTTATCTTTTGGTCAATTTTCAGATATATATTTTTAAATTTTCAGATTTTCACACACTACTGCATTTCATTAGTTTTTCATCTAAAATGACACTTAACAAAAGCTAAGGATCGACAAAGCTATTTGAACCACTAATTAAAGTTTTGCATATATCTCCGATCCTTTCCGTATCCAACACAATTATTGTGGTCTATTCGACAGTTACTAGTTCAAAATAGAGAAAACAAATTTGTCGGTTTCAAAAAAAAAAAAAAAAGAGAAAACAAATTTGTCATGTTTTCACATATTTTTCGTTTTACAAAAGAACTTGTCTCCAAAAGTACAAAAATTAAGATGTTTTGTTTATCTAGCTCAGTTTTAGTTCAAATATTTCTTTGTTCATGTTTAAAATTCTTAAAAGCTATGGTTTTGTTATTCTTATTGAGAATTGATGAGGATTTATCATCATGATCTGTAAAATTCAGGAATTTTTTTATAACATTAGTATTGATTCAAAATAGTGTAGTAGTTTAAGAATATATGTAACTATTATTTTAGCACTTTTCTCATTCTCGTTTTGTCAATCAATGTGGCTAATTTAACTGAGTTTGCATGGAACTACGCTACATGGAGACCCGATACTAAAGCTCCAATCCAAATAACTAGGGTTTTCCAAGAAGACACGCTACATAAACATAGTTCGTGCAAAATCCCAATGCCGTGCGGAGAGGGCAAGAAGAAAACTAAGACTAGTCATGGGTCGTGTGATTAGGGCTCAACGTAAGGGTGCATGCCACTGGTTCCGTCTTCAAGTCCCACACTCACCACCGCAAGGGTCCTGCTAAGTCCGTAGCCTCGACTACGGCGAGAGAAATGGTTATCTCAAGGATCCAGGACGTGGCGCTGCGTTAGCTCGCGTTGATTTCCGACATCCTATCCGTTACAAGGAGCAGAAGGAGCTCTTTGTCGCCGCCGAAGGTATGTACTCGGGACAGTTCCTCTACTGTGGTAAGAAGGCGACTCTCGTTGTCGGGAACGTACTTCCACTTAGATCTATTCACGAGGGCTTCCGGTGATTACGCCATCGTGATTGCTCACAATCATGACAACGACACCACTAGGTAATACTCTCACCGTTGCTTGTGTGGCACGTGAATTGATTCTGTAAAGCCTTTCTCTTTTAGATTTCTTGTTTGATTATTAATAAATAAAAGTGAATAATATTATCAAAGAAGATTATGCAAAGTGGATGTAGAGCCATGATTGGTCAAGTTGCAGGTGGAGGAAGAACAGAGAAGCCCACTTCTTAAGGCAGGTAACGCATACCATAAGTATCGCGTGAAGAGAAACTGCTGGCCTATAGTTCGTGGTGTGGCTATGAACCCAGTCGAGCATCCTCACGGAGGAGGAAACCGCCAGCACATTGGTCACGCCAGTACGGTCAGACCACACGCGATAAATCAGCTGGTTCGAAAGTTGGTCTCATTGCCGCGAGAAGAACGGGTCGTCTCAGAGGTCAAGCTGCCGCATCAGCAGCCAAGTCTGAATAGGCTAGACTTGTGACACACACTTCTATCCTTTCTTTAATTTTGTTGAAGACCTTCGTTGTATTTTATTTTATAATTCTTTTCGAGTTTTGGTGTTGTATTTTATTTTATAATTCTTTTCGAGTTTTGGTGTTTAACGCTTATGAACTTTGTATTAGATTTACCTATAGAGAAAACAGTTATTATGGTTTATTTCTTTTTCGTTATTTTACTTTTTGTACGTCCAATTTAGATTTTCATTGAAAATAAAAAAGTTGGCTGATAATTTAGACAAAAAGTGAACTACGAAGACGTAAGAGTTGGTCCTGGTCACTTTGGTGCGCTAAACTTTTGTCTGCTCAATTAATGGAAAAAATTGAAGAACAAAAATTAATCAAATTTGAAATTGTTTCAACTCAGGTTTTTTTTTTACTAAAGACAAAATTCTACTTGCTGATTTGGAATGAATCAAGAGTCAGAATTTATATGTTCAAAAATTATTTCTATCATAGCTTCCAAACTTCAACCTCTTAGCCCCTGGAGCCTCGGCTTCAAAATTAGGTCTCAATCGGTCATGCACACAGACGCATCTATCACCCATCTGACAACCTCTCGCAGTGCCATAGTATATACACTGTTTCTGAACCTTATTTTGATCAATGCGTCCATTGAATTTTCCATTTTGTGAATGGTATTGGTTAGTTTCATGATTCGCGGTACCATGTTCCCTTATAAGGTTTTTGAAATAGTCATCACTCTTCATTGGTTGCACTACCGGTTTACCAGTCCGGTTTAAGTTCATTGGATAATTGTTGAAACCAGTTTGAGGACCCCTTCCAAATACAACTGGTGCCTGAACAATGTTCATTTCAGGAGTGCGGTATGCAGAATTGTGGTGAGGAGGATTCACTGTTACCTTTGGTTCAGAGAAAACACGTGGAGGTCTCTGGTGGGGGTTAACGTTCATTGGTAGAGAACTCGACGGGAGACGAGCCGGAAGAGGTGGTTGCGTAGCTATACTAATAACACATGGTTGAACAGACATTGGTATACTAACCGGGACTTGATTCAGAGGGGATATGTTTTGGTTTACAGGCTTAGGTGGAGACACTCGTCTCTGCTCAGGGTTAGTAAAAGGCTGAGAAGCTGTGAAACCCTGTTTTTGAGGTATTATTGTTGGCTGTGGCTTTGTCATGGGTAAGGGAGTGGCATGTTCAGCAACAAGCCTAGTAGGGTTGATGGTATTAGTCTCAAGGGGCTGATTCTTAGGTTCAGAGGATTTACCTGTTGTGTCAGTGATCAGATGCTTGATCATTTTCGGGTTGCTGAGGAGTTTGATAAGTAGATGAGGATCAATCATACTCCCTTGTTCCTTGGTTTTCATCAGTGCAGCAAGAGCTGCAGAAGCAGCAGCCAGGCTCAACTCTGGTGCAGGACCAGAAACCAGTCCTTGGATTGAAGGTTTGGTCTCCAACGAACTTTGCTTGCTTGCGGTAGTGTTGGATGATTCCTCTGAAGATTCAGACTCGTCCTCGATTGGAGTGAGACGAATGGTGGGCGTTTTGCTGTCGTCAAAGCTTTCCGCTTCAACAACCGGTGAAACAGAGGGTCTGCGTGAAGAAACAGAGGTCAAGATAGCTACACAATGGTTGAATAACATAAAAAGAGAGAGAGAGAGAGAGAGAGAGAGAGAGAAGGCAAGCAAGTACCGAGAAGGGATGGTAGAGCGATGAGGATAGATGGCTTCCAACACTTTAGAAATCCTCAAGTTTTCAGTTCTCCTTTCTGTGCTCTCGCCACCATCTCCCATTAGCCAAGTACCACTGACTATGAACTGTTTAAACCCAAAAGACATTTTAACATAAAAGCTTTCAAAAGGGCTTTTTTCCAAATCTCTAGATTGTGTGTATAAAGAAGACTACCTTAGAAGGTCGTTTCCATTTGATCCGAGGAATGGTTGAGACACTCAGCTTCTCTGCATAGTGGTTTCCTTCGAAACCAGGTGGAAGATCTGGCACTCGAGGTTTGCTTATTGATTGCTTTGGGTGGGTATGACGATGTGCCTGAGATGCAACTTTAGCAGGACAGTCCTCTGTTCGAAACAGCTTAACCTGTTCCAATCATGCACTATTAGAATCTGAAGCTGGAATCTTCTGGTAACTAAACAACGAAGGCTTCCCTAGGTACATATTATTTTACAGAGCATTCTTCATAGTTGCAAAGATGCATTCACCAAATCGTGTAATCAAATTCATCACCATTTTGTGTATCAAATAAATGGATCACACTTACAAAGTCAACTGTTTTTTTTTATTTAAATGGATCATCATCAATTCATGTATATACAAACGTGCTTGTCATTTATCTGAATTGAGTTCAACGTTAACTTCAAATAATATTAAAGATTAAATTCCAATATACAAAGTTTCTTTGAAGTATTATTCATCAAATTCTAAATTTCGTTTATTTTAACAAGAATGTTAAATCAACCGCTAATTTTATATCACCTTTATACCGATTTGGATTCAACGCAATTTTAGATCCGATCAGATCAGATCAGATCAGATCCAGCCAATTTTAATGATTCAATAAATTAACGGATTCACGAATCATCTGGCACAAATTACAGACGGAATCAAAGAAACAACATCGACCATACGACGATTTAGATATATATATATATATACCTGACAAAGCTTAGGACCTGATGGCCATGAAACCCTCGATTTCTTCGATCTCTTCATAATATTCATATTAATCTCAAAGATCTAATCCAGTAAACAAAAGAAAAATCGAATTTATTTTTTTTCCAGGTAATTCGATTATCCGTTTATCAGATTCACACAGACGATGATCAAATACGATTCGCTAGATCTACAGATTCCTTTGTTTACATAAAAGAACACGTTGAGAATCAGAGGAGGATTCAATTCGGGGAGCGTGAGTTAGAGATCTGTGAGAGAAGAAAAGAAAAGAGAGAGAAGCGGCGCGATGATTTGCGCGGCCAATAAGAAGAACCCTAGAACAAGGCTACAACTGTATCTCTTCTTTATCTATTTATTGTGGTTTATTTTTTTTTTGGACTCTAGTTATAACTTATATTATATATATATATATATACAAGGTTTTTTTATTTTTATTAATTAATTGCGTGTAATTCGCAACTCTCAACGACTCCGAATAATAATAATGGGTTTCGTATTTGATGGCGTAACGTTTCTAATATTTTAGAATTCTATCTTTTTCATGTAATAATGAAATCCTTTATTTAGCAGCACAAAAAAGGATATAAGAAATCATATTTTTAAATAGACATGGGGAAATATATAAAAACAGATTTGTTTTCCAATTTTGTCTAGATTATTTTAATAAAGTTATATATTTTTATGAAAATTATAAATTGAATAAAAATGCACATGAACCAATTTTCAAACTAAACCATAAGTTCATTCGGGTAAATAAAAATATTGATCCGTGGAAAATGTCATTGAAGATATAAGATAAAATCACACACTTTATTTTTATATGATTATTTGACTATATTAAATTAATAAGGATAAAATGCAGTTCATCAATACGAATATCTTTGATAAAAAAAATACGAATATCTTAGAAAATAGATCCGAATGTAGAAAATAAAATTTCAGATTTGTCAAAAATATATACATAGCGTTATCACCCCTGATTGGAACGATACAATAGCTTCACTCTTGAAACTTGTTCGAAGTCGTATTGATCATGTGCTTAGGAGGATGACTTTTACTTTGTCTGGAAAGAGCGAAACTCACGAAGGCATAGTGGTGTGTGGGTCACGACGGAAAAGCTCACTCGAAACATAGATAAGCAGATTAGGAATCAGATATCATCACTTCGTTACACCAAGGATCATCCGTCGGAGGAGATGATGCGAAGATGGTTTGAGGTTAATTAACGTTAGGAAGGGTTGCGTCTAATTCTTTTATTTGTTTTTAGTCGAATAGAGACATATCCACCTACTTGTAAATGTGCAATTTTGATCAATAAATTTGATATTTAATAAATAAATATATATATTTAATTTTAATTTTTAAAGTAAGGATATTCAGATTTGAATCATGGATTTGGATCCATGTATCTTATTTCTAAGTCTGAATATCTATATTAGAATTTTAAATTTTAAATATATTCTTTAAAGTTTATCATTAATTTCTTATTGTATTAATATTTATTAATAAATCAACTTTATAATATTATATTTTCATTTTTATTATAGCATATCTATATTTTTATAAATTTAAAATTTAGCATTTATAATTACTTTCAATATATATATATATATTTTTTAATTTTAGTTTATTTTTTACTAATCTAGATCTAAATATCTATACCTATTTTAATATTTAAATTGATAGTCATTAACCAGTTATCTAGAATCTATTGTAGCTCTGAGTGGTAATCAACCGTCCGCACCGCACCGCTGTCAATAGTAACAAAAAAAACTCTATATATACTATATATCTATTTATTTATAGATATATAGATACATATATTTTTGTTACTATTTAAACCGTATTTATGTCATAGTTGTTCGGTATGTTAGCATTCGGGCCTATATACGAATAGTGAAACACGATCTGGTCCCTCCCACCTGTATTTGCTAGGTTGTCAGAAATACGACAGTCACCCGTAAGTAACTAGCTTGTCAGAAACTAACTAACTAGCATGCATTGTCATATCAATCAACCTTATTGCAAAAACAATTCATACAAATAAACGTTAAATGGTTGACCAAGAAAAAACCGATAAATGATTACAGACTTGTTACTTTATGAATGACGTTAACAACGTTCACGCAAAAGAAGTGAAACATAATAGACGAGTTTCGTAAAAACTATACTATTAAACCATGATCCTATCTATTTTAAACCTTTATACTTACTACATATGCCATTCATTTCCAATAGAAATCGTTAACTTCATTAAAGGGCATTTCCGTTATTTTATATCTTTAGTTTTCTTCCTGTTATATTGGCTCTTGCTTATTGACGTTGGGTTTTTGAATGCAGACCCAAACGTGGTGGAACATGACATATTGAATGTCTTTCTTCGATAGGCCCCGTCTCTTAACAAAATATTTAACGTAAACCCATTTTTCCTAACAAATTTTATTAATACGTTATATAATATAGCTTACTAAATATTGAGTGTAATCTAATGTTACTTAGTTAAAGCAAATCCTTAAAATTTCTATCTAACCCCCATAATGCATAAACCAAACCAGTTCAAAACATTTCGTTAACTTCACCAAATACAAAACATTAATTATATATTATGTAATCTATACCCCCAACATACCTAAACTAAATCATAACAATAGTGTAGTGTTCTTCTCCCTAACCCTAAACCCCAACAATCCAACCCCTAAAAAGTTTGTATATCATTTACCAATTAGTAAAATTTTCACGAAAATGCTATCAACAATATTTTTTGATAATATCTTATTTTTAAAGTATATTCCAAAATTCAGATAGTATCTGTGGTAGATGTCGATTTAAATTAGGAAAAAAAAAAAAATGCTCATTTTTAATGTTTTTGACTAACAACTCATGGATAATTTAAGAATTCGGTTCCAATGGTATATTCCAAATTTGTTACGAGCTGTTAACTATCTGGTTTTTGCATAAAAAATAATTATCTGACTATTCTTTAAAATCATTGAGAATGCATTGAATCGTTTAGCTTGGCCATGAAGAATACATAATAACTACTCAAAAATATTATTTCTTTAAATCATACTCACTCTGTTTCTAAAAGATCCATATTCTAGTTTTTTCACACATTTTAATAAAACACATTAAATTTGCATAATTTTTGGTGTTTATCTTCTTTCTACAATTTTAAGCCAATAAAACATCAATTAGTGCAATTAAGATTTTTGAAATTTACAATTAGTTAATAAAACATGCATTGAAAATGTAAAAAATAAATTTTTTAGAAACAAATTTTTTTTCTAGAATATGTATCTTTAAGGAACGGAGGGAGTAGATTTTATAAAAATATATGTACCAACCGAATTGTAAATATTCTTAAGATATGTACATTTTCACTAACAGTATATATTTTAAATCAGGGAGGATGCATTAAATCGTTTAGCTTGGCCATGAAACATACGTAATAACTACACAAAATTTTTGTTCCTTTAAAACGTAGATATTATAAAGATATATGTACCAACCGAATTGTAAATAGGGAAAATCGCCAAAACGGAACATAAAAACAACATAGTTGTCCCTATGGTATAAAACCATATTTGTCCATTTATTCTCCCTTTTATCCTTTCCATTTCTGAAATTTAATGAAATAAATAGTTTTATGAATCCAAAAAAATATTAAAAATATAAACAATTAATAAAACACCTATATACACAGACACATATTTTTTTTTTGGTTAAAAAACTTGATAAATAAAATTTTAAAATTACGTTCCACTAAAAGTAGAATTCGTTTTCTACGGAAAACGAATTCCAGAATAAACAAGTCCATCTACTTTTTTAGAAGAAACAATCTAAAAATTATTAAAATTCTAAATATGGGGAATGCGAATTCTACTAATTGTAAAGATCGCTACTTTTCTTTTGAATGCATTTTCTACTTTTATGAAGTATTATAAAATTTCGGGTATGCGAAATCTAAACTTAACACGAACGTCTACAAAAAGTAGAAATTGTATTCAAAATTTTTGTCATGGTTCTACACAGTGTAGAAAGTGTCCTCTACGGATAAAAAATCAGTTTTTTCCGAAAATTAAGGAAGTTTCGGTTAAGAAAATATTCTAAAAATATTCTAATTTCCTAAAACGTGTCCTGGTCGATTTTCTTTGTCAAAATATAAAAAAAAAACGTTTTTGGCTTTTTTTCTTCATCAATCTATGATTTCTCCATAGTTTGTCTTGTAATTTTCACAAGCTCTTGTTCTATAATGCATATCTATACAATATGTGGTGTTTGGGAATTTAGTGCAAGCACGAGATGAGTATTTTCGGCTGATGATAAAGGGGGTAGGCTACTGTTATTGGAATCAAGTTTTACCTTAGAAGATTAAAAAAAAACAGTTTTGGAGGATTTTAGAAACCAAATGCAATTGGGTTAAGAGATATTTTTATATGTGTCGTGTGTTCTTTTTTAAGAAAATATATTTTTACATATTTTTTTCTTCCTAAAACATTATGGAATTACCTTTTTTTTTTATCTTTTTCCATTAAACTTTTTTAAAATGGTTTTAATTTATGTTTAATTTGATTAAAGAAATGTTAGTTTTGGGATTATGAAAAATATTATACTATAGGGACAACTTAGTGATGATTTTATACCATAGGGACAACTATGTTGTTTTTTTGTTCCGTTTTGTCAATTTTCCCTTGTAAATATTGCTAAGATATGTAAATTTTAGCTGACAATATATATTTAAATCTTTTTGCTTGATCACTACTCTAGGGATTTCCTAAACTGAATATACTAGAGATTTAGTTTAAGCGTTAGTTAGAAACCATCGACTAAATTACTGCTATATAAACACCACTAGCGTGCCAAAGTTTCCTCACATCTATTCACAGCTACATTAGCTACAAAAAAAAAAAACTAAAATGTCTTCGATAACGAAAGTGACCGTGGTTGGAAAGTGCATATGAAAGTGTTGCATACTTGGAAGCAGTACAACACAGTGCATGAAGACACCCTTGAGATCGTGCTATCCGATGAAAATGTGAGTTTTCTGGTTATACGTGTTATGTAAAATTTGGTATTAGGAAACAACAATTGTCTAAATTTGATATTTGCTCATCTATAAAATATGAGAAAGCCATTTTATAGTGACTTAACTTTTGGTATCACCATGATCTCCCTTTTGGTGATGGTAAATGTTCACTTCCAACGTATTTTTCCGGATCCAAATTTATCGTAGCTGTCAAATGTAAAATTCAGTCACATATTAATAAAATAATCATGCTATATTTATATGCAAATTATGATTTATATTAATGTAAAAGAAAACAAAGTATCTGGAAATAACTTATCTTTTATTTTAAAAACAAGTTATCCATAGAAGAATGAAACCCATAATCTTCGCAGTTGGAATATGAATATTTTCTCCAAAAGTATACTAGTCCTGAAAGGAAAGTTTTTTTAACCCTTTTTAACAAAACAAACACTTAAACACAGATTCTAGAGCTGTAAATAATAACTTCAACAGTAGATAGAAATTGTCAAAAGAATCTTACGCTTTCTTGCCAATGTTATTTGGCTTTTGTTTTCCAGATTTTTTTTTGAATCAATTTTAAAACGATCAGATTTTTATTAACAACTATGGATCAAAAAAAAAGACGTGAAATCAGATTTACCTTTTTGTGATTTTTCAAATCTTCTTAAGACTTTGTCAAAGAGAGCTGAAAAGGTGAAGTTCGTCAACCATCTCAAACTCATCGTTTTTCTCATGGATGCCTTCAGATCCAACATGCAAAACAAGTAAGATTTTTTTTTAGATCTTTATCTCTTTTAAAATAAAAAGTTAGAGAAAATCACCTAAATAGATCGGAAAAGGTGAAGTCCTCCGTGGATCTACCGATTTTGGATCGTCAGGAAGTTTTCCAGCTAATCTTAAAAAATCGGTAGTTCTTTGATTTGCTACCATTGATTTTCACCTCTACAAGCAGTCGTTTCCATCGATTAAAAGTTTCGCCATAGAAATCGTCTTCCGTAATAAAACCTCGAGACAAAATTTTTTGCTCTTGCCTTTTCTGTTTTCTTTAAGTGACTGGTCATCGACCACACAATTTGTCGGTTCAGATGTTTTTACTTTGGGCCATTGGGGCCGAGATTAGTATCTGTTGTATTTCCAGTTCTTATTTTTTTTGTGCAATTCTGGCTCATTTCAAATATTTTGTTTGTATTAACAAACATGATTAAACATATGATTATTATCTTTTACTTTTCTTAATCTATGTTTAGACATTCCTAAAATATCTTAATGTTATAATGAAACATGTAAATATTTATTCAAAGCTTAATATAATAGTATATTAATAGTATATTAACAAAAAAATTGTATATAAAATAACTTTAACAAAACAAATTCTCATCATAATAAATTTATTGAATAGAATATACCACTTTAAATCCTTTCACAACATCAATCCACATTTTGTAAACATCAATTTATTAATAAAACAATAATAAATAAAGATGATAATTTCTGTTAAAAAAAATCATAAAGCTAATTTTATGTTTGCTAAAAAGATAAAAATATGAACATATTACATTTTCCAATTTTAAAATATATTTAAAAAAGAACATGTCCAGCGGGCATTTAAAAAGCCCAACAACATTAAATCCATCAATAAGAATTTATCATCTTTAAAGAATAGGAAAGAAGAATTAAACCTTATATCTTGCCGAGGGTCTATTGTCGGTCTCTTAGACCATGATTAATCCGGAGTTCTTAGAGTGAAATTCTTGGCGGAAGTTAAGAAACTGTTTATTAACTTCCGCTAAAAACCCCAGATTAATCATGCTCTTAGGCTTTTTAAAATCACAAGTCCAAAACAAAAGAATGGCTGAAATACTGAAATAAAAACATTGAAAATATTGGGATTCACACCCTAGCCTCTCATATACTCTAGTGCATAACTAACCTATAGACCATTGGCAATTTTCAGAAAAATGCAGCTTATTAAATAGTTAATAAAATGACGGCCGGAAGCATGGGTTTCTTTCGCTTGGACCCATGGCCGGTTCTATGCAAGTCATCCGTTCAGGTTTCCACCAATTCACTAACTTTAGCCATCTAAACCCCTAACCGAGAAAATCTCTCTTTTCAATAGAGTTCTTTGTGTAGGTTTTGATTAACTTATTTCGGATGTTAACCACAAGACTGAATTCTTTCACCTATTAGTAATAGAAATGTTTGTTCTGCTTGGCTAGATTACCTTAATTCCTTCACTACAAGAAAACACATGGTTAACGACGAAAATTAACGAGGAAAAACAATCCTCGTAAATTTGCGTCGAGTTTACGACGAATTTACGTGAAAAACTAAAGTCATCGTTATTTCCTCGTAACGTAACGACAAAACTATTTCGTCGTAATGTGGATGTAACTTTACGAGTATTTTACGAGGAAAAACTATTTCCTCGTAAATACGACGTAAACTTTGCGTGGTATTTACGAGGGAATAGTTTACGTGTATTTAGCGAGAAAATTTTTGAATCCACCAACTTTATAGGTGTTACACGTTTTTTTTGCCCACCTAATTAATTTTCGTCGTAAATTCATAGCAAAATTACAACTACCAGATTCGAATTTTCCTATAAATATGGATGTTTAAACATCATTTTAAACACACCAACAACAAAAAACGTGAAAGAAAAAAAATGGCTGGCTCCGGGAATATTTACGAGTTGCGGAAGTGGATGTATATGCATAGAGATGCTAACGGGAGAGTGACGAAAGAATACCTTGCGGGTCTGGAGACATTTATGCATCAAACAGATTCAACACCGCTCGCCCAAGAAAGTGGTAAGATGTTCTGTCCTTGTCGGAAATGCAACAATTCGAAACTGGCAAACCGTGAAAATGTTTGGAAGCATTTAATAAATAGAGGTTTCACGGCAAATTACTATATCTGGTTTCAACATGGAGAAGGTTTTAATTATGATAAGAATGAAGCTAGTAGTAGTAATAGCAATTTTCAGGAAAAAGAACCGGTTGATCATCATTTGCATAATGAACATAGTTACCAGCAGGAGGAGATGGTAGATTATGATAGGGTTCATGATATGGTAGCTGATGCATTCGTAGCTCATGATGGAGATGAAGAACCTAATATAGATGCAAAAAAGTTTTACGAAATGTTAAGCGCGGCGAATCAACCACTTTACAGTGGTTGTAGAGAAGGTCTCTCTAAATTGTCGTTAGCTGCTAGAATGATGAATATTAAAACTGATCACAATCTACCTGAAAGTTGCATGAACGAATGGGCAGACTTGTTTAAAGAGTATTTGCCGGAAGACAATGTGTCTGCTGATTCTTATTATGAGATTCAGAAACTGGTTTATAGCCTTGGGTTGCCTTCGGAGATGATAGATGTTTGCATCGACAACTGCATGATCTATTGGGGAGATGATGAGAAGCTAGAAGAATGTCGATTCTGCAAGAAGCCACGATTCAAGCCGCAAGGACGGGGACGTAATAGGGTACCGTACCAAAGGATGTGGTACCTACCAATTACAGACAGATTGAAAAGATTGTATCAATCAGAGCAGACTGCTGGAAAGATGAGATGGCATGCCGAGCATACTCAGACGGATGGTGAGATGACTCATCCATCAGATGCAAGAGCCTGGAAACATTTCAACAAAGTACATCCAGATTTCGCTAGCAATATCCGGAATGTGTATCTCGGATTATGCACAGATGGATTTAGTCCGTTCGGAATGTCAGGGAGACAATATTCATTGTGGCCAGTCTTTCTTACTCCATACAACCTGCCACCGGAGATGTGCATGCAACGGGAGTTGCTATTCTTGACCATATTAATACCTGGTCCGAACCATCCAAAAAGGTCCCTGGATGTTTTCCTACAACCACTGATAAAAGAGTTGAAGGATTTGTGGTCAACAGGGGTGAGGACGTATGACTGTTCAACGAAGACGAATTTTACGATGCGAGCGATGCTTTTGTGGACCATAAGTGATTTCCCTGCCTATGGGATGTTGTCTGGATGGACTACACATGGGAGATTAGCTTGTCCATATTGTAATGGAACGACGGATGCGTTTCAACTGAAGAATGGTAGGAAGACAAGTTGGTTTGATTGTCACCGTCGATTTCTTCCCATTGGCCATCCTTACCGAAGAAACAAGAATTTGTTTAGGCACAAAAGGGTTGTGAGAGACACTCCTCCTCCATATCTAACTGGAGAACAAATTGAAGCGCAAATCGACTACTACGGAGCTAACGAAACAGTTCGTTGGGGTGGTAATTGGCATGTCCCTCGTAATATGCCAGATTCTTACGGTGTTCATCACAACTGGCACAAGAAGAGTATATTTTGGGAGTTGCCATATTGGAAGGATCTTCTTCTGCGCCACAACCTCGATGTGATGCATATAGAGAAGAATTTCTTTGAGAACATCATGAATACAATATTGAATGTCCCAGGGAAGACAAAAGACAACATAAAATCAAGGTTGGACTTGCCGGATATTTGCTCAAGAAGCGAGTTACATATTAAAAGCAATGGACAAGTTCCCGTTCCGATATTCAGATTATCTTCAGAAAAAAAGTCGGTGTTGTTCAACTGGGTGGCATCAGAAGTGAAGTTCCCCGATGGGTATGTTTCGAATCTCTCTAGATGTGTTGAAAAGGGTCAAAAGTTCTCCGGGATGAAGAGTCATGATTGTCATGTATTTATGCAACGACTACTGCCCTTTGCATTTGCGGAGCTACTTCCAACAAACGTACATGAAGCACTTGCAGGTACGTAGTGTATTATATCACAATAATTTACAAAATAATATATGACTAACAATGTGTTTAATTTTTTTTGAATATAAAAGGCATTGGAGCATTTTTCAGGGATCTGAGCACACGCACTCTTAAAGAAGAAGTTGTGGAACAGCTTCAAGAGAACATTCCCATCTTATTGTGCAACTTGGAGAAGATATTTCCTCCCGGATTTTTTGACGTCATGGAGCATCTAGCTGTCCACCTCCCATATGAGGCATTGCTTCGTGGACCTGTACATTACGGATGGATGTATCAGTATGAGCGAGCCATGAAATATTTGAAGGGAAAAGCAAAGAACCTCGCCAAAGTTGAAGGTTCTATAATTGCTGGAAGTTTGACGGAAGAAGTTTCTCACTTCACATCGTACTACTTTGCGTCAAAAGTACGTACACGGAGAAGAGCTCCAAGAAGATATGATGATGGTGGTGTTGCGCCAACATATGCAGTTGCTGGTGTTCCAGACATCTTTAGCCAGATTGCGCGACTCGGTGGGAAGTGTAAAGAGGTTTGGTGGTCGAGTGAAGAAGACGCTCATAGTGCACACACCTATATTCTACTCAATTGCGAAGATCCATTGATGCGTTATTTTGAAAGGTAACATATATTGACACTTCGAAACACATATAACTATAATTAATTGTATAATTGCGAGAGATTTATTCCTATAAAATGTGATTTTACAGCCTATTTGTTTCTCAAGTCGAAGAAACATTTCCTGGTATATCCACAAGTGACGTAGACAAAAGGAAAGATCAACACTTCATTAAGTGGTTGCGGAATCAGGTATTAACTAAAACTTTTTTTTCATACATTATCTGTATTTCATTAACATTCTCTTTATTTTTGCAGGTTGATTATGACGACGACGATGCAGATTATCCTAAGTGGTTACACGAAGTAATTCAATCTCCACTTGTAAAGGTCACCATATCACAGATGTATTTCACACGGGGCTATACTTTTCATACATATGACTATGGTAGACAGCGGGCGACCAGTAACTATGGAATATGTGTGAAAGGGGAAACAGATTTCTACGGGATCTTGACGGAGATTATTGAAGTCGAATTTCCAGGGATACTGAAGCTGAAATGCGTCCTCTTCAAATGTGAATGGTTCGACCCCGTCGTCAACAGAGGTGTTCGGTCTAACAAATTCGGTGTAGTTGATGTCAACGGTGGACGAAGGTACAACAAATTCGAGCCTTTCATCTTAGCTTCACAAGCAGACCAAGTTAGCTTCCTTCCATACCCTCGGATGAGAGATTCAGGTATAAATTGGTTAGCAGTGATCAAAGTTACACCTCGAGGACGAATCATCAGTGGAGAAGAACCACCATTGCAAGAAGAACAGATAAATGAAGTCGAGGAACCTGAACAAGAAATTGATGACATCCTTCTCATTGATCCGCATAATCACGAGTACGAAGATCTTACCGATGATGCCACAGACGAAGCTGTTGAAGACGAGTTTAATGAAAATGATGATGTTTCTAGTGATTACGAGAATGTCGATGTATCCGATTGATGTATTTGTTCTATGAATAAGATGAGGGAGTTTGTTTTATGAATAAGATAATGTGAGGTTTGTTTTATGAATAAGGGAATGCTGGGAGTTTGTTTTATGAATAAGCAAATGTGGGATATTGTGGTTTGGAATGGAAATAAAGATGGAGTTTGGAATATATGAAGTAGAAAATAAGGAATATGGGGTTTCGGGTTTTTGGTTTCGGGTTTCGGGTTTTGGGTTTTGGGTTTCGGGTTTGGGCTTTCGGGTTTCGGGGTAAATGTGGGATATTATAATCGTCGTAAATATCTCGTAGTGTACAAACTTGAAAAAAAAAGGAAAAGGAGAAAAATACCAGATTAACATGTGGCAAGACTTCCAGCAATTATAATACGTAAGTCTCGCCCACATGAATTCTAATATCTTCTCCTTTTCCTATTTTTTTCAAATATTTATAATTTGAATATGATTTTTTTGAGGATTGTGATTTGAGATAAAGTGTGATTTGGGAGTTTGGGTGTGGTTTGAGAGTGAGAGTTGTGGGTATATTTATAGGAAAGCAAGCCTCGTTAATTCCTCGTAAAGTAAATCGTCGTTAATACCTCGTATAAAAAAACACGGGCCTTTGTGATTACTCGCAATTTCCTCGTAAAAAAAAAGACGGGCCTTTGTAACTGCTCGCTATTTAGTCGTAAATTTACGACGAATTTGCGACGATATGTAATCTTATATATACACCCGCTCACTCTTTCTTTCCTCTCTACTTCCTCTCTACTTCCTCTCCACTTCCTCCCCATTTCGTAGCAATGGTAAGCCTGATTCCTCTCTGATTTGGTTAGATACATTAGGTGGTTAGTATAGGGAATTTAGATAGGTTTGCGAATTTTATGTTATTTAGTGTTGATTAGGTGGATAATGTTGGAAAATATATTGTTGATGTTAATTTCAAAAATTTCATTTTTTTTTCCAGGTTCGAAAAGGAAGACTTACTGCCCATTATAGAGAGATCTTCGGTGAGCCGGGTAGTCGTTTAGACCCGGCCTCTTCTTCCGCTCCCAGTTCTTCGGGCCAGGAGACTGTCCCCGAGACTCAGTACACTCAGAGAGTCTCTGGGTCTACTTCTTCTAGTGCACCATCGGCTCCTCATGTGCCTCCTCCGATGCCTCCTCCTGTGCCTCCTCCGATGGCACCTCCGATGGTCGCTGATATTCATCCTGATCTGATGGTGCCTCCGAGTGCTCCTTACTCGCAGTACACGGTAGAGGACATTCTCAGTCTGCCAGGCAGAGAAGGTTTACCAGTCATCGACCCAGACCGACCGGACGGAACGTTGTGGTATGTTGCATTAATTTTTTTAATTCGTTTAAATATCTTTTATAACATTAAAAAATAATTTATATTTTAAATTTGTATTTTCCAGGTGGGGGGTTGACGGATGTCTTGCATCGGACGTAACCGACACGATCAAGGGTTACTTCTCCATGCCACATCCAAACTGGAGTAAGACGCCTCACTACGTCAGAAAGACGTGGTTCAAAATTTACGCTGTAAGTTTCTATTAATTAATTATATATATTTTAATTTTTTCATGATTTATATATATACTTTCTAAGAAACTAATTGTTAATTTATTTTTTCCAACAGCAAAAATATAATTGGGCTTTGGGGATCACTGAGAGGGTGAGGAAGAAGTTTAACGCGAAAGCGAAAGTTCGCTTGTTGGACACGGTCTCCAACTGGAAGGGTGACTGGATCGTGAAGGGGTATGAGCGTGGCAAACCCGCTGAGCTCACCACGGACGTGTGGGATGGCCTCATCCGTTATTGGCGCCTTCCTGATTCGATTAGAATCGCCCAGGCTTGCTCTAACTCCCGTAACACGGTCGATGAGCACGGGAACGGGCCGATGCTTCACACTACGGGCCAAAAACCCCACGCCGGTGTCCGTTTGGAAATGGTAATTAAATATTTTATTAAATAATTTTTTTAATAATTATATTAATTTATTCTAACTTTCTTAACTGTTTTTTTAGGCCAAAGAGACGGGACATCTCCCGTCTCTTATGGAACTTTACGAGAGGACCCACAAGAACAAGGCGGGCGTATTTGTAGATGGCAAGTCCGAGCAAATCTACAACGACGTAGTTGCTCGGGTTGAAGACCGCCAGACTCAGCTGACCCAGCAGTCTACCGACGGATTACCCGTCACCTTATCCACACTTGAAGTGGATAAGATTTACGAGGAGGTAAATTTTCAAAAAAATTAACTTTTAATTAATCATTTAATTTAACTTTAAATATTTACTTACAATATTTATTTTTTGTTTTTAAGGTTGTCCCTAAAAAAAAGGGACGGACGTTGGGTATTGGTTCCGTCAATGATGTTCCGAGAGCGACATCGTCTTACGGTCAGCGACGGGATGATGAAGTCACGGAGCTGCGTAGAGAGTCCGCTCAGCTGCGTAACGAGTTGACCGCGACAAAATCTCGTATGGGTGGAGTCGAGGGCTTCTTGGACGTTATTGCGGCCACAAATCCGGAATGGGAGTCCATGTTGAGGAACATGCGACAACAACATCCCATTCATGGCGAGTCATCCGACGACGTACATAACGAGGCGGATGTTACGAGGAGGAGTGATGAATTCTACCGGGCGATGAACGACCCTTAGTTTTTTTTTTTGTTGTTGTATTATATAAATTCAAAACTTATTTATTTATAAAATATTTTCATATGAATTTATTTTTATTTTGAATTTTAATTTATTATTAAATTAAATAATTTTAATTATTTTTTTATTATATTTTAAAATTCTGTAAAATAATAAAAACGAAGTAAATTCGTAGCTAAAGTACGACCTCTTTACGTGGAAATCTTACGAGGAAATGACGAGAAACAGTTTACGAGTATTTTACGAGGAATTCTTTACGAGGAAATAACGAGGAAATGTTTACGACTATTTTACGAGGAAATAATTTCGTGGTTATTACGTGTATTTTGCGAGGAAAATATTTCAAGGTATTTACGTGTAGATTACGAGAAACTGTTTTCGAGTTATTTACGAGGAATTGTAGCGACGTCCTTACGAGGAATTGTAGCGACGTCTTTACGACGAATCGTTCTACTTCGTCTTTACGACGAAATATATTCCTCGCTAAGTTACGACGAATTAGCGAGGAAATATGTGTTACGACGGACGTGTAACGAGCAAACACGTTTCCTCGCTAATTCGTCGTAAAGCCTCTTTTACGACGAATTAGCGAGGAAAACCGCCCTCGTTAAGATTATGTTTTCTTGTAGTGCTTTTGTAACTTGTATTTTATAATTGGGTTAGATTCAAAATAGGTAAAATGACCTTTATATAATATAAATAAGCCATTTTTTTTTTGAAAAAAGAACGAAGTTCATATGAGTAAATATTGTCTTTTCTTTTCCATTGGTGTATGTCTTCTTTGAAGATTATGTATTGCTTGTTTTTGTTATTGAACATAAAAATTCACATCACATCTGAATCTCTTAAAACATTGTTGTCCTTCAAAAATATAATATGATTTAGCATCATTTGTGTAGACATTCAAATATCTATTCAAGATTAAATCAAAATTTTCTTTTTAGGTTTCATTGTGGTTTTACGTATGTTCGGCTGAGTCTGTTAATACTATTTTGAATGTAAATATATTTATAATTATGTCTAAATAATATTTTGGATTAAAATTCATTTTAGATTGAGTTAATAGTACTTAAGATCTAAGTGTTTTTAGATATTATACCAACATAAACATGTAACTGATCATTTGAATTAGTTATTTAAGTTTTAAATATTTATTTGAAGAATTTAGTTCAGTTTTTGAGTTTTCTCGGGTTATTCAGATCTTTTAGTTTTTTTTTGCGCTATTCTTTCAGACTTGATCGATTGATAATCAGTTAGGATCAAATATGTTTTACACCATCCTACAAAATTTATTCTTATATTTTACAGTTAAGATAAGATAAAAATCATGTTTTCTTGATTTGGATTCAACTTAAATTTTGGATTTTTGGATCTTTCACGCAAACCTACTGACTCATACCAATAGTACACATTAGAAAGATGCATGCTAACATCCTTCACTATGGGTTATCGTGTATTTTTCAAGTAAACCAATGTGAGGATGATGCATCTCGTACACAATTATTTTCAACACTAAAACTCCTTGTTCGGATAAAATCTTTGAACCAAAGATCTAATGTGAAAATCTTCAAACTAATTTTATTTAATAAATAACCTTCAGTCTACAGTATCAGCAAAACAAATGGATGTTACTAGTAAATATTTATTTCAGGGTGTTTTACACTAATCAAACTTAGTTGAGTGGTTTTAGCATTAAAAATCCAAAACACATTAAAAGTTATGTAAAAAGTAATAAATTAAATTTATAAAAGTAACATTTCAAATAATTATGCAAATGGACGAACTAGGTTTATTTTAAAATCCATATTACATATGTATAAGTTACATGTTTTTAGATCCAAACTGAATTTGATATCTTATGTGTATAACTACCCGCATGGAGATTAACATATGCTCTCTAAAATTCAAAGATTGAGTTCCCAATAAATAATTATGACATTTGTCTTAGTTTCACCTAAAAATGAGAAGAAAGAAGAGTGATTAATAAAGGAGTCTCTCAATGAGATGCTAAACACATAAGTCCATGGACTCGAACTTAGCACAGTTAACCGATATAATTTAGTTTTAATATGTAACAAATACAACACCTAATGTGTCCAAATATATCAAGCAATAGTCTTAACTGCAGGATGAGTGCTCGTTCACCCGAATAGAGACTTCCCTCTATATAGGATTCATGCATGAGCAGGGGCTTACCCATGAAATTTTTTATGCGGGGTCATAGTGTTGGTAATGTCAATGAAGGGATTTGATCCCGTGTTTGTGGGTTCATATATAGACTAGCTTTCAAGCCAAATGAGCTAGTGTCGTTTAATAATTACAGCTTGCAAAGTTCAATTTATTACATTTTTGTGGTGTCAAATGAACCCCATAGGTTTCCACGCACCGCCTATATAATGCTTTATCTAGGCACTAGGCTACAGCTCAACTCAATAAATTGGATGTTTTGGCCAGGAAACAATCTTTGATGAAAAATGTGGATTGTCCTTATGATAGTTTAAGAACTTGTTTTCAAGTGTTGTTCCAAAATTTAGTTCTCAAGACATAGTAAAAGAAACAACATGATTCATAACACTTGAACAACCAAAACATAGTTAAAAGGTTTGAGTAGATCATATATAAGCTGAGTTCAATCGTTATCTTCTATTTCTTTGATGGTTTTTCTGGTGGCATATTGGATGGCTTGTGCATTGATGATAGCTATTAGCTTCTATTTTCGTTTCTTATCTTGTATTCTGACATATCATTAAAAAAAATTATTTGTCTTAGGTTTTCGAAAGCATAAGCTGAAAACTCATATATATATTTATATATAAGAGATCGTCTCCGGTTCGGATACAAAGAAAAACATGTAATTTAGAAAATAATATCAAACTGTATTGTACTGAATTTCGCTTTCTTCTTTTCTCTATCCAACTCGTTTTCTTCCTATCAAACTGTATGCCGTTGTTTCATCTCGGATCATTGTCGTTGCTTACCTCTCTTTATCTACGACCCAAGAAGTTTCTTTTTCTTTACTTTTCCACAAAATATTTGCTATCTTCCTTACCCCCCCCACCCTAATTCTTGATAAGACTTTCTTTATTTGATGGTATTTTAAAAAATTTACCAAGACTAAATTGCAAACTAACCAAAATTGAAAGATTGATTACTTATTTTACCATAGTGTTATGTATATATACATTATGTTATTATGTTACTTTTTGACTATTTCCTTGTAGTACCTTTTTATTAGTTATCATAATTCTCTAAAAAAAATTGCATAAAGTTGCAAATGATTTGAAGCTTCTTTGTTTTTTTTTTTTCGAGCAACGAAGCTTCTTTGTTTGGTCCTAGTTTACCAAAGATAATTCCATATCAAAGCATTCATGGGTTTGACCAGAAAAAGAACACGTAAACCAGTAAGTAACGTGCCTAGGATTCTTAACTATGGAAACAAATCTCATGAGACAGCAATTAAATCAAATAAAGAAACAAACGATAACTGATTGACCATAATAATCAAATGACCATAATACCCCCTCCGTCTTCAACCTCTGATCTCCGACAATGTCTTATTTAAACGAACAAAACTGAAAGCCCAATTTTCATTACAGAAGCTTGCCGACGCGTTGGTGTCTCCGACCAAATCCAGATCTCAAAAGCAAAAAAACAACCACCAATGGCGTCTGAAAACAACGAAGCCAGATCCGAGGAAATGCGGAGGAAGATAGCACTGGTCACCGGGATCACCGGCCAAGACGGATCGTACCTGACGGAGTTCCTCCTCGAGAAAGGCTACGAAGTCCACGGCCTGATCCGCCGATCGTCGAACTTCAACACGCAGCGGATCAACCACATCTACATCGACCCGCACAACGCCGACAAGGCTCTGATGAAGCTCCACTACGCCGATCTCTCCGACGCGTCCTCCCTCCGCCGCTGGATCGACGTGATCAAGCCCGACGAAGTGTACAACCTCGCCGCGCAGTCTCACGTCGCCGTCTCCTTCGAGATCCCTGACTACACCGCCGACGTGGTCGCCACCGGCGCTCTCCGCCTCCTAGAAGCCGTCAGATCTCACACGGTGGACAGCGGTCGCACCGTCAAGTACTACCAGGCGGGATCTTCCGAGATGTTCGGAGCGACTCCGCCTCCGCAGGCCGAAACGACGCCGTTTCACCCCAGATCTCCTTACGCCGCGTCAAAAGTCGCTGCGCATTGGTACACCGTTAACTACCGCGAGGCCTACGGTCTCTTCGCGTGTAACGGGATCTTGTTCAACCACGAGTCTCCGCGCCGCGGAGAGAACTTCGTGACGAGGAAGATCACGAGAGCCTTGGGGAGGATCAAGGTCGGCTTGCAGAGGAAGCTCTTCCTCGGGAACCTCCAGGCTTCTCGAGACTGGGGGTTCGCGGGGGACTACGTGGAGGCCATGTGGATGATGCTGCAGCAGGATAAGGCGGATGATTACGTCGTGGCCACGGAGGAGTCGCATACGGTTGAGGAGTTTCTCGAGGTTTCGTTTGGGTACTTGGGGCTTAACTGGAAGGATCATGTGGAGATTGATAAGAGGTACTTTAGGCCCTCTGAAGTTGATAACTTGAAAGGAGATGCGAGCAAGGCCAAGGAAGTCTTGGGTTGGAAGCCGAAAGTGGGCTTTGAGAAGCTCGTGAAGATGATGGTTGATGAAGATCTTGCCCTTGCTAAGAGGGAGAAAGTTCTTGTTGATGCTGGTTACATGGATGCTCAGCAGCAGCCTTGATTCAGTTTCGGCTTCTATAGATTTCGAAAATTTCTCTCTTTTTTTCTTTCTAAAAAAAATATATTTATTTTTGCCTTTAATGGGTTGTTTTGTTGTTTCTTGTCGTTTTATTAAGTGAGTTTGGTATGAAAGGGCATCGTCCTCTGTTCTTTCTAGTCTTTGTATCTCCTAAAGTTTCATCAAACAAAATTTCTCTCTTTTACTTTTCCCTTGATACTTGGCTCTAATCTATATAAGCTCAGACTTTACTTTTGAATACAGAAAAGGTTTGGAAACAGAAAGTGAGAAGAAAAAGACACTATCATGCAGACAGGAGTTACACCTAAGAAACTACTACATCTACAAAACTATGCACTCAAAAGTGTTTACAGCAGAAACAAAATGCTCTACTATGACTTGTTGTCTTGTTTCTGTAACCTCCTGTCTGCATGATAGTGTGCAAAGATGCAAATTAAAAGGCAAAGAGATTGTTCAGTGGGTAATTCACTCGGACCTGCTGCCTAAGAAACTACTATATCTGTATTTGGTTCCTTTCGGGAGCATAGTTTTGTCCTTGGCTCAAACCTCTATGTCAACAAAGCTCTACGTTGGCTACGGATGATTTCCGTAAAAGCTAACCTGCACGAGTCCCTACTCTTAAGCAAACAGCTAAACACAGACAAATGTCAACACATTTTTAGCGAATTGGCATTTTGAAGTTACATTTCAGATCGCTGACTCTCAGTCTCAGACCCAAATCAAAATTTACATTTGCGAGTGTACCTCTCACTTAGAAGCTACACCACTTTCAACTGAATCAATTGGATTTCTGATATCTGACCCCTTTTTTCTCTTTAATTACAATGTAGAGAGCGACAAAACGCTCCGTTTCCACAGGCTTGATTTTTTGGGACGGGGTTTAATAGAGAAGTTGAGGCCATACATCTCCTTTGACGCCAAATCCATGTCTACGAACCCCATCAGCTTCCCCACAACCGAGGCGCTCTCTCGGACATGCTCCATGTCTTTGTTCTCTGACCATAGACGATGCGCCAGCTGAAGCCTCCTGTGCTTTGTGTTCAGCCCAATTCCCCATCTCAAGAACAGGTTCTCTCTCTCTTCTTTGCTCAGTTTCTTCTGCATCAGCTGACTCAGCTTGTACCTCTCCCTGTTCAACGCCCTCAAGCTGTTTTGTTTCACAGCCCCAAACAGTTAAAACAAAAATACATTTCAAACAAAGGTAAGGTGCTTTATGTGAAGAGATGTACCTGGACATTGATGTAAGAGTGCGTCCGTTTTCGATAGTTTTGGTATTGTTGGTAAAGGTTTCTCTGATGTACTTGAGCCTACGGAGTTCTACTTCCATGTACAAGCAATCTTTCTGATCTCCTCTGAAGAGAAGGAAGAAGTAACTTCTGTGTGCCATGGAAACGTTGCAATCATGCCACAGCTCTATTATCTCAATCTCGAGTCTGTTGAACTCCAACGACCAGTTCAGTGGCGAAGTTAAATAGTCTTGTATGGGGTCCACTGCAGCGTCCTTGAAACTCTTTGGTGATCTCAGCGCCAAGAACTTCTGTTCTATGTCATCCATCTGTCATAAAGACAACATTTTAATGTCGTATCAAGTATAGGTAAGCGGAAAGCAAGCTCTGAGTGACCAAGTTAGTAAAACTAACCGATAAATGAATGATTCGCTTGTCTCTTTGACGACCAGTCTCTTCACCTTCATCCTGGCTGATGGAACCTCTACAGCTAGAGGAAGAAACCTGTGAGGCATTCAGTGATGGCTTTCTCTTTTTCTCAAACCAAGTTGCTGGCATGCTCATTTGGCTAAGATGCTTTGGTAATGGCGGCCTCTTGATGTTGGACGGTTTCAGGTTGCTCTCAGCTCTTTCTTTCTGATACCACCTTGTTGGTGTGTTAGCATCTCTCTCGTACTCATACAAAGCAGAGGAAGAACTTGATACAAAGCTTGTTCCGCAGCTTTGGCTTCCACTATGCTCCATGTTTCTTACCGTTTGTGAATCATTCTCAAGATGCCAATCATAAGGCTTTTCAGGAGACATAGTGACAGAGTGTGGATGTGAGAGAACAGAAAGTGGAGAGACTTTAGCGGGTTCACTTTTTTCTTTTGGTTGGACAAAGACAGCACTGACTTCCTTTACTTCTTCTTCTTCTTCAATTTCCGTTGGTGGTATTAAGTTCTTTGAATCTGGTATACATACTGGAAGGATACATGGCTCTGGATACATGCTGATACCGGGAGACTCTGTTTCTATGCATCGAAGTTCCGTGCAAGTATCATCGGAATCCACCTCACTTGGTTCATCCACTTCATGAAGTCTCTCCTCATGAACACAAGACTGATCTACAGATTTTTCCTTCTGAATTTGCGGTTCGTTTTTACTTTCTGCCTCACGAATATTAAGTCGAACTTTAGTGAATTTCACAGGAGTTACAAACGAGAGGCGTTTCCCCGGGCTAGTTGCACCAGCACCAGATTCTATCCTAAAGTCTGAAAGCTGGAAGACATTCTCGTGAGAACCGTGCTCGGTTGATTGTGGGGAAATCATACTAGACTGATGAGCAGGGCTTTCTGGTGTTATATTTAGAGATTCCCAAGAACTGCGCACCCGCAGCTTGGGGTATTGATGTCCAAGAACCACCTGTACAAATACCAAGAAGGGATTATAAATCAAACAGTTGATTCGGTAAATATTCAAAAATGAAAATGACGTACATTTGGATGGTCTGAGTCTGTTGATAATATCTCTTTTCTTGGTGTTTCTCCAGTAACTTGTTGGAGATCCTCAATCCGAGAATAAGCCCGCTCTAACAGTTGTGCTAGCTGGAACACCTCTTTGTTTAGCTGTAAATAATGAAAGAGAATGAAGTTTTTAGAGTGAATGGATCATGAAAAGGATTTACATCACCAGTATGAATGCAGCTAACAGTGTCCGGTAATAATAATTATGGTCGTTCCAAGAAATTGTATTTTAACTGGTTTTAAGATTAAGATATCTTGATAGGTTGATTCAAGTAAATGGCAGTACCTTTTCAATCTGAAGGTCCTTCTCCATCAGCAATGCAGTTGTATCAGACACAACAAGAGCTTCACGAGGGCTTTTCAACTCACTCTCCAGTTTAGCCAACTCCCTTTGTAAATGTTTAACCAGGACTTTATCAGACATGACGACATTGACTTGTGCATTTGTCGCCACCTCCTTTGCGCAGCTTGCGAATAACAATGTGTTTCTTGATTGCTCAACGTGTATTCCTGCAGGACTCAGGGTGCAGATTATAGCAGTTCTGGCGTTTCCTCCCAACGACGTCTGAAGTATGCGTGTCAACTTTGAGTCTCTGAATGGAATGTGCCCAGTTTTTTCTTTACTGCATTAAGCTAACGATATAATTTAGTAATGTAAAAGGAAAGCACACAAGTTAGTAGCAGCTGCTAAAAATTTGGTAACGCAACACAACTAGGTAATATTCATATGTTTCAGCTTGGAAACTCAATCAAAGACAATGACGAGCAGCTCACCAATCAATAAAGACAGGGAAATTTGTTTCAAAACTCGAAGAATAAAGAGCAGACTAAGGTGTCATAAACCAGGGAACTTCATTGAAACTAAAGGTGTCACACAGGCTAACCTTAGCTTTCGAATGACAGTTCCTAGTGTTAGTAAACTTCGGTTTATATGACCACCTTCTTTCAACCTTGTGCCAGCTGATAATGACTGAGACGCACGCTCGCTTCCCGCAAGATCAACAAAATTCTGCAGGATAATTAGCTAACCTATGAACTCATTTCCTCTTTTTTAACAGGATAACTTATGACGGACAATTCAAACTACATACCACTGTAGCTGTGAGTGTACTAAATTTTTCATTCGCCAAATATTCACGTGCTGTGCTTTCAACCGTCTGTAAAAGATCAGTCAGAAATAAGTTCCAGAAAAGAAGCGTGAAATCTTTAATGTAGACCAGATTAATGCCTTACCAATCTCAGAATCTGATGGGAGCGGGAACTAACTTCATTTAAAGCTGTCTCTCCAATTTGTCGTTGAGCTGCAAAGATTAGATGATCCTAGTCAAATGGATGCTAAACATCAAAAGTATTAATGTACATACACGTTTTTAGAATCAATACCTATACAGATTGATAAAAGTTCCTTAAAATGTTTCCAGTCCCGCAGAGTTTCTTCAGTTAGTTTCTCAACAATTGTCCCTTTCTGTCAAGAAAGCAAATGACCAGCAAAGTAATTATATCCATAACCAATTCCATAAGTGGTTAAGAATAATGAGCCAATCTCAACTTGTACCTCAGGATCATCTAGAATTCTGAGGGGACTAGTGTCTGTGCTCAAGAGGTCTCTTACAGACTCATTATAGATCTCCATGGCTGAGAATTTGAGAACGAATTCTCTTTCCTTGTGCTGCAGAAACGCACAATTGAAAAAGGCGAAAGTTAGTGAATAGAATCGAAAACTACGAGTCTTATCATAAAGTTAATTTCACCTTGTCAATGTAGTCATAAATATCGGCCAAGGCGTAATCAGTAATTCCACTCATGGTGTATGTCTTTCCACTGCTTGTTTGTCCATATGCAAAGACACTAGCTGAAACCAGTTGAAACGTGTATCCAAGATGAGCCAGTACAGTAGATAAAGAGTAGAAAGAAGTACTAGAAATGCCTTACCATGAACCCCGCTAACAACAGAGAGAGCCACTTCCTTCGCCCCTTGATCATATACGTCCTTGGTACAACACTCAGGGCCAAAGACTCTGTCTAGAGGCATAGGAAAGCTCAGCAAAAGAATGATTACGTTTTTATCAAGAAGCTGGACAAAAGTAAGCAAGTCTTACCAAATGTGTAGGCAGTGGGGTACATGGAACGCTCGGAAATGGAAAGATGGCTCCTGTATATGACCGTTTCATCATTAATACACTCCCAATCCGCCACATCGTTCCTAACCCTTTCTCTGACACTTAATGGCCTCAGACGAACAGAAACAAAAATCTTCTCTTCTCTCCCGCTAGATCCTTGCATCTGATCCTCTCCTGTAGCCATCTTCATCCCTCACCTCATCTTACCCCCAAAAGAAACCCGCACAAAAAAAACAACACCAACGTCATATATATATATATATATATAGAGAGAGAGAGAGAAGGTAAATTAACAACGATGAGACAGCTCAATCATTGAAGCTTACGACTCAAGTAATGAACTTTATCTAATTTCGTGTCTTAGGTAGAAGAACATTGTCTCTATCTATTATTATTAACGAAAGATATCAATTACCTTTGGGGGGGAATTGATAATAATAAGTTTGCAAGGATTTTCACAGAAGTTTCTGCAGAATGTTGTTGGATATGGAGCCAAGAATGTTGAGTAACTCCATGTGCAGTGAACTTTATACCTGCTTCCAATAAACAACAAAGCAAAATAATCCAACACAATCTTAGCCGTAAGATCCAAGTAATTCATCTCACATTGGAACTTTTCAAATCAATGAACGTCGACAAATTCAAAAATTCACAACAAGAATACGTGCCTTATAGTTCTAGTGGACCGCAAAGCGTTTTAACACACATGCCACGCTCGTCAAATAAGAACAATCAAAACGAAATTCTAACCTCAGCGTGACAATAACTGATTCGGGGCAGTACGGTGTACCGACGGAGGAGGGGATCAAACAGCAGAGATTCTTCCGTAGACCTATTACGCTCGTTAGAGCGATAAATCAGGTAATTGAAAAAGAGAAAGAGAATCGGATTTGCGTAGCTGTTAAATTGGCTGCGGATTTAGGAATTCGCTAATTATAATTAGCGCCCCCCTAAAGAAAGAACGAGCATTAGCTATTTTTATTATTGTTTCGTTAAATGGTTCTAGAGTTTGCTGACAAATCATACAATTTGTCAAAGATTATTTTTACTCCAAAATGAATTATGTTAATTTCCATTGTTTTAGATAAGAATTTAATGTCATTTGATATTTGCTACTAATTACATAATACTGGATTTGTTTTTATTGATTGAATTAATTTTATTTAATTAATTTAAATTCTTTAAAATTTGGAATTTAAATGTGTATTAATGTTAAATATAATCTAAAATGAAACAATAATAAGCAAAATTTGCCAACCAGTTGCAAAATTCCAAGGATCCCTCATCAATTATTATTGACCATATATATGCTGCCAACATATGAAAAAGTTTTGATTATCCACAGATTTCACAAGAGAATCATAAATGTTCTTTAGACAATATATTTATTATATTCCTAAGAATAATAATTAACATTTATTCAACCTTGATTTGGATTGAAGAGGAAGATTAAATAAAAACAACTTTGTAATCAGTGTTGGGTCTATTAGAGCAACCTTATTAGTAAATATCTCAAATAAGAGTTTTTAAATAAAAAAATATAATTATTTTAATATTAATTTAATTATCTAATTGAAATTAATTATTGTTGATAAATTGAACCAATTAAAAAAGACATGTGATATCATAAGCTTTTAAGGGTATCTAATAGTATTATTTTTTATATACTTTTCCTTGTCTCTCTCTTAATTTTCTTAAGTTTTATTTAATTTTACTGTTAAGATAATGAGTATCAATTAATGGAGGTGCTCTTATCAGTTTTTAAGTTGATAAATCACAATCATTGGCCTAAACACACATTATTTCAATCAAAATGGTACATCACATCGCAACCACAAAAAGAAATTGCTTTACTCTGCAAGCAATGATTTCTACCACCATAATATTACAGCTAACCCTTGATGAATTTTTATTTCTCTTTATAAGTTAAGTATTGGAAAAAAATATTTCACAAAATTATATATTTTAGTGTTTTCTATAAATTTTTTATTATTAAAAAGTAAACTGTATATACCGTTCGAAAAAGGAAGATAAACTAATCAAATAATCTTAAACGTACATGTAAAGTAGATAATCTTAATGTACCACTAAACTTAGTCTTTGGTACATATTTATGGTATATATATACCCACTAAACTTAATATATATACAATTCTAAAACAAAAAGTGACTTTAGCCAAAACAGAAAACATACGAAATCATTTATATGTAATCCAAAATTTGCTTCGAAACCGCATATTAGTCGTTACACTTATTAAAACGTCTAAAGGATATGTTAGGAATCTCACATTGATATTGACATGGAACCTATAAAAGTTCAACATAATGCAAAGTACAAAATGATTCAAGTAGAATAGTACAAAATGATTCAAGTGGGGGAATGTGTTGTTGATGCATATGTTAGTTTGAGATGCCTAAGAAACTTACCATTTTTTTCTAGAGAATGTGCCAAAATGTCACTATGCCCAATGAACATAGATTAATTTATTCTTACCAACTATTTCTGAACTAAAATCATACAAAACTTAACAGATTCTAATCCATTTTATCTATAGAGAAAATGTATGAAGTAGCCAGCAAACGCAAGACACAAACAGTGGAAGTCTCAGCGAAATAACAAACTCCAAGATCAAAAAAAATATTTTTCTCTATGCCACATGAAGATAATGCAATGCTCTAATAGTGTGTGTTTTCACATATCCGAGATAAGAAGTTAAGAAAAAGAGCTAGAATGCTACCTAAGGTAGCTCGAAGAGACCCAAAGCAAAACATAGCTTAAGAGCGAAGACATGACTTCAAAACCTCTTGGTCCTTTGATGAAGGGTGGGATCACAGACACCATCAAGAAAGTCCCAATCAGCCACGAGAAGATGAAAGATCCACTCCTGTTTCATCACAATGTTCAACCTAATCAGTTTCGAATCCAAAATCAAGAAGGTAGCAAAGGCTTTGCGATTATTACCCGTAAAGGAAAGACCAGAGCTTCTTCTTCATCCTTTGGTGGATGAAGTAAAACGTAGCTATCACCGATAACAAAACCTGCAGAGTGGGTCCTTCTTCTGTCGGGAACAGAACGGTAAGAGCTCCGAGAACTGCAAACGTGACTGCCGTTTTGACAAGGAAAGCAGTGGCAGGAGTTTGGAACCTCTCGAAAACAAAGTTAACAGCTTTGGACTGTCTCACTTCTCGCACCTTCTTCGTTATGTCGATCTTGGGGTTCTTCCTCTCATGGAACTTCTGCATGATGATCTTGTCATGAGCTGATTCGATAGCGTCAACGCTGGGTTTGTGACCAGCGTACTGCTGAATGAGAAAGTTCCTGGCGCCTTGAATCTCATCCTCTGAGGCCATCCGGCTTATCCCAAGCCGCTTGTATGGGTCTTTGACATTGATCCGAGGGAAGACAGCTGAACCAAATGGAAGATTAATCATTTTTTGCTTCTATTACTGACAACAAGTTCAACTAGAAAGCATGTCAAGTAGCAAGAGAAGAACCATTTACAAGTATAAGCAAGAGATATGTATATATATACCAGTTGAATCGTCTGCCACGTCACCAAAGGAAGAACTCATGGCACGGGCAATCATAGCATTGTTTCTTTGTGTTGGAAGTGCCAAACAAGCCCTATGCAACATCAAAGACAAAACCATGAGAAAGAACTAGTACATGCTTAATCAAAGAATCTCCAAAACAACCTTTGAAGAACAGGGGAAGCTGATGATGCATCTTGACGATTCAGTGTGGCAATAAGAGTAAAAGCCTGAGAGCTTCTCTGAGATGTACGCCAGCGAAAGTGAAACCTGGACGAAGTTACGGTTAGCCCAGACGCAGTCATCATCTCGGGGAAAGAAGACCGGAGCTTTTCCTTTACAGCACCAAGTTCAATCCCTATAATCCAAAAAAAAAAAGAGAAACCGTAAACAGTGGTGGCTAAACCAATTGCACAAATAGCGCAGCTAAAAACATCCGATATTATAAAGTTCAACTTCTTGCATCTCCAGGGATTTAACCAAAAGCCAATTCTTAATACTATAAATTTGAAGCAGCTTCGAGAACAAAAAGAGAGAAAATGAAGAGATTACCAGAGTAGACTCGAAGAGACGGTATCGCCGATGAAAAACAATTTTCCTTTTCGTTGCTCGCACACGGATAGACCTACCTGCACAAGAAATATATTTTGTATATTTTTCTTCTTACAAAACACTTTTAACAACAATCCGTCGTAGTCTAGCTGGTTAGGATACTCGGCTCTCACCCGAGAGACCCGGGTTCCAGTCCCGGCGACGGAGCTTTTTTTTTACTTTTCACTGTATCTTCTTTATACTAAATAATAAGAGAACCCCATACTTTCAACATTCCGTCGTAGTCTAGCTGGTTAGGATACTCGGCTCTCACCCGAGAGACCCGGGTTCGAATCCCGGCGACGGAGCTCTTTTTTTACTTTTCACTGTGTCTTGTTTATACTAAATAGAGAACACTAAACTCTCACCATTCCTTCGTAGTCTAGCTGGTTCGGATACTCGACGGAGCTTTTTTTTACTTTCCCAACTGAATACAAGCTTATATCATTCATTCAAGTAAAAGATGTTTGTAATCATATTAGACGGAATGAATGGAAATAATATCCAGAGTAACTGTTATTATAAAACTTGATATCAACTAAACAACTGTACATCAATTTTTTCAGACATTTTAAAAGTTTTTGGGTAATATCGATAGCATGCAGCGTTTGACGTTAGAGATTTACACAGTTCTGTGGTAGAAGATAGCCTCTCGAGCCAAAGCACCCCCCTACAAAGACAAATAGATTGATCATTCACATGATGTGGGAGAAGTTTTTCATTCAGCAATCAATATACAACACATGAACTTCCAAAATATATGTCTACGGGAAAATTGAACATTAATGAAGAATTAGCAAGGGACATATACCTCCTCGAAGGTAGACGCACATCATGACTGGAACAAAGTTATGGTGGCTATATGACCGTTCTTCATCACCTGCAAAATATTAACCCAACTTTAAAGCTTCGTCTAACAATCTACACAAGGATATCAATTACTGAATTACGGTAACTAGAAAAATCCTTCACCTCAAAAGCAACATCCTTATAGCCATACACGTATGTCGATCCAAATGGGTTGCTAGTTGAGCCCTGTGTCTGAATCGCTGCTGGGCCACACTCCCCGAGTACTTCCTATAAGGTGAAAGCAAAGGTTTCATCACAAATGTCTTACTCATTTGTTAACACTTCTATTTTCAGTTATAATCATGCTGTTATTTTGATTATTTCCTCAATGCTTCCACACAATTATGACCAATAGGGTTGGTCCAGGCCTAAGATAGACTCGCTTCCTATCATTTTCCTGTATGCTTGTATAACTTTGATCTGAAACTAATTACCTTAACCTGCTCCCAATTCGTGCTTGGAGTGATCTTGTTTCCACCTCTGTTTGCTTCTGTCTCACCCTCTCCAACTGAAAGCAGCAATAAAGTATAGTTTTATTGAAAAATAAGACACACCACACATCTGCATAAAGGATAATTAATTGGCATGAAGCTGCTACCAGTTGCATTGCATCACTTACCAGAGATCACAAAGTTGCACTTTATGTATGAGTTGAAATCAGCATGACCAGGATAGTTGGTGTGCAGAACAAACTTCTTAGCCTTGTGAGTCTGTAAAAAGGTAAGAGTCAGTCATGGATGGAAAAAATAACTCATTTTAACTCATTTTGACGAATTGCCTACCTCGCCGTCAAACAGGATGTCGAAACCACGAGTAAAATAGTTGTAGAAGTAATCACCACAAAGAGTTGTTTTTGGTCGTAGATCTGACGCGGAATGAATAACCATTTGATCTACCTGGAAGGCAAAGTACAGCATTAGAAGCAGAAACCCAAATGTCCAAATGGGAAACTAACTGTGAAATATTATGCAGGCAAGATAGCAAGAGAAGCTAATGTAAGCAGCTGTGAGCGATTTACAGCAAACAAGTTTAGAGAGACGGGCACAGATCACCTGCTTTGGGTGGATCCCACATGGTCGTCCTATTTCAGTCCAAACATCCTGTACGGAGCACGAAATGATGAGTTCCAAAGAAGATGCACAATAAGAAAGGCACTAACTTTACCTGTGGTGATGCACCAAAAGACATATGCTGGCCTCCGACAGTAAAGTATAGTTCCTTCCCAAGCTGCATAGATATGTAAGGAAGTCATGCGAAGAGTTAGGAGGTGGCTTACTGCTAATCATGGTTAATAATAGAAGTTAACCCCCGGTAAATGAAAACATAAATCCACACCTTGACGTGAACCTCTTCCATATAAAGGCTGCCAGGGGCCAAAGGAGGGACAGAAGCTCTATCCATCAGTTTTCCCACACCAACTTTTTTGTCACTTGATTTGTCATATATAGAGACCCGGCATGTAACTGGTGTGGTGCCGTCTGAAAACTCTAATGGTAGCGCCACTATGTAGACGAAAGAGACAAGTCAGATATTGGGACAAGAGATAAAGAAAAAATAAACAGATTTCTCTTGGAATCAGGAGAAGAGCATACCTTCTCCATCATGGCAGCAGTCCGTGTACTGGTCGGGAATTGGAAACTCGAAAGATAGCCCCTGCGATCGTTAAAAATGATAAACATTGACAGAAAAAATTCATACATAAATGGAAGAACAGTGTGACCGTATTATCATCTCTTGCTCACCGGGTAGAACAGAGCATAAATCCCTCTTTCTTTATCATAAATCCCGGGAAAGGTGGGTCCAAAAAGTGCATAAACAGCCACGAACGTAGCCAGAGTTGATGGACCTCTGAAGTACAAGAAAAAAAAGACAGTCATTACAACAGTAAACTACACCAAACTCATAACTTTTTAACTCACCCAATCGTAGAATTTCCATAACGCATCTGGAGCCGCTTGACATCATATATCTCAATAAGGCGCAACCTCTGCAAACAAATTTGGAAGAACAATAACTAAAACTAGAGTGTATCTTTAAATAACAAAAAAAAAAGAAGAGTAAATGAGGATAATGTTTCCAAGACAATAGATCAAAAACAAGTATGAAGCACAGCATTGTGTAGAGAAGTACCTGAGACGAGGGATCAAAGCGAAGATGAAAACCATGATCCGGAAAGCTAATAACCACATCCAGCTTCAGAGGATCCTATGCAAGCCAAAAGAAGCATCAACACAAGAAGATGAACGAAGCAGAGTGATGAGTACAAACCTCGTCGTAGTATTTGACATGAACAACATCATATACGTTAGGATCCTGCTCTATTTTCCCAAACGCATCACAAATTGGCATTCCTGAGAAACAACACCATCGTCGGTCAAACTGATCGGAGGCTGAACAGTGTTACAGCGTTTGCTAATACTATACGCAATCGAAGAATCCTAAGACGGCACGCAATCGCCGATCGCAAACCGATGCCGATTGTCATCTTCCAAGTCAACTGATCCTCGAGTTCCAAAACTAAAGAAAACCAGCAGAGATTTTGAGAGAAACCGCATACCGATATAGAAAGGTCCGATGCCGACGCCGGGTTTGAGATCGAAGACTGTGGAGCCCATGGCGGTACCTTCCAATCGTCGGCTTGTTCTCTGCATCGTCGATTTACCGCCGATCTTGGAGTAATCCTTCATTTTATGATCGGTTTCTTGGCCGGAGACGAGAACAATCTTCCTTTCTTTCTTTTTTCTTTTTGTTGCGCGCAAGAGAGGATTACTTTTACACCCAAAAGAAAAAGGTTACTTATGAAGATGGGTCGCAGTTGACGTACTAAATTCATATAATTTTTCAACTGAGGAGGAGGAATACAGTAAGATAGCACTAAAAACAATTTTATACAAAAATAGTTTCTAAAAATTAAAATAACCTAAGTTTTAGTATTAAATAGGTAACAAAGATTTTTCCCTATATTAAGACTTAGATTTTAGAGAGTTGATTAGGTAAAAGATTTAGGGATTCGAGTTCAGATTCAAAATTTAAGTTATAAAATTAAAATAATAATTTTAAGAATATTTCTGGAAAAGGAGTTTTGAAAAAAAAGAATTTAAAAAAAAAAATAACTTTTCTCTCTCGGTGGCGGATCCATGTATGAAGATGGGATGTCATCTAACACCCGTTAAATCTCTAAATATTCTGTTTTGTTCACAAAGTACATGTAAATTCAGTAGTTCTGGTGGTTAAGTGTCCCTCTTGACACCCCTAAACCATGGTTCAAATACCATCGCTGATAGCTTTTATTTATTTTTTTTCCTTTTAAGTATATATATTTTGACACGGGTAAAAATCTTTCATGATTCCGCTATTGATCTTGATTTATAGGGGTCAACCAGGTGATTTTTAACCAAATATTCTATCGACCGTGTAATATACATAAGTAATTTCATAATTTCAAAAAATCACAGAGGTCAGATGTTATGAAGTAATCATTTTTCTATAATCCGAATGTGAAAATTGAGTAGCTGCCAAATCTTGTCTATTTTTGGGGAAAAAATCAAATTCTTTTTTAAGTTTTAAAACCAAAAATTTTGAAAAAAGTTTTGAATATTTTGAATATTTTATTTTAATACAAATATGTATAATATGTATGTATATAATATGTATGATACTTAATATTTTTATTTATATATGTATATGATATGAGTATAAATGTTTTTACCTTTGTAATAAATCATATTATGATCATTTTTATCTTTGTGTATCCTTTTAGTCATAACATATTTTTAGGTCTCTTTAGAATATTTATCCCTTTAATTCAACGTAGAAATTTTAAACATATTATTCTAATTATAATATTTATATTGTAGTAACCTTTTTTATTAAAGCTGTTAACGTTTTAAATTTTCTTGTCTTTGGAATGTTTTTTGTATATTGGTTCTACAAAATCTCGTTCTAAAATTTGATAGACGAGACGCATGCAGCATACTTGGATCTTGGATCTAGGAATTATTAAAAAATAAGAAAAAATTAGAAAAGTATAATTTTAAAATATATATTTTAAATATTTTTACAAACATACTGTTAATATCTTTTATACCGAATATAACATAGATAGTTTTGTGGTACAACAGTGAGTTGAGAAGCTTCACAAACATTCTTTTTTGTGTTTTTTTTTCTTTTTTTTTCTGTGCATGTCTTCTAAGAGGGAGAGAGATTGACGTTTTCCTTCAGATTTCGGTTTATCAGACCGAATTTCTTACTCCAAGATGTGGAGGTTTCTATAGCTCCGTCGTCGGTTTATGTCCCCGGGGAGAGAGGGGGTGAAGGCTCTCTAAACTCTGCGTCGCCGGATTTTGGCTAAAGCTCTGTTGCCTTTTCTTTAAAGATGAACGATGCCGGCTCTTCGTAGTGATTTGGTTTCTGGATTCCTTCAGCCTCTAGAAATTCCAGTGTATTGGATGAGATCTCGACACTGGTCGATGGATGCTCTCCGATGGATGGAGTTAGGCAAGGAAGGTGTATGAGGTGTTTGGTGGCTTCGTTTTTTCCGGATGAGATCTCGACTCGCTCGATGGACACTCTCCGTGGAAAGAAGATCAGACGATGAAGGAGTCGCATTGTGGTTCCTGTTTCGGTGAATCGCCGCTTAGTTTCTCCGGCATTTTCTCTATGGTGAAGTCATGGAGGATTTTGTGACGCGTGTTCTTCCTCGTTGTTGAGGTTTAAACACATGTCTTTCTCAACACGCGTGTGATGTCAATAGTGTGTAATCGCCGATTTGTCTTCTTAGCTTGTTGGGTCTGAGCCCATGTTGTCTCTTTTGTTTTGCCCGTTTGGTTTGGACTTTTAGGTGTGGATCTTTTGTTGTATGGATTTTCTTACTTTTGGGCTTTGGCCTGTTAATAAAATCTAGATGGCAAAAAAACACCTAATTTGCAGTAGTTTGATGTTTTCGAACAAACATTACTATTTTGACAATTTGTGTCAACTTAATTTACCTTCTTTTACTACTACTACTAAATATTTTTTTTCTTTATAAATATACTGATTTCAAACCCAAAATTGCTATTATATATGTTTTTAGCAAAAATTTGAAGCGGCTATAATATAATCGTGACAGTGAGGTTTCACTGAACACTTTACCAGCGAGGAGTCGATCACTTCAGACGTGTTTTCGAATCAGAATAAAAAAATCTCTAGAAATTTATGAGTATATATATATATATATATTAAGGAGGGGTTGGTGAGAGTGGAATTTATGTAAAATTAGTTGATTTTAAAAGTTAAGAGATTTTTTAAAATTTGTAAATAGTTTAAAAGAGTTTTTATTAATATTTAAAAAGTTTATGAAAATATTATAGCATGATAATTATAAGAATCTAGAGGATATATGCAAGATTTTTGAATTTTTGTTTTAAGAGTAAAATTGTCTAGAATTCAAGTCCTAATAACACTAGATTTATGGAATCATAGAATCATTAAAAACAAATCTTTTGAATAACAAGAGATTATATAAGTCATTAAACAATCATAATACTAATAACACTAGATTTTAGTAAGAATATTAGAATCCGTTAACCAATAACAATAGAATTTGAGAATTGCAAGAATCATTACAAAATTCACATCCTACTAACACCCCCTAAGTGATTGTAAATGGTTTACAACTATTGCAGACCAAATTAATATGATCTGCCTATTATATCAATTAATTTCAAGTAAGCAAAATTAGTTTTACCAAAATTAGTTTTAGTTACTATAGGAGAATCCAATGTGCATAACACCATTTCATTTTCATACATAACAACAAAATAGATTAATCGCTTTTATCTTTTTCTTTCCGAAATTACCATAACTTTCTAAGAATAAAAATTTCCACACCAAAAAATTGGTATGTTTTTAGTTTTGGATTTAAGACAACAAAAAAATTCCTGGATGTGATTCAGTCTTAGCATAGTTTTAAATGTTGTGCATATATGTGAGATATTGATATTTCGTACATTTTGTACGACTACTTTTTTATATATATACTCTTAAACTTTGTACATATGAGATATTGATCAATGGATAGAAGATCTATGGTTAATGTGGCATGATAGTTTCTTATGTCCAGCATGTAAAAAAAAATACATTTTATCAAAAACATGTAAAATAAAATATATTAATTTGCTATCTATAGCAATTTTATAAATAATGTTACAAATAAATAAATAAATCGCTGAAACGAAGGATATATAGATTTAAATTGAAATATATTGATAATCATAATCACTATACAGTATATCTAACAAAAAATTTAATCATCCCTTCCCAGTTTTTTCCGAATACATGTGTTTACCAAAATATGGACTTCTGGTTTAGGAGGAAAATAGGCGTGGCCTACTTAAAAACACTTATTGATATTTTTCTTATAGATCTTATTTAGAAGGCAAAAAAAAGAAAGTGTTCAATAGAAAGGATGTTTCACCTTTATACACTCTTCAGTTGGCTTCTCTCGAAGCGGCATGCTGGCAAAAAGCTAATCTCAAAGATGAGAAGGATGATGATGCAACACCAGCATCGGCTGCTACTTCGACTCTTCCCGTGGAACCTAAACCTCGACTTGCCAAATAGATACGTCTTGGGTCGATCATGGCAATGTCAGTGGACTCGAGTGGACACACATGGATCACATGAGAGTTGAAAGACTTGGCTTTCAAGACTGTCGTAAAAGTCTCTCGGTTTTACACACAGAGATGGAAAGTCTTCTATAGGCAATCACCTGCTTATGGGAGTTACAAGTTAATATGATGCATGTCAAGACAGATTGCTCCAGCTTGATAGACATAATTTCTAACCCAATCAACTGGCCAATGCTTGCTTCCGAGCTAGTCTCATTCCATTTTATATGAGACGGGTTTTCGGGTTTCAGCATATCTCATTTACCCAGTTCAAGGAACATCCGTGTAAAGTCTCTTGCCAAGGAGGCGAGAAGAGTGGATGTTTTCTTTTTTCATGTATATCAGATTCGGCAGGACCGGAAATGACTCAAATCATATTACCGCTTAATTTTATAATTTTTATTATATGTGCGTTGACAAAAAATCTTAAATACCATATAAATGTTAACAGAAGATTAGTTATAATTAATGTTGTCTCAAAGTTAAAAGAAAGTTCTGAAATTTGTAATATTATTCTACGAAAAGTTATAGTTATATAAGAAAAAGTAATGTAATTTATTATGCAATGAGAACATTATAATTTTATATAACTTTAACATCTATTACAAAAAAATAGAATAGCTAACTAGAAAATCAGATAACCATTTTTTCTTTCAAAAAATGTAACTTGGTTTCTTTAGTTATATTGTATGATATCTCTTGGTTTCTTAGTACTGTGGTCACTTTGAATATTCTGTAACTCGTATATAAATAATATAAGGATGGATACCACTTGACTAAAAGGGTAGATGTTAAAGAAAAAGTTTGGCAAGAAATATATATTTCAATTTTTCATAGCAAAATGCAAGTTTAAACATACACGTGAACAATGCCCCCACAAAGATACAAAGCCTACCTACAATACCATATGTGTGGCGAACGAAGATATTTAAGCATAGATGACCTGCTAGATTTTGATCCGTACGTCCGAATAAATTTTTATTTTATAAATGTATAAATTTAATATATTGTAAATGTTTTAAATATATGATTTACATTTTAGTGTTATATACTGTGTAATTCTATAATCTTATTGGTTAGGTTTCTTTTTCGACATTATTTATATATACATATTTTTTATACATTTTACTTTGTTATTAATTGTTATTATATATTAATATACTTTTCGAGTTCGGTACAATACATTCATAATATGAAATAATCAAATAGAGAACTCCTTCAATATATATATATATTTAAATTACAGTTTACATACAATACATTTTAAAATTTTATTTAGTTATACCATAAAATGATATTTGTTTAGGATAATTTATATTTTCATGTTGTGTTTAGAAATATACTTTAGCAGTTCTATTATTTTAGTATATTGTAAGATTTTATAAGTAAATACATTGTTCAATTTAAGTAATTTAGTTATATTATTTACTATACTTTATACATAGATCATCTATCATATTATTTAAGTGTATTCTATAAATTTACCAATTTAATATAATTTTCATTTAATTCATATAGTAAATCTATTTTAATATGATTAATACTATAATTATAAAATTTATAAAAATAGCATAGAATTTTATTTTATTTTGTTTTGTAAAAAAAAATTATTTAAAATTAATTTATTATAATATTATATAAATAATTACGAAATTAATCATGCATCAATTTAAAAGATATTAAAAAATTAGTAAGATATTGTTAGATTTTTCTCAACAGATTTTGTAATAACTAAAAGTAAAATTTAAATCTACAGTTAAGATTGATTTAATACTAATATTCTTATAATTATTACAAAATTTGGAAATGTTATATATTTAGTAGATATTGTGAATAATTAAATAGATGTAATTGATTAAGTGGACCTAATATGATTTTTTATAGTAGATAAAACTTGTACTTCTCGTTTAATAGAGAAAATTATACGATAATTGTAAATAACTAAAGTCTGAAGAAGTGACCTAAGGAATGGAATTCACGAGAAAAATAAATTCCTATTCATTACTTAATATTTACAGTATTTATGAAAAATATTTGTTACATATTTATTTTTTGCTATTCCTTTCATTTTAAGGAACTAGATTAAAAATATTCCTTACGAAATAGGCAAAAATAACTATTTATTTTAACCTTTTTTTCTATTTTGCTCGCATTCATTGTTTTTTTTTATTTTGTTCGCATTCATTGTTTTTCTTTATTCTATTATCATTTTAATGGTCACCAATTAGAACCGTAAATAAACACTTAAATTATATGGTTTGTATTCCATCAGGTGACTGTCAAATATTTTCATATATAAATATAAGTTTTCTGATACTTTTGCAATCTTTGGAGTTATAGGCTATTATATGTGTGAATAATGAAAATGAATGCCAAGTACTTTAAACATTTTGACACACAATCTCACGCTTGACTGCTATTAGTTTGTATTGTTTGTTCAATTTTTTTGTTGGTATGTAAATTAAAATGTTATATTCTTCTAACTCAAAGTTTGAGATATAAACCTGAGGGTTTTACCTAGAAGTTATAACATTAGATTTTAGAAATGAATTCGAAATCTATAAACTGTAGTGCATGTATTTGGAAGAAAATCGATTACCATAAACAAATTCTCCACATTTGTTCATAAAAAACATAACTATATCAAAAAAAATTTTAAATAACCTAAAAGTCTTAACATTACATTAATTTGAAATCCAGAAATACTAGTATATTCAGAAAGAAAAAAAAAATCTGTAAAAGATTTTAATAAAAGAAAATCTGTAAGAAGATTTTGATAAAAGAAAATCTGTAAGAAGATATGATGTTAAAAAAATAAAAAAAACATTTCTATAAGCAGGAAGAAGTATAACAATTGTCTTCTCTTTAAAAGGGAGTCGCACAACAACAATGTTAGATAAGTGGGCGTAAAAGCGAAAACAAAAGTCCAGTTTTTATTTATTTGTTTTAATTTGCCCCCACTAGTCTTCGTTCTTCAATCTCCAATCCGTTTTCATCGCCAAAAATCCCCCAAAAAGAACCTCAGATTAGGGTTTCTCCTTCACTGATTGATCCGTGAATACTACTCATACCTGTTTGGAATTCCTGAGTATTCATGGAGAATCAGCAGCTTCAGCAAGTTCCTGGCGAAGAGAGTTCCGTCAAGGGCGTCGTCGATCTTATGAGAGTTGATCAGTGCGAGGAGGAGATCGGTGCGTCTCAAGCTCCCTCTGTACCTGCCCCGACGGTTGCCGGAGTTGTTGATGAAGCTGCTCCTGTGAAGCGGAAACGTGGCCGGCCTCCGAGGGCGCATGCTAAGACCGTGTCTCAAACTCGGCCGCCGCCACCGCCGCGGAAGGACGAGAAGGAAGAAGACGTCTGCTTCATTTGCTTCGACGGCGGAGACCTTGTTCTCTGTGATCGCCGGTGAGTTGGGTGGAGATTACAATGATAATTCTGTTAGATAGTATGCACTGATAGAGATTTAGAGCTTTTGTTAAGTTTGCCAATTGGATTCTCTATGGTTTGTTCATGTTTGTGATTTAGTTACTATTTTTTGAACGGTTGTGGTTAAGGAAATAAAACATTTTGATTATTTAGCTATCAGTGAGTAATTGTTTGATGCTCCACTAATCTGTGATTGTTACTATTTTTGATAAAGCGCTGGTTAACGCCATTAGATTAGATTACGAGGAGTCAGTGTTTATGATCGTTATTTATGGAGATTTTAGTTACGAGATTTGTGTTATTAATAACTTATTGATATAGGTTTGTCTTCTTGTACATTCAGGAACTGCCCCAAGGCATACCATCCAGCTTGTATTAAGAGAGATGAGGCATTCTTTCGAACAGCGGCTAAATGGAACTGTGGTATGTCGCGCATAGTCCATGATGTTACTGTGTATCTTGTGTTTGCTGTCAGCAATCTAGGGAGAGTGATAGTTCTGACATGCCGTCATTTCAAATGTTTTAAAAGATTGACGTGACGCGTCCTATACGGAAACTGATGTTTCGTTCATTCGTTTCAGGTTGGCACATATGCGGTACATGCCAGAAAGGTTCCAGTTACATGTGTTATACATGCACTTTTTCTGTTTGTAAGCGGTGCATTAAAGATGCCGACTATGTGATTGTGAGAGGTAACATGGGTCTTTGTGGCACATGTATTAAGCCTATAATGTTGATCGAGAATATTTCTCAAGGAGATAATGAAGCGGTAAGACACTCCTCCCTCCATCTATAGTTTCTTTCAATGCTTAGCCGCAAAATTTCCTTGGGGCAATTATATTTTACCTTAAGGGGAGTATTGTTTGTTGATTTTAGTCGTTTTCGTTCATTACATCTATATGGGGTTTCTATTTATTTAGATCCGATTAAAATCTCGTAGTGTTGCCATGCACTTAACATCGTACGTGTCACACGACAGGTAATGTGATAGCAACCAGTCACAACCTAAAATCATGGAATGTTAGAGATTTGGGTTGATTGATTAGAATCATATCTTATGAGAGAACTAACGGAATGTTAGGAGCTTTCCAAATTTGTTAGCCATGGGTTTCGTATTTAATAAGATCTTACGAGAGCAGTCGGATATGTTGTGTATTTTGAAAGAGTGAAACCGAAGGAAAAAAAGTTACGGCTCTTTTTTTAGGAAGAAACCTTGTACTTCATTAGTTTTATAAGTTGAGTGTTCTTCTTTTTATATATTCTCTTTACTAATCATAATTTTTTTTCATTGTCCTTTAGGTTAAGGTGGATTTTGATGACAAGCTCAGTTGGGAGTATCTGTTCAAGGTATATTGGCTTTGCCTGAAGGAAGAGCTGTCTCTAACTGTCGAAGAGCTTACTAGAGCAAATAATCCTTGGAAGGAGGTTCCTTATACTGTCCCTAAAGTGGAGTCACGAAATATTCATACCCTTAGCAAAGCTTGTTCTTCAGGCAATTCAGATTCAGATGTAGTAGCGAATGGAACAAAAAGAAGAAGGACTAGTGATTCCCCCACCGTACCCAGCAAGTTAGATACTAAAATTCCAAGTAATATCCCAAAGAAGCTTCCTGGAGATACAAACTGGGCAACAAAAGAACTCCTCGAGTTTTTGTCGGTCATGAGAAATGGCGATACATCGGTTCTTTCTCAGTTCGATGTGCAGGGTCTTCTGCTTGACTATATCAAGAAAAAAAACCTTAGGGATCCTAATCAGAAGTCTCAAGTTGTCTGTGACCAAATGCTTGTGAAGTTGTTTGAGAGACAGCGAGTGGGTCACTTTGAAATGCTTAAGCTTCTCGAGTCTCACTTCCTTATTCAAGAGAAACCGAAAGAGGAGAAACCCAAGAATGGGGAAAGTAGTCATTCTGTTCGTAGCCAAACAGAGGAGGATAGTGCTCATGATCCGGTGGTTAGGGATAGAAAACGGAAGATGCGTAGGAAAACTGATGGCAGTGAAAAAAACGAAAATCTGGATGCATATGCAGCGATTGATGTTCACAATATCAACCTGATTTATTTGAGACGTAAATTTATAGATACTCTACTTGATGATATCAACAAAGTTCACGAAAAGGTGGTAGGCACAATTTTGAGAATTAAGGTATCTGGCAGCGACCAGAAGCTGGATATTTACAGGCTCGTTCAAGTTGTAGGTACTTGATCAGTTTTCATATTAATGCTTGTTTGAGGAAAGAAAGGAAAAAGGAATTGAATGACCTAAAATTTTAATAGTAAGATCTCAGCTTTTTTGTGGTAATTTAACAGGTACAAGCAAGGCATCAGCATTCTACCAACTTGGCGCAAAGACTACTGATGTTATGCTAGAAATACTAAATTTAGACAAGAGAGAAGTCATCTCGATTGATCAATTATCAGACCAGAATGTCACAGAGGTATACATAGTCCTCATTGAAATTGTTTTATCTACCTTTCTAGGCTCTACAATAAAAAAATTTAAACCCCATGTAATAATAAGGTAACGACGCTAACTGTAATTTTCAGGACGAGTGCAAACGGCTACGCCAGAGCATAAAATGTGGCCTCAATAAACGTTTGACTGTGGTAAGAACGCAAGCATGATATCTTCTCAACTGAAATTATATATTTTACCTAAGTTGGAAACTCATGTCTTTTTCGTCGGTGTCAGGGTGACATCTTGAAGATTGCAGCAACACTGCAAGTTATGAGAGTCAATGAGGTAGGTTAATTAACAACATCAAGTATCACTCGTATAAATAGTAAAGATCCCCATGATCATAGTTCTTTATTGTCCTCGGTGTTGCTTCTTATTGACTTCTTTGTCAATATAGGTTCTGGAAGCTGATATCTTAAAGTTAAGGCATCTCCGTGATCGGGCTAGTGAGAAGGGTCGTAGAAAGGAATATCCTTTTTTCAGATTGCCATACTATATTTATTGCACTTCGCTTGCACTATATTTGCAAATGTTATCGGTTATAGAATCTTTCAATGACTCGTTGTTGGAATAATTCTTTGAAGAGAAGACCATGCCAATCTCAACGGGAATTACTTAGTCTAAGTAGTATACAACTTTACATACTCAAGTCTTTTCATTTAGATGTTTGGTTTGCTTTAGGTTAAATGTGAAAGATAGTTTTACACTGGTTGCATGGAACGTTCAAGTCTTGTTTTCTTAACCATCTCCCACGCTTAGAGAATGTGTAGAAAAGCTAGGGCGTCTAGAATCACCTGAGGAACGCCAGCGGCTTCTGCAGGAAGTCCCAGAAGTTCATACAGATCCAAGCATGGATCCGAGTCATCCATCAGCAGAAGATGCAGTGTTGGGTATGAGGAAACCAGGTCTCCCACCTTAAACTAGGATGTGAAATGCTTCGTGTTCATTATCTTACGAAAGATTCCTGATTGGTGGATGCTGTTTACAATCTTCTACGTTTTCTATATGCAGATAATCACATAGAGGTACAAAGTAAAAGTCCGAAGAAAAAAGGGGATATCCTGAACAACTTGGGAAATAATCCGCAGAAAAAATATGATGCTCCAGTTTTGCGAAGCAGAAAAGCCATGCATGCCACTAATAAAGAAGAGTGTTCTAAGGTCGACAACAACTCAGCAGATATCCAGGTTTGACCATACCAACTACTCTGGTCGAAATGTAACCTCTCATATGTTTTCTAGTTTTGGTTTCATGTCATATATTAATCTTTGGGTTCTGCAGCAAACTGGTAAAGATGATGAGGAGAGTGAAATATGGCATTATCGAGATCCAGCAGGAAAGACCCAGGGACCATTTTCTATGGTGCAGCTCCGCAAATGGAAATCCTGTGGCCATTTTCCTCCTTATCTTAGGATATGGAAAGAGCATGAGAACCAAGACGAGTCTGTACTTCTAACTGAGGCTCTTGCAGGACGGTTTGATAAAGCAACTACTTTACCAAGTTCATCGTTCCATCCCCAAGTACTAAAACCGTCTCCGCACAACTCTGGACGCACTGGCGTTGATGTGAACTGTCTTCAGAAGAACCTGAAGCCAGTCAGCACCAGTTCAACCTCTTCTTCTTCCTCTATTGTCACTGCCCTTCCTAATGATCCGAAAGATAAACAAGTTGCAACTCTTGTACCTTGCTCTGGAAAAGTTGAGGATGGTATTTCTGTTCGTCCCCAGCCTCAAGTTAGCTGTCCAGCATCAATGTCTGTGATTCCAGGACACGTGGTTACTCCTAACGTAAGAGAAACTTCAGGAACTGATCAATCTAGTGCTGTGCGGCCAGATGGTAAGACTCTAGAAGATGGAGCAAATAGTGGTTCTGTTTCCATAAACGGTTCTGTTCATGCACCAAACCTGAATCAAGAAATCCATTTCCGTGATTTCCCTAGTCCTACACCTAAGTCGAGCCCTGAAGACTTGGAGGCTCAAGCGGCAGAGACTATTCAGTCTCTGTCTTCATGTGTTCTGGTCAAAGGACCATCTGGGGTCACATGGAGCACCACCGCCACAACTACCGTCGATGCTCCTACCACCACGACCACTTCAAGTGTTGTGGTCACTGGAGGACAGCTTCCTCAAGTAACTCAGCAGAGTGCTGTTGATTTAGCTGCACCGTCTGTGAAGCATATTGATTTGGCAGCTGATCATGCCACAGCTACTCACACTTCCAACAACACCCACGTGGCTCACTCATCTGGGTGGCCGGCCATTGTGGCCGACCCTGACGAGTGTGATGAATCAGTTTCAGATCTATTAGCTGAAGTTGAAGCAATGGAGCAGAACGGTTTGCCCTCTTCACCCACCTCAACATTTCACTGTGATGACGACGATGATTTGATGAAAGGGCCGGAGAAAGATTTCTTTAACCCTGTGCTACGCATGTTCCTCACACATGAAACATGCAGAATGAATGTCTCTCAGCCGAGTATTCTTGACTACGTCTCCGCCGGCAAAAGCTCAACGGGCGCAGAAGCACAAGCCAACACTCACTTCAGCCACTGTGGAACCGCTGGTCCGGAGCTCCTGCTCTTTGCACCACCAGCGCCAGCTTCAACAAGTCAGGACCTGACTCTGACGACAACAGCTCTCAGACTGGGATCAGAAACCACAGTTGAAGCTGGGTTGGTCGAGAGGCCTCCCAAGTATGCTTCGGGAGTTGGTTTGGAACCGAGCCTTAGGTCACCATCATCACATGACCCAGCTCGTGGAAACACTGAGCGCAGTCCACGTGGTAATGGAAGTCAGCAAAGGAGATCCGGTGGTCACAGCAGAGACCGGCAATGGTGGAACAATGGTCACAACAATAGTCTCAACAACAGTCATAATAATAATCGGCAATGGCCATACAGCAGTAGCCATGGGTATGACCATGGATCAGGTTCGTATACAGCTCATCCGCCCAAAGGGCTAAAAATATGTAAATTCTATGAGAGTGGATACTGCAAAAAGGGTGCTGCTTGTAGTTTTTGGCACCCCTGATTCTCATTTCTTGTATTCTGTATCCATTTGTTTATTTACACAAATCTCGAACATCCTTTTTTGTAACACCAAAGTTTCTGTATCCCATCAGCCGCATGTTTTTAAGTAATTATCAAAGCTTCTTATAAAACTAAGTTTTTTCACGTTCTCGACTTATATGTGATAACTTTTATGATTTTATCTAACCTCGTGCACACCAACAAATCATGTCTTGCTCGCTTCTTCTACTTAACCTTCTAATGTGAATTACAGACGGAGACTTAAACCTTCAGTTGTGAATTACTCGACATCTTTTATCAGATTTCCATTTATATTTAGTGTAGTTATCACATTTTTGTTGGTCAACTTATCCTTCAAAAGTTTGATAGTTATAATCAAAGCGTAACTTCGATATCCCCAAATCCCAAATAGTCTTATTCTATTGTAGCGCAACTATTTTTATTCTTCTCTTCTACATGAAATGCATAAATTTTTGTTATTCTACATATTATTGTTGATTAATGCTGAGTACACTTCGTTCATTTGGTTAGACTTAAAGAGATAGTGAATTTCTTTTTGAATACATGACTCTTTGTGTTGATCGACAAAAAATGATTGTTTAGTAGCATATAACATGTTTGGTTAGTGCTAGAAATCTTGTTTTGACCATCATAATGATGTTTTTCAATTAGATGTTTCAATTTTTACAAAATCATGATTTCTAGATTATGTTTGTTGTTTAGGGTATCTTTCACTTGGAATGATTCATTATCAGGGAACGGAAAATCTCATTAATTTTAGTATTACAGACTTTTTACGAAGCGAGAGGAAAAGATAGCAAAGTCTTAACTAAACCCTGAAAGTCTAAAAAACGAATTTCCTTCAATGCCTTCTCATTAGTATATGCTGTGTCGCTAAGCATTCTTTCCATCCACTAATAGACCTATGCTCGACCATCAACTCTGACATTCATAAGTAGATTAGAAGGCATTTTCTCTTTCCTTCGGCTCGTTTCGTCTGCTTCAGAGTGAGAAAAGAATTAGACGTTTATTAGTGAGGTCGAGAGGAAGAATAGAAAGTGTTTGTTGTCAAAGATTACTTTCTCATTAATTAAATAAACACTGTATGAGGGTATTTATACAAACGGTCAATTAGATGTTTCAATTTTTAAAAAATCATGATTTATAGATTATGTTTGTTGTTTAGGGTATCTTTCACTTGGAATGATTCATTATTAGTCCTAGCAAGACTCTGTACAATTGAAGATTTTTCAAATGTATTATCAATTTTCCTCTGACATATCCTTTTGAACACCAAAAGTTTTTCAGTACGAATCAGTTGATGATATAGCATGAACAATAAAATCTTAACTCTGTAATATATTATTTTTGTTAGTTTTGATGTTTTCAGATTCACTTTAACATTAAGGTGTATCAAATAAACATCAACGACAAATGATCAGTTAATTTTGACATCTTGCAATATCGTTAGAGTCTTGGATATCATATACAAATGTTTAGACTTTTTATATCAAATAAGAAATTAAAATATAAACCAAAACAATATTACTCAAAATTCGTACATGTATGATATCGTGGAACAAAGTAAATCAAATTGAGTTTAGTCCAACAAAACATAACAAACCTAACAATTTATGATTAATCTGACTAAAGTAAAGTGCAATATCAAAATATATTCATTTGAAAGCCATCAACTAAACATGAAACCAACTATGTTCCTCCTAGCCCAGTAAGTATGGTTTAAAATAAATTGGATTGTATACATTTTGGTCATTGTGATCTCTAAATACTCACTAACATCTTTTGTCATATTTTTAGTTATAATTAGTCCGATTACCACAATTTTTTGGCCATATAGTTTGATAGGCCTCATAATCAAAGCATGACTTTTGACTAGGATAATATATGCGTCTTGCACAGGGTGAATTTATATGAAAATTATTTAAGAAATATCGTATGAAAAAAATAAAATTTATATTATTGATCAAATTAATATTTGTAGCCCTTAAACAATTTTTTAAATTTTTTTTTGTTAATTACATAATTTGTTTATTGATGAGCTGATCCTATTTTTAAAAATATTTTAGGTCAAAATTTCATTTATCGCATAAGAACCTAAGGTTTAGGCCAAAGAATCTAAGGCCTACTATTTGGTTACAATGAAACTATGCCAACTCGGTTTTATATTATGATTTAGCAATTTAAAAGTTAATTATGGTTACGAGAAGTTTACGTTCATGTGACATTCCAATCTATCTTCAATATTTTTCTCATTTTTGTGTCGGTTTTTTCATTTTAGTTATTGCTCGATATAAATATTGATTTTTGAGTTTATTCTCATTTCGTTATTTTGTTTTGACCTCAGATTTAGAAAATGTTTAAGATTTAAAATTATTAAAAAGATACATACTTAGGTTAAGATCTGCGCCTTGTGCAGAATAAATATTTTATATTTTTCTGCATATTATGAAATGATAAAATAATAATTATACATTAAATAACTAAGAAATCAGTTACTATTATGTAATAAATTGGCGTGTGCATATAAATCAAACGACCGTTCTTATTTATTCGCAATTATTTTAAGGTAAATAAATCAAAACAATCAATCTTATCTATCGTATATGATATATAATTAAATTTAAATGATATTAACATAGATATATAGTATACTTTTAATATGGATATTTATTAAATGAGGTTTCTACTCATATGATTTTATGATTATTTACATATTTGTGTAACAAAATTTTACACCAACGATTTTTTTTTAATGTGGAATGTTTATTGGTTTCAATAATTTATAATCATTAAAAAAAATGAAGATTTCAAAATTAAAATATTAACTTTTCAATATATGTTCAACGCAGATATCAAAATATAAGTATGTGTTTTCATATGGTGTATAATTTAATTTAAACGATAAGAAATACATATATATATATATATATTAACATAAACACCTATTAAAATAAAATTATTTATTCATATGATTTTATAATCATTGTATCTTATTATAGAGAAAAATTTAAACCTTGATCACAAAAGTTTATGTGAGAGTTTTAACAGTTTTAGTAATTTATACTCGTTTTGAAAAATTCAAAATACAACATATACAAAAAAAATCTAAATTTTTATTATATGATTAATGTAATTGTGTAATTTATTTTAATAATAAATAATTAAAAAAAATGATAAAAAATATACAGATTGTTAGGAAATCTTTATCATTTAAAATCTTTAATTACCATATATATCTTAATCACATTAGGTAATTCCGTAAGTTTTATTTAAGGAAATAATATATAACGGTTGTGCGGGTTTTTTAATTTATATACTAAAATGTTTTAGTTTATATAACAAAATTTACCAATAACTTAACGTAATTTGGTGTTATATTATTACTATAAATTTTGTGTTTTTGTAACAAAAATTATTTTGGAAACTTTATTATGTAACAATATTACTTTACATACATTTTTATTTTAAATTTATATGAAAGCAAATTAAATTGGATCTATATAGTAGAAAATATATTTTTTTGAGATACTGTAAATTTTAAAGAAAAACTATAATACATTGTACTTCAAAATATGTTTGTAGTAAATATCATATTTGAGAAATACACTAAGTTGGATAAAATATCTTCTTTTAATTTGAAATAGAAATGAATATTTCTAACAAAATCTTTGTAAATTTTATTTTTGAAAATTAATCAGTTTAGATTGTTATTATCAGTGAATATATAATTTTACATTTTCATATATAAATCAAAACTAAAATAAATTTTAATTTCTAATTATAGTTTATGATAACTAAAATTAAAATTAATTACTTTTGGATACAAAATTTAAATTTATTCTGAAAATATTTTAAAAAGATTTTTTAGAATTTTCTTAAAAAATATTTATTTTTTTTCAATTGAAAATATAAATATTATAATTTATTCATGTAAAATTTGATAAAATTTTAAAGAATGGTCCAAATGAAAAAACCACGCATGAAAAATTCATCACTACAGTATATATATATTTAAAATATTATATATTTATCAATACATGTTTGTTAACACAACATCTATATAAATATTGATACATGTATAATGTATAACATAATTAATAATAATAACACTTATTATGAAAATACAATAGTGTTAGGATTTTAATATTTGATTTAATTTTATTATTTGCATGGTGAAATTCTAGCATTATTTTACTTGCATAATAAATGTTAATTGTTATTATTATTAATTAGATCATATGCATGTATTAACTCTAGAATAATTAAATGTTATTATTATTAAGTAGATTATAAATGGTTATATGCAACTATAATTATATATTTATGGAGTAAATATGTTTTCGAAATTATCCATTATTAATAATATTTTGGTGGAATAAAAAGATAATTAAATATCTTGTTAGGATATTGTTATGAAAATACAAAAAAATAATGTAAGCAACTTTCTAGGGATGATCCATTTAAAATATCACACATGAAATAAGTCATGACTTCTCTTTTAATAGTATAGATAATTTCAATTTGATAAATGAATGGTCCTTAATGTAAATACTATATAATATAACATTCTCTAGCAATTTAATTTTGGACTAACAAAATTAGCATTTTAATTACGTGACAACTCAGCAGTGCACTTTTTTAATTAGTACAAACTACAAGTTATAACTTCTTAAATGTTTCTCTATTAATATATAGGGGTATTCCAAATTTAGCTTACTTTTACTATGATGATTTTGATCCCCTGAAATTTTTGAATATTGTTACTGATTTCATTCTTGAAATTGAGCTAAATCTTCTTATGGTTAGAAATTCAAAATGGAATAAATCATATTTGTTCTTGTAATCCAACAAATCTTATCAAATGAATAAGAAACATTAAGATTCGCAAACCATCATTTTTCATTCAAGATAGGAGGGATTTAATTGTTTTTTTTGTAATGTGTATTTATATCTTTAAAACAATATCCAAATATGAATATAATAATCAACCATATGATATTTTGTTAACTTCAAATATTTGTCTTCTTTCATATAGCAATTTAAGTTCTAACATGCATAGATCATCAACTATTACAGATGAACCCTTGAATTTTGATAAAAGTTTAGGCTTTTAAGCGAAAATTCCAAATTTAAAAAGATCTCAATATGATAAAGACCTATAAAATATACCATGTGTAGATACTCATAATAGTATTTATGTAATCTATGATCTTCCTTTATGATGCAAGGTGAATTCCACTATACAGATGAGTAATTTGGCTATGTTTGCATTATCTATGGTCCTACGGAGGTCTTAGAGTGGACATTACCTTGTAGGATAGCACATATTTGGTTGATCAGAGCATTTTGAAACAAATGTTATATGTAAAATTTTGTTGAGTCAAATTTTATATATTTAGTTTTTTAAGTTAAATGCCGCATATTAAAAAAATCACCAAATTGATAAAATTAGGTTTTACTTTTATATTTCCGTTGTTCTAATATATTATATATAACTTTTCATACAAAACAAATTTCATTTATTGGTTGTGCTTTCCTTTTCTATATGACATAGGTGAAGAAAAAAATTGTTCTAATTAGTCTACAATCTTTATCCAATTCTAGCAACAAGCAAGAATGTTCAGAGTTATAAATATGGTTGATAAATGTATAATATATAATGCTGCTTCTGCTATTTCAGTTTGCAGATTCCAAAAATACCATCTTTCTCAGGTGGAAGTTTGAGATGTATCTGGTCTCCAGAATCCTTTTTGTGCACTTAATATTCCTTCTTGGTGTTTAGAGAAGGTTAGATGAACATCCCAGTGCAGTGACTTCAACATATTCTCTATTTCTCTTATCACATTGGCTTCATCACGAACAATAAGTTTGCCTCCTGGTCTAACTATTCTATCCACTTCTGCCATTACTGGAACAAGATTGCACCTTCAAAAAAATAAAAGAATTTTTTTAAAAAAGTTTTACCAAAAGGTTGAAAAAGACTTGAGATTTTACCTTGCTTTCAACTTGGAGAAGAGATGATCTGCATGCAAGAGATCATAGCTTCGTGGGTATGTGCTAAAAGATTCACACCAGTCATGATATATTCCAAACAAGCCTCTCTCGTAGATTATAGGTAATGTATCTGGTGAGTTTATGTTTACAACATTCATGACCCACACTTGCAAGTCTTTTAGAGCTGCTGCAAACCCTCCATAGACAGCTCGCATATCCATTACATTCCTCACATTAGACCAGCTGATTCCCATTTCGTTCATGTATACTTTGCTAACAACGTGCTTCCAGTGTTCATAATCTGTAGTGAAGTCTAGTGGAGCTGGCTTCCCATAGATTCCCATTTGAGAGCTGTTTAGCCAATAGGGAGGTGTTTGAAGCCTACGAGGCCAGCTCACGGGCCACTTGCTCCCTCTCTCAACCACATTGGTCGGCACTTTATGCATGCATGCTTGTAGCGGTACATACCAGGCTGCATTTGAATCATCGTTGTTTTTACACATAGGAGGCTTCTTGTGCTTTCGTTTCTCATAGCACTCATTAGTAGTAGGTTTCTGGTAGATGGCAGCACCAATACCATTGAGTTTATCCTTGTTGATCGTCACAAGTTCCCAGCACATAGATTTTGTCAGTGCGGACATTTCTACATAACTCAAAACATGTCAGCGTCAGTGGTACAAACAAAACAAGGAGAACACTTTTATCATTCAAACCATACCTTTCCAGATTTGGACATCTTCTTCAAGCTTCTGGTAAACTGGCGTTGCTGACCACACAAAGTAACCTCCTGGCCTAAGCATCCGGTTAAGTTCCAGAAGAAGCATGCCCCCATCATTGTGCCATGGGACTCTACAACGAGCGCAGTGGATAAGGTCAAACACTCTGCTTGGGAATGGTAATCGCTTAGTGCCCATAACCGCAGAGATTGCTGGAATCTTCCTTTCAAGAGCAAACTGAACTTGAGCTTCATGTTCATCTTTTGGTGCAAGAGACATTGCTATAACATCTCTTTCAAAGAGGAAACCACCAAAGCTCGCCACTCCACATCCAACATCCAGTACAACCCGAGTACTTTTACCCCACGCAATGCTTTTTACAGACTGCCATAGAGAAAAAAGAAAAGATGCATTAGATTTCGGATAATTCTCATAAATAGCACTTTTTAATTTTTGTCAAAAAAATAACATTTAAAGAAAAACAAATCTCTACACTACTCTTTATGTATCATTTTCAGTGACTATTAAGGTTTTTGCACGAGGATTAAGAAATTACAAATTTTTATATAGTTTATCTTGGTTATATAAAAATTGCATTAAATAAAAGTAGTCTAACCAATAAGAAAAACACACACTATTTTGTAATTGGTCACAAATTTTTAATGACATTAAATTTTATATAGAATAGTGAGAACATCACTTATTATGAAACAAAATAAAAAAATTTAAACACCACGTAAAGTGATACGGAGGAATTAATATTTTTTTAATCAATAAAAACATTTAATTACCCTACGTCCTAAATCTTAATCTTAATTCCGACCACTAAATACTAAACCCTAAAATTTGATCACTAAATCTAAATATATAAAGGTATATAATTTTTTTATTTTTTTTATTTTTCAGTGAATGTTATTTTGAAGATTTTTCTACTTGTGTGCTATTTTGAACAAAAAGTTGGTTTAGTGCTTTTTTAAGGGTATTTATCTTAGTTATACTTTATATATTTGCTTAGTGCAGTTTTAAATGTCATCCTGAATTCAAGAAATGAGTTCACCTGCTGAAGAAAATCTATATAATGAAGAGCTCCATGGATGAACTGTGTTCCACCACCAGGAAACGTCAAGAACTCGCCAGTGACCTTCACCCAATTCTGATGTCCTTTCACCTCTGCTAGCTTTGTGTGTGGGACATTGTGATACCATATCTACTAGATCACAAGTAAGTCAACATTTATCTATTTCACATTTAAAAAAAAAAACTTATTTGGATTCGTATCATGTACCTTGTCTCTGCTTTCAGGCCACTTGATGGACTCCTTATACCCTTCTGGGAGGGAGACAAGACACGTTGGTGGGTCTTCTGGACAATGCCTCTCTCTATGCTCAAAATGTCCTCTACTCGTCAGTTTCTTTATAGCTTCTTCGTTGTCTAGGCATGGTATATAATCATAAGCTGCAGTTGCATTGCACAACTCCCATGCCTTTCCAGTCATTATACTATCTGCATTGTTTGATTCAGATGTCTGTCTTTGTTTCTCGTCCTTAGACTCTGTTGCTTGACTCTTCCATGACTTCTGTGATTCTGCAGATTCTTTTGGTATTCCAGAACCAAACCCGCTCGCTCCTGCGCCTTCTTGTTTTTTCTCATCGTTTTGCTCTGCTTGTTGCTGCTCCACGTTTTCTTCCTTTGTTGTGCTTTGTTCGTCTTCTTGTCCATTCTCATCCTTCATGTTCTTCTGCTCCTTCACGTTTTCATCATTAACCATGTTGTTGTTCTCCATGTTTTGCTGTCCGCTCTCCTCCTTCCCTGAGTTTTGATCCTCTTGTTGTTGTTGTTGTTGTTGTCCGTTTTCTTCATTCTTTGAGTTTTGACCCTCTTGTTGTTGTTGCTGTCCGTTTTCTTGATTCTTTGAGTTTTGATCTTCTTGTTGTTGTTGCTGTCCGTTTTCTTCATTCTTTGAGTTTTGATCATCTTGTTGTTGTTGCCCGTTTTCTTCACTTTTTAAGTTTTGCTCCTCTTGTTGTTGTTGTTGCTGTCCGTTTTCTTGATTCTTTGACTTCTGTGATGCGTATCTCTTCCCCACCTCCAAAGGTAGTTCTTCTTTGGTCGCATCTGTATACGTCACGTCAGTATTAGAATCCTGATCTTGCCCTTGTTTCACGTCCTGCATGTCTTTCCCTTGTACATTCTCTTGCTCTTGTGTTCCTTTGTTGTTACCTGGTTGACTCCCAGCGTCCTCTTCACGTTGTTCCTTTTGTTCTTTCTCAAACTCTTTAACAACTTCTTTCACTTGACCCTCATCGTTCTTCTTATTCTCTTTCTCATTGTTCTGTTGTGTCTCGGTCTCTTGTTTTTGATTCTGTCGCTCTCCCTCATCTCCTGCCTTTGAGTTTGTCTTCTCTTTTGCTGACTTTTGTTGTTCGTCTTCAGACTTTACGGCATCATCTGGAAGCTTTCCTGGATTGTCCTGGAATGTTGGATGCTCATCAGACTCCGGTTTTGTTGGTTCGGGTTCTTCGTTACCGTTTGAAGAGGCAGACACATCACTCCTCTCCGTCTCTGCGATGACCGTTCGAGTTGTAGCTTGTGTGATCTGTGACGGAATAAAGGAATTGGTAGAAAGCATCCATACACCAATGACACATAAAGCTACAAAGACGACCATTGAAATAGTCGATGCATAGGACGATGTAGAAGTGCGTTTGTTTCCACGTCCTTCTCCGAATGCCATTTTTACTGTTTTATTGTATTGTTTGTGGAGAGAAAGAAAGAATAGATGGAGAAGAGAACAAATAAATGGAGTAGAATGGTAGTTGAAAGAAGTAAAAATAGAAGAGAAAAAGAGAGGTTGTAAAGAGACAAGACTGAATCAAAGATCCTATAGAGTCGGACATGGGACTTTCAGTATCATGTCTCTAATTTTAGTTTATGGTCTTTGTGTCTCATGTTTGTCTATGGAGAATTCAAACCATAAAATGATGTGATGCTAAATGGTAACCTCTAGTTAAGGAAATGTTAAAACATAATGACGATATTGTTTCTTTTTTTCTACTGTTGGCATAACCGCATAGTATTATAACGATTTCTATTTACCAATAAATAGATGAATATAATGGTTCACACTCACTTCACCTTTTATAACAACTAAAGTGTCATGTAAAATTAGTCCAAAAATTTTTTTTTTAAAAAAAATGGCTGAGAAAAAATAACACTAACATTAACGACGTCTGCAAAACTCGAAACTCTAAACTTTAAATCCCAAATCTAAAAAACTAAACTCAAAACTCTAAACTCTAAATTTTAAACCCAAAGCTCTAAACCATAAAACATAAATCCTGAACCCTAAACCTAAAACTCTAAACTATAGATCCTAAACTCTAAATTCTAAATCCTAAATTTAAAACTCTAAACTATAAACCCTAAATCATCAATCCCCAAACTCTAAACCTTAAATCCTAAACCCGAACACTAATCAAGTGATGGATTTAGGATTTAGGATTTAAGATAGTATTTAGGGTTTATGGTTTAGGATTTAGGGTTATAGTTTAAGATTTAGGATTTATGATTTAGAATTTTGGGTTTAGGGTTTAGGATTTTGGGTTTAGAGTTTAGGATTTAGAGTTTATGGTTTAAGATTTGGGGTTTAAAGTTTAGGTTTTAGGTTTAGGGTTTAGATTTTAGATTTTTAGAGTTTTGGGTTTTGCAGACGGTATTAGTGTCAGTGTTGTTTTTTTCAGCCATTTATTTTTAAACAGTATTACTTTTTAATTAATCATACATGGCACTTTGGTTAGTTATAAAAGGTGATGTGAATTTAATCATTCACCGTATGAGTGAACATAAGTTTTGTTCTAAATAGATATACTGAGGTTTCTTTCAAGTTTTGATTCTGTTTTCTTGCGATTTTTTTTTCTGTTTTGTTGGTTATATATGGTCAAAATATGTAAATTAAGCTTTTTAAGAAATCACAAAGTGAGGCCAGTTTTGGATAAAAAAAAAGAAATCACAAAGTATATGTTAATTGTTTTTTTCGGTTTTGAAACCAGTTTTTTGTTCTGTAAAATTAAACGAACTAGGGGCATTACCCCCGCGCAAGCGCGGAGTTGTAGACATATTTCTTGTTTCATCTCAATATTTGTTAAGGTTATTGTAGCTGTGAATTTCGCGTTTTGGGTTGATCATTGTTTTTTAAGTTTTTTATTGTTATATGGTTAGAGTTGTGATGATGTACTGTGTATCCACTATTCTCCACTCATGAAGGACTAAACTGTGTTAGTAATGTGATTGATATAGTTCGTAGTGTTGTTTGTTGTGTCACTGAGACTTATTGTTTGTTTGTCTTTTTAATTTGTTACTTGTACTGTTGAGATTACATAAATTATATTAATTTTGTTGAGAGTACCTTTTGTTTCTGGATATTTTTTCTCCAGTTTAGTTGTGTAAGTTGTGTGTATTAAGTAATAATTTTTTTATTCTTATTATGTTGGTTATATGTTTTTTTACTTTTAAACTTGTTGTTTTTACCGGACCTTTAAAACAAATATATGAAGACTTGTAGAAATAACTATAAAATGAGTGACAATTAGTATTTGGATCTTAATGAGTTTTAAACGAATATATGTATTTCTCATAAGAAGACAATAGCGTTGGCATGTTAACATTGAGCATATAATCTATTTTTATAAGACAAGAGGAGTGAGCAGGTGGAGATGTTGTTGCCGCCTTTGTGTCTGTTGAGATTGTCTCTTGTATCTCCTGGTGTGGCTGTGTTTGTTTCTCTTTTATTTGATGGGTAATATGTAAACAAAAATCATTGTTAGTTGTATTTATCAGAGTTTGTAACTTACTTTGCTTTTTTGTTTAGGTAATTTCACTGATCTTGGTTGTCGTCTTCGTCTTCTTCGTAAGCATCTGTGAAAGTAAGTTTGTAAATTGTTAAATATTTGACCGTGTAGTTTTGTTTAACTGGCTCAATGTATGTGTCGTTGAGTTTTAGTTGAGTTGATTGGTTTGGTATATTTGTTTTGAAGTTTATTTGTAAGATTAGACAAAAAGAGAGGTGATCATTAATGATTCATCTTTTTTGGGATTCTAGTTTTTGGTGTTTTGATTGTTTGGGTTATTGTGGTTTCTTTTAAACAGTAAAATAAAGATTTGTGTAAAATTAGATTGATAAGTAAGAGAGATAAATAGAATACCACAAATCTTGGGTATGAAATATTTTTGATTATTGATGTTAGCAACAATATAGACAGTAATATAAAGAGAATTATGTGTTGATTATTTCTTACGGATCAATGAGGAGACGGATAACGACTCGAGTTGTTTCTTTGGTGAGGCCAGAGTCCTGGATAGAACGGATTTGCCCAACCACATCTGTGAGTTTAAATATCAGTTATGATATCAAAACATAATATAAACTCAGATGCAATATGATAATATATCTGGGAGTTCTAGGTTTGTGTTCGCAATCACTTGGAGATTGTCGAACAGTCTAATCTTGACTGAAGATTGATCTCAGGAGCACCCGTGATGACTTCATCCATAATGGTTAGTGTGATGAAACGAATGAGGAATGGATGATCAGTTATCTTGTACATGCTTGAGCACCTAGAAACCTCAAAACGATCGACTTTCACAATGGAACCAGCTTTCAAAGATGACATGTAATGATTAGCACGTCCGATGGGAGTAAACCCATGAATCACGGAATCTGCAGATAATATTATTCAACAAAGAATCAAGAAATAAATTAAGACAATTATGTTAAATAAGTGTTATAGATCGAAGATTAACTTACCTTTTCATCAAGGAAAAGAACCGTGATTCCCACAAACTCCCTGTCTTTCTTGAAGTTCAGAAAATCCCAGAAGCGAGGAAGTCAGAGGCTATGCTCTGACTACTACGACCAAGACGGAGAGATTCGAAGGTTGAGTGACGGGCGCCGAGACGCCGGTTTGACGAATTGGAGAGACAGAGAGAAACATTTTCTAGAAGTTGGTTAAATCTAAGAGGAATCAATGAGTTTTGTGGAGATGCAGATTGGGTTCATCAAAGATGAGAATCATATATATAGGATTTATATAGGGGCTACAAATCATGAACATTTATGATCAAGCGATTTAAGATGTGGACATGAAGAGTTCACCGGTGAAAAAATAGATTACGAATAGAGACATGGTGCAACTCTGTAACTCAGACTTGTTTGAGACAGTGATGAAAAGAACTCAAACTCATGTTAAACGACAACAATTTACAATATGAGAAAACTATAATTGTTGCAAACTTGAGCTTTTTTCATATAACATGATGAATATCATTTAAAATTGAAACCCATAACGCAATTGTAGGCCCGATCCTCAGAGGAAGCCGAAGAAGCAAGAACTTCCGACCTTCATAAATATATATTAGGTTCGACCATCATTGTACAAAGTATCATTTAGCTTAGTGGTATAAATGTTGGTGTTTATATCTCAATAACCCGGGTTCGAGCCATGGATTTGACATTTTTTCACACTTTTTAAAAGTGGAGCCCACAAAACGCTGACGTAGCGCGCTGAGGAGTGAGCAAAAACTCATATATTATAATATAGATTTTAACCGCATTTTTTTGAAACACTGTTACCTTGTAGCATTGAAATCATTTGTTTGTATTGGATTAAATATGTTCTATTTACTTTAAACTTTTAATTAAGCAACGCCAAATAAATCATATGAAATTATAACTAGTGACCATAACTTATAGTCTAGTGTGCTTACCTAATGTTGTTATTGTGTCATCATCTTAACTTAATTTGCTGCTAAGAATTTGGGCTGTGATCTTGTGGAGCGCGCTCTTATGGGATGTGCAGTGTGATTAGATTTTATTAGGTTTAGTTAACCATATAAGATGATATATATATGATACAGTTGGGCTTAAATTGGGTTTGTTGTATAACGTAAGAGTTGGATAGGTAGAATATCATTGCATAACTGGAGCATCAATATCCCCGATTAATTACAGGATATTGTTTTTGTTTACTAATACTTGAGCACCTTCTCAATTTCAGTCGCAAATTCAAATGCTTTATTTTACTGCTGGTTTTGAGATACTATTAAAATGAAGGTGTACAATAGTGTTGTGGACCTTGAGGTTTGTAAATCGTAATAAGTTTCCGAGTACAAGACATCAAGTGTACATATAAATAAAAACATTATTAGCTAGAAAATATTATATACTTGTGGGTTTACTAAAAATATATAATTTGCTACATAATTAGAGAAAGTGGGATACGGCACGGAGTAAAAGTCGGAGTGAGTAGGCCGATGGGACGGCAGCACTATTTGAAATGGACCAATTCGATCGATTATATAATGTTGTCACGCAATCCACAAATAGCATTAGGCATTTAGCTTCACCAACTCCATATAACAGTATCGAGTGTTTTTTGGTTGATGTCAGTTAATTTTATAACAATGGTTATGGACCTTATGGTTCGAACACTCCACGACTAGACCAAAGTCAGATAGCAGACAATGTGATGAGGCTCAAATCATATCATTTCTCTTCCACTTGTACCCATTATCTTTTTTTTTTCGAAACACAAAAGGGTTTATTTGCTTTTAAATAAACATAATGTAGCTCAAGAAGGCTAAGTTAAAATAATGTGAAACTAGATAGATCGGCCATAAATCACATAAATTGAAGAGAAAAAGAAGAGAGTTTATTTGTTTTTTTTTTGCCATCAAAAGCTTCATTCAAAGATCAAACTGGTCCTAACACTCTAGCTTCGAGAGCTAGCTGTTGAGGAACCTTAACGTCTACACGCAAAAAAAATTGGAGTCTCGTGATCGGGCCTCTTTTGCAAGAGAATCCGCACGGATGTTCAGAGATCTTGAAATTAAGCATAGAGAAAATAGAGAGAAAGATGATCGAAGTAATTGAATATCATCGAGTTCCGGTGCCAGTGCTAGCCAGGCTTTTGAGGAGGTAATGATTTGCACCAATTGTTGGCAGTCGGATTCAAAGCTCACATGTTTGAAACCGCGGCTATTAAGCTCCTCCATAGCCCAAACGAGGCACTCTGCCTCCGAATGTAGTGGTGAGTTCGAGTGTTTAACCTTGCGCTGACCCACTACTATCTCTGTGTTCCCTTCGAAGAGTATAAATCCCAATCCAGTCCCGGTGCCCTGCTCAGTCCATGACGCATCGACCTGACATTTCCATCTTCTAGTCGCTGCAGAAGTCACATTCGCTTGTTGTATCTCCTCGTGAGTCTTGTCTGCTACAACCGTTTCTGGCAAAATTTGCGCTAGCTTCCAAGCCTCCGCTTCATGACTTGCTAATTGCAGAGTGTCCATCGGTGATGTATACTTGTTATTGAAGCATTTATCATTCTGGGCTTTCCACAAATACCAAATGATCCATGGGAAGAGGGTTTATTTGTTTTTAAATGAGGTAAAACCGCATTGATTGATGAATAGCATAGGAATGAAGAGTAAATATGTCTTTCTAACCACACAATAATCTAAAATTGATGGATGCTACCGCATTCCACATAGACATCTCTAATGGGTGTCCACCTAGGATTCAGTTCACTAATTTGTGCATCCTAAAGTTGCCACGTGTCATTGTTTTTAAAACACATTGTTTCATTTAATTTGGTAAGCAATATTTGCGGCTTCGATTAGAATTGAGTTTTATGTTTTGTTTAATAAAGCCCAACCACTACAAAAAAAAAGAAGTGATATCCGACAACCATATTATACGGAAGTTTGTCGGGAACGAGTGTTTCCTATCATTTTTCGACAATTCTAATTTCATCGGAGTTTGGGTCTGGAAAATCACCTTTTTTGGAAAATTCTCGGCAAGGTACGATAATATATATTGTCAGAAATTTTCATCGGAAAATCATCCGAATGTACTGATGAATTTTTGAGTAATCCACCTCCGATTAATTTCCAGCAGCTGAATATATTTATACAAAAAAAAATATTTTAATTAAATTATAACAAATATTAAAAATCTTCATATATTTCATTGCATAATAAATGTACAAATTCAATAATAACAAAAAAAAATCAAAAGGAAAGAACGAATCTCTTGTTGACAATAAATTTGATAAAATTGGTGGTGTATGATGCAACGGTGGTGATAGCGGATGAGAAGTGAGCGGAGTGGAAGTAGTGGTAAACAGAGTTGTAGCGGTGGTCGTGCAAGGAGTTGCGGTGGCTGGATGCAAAAAAGAGGTGCGGCGGTGCAAGGAGTTGCGGCAGCGGCAGTGGAGAAGTTGCGGAATTGGTGGTGCAAGGAGTTGGGGGAGAGGCGATGAAGGAGTTGCGGCAGTGGCGGTGAAAGATGTGCGGACAGTGGTGGTGCAAAGATTTGCGGCCGTTGCAGTGGAACCATGAGTTTCAAGGTGGTTATTTTGCACAAGAAAATAGATCTGAAAAGAAAAAAGAGAAAGACTAGGAAGAAGGAAAGAAAAGATATGAATTAAATAGATAGTGCTGACAACTCTTCTCCACCATTCGTTTGATATATAGATAAAATTAAAGACGATTAGTAAAAAATAGTTTTATGCTAAAACACAACCATTTTATCGAGAAACTTTTTTTCATTACACGTTTGAGTTGATCAAATTAAAACAAAAATATATATATATATATATATATATATATATATATATATATATATATATATATATATATTGTTGATTACAAAACTATAAATATAGTTAGATCGATAAATCTATTTAATCACTAAACCAAAAAAACTATTTATATGTCTATTTGTTTTTAAGATTGGAGACGATAATTCAATTATTCTAAAGGTCATTTTAAAAAAAAATCAGTTATCAATTAAATTAATTTTTACATCAAAATTTGAATGAACAAGATAAAAGACTATTTTGATCATATCTAAAGTTTAAATAACTTTTATTCGTGTAGCTTACTTTCTTGAATATAAATTTTTCAGTTATAGAAATTAAATAATATTAGTACACATAATTTTAGTTCGTTCATAATAAATAAAACAAAACAAAAAATTTATTTAACTACCATAATATATTTGTGTAACCGGTTCATTGTATATTTAAGGTATATTTAAATTCTTATTAAACCAAAACTTAATTTAAAATTATAGAAAACAATATAACCTCCATTAGTACACTTTAGTATAGACTCAAATTTTTGTAAAATGAAACAACATAAAGATCATTTAAAGTGCTTACAGTGTATCAATACCACAACTTTTTAATATAGAAACAACTATTTAAAAAAAAACATAAAAAAGTATTTTAAATAAGAAAAATATATCGTTTTACATATAATTTTTCCTGGCCTAAAACTTTATAAAAGAAAAAATTCATTACCTTACGCATTTCTTGCGAATAAAATCATAAAACACAAACTATAGAATTATACAAAAAATAATAATCTAAATTTACCGCTCGCATAGGGGGCTGATCGTGTGTGTGACACATATGACATATACATGAGCATGCAATATACATTACATACACGTAACTATAAATATAAAACATGTGTATATATATATAAAGCTTACATGTACGTATTTGTTAATGTAGAATAAAGAAACGTACACATATACTCCTTAATTATGATTTTTTTCCAAAGTAAATAGCGTTATGATACTTTCTTCATGCAGTCAGAAGAAAATGACACCAGCTATTACTCTTACAAAGTTGATTAACTCATTAAATTATATCAAAGTTTATAATTTCATTAATTAAATTAGAAACGATTTAAATATTTTCTTATGAATAATGACATTTGAGATCATTTTTTAACAAATAAACAGATCATTAAACGACACCACTTTTTAGAAAACAGAGAAGTTTATTAGGAGTATTTTCAAGTCAACACATTCTACATGAAAGAATAAAGAAAACATTATTGTAAAATTAAACTTAAAAATGCTCATTAATCAAATGACTAATGCAAAGGATGGATGATTTATTAATTAGGTTAGACAACGTCCATTGTAGAACGCACCCTCATGTCACATCTCTACATGTCGCTCTTCTAACACACAAATATATACTCATCTTGTCACTTTCTATGATTATATCACATGTCAATTATGGCACATATGAATTACTACTAGTAATAGAATTTGAATATCATTAAATGCATGGATGGGAACAGGCCATATCATAATCGCAGTAACTGAAACCATGGCTGAAGAAACTAAATCGTACGTATAATATACAACACATATTTAACGACTTTTCTATTGGTTATACTGGTTAGAAAGTTGATATAAAGATAAGGAACATTATCTCCGGATTCTTAGATTACGTGTTACACAAACAAGAAACAGACACATTAATGAAACAAAGATTCAGACAACAAGGGCTATATTGTGCTCCTATCATTTTAATGACATTATCCTCACGAAATCATTATAATACGAAGATTATATTATTTGAATTAAATTTCCGTTTTAAAAACCCTAAAACTGCAACAACTTTGAGTGTACAGAAGAAGCATAAACAGATCCATTATCCAACAATTAACGGTTTTAAAACCCTAATATCATTCTAAGAATTAAAAAGAGTTGCGTTGCATTATGTCAGATTTCCATCATGATCTTGGGTTGGGAAAGAATTGTGTACCGGCCATGAAAGTGTTGATCGGAGTTGGATAAAGAGCGGCTGGATCAGTGTAAGCCGCGGAGGAGCCGCCAATACCACCGGCGTTTGGAGTGGAAGAAGAAGCGGTTGCAACGGTCACAGATCCAGCTGTTATGAGATTCATCTGCTGAGCTCCTCCGCCACCAGAAGAGCTCTCACCAACGTTGTAGCTACCGCCACCAATACTTCCAGGACCGTTGTCGTAGAGAATGCCTTTAAAAACGTGACCACCGATGCTTACGGCTGTTTGGTAAGCAAACTCTTCTTCTCCGTCTTCCACTGAGCTCACTCGCACACATCTAAACACTGCCGGTGAGCTCACCTCCGCTGGGAAATCTCCAACCTCCAAACCTAAATTATATTAAAAAAATTACATTAAAACAAAGTAAAAGTTTTTATTAGAGATTAATCGCATGTTTGATTATTAAATAGGAGTATATAATAAAAAATTAGTATTCATCGAAAATTCAGGTCACGGAAAAGAAGGTGCAGGGAATTAAAGAAAGAATACAGATTTCAACATCGATGAGAACAGCTTGTTCCTGTCAATCTAATCGTCAGTGTTTACTCCAAAACAGTATTTTCATAAATCAAAACTAAATTACAAATATTTATACGTTTGTATATAAACTTATCTCTTTCAAGAAAACCTATACAAATAGGGTTTTATTTGGTTTTGAAGGCTGATCCCAATCGTTAACTTCAAATTATAACAAATGCAATATTGCATTTCATTATTTCCTTAAATATCTAATAATTTACTGATATTTATATTCTATATAGTATAGTATACCTGAAGCGTTGTGATAAGTAGGTACACGAGTGCAGACAAGAGACGAAGAAGTTGCCGGTAAATTTTCCCGTAGGCGTTTCGGTACGCCGCTATCACCGCGTGGCAGGTGCGTTTGAGGCTGAACCGTGCCTAACTGCTGTTGTCTCTCACGGCGTTTGGCGGCAGGAACCCACGTGCTCCTCACGTGAGTAGGACACTGGAAGCCACGGCTCTTGCAGCAAGTTCGACACCTAACGTGAGCGCAGTCTTTCTTGGCCTGATTCCCACAGTCTTGACAGCTCACACCGGTTCCTCCTCCTCCGCCGCTTCCGCCACTCCGCATCATCATGAGTGCCGCCGCAGCCGTTCCTCCGGCGCCGGCGTTTGAAGTTTCGCCGGAGATATTGAATTGGCTATGGCTGCTTGGTCCTACTCCTAAACCAGCGGCGGAGGAGTATAGATCCAACCTTTGCTGATGCTGTTGATGCTGGAACATGATTTCTTGCTGGTTGTGGTTTTGCCATAGCTCAAGTGTGCCTAAAGCAGCAGCGTTTGAAGAGGAAGGAGCGTTTGCGTTTGCGTTGACGTTAGGGTTTCTGTACCAAAGCCAAGACTCAGATACAGGCGGAGGAGGATTCGTGTTGGTCCTGTGTTCTTCTTGACCGTTTCCTCCTCCGCCTCTGCCTCCTCCACCGTCTAACGAGAAAAAACCCGCCATTCACCGGCAACACCACCACAACCACTACCCATACCACCGCTCTCCAATCAGATATTTAGAAAAAAATATGAAACAAAAAGACTCTCGCTCTAGATCTTTTTAACTTTCTCGCTTAGATCTTTGAGACTATAGGGGAGAGAGGAAATCTAGGGTTTAGGTAGAGAGTTCATTCTCTCCGGGTTTGTAGTGTTATTGACATTGAAGTTGAGTACAGCTTTTTAAGGGTGTGGTAAAAAGGCAAGCTCGTTTGTCGGTACGAGAGAAGAGAGAGTATTTAAGAAACACACAGAGAGAAAGAAGAAGGGGAAGAAAGAGAGAGATCAGAGAGAGGGTTTCATGGCCTTTCTCGCGCTCTGCAACGCCGCCATAACCTTAATATCTCTCTCTCCACTCTGCTCCTCTAATTTAATTCTCTGTCTCCTCCTCTCTTTTCTTTGTTTTCTAGATTTTGCAAAACATCTTTTTTCTTTATTTTTGTGTGACACCTCTCACTAGTCACTTCAAAATTGCCACACCCGGTAGAACATTAATCTCTTATCGTTGATCGTTTATGATCCAGCGGCTATTATTTTGTCACGTCGGCACCAATGGTATTTTTCTTCTTTGTCGTTTCTTCCCGGAAACCCGTTGTTTCTTTCCCCTTTTCTCTTACATTTTGCAAATTTTTATATGTTTTGTTTTGTTAAAAATTATCCTTAAAAGGAGTAAAATTTTAAAATGATGTTCATCCCATGAATTCTAAAAATATTATTTATAAAAATTTCAAACTTGATAATCTAAAAGCATGTTCATCCCAGAAATTTAAAAGAACTAGTATCTTATATTTTAAAACAAATAATAATAATAATAAGCATGTGAAAATAGTGAAAGGTTTTCGTTTGAGAACTTTTAAAATACTGGTGAGACTTTCAAATGACATATGTCATTCATTTAAATAATATTTACATATATTTATATCATTACACTATTATTTCTTTTCTTAGAAACTTTAACTGTTTTTAGCAATGAGGCCGTCCTAAAACTAAATGTATTTCAACTATCTAATAAAAATTAACATATTTTACCAGCTAATTATTAAATATTAGATGAACAACTCAAAATTAATATTTTCTATGTTTTATTTTGGCTTATTTTTTAAAAAATATTTTTATATTAGAGTGTTCTTAGTCTAATAATTTATCATTTAAGTTTCTCAAATTTGAGATAGCCAATTAATTTTAATTATATATTATGAAAACCCATTTAGTTCCTACTAATGACAAGCTCCTATGGTGTCAGAAATCTATTTTTGACTATCCTAAGATAGTTTTATGATTTTAAATAAAGATAGTTCTATATTCTGTGACCTATTAGTTAGACCTCCTAACCATGATCTAGAACTAAGTACGAAACTATGTCAAAAGCCCCTTATTTTAGCAAATGTGAGATCTGTTTTTTTTTTCTAACGGCTTAGCACATGTGAGATCATTGGTAATCAAACCTTTCAAAACGATTATTAGTGGACGAGGTAGAGCATATACTAACAATGAGGGTTAGTTAAATCAAGGTTTCGAAAATCCTCAGCAAGAAGACAAACATGTGGACTAAATACGTCACTATTTATTTCAAAATGGCAATATATTGATTATTATTATTATTATATTGTTCTGATTATCCATATGCCCATAATCTTTTGAAGATATCAATTTAGGTGCAGATTTGCACCTGTGGCTTAAATTTAGTGTATAAAGTTTTAGCTGGAAAGCAAATGCTTTTGTCCATGTTTCCGAGGAAACAAAACTACTAGTATGCACACATTTATGTAATAAATTAAAAAATGCACCCTCTCTTGTAGAGACAAACGGACGATTCTATTGAGGTGCGGGTGCCCAATGTTCCGCATTATCTTTGTATGAATACACAGTCATATACAGACAAACACATGCCTCTATGCCCGTGCCGTGATCATCATGCTTCCTAATTAATTAATCATTGTAATTATAAATTCTTGAATTGCCTGAGAATAACGGCACGAACAATTATGTTGCGATAAATCAAAATATAGAGAAATAAGCAGGTATGAGAGTCATGTAAACAGAAGTTAAATTGAAGATGGGACATTTAAAGCATTGTTTGAGTGGAGAGAGTTGACTAATTGGGAAGGGTAAAGCGTAAACTTTACGAATATTATACTCAAAAATGAGAACTGAGTGAATAGTTTCATTACGGGCTAAAAGCACCGACTCGCAGCCCTAAGTCCACGAGGTTCATAGCGTAGTTTAAGAACGAGTTCTTCAATTACGATAAAAACTTCACCCCTAAGAATCTCCAATAATCATCTTCTAAGCTTCGGTGATTTATTTACAATCATTTAAACCTGTACAATCAACGAATTACTGTTCTCGTTAAAATAATTTGAAATATCAAAGGTCAAAGTCCGATTAATTTTCTAGAGAGATATTAATATGGATGACTTATCTAGGCTCCGATAGTTTACTCATGGAACTGTGGAAAACATAGTCAAGTCGTGAAAAAATTAATTAAGCTGCGAAATTTTTTTAAAATAGCGGAATGGTGGAATACATACTAGATTGATTAAAATATTTTATTAAATAAAAACAAATATCAATAATTAAAATAATTACTACAAAATTTTGAAAATAAGTAAAATCTATTTAAAATACTTTACGTTGTATTACAAATATTTAGCTTATTTTTCAATACAATTTTAATAATAAATTGACATCTTATAATATTATACAATTATAGTATAATTTTATTTACAGCACAACTATTTATCATTACAAATTATTTTGCTATTTTTTAAAATTTAAAAAGGTATTATCATATAATTTAACAATATGAAAGTGTTGATTTAGTCAATAATCAACTAAAACTCACTTTTCCGCTTAATGAAATTTTTCTTCATATTTTGTCCGCACATTTTTTTTTTCCATTCCGCAACATTTTTGTGATTGGTAAAATATTTGCGTAATCGCATCTCAAATGTGATTCCACCATTTGCAGGGTTGCTAATCAAAGCCCTAGTTTCACTTTTTCCAATGAAATCTAAATTATATTTATATTTTCGTTTAACTAAGAGAATCTCCAATATAATTTTGAATATGAAGTTTTTAGTAAAATTTCAAATATGAAGAATCACTATTTAAAATTTAAAATTTAAATTTCATATTTTTATTTACATGTTAATCTTTACAATAACATATCAAATTTATGATTTTAAATATTTGTCCGTTTATTGTTTCATTCTTAAAAAACATATATTTAAAAAATATATTAAGTTTATTAAGTTTACACATAAACTAAATAAAAACTAAAATAACTAAAATAAGATTTAAAAATTTTTAAACTAGACTTAAATAACAACAATATTACAAAAAAAAACTTAACAAATGCACTAGTTGATCATATGAAAGCATTACGGAAATAATTTTATAGAATAATATAATATTTTACTTGTAATTTAATATTTAATTATTTATTTCTATTTAAAAATTTTAAATTTTAGTGTAACATTCTATTAATTAATATTGCTATAATATTTTATATATGTGATAATTATTTATAGAGTTTTATGTATTTAAATTAATTATGATGAATTTAAAAATCATAATAAATATAATTTTAAAGTTAGATTTGAAGTTTTGTTTTTAGAAAATAACATATTTAAACTTCAAATATATAGTTTTTCAAACTTCAATATAGTGTGTTTAGATGCTCTAAGCAACATCAACTTAATTTCCAACGAATAACTTGTAATTAATACAATACATATAGATACATCTTTGGTTTTTCCTATTTAAATTTGAAGTAGTAATGATAAATTATAAATTTTGAAAATTAAAAATATTTATTTAATTTTACTACTTTAATATTATAGAAAATAGATAATCACGTAAAATTATATATATATTGAATTTTAAAATATTTTAAATATAGGGTTTTTTGCAAATATGACTCAAAAGTCAAAGTCAAACACAAAACTAACCCGTGATTTTTTTGTACTTTTATTTGTCATATTCACCCCAAAAGTTCGGATTATTTACGAAAATACCATTATTGTTTTATTTTCTTTTTCAAAAATAATTTTTTTACTCTCTCATCCTCATCTTCATCAAGTATTTACAATATTGTCATTGTCATCAATAAACCAACCACCATGAACAACCAATTTGAAGCTCTTAATGCACTTAAAAATCAATTTTGACTCCTTCTATCTCATTTCTTATGAACTAAAAACAACATATCTTTTACTTTTTCTCTATATTCATCCAAAAAACTAAAGATTTTAATTCTAAAATTTTTAAGATTCATAGAACCATTCAAACTCATGATTCGTGGTCATTAACAAGTAGGTTGCTTTGGTGGTGAAGTATTGTGTGGTTGGAGAAGCTAAACAAGTTATCACACAGGTTAAAGCTATGAAATGAATTTTTTTTCCAGATATGTCCGTCAGAAGACTTCTTCTCGTCGGAGAATACTTACACGGAAGTCTTCTGGTCAATGCATAGGTTAGTTTCACAATTGACTTTATGTGTGTCTTTTAGAGACAACTTCTCTGGAAGTCTTTCGGTTTTCTTTGTTTTCAAAAAGATTAGAGAAAACTTCTCGGTAAGTCGTCTAGGAAAAACATGTTAATTTTGAATTTGACCGGATTGTGTCAGAAATTTGATTTTCCCTAGACGACTTATACGGAAGTCGTCCAACAGAAAATAAAAATAAAATATTTAACTTTTACTAGACAACTTCCAAATAAGTCGTTTCAGGTTACTTTTGCAATTGAAAAATAAATTTAAATATTTAATTTTATCCTGACGACTTCCATGTAAGTCTTCTAGTAGATGACTTACACAGAAGTCTTCCAGGATTTCTTAGTTATTACAGAAGACTTCCGTGTAAGTCGTGTGCCGGAAGACTTACATGGAAATCGTCTGGATAAAATTAAATATCTAAATTTTATTTTTTAATTGGAAAAGTAACCTGAAATGACTTACATGGAAGTCATCTAGAAAAAAAATATTTAAATTTTATTTTTCTGTTGGACGACTTTCGTGTAAGTCGTCTAGGAAAAATTAAATTTCTAACACAATCAGGTCAAATCCAAAACTAACATGTTTATCCTAGACGTCTTCCATGTAAGTCGTCTAGGAAAAGTCAAATTTCTCACACATAAAGTCAATTGCAAAACTAACATACGAATTGACTAAAAGACTTTCGTGTAAGTCTTCCGGACGACTTTCGTGTAAGTCTTCCGGACGATTTTCGTGGAAGTCGTCTACGTCAACGTTTAATAAAAATTTATTTTCTCTAAAACACTAAAGACTTTTTAACATTTTCCTTTTAATTCATGTATATTAATCAATATTGGAGATTCTGAATGAAATTCATAATTTAATTGGTGATAATTATGAGGTTAACAACATTCATGCTTATTAATGTTTCTAACATAAGTCTTCTCCGTTAGTTTTTGTCAAACTTGTATTTTCAACTTTAAGTTATATATTTTCTAACTTTCAAAAGTGTTAAGTAACTTCAGGAATATCAAGTTATAAAGTTTAATGTGTCTTCTTAGATCATAAGATATGCTTTGAACTTTCAAGAAATTTTAAATTTTAATTTTCATTTAAAATTTGAGTTTTCCGCTTAAATTTCCCCCTTATATTTAAATTTTACGCTTGAAATTTAAGTCTTCCGAATTTGTTTTTGAGAAGAAGTCTTCCGGAAGACTTCACAGAAGACTTCTAGTGAAACTGTTATAGGTTTGAACTAATGTAATGTTTGATCTTTTGTGAATTTGACTAATTTTTCTTGAGAAGTTTTCTCCATTAGTTGTAGTAAATTTGACTAATTTTTTGTGTTATTGTGTTTAACATAGAAAAACTTCAAAAATAAGGTAAGAGCTTTAAGCAACCAAAAGAGTTTTCAAAAGATAAGAGCTTTAAGCAACAATAGGTTACCAAATAAGAAAATATAATTTATAGATCTACTTTTAAATGAGTGGATGATGAAAATCATGTAATGAAAAACCTACAAAAACAAAATAAATCAGTGAGAAGACATGAAATAACTATAAATTGATATAAAGTTTGATGTTCTTAAGTTCAAAGAGATTAGAGAGAGGTTGGAGAGTCTTTGAATGAGAAACATTATATTTTTGTTGCAGTCATTTGAGAGAAAAAGAGAAAATGTGTAAATTTCTTTATAAAGGGAGACAGAAATTCCTAAAGGGTTAAAAAAATTCGATTGAGAAGACTTCCTAGAAGACTTACTTAAAAGTCTTATAGAAAGTAAAATATTTTTACCGGGAGTTGGAAGATTTTCAAGAAAGTCTTCTAACTGATAAAATACTAATCACCAAAAGACTTCTTCGAAGTCGTCTGGACCCTAAATATAAATCATAAACTCACATAACTAATTAAATAGAAATAAACACTTCATTAAACTTGAAAAGTGTTTAATATACGCAAAACTAAACATATATATGTCAAAATTTAATTTTTCAAAAAAATGTTAAGCTTCCAAAATCTAACCCTAAGAATACATACAGTACTACAACATATGTTGTCAAACCCTAAACCAAAGAATATCATGACTCACTACTTTCACTCATTTATGTTGAAAACAATTCCATTTTATTATATTTTAATTTATATCACTTACAACTGTTTATAGTTACTTGATTTCAATTTTTCTCCTATCAAAATATTTTTTTACAAAATTTATAAATTATTTTTAAGATCTACTATATGAGAAGACTTCTTGGAAGTCTTCCTGAAGACTTACAGAATCTCAGAAGACTTACAAAATATAAGAACACTTTACGGGGTAATATTCGTAAAAATGAATTATGGTTTTTTGTTTGGTCATAAGGAGCTTGTTGTAATTTCACTGGCCTTTTGGGTTACTTTTGCATTTGATTCAAGTTTGAGATATTTTTGGGGTTAAAATCAAGTTTTAAGTCATATTTAGCAAATTCTCCTTAAATATATATATGTGAAAAAATGATATATATATATATATATTTTTTAAAAAAGTTAAAGGATAATTTTTGTAGTCTTTTTTTTAGGAAGTAAAAACAGTATTATTTGTTAGAAAAATGTTATTGGCTCAGCGTTATGCTATCCTAAGACTATTCTGCCACCAAAATACAACTGTATACTATAATTATTTAAACTATAATAATCGATCGTTTTTTTCAATTTGAGACAATGGTTTTTATTCCTTTATTATCAAATTAGATTTATGGATTTGTATATCCCTCGTAAGATAGTTTTATACTTTTGGTGGATTAATTTTCTAATATAATGAAAGATTTATGGATTTGTATATCCCTCGTAAGATAGTTTTATACTTTTGGTGGATTAATTTTCTAATATAATGAAAGCGTTGACAACGTACGAATTCAATGCATGAATCCATAGCAGAAAATATTCGACTAAAATATTAACGACGCAGGATCAATTAATTCAAGGGGGTTGTGTTAGATCATTACAATCGAGACAATGACCTTTTTATCTCCCGTAGTCTATTCTTTATATTTGATACATTACAAATCTATTAATGTCAAATGCTAGTAGTATTAAACATCATTTCTAAATAATAGTTTCAGGCAGAACTAACACGTAAAATAATTAACTGAGTTTCAAGTTGTAGTAGAGATAGTTGGAACTGAAGAAGCCTATGAGTCATCTGAAGTAGATTTGGACTACTTAAGATGTTATAAAGACATTCATGCGCGCGCGTGTGTGTGTTTATATACCAAAAAATGAAAATATACTACATGACAACATATTGATCGTTTGAACAAATACGTGTATATATATACTTAATAATAATGTGTAGAACACAGACGGAATGTAGCATAAGGAAAAGAGAGATAAGACTTTCGCGACCTCTCTCCTATAAGCGTTTCCATTCCAACGACTCCGTAATTTTTCTCCATAACTCGCTCCATCTTTTTCGCATTCGTTCTCTATTGTTTCATTTATTTATTTATATATCATACTGCGCTTACAACTCAGTTCTCCAGGCTATTTTTCTCTTAATTAATACTCAAAACTCAACAAAAGTTTTTCAGTGCCTCAAATAATTTTTAAATGCATGGAGCATTTAAATATACCTGGCTTAAGTCCACATTATACAATAGTACTCCAGACCAAATTCCAGAATAATGCATGTGATTTTACATAGAAGTTGGATACATATAATGCGTTTATACTGAAACACCTAATTTAAGTCGTGTTATAAATATTTGATTAATTCTTCAATTCTAGAAAAAATGTTTAGACTACTAAATTATTATGAATTGGTTATGTTAGTTTGAACGCAGAGTTTGATTAAAATACAAATTGGATACATGCACATATGTTAATTACAAGAAAGAAAATGAAAGAGTTAGTTAATGCACAATAGACCTTTTACTATTTGAATTAACATAGATTTAAAGTCATTTTTACGATAAAGGAACAGCTCGTTCCGTTCATTTTTGTAGTTATACATATTAAAACATAATAAATATCTCTAGTAAAATATACTATTTATTTTTATTATACATTTTAAATAATTATCAATCGATAATATTTAATCAGTTCAATATTCCAATTAATATTCTTAAAAGCTTACAAATTGTTAATATTAATCAATGAAATGTATTTAAAATCGAGAAAACTATTTTTGTAAAATAAAGCGGAGTCTATAAAATTATCTTTCAAGAAACTGATGAATTAGACTATATTTCTAAAATAATTGATAAACAAATTATATTTCTACATTATACTAGTAGTAGTAGTAGTAAATAAAAATGGACAAACTAAATTAGGCTTATTTAATAGAGAAGGATGGGAATCAGAGTTGACGTGGAGGGGAAAAAGAGAGGGAGTGAATGATAAGAAGAGTGAGTCCCCAGAAAAAGGTTAGAAGCCACAGAGTCTTGTCTCTTCTCGAGCCCTGTGTTGTGTAACTTGTCTACCTCCTTTTATGTTCTTTTAATTCTTAATATTAATTCTGACAAGTATACGTATGTGCCACAATCGATATGCCTCTACTCGCTAGAATAAAAGTTACTCATGAATTGTGAGATTTTCGTGAATCTAATTTAGGGTTTAGGTTTTTTTTTTTTTTTTTTTTTTTTTTTTTGCCAAATATTTGAATATCATATAAATATGAAATTGTTTTGTAAACTTTACAAAATTTGAAAACTATAAGAGATTCACCTCGGCAAAAAGAATAAAAACAAGGTGAAGCTCATTTTACATAAAAAGATTTCTAGTCATTCCTCAGCCATGATAGCATGAGAGTCTTGAAACTCTTTTTGTGCTGTTTCCCCAATATTGTGTCCCTGATATTACGGTCGATAAGCTTGCAAATCGTTCTTGGGGTAGACGAGATTCCGTCGTGTAGTCTCTTGTTCCTTTCAGCCCAGATATGGTAGATAGTTGCATGGGCAACAAGTCTCTTTAGTATTCGAGGAACATGAGAATTGGTGATGGATAACCATTCTATGAAGGCGGTCCAAGACATAAAACAAGAATGAGAATAACCGAGCCTTCTGAGAATCAGTTCCCATATCTGTTCACTTACCTCGCAGCGAAGCAGGAGGTGATCTCTAGACTCTAGAGCAGAGTCGCAGTGACAGCAATTCGGGGAGGTACCAAGTCCCCAGCTGAATAGGCGAGCACGGGTGGGCATTCTGTCATGTTGAGCAATCCACATGAGGAAAGCATGACGTGGAGTACATGATTTGAACCAAACACTGTCAGCCCAAGTTACCGTCGGTGCTCTGTTTCTGATCGTCTCCCAAGTTCGAGAGGCCGAGAATTTGGATAGTGGGTCTTCTTCAATCATCCAAACAAATTCATCACATGCTTGAGACTGTGATGGGAGTGGAATACCCGTTAGATGATAGTGCAGGCTCTCTGCCTCCGGTGACCTTGCTCCTCTGAGATTCCAGCCTGTCTCATTGCACGCGTCTGCCACAGAAGCAAATAGAGGTATAGAGAGCTGTCGAGGGCCACCGGTTCCGAACAGATTAATAAGCCGGCCAAGGGGAGACCAATCATCCCACCAGAAGCTGATGTTCTCTCCATTACCCAAATCTGCTTTTAGAAAATCTGAAGCAAGAGGTCGTAGGTTGAGAAGTGATCTCCACGTCCACGATCCTGCCTTCTTAGCATCAAGACTCCACAGGTTCTCACTGCCAATTTTGTACTTTCTAATCCAAGAAGCCCAGAGAGAAGGATTTGGAGCATAGAGCATCCAAATGAGCTTCAAACAGAGTGTCTTGTTCCAGGCAGTGAGATCCCTCAATCCCAATCCTCCTTCACGTTTGGGGAGAGAAACTGTATCCCAAGCAATTTTTGCAACTCCCTTGGTAGTAATGTTACCAGTCCATAAGAAGCGAGAGCATAAGCTTTGGATCTGTTTAATGCAACCTTTAGGCTGGATGAAAGCTGATGTCCAGAAATTAATTGTTCCATATATGACTGAAGAGATCAACTGAACTCTCCCTGCGTAAGACAACTTTTTTGAAGACCACGCAGTGAAGTTTGCAGCGATCTTCTGGATCAGCGGTCTATACTCTGCAAGTCTCAGTTTCCGATGCATAAGAAGAAGGCCCAAGTAACGGACTGGCATTGAACCGAGACTGAAACCGAGACCTTTGAGGTCATTAGTTTCATCTTGGTTCAAGCCTCCTACAAATAATTCTGTCTTTTCCTTATTCATACGTAGACCAGACCATGTTACTCAACCTATTATTCCAATCAACGAAATAGTTATTCGTTGAAACCAAAGATACCAACATATTTCTAAATAACAATGCACGATATTTTACATTATATTTTACCAAAAGATATTTTACATTATATTCTTATGTGAAGCATTTATTTAAGTGTAGAGAGAGATTTTGGAGTATAGTGTTTGGTGGCCTCTCTTCACTGCTACTTAACAGATCTTTCTTACAGAGATAGGGAGATAACAGTGTTTCTACAATGAGCCATGCTTTCACTGTCATATCATTTATTGCTCCCTCACATCCATTTGCTGTTTAAATATAATAATTCCATACATTTTTCTTATAATTTTAGAACCAAAGAAGCAAAATAAGAAAATATAGGTGGTTACTTTATTTTATATTTTCTTTCCAATGCAAAAGCCAATATATAAAAAGAGCTTTTCGTTTTCTTACATTCTCTCTGGTGCAAGAGTAGTTATTGTACAGAGAGGGAGAGAGGGAGAGAGAGAGGGAGAATGTAAAGTTGCAAACTTGGTTTAGTTTCTGTTATGTTCTGTACCTCTGTCTTCTCTCTCTTTCGCTTTCCTTTCAATTCCATATCTAATCAGAAGCTGAAACTTCTTCACATGGATTGTCTTTTCATTTGGACCTACTTCGTATAAATACATACATTCGCATACGGGTATCTATATGTATAGATACTTTATATTTTCTTCATTTAAGAAATAAAAGGTAAAAAATGTATAACACCAATAGAGTTTTTGTGGGTCCTAAAGGTTTGAAGCATGGCTTCTTACCATGTCATGCACATGCATACACGTATACTCGTTAGATACGCTTTGTCATTTGATTTTACGTTTCATTAGATCCAACTTAATTATCAGCTTCTCTTTAACCAATAACAAAAACTTCATTAGCTTGTTATTGGTCTAAGGTATCGTGATTTTTCAACCATTCATTACTAGACCCAACTTATCATCACCTCCCATCACTTAAAGTCATTTTTTTTTTCCGATAAACCATATCGGTTGATCCGGTCGGTCTCACGATGAATGCATTTAGTACTACAGAGTGGATTGGATACCACACTGTCTGATCCGAATTTGGAATATCTTCCGACTAATGTCAGAGAGTGAACCGATCATCTATTACGATCCACCATGTAAACCACTTGGGCCGAAACCCAAACCAGACTAGCCAAATGACTACATAGTTATTAAAAAAATATAGCAAAATGACCGAAATTTCGTGAACTGGTAAACTATTGAGTAGATACAATAGCCAATAAAAATTTGTCAACTCATATTTTGTTTACGGAAAAAAGGTAAACAATAATCATAAAATAACATCAATTACTGAAAAAATAAAAAATTTGACGTTGTTAACGCCGTCAGCAAAACCCTAAACCCTAAACACCGCCAGTAAAACCCTAGACCCTGAACTGCATGGTTTAGGATTTTTTCAATGGTTTATGATTTATCCAAGGGTCTATGATTTACTTAAAGGTTTAATGTTTAGGGTTTAATATTTAGGATTTAGGGTTTTTCTGACGGTGTTAATAACGTTAAAAAAATTCTCTTTTTAAACAGTCACTACTATATTTTTATTTGTTTTTATCATTTTTATTTCAAAAATATAATATGACTGACAAATTTTTATTGGCTATTATGTTAGTGGTGAACCTCTAGTAGTAAACTTCTAGGTTCACATTAGAGGTTGAACCTAAGAATAATTCACTTTAAGTATATCATTATTTACATATATGTAAATTTCGATTCTCAAAATTATGGCAAATAGATCCATAACACTGTTTTCTCATACCAATAATATATAGTTAGATGATCAATGATGTCTCAAACACATACACCCAGACACACACACTATATCTCTTATATACAAAAAACGTAACCATAAGCTTTGTTCAAAAAAGGTAACCATAAGCATCTCAACTCAAATTAAATGGGTATATACAAATATTTTATTTTATCTATCTTATCTTTGTGAAACTATTTATATTTCTTTTGCATCAAAAAAAAAAAACAGAAATGAAAAGGAAAGAAAAATAAAAGACAAACAAAATAAAACTGAAGAGCCTTCTCTGCAGCACACATAAACACAATAAGCGCGTTAAACAAGTGGTATCTTTTATCTTTAGTTATTCTCTGATTCTCTTTCATATATTATGTTTTAAGAATTTCTATTTTGTTTTTGTAGCTTTGAAATCAAATCTCATGGCTAATAATAATGATGTGATGCGAGTCTACCTAGGGAAAAATATCAATAACTACGATGATCCAGTGTAGGTATTTACAAATTTGTTTGTTATAGTTTGACTATTTAACAAATCTGTTTTCTTAATGTAACATAGCATATTTTTACAGTTTTTTTGCTTGACAAATTTTTTTAGAGATTTTTGTAAGTCTATTAGAGCATCTCTAACAGTTCTTTATCCTCTTATTTTCTAAAGGGTTTTGCATTCCAACAACCTTTTATCCCCTTATTTTTTAAAGGGATGAATAGTACACCCATAAATATAAAGGGGCACTGTTGATCCCCTTATAATACTTTTCACTTTAGTTTCTATAATTATATGTCTCACAATTGCATGAAAAACTTTTTATATATCATATTTTAGTACTTATCGTTATATTTCTTAAAACTATTTCGATTGAAAATATATCATTAACACTTTATACACTATTTCCAATTAAATTTGGGTACATATTATTTATTTTTTTTCAAAAATACTTTATTTTAGTATCTGTCAAATAGTATGGTTTATTGATTTTTGAAAGTTTAATGACTATTTTTAACTACTGATAACATTGAGGACTAAAATGTAATATATTAAAATTTTAAGGAAAATATTTAAAGGCCCACTGTTGGAAAACCATCTCCTTATCCTTTTATTTTATGTGAGTCCCTCTTTTAAAATAAGGGGATTGTTGGAGATGCTCTTATATTGACTATTTTGTTTGCATGTTTAGTTTCATGTTTTTTTTATATCAATTCCAAGAAATTTATTTTAAAGAGGAATTATTTACAAAACGAATACATATAAAACTGAATATAGCAAATATGATATTTCTAGGTGTTACCTTGCTTCAGAAAGTTTGTTTAAAGTAAGTTAAATGTTGATTTAAAAACATTACAATTTTATTTTTTAAATAATTTAAAAGCAAGCAAAAATTATATCCGTGCTTAGCACGGGGTAATAATACTAGTATATATATATATATATATATTTCTTATGTCAATATAACTCACACATACATAATATCCGATCAAGATGCATGTCTTGATCAATATTTGTAAACCGTTATTTTTAACGATCCAAATAGCATAATGAATTTAGATATCATACCCTATATTATAGTCATGATTGAAATTGAAACCCAAAATTGTAGAGCATTTACGGTTGTTTGTTTGCATCTTGTTGTTTGAGTATCTCGACGATGGGTACATGTTTTACTTGTACACATATACACGCTTAACAGTGTCACAGTGATGGTTACTCGTCCATATTAGAAAAGACGGAGACAAACTAAACGAAATTAGTTTGGTCAACAGAGTTAAACCCACCAGTAAGCTCGACCTGAAGAAGCTGGACCATAGAATGTAGAAAAGATGGCAACAAGTGGATCAAATCGCCCGGTCTGATGATGGTTGATAAGAAGTCCCCACACTAGAAACCAAGGGTGTGGATCAAAGTTGAAAATCATATATACAGGCTGCAACAAAGGACCATTAATTTTTCCACTATTCTATTATTGTACCTTCTAAGAAATTAAAAAACCCTAGCTAAAAATTTTACTAGGGCAAAAAAAAAAATTAGGGATATACAAATCATACACATGAATGTTATTCATATATGTATCCCTGACCACAGACTCTACGATTCTTTTTCTTCTTCAGTTAGACTAATTAAGTGTTATAGTACGTATGGTATATGCATGGGAGGTTTAGACTTTAGAAGATTTTATGAACTTAGATGACCAAAATAACTAACGTCTCACGACATTTTTTCATACAATGCACATGCATACAAACGTTGATAAGTTAACAGATTGGAGGCTATTAGTATTTAATAAAATGTAGGAGTGGAGTAGATTGGATGATTTCGTTATAGTTATACTCTCGATCTATAACTGAGGGTTTTTTCCGACAATGGATCAGTTTGATATAGGAAAATATATTAAAGTTCATGAATAAATGAAAGGGAAAATGGGCTAAAAAGGAGAATGAAAATAGAGTAGTGCCCATATTAAGCAGTCTCGTGAACCTCTTTGCATGCTTTTATTAGAAATATGCTTTTCCCGTCACCTTCTACGTTCCTAATTAAGTCTCTGTATTTGCATTTTCATTCTTTCACACCTAACGTGTTTACAACTCTAAATAATGAGGTCGTTTGCCCTTTTTTACCAAAAGAAAGAGACTTGCACAAGAAATATACGTATTTACTCTTTAACTTGGGTTTGAAACTGTTACCAAAAAAAAACTTGGGTTTGAAACGAAAAGCATATGAGATATATTTCGCATGAAATTCGTTTTTATTTTAAACTGATGGTGTATATATATTTTGGGTTAAATCGCCATTTGTAATTGTTTCATATTAAATCGTCTACCTGTATAATATTAAATTCATAGGGTATACACTTTTGTTTGTTGTTTAAACTACAAGTATAGGAATATTATTGTAGTAGATAATGATAAGATACATTCATAACGGCAATGCAACATTCATGGATATATAAGAACAGTACTGGATAACACTAGTAAAAAAAAACCACATAGCAACGAAACTGCCACGATGAGTTCGTAGCAAATGAAAAAAAGAAACGAAATTGCAACGCATTTGCTACGAAAACAGGAAACGTGGTAAAACGTAGTACAATCGTAGCAAACCTTGCTACGTTTTTGCTATGAAAACAAAACGTGGCAAGCTTTTGCTACGAAATTGCTACTAAAATTAACGTAGCAACTAGCTACGATTTCATACCGTATCAAGTTCGTAGCAACCCACCGAAAAATACGCCCCACCAGTCAGATCCTGAGCAAGTGGCAGCGATAAAAACAAAAATACAATAAGCAACGTGATTTTTTCGTCGCTTACTCTAAAGTAATGTCCCCTCAATCCGACAATGTGCAGGGTAAATAATGCTAGATATTTTGGAGCTTGCCACGGTAATGGATCGTAGCAAATTTCGTAGCTATTTTCGTAGTAAAACGTGGCAAGAAACGTAGCAATGTCATAGCAAAATCGTGGCATTATTTTTTCTATAAAAGCAACCGAGCGCTTCACTCTCGTTAGAACGAGTTTTGTATCATAGAGAGTTCGATATTGTTGGAAAAAATTTGAGCGTTCAATGTCGATTTATTTTTATTCAAGAGATTGGATGGATCGACACATTGATCCGATCAATAATTGTGTTTCTCGAGAGTTTAAAGAAGGGGTTGATGTTTTTATCGCATTTGCTTCCAATCAAAATTCATTTTTAGAGGGGAAAACCATGTTATGTCCTTGTTCGAAATGTCAAAACCGAAAACAACGTGACGCGAGAACCGTGTCTCGCCATCTTTACCGAGTCGGATTCAAGAGTAATTACTACTTATGGTCAAGCCATGGAGAAAATTACTATGACGTTGGCGGATCATCAGCAGGAGGTCCATTTATGGGAGAAGAGACATTACATACGGAAGAAGAGACATATCAAGAGAACTTTCCTGATATTATGGGTGGAGGCACTGGATCAACTCATGTATTGGATAATGTGATGGAAGCACCCGATGAGGAGCAATATGAAGATAGCGTGTTTCAAGCATTTGAAGCCGCTAATCAACCATTATATGAAGGATGTTCTGAAGGTATTTCTTAGTTATACTTGGCGTCACGTTTAATGAAAGTAAAAACCGATCATAATTTGTCAGAGTCATGTTTGGATGAGATATCACAAACTTTCAGAGATGTTCTGCCACAACCAAATCAAGCTCCTGCATCATATTATGAGACGAAGAAGTTGACAAAGGCGCTTGGCCTCCCTGTTGTGAAGATTGATATTTACGAGGATAACTGCATGTTATTTTGGAAGGAAGATCAAGACTTGTTGGTGTGTCGGTTTTGTGGGAAAGATAGATATCACCAGAACCGTGGAAAGGGAAAAAATCGGCCAAAACAAAGAATGTTTTACATGCCTATTACGGAGAGGTTGAAGCGGTTGTACCAAGTTGAGGCGACAACATCACAAATGCGATGGCACGCGGAACATGAGTTGCCCGAAGGAGAAATGCATCACCCTTCTGATGGAGGAGCTTGGAAGCATTTTAACAAGGTATATCCTAATTTCGCTGCAGAAAGTCGGAATATATATCTTGGATTAGCAACAGATGGATTTAATCCAGTTGGTATGAGTGGTGAAGCCCACTCGGTCTGGCCCGTAACCGTAACTCCATATAACTTACCTCCTGGTATGTGTATGAAAAGAGAATATTTCTTTCTATCAGTCTTAGTGCCCGGACCAAGACATCCAAAGAAGAGCATTCATATTTATCTGCAGCCGCTAATTGAAGAATTACAAAGTTTGTGGAGTCACGGGGCAGAAGCATACGATATCTCTAGAAAGGGCAATTTCACGATGCGGGCTGCATTAATGTGGACCATTAATGACTTTCCGGCGTATGGCATGATGTCAGGTTGGATGACTCATGGTCTTTTAGCTTGTCCATATTGTCTAGATGATACAAAGTCATTTTGGTTGCAACATAGAAGGAAGCATAGCTGGTTTGACTGTCATCAAATGTTTCTGCCTAAAGACCATCCTTACAGGAGAAATGTCCAAGCGTTTCGAAAGGGAAAGACGATAACCGATGATCCTCCACCATGGTTGAATGGAGAAGAAATTCTCCGCGAAAGAATCAACAACATCGAAGGATTGAAGAAAACTGTTGAATGTGGAGGCAATGGACACGAGAAACCTGCGAGCAACATAGACGGATATGGGAAATATCACAATTGGGTGAAGAAGAGTATTTTTTGGGATTTGCCCTATTGGGAAAATCTTCTTCTTCGCCACAATGTGGACTTTATGCACGTTGAGAAAAATTTCTTTGATATTATTATCAACACGGTGCTTAATGTTCCCGGGAAGACGAAAGATAATGCAAAGTCAATGATGGATCTACCTGATTTGTGCAGAAGGCAATAGTTACATATCAAAGATGATGGAACGATGCCAGTGCCGATATTTCGGTTGTCTAAAGAAGAAAAAAAAGAATTCTTGCGATGGTTGAAGGATGATATAAAATTTCCAGATGGGTACGCTTCAAAGTTTAGTAGATGTATTGACGAGACAAATTCGAAGCTTTCGGGCCTGAAAAGTCATGATTGCTACGTCATCATGCAACGACTTCTTCCATTTGCGTTTAAGGAATTGCTTCCCAAAAATGTCCACATCGCAATTTCTGGTAAATTATTTTTACTTTTTTTTTGTATAAGTGTTACTTACTACCTACTAACTCAAAAATGTTTTGTGTAGAGATAGCACTCTTCTTTCGGGATATCTCTGCAAAGGTACTGAAGAGTGAAGATGTTGCAATTTTAAAAGAAAACATTGCAGTGAAGCTTTGTAATTTGGAAAAGATTTTCCCTCCTTCATTTTTTGATGTTATGGAACATCTCGTAGTGCATTTGCCAGACAAAGCTACTCTAGGTGGTCCAGTACAATATAAATGGATGTATCCTTTCGAGCGATACATGTACCATCTAAAGAAAAAAGTTAAAAATAAGGCACATATTGCAGGTTCTATTATTGCCCAATGTTGTAATGAAGAGATTTCTACATCTTCTGCACACTTCTTTGGGAATCCAGAAGTGCCCGCTCAAGTCTTGCAACCTGGAGATATTCGATTCACATATCAAGATCCAGATGTGCCAAATATGTTTTACCATGAAGGTCGAGTGAGTGGAAAAGTAGAACAGAGGTATCTAACCGATGATGACTACACTGTGCTGCATACATTTCTGATGCTCAATTGTCCTACATTTGAGCCCTATGAAAGGTATTTCAACCAATTTTTATATTCTACATTTCTAACAACGTTAGCTGGAAATTTTAATCATTTTATAACAACTACCGAACAGGATGTTTGAGGAGTTTATGAAGGAAAGAAATCCATCTATATGTGGTAATGATCTACAGATAGCGAAAGACAACCACTTTGCAGAATGGGTGAAAAATTATGTAAGTTTTTGATATAATATGACTATCAATGTGAATTTATCATTTATAAACATGATTTTAATTAACAGGTTGTCAATGCGAGTCAGTTATATGAGTTTCCGTTTTGGATGTTGGATTTCGTACAAGGACCGAAACGCAATTATAAAGCTTGGCCGATATATTTCTCACGAGGATACTACTTCCACACACATAGCCATGGCCAAGATAAGAGAACCCAACATTACGGTGTCCAAGTCCGGGGTACGACGGACACTGACTATTACAGGTTGATCGAAGAGATAATGATGGTTGAGTATTCTGGTTTTATTGGGCTTAAGGCCATGGGTTTTAAGTGTAAGTGGTTTGATACAGTTGTAGGTCGGGGGATTCGAAAACATAAATCAGGAATCGTCGATGTGTCACCGCGCTAGCAGTACGAGAAATATGACCCATTTATCTTATCTGGTAATTGTGATCAAGTTTGCTTCATTCCTTATCCGCAAGTTCGTCGTACATCAGCAAGCGATTGGTGGGCATGTACGAAAGTTGTGCTTAGAGGGGTTCGAGAAACTTCCAAAGTTGTTCTTACTGCGTTACAAGATGATACACACAACCAAGTTGTTGCCCAAAGTGAAATGTTACGCATTGAATCTTATATTGTCGAAGATGATTCAGATTATGATTCAACGCCGGTTGTTCCTCCCAATGACGAATACATTTCTGAAGATGAGTTAGAAGAATCATGTACTGATTCTGATTCTGAATCAGATTCAAGTTCTTAGTGTTTGTAAGAAATACGAATGTATAATATAAGTTCTTAGTGTTTGTAAGATATATGAATGTATAATATAAGTTCTTAGTGTTTGTAAGATATATGAATGTATAATATAAATTCTTAGTGTTTGTAAGATATGAATGTTTAATGTATAATATAAGTTTTTATGTAGTAAATTTGTATTATATAAAAATGTATCATATAAAAAATATGAGTGCATAATTTAAAAAAAAAAAAATTAATTTTTTAAAAAGATATGAATAATCCTACTTATACTATCTTTAAACCCTATCTATACCCTAACTAACCCCTAAATTCTTCAAATTCTACAAAATCTTCAACATTTTATTATATAATTTGTAATTTACAAAACTGTCTCATATAAAAAATATTAGTGTATAATTTTTTTTTTAAAGATATGAATAATCCTAACTATACTATCTTTAAACCCTATTTATACCCTAACTAACCCCTAAATTCTTCAAATTCTACAAATCTTCAACATTTTATTATATAATTTGTAATTTATAAAACTGTCTCATATAAAAAATATTAGTGTATAATTTTAAAAAAAAGATATTAATACTCCTAATTATACTATTTTTAAACCCTATCTAAACCCTAATTAACCCCTAAATTCTCCAAATTCTATTATTCCCTCCAACATTTTAGAGCCCAATACCCAATTCCCTCCAACATTTTGGACCCCAAAACCCATTTTCCCACACTTAGCATTTTTTTCATCTTTTGTTTCCTTAAGAAAGTCGTAACCTTTCTCTAAGCCGTAACCTCTCTCACCTCTCGTCTCTTTTGATCTCTCTTCTAGCTCTCTCTTCCATGGCTGCTTCTACCGAAAACACAACCAACGACCGTCGTCGTCCTCGCCCTCCCGGCTTGACTCTTCCAGGTGAGGTTTCGATTTCTCTCTCTCTCTTATCTCTTTGTTTCTCTCTTTTCATTTTGTGTTTCTCTCTTCCAGTTAGGGTTTCGTTTTTCAATCGCCACACCTAGATTTTCATGTTCTAGTGTTTTGATTTCGATTTGGGTTTCAAGTTATGGTTAGGGTTTTGATTTGGGATTATGGTTTGCTTTCTGTTTTGATTTGAGATTACGGTTTGCTTTCGGTTTTTGATTTGGGATTAGGGTTTGCTTTCGGTTTGGATTAGGGTATGGACTTTCTGTTTCGATTTTACTTTCACGTTATAGTTAGGGTTTGCTTTCGGTTTCGGATTTGTGTTTTAATTTTTCTACAATCTTAACAGCTTCTTATGTTTATCTCTGTCTACAGATGTGAGATACGTGAGACCCCAATTGAGAACCGCGTCAATGCATGCTGTTACGACTCCTGCTCCTACGCAACCAATAGGACCTTCAAGTTCAGGATCTGCGGCTCCTCCAGCGGCTCCTCCAACCTATGTGAGGAGAACAGAAGATGCTCTGCTACGTGCTCCATCCAGAATAAACCAGCCACACCTTCATCCTGATAAGCCCAATGGAGCATTGTGGTAAGTGATATCATTTACTTACCATTAGTTAATGACCTTTAGCTAAGTGTTTATTATAAATTTGATGCCTTTTTTATTTACCTTAGTTAAGTGTTATTGTCCTTAGCTAATTCTTCTTATCCGTGTGCTTAATGACGTTAGTTAAGTCTTCTTATCAGATTTTGTTTGATGCTTAACATTGTCTTTGCAGGTTTGGGGTTGATCCTGAAGTTCATGATTTTATCCGAGCAACATGGCAGGGAGATTACTGGGGGCCGTGGCAAAGCTGGATAAAGGTTCCAGAGCCGAAGAGAATAGGATGGTGACACTCATTCATCGTAAGTGATCCTGAACCATCTCCATTTCTATTCCTAAGTATATTGTTGTAGCAACAATACTAATCACTTCTATTCTTTTCCAGCAACAATACTATTGGGAAGACAGTCTTCATGAGGAAATCCACTTTAAATGGAAGCTTCAGACTCAAGTGTCTATCTGCGGACGCATAAGCCAAAAAAGGAAAAAGAACAAGCAACCTAAATACATCAGTGAGAATGACTGGAAAATTGTCCTTGCGAATTGGTCAACAGATGAAGAAAAAGCCAAGAGCCAATCAGCAGCTGATTCTCGCACTTCGGCTCCTGTGGGGTTGAAGATGCACATCCATGGTGCATGACCACACTGCTTTGTAAATATTGGGTATCGCATGGTCAGCTTTCCAACTTGTCTTACTTGCATTTTTCCATTTATTTAACTGCTAAATGTCTAACTTTCTGTTGTTCCTTTGTTGTACATGATCGACCAAGGTTTGGATGCACTACCTTCATATTCAGACCTTGCAAGGAAGACTCATACTCGCAAAGATGGGACCTTCATGGACGAACGAACTGAGCAACTGGTTCTAGAGGTTGAGCAAGCAGTTGAAGAGATGTTAGAAGATGGTTCTCCAGTTGGAGATAGCCAAACTTGCTCAACTGCTGGCACAGCAAATTCTAAGCGCCTTCTCCTAAACCAAGAATACATCAAGGTAATAATCTCTCTTGCTCATTATATTTGTTTCTTTTTACTCTTGTATTGAAATTGTAACAAGATCAGACTGCATTTTTTGTGACTGAATTTTCTCTGTGATAATGTTATCTTGTTTTTGTGTCCTTTTCAGCGTGGAAAGACACGCAAGGGCACCATTTATGGGCTTGGCAGTGTTCAATTCAACAACAAACATCCTTCTGAGTCAGTTCCTGCTTCACTCAACCGAAACATCGGCTTGGAGACGAGGGTTTGTGGTTTGGAGACCATCACTCAGGAAATCAAGTCTGATTTCCAGACTTTGAAGTCTGATGTTCAGGCTATCAAGACTGACTTCCACCAAGGGATGGCTAAAACTCAATCAAGTCTCGACATGATTCTGCAGTTTCTTCAGCCTCAAGCTTCCAATCATGCTGCATCTACTGCACAACCAACTCAGTCTCAAGCTCCACCTCAAGGTCAAGCACCATCTCCAGCTCGTGATATGTCTCCAGCTCAAGGTGAATCACAACCTCAACACATCACCAGTAACAATTCTGAGTTAGATAGGTGGTGCAACACATTGGGTTTGTAGGTCTTAGATGTGGCTTGCCCTAAATCAAGTTTATGTATTATGTTTGAATCTTTTGAACCTTTTGAATGTTGAATCTTTTGAACCTTTTGGATGTTTTATCTTTTGAACCTTTTGAGCTTTTAAGAGGCTCAATATGTAATATAATTTATGTTTCTGTTTCAAAAAAATTGTTTCTAATTAGATTTTTTTTTTAAATTGTTGAAATACCTATTCACGAAAACGATCGTAGCAAAACAAAAACAAAGAGACGAAAACATTCATCTCTAAACCGTAGCAAATTGTGCGACGAAGTAGCCGTGTCCAAATTCGTAGCAAACAAAATAAAAGATACAAAATCGTTCGTCTCAAAATCGTAGCAACTTGCCACGTACACGTCCGTAGCATCTTCGTAGCATGTTGAAACAATTTTTGCTACGAACCGAATTTGCTACGATCATATAGCTACGATTTTGAAATCGTCGCATTTCGTAGCAAGCTATCCATATAGCTACGAAAAATCACTCATAGCTACGATTTTTGACCGTTGCTATTTACGTTTTTTTTACTAGTGTAGGAAGATATAGCAAAATGATATTTGAAAGTGACAATCACACAAAAAAATATCAATACATAATTGGATCAAAGAAATCAGATAATGGCAACAAACGTTTTGATGAAGCAGAAGTAAGCTCGACGAACACGAGAAACAAGAAAGCTGCTGACCAGAGCTGAATCTAAAAACAACTCAGTGAAATATTTTTGATTTGGCTCCCACTTTTCACAAAAATTATATACATGGATGATGGATATATGTTTTCAAATTATGATTTTTTTATTAAATTTTATAACAAATATCTGTAACCTCCAAAATTTCAAATCCGGTCATGATAATAATAGTTTCGTTTAAAGTTTTACTTTCGAATGTAGAGATCTCTTATCGTACTACTACATTCCTGCTTGTATGGAATCTCTTCTTCATGAGGATTACTTGGTCTCATATGAGTAATAAAGTCGGATTTGTTGTTAAAAAGAGATACATTCATAATATGTAACAATTTAATACGTTCAACATTCAACATGCCAGAGATTTGGGGTGGATTGCAAGGATTTGATCACCATGATTAAGGAGCCCAACTTTTGGCTAAGCTTTGCAACGAGAAAATAGAGATTCTGCAGATATGATTTTCGGACTTCAAGATCATTCATATTCCACGAGCGCAAAACTAGATTTCCGATTATTTAGCTAGGACTGTGATGTCCTTCCATAGAGAATTATGTTTTATCGGTTGTTCTATTTCGGTCTGGTTATGTATGTTGGGATAAGCTTGAGTTAGCTTGGAGATCAAGCTAAATATATAAATAGGAAAGCCCTTGATAATTAGGAGTTATCTAGTTATCCTATGTCTTGTGTTGTTAGGACTTTATATTTATATATATATGAAGATGTCAAAGTGTGACATAACATATGAGGTATGTGGTTGAGAGAGCTTAAGTTTTGTGGAGTTTCTTAAGCATTAATAAGAGAGTATTCTTATTGAATTTGTGATCTTTGATTCATACGTTTGTGATTCTACACTTGGTATCAGAGCATTCTAGGCGAGATACATAAACGTGTGTGATTAATTTGTCTTCGCAAACATGAGTGACGGGAAAGATGAAGATGAAGCAATCTCCAAAGGAACCAGACCGTCCTCCATCAAGTTTCCTATGCTAAGTTCTTCAAACTACACAATATGGGCTATGCGGATGAAGATTGCTCTCAAGGTTAACAAAGTTTGGGAAGTCATTGACCCGGGAACCAAACACGATGAGAAGAATAACTTGGCAATAGCCTTGTTGTTTCAATCAATCTCCGAGGCCTTGACATTACAAGTTGGTGACCTTGATACAGGAAAAGCAGTATGGGAAGCCATTAAAGCGAGGCATGTTGGAGCTGAACGTGTGAGAGAGGCGAGACTGCAGACATTGATGGCGGATTTTGATAGACTAAAGATGAAGTACACTAACACGATTGATACTTTTGTTGGAAAATTATCTGAAATTTCCTCAAAATCTGCATCGTTGGGGGAAATATTAGAAGAACCAAAGCTCGTGAAGAAGTTCTTAAAGAGCTTACCAAGAAAAAAATATATTCACATTGTAGCATCTCTTGAGCCTCTTGATTTGAATACGACTAGCTTTGAAGATGTCATAGGGAGATTGAAAGCTTACGAAGAAAGGATATGTGAAGAAGAAGAAGAACAAACTGATGATCAAGAAAAACTAATGTATGTCAACTCCACGACAGAATCTCACCAAAAGAGTTATGGCGGTAACAGAGGAAGAGGACGTGGAGGACGAAACAGATGGAGAGGAAGAGGCCGAGGACGCTACGGCAACTTCCATGCGCAGAGAGAAGCTTACAGACAAGGTCAAAACATAGATACATCGCATATAACTTGCTTTAGATGCGGTAAGCTTGGACATTATGTGCAAGACTTTCCCGACAGATTGCTTAAGCTTCAAGAAACCACGGAGAAGAAGGATGAAGAAACTCAAGAAGCTGATGAATTGATGATGCATGAAGTGGTTTAACTCAACGAACAAAAGGTAAACCCAATGGTTTTCGAGAGCGAACAAGACACAAAGAACGTATGGTATCTTGACAACGGAGCAAGTAATCATATGAGTGGAGATCGTATGTTCTTCGTGTCTCTTGATGAAAGAGTTACAGGAAAAGTTCGTTTTGGTGATGATTCCCGCATTGACATAAAAGGAAAAGGGTCTGTTCGCTTTATATTTGATGGAGGCGAGAAGAATATTTTGAAGGATGTATACTACATACCAGGACTAAGAAGCAACATTGTCAGTTTGGGACAAGCAACGGAAGCTGGATGAGAGGTAAGAATGAAAGACAACGAGCTATTTCTCTTTGATAGAATGGGATATCTAATAGTCAAGATCACACGCTCAAGGAACCGTCTGTATAAAGTTGTCTTACAAGCTGATACAATTCAACTTCTTCAAATCTGTACAACCTCGGAGTCTTTTAAGTGGCATGCTCGTCTCGGTCATGTTAACAGGGATACAATAAAGCTGATGATCAATAAAAAACTGGTCGAAGGAGTTCCTCATATCCAGGTTAAGAAAGAAACGTGTGTATCATGTTTGCTCGGCAAGCAAGCTCGTGTACCATTCCCGAAAACGACTTTGTTCCGAGCCACTCAACCTCTGGAACTAGTTCATGGAGACCTGTGCGGACCGATTACACCCACCACACCTGGACAGAAACGGTACGTCTTTGTGCTTATAGACGACTACTCTTGATATATGTGGATAATCTTGTTAAAGGAGAAGAGTGAAGCTTTCGAAAAGTTTAAACACTTCAAGAAGATAGCGGAACTTGAAACCAGAGCTGTAATAAAGACATTCAGAACATATAGAGGTGGAGAATTCGTGTCTCACGAATTCATTCTATATTGCGATAAGAATGGAATCTCTAGACACCTAACAACTCTGTACTCTCCTCAACAGAACATAGTCGTTGAGCGACGTAATCGAACTTTACTCGAGATGACAAGAAGCATACTTAAACATATGAATGTTCCAAGTTGGTTATGGGGGGGAAGCAACAAGACACGCCACTTATCTGATAAACCGTATTGCCACAAGATCCCTAACCGGTGAAACACCATATGAAGCCTTGCGGAAGAAGAAACCGAATCTGAAGCACCTGAAAGTATTTGGCTGTGTATGCTACGCTAGAACATAAGTTGCAGGGAGGAAGAAACTTGATGATCGATCGAGAGTTCTAGTACACTTAGGTATAGAACCCAGGTCTAAAGCTTACCGCTTGATTGATCCCGTGAGTAAAAGGATCGTGGTGAGCCGAGATGTTGTATTTGAAGAGAATAAAGCCTGGATATGGAACGCTAGTGACAAGACAAGAGAACCTAACTTTAACTCGTTTAACATCGATGTTCGAAGCTTTAGCGACAATGATAAAACAGAGCCTGCAGCTGTTGTCCTAAGTGAAACAGAGAATGAAGCAGAGGATAAAGCAGAGGATAAAGCAGAGGACGATGGAGACAATGTCGATGAAGAAGATGATGGAGAACATACACAACTACGGAGATCAACGAGGATAAGTTCAAAGCCGGCATACCTTGATGATTACGTTCTTCTTACAGAAGCTGAGGGTGAGAGACTACTGATGGTTCTAAACGACGAACCTTGGGACTACAATGAAGCGAAAGAACTTAAGGTTTAGGTTGATGCATGCAAAGATGAAATCTTTTCAATAGAGAAGAATAAAACTTGGTTCTTGTTGATCTTCCATTGGGAGTAAAACCTATCGGTCTGAAGTGGAATTTTAAAGTAAAAAGGAATGCGGATGGAAGCATCAGTAAGTTCAAAGCACGATTGGTTGCAAAGGGCTATGTTCAAAGACACAGAGTTAATTATGACGAAGTCTTTCCTCCGATCGCTCGTATTGAAACCATCAGGTTGGTTATTGCTATAGCAGCATCAAATGGGTGGGAGATCCACCATCTTGACGCCAAGACGGCTTTCCTTCATGGCGAGGTAGAAGAAGACGTGTACGTTACCCAACCAGAAGGGTTCGTAGTCGCAGGAAAGGAAGAGAAAGTGTACAAACTGAGAAAGGCGTTGTACGGGTTGAGGCAAGCGTGTAGGGCCTGGAATGTGAAGCTTAATGGAATACTCCGGGAACTTGGCTTTACAAGATGTCCTAAGGAACCTTCACTATATCGAAAGGAAGAGAGGAAAGGCATTCTTATCGTCGTCGTGTATGTGGACGATCTTCTTGTTACAGGTTCCTCATATCTACGAGGAACAACTTCACTAGGTTTTCACTACTCAAGATCAAGGAAGCAAGAGATAAGAGGCTATAGTGATAGCTCACATAATGTGGATATAGATGATGGAAGAAGCACACATGGTCATGTGTTCTATCTCAATGAAAGCCCTATCACTTGGTGCTCACATAAACAAGAGATCGTTGCGCTCTCATCATGTGAAGCTGAGTTTATGGCAGCGACTGAAGCAGCCAAACAAGTCGTGTGGGTTCAGGAGTTGCTTAGCGAGGTTGTTGGAAGAGACACCGTCAAAGTCGCCATTCGGTTTGATAATAAATCAGCCATCGCCTTGACCAAAAACCATGTCTTCCACGGGCGAAGTAAGCACATTCATAGAAGATTCCACTTCATAAGAGAATGTGTAGAGAGTGAGCAAATTGAAGTTAAGCACATCCCGGGAACTGAACAAAAGGCTGACATATTGACAAAGTCACTTGGAAAGCTAAAGTTTAAAGAGATGAGAAGTTTGATTGGAGTTTAAAATATTAGAGAAAGTGAATTCAAGCTTAAATGAGAGAATGTTGGGATAAGCTTGAGTTAGCTTGGAGATCAAGCTAAATATATAAATAGGAAAGTCCTTGATAATTAGGAGTTATCTAGTTATCCTATGTCTTGTGTTGTTAGGACTTTATATTTATATATATATGGAGATGTCAAAGTGTGACATAACATATGAGTTGTGTGATTGAGAGAGTTTAAGTTTTGTGGAGTTTCTTAAGCATTAATAAGAGAGTATTCTTATTGAATTTGTGATCTTTGATTCATATGTTTGTGATTCTACAATGTAGAACACCTCAAATTTGAGTAATATAATAGCTTTTCGTTGTAAAAAAAAAGAAAACCAATTACGAAGGAAATGTAAATACCGATTGTCTTCGAGTAATTTTGTTTTTTTTAACGCTGATTTATTATGATATTACAATTATGATACGAGAAAGATTACATATACGATTGGACAACCGACAATACTACCTACTTTATGAGGACTTATGCCTAACTGCATCACCTGAGCCGTCCTATCCACGTTTGACCAGATTTATTTGCACCATGTTGAAGATCCCTTGTACGTCTCTCTTCCGTAGTCTGCATAATTGTTTAATAAATCGTTATCTCCGGGACATGAAACTTAGATTTCCTGTAATCTGTAAGAAATTGCATAGTTTGGGATTCGAACCCCAAAACTTGGATGTAGAAGCCTTTAAAGCTTAACAAGTAGACTACAGTGATTCCACAAAATAATTTTGTTCCGTCGATCAAAGAAAGAAAGTGTAAGCAGGCTTTTGCAAAAAAAAAAAAAAAAAAAAGTGTAAGGGCATCTCCATCCCAATTCCATTTTTTCCTCTAAAATGGAGTAAAAGTGGATATGGAGTAAGGAATGCTCCAACCCAACTCCATATCTCACTCCACAATGAAATTTACTCCATAAATGGAGTAGTTTATTTTTTGTTTGTTCATCACTTCATAATGAAGTGGGAAATGAAGTAGAGTTGGAGCAATTTTTCACAATTTTCACTTTTACTCCATTTTGAAGGAAAAAATGGAGTTTTACGTTGGAGATGCTCTAAACAGGCTTTTGCAAAAAAAGAAAAAAAAAGTGTAAGTACCTCAACAGGGTAAATAGCATCGACCCAAAATAAGTTATTGTGTAAATATGCACGCCTTTTATTATCTTGCTGTAAAACGAAGGCTTTTGCACATTATATAAGTATTATATATAAGTAAAATCATTACGCCACTCATGCTTCCCACATTCCCATTTGAGAATTGAGGTTATACTATATTATCACCACTATCTAGCGTGGTCCAAAACTCCACTACTGTAAATCACATCGCTCCATCAATTATTACTGGCGAGCTAAACCTATTTATCTACTTTAACCTATTTCTTTAGAAAAAAACACGAAATGTACGATGAATCCCATGAAATAAAAAAGTACTTTCGATCTTTTTTTTAAAACAGATTTTGTTTTTCATTTCAAAACCTCTTAAATGTCGCAACAAAAATTCAATTAAAACATCAAAACTGAAAAACAAATAAAGTCCCACGTACATTCGCTGATTCGCCTCTACCATTTTTATTTAAAATTCTACAAAGTATAATAAAATTACAACGATCTGACCGGTTTACCAAAACCGGTGTGGGTGAAGTGTCGCTGCTAATGGGACCGGTTCAACTACCGTAGAGATGAGTCAAAGTAAGCATGATTAATACAGATCTCTTGGAGTGGACTTCTTACCATAACATAAGAAACTCTCTTAGGTTTTAACTAAAAAAAACTAAGAAATATCTCTTATATCTCTTAGTTTTTAAGAGACGTTTCTTAGTTTTTCTTAATTAAAAGCTAAGAAACACTTCTTATATAATGCTAAGACCATCATTAACCTCAGTCTCTTAATTGGAGTTCTTAGCTTCGACTAAGAGACGGTTCTTAGTTTTTTTTTAGATTTTAACGAAGAAAAGTTAAGAACCGTCTCTTAAATAAGAAATATAAGAGCATGTTTAATGGGGGTTCTTAGGACGGAGTTTTTAGCGGAATATAAGAATCCGTATATTAACTTTTAACTAAAAAAGCTAAGAACCGGTTATTAAATGTTAAGAGACGAGTTCTTATATTCTGCTAAGTACCCCGCCCTAAAAACTTTCCATTAAACATGCTCTAAGAGCCGTCTCTTAACTGAAAAATGTAAAAAACAAAGAAAACAAAAAAATATCAAATCATAAGTTAAAAACCCCGGCTAAAAGACCGAGGTTAATCATGCCCTATGAACCCCAGCCTAAGAGACCCTCATTAATTATGCTCCAAGGTCTTTTTATCAAAAGCTACTGGAAGGTCGAGGCTTAATTTTAATGGAGTTTTAAGTGCCGAGCAATGAAAATAACTGCCATAACTACTAAGAGACATCCCACCAACGAACTGAAAAACAGAGATCCGGGCTGTCTGGTCTGAACGAACCCATAAATCCCATTTGATGTCATCACAATGACATCCGTTAATCCATCGTTTGAGAAGTCATCAGCGATGAGTGCATGTGTCGGCTGGAACGGTAAGTCGATAGAAGCCAATATGCTTCCTCCTAGAGATAAGATCACTTCCGCTTGATCTCCTCCCGCAAGGATCATATGTTGGTTATCATGAAAGCGCAGCGAGAACGACTTCAGGGTCGGGACCACCGTCCCTGATTTGGTTAAACCAGATGGAGACGGGAGATTCGACCATGTTGCTTCTGTCTAAAGCTGCCATTGCTAGAGGGGCTCGCGGCGGCCGTGCACATCAGACGTGTATGATGTCGCCTCTCCACGATTTGTCAAGAAGATTACATTGCCGTGACTTCCTCTCCTGGGAATGAGGATGGGAGTTGCAATCTCCAAAGAAGAGGTGTCGCTTGTATCAGCAAAGTTTCGTGAATGCTCTCCGTAGTGCATGAAGTTGAAGGCGGTGTGATGACAGATAGAGACATTGAAGAGCTTCTCTCGGACGGGAACGCCTGAGGTTGCCACTGCCCAGAAAGGTTTCAACACTTCCATTGATCCGCTAACTACAGTTCTCTCGCTAACACTGCCTACGACCGCCTAAGGTGCGCACAGAGAATATATGTTCGTAAGAACTGAAGATCTATTATATAACTAATGAAAGCGAAAGCGGCAGTGGTGTCTACTGTGTACCTGGACATGATCAAGTACACCATCTTCATTTATGTCCGCATGAAGCCCACCTTCAAGTAGATGAAGCTGGAGACATGAAGTTAACATATAATAAACGGGTTCGTGATATATTAAGCCTGTTAATGATGTGAAGGAACAGCTACCTTGCAAAGAGTTCGACCAGTAGGCAAATGAATAGCTTCAATTCCTTCTTTTTGATGAGCCACGACAACAGTAGGAACCCACCAAAGCTTAGTGTAGTTAGTTATGGTCGGTATGTATTGAATGCCATGTAGCAACATGTGGTTTGCTATCATAAACAATATGGGTATTTTCAGTTGGGAACATTACGTTTTATAAGAGCTTCACCTTATTAGGTGTTGCCGAGCCAGCATAGCGCGCAGCCTTCTTGATCAATTTTGGAATCTTTCTCAACAAGTCTATTCCAGCTGGTGTGTGTTCCTGAGGTCTGTGAGATTGTAGCCTTACCAGCTTGCTTCTTTAATATTTTCCTCTTGTGTCGCCTGAAATGAGCAAGCTTCAACAATGTATCTTCACGTCGGTCCTGATACAGAGACAGCAAAGTACTTTGAACAGTTCTTTATAAAGCATGTTAGATTACGAAGTACGTCATAGGAAGCATAAGACTTACCCAGTGATGGGGCATAACCCCAAGAATTGATTCTCTAAATTCCATGCATTCAAACTTCAACCCACGACATATTTCAGGTTTCAAAACTTTTGAAAGATTATAGTTTGATAGTGCAACATAAATCTTTTTAAAAGACAACCAGAACAAGTTAACTACATATCTCAGTGATTAATGGAGAACGAGTTAACTTTACTTCTCCCGGGTGACGGCTATTTATAGAATACACGTCATAGCTTGTAATTGTGTTGGGAAATTAATTTTGGCGCATCTGAGGTGTGAGCTTTAACATCCTAGAAGAGAGAAATAAGAAAATAATCTATCAATCTGACCACCAAATCTCTAGCAGGTAAGAATCTATTTGAACTATATGTAGTGAAAGAAGTGAGCAGAAAGGAGAAATAACTAACATCAGTTTTTTTACTCAACCGAAGAACACAAGTTCGGCCAGCGAATAAATAAACAGAAAAGTGACGCAAGTTATCAACTTCAGAATCTTCAGAGGCCTGAAAGGAAGCTTAAAGTTACTCTACTAAACAGTCCAAACACAACTCTTATGCAAAGTGGAAAATGAACAACTGTGAGTTTCTTTCTTTATCTGGAGTTCTAGACAAAATGTGTAACCAAAACATCTAAAGTACTATCAGAGGTAGTCCACAAAGGCGATCATGATATACTAATCTTTCGTACCTGTTTCTCAGTAGTACTTCTCCTTGTGTTGCTCCGCATTTTTTTTTCTGTCATGTCAAGTTCCTCAAATGGGTCCATGTGATTCTAAAACCACAAGAATACTCTATTGGTAAATGGTAATACAAAAGGCAAGCTAAATAGAAAATAGAGAGAATTTTTCTTGTACATACATATGGCTGCATCTCCATCCGTCCACCAACAATAACCAAACCAGTGTCACCGTCCTTCTACCGCTACAGAAAATGTGGATATAAATAGCATCAAATTATAGCGTTAATGACAGTTCTGCTATTGTATACCAATACTTGTTTCTTTTATAGCGTTTGTCAATTTAAAACGCTATAATTGTTATCGCGGAAAAATAAAATTTTTTAGCCGCGTCAATTTGTTAAGGGTAGGTGTTTTACTATTGCAGATCCAAAATTAAACGCTATCATACATTGACGCAAAAAAAAAAATCATTTTTGCCGCCAGATACTTATTTAAAAAACATGGTGTCTAATTTTTTTTCATTTTCCCTCTCATCTTCTTTTCAATCTTCCCTCTCATTTCATTTTCTTTCTCAACCCTCCATAAAACCTAAACCCTAAACTTTAAAACCCTAAAACCTAAATCATATACCCTAAACTTAAAAATCAACCCTAAAACTTAGACATTTTCCTATTTTAATCTTAAATCTTAAGTTTAAATATATTCGAGTTTTAACCTTTTAAAAATTGAATTCCAAATATTAAATCTAAACAAACTCTAAACTATACACATATATATATCATACCTCAAATTAATCATATCCCCTGAACTCTAGCTAAAAGTTTTAAAATTCTAATTTTTTTATTAGTTCGAAATTTTTAATTTTAATTTCAAATCTCAAATCTAATACTCTAACCCTATACCCTAAATCATAGTACATAGACTCTAAACTCATACTTTTAAACTCTAAATTATGAATACAAAATAAATATAATCAATAATTAGAATATGATTTAATTTTTATATAAATAAAGTTAGTTTTTTTTTTCGGCTATAAATAAAGTTAGTTAAACACTAAATAATAATCTCTAAAAAATTATTAAAAAATTGGATTGATTAATTTTCGATCATTGATTGCTTTAATTTCAAAAATTACGAGTTAGTCTTAGTTAATCCTCTTTGATCAAAAATAAAAATTCTTAGTTAATCTTCTTATTACCTCTTTATTGGTCAATCTATCAAAATTAGGACTACAATTTGTGGCCATTGATTGTTTTTGATATTGTGGCATAAGATCAATCTACTCTCTCTCTCTCTCTCTCTCTCTCACGATTCAATTCCTTGAATCGTGAAACCGAAAATCACACAGTCTTCAGATCTACACACAGAGCTTGACTGGATTCAACCCCTTGTCTCTCTCACTCGGCCATGATGAAAGCTTCGACAAGGCTTGACTCTAGTCAGACGGCTGTCCTTCATAAGCAGAGGAGAAGAAGAGGCTCGCCGGAGATGAATAAAGGGAAAGTCTCGGCCTCTCTTTGCCATGAAGGTGGGTCGTGAGCAGAGTTGGTTGTCGTGAGCTTGAAGGCGGCGGTGACAAGGCGGGGCAAGGCGGCGGCGGCAGCGAATCCCTCGTTTCTGGTTTGATTGTTTTGTCTCTGAAGTTAACAGTTTGGTAGACTGAAAAAGTGAAAGTCACATTCTTTTCTCTAAATGTTTCACTTAGGGACTATTGATTCAGTTGCTCCAAGAGAGCTGATGCAACTGCAGATTTGAGTGGTGCTATTGAGGTTTGGCACTCTTACTTGCCTTTTACTACTGAAAGAGCATATCTTTAGTAGCTATTTTCATGTTGACAGGCAGGAAACAAGGAGGACTCTGAGAAGTACAGCAAACGAACTGTGATGGTAGTACTCTTAGTTATTATATCATCCACTTCAGAGCAGCTCGGTGACAATCGCATAACAATCTTCACTCTGCGATTGCTGTAACAGACTCAGAGTTTCTCTTTCAGCAGCTTCATTCTACTCCTTTCTTCTCAGACGGCAGGTCTTGGGAGTCTCAGTTTGGTGATTTCTTCTTTGAATTGGTGTTCGTCTCTTCTCACCTCTCATGCGGACACTGGAGGGTCTCTTTGTGGGAAGTTTCTCTTGCCGAGATTCCAGCGATCTTAGGATTGTGTTGTAGGTTGAAGATGAAGTCCCTAAACTTAGTAATTGTTTTGGTTTGTGTAGCTGTTCAATTGTTGTGTGTTTGAGTGTAAGATTAAAAGATAAAAATGATAATCAAAGTTTTGATATGAAATATTTATATATATGTAATAGTTTATATATTTGGTGTACTTCAAATCCTAAACTCCAAAACTTAACCCCAAACCTCAAATCGTACTTCAAAGTCTAAACCCCAAAACTTAACCCCAAACCCTTCAAACCCTAAACTTCAAAACTTAACCCCAAACTTCTAATATATCCTAAACTATATAGAACATTTTAAACTTAAATAATATTTTGAAAAAAAAATATAACTTTTAAATACAAAACTATAAATCTAATACCATAAACCACATATTCTTAACACTAAACCCTATATCATAAACACAAATCCTTTCATTATAATAATCTAATTACTTGACTAAAATATATCCCTTCTACAAAATTATAAGTTTATAAATATGTTATTCAAATGATAAATCCTATACCCCACAACCCAAACCTTATCATAACACTAAAATTTAATTAATTAATAAAATCCTTTTATGTAACACTTTAATTAATAAACTCCAATCCATAAACTTTATATTCTAAATTCTGAACCTTATACACTCAAACTTTATATCATCATAAAAACTTTTATTTTACACTTTACTCGTAGAACTAAATTAGAAACCACAAAACATAATTTTAAAAAATTCTAAACTCTAAATCCTAAACTACAAACACAAACCTTATTCTAAACCCTAAGTGTATATTACTTTTCAAATATAATTTTTTGAAATCTAAAACTTAAACTCCATATTTACTCTTCCAAACTTTAATTTCAAATGTTTATTTTTAGCCATAAACTATACTTCATAAACCTCAACCTTTTTTACCTTATTTATAAACCTATATCATAAATTTAGTCTCTATTTTTTATAAAAAAAATTAACTCTAAATTTTAGATATAAATTCTAAATCTATTTTTTTCACTTTAACTTAATATCACAAACTTAAAAAAACGAACTCTATTTCGTAAACCCCAAATTCCATTTACTACAAATATTTTGTTGGCTTTGCGTATTAAAAAGGAAAAAAAAAGAAAAATAAAATAATAGAAAAATCTGATTGGTCAAAAAGTGACCACTATAGTGCAAGTGTGAAGATCACACTCTCTTTTAACCACAACTAATAGATCAAACTAAATCCAATGACCAATAATGAACAAACTGAAAATATGTTTCTTCCTATCCTCCCATTCTCCTATCCTCCGTATTCTCTCTTTTTTTTTTCTATCTTCCTCATCCTTACACAAAATCACCATAAACAAAATCTTTCACAACCACCATCACCATAACCTCCGACGCCGCCATCTCTATCTCCTCATTCTCTACCTCCGTTGCTTCCACCATCATCTTTATCTCCACCTCCTCGTTCTCTACCTCCGCCAATGAACTCTGTCTCAACCACTCTTTTTATCTATCCTCTTCTAAAAGCTTCTTCTTTTCCAGATGCATATTCATGGTCTTAGTTAACACCAACTGTATCTCAGGTTTGTTATATGTTCCTAGTTTTGTTTTGAGATTTTTGAATGATTAGTGTTGTTTGGCAAGATTGTAACTTGATTAAATGGGGATTTGACTTCAGGGACGGGGAAGAGGAAGTGGAATTGATAATGGGGCTGGTGGTTGCTCTTATTCTCGTAGTGTCACAACATTGAAGGGTATGTCTGATGCAATCCATATCCAATAGCCATTGTTCTCTCTCTGTGTTTGGAATTTAATTTTAGATTTGTTTGTTCTTGTTACAGGAAGAAGCTGGATATGAAGAAGATGTGCTAGTGGAGATGGAGCCGAGCTAGAAGAAGAAAAAGAGAGAGAGAGGGAGCAGACAAAGACGTAAGGAAGACGAAGAAGATGGAAGAGGACGACGGTGACGACAGGATACACGATGGGAGGAAGGCAGCGGCGTAGATTAGGTTTAGTTTTGGTTAGTTTATTAGGTTTGGTTTAGATATGGTTAATTTAATAAGGCGGGTTTGTGTGTAAACCAATGTTAATAAATAAACTGATATTAGTTGTAAACCAATTCTTTGTATACTGATTTTAATTAATAAATAAAAATTAATTTTTAATTATGAATTAATTTTTGATTTAATTTTGAATGATTTAATAATGAGTTTTGGTTTGGTAATTATTTTTAATAAAATTTTGGATAATTAAAAACAAATTAATAACACAAAACATTTGCTATCATTGTTTATTTAACTATAGCATTCGAAAGATCCGCTATCAAAAGGGTCAGACCTACGATAGCGGGCGCTGTCAGAGCGTTTTAGGGAACACTATTAAAACGAACTAATAGCGTTTAACGCCTGCTATTAATACCCACATTTCATGTAGTGTATGTGTAATTGCTTATGGAAGTTGCTATCTCTCTATGGTGTGCATTATGTGGAAAATACTCATGTTATTCCACCAACATGGGTAAGTAGAAAGGATTAATAATCTCTAGACAAAGGACGAAGAAGATGAAAAGTTAAACCTGCAGATTCGTTTCCCAGAGCTTTCTCAGGTTGTGATCAAAGAAGAACAAAGACCAAACAGAGGTAACAACAACCAAAATCTGCTTCTTTGGTTACCCATCTTTATAGTACCTATCAATAACACCAGAGGCCATTGCCACATCCCAGAGGCAACACAGATCTTGTCAGGCCAAAGGGTGATCTCCGCAAACCTTCATCCACACGCCTGGTATGAGGCTTGAGGACTTAATTCACCAAACATTTATAATAGCAAAACCATAAAGAGGCACAAGCACTAAGCTGCAAAATCACTAGCTTACCTGAATCTTTGCATCGTTTGTAGCAACGATAACCTCCTTCTTTCCATCTCCATTAAAATCAGCTATGATAGGTGGTGTGAGACGATCAGCTTCATGTTTGACTGGGTACTCATCGTACAAATGGAACCATGCTTTTTTTGTGATAAGATTTCAAAGCTTCCAACTTAAAACCAATTGGCCATAAGTAGAGTGGCCCAAATCTCTTATATATTACTCAAGTCTCGTACATATTTTCAATTTTCTCTCCAACACTTTGAACCCTAAATCACCTTCATGCCGTATAAAATCAAGAATCAACAGAGAAATCATGCAATCTAGCTAACGTGCCACATCGTTCACAAAAATAAATTGCAGTCGAGTTCTATCAATACATGAAAGTTTTCAAAGCTTGCTCTAGGAGCAAATCAATTAAGGGTTCTAGAGGTAAGAAGACGATTAGTAGGATGGGGAGGGGTGAAGCGGAAATCACCTGAAGAGTGAAGAAAGCAAATCCACAGATCATCAAAATCCCCAAATGATCGTCGAGAAGCAGAATCTCCGGTTAGTATTCGTCCAACACGAAGTCGTGTTAGTGTATTGAACATTTTGTAACTAAACAGCCTGGCGTTTTGATCACTGAACGTTACGTCGTTAGATTCCCCGACACGGTAGAGATAATTCATCCAAAAGTATTAGTTTAAACTTCTGTTCAAAAACGCAGGTGCCTAGGCGTCCGCCTTGTCTCTAGCCAAACCCAAGCCAAAGCAATTTTGATGTATACTGCGAATAATGCGAAAATTTAAATTGTATACGGAGTTCAACGAAGCCGGGTTGATTGACATACGTTCAACGCACTTAACCACTAGGAGACAGCGATCACTTTGTAATTTTGCGCATATGTTAATATATAAACTATATACCTATGATAAAAATTCAAAACTAGTCTAGATTAAGGCATTGCATTCTAATATATTCATATTTTATATTTAATTAAATATAATAATAGATAAAATAATAATTAAACTAGTCTCCGCGTATACCCCGCTTAATCCCCGATTTTCTGGTAACTCGCTAGGCCCGGGATCGCCGTCCGACTAGCGCCTAATGTAGTTCCGAACAGGGGTTTAAACCAAGGAGCCAAACAAGTTCATTAGCTATCGTATCTAATTTGGGGAGAAAAAAAAAGAAATTGCCTTGGCTTTAATAAGGAACTTATTGGGCAGAATAAAATATTCTATAAAATGTTTATCAAATAATAAAGTTTTCAGAAATATTTTAAAAATATTTTAATGATTTGATTAATCGTAAATTCAATTCAAGAATGATATTGTTTTCAGAAATTTGAAATTGAAATAGTTATATACTTTAAAAAATTTATATAATATAATTTAAATTATATAAATATATTTTAAAATTTGAAGATCTATTAAATAATGTTTCCTATTCATATGATTTATGTTCATTTATATATATTTATAATAAAAATATTTTTTACCATTGATCACAAAAAAAATTAGTGTGAGACTTTTAACATTTTTTAGTAATTTATAATTAGTTTTAAAAATAAAAATATAACAAATACGAAAAAGTTCTAAATTTTTATTATATGTTTATGTGATTGTATAATTTATTTTAGCAATATAACACTAACAAAAATGATATAAAATATAATTTTTTATTATTCACTATCATTAATTACATTATATCTTAAACCACATTAGGTAATTACCTACTGTTAAGGAAATATCAAAGTTATTTAATGTGTCAGAGCTATTTTTTGTGAAAAATATTGTAGTGATGACACATCATTGCTTTTTCAAAAAAAAAATCAAATAATATATAGAGTATCATATCTCTCTCTTTTGTTTACTGTATTGTTCATTGGTGAGAGCAGATACGAACAAGAAGACACTCTTTTTTTCTGACTCATGAGAAAGAGCCAACATGGGATGAAGAACTGAGAAAAGACACACACAAGGTTATGATGTTTATTTGGTTTGACATAAAAATATCTTCATTCATATTGTTTTGACTGTGGGATAATGGCAAGGTCCTTGTCACTAATTTGGTTTTTCGTGAGTTAAAACTTTTTAAAAGGGGTGTAAATTGTCAGAGAATAAAAGTTGGAGCGATTTGCAACAAAATTACACAATAAGTAATAAATTTGTAAGGATGGAAAAACACAAAAAACATGGTTGCCAGTAGCTTTTGTCGGGAGTATTTTACCATTTGCCCATTTTTTCAAACACAGTTAGAACATCTCCGACCCTACTTTAAAACCCACTCCAAACTCCATGTTGCAGTAAAATCATCTCGAACTCTATTCCAAAATCCACTACAAAATAGAGTAATAGACATGATTAAACCAACTCATTACTCCAAAATGGAGTTAAACTTTTTTATTTATAAAATGGTCATTCACATTTAAATATTTTCATTTTCAGTAAAATTGTTATAAATAAGTATATTAATATTATTTTACTATATATATTATAAATTTTACCGTTAACATTTCTTAATTATATATATAGCCATCTAATGAACTATTTTATGCAACAAAATATATATAATATAAAACATAACAGATCATACATATAAAAAATAAAAGATAAGCACCATACAAAAGAAATAACATAAAATAAATCTTACAACAAAGATAATTGCTTAATAATCCGGTAAATCACCTCCGGATCCATTAAAGTTATTAAAATATTGTCTAAACGATGTAGATGGAGGAGGAGCTTGCTGATCTTGTTGTTGAAGACTTCGATTTTGTAAAATTTGTGCTTGTTGAGCTTGAATATATGCTCGGATATTTGGATCTTGTACGGAATTCAAATCCAAAAATAACATTTTGTTTTCCTCCTTCAGTTTTTTCAATGCATAATTTTTTTTTTGAATCTCAAAATGATGTTCTCTTTGTGCGAGATTCCAAGAGTTTCTTTCCCATTTCAGAAAAATCAAAAATAAAGAAGCTCATTTTTTACTTCGAAATGCATTAGTTGATCATTTGTGGGAAAATTATACTAATTCTAATGAATAATTTAAGTTGATGTATTATTGTGTTTAAGCTATGTAATGTAATTTTTAATGTAAAAAATGTTTTCTTTATAAACCTTGTCGAGTATTTTTATAATAAAAAATTAATTATGGTTAATATTGTATTTAATATAATTATTACAATCTGAAAATGGACTGTTTTGCAAATAATATAAATGAAAGGTGATATTATTAATTTTTAAATAAATATAAAATTTAAAATATGGAGTAAAACTTAACTCTATTTTGGAGTTACTCCATTTTGAAGTAGAAAAAAGAGTAATACATTGGAGATGCTTTTATTCATATGTAATATGTAAGTTAGCAGGATATAATTTCACATATATGAATCAATTTAAAATTAGATGGATATATAGTTAATATGTAAGTTAGCTGAATATAATATCACTTATATGGATCATTTTTAAATTAGCATTGTTATATTCTAATTTATCTAGATACTTTTCATGTTAACTAGTATTTAATTTATATTTACCGGTTATTATATCAATTGGTGGTTGTTATTTTTTATCAATTCGGATAAACAAAAAAATTAACTCTCTAATAAATCACAAAACATATGATTAGATATAGATGTCCGGCTAAACATAGAATTAAATCTTTAACAAATCGCAATAGATATGATTAAAATGGTTGTTTAGCCAGATATACATACAAAATTCCCCTGAGAAATAAAACAAAAAAATGGTGTGCAAGCGATCGGCGGAGGAGGAGTCAGGTGGGGAGATGATCCTTTCTTCTTGGCTTTGTTATTCAACCTGCAAAAATCATGACCATGAAAGAAAACAAAATTAAAACACAAAATGATACAAAGATTATATAAACTGCACATGCACAGACACAGACCTATACATACATAGATGCATATATGTATAGTTATTTTTTTTTGTAAGAAAAATGATAATTTAGCTGCTCCCGGCGGAATTCGAACCCGCGACCTTATATATGTATAGTTATTTAGACAAGAACCCATAAAACTAGAGGAAGAGACAAAGAAAGAGAAGAAACAAAAACACAGAAGATTTTACTCGTGTGCTGCTCCATTAATACAAAAGATTGAAGCTTTAAAGGTGGAGATTGAGAGTACCCCGAAGACAAAACCGGAGGAAGCTTTAAGCTTTTGTCTTTATCTGAAACCGGAAAATGAGATCCCGGAGCAAAAAAAACGGATGAGCCCAAACAGATAACTACAAAGCTTCTTTTTTTTGCAAAGATGGAAACAAAAATCGAAGCTTTTATTTTTGCTGTGAATTTGTAGAGACTAAAGAGAGAGAGAGAGAGGCGAAGTGAACAAAGGGAAAGAATAAACATTGTATGGACTGGCTTGGTTTGAGAGACAATGTATGTCCCCTCACGCTTCGTCGGTTAGCTGCTCAGGCGACTGTCTATTCACTCTGGTGGGAGCGTAATAACAGGTTGCATAACTCGATCTCAACGCCGGTGTCGCATACTTTCAAAAAGATTGATAGACTCGTTCGTAACTCCATCATTGCAAGGAAGAACCTCAAAAAGTTCGGTAACCTAATGAGACTTTGGCTGAAGTATGAGTGATCAAACTAACCTACCTAGTAGTTAGTACCTTGTAGTCTTTCTCTGTTTTTCTTTTTTGCCAGAGAGGGGCTAGCCCGCTTAAACATTTTGTACAAATAAAACTTCTCATTTTCTAATGATATTCACATACTTAGCAAAAAAACAAAAGAATAAACATTGAAAGAGCTTTACTGAGTTGACGAGGCTATAGGTAATAGTTTTATACAGGGGTAGCAATGTAATTAAAAAAATACACATCAGCGAAAAAAAATGCTTTCCTTCCTGTGCAAATATGCACTTAGTTTTTGTACAGGAAGTGCAATTACTCTAAAAGTTGTAAGAAGAAAGTGGGAATATTTATGATTTGGGTGAAGAAGGAAAGGTAGCATATTTAGTGGGTGTAGTTATGGAAAATAAAATCACGCGTTAAATAATGGAGAGAACAAAATATATTGATGGCAAAGCTGTAATTTTAGGTGTCCTGGCATCCTATATTTGAAAAAGGAAGAGGAGAAACATAAACAGAACACAAAGAGACAGAGCAGATCTGTGGAAAGAAAGCGAAAGATGGCTGGTGAAGAAGGACAAGTGATCGCATGTCACACCGTGGAGGCATGGAATGAACAACTCCAAAAGGGCAATGACTCTAAAACTCTTGTAATCTGGCCTTTTCTCCCTTCTTCCTCTTCCATCTTTTTATTTGATTTGGTGTTGTTGAGATATGGGTTTGTCTGTCTCTTATCCTATAGATTTGATTGGTTTGATTTTTATAGTCTCGATCTGTTTCATCGTCTCGCAATACAATACGTTTGATTCTTACCGATCTGAATGCATGCTTGGCACACCATGTCACCATATATGAATTAATGTAGGACGTATCAATACGTATATAGAATTTGAAATCTTTTCTTTCTTTTTCAGCATTACCATTCATATATTAGATTCTAGGGTATTATAGTAGATCTTATTGACGAGAGGTAGCGATATATGCTTCTGTGAAAATAAAGGACCCTAGAAAAAATGTTTTACCCTGGAAGCAAATACCGCGACTATATTATATGTGATACAAACCTATTGTAGTTATAACATTGTTATGACATTATTGGCATCTATGGTTGTATTGTTACATTCTTCTCAATGAAATGATCCATGAGTTGGTTAAATTGTTGAAGGTGGTGGTTGATTTCACGGCGTCTTGGTGTGGGCCATGTCGTTTCATAGCTCCATTCTTTGCTGATTTGGCTAAGAAACTCCCTAATGTGATGTTCCTCAAGGTTGATATTGATGAACTAAAGGTAACAAAACAAATATCACCCGACTCTTTATTCATCTTCTTTGTTGAGAGAGATTGTTTTATAATTCACTATGACCAAAGATCTAACAAATTACGTTTTTATTTATGATGGAACAGTCAGTGGCGAGTGACTGGGCGATTGAGTCGATGCCAACATTCATGTTCATGAAAGAAGGGAAGATTGTGGACAAAGTTGTTGGAGCCAAGAAAGATGAGCTTCAGTCTACTATTGCCAAGCACTTGGCTTAACTAAACCTTTTATATGTCTTGTCTTAAGATATTGAATTCATTGCTTTTTATGTACTCTTGAGATGTTTTGACTTGTTCCCTCTTTGTTATGATGATTCCTGTTTAATCTCGTCTGATAAGATTGTGACTTTCTAGTGAGTTTGTTTAATTATGATTTTGTTTTGTTTATCCAGTTGCTTTTGTCTTTTTTTCTACTTCGAAAACTACTTTCTAGTTTCTACACTTGTTCTAAAGAAACTTAGTTCCTCGCAATATATGTGACGAAAAAGTGTTTAAAAATAAAATAAAATAAGGCAGCTGATGAGGGTGGCGTTTCTTAGCTGAAGATGGGTAATATCATTGCCACGTTTGGATACGGATGAAAATCTGTTTATACTTTATATAGAAAAGAATATGAATCCTCAAATCAAAGTGGGGTTCCCATACAAAAGGAGCACTGAAGCTTTTTTCATGAAATGTAATTAACCAAGTGCAAGACGATGAAGGAAGGTAGCTCATATCGCCAGGCCAGTAAGGCGTTAATTGGCCGAAAAATGAGGTTTGATGATGCCTTCCAGTTTTTACTAAGGCCATCAGTTTCAGCAGCTTGTGTGGATCACCTTGACCCGTAACATATCCCATTTCTTTGTCCACCTCTATACAAATATATAATAACTTAATATTGCAATTTTTAAATCTGTATTATATGATGATCATATCTATACTTAAAGAACATTAAGGGTTCCATATTTGGAATTACTGTCGTTAATGGTATAGAATTTTCTTCCTTTATGTGGCACTCTGATAATCCAAATTCTTTAGTGGTAACAAATTAAGACGCAAGTCTCGTGACACTATATCTTTGACAATAAAGAAAAGATCTAATGAAATTTAAAGACAAAAATCTTGATGATTGACAAGAGAAGCGATTTCTCACCATTACTACCAAGTTGGTGTCAAGCAAGGGCGAATCTAGAAAATAATCTCCATGATTGACAAGTGATTGGAAGATTGTGTATGGAGTTGCTGAGGCCAAGAACGATGAGTTTTCCATCTACCATTGCCACCAAGTTGGTGACAAGCAAAAGCAAAACTAGAGAATTTTTATTCGGGAGACATATAAAAGGTAAAATAAATAAATAATAAAGTAACAAAATAGCGGTTTGATCATGGGTTGACATGAGGATGTAAAGAGATTTGAGGCACCTCGTTTTGACGTTCTACGACTGCAACTCAAACGTTATTCTCGTTAGGGACGGAAAATAAAGAGGGTTTGCTTTCGGCAGTGAAGATGGGGAAGATCATTAGTTAGACGGGTTTGGTTGCGGATGCAAACATGTTCAAAAAGGATAATAATTTATCCTGAAATCAAGGGTCCAAATGGTGGCATAGAAAATTAAGAGAAATAGTTAATCTCCTGTATATTAATTGAGAAGCATTTGAAAAATTAAAACCTTAATTTTGTATTAATTAAAAAAAACCTCAAATCCTAGGTGGCACTCTAAATGCCTTCTAAATTTCATTTCAAAGAATTCTAGAGCATCTAATATAAAGTATAGTTTAATCTAATGGTATCACATTATTCCATAATTATATAACACTAGAGAACATTATATTAACCTAAAATATAGGAAGTGTGTATTCTTTCCTTAAATAAAAGTTACGGAATTACCTAATACGATTTACATATATATGGCAATTAATGATTATGAATAATAAAGATTTGATAACAATTTTTGCATCCTTCTTCATTTTTGTTTAAATTTATATTATTAAAAAAAATTAAACAATCACATTAACCGTATAATAAAAAAATTAGATTTTTTCTTATATGTTATATTTTGAATTTTTTAAAATGACTTTAAAATACAAAAAATAGGAAACCTTATATGTTATATATTTCTTTTTAAAATGACTTTAAAATACAAAAATGAAGACATCTTATATGTTATATTTTTCTTATATGTTCTAATTTTCTTATATGTTATATTTTGAATTTTTTAAAAACGACTTTAAATTACAAAAATGTAAGTTTTTCTTAAGTATACGACTAAAAACATTAAAATGACATGTATCAATTCGATGGTTGATTTGAAAGCTTTCAAAACCATATGAAAGATAAAAGTCAAAATAATTTAACTGTGGAAACAATACTGTTCACTTTTTTCAAGAATGTGTTCGATAGAAAAAATAAGGTTTGTATGTCATAATTTGTTTAATGTCTACTAGAGAACATTATATTAACCTAAAATATAAGAAGTGTGTATTCTTTCCTTAAATAAAAGTTACAGAATTACCTAATATGATTTACATATATATATGATAATTAATGATTATGAATAATAAAGATTTGATAACAATTTTTGCATCCTTCTTCATTTTTGTTTAATTTTATATTATTAAAAAATAAACAATCACATGAACCATATAATAAAAAAATAGATTTTTTCTTATATGTTATATTTTGAATTTTTTAAAATGACTTTAAATTACAAAAATGAGGAAACCTTATATGTTATATTTTTTTTTAAAAAGGACTTTAAAATAAAAAAATGAGGACACCTTATATGTTACATTTTTCTTATATGTTAGATTTTTTCTTATATGTTATATTTTGAATTTTTTAAAACGACTTTAAATTACAAAAATGTAAGTTTTCCTTAAGTATACGACTAAAAACATTAAAATGACATGTATAAGTTCGATGGTTGATTTGAAAGCTTTCAAAACCATATGTAAGATAAAAGTCAAAATAATTTAACTGTGAAAACAATACTGTTCACTTTTTCAAGAATGTGTTCGAGGAAAAAATAAGGTATTTATGTCATAATTGTTTAATGTCCACTAGAGAACATTATATTAATCTAAAATATAAGAAGTGTGTATTCTTTTCCTAAATAAAAGCTACGAAATTACCTAATATGATTTACATATATATGACAATTAATGATTATGAATAATAAAGATTTGATAACAACTTTTGCATCCTTCTTCATTTTGTTTAATTTTTTATTATTAAAAAAAATAAACAATCACATTAACCATATAATAAAAAATTAGATTTTTTCTTATATGTTATATTTTGAATTTTTTAAAATGACTTTAAATTACAAAAATGAGGAAACCTTATATGTTATATATTTTTTTTAAAACGACTTTAATATACAAAAATGAGGACACCTTATATGTTATATTTTTCTTATATGTTAGATTTTTTTCTTATATGTTATATTTTGAATTTTTTAAAACGATTTTAAATTACAAAAATGTAAGTTTTCCTTAAGTATACGACTAAAACATTAAAATGACATGTATCAATTCGATTGTTGATTTGAAAGCTTTCAAAACCATGTGGAAGATAAAAGTCAAAATAATTCAACTGTGGAAACAATACTGTTCACTTTTTTTCAAGAATGTGTTCGATGGAAAAAATAAGGTTTTTATGTCATAATTTGTTTAATGTCCAATCCGATCAACCCATGATGTATTAATTATAGTTTTGTTCCATTATTTTTAATAAAAATTGATCTGATCCACCGGAAAAAAATTATATAATAACAACAAAAAATATTTTATATATATAAATAAAATGATCAAATATATAAAAGAAACTATCGATAATATATAAAAATAAATTCACCCTGCGCAAGGCGCAGATATTATCCTAGTTACTACTTATTCTTTAAATATTACATCATTTATGAAAAATTTTCGCTGCGGTTGATTTCTTGTCATTCCTTAAATTTTATAGTATAGATAAAAGAAAAACATTCCTTTTTATAATTGATATGAAACAAAAGGAATAAATATCCATTTTCATTCTTTTTATTTTGTTCCTATTCATTCATTTCCTACTCATTCATATTCATATTTTAATGGTCAGCAGTTAAAGCTCAAGTGAATAAAAACCCCATTGAAGCTTTCCCGTTAAGAGAATCAAGATGGATTTGTTTTTGACATTTTATGGTCTTAATTATAGACTTTATAGTATATATAATTGATATCCATATTATACCTTTAAGGAAAACTATGCAAACTTGTAAATGCAAACTTCAAACATCCATTTAAACTTCCAAGTGATAATCATCGGATACATAAAAAATCACCAAAAAACAAAAACAGAGAAATTAATTCTCCTCGATCCTCTTCTGCTAATACTAATAAATCGCAGAGAGAACTTTCATCCAATAAAGCAAAAAAAAAAAGAAAAGAAAAACGGATACAAGCAGAAAACCCTTGATTAAAAAGAAGGGTTTTGCTTGATCTCGACATACATAGTTATATAAAATAGAACTACATAAAGCCCTAATAATAGCCGTAACCATATCCACCCGAATAAGGATATTGTTGTTGGTAAGGTTGCATAGTCGGCGGTGCCGAAGGGTAGTAACTGTGAGACGATGACGGGTGGTAGCTGCTCATATTCATATCTCCAGGCCAATAAGGCGTTGATTGGCCAAAGTAAGAGTTTTGATAACTGTTGCCAAAATGGGAATGATCATGATGATGATGTGTTCCGGTTTTCACAAACGCCATTTCAGCGTCTTTACCTTTCCTTGAAGCCATCAATTTCAATAGCTTGTTTGGGTCGCCTTGACCCGTTACGTAAGCCATTCCTTCGTCCACGTCTATCCAAAAGTTTCCTCCTAAACCATATCGCACGATAATCAGTAAAATGAATTGATATTGAGACTATATATATATGATGTTTATATGAATGTACGAACCTTTGATTTTCTTAAGAATTTTCGTCATGCTCTTGTGCCATTCGGGAGAGCTAGTGTTCACTTTGAACCCACAAGTCTGCAAAAAAACGTTCAAATAATTTTAACACATAAGATAATACAAATCGCTAGAATCATCAAAGTATATATATTGAAAAACAATATTATGGATATGTAATGATGAATTGAAAACGGACCAGTCTTGTAGTCTGACGATTTGACGAAAACATGCTTGTCATCTTTGATGAACTCGTGAGGAAAAACTATATGGAGTTGTATGAACAGAAAGGTTTTGTTTTCCTTTGCAAAATGAACGAGAGTACTGGTATATATTTATATTGGTTTCGATAATCAATACTGGATTTATAAATCTATACCAATATGGTAACCATGTTTATATTTTACATAATGGGTTTCATATTTGGAATTAGTGTCGTTAATGGTATAATATTCGCTTTCCTTATGTGGCATATTTGATCCATATTCTTTAGTGGTCTATAAATTAGGACGCAAGTCTCTCTCTAGCTCCATATCTTCTATCTTTAAACAATAAATACATATTTTCTCAATACGTTGATCTAAACATTAAACAATAAACACATATTTTCTCAATAGGTTGATCTAAACAGAATATAAAAATTCATGAAAAGAAAAGGTCATATGATATTTGTTATAAACCATTTAGTGATCGACTCATTTATCAGTCCGTGTAGCAAGACGGGCCAAGCCCATCCGCAGGATCATACTGGCGTCTATCTACTCTTGTGTTTATCTACATTATAGTTGGTGTTTATCTTACGTATTGTTAGTCATTATCTAGTTAAGGATAAGTACGATCTCATGTCGATCCAGTACTTAGACCGTCATCACCATATGTATATAAAGACCAGTTGGTCGACCTAATAATACACACAAGTTCCCCTCTTCATTCACAACTTGTTCTTGAATGTTTAAAGTCTTTCTCTGATATGTTGAAATCGACTAGAACCTGTCTCAAATTTGAAAGAATTTTTTTAATATTTTTAAGATAAATCCGATTTTTCTTATAGATAAATCTGAAATTTTTAAAGATAAATCTGATTTTTTTGATAAATCCGACAGAAAACAATATATTATATATTTTAATTCGATTTTCCTATTTTTTTTAAAAAAACCTTATATCTTTATCTTAAATAAAAAAAAAAAAAGGATTTTTAGCATTTATCAGAAAAATATCGATTTATTTTTTTTCCTAATCCTACTAGGAATAGGAATTGCTAGTATTTATCTGAAAATAAATAAATTTCGGATTATTACTGATATACTAGCATTATCAAATCATTATATTTAATCTGATAAATATCGAAAACAAATAAAAGTAAGAAATGATTGGATTTTTTTTGAAAATGTATACTAATCTGATTTCATGCATGAATTTAACTTTATCTCGATTTTGTATAGGTTTAACTTTACCTTCCTGCATATCACATGAAATCATCTGATTAGGATAGATCATTCACACTGATTAGTTTACTTTCATGTCGAAAATTGATAAAACTGATCAGATTTCATGCAATGGATTTAACTTTATCCTAGATGTATAGGTTTAACTTTACCTTCCTGCATATACATGAAATCGTTTGGATCATTGAAAAAAAATATTGTTATTTACTTGCATTGCTTGTACCCGACTGAAAGAGTATGTGAATGATCCGATTATTTTCTTACTAATGGGGATAAACTACAAATATTTTTCAGATGTCAAAGATTGCGAATCTTGATTTCAGTGCTTTGAAAAGCAATGGTGACAACTACCTGGAATGGGCGCTTGATGCAAAGATCATGCTGCGATCAAAAGATCTTGGTGACACAATCACCGAAGACAACAATTCTAGTGACAAAGACAAGTATAGAGCTATCTACATGATACGCCACCATCTCCAAGAGACCTTGAAAACTCAGTACATGACCATGGAAAATCCATATGACCTTTGGATCGCTTTACAGCGAAGATATGACCACCAGAAAACGGTGTTGCTTCCAAAGGCTCAATATGATTGGAAACACATAAGGTTCTTGGACTACAAATCAGTAGACGAGTACAACTCAGTCCTGTTCAGAATTGTGTCCTTGTTAAGGTTATGTGGTGAAAAAGTAACCGAGGAAGAGATGCTTAATAAAACTCTCTCCACGTTTCCTCAAACCAACATGGTATTGCAACAGCAGTACAGAGAGAGGAATTTCGCCACATATACTGAGTTGATAGAATGTCTCTTGTTGGCTGAAGCTAACAACGAACTGTTATTGAAAAACAGTGAGATGAGACCTCCTGGTACAGCTCCATTACCCGACATCTCTAAGCTGGCTATAGAGCCAAAGAAAGAGAGTAACCTTGTCCAACACAATGACCATCCCGGTCCAAACCGTAGAAGAAGTCAAGGACAAGGTCGTGGTTCTTTTAAAGCACACGGGCGAAGACGTGGTCGCGGTACCAAACCCGGCTTTAGCCGTGGTCGTGGCCGAGGCCGTAGTGTGTCTTTTAAACCACAGATCAAAGCTGATCGATGCCACAGATGTGGTATGGGTAATCATTGGGCAAAGAATTGCCGAACTCCTAAGCATTTGTGTGAGCTTTACATGGAGAGCTTAAAAAGAAACCCGGAAGCTAACATGGTTCGAGACCCGGGATATGATGATGATGATGATGATGACTTGGAAGACGTCCAGGATCACCAGCACGAGTCAGACAAAGTTGATCACATGGAGTTTGAAACTTCAGACATACTGAAATAAGGAATTAAAATTCCATATCGTTTTTTTTATTGTTTTCCCCTGGATTTGGTGTTCTTTAAGATTGTTTATCAGTGTTTGGCTTTGGATTTAACTTTATCCTTATGAATGAATAAATTTTTTTTTCATTTCTCATATGCCTAAGAATTAGATCATTAAAGATACCATCTCTGAAAATTTTATTATTGTTCATTAACTTTATGATTATTGTTTTTGAAGAATGAAAAGTGGAATGGATACAATCGTGGTGGACAGTGGCACCAGCCACACCATTTTGAGAGACAAACGATTTTTCATACATCTCACACATAAGGTAGCTAACATCACCACTATAGCTGGCACGGCTAGCTTAATTGAAGGCTATGGCCACACCAATATCTATTGCCAAAAGGTACACATCTTGAGATTGAAGATGCTTTGTACTCACCTAGATCAAACAAAAGTCTATTGAGCTTTAAAGACATAAGACTGAATGGTTTCCACATCGAAACAATGGGTGAAGGAAGTAAAGAATTCCTACAGATTTATAAAATCACCCAAGGCAATAAGAAAGTCTTTGAGACTATACCTGCGTGTGGGACTGGTCTTTATTATGCCCAGACCAGTCTTGTTGAGGCTAATGCCGTCTTGAATAAAGAATTCAAAGAAGAGTTCACTCTTTGGCACAATCGACTGGGACACCCCGGTTCGAACATGATGCGAAAACTCATATCAAATTCATATGGTCACAGTTTGAAAACAAAAAGAGTTATCCCTAAGAATATCACATGTGAAGCATGCTCACAAGGGAAACTAATTACTAAGCCATCACGTACCAAAGTGAATAAGGAAGTGACAAATTTCCTAGAAAGAATACAAGTTGATATTTGTGGACCAATACACCCACCCTATGGGACATTTAGATATTTTATGGTCCTGATTGACGCATCCACAAGATGGTCACATGTTTGTCTCCTATCAACTCGTAATCTAGCACTTGCAAGATTGCTGGCTCAGATAATAAGACTGAGAGCACATTTTCCAGATTTTCCATTAAAGACTATACGTCTAGACAATGCAAGTGAATTCACTTCCCAAGCTTTTAATGACTATTGTATGTCCATGGGGGTAAGTGTGGAGCATTCTGTAGCACATGTCCATACTCAGAATGGCCTGGCTGAATCCTTTATAAAACGGATCCAGCTGATTGCCCGGCCACTCTTAATGAATACCAAACTCCCAGTATCAGCTTGGGGACATGCAGTACTACATGCAGCTGAGCTAATTCGCATCAGGCCATCTAGTGAGCACAAATACTCGCCATCCCAACTACTAACGGGTCATGAGCCAGATATATCCCATCTAAGAGTTTTTGGATGTGCCGTCCAAGTGCCTATAGCACCACCACAGAGAACAAAGATGGGACCTCAGAGGAGGATGGGAGTATATGTTGGATACGATTCCCCTTCTATTATTAAGTACCTAGAGCCAACAATAGGTGATTTGTTTAAGGCCAGGTTCGCGGATTGTCATTTTGATGAATCCTAGTATCCAGCATTAGGGGGAGATTATGGTAAGCTGGTACAAGATATAAAATGGAATCAAACATCCTTAACATGGCAGGATCCTCGGACTAGAGATTGTGATCTAGAAGTCCGGAAGATTATACATCTTCAAGAGCTAGCTAACAGATTGCCAGATTCCTTTGCTGACCCAAATAGAGTAACCAAGTCATACATACCAGCTGCAAATGCACCAATAAGACTTGATGTCCGTGATGGACATAATCAGGCTGCTACTGCGTCTAAACCACAATTGAAACGTGGTAGACCAGTAGGTTCCAAAGACAAAGAAGTTCGGAAAAGAAAGAGTGCAAAGAAATCCGACAAAGTGGAAACTCTAGACATGGAAAAGGAAACTCATGTACCACCAAAAGATACTTGGGACGCTAAGAATCAAGGTAATGAAGTTCCTGACAATAATGAGATCTCAATAAATTATGTCATGTCTGGAAGGAAATGGAACAGAAAACATGTCGACATGAATGATATATTTGCTTATAATGTAGCAGTCGAATTGATGGATAATAAGGATCTAGAACCCACATCTATACTAGAATGTATGCAACGACCAGATTGGTTGAAATGGAAAGAAGCCATTAATGTGGAGTTAGAATCACTGAAAAAGAGAGGAGTGTTTGGACAGATCATCCGGACACCTCACAACATAAAACCAGTGGGATACAAATGGGTTTTGGGGAGAAAAAGAAATGAGAAAGGAGAAGTTGTGAGATATAAAGCACGACTTGTTGCACAAGGATTCTCACAAAGACCAGAAATAGATCATGAGGAAACTTATTCCCCTGTGGTGGATGCTACGACCTTAAGATTTCTAATAAGTCTGGCTGTAAGAGAAGGTCTTGATATGCGGTTAATGGATGTTGTAACTGCCTACTTATATGGTCCACTGGATAATGAGATATACATGAAAATTCTAGATGGTATTGAATTGAAAAACAAAGAGAGTTCTCGAGAACAACATTGTATCAGATTGAACAAGTCTCTTTATGGATTAAAGCAATCAGGTCGAATGTGGTACAATAGACTGTCCGAATATCTCCTGAAAGAAGGATACAAAAACGACCAGATCTGCCCATGCATATTCATAAAGAAGTTCAATAAGGGTTTTGTAATCATTGCAGTATATGTAGATGATTTAAATATCCTAGGAACCTCTGGAGAAATTTCCCAAACTGTTAAATATCTCAAGAAAGAATTCGAGATGAAAGATCTTGGAAAAACAAAGTTTTGTTTGGGATTGCAACTTGAGTATATGAAAGATGGAATTCTTGTGCATCAAAAGGCATATACAGAAAAAGTACTCAAAAGATTTAATATGGACCAGTCTCACCCATTGACTAGCCCCATGGTCGTGAGAAGTCTTGGTCCGGACACTGACCCATTTGGTCCGAAGAAGAAAAATGAGGAAGTCCTTGGTCCCGAAGTCTTATTTTCCCTTTTACCACATTGGGTTTTGGGTTTGTCAATAGAGGTTTTAATGAGGCAACATCCAAAGCATGAATGAACCTTGACCGGATGTGTCGATCAAAGGGGAGTGTTATAAACCATTTAGTGATCGACCCATTTATCAGCCCGTGTAGCAAGACGGGCCAAGCCCATCCGCAGGATCGTACTGGCTCCTATCTACTCTTGTGTTTATCTACAGTATAGTTGGTGTTTATCTTACGTATTGTTAGTCATTATCTAGTTAAGGATAAGTACGATCTCATGTCGATCCAGTACTTAGACCGTCATTACCATATGTATATAAAGACCAGTTGGTCGACCTAATAATACACACAAGTTCCCCTCTTCATTCACAACAATATTGAGTTTAAAGCGTTTTGGATATTTATGAAGATTTACCTATTTGAAAGATAACAGAGTAATATTCGTAAAAGAAATTTAGGCATATATATGCAGAAATATTATCTTTATCCAAACTATTAAAACTTGAGGACAAATTTGAATTGCCAATGATTTTTCCTAAATATTTACAATCTAATGCCACTGAATTAATAACTACTAAATTTTGATAATAATAATATTTAAACCAATTATACCATAACTAACTACTTTCTTAACTGCATCACCTGAGCCGGCCTACGAAGATCACGCCTCACCGATTTTACTTGCACCATGTGGAAGTCCCCTTAGTCCAATGGTTTAACTAAGAGTTCATTAATGTTTCTACACCATCACCATCAGGTCCAGGTTTCAAATTTCTGGAGAAAGCGATTTATTAAACAATTATGCAGGCTACTCAGGAAAGGCTTACAAGGGATATTCAACATGGTGCAAGTAAACTCGGTCAGGCGTGATCTTCGTAGGACGGCTCAGGTGATGCAATTAGGCGTAGATCCTTACAAGGCAGGTAGTATTGTCGGTTGTCAGATCGTCTATCTAATATTTCTCATAATTGTAATATCATAATAAATCAGCGTTAACAAAAAAAAGTAACTACTTTCCTATTTAAAATGATCATGCCAAATAATAATTAATTTACTGTTGGAAATCATAAATTCATATTTATATTCACTGGGGGTGATTAGTTGGGTTGTAGGTAGCTTTAATTTTCATTTAGAGCCTTAAATACTACCAATCATGTTTTATATTGTTTTTTAAAAGCTATAACCAAAAAAATAAAGCTACAGAAAAAAACACAAAAAATGGTTGTAAAAATCTTATTTTCAAATGCCCTATCTTCTTAGCTTTAGAAAATTTTAAAGCTACGTCCTGTAAAGTTAAATAAAAAAATCCTACAGACTAAATTCTAAAGTAAAATTTCTACATTTATAGTCCAACCAATCACCCCTTGTATCGTCTTCCTGACAATATCATTGAATATTTAGTTTTTTAAATTATATCTTCTAAACTATTAAAATATGAGTACAAATTTGAATTGATCCTGACTTTTCCTAAATATTTACAATCTAATTTCACTTAAGTAATAACTATTAATTTAACACAAATATACTTTTACTAGTTTCTAAATTTTGATAATAATAATATCTAAACGAATCATACCATAACTAACTACTTTCCTATTTAAAATGATCTTGCCAAAAAATAATTAATTTACTGTCGAAAATCATAAATTCATAGTTATATTCAGTATCATCTTCCTAACAATATCTTTGAATATTTATTTTTAAAATTATATCTAAACTATTAAAACATGAATACAAATTTGAATTGACCCTCACTTTTCCTAAATATTTACAATCTAATGCCACTGGAATTATAGCGATTAATTTAAAAACAATATGCTTTATTAGTTTCTAAATTTTGATAATAATAATATCTAAACGAATTATATAAATGAAAAGCATAGCACCGTGGCCTAGTCGTCAAGGTTTAAAGGCTTCTACACTCAGGTCTGGGTTCAAATCCAAGACAACGAAATTTCTACAGGAATAGGTATGTGTTTCAATTCCCGAAGAAGACGAATTATGCAGAAAATTAGAGAAAATGCTTACAAGAGATCTTCAGCATGGCGCAAAGAGTACCGTCAGGATTGAATCTCATAGGGCTGGGCTACTCAGGGTGATTCAGTCATGCGTGAATCCTCATAAGGCATGTAGAGTTTTCGGCTATAATATCGTCTATGTAATGTTTCTCATAATTTGTAATATCATAATTAACCAAACAAAAAAACTAACTACTTTCCTATTTAAAATGATCAAACAATAATTAATTTACTGTTGAAAATCATAAATTGATAATTATATTCAGTATCATCTTCCTAACAATATCTTTGAATATTCATTTTTTAAATTATATCCAATGAACGATATATTATTAGTTAATATCCTCATAATTTCGAGAATACGCTAAAACTTAAATAACCGAACACAATAAATTATACTACTTATAAGTTTCCTAAACGTTATAAAGATTTTTTCTTACTTCAAACTTTAGATGATATATACATATTCTTTTTACTTTAACAAAATTTATTAAATATTATACTAATTAATAAAAAATATAATGGAATATCTACGTATTAAATTTGATTTAAACACTTCATAGGTTAACTAATTTTCATATAAAAATGAAAAGCATAGCATATTAAATAACATGATATATAAAAAAAACACATTATAAGATATATTATTTTCTAAAAATTTTATCAAATGACAAATGATTTTTATAACATACCATCAATGTTTTAAAAACCGGGTCGGATGATGAACCTATGAAACATATAAATCATAGTTCATTTTGGGTCAACAAGTTCAAATAAGTTTTAATAATAATATTTTATAAATATTTATGTATATATATGGTAATATAATTTGAATATATATATAATTATATATGTACTTTACTATTTTTACAATTTAAAGTATTAAAATATTTGAAAATTAAATAATAGTTAATAATTTTGTTTTCTTTCTGTAACCACTATCCATCTATCCACATTTCTTCTTCATTTTCATTTTACGTCTTCATGCAAAAAAATCTTTTAACACTTTTAGAATTATGTATACAAAACTTTTCTTCTTCATGTTATATATCATTATATACACTCTAATAACAAATTTAACTAAATCAATGCACACTGAATGACAAGAAACTATATTTGATGTACTACCACTAAAGGAAAAATTATTGAAATATAACTGAATTTGTAGCTGACTTTTTCAATAAAAGTGAATCATCAGTTCTAACTTCTAACGATTTTATCAGCTTTTGGCCAATTTTATTTGGTCAACACAAATCTATTTTAGGGACACATATACCAGACTAAACAAAAGAGTCACAGTTGAACAATTCCAACAAGCCGGTCCAATTAATAAAACATTGCATACCATTTTGTTGTCTAGATATCTAAAAGGGGAAAATCGCATTTTAAACCCTGAAAGTGTCACATTCTCGCACTTTAAACACTGAACGTTTTTGACTAGTACTTTAAACCTTGAAATTGACATTTTTATCATAACAAACATCCAAGTCAACTAGGTGACTTGTACTGTTCATTTTGTGATGACGTGTCGGTTTTTTTTTTTTTTTTTTTCGTTTAAATAAAAAATAAAATACATAGAAAATTCGAAAAAAATTAAAAAAAAATAAAAAAAATTTGAAAAAACGAAAAAATCGAAATAAAATCGAGAAAAATCAAAACAATTAAAAAATAATAATTTTTTTTAAAAAATATAAAAAATAATATTTCAAAATTAAAAATAAAATAAATATTTTTAAAATTAATCCAATTATAAACCAATAAGTATATATAATATAATAACTTGAATGGTGATTCTAGATTCTGATTTTTGGTTTTTGATTTTTTTTAAAAAATTGATTTATTAATACTTAACTTGTTAAATTTTCAAAATTAATCCTATTATTGGTATTATTTATTAAAATGATATTTATTTTAGTAATTTAAGTTTGTTGAAAAATAAATTAACTTATAAGTGAAGTTCTTAAAAATAGTAAATAACTTTGAAATTAAATAAATAACTAATGAAACTTTAGAAAAACTAAAATATATGTTACTTATCTAAGAAGCTCCACTCATAGCAAAACCTAACATATACAAATCTAAAGGCATACCTCTCTATCTCTTAATTATATTTCAAGCTAACTTACAGTATTTTGGTTAAGGTCAAAAATATTTTTAGTGGTCTATGAGATATTTTCTAGTTTCACAAAAATTTAATAAGTTAAGTATTAATAAATCAAAAACCAAAAAAAAATTAACAGAATCTAGTATCACCATTCAAGTTATTATATTATATATATTTATTGGTTTATAATTGGATTAATTTTTCAAAAATATTTTATTTTATTTTTAATTTTGAAATGCTATTTTTATATTTTTGAATTTTTCAAAAAAATCTAATTTTCGAATTTTCTATGTATTTTATTTTATTTTTCTTAAAAAAAAACAAAAAAAGAAATCAACACGTCATCACAAAATGAACAGCATGTCAGCTCGCTGACTTGGTAAATAAGTAAATCTCATTGAAGGTTTGTTATGATAAAAATGTCATTTTCAAGGTTTAAAGTGCTAGTAAAAAACGTTCAGTGTTTAAAGTGCGAGAATATGACACTCCGAAGGTTTGAAATGCGATTTTCCCTATCTAAAAGCAATATACTAACACAATGTAAACGCAACTAAAAATTATGATCAATTTTAATTTAGCCTTTAAAAGTAAACAGTTATCCGTGCGGACGCAATGATCAAAATCTAGTTTACCTTGAATTCCTATTAGTATTTTTTTTTCTTTCTCGTTTTTGTAAATCCCTTTATATATTTAGATTTTAAAAATAAATTATTATTGAGCTTAAAAAATAAAAATACAAAGTCCATAATTTGTGCGTGTGGTAGTAGGTAGGCTAGACTTTCTCAGACACAGTATTGAAGTATCAAACATAGTAACACCAAACTCGTGGGCCCATTTATACGTAATCGGGCCCATTATTGTATTCAGGGTTTAGCGAGAGTCCTCCGTTTCAAGTTTCAAGTTTCAAGTTTCAAGTCGGAAGCTTAATCGGATAATCAAAGCAGCTTCTGGATCCCAATCTCTCCTGCTCATGCTTTGCTGAAAATGGGTTTCGGCGCGATTAGATCGATTTTCCGACCACTGTCGAGAACCCTAGCTTCTCGTGTCGCCGCTAGCTGCTCGCCTCCGCCGTTTCCTGCTGCGAAACCCGAGTTATGCTCATTCTTCGGTGGATCGAGGCTACCATGGATTCCAATGGCTAACCATTTCCACAGCTTGAGCTTAACTGATACTCGGCTCCCGAAGAGACGACCCACGACTCATCCCAAGAAGAAAAGATTCAAACTTAAACCTCCAGGTTTGTCCTTTCGTTCATTTTGATATTCTACATATCGACCCAGGGACATTGACATTGACATTGACATTGTAGTGGTGCTAAAAGATTGATGCTTTATTTGTTAAAGCTAAACTTGAGAGTGTTCTTACTGAAACAAGTTAGATATATATTGTTTGGGATGAATTAACAGATTTGAGGGAAATTGCAGGGCCTTATGCATATGTTCAGTATACTCCTGGCGAGCCAATTGCTTCCAACAACCCCAACAAGGGTAGTGTTAAAAGAAGGAATGCCAAGAAGCGCATCGGCCAGCGCCGCGCCTTCATACTGGTATGTGTGGTTTCTTTCAAGATTTTTTTGCATATCTTACATTATTAGGTGTTTGTTTCTGGTAATTGTTAGAACAAACTTTAGATGAGAGATCTTGGAATGTTGAATCCGTAGATTGTACAAATGGATAATGTCTATGTCGAGGAATCACAGTCACTGGTGGGAAGGCTGTATCTCTCTTGCTTCTCTGTTTTGTTTCCATTTTCCTGACGAAACATTGTTTCTTCTTACTTTCTACATTATTAGGGTGGGTGTGATGAGGAATCTTTAAATGTTTAATCAATAGATTGTATCTCTATTTTGTCCCGTTTCTTAGCAGAAACCATATGAGATGTTTTTATAGATAGATTCTGTTACAAACGAGTAATGTTAGTTTTCTAATGAGATGGAGTCATCCTGAATTGTGAATACTTTTCACAGTCTGAGAAAAAGAAAAGGCAAGCGCTGGTGCAAGAGGCCAAGAGGAAGAAGAGAATCAAAGAAGTGGAACGTAAGATGGCCAAAGTCGCAAGGGAGAGAGCTTGGGAAGAAAGGCTGGCTGAGCTTCAGCGACTCGAGGAAGAGAAGAACAAATCAATGTCTTCTTGAATTGCTGCCTTCACTCAACCAAAAAACAGAGAATAAATCTTTCTTTGTTGTTTTCGAGAGATTTACTGTTTCTTGTTTCATGAGATTGCTGTGTATTGAGGATGGTCATCATTTTATTCAGCAAGAGAAGTCTAAACAAGTCTCGGAGGAGATGCTCTCCTTCTTCAATAAGTTACGCACAAGAGAGTAATCTATGACGCTAGTATCAGTTAAACCAGTAATGTGAGTGTGTGTTTTTTCGCAAAATAAAGACAAAACAGATCTAATAGTCTTTTATATCATCCATTGTGTTTCTTGTTCCATAAGTTTCTGCACATTCTCTTTTGTCTACGGTAGAAATGTCTCTTCTGGATCATGACGATGACAAGCCAGCCGCCACATATAACCTATATAGAAAAGTCTTTGATCTCTATGTATCAACTCTGTAGTAAGAAAAGTCTTTGCTTCGTTGCTGCGTGCTGGTTTACTCAATCTCTCTCTCTCTCTCTCTCTTTCATCTATCCAGGAATCATGGCGAGAGAAGTGAGAGAGCAGAGGATAAAGACCAACGGGATTTGGTTAAACGTGGTCGAGAAAGGAGACAACGGAGGTCCTTTGGTTCTGCTGCTCCATGGCTTCCCTGAGACATGGTTCTCGTGGCGTCACCAGATTGACTTCTTGTCGAGCCATGGCTACCACGTAGTTGCTCCAGATCTCAGAGGCTACGCTGACTCTGATTCACCTCCGAGCCACGAGTCTTACACGGTGAGCCACCTTGTTGCTGACGTCATCGGTTTGCTCGACCACTACGGCACTGCTCAGGTGAAAATGATCTCTCATCATCTTAATATCTGTACTTAACTAATTTAAAATTTCAGCTAAATTTTTGAGTTATTAATCATTGATTATGATCTTATCTTAGACTTCTTAGTTAAAATAAGTCAATAATAACCCATTCTCTTAGGTTTCTTGATAAATTACGTTTTAATTAAAAACATATATATAGGCTTTTGTGTCGGGGCATGACTGGGGAGCAACCATAGGTTGGTCTCTGTGCTTGTTCAGACCAGACCGAGTCAAAGGTTTCATAAGCCTCTCTGCTCCATATTTTCCAAGACATCCAAATCTCAAACCTTTGGAGTTTTTCAAAAGCTTTGGAGATGGTTTATACATCTCTCAGGTAAAACTTTAAATCACATTCTATTGTCATAGTACCACTCATTTGTTAGGAAATACGCGGTTAAATTTTGCGGTAAACCAGAATTTATGAGAGCGGGAAAGAAGCAGACACACAAAATTGTTAACGGAGTTCGGCCAATGTTGCCTACGTCTCCGGACCTGCTACAGATATTTTATTATCAACCAGGAAAATTTTACAACCTCACAACTCACACCCCGATCCCAAATACACTCAGAAATTACTCGTAATTTCTTAAAAAAGATTTTTGTGAGATTTTTTTTTTTTCTTCTCTTCTCTTCTCTTCTCTCGTTCTCTCTCTGTTTTCTTGTTTTGGGATGTCTTTCCTCTTCACCTTAGCTCTCCTTTTATAAGCATGAAGAAGGTGTTTGGTGAGCTCACAATCTTTGACAAAACCAACGTTAACAATTTCAGCTCACCGTCCATGCCGTCACCGTCCATGCCGACCAACACGTAAAACGTGTTTTTTTGACTTACAATCTCCCACTTGAAGACTGATTTCAATCTGTCTTCACACATTGATCGATGTAGCAGGTCTCCCCAGCTTGTTACTCCAACAAGCCAACTGAGGTTGCACACAACCTCAGCTTGTCATACGGCACGACCTTCGTCAACATGTCTGCCGGATTGTTGCTTCCTGGGATCTTCTCAAGCACCAACATTTCATCTTCCAACGCTGATCTGATGAAATGATACCGACGATGTATGTGTTTCGTCCGAGCATGGTAAACCGGATTCTTTGCCAAATTGATGGCACTTTTACTGTCACAGTACAACACACCTTTCCCTTGGTCATGGCCTAGCTCTTCTAGAAAAGACTGTAGCCATATCATCTCTTTTGTTGCCTCCGTTACAGCAACATACTCAGCTTCACAGCTTGATAGAGATACAATTTTCTGCAACTTTGAAACCCAACAAATTGCAGTACCGCCAAAGGTGTAGACATACCCGGTTGTGCTCTTCGTGCTGTCAATGTCACCTCCATTGTCAGCATCAACATATCCCTGCAATCCCGTCTTAGACTTCGTGAAACATAGCGATAAACTTGGATTTCCTTTTAGATATATGAAAATCCACTTAACGGCTTCCCAATGTTCCTTCCCTGGATTGCTCATAAATCTGCTAACGACTCCCACTGCATGTGCAATGTCTGGCCTTGTACATATCATCGCGTACATCAGGCTTCCTATAGCAGAAGCATATGGAACTTTATCCATACATGCCATCTCGTCTTCCGTCTTTGGAGACTGTTCTCTGGATAACCGAAAGTGACTTGCCAGGGGAGTACTAACTGGCTTCGCGTCATCCATGTTAAACCTCTTGAGGACTTTCTTCACATACTCCTCTTGTGATAGCTTAAGACCTTCCTTGCTCCTACTGATTCTCATCCCTAGAATCTGTCTTGCTTCTCCAAGGTCTTTCATCGCAAACTCTTCTGAGATTTTCGTCTTCAAGCTATTGATCTCGTGCAAGTCTGCTCCTACTATCAGCATGTCATCGACATATAGGAGCAATATCAAGTAGGTCTCTTCAAGCTTCTTGAAGTAACAATAGTGGTCGGCTTCACACCTCAAGAAACCAACGCCTTTAATAAAGCTGTCGAACCGTTTATACCACTGTCTTGGAGCTTGTTTTAAGCCGTACAAACTCCTTTTCAGCTTGCAAACAAGGCTTTCCTTCCCTTTGATCTCAAAGCCTTCGGGTTGCTTCATATAAATTTCCTCATCCAAATCACCGTGAAGAAATGCCGTCTTCACATCCATCTGTTGAAGACGCAGATCTTCTTTTGCTACCAGCCCAAGAACCGTTCTGATGGTCACCATCTTGACTACAGGAGAGAAGATTTCGGTGTAGTCAACGCCTTCTTTTTGTTGGCATCTCTTCACAACAAGCCTCGCTTTATAGCGCATACTTCCATCAGGTTCTTCTTTTATTCGGTAGACCCACTTGTTATGCAATGCCTTTTTCTCCTTAGGCAAATCTGCTAACTCCTACGTGTGATTGGATAACAACGAGTCCATCTCGTCGTTCATTGCAAGCTCCCACTTGATCGACTCATCAACTTGCATAGCTTCCTCATAACATTCAGGCTCGCCTCTGTCTGTGAGCAGAATGTAGTTGAGCGATAGAGAGAATCTTACTGGCTTTTTGATGATTCTGCTTGACCGTCGTAACTCTGTGACTGGTGTATATGGGACCACTTCAGAATCATCACTTTCTTCAGCCTCACCACTCTCGTCTTGAGAGATTTCTTCTTCTGCTGTTGCGGTATCCTGTGGCAACTCTGGTGTCAGGATATCTTCTAAGTCAACAGCTCCAGGCTCTTTCTTCTCCGAGCCTTCTCTTAGCTTATCCTTGTACAACGCTTCTTCGTTGAACACAACATTCTTGCTGCGGATGATCTTCCGATTTTCATCATCCCAAAACCGGTAACCAAACCCCGCGTTACCATAACCGATGAAGTAACACTTCTTAGACTTCGAGTCAAGTTTACTTCTTGCAGCATCATCAATATGAACATAAGCTAAGCATCCGAACACCTTTAGATAAGAAAGATTTACTTTCTTTCCGCTCCAAACTTCTTCAGGGATCTTAAATCCCAACTGTACAGACGGTCCTCTGTTTATTAAGAAGGCTGCGGTATTGATTGCATCTGCCCAAAACGTCTTTGGCAATCCACAGTGCAATCTCATGCTCCTTGCACGCTCATTCAAGGTTCGGTTCATCCTTTCCGCTATTCCATTCTGTTGAGGCGTTCCAGGAATAGTCTTTTCCATCTTGATCCCATTATCAGCGCAATATCTCTTGAACTCGTCGCTGATGTACTCTCCACCATTATCATACCTTAAACACTTCAACTTGAGATTCGTCTCAATCTCAACCATGGCTTTCCATATTTTGAAAACCGAAAACACTTCATGTTTGTTCTTCATGAAGTAAACCCACACTTTTCTTGTGGAGTCATCGATAAAGGTCACATAGTAGTATGAACCTCCCAGCGATGCAACAGGAGCGGGTCCCCACACGTCAGTGTGCACCAGCTCTAACTTCTCAGATTTTGGCTCTCTTCCTCCTTTAGAGAAACTAACTCGTTTCTGTTTCCCAAGGATGCAACTTTCACACATCTGATGATCCACCGTCTTCAGATCCGGAAGAGCACCATTTTCCACCATGAGTTTCATCCCTTTCTCACTCATGTGCCCCAACCTACAATGCCACAACTTGGTATGTTTGGCATTCTTGACAACATCAACAGTGTCTTGATAACTCGTCGTCATATAAAGAGTGCCTCTTTTATGACCTCTAGCCACCACCATGGAACCTTTCTAGGCTCCACCACCAAAATTAACATCAAGCCCCGTATCATCAAGTTGACCTACTGAGATCAGATTTCGCATCAACTTTGGCACATGTCTGACCTTCGTAATCTTCCACACACGTCTGTCTGACATTTTCAGGTTGATATCTCCAATACCAACTATGTCCAAAGGTAATCCATCAGCAAGATATTTCCGTAATTTCCCGCAACATAATTCTCCATAATGTTATGGTGCGGTGTGGTGTGGAATGACGCTCCTGAGTCAAGAACCCATGAATCGACTGAGCTATCAACATAGGATATTGACGCTTTGGTGGTACTTGTAGCTGCATCATGAGCTTCAATTTTCCTCGGAGAATCAACAGACACTACCAACGCATACAATTTCACGTGTCACTACATTGGCTCCGCCTCTAGTGTTGTCTTCCTTCTTCGGTGGTGCTCGGCAATTCTTCTTAATGTGACCCGTCTTTCCATAATTCCAGCACTCTGCAGGCTGTCGGAATTTGGAATGACTCCGTCCATTCCTCGACTTCGATCTGCCATTACTCCGGTTATTTCTATATGGGTTTCTCCCTCTGTTTTCCACGTTGAAAGCAGAGCTCGTTGATGCCTCCCAAGAGTCTATCCTTCGAACTTCCTCAGCAAGGATACGATCTCTAACATCATTGAATTTGAGCTTTTGAGTACCCACAGAATTACTAACCGCTGCCCTCATTGGCTCCCAACTATTTGGCAGAGATGCCAACAAAATCAGTGCTCGCACTTCATCTTCAAACTCGATTTCAACTGATGACAGTTGGTTGACAATCGTGTTGAACTCGTTCACATGTGCGGCAACCAGGCCACCTTCTTCCATCTTCAGATGAAAGAGTTTCTTCATGAGAAACACCTTATTGTCTGCCGAAGGTTTCTCATACATATCAGTGAGAACTTTCATGAGCCCTTCTGTGGTCTTCTCCTTCGCAACGTTGTGAGCAACATTTATCGACAGTGTTAACCTTATAACACCCAGAACTTGTCTGTCAAGGAGCTCCCACTCATCCTGATCCATCTTCTCAGGCTTCTTGCTCAGCGGTTGATGAAGCTTCTTTCCGTACAGATAATCTTCAATTTGCATTCTCTAAAATGCATAATCTGTACCGTCAAATTTCTCGATACTGTGCGCCGAACCGTCTTCGCCTCCCATCGTTTCTGGAACCACCGTGTATTAAAACACCTACGTCGACAAACCGATGTTACCGACAAAAATTCACTATTCACAAATTACTGTTCACGTGAATAGTAACTCCCCAAATTGTTGGCATAGACGGTGTTACTTACAAAAACACGTTTTACGTGTTAGTCGGCATAGACGGTGACGGCATGGACGGTGAGCTGAAATTGTTGATGTTGGTTTTGTCAAAGATTGTGAGCTCACCAAACACCTTCTTCATGCTTATAAAAGGAGAGCTGAGGTGAAGAGGAAAGACATCCCAAAACAAGAAAACAGAGAGAGAACGAGAGAAGAGAAGAGAAGAGAAGAGAAGAAAAAGAAAAAAAAAAAAAAAATTCTCACAAAAATCTTCTTTCAGAAATTACGAGTAATTTCTGAGTGTATTTGGGATCGGGGTGTGAGTTGTGAGCTTGTAAAATTTCTCTGGTTGATAATAAAAAATCTGTAGCAGGTCCGGAGACGTAGGCAACATTGGCCGAACTCCGTTAACAATTTTGTGTGTGTGCTTCTTTCTCGCTCCCATAAATTCTGGTTTACCGTAAAATTTGACCGCATATTGCCTAACAACTGGTATCAGAGCTTGAGTTACGGTGATCGGTCAAATTTTTTGCGGAGTTAATATTCACGTGAACAGTAATTTGTGAATAGTGAATTTTTGTCGGTAACATCGGTTTGTCGACGTAGGTGTTTTAATACACGGTGGTTCCAGAAACGATGGGAGGCGAAGACGGTTCGGCGCACAGTATCGGAAAATTTGACGGTACAGATTAAACATTTTGGAGAATGCAAATTGAAGATTATCTGTACGAAAAGAAGCTTCATCAACCGCTGAGCAAGAAGCCTGAGAAGATGGATCAGGATGAGTGGGAGCTCCTTGACAGACAAGTTCTGGGTGTTATAAGGTTAACACTGTCGAAAAACGTTGCTCACAACGTTGCGAAGGAGAAGACCACAGAAGGGCTCATGAAAGTTCTCTCTGATATGTATGAGAAACCTTCGGCAAACAATAAGGTGTTTCTCATGAAGAAACTCTTTCATCTGAAGATGGAAGAAGGTGGCCTGGTTGCCGCACATGTGAACGAGTTCAACACGATTGTCAACCAACTGTCATCAGTTGAAATCGAGTTTGAAGATGAAGTGCGAGCACTGATTTTGTTGGCATCTCTACCAAATAGTTGGGAGCCAATGAGGGCAGCGGTTAGTAACTCTGTGGGTACTCAAAAGCTCAAATTCAATGATGTTAGAGATCGTATCCTTGCTGAGGAAGTTCGAAGGATAGACTCTGGGGAGGCATCAACGAGCTCTGCTTTCAACGTGGAAAACAGAGGGAGAAACCCAGATAGAAATAACTAGAGTAATGGCAGATCGAAGTCAAGGAATGGACGGGGTCAGTCCAAATTCCGACAGCCTGCAGAGTGCTGGAATTGTGGAAAGACAGGTCACATTAAGAAGAATTGCCGAGCACCACCGAAGAAGGAAGACAACACTAGAGGCGGAGCCCATGTAGTGAAACGTGAAATCGCTGATGCATTGGAAGTGTCTGTTGATTCCCCGAGGAAAATTGAAGCTCATGATGCAGCTACAAGTACCACCAAAGCGTCAATATCCTATGTTGATTGCCCAGTCGATTCATGGGTTCTTGACTCAGGAGCGTCATTCCACACCACACCGCACCATAACATTATGGAGAATTATGTTGCGGGAAATTACGGAAAGGTATATCTTGCTGATGGATTACCTTTGAACATAGTTGGTATTGGAGATATCAACCTGAAAATGTCAGACGGACGTGTGTGGAAGATTACGAAGGTCAGACATGTGCCAAAGTTGATGCGAAATCTGACCTCAGTAGGTCAACTTGATGATACGGGGCACGATGTTAATTTTGGTGGTGGAGCCTAGAGAGTCAAGAAAGGTTCCATGGTGGTGGCTAGACGTCATAAAAGAGGCACTCTTTATATGACGACGTGTTATCAAGACACTGTTGCTGTTGTCGAGAATGCCAAACATACCAAGTTGTGGCATTGTAGGTTGGAGCACATGAGTGAGAAAGGGATGAAACTCATGGTGGAAAATGGTGCTCTTCCGGATCTGAAGACGGTGGATCATCAGATGTGTGAAAGTTGCATCCTTGGGAAACAGAAACGAGTTAGTTTCTCTAAAGGAGGAAGAGAGCCAAAATCTGAGAAGTTAGAGCTGGTGCACACTGACGTGTGGGGACCCGCTCCTGTTGCATCGCTGGGAGGTTCGTACTACTATGTGACCTTTATCGATGACTCCACAAGAAAAGTGTGGGTTTACTTCATGAAGAACAAACATGAAGTGGTTTCGGTTTTCAAAATATGGAAAGCCATGGTTGAGATTGAGACGAATCTCAAGTTGAAGTGTTTAAGGTCTGATAATGGTGGAGAGTACATCAGCGACGAGTTCAAGAGATATTGCGCTGATAATGGGATCAAGATGGAAAAGACTATTCCTGGAACGCCTCAACAGAATGGAATAGCGGAAAGGAAGAACCGAACCATGAATGAGCGTGCAAGGAGCATGAGATTGCACTGTGGATTGCCAAAGACGTTTTGGGCAGATGCAATCAATACTGCAGCCTTCTTAATAAACAGAGGACCGTCTGTACCGTTGGGATTTAAGATCCCTGAAGAAGTTTGGAGCGGAAAGAAAGTAAATCTTTCTTATCTAAAGGTGTTCGGATGCTTAGCTTATGTTCATATTGATGATGCTGCAAGAAGTAAACTTGACTCGAAGTCTAAGAAGTGTTACTTCATCGGTTATGGTAACGCGGAGTTTGGTTACCGGTTTTGGGATGATGAAAATCAGAAGATCATCCGCATCAAGAATGTTGTGTTCAAAGAAGAAGTGTTGTACAAGGATAAGCTAAGAGAAGGCTCGGAGAAGAAAGAGCCTGGAGCTGTTGACTTAGAAGATATCCTGACACCGGAGTTGCCACAGGATACCGCAACAACAGAAGAAGAAATCTCTCAAGACGAGAGTGGTGAGGCTGAAGAAAGTGATGATTCTGAAGTGGTCCCATATACACCAGTCACGGAGTTACGACGGTCAAGCAGATGATATGGCTACAGTCTTTTCTAGAAGAGCTAGGCCATGACCAAGGGAAAGGTGTGTTGTACTGTGACATTAAAAGTGCCATCGATTTGGCAAAGAATCCGGTTTACCATGCTCGGACGAAGCACATACATCGTCGGTATCATTTCATCAGATCAGCGTTGGAAGATGAAATGTTGGTGCTTGAGAAGATCCCAGGAAGCAAGAATCCGACAGACATGTTGACGAAGGTCGTGCCGTATGGCAAGCTGAGGTTGTGTGCAACCTCAGTTGGCTTGTTGGAGTAACAAGCTGGGGAGACCTCCTACATCGATCAATGTGTGAAGACAGATTGAAATCAGTCTTCAAGTGGGAGATTGTAAGTAAAAAAAACACGTTTTACGTGTTGGTCGGCATGGACGGTGACGGCATGGACGGTGAGCTGAAATTGTTGACGTTGGTTTTGTCAAAGATTGTGAGCTAACCAAACACCTTCTTCATGCTTATAAAAAGAGAGCTGAGGTGAAGAGAAAAGACATCCCAAAACAAGAAAACAGAGAGAGAACGAGAGAAGAGAAGATTTTTTGTGACATCCAAATCTCAAACCTTTGGAGTTTTTCAAATGCTTTGGAGATGGTTTATACATCTCTTAGTTTCAGGTAAAACTTTAAATCACATTCTATTGTCATAGTACCACTCATTGTTATCCCTTTGATTTCAATTTCTTGTTTCACAAGAAACCCGGAAGAGTTGAGGCTGCATTTGCAAAACATGATATCTTGACGGTTATGAAGAAGTTCTTACTCACAACAAGAACTGATTACTTGGTGGCTCCTCCTGATACAGAGATCATCGATGATCTTGAGATGCCATCGACTATTCCAGATTGGATAACCGATGATGAGCTTCAGGTTTATGCATACAAATTTCAAAGATCTGGATTCACAGGCCCTTTAAACTACTACCGAGCCATGGATCTGTGAGTTCCACATCGCTCTTTGAGTCTTTATGTTTAAATAAAAAGGGTATTGAAGAGAGAATTTCAGGAACTGAGAGATAATGGCACCGTGGCAAGACTCCAAAATAGTTGTTCCGACAATGTTTATTTTCGGAGACAAAGATAATGGAGATGAAGGAGAATATGGAAAGATGCAGTATGTAAAAGGAGAGATGTTCAAGAGTCTTGTACCTAATCTTGAGATTACTGTTATTGAAGATGGTCATCATTTTATCCAACAGGAAAAGTCTAAACAAGTCTCGGAGGAGATGCTTTCTTTCTTTAACAAGTTAGGGAACGCAACAGAGTAAAGTCATGCTGTTTATGGTATCATAGTGTTTTAAGCAAAAGTACTAATGTGTATCAGAGAATAAAACCCTAGTGTGATCCTAATAACAATTAATGATTTTGTATTTATTTTTGTTCAGAAATAAAAGAAATTAGAAGCCATATCTGATTGGTACACAAAACTTAAAATTTAATCTATTAATTTAGAATATTATTTTTTATCTACTGTTTAAAAGTCATCGTAAGACCATTTTTTAACATGTTTTATTTTATAATTTATATTAATTATTTGAATATTTAAACAAAATATCAGACAAAATCCATTTTTTTTAAAAAAAATATATTTATCTGTTATATATTAAATGTGTTTCAACACTTTACAATGTAACAAAAGCGTTTAACATATGCTCATTTACCTATAGTTTAGAAAATATCAGTTAAATGCAATTTTTGCACAACTATTATAACAAAATATTTAAAGATTAACTAGATCTCAATCCGCGCAACCGCACATGTTTTTATTTTCATTTATTTTCATATAAATATTTTGTTTTCAATTCTAAATTTGTATATATTATAATATATATGTGTCTATCAATTTTTAAAACATAATAAGTTTACGATATATTTTTCATTGAATAGATTGTTTTAAACTTTCACATGTATTTTTATCTTCTTCGATATATATTTTCGGATTATTATTTCATTATTAAAATCGTAACTATATATATAAAAATTAGTAAAATATTGTTTTGTTGTCATATTCAAAGATATTATAACATTTCACAAAATTAGAAAGTTTTTAAAAAATTAAACTTTTCGCTTCATATATTTATATTATCGAGTAAATAATTAAAAATTTAGTTTTTGTTTAATTTTTAAAATTAAACTATTTAGTTTAAAATTTGTTTTCATTGGTTTAAGGTAGTAAATATTAATCATTGTTAGATAATATGATTTTTAATTATTAAAAAAAATCTTTATAATTTTAAAAGTTAACATCGACAAATATTTAAATAATTAATATATGGAGGTATAGTATTACAACATTAAATTATATCTATTTAATTTATACTATTTATAAATCCAATGGATCATCTATTGTTTAAATCCAATTATTGATAGCCCAATAAAAAATTTCGTTAGGCCCAAAATTTAAATGATAATATTAGAGATTAAATGTAACATGACTTTATAGGAATATGTCCATTAAGTCCATTTTTTAAAAAATCACACATGAATCAAAGTTGTGACTTCTGTTTTAACATATAAGATGTGTCTATCAATTTTTAAAACATAATAAGTTTACGATATATTTTTCATTGAATAGATTGTTTTAAACTTTCACATGTATTTTTATCTTCTTCGATATATATTTTCGGATTATTATTTCATTATTAAAATCGTAACTATATATATAAAAATTAGTAAAATATTATTTTTTTGTCTTATTCAAAGATATTATAACATTTCACAAAATTAGAAAGTTTTTAAAAAATTAAACTTTTCGCTTCATATATTTATATTATCGAGTAAATAATTAAAAATTTAGTTTTTGTTTAATTTTTAAAATTAAACTATATAGTTTAAAATTTGTTTTCATTGGTTTAAGGTAGTAAATATTAATCATTGTTAGATAATATGATTTTTTGTTATTAAAAAAAATCTTTATAATTTTAAAAGTTAACATCGACAAATATTTAAATAATTAACATATGGAGGTATAGTATTACAACATTAAATTATATCTATTTAATTTATACTATTTATAAATCCAATGGATCATCTATTGTTTAAATCCAATTATTGATAGCCCAATAAAAAATTTCGTTAGGCCCATAATTTAAATGATAATATTAGAGATTAAATATAACATGACTTTATAGGAATATGTCCATTAAGTCCATTTTTTAAAAAAATCACACATGAATCAAAGTTGTGACTTATGTTTTAACATATAAGATAACAAGAAATGAACATTTCATAAATTTATCTTTTCATGCATATAAAATGATATTACTTAAAATCAGGACTGAGAAAAAATATGCAAATTTCTTTTTAATTTCAAAATCTTACTGAATAAGATTTTTATGAACAATAAATTCAATTTTCAATATTCATGTAACTATTATAATAAAAACTAGATTTCATCCGCGCTTTTAAAGCGCATAATTGATTTTTAAAATAAAATTCAATGAGAAATTAATATTTAAAGACATAAATTTTTATTTTATACGTTCCAAATTTTGTGGCCTAACAAAATGAATATTTGTGATTACTAGAATATAATATTGCTATAAATCAATTTTAACTAAAGTTTATTACTAAGAAAATTGTCAAAAATACAATTTTCAAAGTACTGCTTTTCATGTTTATAATATTGCTATTGTTTTTACAGCCAGACATTGCTTTGAGTTAGACTATGTTCTATCTAACCACTAACAAGCATCTAAGAAACATAGATCTCGAACACCCAGCTAGACTCATGGTTCATAAGTAGAAAAAAAATAAGAGAGACTAACCTTGTTGTGCTCAGCAATGAGCCAAGATTCGAAGGCAGAATTCAAGAGAGAAGTAGCAATACCACCCAAGATACGACCGACCATCAAAACTCTGTACTGTGGAGAATGCTTGGTGATGCAGCTAAGTATGTAAACTATACAGTATGTAACACATGCCCTCTTTCGATCCCTGAATCCAAAACACACACAGATATAATAAGTTCTCCTCTGATAACACACGGAACTTGAACATAAAAAAAAAAGGAAAGAGGATTCTCACTGTTTGTCAGCAAGAGATCCAACAATGGTTCCAAAGAGCATAGACGAGCCGAAACCAGCTATGAAAAGCTGACCAATATCTCGTTTACCAAAACCATAAGTGCTGTACAGGTAATACACATAAGGTCCCTGAAGCCAATCTCCAGCTGTAGCAGCAACACAAAACATATATCATAATGAATTGATCCATTTGACATCAATAACAAATCAATAATCGCTTCATGTTTATTATCCAAGAAGCTGGTGATACAATCTCATCTAAATCGAAAGCGAGAAGCAAGTGTTTGTAGATACGCTTTTTTTGAAGTGGAGAGAAATAGGGGATGATGAGGTACGTACTATAAGAAAGGAGGCTCAATAGCTTTCTATTAATCATATGAAAGGTATTTATACATACGTACAAAGTAGGGTTAGTGTATTGTACTATATTTACAATAGAGTCCTTATAGGATCTTATATTTACTTAACACGCCCCCTCAAGATGGTGGGAATTGACGAACACCAATCTTGACACACAGGTCTTGAAAGCGAGCACGAGGAAGAGGCTTCGTGAGTCCATCCGCTAGCTGATCATGAGTAGAAACATGAGCAACACGCAGATTCCCAAGCTGTATCTGGCCCCTTACAAAGTGATAGTCAAGCGCAAGATGTTTCATACGAGAGTGAAAGACTGGGTTGGCACATAAGTATGTGGCTCCGATGTTGTCACAGTAAATCGTCGGAGTAGTCTGTTGCTGGAAACCAAGTTCGTGAAGAAGAGAGGTTATCCATCGCAGTTCTGCAGCCGTGTTAGCGACAGAACGATACTCAGCCTCTGTCGAAGAACGGGCAACTCCTTTCTGCTTCTTCGAGGTCCATGAGATAGGTTGGTTTCCAAGATAAATGATATATGCATTGGTGGATACATAATCGTCGGAGTCTCATGTCCAGTCAGCGTCAGAGAAAGCATGAAGGACATGTTTACTCTGTTTTTGCAGGAAGATTCCATGGCTAAGTGTCCCGGAGAGGTAATGAAGAACTCGTTTCACGGCTTGCAAGTGATCAGTCGTAGACATATGCATATACTGGGAGAGCTTGTTCACCGCATAAGAGATGTCCGGACGCGTAAGAGCAAGATACTGCAGGCTGCCTACGAGACGTCGATACTCATGAGGATCAGAAAGCGTCGTACCAGACTTGATCGAGGGCTTCGGAGATGATGGCAATGGAGTCGCAACAGGCTTCGCATTGAGCATGTTAGCCTTGTTGAGGAGATCGGTTATATATTTTCTCTGCATCAGATGTAACCCGCGTGGTGTCCTGATGGCTTCAATGCCAAGAAAATAACCTAGCGAGCCCATGTCTTTGATAGAGAACTTATGAGAAACAGCATCAATGACTTGTTGTATCATGGAAGGAAAACTACCGGTAATAAGAATGTCGTCCACGTACACAAGAAAGTAGACGTAGTGACCATTGTGTTTGAGGATAAACAGAGAGGTGTCCGACATGGAGTTTCTGAAACCGATCGTCGTGAGGTATGTCTTCAGTTCAGAGTACCACGCTCGTGGAGCCTGTTTGAGGCCATAGAGGGCTTTCCGAAGACGACATACATGTGATGGCTTGCTGGGATCATTAAAGCCTGGAGGTTGTACCATGAAGACTTCCTCGTTAAGGTGGCCTTGTAAGAAGGCAGTGTTGACGTCGATTTGACGAACCGGCCAGTCACTATTAACAGTCAAACCAAGGATGATCCGAATCGTGGTCGACTTAATGACAGGGCTGAAGGTATCAGTGTAGTCAATACCAGGTTGCTGATGATAGCCTTTCGCCACAATACGCGCCTTATACTTATCTATCGGGTTATATTTGATAGTGAACACCCAGCGACAACCAACAACATTCATTCTTTCACTTGCTGCAACCAAATCCCACGTATGATTTTCATTTGTGGAGTTAAATTCAGTACTCATAGCCTTACGCCAATGAGCATGTTTCATCGCTTGTTGCCACGTAGTAGGAATCCAGTGGGAATCACATTGAACCTGAGCCGCATTGTTGTATTTGGTGGCAGGTTTAACGATGTTATTACGCGACCTGGTAGTCATTGGATGACGTTCCGGAGAGACCAGAGGTGGTTGTTGCGGTTGAGGAGCAGGAGGAGAGTGTTGGCGTGGTTCTGGAGCAGGAGAAGATTGTTGTTGTTGCTCTGAGGACACAGCTGGAGACACAGTTGCAGTGGCGGTATGATCATCAGATGGCGCGGAAGATGATGATGATGATGACTGTGACTGCTGCGATGGATGTGGAGAATCTGAGCCCAAGGAGCCAGTGTTCGTAGCCAACTGAGGTGATTGTATAAGTGTCGATGTTGCAGGGATTATGGTGACAGGTGGAGCTTGGTTTTGGTGGTTTTGGGGAGCTGGCTGGAGATCGATGTTTGGCTTAGTGAGAGAGGTATATGGGAATTGGGTTTCATTGAAACGAACATGTCGAGTGGTGTAGATACGACCAGTGGTGGGATCTAAGCAATGATAGGCACTTTGGGTGAGAGAATAGCCAATAAAAACACAAGGTAGTGAGCGCTTTTCAAGCTTGTTTTGAGCGTATGGTCTCAGCCATGGGTAAGCAAGACAGCCAAAGGTGCGGAGTTTAGAGTAGTTAGGGAGCTGGTGGAAGAGTTTTAGGTAGGGTGATTGGTTGGTAAGAAGTGGAGTTGGCATACGGTTTATCAGAAAGACAACAGTGGCAAAAGCACACGGCCACATGGTAAGAGGCATTTGCGTCTTAGAGAGTAGAGAGAGACCAGTTTCGACAATGTGTCGGTGTTTTCTCTCGGAAAGACCGTTATGCTCAGGAGTATGTGGGGGTGTGGTCAGGTGGGAGATACCATGGCTGGATAGGTATTGTCTAAGGGCTAGGTATTCGCCCCCATTATCACTGTAGAGGTTCTGAATTTTGGTTTGAAATCTTGTTTCAACAAGGGGTTTAAAGAGTATAAAGATATCTTTAACTTGTGATTTGGCTGTAAGTGGGTATAACCACGTATATCTTGTATAGTGGTCAACAAAGAGAAGATAGTATTTGAAGTTTTCTGATGATAAGATAGGAGATTGCCAAACATCTGAGAATATATATTGGAGGGGTTTTGTGGAGATGATTGAGCTTGTTTGAAAAGGAATTTTATGAGTTTTATTGAGAAGACAATCATTGCAAGGAGAAACTGAAACAGAGTTTGAAAGACATGGCAAAGAAAACTTGGAAACAATGCTTTTAAGAATAGAAGAAGATGGGTGTCCTAGGCGATGATGCCATTGGGTAAGAGAGGCCTTTGTGTCTGGGTAAATGGCGTGGGCAGTGGGAGGGGTTTTCGCAGACATAGGCCACTCATACAATTCACCCTTCGTTTGGCCTTGAAGCAACCGGACCCCGTGCTGAGATCCTTCACCTGAAAAGAAGCAGGAAAGAATTCCACAGACACTTGATTAGCATTGCAGAGCCGATAAACAGATATCAAATTCTTATCAACAGCAGGTACACAAAGAATATCTTTAAGAACCAAGGATTTTGATGAAGTAGGGACAGAGGTTGAACCAATATGTGTGATCTGTAGCCCTGAGCCATCTGCAATGGCGACTTCATCACCACCGTGATATGGTTGATGCAACGCTAAGTTATTCAGGTCTGAGGTCAGGTGATGAGTAGCCCCACTATCAAGCAACCAAGGAGCCGAGTTATAAGGGAATGAAGCAGCAAGGTTGGTGCGAGGTTGCCACTGAGACGAGTGAGGTGTGGTTCCTGAGGAGAGCGCCATGCCATTTTGTTGCAGTTGAGGGCATCGTCTTGCGCTATGACCGAAGATGCCACAAATTTGGCACTTCCCCTGATAGCCCAGTGGTGTGTGAGTGTTAGAGTTTGGCTGGAACTGTTGTTGTTGCCAAGTCGAATGACCACCACGAGAGCCACCACGTCGCTGTGTCTGCTGGCGGTTTGTGAAGTTGTTGCCATTTCCTCGAGAGTTGCTGTAGTTGGCCGTAACCGGTGTGGGAAGGATAGCGGGTTGTTTTGTTTGGAGTTTGACTTCCTGGTTGATAAGCTTCTCATGTAGCTCGGTGATGGATGGAGAGGTATCGCGACTCTCAATTTGATCAATGAGAGTCTTGTAATCCTCGGGAAGACCTTCAAGAATCGTGTCAATCTGGTCTTCGGGATCCTCTGGTTTGCTGAGGAGAGCAAGTTGATCGAAGATAATAGTGAGCCCTTGAACATACTCACTGATGGATTTGTTGCCCTTCGATGCATGCTTGAGTTGTTGTTGAAGTTGCTTGACATGGCCCCTGCTCGGTTTAGCATACGTAGCGGTGAGTGTGCTCCATATCTCAGCCGCCGTGTTTGTGTTAGAGAGAATGGGCTGCAAGGTTGTGGTCATAGCCCCAAGTAAACCGCTATAGATCAACCGATCTTGACATTTCCAGATCGTGTAAGCCGGGTTTGTTTCAGTACCGGCTTCTGTGGTCATTGTGGGGGAGGGAATGACTTGCGATCCATCAATATGACCAGCAAGGTCATATCCATCGAGGAGTGCGTGGATCTGTCGACTCCACATCAGAAAGTTTGAGGCAGTGAGCTTCGTAACATTGGACATGTTAACGTTAAGGATGGTGTTTTTGTCGTTGGAGACGTTGACAGTTTCAGTTGATGATGCAAGGGAGTTGGCCGCCATGATGAAAAGCGTGAAGAGGAGGGAAAGAAAATTTGAAGAGATGAGAAGAGGGGAGAGGAGAAAAGCGTAGATTGTTTAGGTCAGATCAAATGCGTTTAGGTCAGATCAAATGCTCTGATACCATATAAGAAAGGAGGCTCAATAGCTTTCTATTAATCATATGAAAGGTACCCATCATGATGGAGAAGGGTTAGTGTATTATACATACGTACAAAGTAGGGTTAGTGTATTATACTATATTTACAATAGAGTCCTTATAGAATCTTATATTTACTTAACACGTACCCATCATGATGGAGAAGACGAGGACGTAAGTTTTGAAGGAATTGAAGGGAGAAGAAGTGTTTTGATCCTTGTTTCTCTTGCTCATTTTCAGAGCCGCTACTACGGCAGCCATCACTCCGAACACCAAGTAGTAGAATACCTCCATCGTTACTTTTGCTTCTCTCTCTATCCCACTCAGAGTTCGAGAGCCATAATAAGCCTACATATCCGGGTTATCGGATTAAAGTCAGATACGGATATTCAGTTGTAATAGGAAACAGATATCAGAATATTGGGAAAATGATAATTTAATTCCCGATATAAACACATTTCATTCCCCAACTATTGACTGACTATGCAACATAAGTCCTCAACTGTATGTTGACTTAACAAAATCAGACGTCTAACTCGTTTGGCCTTTTTGTCTTGCTGAGTATTCTTTTGTTTAATCTAATTCCATGCATGTAAAAACTGGCAAAGCTCTCCAGTTCTCGCTTGTATCATTCATCCTGCACATACAACACAACTCTTGGCTTTAAGAGAAATGGAACTTACAACATTCGTTGCATAAACTGTACCTGGTAAAGAACAGATTTTATGGGAGGATCAATCTTCATTTCTTCCTCGAGCTATAATTTACGGAGTTACCACAGTCAATTTCAAAACTTAATCCCACAACATTGTTAATTCTAACAAATCTAGCAAATTGGAACCATAATGATTTGTCTCGCATTAGTCTTTGCTTTTAAAACGGTCTCGTTTCTTGTTTTCACTTTTCTCCACTTTAGCTTTTTTCTTCAAAACTAAGAGTATGATTAGAGCATTTGCAATGAGAGTCCTTAAGTGGAAGTTCTTAAAAAATAATAATTAAATAATCAGTGGATCTCACCAAAAACTAAGGATTCAATTTTTAAAATTCTTAAATAAGAACTCTTTCTTAATGAATCCTTGCACTATTTGCGGGTCCCCACGACATGTGGCGACCCGCGATTGGTTGATATATATATTTTTTTATCTGAAAAAGAAAAAAAAATAATACTTAAAAAATTAAAATACATTTTTTTTAAAGACTCCTCTTCGGGTAACACCATTGCGGGTGCTCTTATTGGAGGGTTTTTAGAGTGGAGTTCTTAGCGGAATATAAGAACCCGCCTCTTAACTTTTAACTAAAAAAGCTAAGAACCGACTCTTAAATAAGAGTTTTAAGAGCCGGTTCTTAATTTTTTTAGTTAAAAGTTAAGAGACGAATTATTATATTCCGCTAAGAACCCGACCCTAAAAACCACCGGTAATCATGCTCTAGGTTTCTTTATTTTCTTGGGAATTGTAGATAGAGTTGATGATCATTGGTTGACCTACCACTATGGTTGATCACCACACTCACATTTTGGTAAGCCTAAGTTGTTTGTTTCCAAAGGTATGCAACATATTTAATTGATCCCCATGTACCAAACTCATTATTAAGTTTCATTCGTGGGACCCTTTTTATATTTAAATCCCTAATCATAACAAATTAATACGACTGAGTGTTTACATCCACAAAAAGATTTTTGTATAATTTCACATAAACACTCCCACTTATTAGATAAGTTAGTTCTTAAACACATTATGAAAACTAACATGGCAAACCAATATTTAAGAAACGCAACAAACTTACATTGGAAAGACTTCAAACCAAAGGAACTCACAAACAGGGGCGAAGCCACAGCCAGCACACTGGGTGCATGTGCACCCCCTATTTTTTCAATTTGTGTTTATTTTGTAAGGTAAAATGGTAGAAAATATTAGATAAGATAGATGGTAGTCTATAAGCATAACATCATTGCCTTCAACCAAATCACCAAACAAATTTTTCATCATCATTTTTTTCTTACGTTAATCACGAAAACGCGATCATTATTGACGTGTAAAATCATAATATAAAGAAGGCTAACAACTACGTTTTGGAATATATACGATACATTCTATGGAGACAAAGACGTGTAGAGATAAAGAGTATATATAATATTCATATCACCAATTAGCTTATTCTTGAGCATATCATTTAACTACTTGTAAACAATGACATTCGTTCACCTACTGGTCTCTCTTCTCATCTGCATTACCTTCACGTCGTCTATCTCCGTCGTCCCTGACCCATCAACACAAGACCTAATCAACAGAATATGCAAACAAACAATCGACTTCCAGTTCTGTAATAAAACCATCACATCTCAGCTAATCAGACGACGCACATCCATCAAGACAATCGCGAAGCTAACCGCGGCAAAAGCATGGATCAACGCCATAGAAACGCTTGACAACATCGAAGGTTCTCTTCTTCCCAAAGCCAAAGACCGTAGAAGCAAAGAAGAGTTCACTGCTTGCAGGAAAGCGTATAGATTGGTGGATGCTCATCTTGACAACGCGTTAAAGTATTTGTATCTTAAAGATTATCGGTTCATGAGAGCATATCAAGCTCTTGCGCTTGTGAATATTTCGATGTGTAGGACGAGTTTCTTTTACCCTACGCCTATGGTTTATGCGAACTGGAATATGAGGATCTTGACGGATATAGCGATTTATGCTGGCAAGATTCTTGCTCCTCCTCCTCCTCTAAGGACCAAGACCAAGAAGAAGACACCGTGAGGGTCATCGTTTCGGAGTCGAAGCTTGATTTTGTTACTTTTTATTATTGAATCCAGTAGTGTTTTTCAGATTTATTCAAACAAATTTTTAGTTTTTTATATATCGTAGATGTAAAAATCACTTTGATGGCATCATTTTTGTTTTATTGTTACATTTTCTTTATCTTGTTTTCGTTGGTAGACATGCTTGTAATGTTGTTAATAATTCTAGCTCCATTGCAATATTTGGGAAGAAAATAGCAGAATTGTATTTTTTCGTAATGTTTTGGCAAGAAATTTCCACACACAAAACGTGTGCTGGAACCGTAACTTTCAAAATTTGACGCAACCACTAGACCAGCTTGTTGGATTTTAGTTTGGGATCAGGCCTGATCTCTTATTATGTGAATGCATTCTCGGAATTTTTTTTTAATCTTTTATTCTTTCTTGTAGCTCCTTTTTGGCTTTTTTGATGTAACTGCAGAACGTTTTGGACTAAATATCTATTGGGATGTAAATCGTCTCTTCCAAGTTGTTCAAGACAGGAGTGCCAAAGTTCAACCTCAAGCCGGTGTTATGAGTCATCATGATTTTCAATGAATCTAGGGCCAGGTTTAATAACTTGATAAGAGTCATTTACGAAGTGGCTAAGTTCCATTATTTACTTCCAGAAAGACTAGTCAGTATATGTTTGGACATAGATCTAATAATTACCACAAAATAGTTATACATTACTACACCAACGTTGACATACATGGAAAAAAAAAACGTTGACATACATGGTTTCATTAACATAAATTCCAAAATAGAAATAACCAACGAAAACGCCGGTATATAGTTCATAAGATATCCGATAAGGATGTTGTCAATTACTATGAACAACCCCATGTAAATATATTCGAACAACATAACAGGATTCATGCAAGTGGATAGTAAGCAAAATGGGCCAAACCACACGTTCCTTCAGGTGCATCCACGTCTCTCTTGATTCTCATGTAACCATTTTCTCCCCAATTTTCTCCCCATGAGTTCTTCAATAACCAGTACTTAGTCCCTTCTTCACTAATCCCATAACCAACAATCGTAACCGCATGAGTCTGGTGCGTCCCACAGTACTCTCCGTCAAATATCCCCCCGGAGTATTGCATAAACGCAGCCCCTGATCCAGCTATCGCCACAGAAACAGGCTGTTTAGACACCGCTTTTAGCAATGCTTCCTCGTCATCACTTGGAACCGTCTCGTATCCGCTTATGGTAGCAGCAATGAAATCAGTAACTTGGCTGGCTGAAGAACATGTTCCTTGTGATTCTTGGTAAGGATAGTTATCCTCCGTGGTGATTCCTTGGTTGTTAATAATGTACTCGAAAGCTTTTGACATTATCCCTCCATTGCATCCATTGTTAAAGTCTCTGCTACAATCCACCAGCTGCTGTTCCGACAGGGATACAAGATCACCTTTTGCAATCTTTGTAATACCTTCCACGGCTGCCACCGCCGAGAAAGCCCAACAACATCCTGTTCCATATTTCCAGAAATTTCATATTATATTCTCTCTTGAACTGTGATAAGAAAGAAACACACAAAAATTTGGTGGACCACATGTGGTCTAATGATTGCACCAATGTTCAAGAAATCTGTAGATGGTAATTAGGCGTTAACATTAACATTTAGGCGGATTATTCGGGCTTTACGTCAATGCATTCTTTATTTATTATATGTCTTATATTTATATTACATATATTAAGTTTTATGTGTTTAATTTCAAATTACTTTAATGAAATATTTAAAAATTAGATATAGAAAAAACAAAATTGGAGAGAAAAATATAATCATTTATTTATAGAAATAATTGATGGTGATGATGGTATAATTAAATTAGTCATCATCTCTTTTTATGTTAAGTGATTTAACAGATTTAAATCAGATTAGATCGATTTAAAAATTTAAACTGATTTAGACAATTTTAACCGATTTAATCAATTTAAATCAGATTTTTAGAAAATCGTTTCGGTTATTACTGATTTGCCCTATAGGCGGGATGCCTCATAAGGTGGCACCTGAACTTTAGAACATTAATTTGTACTATATAGTGTTAGCACTTTGTACTAGTATCAAGTATCAACACGTTGTGTCATCATTTTAATCCAAATCTAGTCAAATACGTATTGTTAAAAAAAAATTAGAAGGTACTGTATAGTATATAGAGTTATGATAATTAGTTACCACATTGGCCTTGGTTCTTAACGGATGAAACGGCCCCCTCCTGTCTCCAGTCCAAGCTCTCACCGGTTTCACTGACATTTTCATATCTAAACGACATAGTCTTGTCGGTTTCTGAAACTTCGTTCGTACCTTCGGGGACCACTAGGCCCATGTACTTTGCCAGGAACTCCTTGTCGGTGAGATCAGAAAACTGGTTGACATCCAACTTGAATGTTATGTTCGTATTCATGTTGAATGTCTCAACGAACTCTAAGTTCTTCTTAAAGATCTCGAATCTACTAGCTTGTTCAGAATTGTCGGAGTAAACACGATGGAATCGAGACATCCATTGCACATGTTTCTCCATGGCAGAAGCTTTGAAGAGTCCTCCACGAGATGTGGCTCCAGAGGTTATGTAACTCAGCACAATGGACATAATCAAGAAAACCAACGAAGCCATTCTTTTAGATAGAGAAAAGTAGGAGATGTTTTCTATAAATGCCTTGGTTTATATGACTTGGTTGGCAAGAAACTATGGTAACGTGGTCTTATATAGAGATTATAGATTAGTGTATGAAGTGAGGTGCATATACGGTGCATGTTTTTCCGTTTGAATATTCTACATGTTATGAAGAAGATATTTTAATAGCTTCACGTTGCTAATTTTCTACACGTTACGAAATCAAGTAATTGCCCAATACGTACGTATATATTTTTTTCTGCTTTTGAGAAGAACAAGACAATATAGGTTCGCGCAATCTACAGACGTTTGTTGGGGTCTGGCCGTAGATACCGCAACTTCCAAAGTTCAAATTTCATTTTTCAGAAATAAAAATTATTCGTTTTGTTGTGTTCAGTTTTTCAAAAGAGATTTACTATCAAAAACTAAAAGAAGTATAAGCACTACAAAAGATTTACTAGAAATATAACGAACGATGACACGATACTCCGTGTGTTAGCTCTCAAAAGGTTATATGAATACGACTGATATCCAATCCGAGAGCTATATTAACGCATGATGATTAGGCTGGGTAAAGTGTGTAGCCCAATTAGTTAGGAATTTTATTATAAGAAACTAGGAAACAGCGGCAATTGAATTTTTTACTATAAAAATATTTAATATTAATTAAATGTATATCTTTAATAAAAATTATTTAATTTTTTTTTTCATTTAAGTAGGAAAAATATTAGTTAAAATATGAGAATGTAAAATATATGTCACAAATTAACTACAAATTGGTTATTTAATTTGGAGTGTACGTAATTAAACCATCAAAATAAATGTTTCAAACAAAATTGTTCGCTTAAATAATATATCAATTGAAATATATAATGTTTTAAAAGTATAAAAAAGAAGGCAAAAGTTCTAAAAGAGTTTGAAAACATAGGCTGCTTCTAACACGTGACTAGTGTGGACCCACTTCGATGGAGGCCTGGATACCTATGTATAGTTCAAAAAAAAAAGAAAAAAAATTACAGAAAGGATAAAGAAATCTATTAAAAAAAGTTTTTTTTTGTAATTACACTAAAAATGGAATTTATAACATGTAACAAAATTGTGATAGTTTAAAAACAAATTTTGAAAGTACTATAAATGAAATAAAAAAAACCGGTTCCTGTTCTAATTTGGTTCTTTGGTTTTAGAAGTTTAGGATCCGTTTGGGTATTTAGAAAATTCAGTTTGGTTTCGGTTCGTTTTTTCCGGTTCTCGGTTCGGTTCATCTAACAAAGTTAGGAACCAACTAATATCCAAAATAATTTGGATCCTATTAAGTTCTTGTTCGGTTCTGTTTTTTTAGTTAATTCAAGTAAAAAGTTATAAATTTAAGTGTTTTAATTAAATATCAATTTTTTTGTATTTTTGGATAAAAATTTAGATAATTCAGATAATTTTAAACATTTTTGACAAAAAGTATTATGGTAATTCAATTTTTTGAGTATTCCAGCTTATAAAAAGTATTTTCAATTATTTTATTATTTTAAAAATAAATATAGTTAATATTTATAAGTGTATAAATTATATTATAGAAATTTGGATTGTGATTCGGTTCTTGATTTGGTTTTAGTTTGGTTCTGGATCAGTTCTGGTTTTCAAGATATATGATCTTTTTGGATAATTTGTAAGATCTAAACTTGAACCACCTATTTTTTTATTTGTTCAATTTGATTCTTCGGTTCAGGATAAATGTGACCATGCCTATCTCATATGATCATTTGGATCGTTCAATATTTTTGTCATTTCTTTCTTTATTTTTTTGTTTCTTGTTGTTGCATATTTTCAATGTCCACAACTCTTTGTATAGATATCATATGTTATATCAGTTAGCCATACAAGATCGTAACAATTAATCACCAAAAATACAATGAGTGATCATCATATGTTGCAATGGTTAATCTTTATATTTTTCAATAGTTATAAATTATTCTGAAATTTTTATTGCTTTTAAAACTATTAAGATATACATACACTGAAATTGTTTATCAAAATTAGGCATGGACATATTTATCCATAATTGAAGAACCAAACCAAAAATAAAGGCTCGGTTTGGGTTAGGATCCTACCAAATAACTGAGCGGATCATATATCTCTAGAACCAAAGAACCTGAACCAAACTGGAACCGAATCAAGAACCGAATGGATACCAAATTTCTATAATATAATTTATATATTTATAAGTATTAAGTATATATATTTTGTTTTCCAATAATCAAATAATTAAAAATATTACTTATAGACCAAAATACCCAAAAGCGAATAACCAGAATATTCTTATATCCAATTTTGTAAAAATTATGTGAATTATCCAAATTTTTATTTGAAAATCCAAAAATTTAATATTTAATCTGATAAATCTGAATTTTTTTGGGAAATTGCCAAAAATACCATTTTCAAAGTACCACTTTTCATGTTTACACTAACCACTTTTACCATTATTTTTAATGAAGGGTAAAAGACTTTTATAACTTTTTGATTAACTTTGACCAAAAAAACATATGGTTAACAAATCTAAACTTGTTGATAAAAAAAAACAAATCTAAACTTAAAACATCAACTCTAAACCATAAACCGTGAAACATCAACTCTAAACCCTAAACCACGAAACATCAACTCTAAACCCTAAACCCCAAACCTTCAAATATAAACCCTAAAACATCAACCCTAAACCCTAAATCCTAAATCTAAACTTAAAACATCAACTTTAAACCCTAAATCATCAACTCTAAACACTAAACCATAAAACATCAACTCTAAACCCTAAACCCCGAAACATCAACTCTAAACCCTAAACTCTAAACCTTCAAATCTAATCCCTAAAACATCAACTCTAAACCCTAAATATAAACCCTAAACCCTCTATTTTTATGAAATTCGAACCCTAAACCCTAAAATCCTAAACCTTCAAATCTAAACCCTAAAACATCTACTCTAGGGTTTTAGGGTTTAGGATTTAGGATTTAGGGTTTAGAGTTGATAGGTTAGGGTTTAGGGTTTAGAGTTGATGTTTTAGGGTTTAGGGTTAATTTTTTAGGGTTTAGGGTTTAGAGTTTACTTTTTAGGGTTTAGGGTTTAGTGTTTACTTTTTAGGGTTTAGGGTTTAGGGTTTAGTGTTGATAGTTTAGGGTTTAGTGTTGATGGTTTAGGGTTTAGAGTTGAAGTTTAGGGTTTAGGGTTTAGAGTTGATGTTTTAGGGTTTAGAGTTGAAGGTTTAAGGTTTAGGGTTTAGAGTTGATGTTTCGGAGTTTAGGGTTTAGAGTTGATGTTTCGGCGTTTAGTGTTTGAATTTCGAAATAATATAATTCGGAAAAAAATTAAGAAAAATTATTTTTTATTTTTTTAGATTTTTATTTATTTAAATATTTATTTATTATATATATAAAGAATAAGGGCAAAAGCCTCTTAATGAAAAAAGTATTTTTGAAAATGTCTCTTTAATTGTGATAAAAATGAAAAGTGATAGCATGAAAATGATAAATATGTAATTTCCCCATATTATTATGACGTCAAAAAAAATATAAAATTTTATTATAAAACAAGACAATAATAATTGAAGACTATTTTTTTTTATAAATTATATAATTATATTATGTAATATATAAATATTACAAAATTATTTTAAATAGGTCAATAAAAAAAATTCGTGTAAACTGTTTCATTTAGATAAATTATCACTCTTCATTAAAATTGTTTAAATTCGCAAACTATATAATATTTTTATACAAAAATCAATTTATTAATATAAGTTAAACGTTTATATCTACAACTATATATTATATTGTTATTTATTTTGAAACTCTCAACAATAAATTGTTTAAAAATTTAAAATACAAAAATATAAAATTATGAAATTTTTAGTAATTCATTTAAAATATTAATGAAAAATCATTTTTTTTTTCTTTTAATTTTAACAAAATCTGTTGAGAAAAATTTAGTAAATATTACCAAAATGTAAATATTTTTTAAAAAAATAATGTATTAATGTAACAAAAACCAATTCAAAATTCATGTAATCTTCCAAGCTCAGAATAATAGTGTAATTTTTCAAAGTTTTCTGGACATAATATAAAATTTTGAAATCAAATTTAATTAAGATTTTAATATATTAGATTGTTTTAATTTTTACAACATATATAGTTTGTTTTTACTATGTATAAATTTAATAAAATAATAGGGCTATATTATTTAAACAAAACAGTGTTTTTACTTATAAATCCAGTAAAGTACTAAAATAAGATATGTTAATGTATATTTTTATAAAAACAACTTGTAAATATAAATTATCTTAAACATATTTATTTTCTATAATATAAATAACTAAATTTAAAAAATATATTATAGCAAAATGTATAAATTAAAGAAAAACATATTTTGTAGGAGGTTATCTATTTGATTATTTCATATTATTATTTTATTGTACCTAACTCAAAAAATATATGAGTAAGTAATATAAATTAATAACAAAATAAAATGTATTAAACAAATCACTATATTTTAATAATACCGAATATGAAATATAAACAATAATATTATAGAGTTAGGTAATATATAATATTAAAATAGAAATTATATATTTAAATTTTTTTTTAATAATATCAAATTCATTTATAAAATGAAAAAAATATACGTCCGTACGTGCGAGTTAAAATCTAATTAAATATCATATTTGAGGTACATTACTTATCAAATTTTAGTGATTATCAAAAATATAGAGAAACTGCTTTATTTTGATTTTATTGTTAATATTTGATTTTTAAAAGAGCAATTTGCACAAACAATATACAATAATAGTGAAATTTGCAAGAATGGAAAAAAGTGGTAGAGCCCAGCACCAGTGGGTATGAAAATACACTGATAACTCTATCACTTGTATCTCTCTCTCTTTTTTTAAAGAAACAAAATTAAATTATTTCTTTCTGATAGAGGGACATCGGCAAAAGCATACATTTATATACATTATGGTACCAGGAGAAATCAAAGAAACATCAAAACCCTAGACAAGTAGATTCAACAAAAAAAGAACAAGCATAAGCACATCAAGATTTAAAGAGAGAAGACTAGAGCGAGGGAAAGAAGACAAAAGAGCTATTGCCCCAGCTTCGACGAACGCGAATGGGTATCGCAGCTTCTCGGCAGCCGGTGTGTTAGAAACATGACATCGATCTATCCATGATTAGTCTTCACCAAAAGAGTTATCCCCGGAGTTGCTCCGCGCCCCGACCACCGGAATCTACAAGAGAGCCGATTCTCAAACTTCCTCTGTAAAGTTCGGCTGCTCCTCGCCGTCACACGCATCCTACATCGCCGCACACAAACTCTAAAATCTACAGGCCAAGAAGAGCTTCACGTCTAAGAGGGAGATGTCCCGGAGAACTGACATCCCTAACACAAGCTCGTCGACACCAAAATCTTCACAAGGACGGCGCAACAAGAAGACCGTACTCCCCATGAAAATCGTTCATCGCGCAAAGATAATATAATAATTAGCCAGCTAACATGAAATATTAATGTTTACGCATTTGTTAGTTTAGCCGGCTACCAAATATATTTTTATGTATTTGAGTCAAATCTTTTCACACAGTATATATGTTAGTTTAGCCGGCTAACATGTATATGTTTCTAGCTATTAAGTTAATTTAGCCGGCTAACAAATATATGTTTTTGTATTTATTTTCCTTGATTTTATTTTGACTTATTTTAGCCGGTTAATATGTATATGTTTCTAGCTATTAAGTTATTTTAGCCGGTTAACAAAATATATGTTTTTGTATTTATTTTTCTTGATTTTATTTTGACTTATTTTAGCCGGCTAATAAATATCAAATCATATAGTTGATATGTAAATTAACACGGTTAAATGTCGTTTTTTAATATTTTCATAAATTAGCATGATTATATTGTGATTTATCCGGATACTTTACATATTGACTCATGTTTTGAGTTAAAATTACCGGCTATTGGATCTGTTGATGGTTATGTCAATTCGTAAACGGATAATATTTAAAATATGATTGAGCTAAGAATGGCTATGTTCCAATTTGTTCGTTTAACTCTAATAAAACAAAAAGATGGTAACCGGATGATAAAAGTGTGAGTCCATTAAAAAAAATTGTTTTCTATTATATTTATCCGACTTACACTGTTTCTGATAATAAAAGGTTCTCTCAAAATTTACCATGAATGTACAACAAAATCATGGTCGTCATTAACACTCCTCATTAAGTAAAGCTTCAATCGGAATCTGACGATATCAATTAAAACTGAAAACAACAAAAAACTTTCGAATTTAAAACATGACATACTACCAGCCAAAATGTATTTAATTTCAGTTCTCAGCAAGAAGAGCGATCTGGTGAAGACTCATCCTTTTGAGATTTGAGTATCTCTGACCATTCAGGCAACCAGTGGTGATAAGGAGGAACAAAATCAGAGGCGGAAACACGAGCTCTGTGAGTATGGAACCTCTCGTGAGATATTCTCAGAGAACTTCGATGGGACGACCCAACTGAGGAATGGGCAAACACCAGTCGATGGAAACAAAGGGCATTTAGATGAAGAGATCATGGAAGATGAAGGGAGGAGGATGAAGAGAAAAGCGAGAGAGAGAGAGAGAGAGAGAGAGAGAGAGGGGTGGAGCTGTTCATCATCTCTCTTTTTCGATGTAAACAATGTAAATGTGAAAGAAGAGAGATGAACAATTTTTTTATTTCAGAAACAAAGCATATATCGATTATAGTGTTTTTTATTGAGAAAAACATTTTCGCTGTGATATATCAATATAGGGGTAAAAGTGCCATTAAAAAAAACACATCATCCAAAAAGATCAATGTTCATCCCTGCAAATTACGAGGTTATGTTTGTACAGGGAGTGCAATTTCTTTTTTTAAAATGCAAAGTTTTGGTAAGTAAGCTATCCGGCTAAATCTCCAGCCGGTTAAATAATGGTAATAATTTAGATTAATTATCTAATCTATTAAAACTGAAGTACAATTAGTATTTAACCCTGATTTTTCCTAAAAATTTACCATTCCATGCCATTGATTTAAACACAGTCGTTTTATATATTTTGTATTGATTCAATATTTATTTTATTAAGATTTTGACGAGGATAATCTTAACCAAACGATCTCAACGCAGTGAGAACAAACAGAATCCGATCATAGGGGAGTTTCGAGAGAGAGGAAACTGACTTCCTCTTGATATCATGTTCATCGTCTACATCCCTCTCCTCCATCTCTGCCGTCTCGCTTTCGCTTTGAGTCCTTCCTCTGCTTTGATTCCCATCGCAATACTCACTATGATATATTTCCATGGCACTTAACTGATAACGTTAAAGAAGGAAGCTTGGTTGACTTACATCAGTTTCAACCACAGGAAGGCTAATTCCACTTAGATCTCTTGGCCAACTCCATCCCTCCTTTCAAGTTCCATCTCCCTCTCTCTCTTCCTTTATCTTTCAGCCTTTAATTTCACATTTTTTTTTGAAAGTCAGAATCTTTGCTAGGTTATGTGAATTGTTTTTGTTCATGGATCTGGTCAAAGCTTTGATTTTTTTGTTCAAAGCCATGTACTTTCCTTTAATTTATCTGAATGATTCACGTATTCATTGGTTCAGACCTCATGTTGTATTGTTTATGCAAGTCTCTATGAAACAATATAATTCCTCATATCAATGGTTATAAAAACATAAGCTTCCAGTGTTCTAAAGCTGCTTCCTTTTTTTTTGCAGGAATCGAGCAAAGAGCGATGTATCGTTCCAGAAGCTCCTGTTCGAGCTCAAAAGTTGCGCCAAGGTTCGTTTTGTGTGTTCTATGGGGTTTGCTTTGAATATCTTTTCATATTTTGTGAAGGTTTCTTTGATTTATCTGCTGCAAAGAGGTGTTGTTTTAGTCAAAAGTACTGATATTGCATTTAATTTATCGGTTGGAACATCTCTAAGGTATCAGAGATTCTTGAGGAACTGAATAAAGATCCAGAGAGGCATGGTGGGCCACCAGATTGCATTTGCAAGTTAAAAAGCTATTTCATTGACAGACTAAATTGCTTGTGTCGGGCTTTGTTGTTCATGGATATGTATTGATTGGTTCAAAGCTCATGTTGTGTTGAATCAAGTATTAACTGTGGTTGTCTATCAGTGCAAGTCTATAGGAAGGAATCTAATTAATGATGTAACGAATATAAAAACATAAGCTTTCAATGTTCTAAAGCTTCTCCTTTTGTTGCAGTAATTGCGCAGAGAGTGATACAACTGTTCCAGATTCTCCTGCTCGAGCTGAAAAGTTTGCTGAAAGGTACATTATGTGTATTCTATGGTTTGTTTTAGATGTTTTTTCATAGTTTCTGAAAGATACTTTGGTTTATCTGCTACAAAGAGGTAATGTTTAAGCAAAAAGCATTGATTTTTGCATTTTTTTTTTAGTTGGAACCTCTTAAGATATGGGGAGATTCTTGAGGACTTGAAGAATGATTCGAAGAGCCATGGGGAGATTCTTGAAAACTTTTCTCTTACCAAGCTACCTATATCTTTCTCTTAGCATTATCTCTTTAAAGTCTATCTTAAAAACACAAGCTGATATTTGAGTGCTATCTTATTTCAACTTGTGACAGGCATATTCCCTTTCACTGGAAGTAGCCAAATTCAGACTATGCACGCTCTTCCTCACAGGTTTCTGTATTAGATAGATGTATAAACTAACACATTCTCAATATATTTGACTGACAGCTGCTCCAAAAATTATTTAAATAACCTTGATTACATTTTGGATTGTATATATTTCTGTAAGAAGTTACTGCAAGTCTGTACCTTAAAGCAAATACACATGAAAATTCTTCACGTCTATATAATACATTTATACTAAACGAAATTCAATGAAATAAATATATAATCAGAAACTACAGAAACAATAACAATTTGAAACAATTATCTGGATGACAAACATGTAAACTATAACATTATTATGTTTGAGAAAGTCTTATTAACATTTGAAAACATGGTTAGTGTTAAGAAAATATGTCGTTAATGATCTAGAAACAAAATTTCTATGTACATAAGAGTATAAATATAAATTAACCATTGAAAACATTTTAATTACAACCAATAGCACTCTTTTTTTCACTCTTAACCTTAATTAATTTTAAGCATAATAAATATCAGTTTCCATAAAAATATATATTCAATATTTCTTAAAATTTAGCTACCAAATTTATTTAAAAGATTGCAACATTCTATTTACTAAAAAATGTCTAAAATCTAAAATTCAACTTTGCATAAATGAATAAATTAGTGTATAAATAAATTTTAAAATGAAATTCATTTAAACTATAAAAGATTAAAATCATTTTTTACATTTTGAGGTAGATTTTAAAATTAATAAAATTTAATCTAACTTATATCTTAAATTGTAATAATATATTTAAGAGTTTTTTATATAAATTAAATATGAATAATAGTTACGCGGAACACGGATCAAAATGTATAATACACGTACACTATTTTGTTTCCAACTCTAGAGCTATAAAATTCATGTTCGTAAGATATGAGAAATACAATTGACAATTTAAAAAAATAAATTAAATTTACAAATGCAAATAGTACTATTATTATGTTTGGAAATATTTAAATTTACAATTTGTTATATACTACTGTTAATTTATTCACTATTAGTTATATAAAACAAGTAGCTGTGAATAAAAATGAAACATATACCCGTGCGGACGCACGGATCAGAGTCTAGTTTGTTTTAAATACAATGACATAAGTTGTAATTATTTTCAAAAGGTACTTCAATTTTAATAGTTAGATTAGATATTAGATTGTCAAGTATATTTATAAAATAAAAAAAGTGATCTCACAAATTAAAAAGTCCAAAAACTAAACACATTGAAAAGGGACATAAATCTCAAAACTCAGAAACATACGAATCTACAACAGGAACACAAATAATCAATTTGTTAGCATTCTCAAAAGTTAAAAACATATAAGAATGAAAAAAAAATTCGTGCATCAGAGTGAGTCAAAATCTAGTTAGGTTATATCTGTAAACTTGAGAATGATTTTGTACCTAATGAAGTTATATGCCAAACTTTAATTTGTTGAAAATAGCCAAGTTCCATATAAAATTTCCATTTCTTTTTGGGTAATCATCAATATATTTTCGATGACTTATAACAAACACCAAACTCAGTAGAGTAAAATAGTGCCAAAAGAAATCAAACTCTACATAAAACAAGAAATATTAATCAACCACGTGACTTTGATATGAAAGCACAAGTAGTATATTGCATCTAACACCAAACTTAGTAGTAGTTTTTTTTTTTTTTTTGCTAAAAACCAAACTTAGTAGTTGTTAACAAAAACAAACAAACGCACATACACACCAAACTCATCAATTAAAACATATTCAAAAGAAATCAACCTCTACACATATCAAGAAAACGTTAATCATATCAAACCCATATGCCCTAAGTATCTAGTAATGAAACTTAATTAGACATTTCAATGGTTAACTCTCCTACAGATCCTCCGGATCTCACCATTTCTCCCCGTCAACGGCGAGATGTTTCCCATCTTCACCTTTGACTTTGCGTACTGCTCAAAGAACAATTCCTCATTAGCCCCGTAAAGCTTGACCAGCTCCATGGAGTCTCCACTCTTTGTGTACAAAATCTCATCAGAGCTCAAGAGTCCTTTAAAAGTCATCAGATTCTTGAAGTAGTAGTTATCAAACTTATTTGGCGTCATATAGTCGAGAGCAAAGAGGTTCTGGTCGTCACCAGAAATAGGACATCCCTGCTGCAACATTGAGGCGTAGTTTTGATTCAAAGTCTGGTCGAGATCGCTGTTTCCAGAATGGTTGTATAGCCTTTGTCGGAAGCTCTTGCACCTCGAATTTCCTATCGTATGACGTCCTACATTCAAATCATAGCTTTTAATTCTAAAATCTACAATACTATTAGTATGTAATGCTTCAGGCAATTTGACAGAACGTATGAGACATTATGTTGAAAAAGAGACAAAATGTGCCATTTATTTTGCCACAATAAAGAAAGCTATATATACATATTATATAGCTTTTTCCAAATTAACAAAAAGTGTAACACAAACTCTAAACCGGTAAAATTTGATCTTTTTGTAACTAATTAAAATTAAACTTAACATTCAATTCCTAAACTTTACCCAGGAACAACTAAATCGTCGACTACAAAACATAATCATAGACTTGGTTGGCACATTTTCTTAATACTAGCATAACTAATTAGCATTTTCAAATCTATATTTTTAGCCTTCAAAAAAGGGTATAAGTTGATCGAATCATATGTTTACCACCAATAATTTGAATGAACTATAGTACCTAAGAGAGCAACAAGATCGATAAGACCGAGTCCTTGGTCGTTGAACTTGGTGACAATTGTCTCAAACGTAGAGCTGGCAACAGGAATATTGTTGTTAGAAGCAATCAAGCTTGCTTCCCTTGCATCTCTTCTTCCTAAATATACTTCCCAACTCGGGCCACCAGTCTGTATATAACTGAGTTAATGAACGAGTGTTCGTAATAATATTTAATACGGAAATTAACTTACAATAACAGTAGTGTCTCTAGCAACGAGAGCCAAAATATCAGCGCAAGAAACTGTTTGGCGACACTCATCTTCCAAGGCAGACTTAATATCGTCGATGACTTCAAACCCTCGGGCAGAGTCTACGTTTGTGTCTGCTCGTTTCTCGCTTTCTATGGTTCCACTATAGTCTAATAATAAAGAACCATCACATCCCTGTACCACCCAAAAAAAGAAAGCATTATTAAGTTTTATCCATAAATATTGTTATAGAAACGAAACTAAATTTTGTCAAACATTGACGAAGCAGTCATGGAAATGAAGCCTAAACAATGAGGCTGCCATGCGAGGGTCGTTGGAGTGTGCTTTGGCGACGAAAGATTGGACAATGGCTTGGGCTTTAGGGCACGAGTTGTCGTAAAACTGAGGGGAGAGGGAGGATGTGCTCGTGCATTCTTTGGTTTGAGAACTCATACAAAGATGAAATAAGGCAACGAGGACGATTTGAGTGAGAACAATGCACATTACTGGCTTTGCCATTTGATTCTTTTTCGAGTTTTTGGGACTAGTGATTATTGCGGGGAATGCATGGTTTCATTTAATTTATAGATGAAGACTTGATTAGTTACCTTATACTGTACTTACCTAAACTTTGCTTTCTAGACAGTTAGATGGGCACATTAAATGTGAGTACCAAGTACTCTATATTCTAAATTTCTAATTAATATTTAGTTTATGTGTACCCCAATAAAATGTTCATGTTATTAATTAAGTACAGTCTTACAGAACTTCAAGTAGTACCCAAAAGCGTCATCAGTATTATATGTGAGGGTAAATCTCCAAAATAGCATTTTTCTAAGTTTATGTCATAAAAATAGCTTTCAAAAACTAAAATGACCAAAATAGTATTTTATCTTTTGAAAAATTTAATTTTTTTTATTTTTCAAAATTTGAAATCTTATCCCAAAACTCCACTTCACAACTCTAAATCCTAAAACCTAAACCATAAATCCTAAACCCTAAACCCTAAATCTTAAACCCCACCCTTTAACTCTAAACCCTAAACCCTAAATTCCACCCCTAAACTCTAAACTCTAAACCCTAAACTGTAAACCCTAAACCCTAAACCCTAAATCCTAAACCCCACCACTTAACTCTAAATCCTAATGTCTAAATTAATTTACCATTGGGATATAAATGTATATTTATCTCTTTTGATAAAAGATTAAATGCTATTTTGGTCATTTTTATTCTTAAAATCTATATTTGTAACAAAACCTATTTTATTGCTATCCTACTCATTTTTTCTTATATGTATCCATGTATGCATTGAACTATCACTTGGTCATGGTGCATTGTCTTTAGGGTGAAAAAGGTAAATCTTATATATTAAAATAGAAGTCACAACCTTGATTCATGTGTGATTTTTTAAAAATTGGACCTAATGGACCTATTCCTAGAAAATCATGATACATTTAATATCTAATCTTATCAATTTAATTTTGGGCCTACAAGAAATGTTTATTGGGCTATTAATAATTGGATTTAAACAATAGATGATCCATTGGACTTATAGATAATATAAATTAAATAGATATAATTTAATGTTATAATAGTATACCTCTATATGCTAAATATTTAAATATTTGCCGATGTTAACTTTTAAAATTATAAAAAAAAACAATTTAAATAACAAAAATCATATTTTTTTTTTTTTTTGAAAGAATTTTAAATTTTATTCACTTCAAAAAAACTTTTTTACAGAGGGGACTGCTTCCTATTACAAAAAAGAACTCATATCTATTGCTTAACTTCCATACTCCTTTCTTCACCTTCTTTTAAACCATTCCTCCATTGCTTTCTCATATTTACCTCTATTCTTCCTTCTCAAAGAAGTAATTCTGTTTCTGACCTGCTTGTCCAACTTTATCATAAGACAAGAAGTTGGCAGAGCTTTATCCTCCACACGCCTAGTATTCCTCTCCGTCCAAATCGCATGAAGAACAGATTGGAAACAATACCTCCATAAGAACGTCACTACCCTTTCATGTAAACCATTGGTCAGTATCTGCATAACCTGCAACCATTGACACACTCCACTACCTGTTAAACCTCTAGTTAACCCCAACCAGACTTCCTTTGAATATTCACACTCGAAAAAAAAATGATCTCTAGTCTCCAAATGTGTTTTACATAACCAGCAAACAGACACTGCTTGAGGATTCCACTTAAGTATCCTATCACCAGTAGCCAGCCTGTTATGAATGACAATCCATGCCATAAAGGAGAATTTTGGTGTGGCTTCAGGAAACCAAATACCTTTAGACCAGGGAACCTTCTGCTTCTTCTCTCGTAACAAGTTCCAAGTTTGGGAAGTAGAAAACTCCGATGCGTAGTCACCACTCTCTCTTTTCCACAAACAAACATCATCCAGCTGATTAAGACTTCTCTCCTGCAGTGCCATAATCTCTTGTTCTATCTGCTGTAAAATAGGAACTCTACGCCTTCTTCTCCTATAAGTTTGAATGACTCTCTCCACCGTTGCATTTATTGGAATACCTAGTTCTACACAGCCTCTTCCTCCAGTGAAATCAATAAGAACCCCCAAAGGTGACCATCTATCGAACCAGAAAGAAGTAGTAGAGCCACTGTTTATCTCCACCTTAAAAAACTGCACTGCAACAGCTCTCATCTTCAGGAGTTTCCTCCACATCCAAGAGCCTAGAGTGCTCCTTTCATTTACACTCCAAAACGATCCCTTCCTTATGAGATACTTCCAAATCCATTTAACCCATAGCGAAGACCTTGCAGATAACACTCTCCATATTAACTTCAGACAAGCCACTCTGTTTGCTTCCAACAAATTCCTCAAACCCAACCCACCTTCATCTCTTGGTTTACAAACATCAGCCCATGCAATTTTTGCTTTCCGTGTGGATAGCGTTGGCCCAGACCAGAGAAAAGCAGAGCAGATGCTGTGGATTTCCTTTATACACTGAACAAAAATCATATTATCTAACAATGATTAATCTTTACTACCTTAAACCAATGAAAACAAATTTTAAACTATATAGTTTATTTTAAAAATTAAACAAAAACTAAATATTTAATTATTTACTCGATAATATAAATCTATGAAGCGAAAAGTTTAATTTTTTTAAAACTTTCTAAATTTGTGAAATGTTACAATATCTTTAAATATGACAATAAAAAAATATTTTATTAATCTTTATATATATAGTTATGATTGTAATAATGAAATAATAACCGAAAATATATATATAGAAGAAGATACAAATACATTTGAAAGTTTGAAACAATCTATTCAATGAAAAAATATACAGTAAACTTATTATGTTTTAAAAATTTATAGGCACATATATATTATAATAAATACCAATTTAGAATTGAAAACAAAATATTTATATAAAAATAAATGAAAACAAAAATCCGCGCGCTTGCGCGGATCGAAATCTAGTACTAATTATAACGACTGCTTGTTTCTTTGGGGTTGAAAATGTTGTCATAGATGATTGGTCAGGCATTACGTTGATTGCGATAGACGTCAATATCTTTTTGTTAATCAAATTAGGAAGATGCCAATGAACTTGGGAATCGACCCGTGTACTGAAAACCATGATCTCTACTCACTTAGAACAATTTGAAAGCAAAAGCCATAAATAGAGATTTTATATCAATTACATGAACTTTAACCCTATCAGTAGCATTACATCACATGCAACCACCATACGCGTAACACAAATACGCCTTAAAAAGCCACGTCATTATGTTTATGTATATTCTAACTTAAAAAGCCGCATCCTTATATTATTACATGATACACAACACTTTAGTACATGCAAGAAAGTTTGATTAAAATGAATCTAATGATGACCGCCGGGAAGCTTCTCTTTGATCTTCTCCATGATGCCTTTCTTCTCGTGGTGAACGGCGCCAGTGCCGGTTGCATCATAAACGGGTATGGTGCTGGTCGCTGAAGAAGTCTGGTGGGACCCATGATGACCTGGCAGCTTCTCTTTTATCTTCGCCGTGATTCCCTTCTTCCTCCTCCTCCCACCTAGTCCATCGTCCTCCTGCATGCCAATTGTGATATATACTTCAAAACGCCAACCATAACTTAAATTAAGCATTTAGCTGATGTCCGCTAAAAGAATAAAAGGAATGAAAGATAATAAAAACAAAATGAATTTTTTATTTTATGGTTAATTAACTATTGTTCCCATTCAAATTTTAATAAATAATATTTTGTTATATAATTTTGTAAAAAATAAAAGAATGGGAATGAATATAAAAAATATTTCTATTAAATGGTGTAAATATAATGAGTGGTTTACCATAAATTTTAAGGGATGAAAAGAATCACTAAAACAAAAATATTACCCTAAAATAAAACCAAACAAAAGGTATTGTAATAAAGACTGGTATTGAAAAACATGATCATTACTAGGGATTGTTTATATATGAGAATATGCGATCACTAGTTTACTACATGGTTTATAGTTAGAACTTCTAACAAACATGTTCCAAAAAAAATTGAAGTAACTAGTCTACAGTTAAATAGTGCACATTAGTTTATTAAAATATTGCGAAACAAATTTAGTTGTATAGAAAATATACAGTATCGAGATCAAGATATGAAAGATAACCAAGTATTAGTACCGAGCTAGAACTAGAGCTAGAGCTACTTCCAGAGCGGTGAAGCATTCCGCTCAAACCACCACCACCTTCTGTGTAATGACCAGCCATGACCGGAGCTCCTCCATATGCCCCGGTGCCTATTGGGACTGGATTCCCGTACTGGTCAAGCTGTGGGTGAGTCAGCTGCGCTCCAGACTGGTTTTGGTAAGACTCCATTAATGTTCCTCTTTGTTTTGGTTTGTTGATTATAGCTATATCTTATCCTCGATGAAGATTCAGAATCTCATCAATGATGCTTTTTATAGAACCGGCTTCGGATAGGATATGTCATACATGAAAATAATTCAGTGTTGATTACGAGAATCACACGCGGCGTTCACCTAAAACGTTGGTGTAGTGGTCAGCGCCACGTATCAAGTTTTAAATGTATACCGTAGACAACTTATTTGGGCCGGACGGGCCTTTGCTTATTATAAACACAAGGGTCCTAATGTATATTTCCCTGTGTAAACGCCGTCGTTTCATATTGTTCACCTTTAATGTTCCGTTCATCTTTTGATTTTGGGATTATTCTCTCTTTTTGCTTTTTCCGCTCGAGATTTGAAATTGAAGGTTCTAAAAGATGGATCCAGATGCAGTCAAGTCGACCCTCTCGAATCTGGCTTTCGGAAACGTATTGGCGGCAGCTGCTAGAGATTATAAAAAGGTTTAAATCCATCAAATGCGATATGCCTTGATATCTCAACTTTTCTGAAAATTTGTTCGATTTAAATCTTAATTTTATTGGTCAGTTTCTTTCTTTATGATTATTAGATTCATCAGCCAAGTTGTTGTGATTTGTGTTACGTCTTGTGGAATTTTATGAGTGAGAGTTTTTGGGACACAATTTTTGTAGATGATATTAATAAAATGTGAGGAATTTGTGTGTGTTATGATGATTGTTGGGCAGGAAGTGCTTGCAAATGAGAAGGCGCAATCATCAAAACATGTCAATGAGGAGGTTGATCTTGATGAACTTATGGATGTAAGTGCAATTCTTTCTTATTTTTTGAGAATTTTGAAGCTTCTGTCTCTAAACTGTATGATTGGGTACATACTTTGCTCATGTTCTCTAGGATCCAGAGCTGGAAAAATTGCACGCTGATAGGATTGCTGCACTCAAGGTGATATAACTTTTGGCCTATGCACTTGTTTGCTTTTATTGGTGTGAACTACTAAACCTCTTCTGGACAGAGAGAAGTTGAGAAGAGAGAAGCCTTCAAAAGACAAGGACATGGTGAATTTCGAGAGGTTAACGAGGGAGATTTCTTGGGAGAAGTCACCAGGAGTGAGAAAGTGATTTGCCATTTCTACCACAAGGAGTTTTACCGCTGCAAGTAAGATCTCCCTCCAGCTTCTCTTTTTTTTTTTTTGCTTTTCTCTTCTGATATGTGAGCTCATACAAAACATATATAATAGGATCATGGACAAGCATTTGAAGACTCTTGCGCCTAGACATGTGGACACCAAGTTCATTAAAGTTGACGCAGAGGTCAGTGAACCAATTGGTTAAAGATAGAAAAAGGGAAATGGCTTTTCAACAATCCCTATGTTTTGTGAATCTAATGGTTAGCTGACATAATATGCAGAATGCTCCTTTCTTTGTCTCAAAGCTTGCAATAAAGACATTGCCTTGCGTTTTGCTTTTCAGGTTTTATCTCTTTTGATTTATTCTTTACATACATTGTTTGTTGTTAGCTTTTATACTGATAGAATAATGGCTCTTTTTATCATATGTCCAGCAAGGGAATTGCGATGGATAGGCTAGTTGGGTTCCAGGATCTAGGCACAAAGGACGATTTCACCACGACCAGACTGGAGAACGTTCTGATTAAAAAAGGTTTAACATCCACCTTCTTCAGTAATTACAGCTCAGGTATAGAGTATTGTTTTTAAAAATGTGCAAGTTATTGAACAGGAATGCTCAGCAAGAAGAAGAAAGAGGAAGATGATGAAGATGCCGAATACCAAGAGAGCATAAGGCGTTCTGTTAGGTCTTCAGAGAATCTGGACTCCGACTCTGACTGATCATCACAGATTTGCCTTGCTGTCTTCTCTGTTTTGCCTTTTACTATGTTTATTAGGAAAGGAAAGGAAGTTTCAATATAATATCCAAACACTCGAATGCTACATGACATTGTACGTTGCCTATATATAATGCGCCATTGTTGTTGTTGCTGATACATAAACATTGAACGGTTTGCTTAAAAACGTGCCATCATCAGGTCCTGTGTGTTGGTGTTTTCGTCCACACCCCTCCTCTAAAGCCAACATCTTCGATCGGGAAAGTCTCTAGCTCCGGACACCAGTTTGCGTGCACTGTCCTAAGGTACGGCATTGACAGTTGAAGCTCCTCCCAATCCATGTCCAGTTCCGACAAGGAATGAAACATCAAAGCTTCGATTCTCCAGTGAGTGTTAGTCTCAGTTTCCCAGAATCTTTGATGCATTTTCGTCAAATTACCTGAGCATATCGACATGTACCTCAACATCGGAAGCCTTTTAGGACTCAACCACGAGGGACTCAGCTTTCCAGGATAGAACTCTAGAGAAAGCTCATGGAGCTGGTGTGGAGGAGTGAGAGCATCTATCTTGGTTATCAGATCGTCACCGTAGCTATCATAGCAGTTGATTGAGAGTAACATAAGCTTGGATAAGTTTACCAAAGAGTCGAGCTCATCTTCTTCTATCTGGTCGCCACGAGTCAGAGAAAGACCAAGTTTCCTGAGGTTTGTGAGGTTCCTGACTTCACTGAGCTTGCACCCATTGCTTGACATGGACGGCTTAAACCCCAACAGCACTTCGAGGTTCCCGAGACTTCCTATTCCCTTGGGGAAGTACTCAAGTGATCCACAGTTTGTCATGTCAAGCACAAGGAGTTTCTTGAACAAGACAATGCAAGGTTGCAGCTGTTTCAGGTTCTGACAGTAGCTAGCGTCTAGAATCTGAAGATTCTGGAGATCTTCCATGGAACGAGGAAGCTGGATCAATGGATGCGTGTTGCTCATGCTAAGACACGCCAAGTGCTTAAGGCTCGCAATCTCATCCAAAATATCAGACAGAGGAGCATCAAATATTGATTTGGAGATGTCGAGAACCCGCAGATACTTGCAGTCAGTGAACTTCTTAGCTAGCTCTGAGTTAAGCTTGTTCACTTCACCTGTCTTGGTTGTTGACACTAAGCCTCTTAGTCTATGGTTAACTCTGACCTGCTTCTCCTCAAAGTTCCCACTAATCCCAATGTGACGACAGTTGAGGCCTTCAGAGTTAGAGAAGGAATCATTCTTTGCTATATCGATAACCAAATCACGAACCATGTCATGAATCTTGCAAGTAACAATGGTTCCACTATATGTCTTGTCAACAACTTCAACTAAACACCTGTTGGTGAGTCCTGAGAAGCAGTCTTCTCCTGACTCAGTCGCAGATCTTCCGTTTCTCAACATGACAAACCCTTCTCCGATCCATCCATGTACTAGCTGCTGTTTTGGTATAACACAGTCTTCTGGATAGAGCGAGAGCGTGAGGAAACATGATTTGAGATGAGAAGGGAGTTCATCATAGCTCAACTGAAGAGAAGACATCACGTTGTCGGTTTCAGAAGTGTTTCCTCTCAGTTCATCCTGAAAATACTCTGAGATTCGTTTCCACTCATGATAGACGTGATCCTTACACAGAAGCAAACCACCAACGGCTTTGATCGTCAAAGGCAAGCCTTTGCACTTGGTTACAATCTCCTTACCAACATCCTCAAGCTCAGAACGCTCACACACACCATTGTTAGCCGCAAAGGCCACTTTACAAAACAGCAGCCAGCTGTTGTCAGCACTAAGCAGCTCTGGACGGTGAGTCTTGTCCCTCGCCTGAACCTTAACCGCCACAGATTCTGATCTTGTGGTGACAATAACGCTGCCACCTTGTCCTCTAGGCAGTCCTTGGTGAATCTTGTCCCACCAACTCAAGTTCTTGTCCCAAACATCGTCCATCACGATCAAGTACCGTTTCCCCATAAGATACTGCTGGATTTTCCTCAGCAGTGTTCCGAGATCATCTCCAACGCTTGCGTCGCCCAAGTTACGCAATATGCTTCTCATGATCTGTTCTTCGGTGAAGGTTTGGGAGACAGAGACCCATATCCTTCTTTCGAAACAGTTCTCTATCTCCTTGTCGTTGAACACTTCTTGAGCTATAGTGGTCTTACCTAGCCCTCCCATTCCTACAAAGGCCATCATCAGCAACTCGCTGTCTTTTGAGTTAAAGAGCCACTCTTTGATCTTTCTTTTGTCTCCTTCAAGACCAACCACTTGAGTATGGTCATACACAGGAGAGCTCCAACGATCAGTTCCGTTATCTCTCCCCACATTACTCGGCGTCCTGAACTTGAAGTATGGCTCGACTTTAGTCTTAATGGATGTTATCTTCTCGTTGATCTCTTTGAGTCGTTTGCTTTTCTTGTACTGAAGCGAAACACGAGCGGGATAGAGCCGTGAAAGCCACGCGTTTGATGGTCTTTGCTCGTTGTTGTTGTTGTCGTCCTCAGCTTCGTTACCATCAGCGAGCTGACAGTCCACGAGTATGTCCTCAGCTTCGTAGACCAGTTCTCGTAGGTCTGACACGAGCCTGCGCAAGACGTCGTTCGTCCTCTTACGCCTCTCTGCGTCTTTGAGAAAGGACTGCATATACTGCAACTCGTCTTGCAAATCTTTCAGCTGTTTGTTGTATTCAGACACAACTCGGGCTTTTTCTTCGAGGATGTTCAAGGCTTTTTCGAGACATACTGTCACCACAGCGTCCACCATCTCTGCAACTGAAGAAAGATTCTAAGCAACAATCTCAATCAAACGGCTATAGAATCACTAACACAAGATAAGACCACTCGGTATTTTTTTTCTCAAGAACAACGAGATGAATCTAACCCAATCGTTTATGGTAATAGAAGACTTACAAGGGAGGGAGTGTGAACAGACAAGGATCTGAAGCTCGTGATGTTTTGATCTTTGTCTTTTGGTTCGACTTTTCAACTTTGTTTCAAGAATGAGCGTACAAGAAACTTTTATGGAAATGGAAGTCAACGTTTATAAGTCAAGAGTCAACTATTCTCGTTTTCTTGGTTACTTGCTACCGACTACGAACTTTTTTCCAGTCGGCTCTTTATCATTGAACCGGAATGGGTCCGGTTAACATAGGATTCGTTGATCAATTCAACATTTCTAACTAATATTGTTTGACAGAGTGTTAGATAAATTTTTTAAAATTAATATCATCATATCAAGAGTCATATCAATGTGTAAAATTCAAATTTTATAAAGTTTACATTAAATCTCCATTAAAATATAAGTTTTTTTTTTTAACAACAAAATATAAGTATATAACACATGAATTTCTTATATGATAGTTTAGCATTTTTTTAAATAGATCCGTCAAAACATGAATTTTTATAAAATATATAAAACATTAGTTACAAACTCATCGATATAATACTTATATTTTATCATAGAATAATGAAATAATATTAATTTAATCCATAAGCTTAGATTTAAATAAATAAATAAAGCTATCCTGAAAACAAAAAGGATTTTTAGTAACATTCTATCAACAAAACAACAAAGAATAGGACAACTATTCATCATTTTTAAATAAGTGAAAAATAAAATGATAATTAAAATATCTCTGAGATGAAGAGAGAGTTTTCTTCTAAGCTATTTAACTATTATCTTTTGGCCTACCTTTCATCATTTTCAAATTTCTTTGCTCTTAAGAACACGATCAATCCATGGAGTATTTGATCCACAGAGTCGTTCCTCATCAACTGTTCAGCTATTTCTGCTGGTGTAACTTTTATTTCCCGGATAAGTTCCTCAATCTCCTCGAAAAGCTTATGATCTTCAACCTCAAGATAGTTTGAAGCCAAAACCTTAAAACCAGCGGGTGTGCAATAAGACATGTGAATGTGCACGTCCATACGTCCTGGCCTCAACAATGCCGGATCCAGTCTTTCTCTGTAGTTAGTCGTGAACACTATGATCCGCTCGTTACCACAACTTGACCATAGTCCGTCCACAAAATTCAATAGACCAGACAGTGTGACCTGAACAAAACACATGTATGAGCTTGAGCTATAATAAAACTTGGACATATATACATATGCGCATAGACAGCAAATCAGTTATAAGCGAAACTATTTTTCAAAAAATAAGTGCTGCCTAAATGCTAATTGCAAATCATTTAAAAACAAAACCATTTAAAAAAAAAAAAATCGGACGCCTAGACGCTATTTCTCTACAAAATGCCTATTTATTGAATATTGATAAATAGACATTACCGGTTTATGTTTAAAAAAAAAGACATTACCGGTTTATCCAGAAGATCACTAGGCTCATCAGTAGTCCGATCCTTAAACTCGATGGAACAATCAATATCTTCTACAACCAAAACCGAACGGTTTGCAGTAGACATCAGTAACATACGCAGCTCAGCATTACTCTTAACCGATGCCAAGTCCAAGTCATAGATATCAAAGTTAAGATGATTAGCTATGGCTGCGATCAAGCTCGACTTTCCTGTACCAGGTGGACCATACAACAAGTACCCTCTCTTCCAAGCTTTCCCTACTCTCCCGTAAAAGCTTTTACGCTGCACAAAACAATCAAGATCCTCTACCAAGTTCTTCTTTTCCTCGGGATCCATGGCAAGAGTTTGAAACGTGGAAGGATGGTCGAGAGTCACAGAGGTCCAATCGGAATACGAACCAAGTGTAAAGATCTTAAGCGTTTTAGTCTTTTGCTTTATCAGAGCAGCTTGTTCCACCACAAACGGTAAATAAGATTCAAGAACCATCTTCTTGAACTTCTTGTTGAACCTGAGCTCGTAAGAACGCACCTCTGACTTCAAAGTAGAGTTCAGGTCTCGAGGGTTACGAAAATCCTTCTTCTTCACGGAACGGCACACGAGGACCCAGCTCAGCTTGACGCCGTCGAAAGTGTCCACAACTTCCTCGTCGCGTTCGACCGTGACGCTGAAGTTGCTCTGTTTCTCAAGTTTGTTGACTTTGATCCTTCTAGTGGAAGGAGATATCTTGGAGGCTAGGTAAGCCTCTGCGGCTTCAAACACTTGGTTGTTTTCAAAGCCTCCAAACTCTTCAATCACAACTGTCATTTGAAAACCGTAGTAGCTGAAGCATTTGCGGATACCACAAGAGATGAAGTCATGCACCTCCGCTGGCATGTAGTCTTGGATCACTGTTCGAGCGAGCATTGCGGCTGCAGCCACCGATGCAACCGCCGTGAGAGCTGTTTTGGCGGTGGCTAGGTGAGATGTCTCAGAGGAACTCATTTCCAGAAACAAGAAACTAACAAAAATAATAATAATCATTGTTTAAAATGGATATTTAACAACAGTACTGTATATGTTACTAGGTTACGTGCGGTAGAGATAAATCTGATTAGGTTGATCGAACGGTGCTGAGATTTTCTATACAAATTGAAAATTTAATGATTAAAAAGAAGAAAAAAGATTTGTGAGGGTTTAAGGAGATACTTTAATAAACAGCTTCTTGTCTTTGTTCGGTGGTCGGGCGTGGAAAGATGGAGGCCCTTCTTCTGCGATCACTAAACCCTTTCAAGAAACCTCTGGTCGCATGATTTTGAGATGATTAGGTACGAGGGTTTGGGATTATTTAACTGGAGATGGATCACTGATCGAGTGGTGTAAAGTGGGCCACGATTACGGCCCATTTAATATGTTAAAAATACTCGATAGCCTGCCCTAGAGTCTTCTGGAGTCTTGGTCGGTGCTAAACTGCAATAGACAAGTTGTCACATCAAGAATCAAATTATGCCACTCTTACCATTTTTTAAGAATGGAACTCCCGTCAAGGGTTTATTAATTTTTTTTTAAGTCTGGGCTTTTCGGGTATTGCCTCGGTTCGGCTATTTGGGATATCGGATAAAAAGTTAGAAGATCTATTTACTGCATGACTTATTTTCGATTCAGGTTCCAGTTCGGTTCAGATATATTCAGGTTTTGTTTCGGTTCAGATATTAAACCTAGAAATCAGAGAATATCCGAAAAAATTGGTTCTCATTTAGTTACAATTTATATTTGGTTATGGTTTCGGTTCGATTACTTCAGATAGTTCGGATTAAATATCAGATATTTTGGGTTTAATATCAAATAATTAAGATTAATTAATTCAAATAAAAAATTTCAGATATTCTGAATTACTTTAAATAATTCAGATAAAAATATCTAGATACTTTCGGGTAGTTTGGATACTTTTAATCATTTAGATTTTTTTCAACGATTTTTATATACTATTAATAGGTTTTTAAATTATAAATATATATTCAGTTATGTTATATGTATATATAATTAATATTTTTATATATTTTGGTATCCGTTTGGTTTTCGGTTTGGTTTCCTTTCAGTTTGGTTATTTCGAATATAGAAATATAAGAAATTCAAAAAATTTCAGATCAAAAATATCTAATTGTAAAAATTCTCAAAAATCAGTGAAGAGTTACTCTTTACCTTATTGCGTAATCGCTGGGTCTTTAGGTGTTTATATTGTGTATTTGTTTAATTTTATAAGTTTTCAATTATACCATCATGTGAATCATGATTTTTTATAAAGGTAAAAAAACTTAGGACTTCATTATCAAATACTATTTTAGTATTTATTTAGTGAAATAATCCATGCTTTCTGATGGTCTGATCCATATAATGTGCTATGGATCTATTTTTAGAATGAGGTACTATGTGTTATGGATCTTTTCACGTGTAAGCTCCTTCAAGTGGTCTATCTGGATCCACATCTTGCTTATTAATTTGTAGTGTTACATCATTCCAAAATACACAATCAACAATAAACTCATATCATTTAAATTATACTCTTCTAAATCTCACAAGTTAATGTCACTCGCTTCCTCATGTTTGACCTCATCTTGGCCATCGTCGATCTTCTTGGCTTTCAATAACTCGACCAAACCCTCAAGAACCTTATCAACACGATCATTCCTCGTAACCTGTTCATCCACCACTTCGTTTTTCTTAACCTCCGAATCTTTACCCTTAATGGTCTTGTCCTTGTTCTCCAATTCTTTATCTTCCTTCTTGGCTTTCTCTTCTTCGTTTTGGATCTTTTTCACTTTCAAGAACTCAATTAAACCTTCAAGAACTTTATCAACAGTGTCATTCTTCATGAGTTGTTCCGCCACCTCCGCAGGACTAACCTCGGTTGCCTCAATACCTTCCCCGATCTTACTGAAAAGCTTATGTTCTTTGATCTCTAAATAGTTTGAAGCAAGAACTTTGAAAGTACTCGGTGTGCAGTACGACATGTGAATGTGCATATCCATGCGTCCTGGCCTCAACAACGCTGCATCCAGTTTCTCTTTGTAATTGGTCGTGAATATTATGATCCTTTCATCGCCACAACTTGACCATAGACCATCAATAAAATTTAATAGTCCAGAGAGTGTCACCTTTTTGTAACGTGGGTCATTACTTTCTTCTGACTCACGTGGAGGTTCATCAGCTGACCTATCTTTCAATTCGATAGAACAGTCGATATCTTCCACAACAAGAATAGAGCGGTTAGCCGTAGCAATCAGCAATCTCCGTAGCTCGGAGTTGTTGCTAACCGCGGTCAACTCTAGGTCATAAACATCAAAGTTGAGATGATTAGCCATGGCTGCGATCAAGCTTGACTTCCCTGTACCTGGTGGACCGTACAACAAGTAACCTCTCTTCCAAGCTTTACCAACCCTTTTATAGAAGTCCCTTCGCTTCACAAACTGGTCAAGATCGTCTATCACGTTTCTCTTGACATCTGAATCCATTGCTATGGTCTTGAAGGAAGAAGGATGGTCAAGAATCACAGAGGTCCAAGCCTCTGAGTAATTCCCATACATGTTATCTGGGTCAAGAGTGAAGATCTTGAGTGTTTTCTTTTCTTGCTTCACCACCGCAGCTCTTTTGACCATGAATGGCAAGTAAGACTCAAGAGCCATGTCCTTGAACTTCTTGTGGAAGCTGAGCTCGAATGATCTGACTTCAGATTTGAGAGTGGAGTTTAGATCCCGTGGGTTGTGGAAGTTTTTGGACTCAACATGGCGGCAATGGAGAACCCACCGGAACTTGACGCCGTTGAAGGTATCCACAACTTCCTCGTCACGTTCCACGGTGACGTTGTAGTTGTTTTCTTTCTCGTGTTTACTCACTTTGATTCTTTTGTTTGAAGGAGAGATCTTGGTGGCTAGATAGGCCTCCGCGGCCTCGTAGACTTCGTTGTGGACAAACCCTTCAAACTCTTCAATGACTATTGTCATTTGAGATGAGAAGTAGCCAAAGATAATGCGGAAGCCAAAAGAGATGTATTGGTGCACCTCGTCAGGCAAATAGTCTTGGACTAGTGATTTAGCTAGCATTGCGGTTGCAGCCACCGATGCCGCGGTTGTGAGAACCGTCTTAGCCGTGGCTAGACGGGACTCCGCGGAAGAAGAGTCAGAGGAACTCATTTTCTTTGGCTTTGGCCTTTGGGGTGTCTTTGTTCTGAGTACCCAAAACTCATATTTATTATTAGTGGGAACCGGAGACTAATAGAAGCAAGGAATAAGCGAGGATCATTTCGTTACAACAACGTCGAAGTTTCTTTGTAATAAAATAATGAAAAACTAAAAAGACAAAGAAAAGTTGAGTTCTAGTGGGGGTCCCATGACTTGGTCATGAGGCTTTTCTGATTTATCGACGAGAAATTCTTGGGTTCACCCCCTAGGGTGAACCTCTAGGTTCACCATCCAATAGTGTTTGAGTATTTGATATTTGATATCTTTTAAAAAAAGAAATAAAATTAAATATCCAAATTAGATTATATTTTTAAAATAAAATAATAAAATACATAAAAATAGTTACAAAAAAATAAATTAATTAATATTGTTAAGTCTTCGGCAAAATACTAAACCCTATACCCTAAATCCTAAACCCTAAACCCTAAACGTTAAACCTTAAACTTTGGATAAACTCTAAACCGTTGGAAAATCTTAAACCCTAAATCATACATTAAAAACTAAATTTTAATAATACTAAACCCTAAATCCTAATCCCTAAACCCTAAACCCTTGGGTAAACTCTGAACCCTTGGATAAATCATAAACTCTAGGGTTTAATTTTAAATATTTTTGATTTAGAGTTTATGATTTATCTGAGGGTTCAGAGTTTATCCAAGGGTTTAGGGTTTAATGATTAGGGTTTAGGGGTTTAGTGTTATTAAGATTTAGTTTTTAATGTATGATTTAGAGTTTAAAATTTTCCAATGGTTTACGGTTTATCCAAGATTTAAGGTTTATAATTTAGGGTTTGGAGTTTAGGATTTAGGGTATAGGATTTAGTATTTTGCTAACGGTTTAACAATATTTATTTATTTATTTTTTGTAAATATATTATGTATATTTATTGTTTTATTTTGAAAATATAATCTTATTTGGAAATTCAATTGTGTTTCCTTTTTTAAAAGATATCAAATATCAAATACTCAAACACTATTGGTTGGTGAATCTAGAGGTTCACCCTAGCGGGTGAACCCAAGAATTTCTCTTTATCGACGTGAGAAAAGAACGTGCTTCAAACGAAAATGAGAAAATAAATAGTAAACAAAGACTGACTTAACGTGTGGGTCATTCTCCTATTAAAGGTCGTCTTAATTTGCAAGAGAACTGACAATACATGTTGAATTTAAAATTAAAATGCATGAATTTTGTATTAAACCCATCAAATTGTGATAGGTAATAATGTAATATACATTTGATAGATATTGAATTTTCAATTTTGTATGCTTGATATTTTTTCCTTTAAGTCCAATCAATTGATAAGTTTGTTTAAAGATTAAAAGACAATGAATTTGTTAAATATTAGAAATTTGTATAGATTCGTTAAATATTAGAAATTTGTATAGATCTATTACTATACTTGATATTTTTAACTAAACTTAATTAATAACGTTGACTTATTGATTTAACACTTACATATTGAATTTGAAACTATAGACATAAAATATTTGTATCGAAGTCCACAATAATAAATTAATTATGATACAAATTTATTAAAATCGTTGACAAAAAACGTATATTAAAATCTAGACTTCAACATAAATATTTATGTTACATTTTATAATTCGTAAGTGTTATATTTAAACAACGAACAAATTTGAATGCTGCCAGTAGACGGGAATGTAGTTCCTCATTGTGGACTTTCTCGCACCTCCAACATGGCCAACACCCAAACCTTTCGGTCCTTTCTATACGTTGACCGTTGACCCGCACGATAGACTAATTAAGTGAAAGTTACGGTAGGTCACAACACCACCTCGAAGCCTGCTTGTATGGAAGGGGACCTTTAGCATGACAAACAAAGGATAACAAGCTATGGTCTACCGAACAATCACAAATCATTGTCGATGACGATTTGTAAAGGACCTGAGTTCCATCCTATTAAAACATAATATGTTTTAGTTGTATCGAATACGTAGTTTACATATTCATATCCTACATATTTTTTTTTTCACTACGAGAAAACAGAAGTTTAACTAGGAAAATTAACGAAAAAATTTTTTCCTGTTTAATTTACGTCGACTTTACTAAGAAATTACACGGAAAAATAAAATCAGCGTATATTTTGGGGGTGGTAATTGGAATGTCCCTCGTAATATGTCTGATTCTTATGGTGTTCATCACAACTGGCACAAGAAGAATATATTTTGGGAGTTGTCATATTGGAAGGATCTTCGTCTGCGCCACAACCTCGATGTGACGCATATAGAGAAGAATTTCTTTGAGAACATCATGAATACAATATTGAATGTCCCAGGAAAGACAAAAAACAACATAAAATCAAGGTTAGACTTGCCGGATATTTGCTCAAGAAGCGAGTTACATATAAAAAGCAATGGACAAGTTCCAGTTCCGATATTCAGATTGTCTTCGGTAAAAAAGTCGGTGTTGTTCAACTGGATGGCATCAGAAGTGAAGTTCCCCGATAGGTATGTTTCAAATCTCTCTAGATGTGTTGAAAAGGGTAAAAAGTTCTCTGAGATAAAGAGTCATGATTGTCATGTCTTTATGCAACGACTACTGCCCTTTATATTTGCGGAGCTACTTCCAACAAACGTACATGAAGCACTTGCAGGTAGTGTTTTATAGCGCAATAATTTTATAACGGTTTAGTTTGCAAAATAATATATGACTAACAATGTGTTTAATTGTTTTTGGAATATAAAAGACATTGGAGCATTTTTCAGGGATCTGAGCACACGCACTCTTAAAGAAGAAGTTGTGGAACAGCTTCAGGAGAACATTCTCATCTTATTGTGCAACTTGGAGAAGATATTTCCTCCCGGATTTTTTGACGTCATGGAGCATCTAGCTGTCCACCTCCCATATGAGGCGTTGCTTCGTGGACCTGTACATTACGGATGGATGTATCAGTATGAACGAGCCATGAAATATTTGAAGGGAAAAGCAAAGAACCTCGCCAAAGTTGAAGGTTCTATAATTGCTAGAAGTTTGACGGAAGAAGTTTCTCACTTCACATCGTACTACTTTGCGTCAAAAGTACGTACCCGGAGAATAGCTCCAAGAAGATATGATGATAGTGGTGTTGCGCCAACATATGCAGTTGCTGGTGTTCCATATCTCTTTAGCCAGATTGGGCGACTCGGAGGGAAGTCAAAAGAGGTTTGGTGGTCGAGTGAACAAGACGCTCATAGTGCTCACACCTATATTGTACTTAATTGCGAGGATCCATTGATGCATTATTTTGAAAGGTAACATATATGGACACTTCTAAACACATATAAGTATAAATTATATAATTGCGAGAGATTCATTCATATAAAATGTGATTTTACAGCCTATTTGTTTCTCAAGTCGAATAAACATTTCCTGGTATATCCACAAGTGACGTAGACAAAAGGAAAGATCAACACTTTATTAAATAGTTGAGGAATCAAGTATTAATTAACCCAAACTCTTTTTTCATATATGATCTGTATTTCAACATTCTCTTTATTTTTGCAGGTTGATTGACGACGATGCAGATTATCCTAAGTGGTTACACGAAGTAATTCAATCTCCACTTGTAAAGGTCACCACATCACAGATGTATTTCACACGAGGCTATACTTTTCACACATATGAGTATGGTAGACAGCGGGCGACCAGTAACTATGGAATATGTGTGAAAGAGGAAACAGATTTCTACGGGATCTTGACGGAGATTATTGAAGTCGAATTCCCAGGGATATTGAAGTCGAATTCTCAGAGATATTGAAGCTGAAATGCGTCCTCTTCAAATGTGAATGGTTCAACTCCGTCGTCAACAGAGGTGTTCGGTTTAACAAATTCGGTGTAGTTGCTGTCAACGGTGGACGAAGGTACAACAAATTCGAGCCTTTCATCTTAGCTTCACAAGCAGACCAAGTTAGCTTCCTTCCATATCCTCGGATGAGAGATTCGGGTATAAATTGGTTAGCCGTGATCAAAGTTACACCTCGAGGACGAATCATCAGTGGAGAAGAACCACCTTTGCAAGAAGAACAGATAAATGAAGTCGAGGAACCTGAACAAGAAATTGATGACATCCTTCTCATTGATCCGCATATTCACGAGTACGAAGATCTTACCGACGATGCCACAGAGGAAGCTGTTGAAGACGAGTTTAATGAAAATGATGATGTTTCTAGTGATGACGAGAATGTCGATGTATCAGATTGATGTATTTGATTTTGTGTAAGGTAATGTGGGAGTTTGTTTTACAAATAAGATATTGAGATAATAAGTTAAGGAATGGGGTTTGGAATTGAAAGAATAGATTGAGGTGAAAGAATATATAGAGTTTAAAGGGTAGTTGAGTTTGGGGTTTGGAATATATGAAGTAGAAGATAAGGAAGATGGAGTTTGGGGTTTCAGATTTTAGGGATTTGAACATAATACTCGTTAATTCCTCGTAAATAAACGTGGAAATTACGACGAAATATAAAAATAAAGAACGCGGGGCTCGTTAATTCCACGTAAGCAGAAATCGTCGTAAAGCCCTCGTAAGCGAACGTGGAAGTAACAACGAAAATAAAAAAGAAAGCGGGGCTCGTTAATTCCAAATACCTCGTAACCCAAAAAAGAAGAAGCTGGCCTTGCTAATTCCTCGTAGAATAAAAACTAGAAAAAAAAGAAGAGAAGAGAAGAAAGATACTGGAATCACATGTGGCGAGACTTACGTAAGTCTAGCCCACATGTGTTCCAATATCTTTCTCCTCTTCCTTTTTTTCAAATATTTCTAATTTGAAAATCATTTTGCTGAGTTATGTGATTTGAGATAGGGTGTGATTTGTGAGTTTGTGTGTGATTTGTGAGTTTGTGTGTGGTTTGAGAAGGAAAGTTGCGGGTATTTATAGAAAAGCAGGACTCGCTAATTCCTCGTAAATGGTTGACTCGTAAATTCCACGTAAGCTTAATCATCGTAAAAAAACTCATAAACATAAATGCGGGCCTTTGTAATTCCTCGCTACTTCCTCGTACAATAAAACACGGGCCTTTGTAATTCCTCGTAAAGCTAAACACGGGCCTTTGTAATTCCTCGTAACTTTACGAGGAAATAACGAGGATAAGTAATCTTATATATACTCCCGAGTGCTCACTCTTTCTTTTCTCTCCACTTCCTCTCTACTTCCTTTCTATTTCGTAGCAATGACAAGTCTCTCTAATTTCTCTCTAATTTCGATTAGTTTAGGATAGATTAGGTGGTTAGTATAGGGAATTTAGATAGGTTTACGAGTTTTATGTTAATTAGTGTTGATTAGGTGGATAATGTAGGGAATTATACTGTTGATGTTAATTTTAAAAATTAATTTTTTTTCCATACGATTCGAAAGAATAGACTTACTCCCCATTACAGAGAGATGTTCGGTGAGCCCGGTAGTCGTTTAGACCCGTCGTCTTCTTCAGCTCCCAGTTCTTCTTCAGCTCCCGGTTCTTCGGGTCCAGAGACTGTCCCCGAGACTCAGCCTTCTCAGAGAGTCTCTCGGTCGCCTTCTTCTAGTGCACCATCGGTTCCTCCTGTGCCTCCTCCGATGCCCGCCGATGTTCATCCCGATTTGATGGTGCCTCCGAGTGCTCCTTACTCGCAGTACACTGTCGAGGACATTCTCCGTCTGCCAGGCAGAGAAGGTTTACCAGTCATCGACCCCGACCGACCGGACGGAACTTTGTAGTATGTTACATTAATTTTTTTAAAATTCGTTTAAAATTCTTTTATAACATTAAAAAATAATTTATATTTTAAATTTGGTTTTTTCCAGGTTTGGGGTTGACGGATGTCTTGCATCGGCCGTAATAGACACGATCAAAGGTTACTTCTCCATGCCACATCCGAGCTGGAGTAAGACGCCTCACTACGCCAGAAAGACGTGATTCAAAATTTACGCTGTAAGTTTCTATTAATTAATTATATATACTTTATTTTTTTCATGATTTATATATATTTCTTTTAAAAAAACTAATTATTTATTTAATTTTTTCCACAGCAAAAATATCATTGGGCCTTGGGGGTCACTGAGAGGGTGAAGAAAGCGTTTAACGCGAAGGCGAAAGTTCGCTTGTTGGACACGGTCTCCAACTGGAAGGGTGGCTGGATCGTGAAGGGGTATGAGCGTGGCAAACCCGCTGAGCTCACCATGGATGTGTGGGATTGCCTCATCCGTTATTGGCGTCTTCCTGATTCCATTAGAATTGCCCAGTCTTGCTCTAACTCCCATAACACGGTCGATGAGCACGGGAACGGGCCGATGCTTCACAGTACGGGCTAAAAATCCCACGCTGGTGTCCGTATGGAAATGGTAATTAAATATTTTATTAAATAAATTTTTTAATATATATATTTAATTTTATTCTAACTTTTTTAAATGTTTTTTAGGCCAAAGAGACGTGACATCTCCCGTCTCTTATGGAAGTTTACGAGAGGACCCACAAGAACAAGGCGGGCGTATTTGTAGATGGCAAGTCCGAGCAAGTCTACAACAACGTAGTTGCTCGGGTTGAAGACCGCCAGACCCAGCTGACCCAGCAGTCTACCGACGGATTACCCGTCACCTTATCCTCACTTGAAATGGATAAGATTTACGAGGAGGTAAATTTTCTAAAATTTTAATTTTTTATTATTCATTTAATTTAACTTTAAATTTTTACTAACAATATTTATTTTTTTGTTTTTAAGGTTGTCCCTAAAAAAAAGGGACGAACGTTGGGGATTGGTTCCGTCAACGATGTTCCGAGCGCGACATAGTCTTATGGTCAGCGACAGGATGATGAAGTCACTCAGCTGCGTAACGAGTTGGCTTCTACAAAAGCTCGTAAGGGTGGAGTCGAGGGCTTCTTGGACGTTATAGCGGCCACAAATCCGGAATGGGAGTCCATGTTGAGGAACATGCGACAACAACATCCCATTCCAGGCGAGTCATCCGACACACATAACAAGGTGGATGTTGCGAGGAGGAGTGAGGAATTCTACCAGGCGATGAAAGACCCTTAGTTCTTTTTTTCCGGTTGTTGTATTATAAATTCAAAACTTATTTATATATAAAATATTTTCGTATTGATTTTTATTTTAAATTATAATTTTATTAATAAATTAAATAATTTTAATTATTTTTTAATTATATTTTTAAATTCTGTAAAATAAAAAAAAATGAAGTAAATTCGTAGCTAATTTATGACCTATTTACGTGGAAACTTTACGAGGAAATGACGAGAAAAGATAAACGAGTATTTTACGAGGAATCTTTTACGAGGAAATGACGAAGAAAGATAAACGAGTATTTTACGAGGAAATACTTTCGTGGTAGTTACATGTATTTTACGAGGAAAAACTTTCGAGATATTTACGAGGAACTCTTTTCGAGGTATTTACGGAGAAATTTAGCGACCTCCTTACATGGAATATTTACGTGGTTTTTACGACGAAATGATGTAGTTCGTCTTTACGACGAAATATTTTCCTCGCTAAGTTACGACGAATTAGCGAGGAAATATGTGTTACGACGAACGAGTAACGACAAAACGTGTTTCCTCGCTAATTCCTCGTAAAGGCTCTTTTACGACGAACGCACGAGGAAAACCGCCCTCGTTAAACTTATGTCTTCTTGTAGTGTTTATGTAGTTTAGGAAACCTCTTTAGGTATTATATGTAATGATGTTTGGTATGAATAATATACAGTACGGCAATGGTTTCGTCTCTTTGTACCTCTTTGAATCTGAGATCTCAGGTCCTAACATCAGCTTCGATTTTCTTCCGATTCACAAAAAATAACGCCAAAATTCAGTCCTTGTTGACAATGTTGAGATTTGTTTGTTTTATACTTCTGAAAATATATGTCCAATATGTAAATGTTTTTAGTCTGCCTACTGAAAATGTAAACCCTGCCCACTGATATTGCATATAGAGGTCAAAATACGATGAATGAGTTCCACAACTTAGATATCATATCAGGTTGCTATTTATTCATAATGGACTTAAAAACAATTGCTCACCCCTTCCCCATTCTCCCACAATCCCCCCCCCCCCCCCCCCCCCCCCCCCCCCCCCCCAAAAAAAAGAAAAGAGAAGTAAATCATAAGATCACAACATACACAAACATAGAAGAATAGAGAATCTTTATTTTTCCTAGTCAAAGAAAAACAAATGTTGAGGGTCATATTGGGACGACGGCTTGAAACACTGAGATATTTGGCCATATACTGTGCATACTTGTCAAACACCTGGTCGATAACAGTTTCTCCAAAGTGAGCAACTAGCAACGGTTCAGTGATGCATCTTATACCGGTTGCCCTCTCTTTACCGGCTTCCATTAATTCAAGTGAAAGTTCCTCTTCATCTTTCTCAATTTTGTATGGAACAATATGGTCATGTGTCTCAATCTTGTTGATTTTAAAGGATCCCTCGTTTATGACAACTTCCCTCACCTCTTCTTCATTTGGATTATAGAATGGCATGCTGAAAGAGTGCATCCCGGATTCCTTAATAATCCCCTACACACTCACATTACTCCAAAATGTTAGTAATCCCCAATATATTACTTGAAAACCATTTAAAAAGTTGTGACTTATATTTTGGACTAATTACAAAAAAGATCTAATGATGTGTCACTTAATTAAAATGTCAATTTGGCTTACATGGCAACATAAAAATCAATTCAATTATTTCTAGGTCCAAAATTCAATTGCTATGGAGCATTATATTAATCCAAAATATAAGAATTGTGTATTATTTCCTTAAATAAAAGCTACGGTATTACCTAATATGATTAACATATATATATATGACAATTAATGATTATGAATAATAAATATTTGACAATAGTTTTTGTGTCCTTCTTCATTTTTGTTTAATTTTATATTATTAAAAATAATTAAACAATCACATTAAAAATATAATAAAACATTTAGATTTTTTTCTTATATGTTATATTTTGAATTTTTTAATAAAATTATAAATTACAAAAACTGTTAAAATTCTCACTTTGAAAATTTTGTGATCAATGGCTTAATTGTTTTTGTTATAACAAGATACAAATAATCATAAAATCGTATTAATATGAATTTTTATTTAATAGATATTCATATTAAATAATATATATGTATATTTATTTTAATATCGTTTAATTAAACTATGTACCATTTAAAAATACATAAATATGTTAATTTTGAAATTTGTATTGAAAAGTATTGAGACCTTAACATTTTAATTTTGAAATTTGCATCGAAAAAATATCACATCAAAAAGTTTGGGATTAATGGTTTAAATTTTTTTGTTACATCAAATATAGAAATGTTAAGAAAATCATATGAGTAGGAAGTCTCAATAATAAATATTTATATTAAAATATACTATATATTTATGTCAATATCATTAAAATTTAATTATATACCATATAAAATAAATAAAATGATTATTTTCATTTATTTACCATAAAAATATTATAAATAGACAAGATGTATTATTTTGATTTTTGTGATTACTCTAATCTCTTATATATTAATTGAGAAACAATTGATTAGTCTCGCAAGTGTGAGATTTTATTAATTAATATTGTTCGGAAATCTTACAAGAAATCGATATAACGAAGATTTGTTTAGAAGCTATTAAAATTACCTTGTGAGAACATGAATTGCACAACAAATTTGATTTCCTAACCTTAACCACCATTCTACATAGACTATATGAAAGTGTTGATTGACAATCAGAAATGATAACTTTTTTTAAGTTCAGTCCATTGTTTTCTTTAAATGAGCCTGGAACAGTTTTTAATGATTAACTAAATGGGTCATGTACATAATAAAATGTGTTTTGGTTTAAACATTGTTGCATACCCAAAATCAATATGAACCATCATCATTTTTGTTTAAAATTTTGTTATAGTAAGAATATAGTGTTGGGCAAAAATTCCAAATCCAAAAAACCGAACCAAACCCGATCCAAAAAATAGTACTGAACTTTAATCAAAATTGATTAGATATCCGAATGAGTTCAGAATTTTGGTATCTAGAGAACTGAATCCGAACTTGATCCGAACTGAAATATTTTGGGTATCCGAATATATCCGAACCAGATTTATATACTTAAATCTATCAATTATTTTTAAATTTAATATCTAAAAGAATATACAAATATATATATATATATATATATATAAGATGTTTTTAAGTTGTCCAAAATACTCGAAAATATACACAAATAGTTATAAGTACATGTTTAAAATAGTTATACGATACTTTAAATACCTAAATTACTTAAAATATCTATTGATTTCCTATCCAAATATTTAAGTTAAACTAATTTTTATTTTAATTTTAAGTATTTTGGCATACATTATTCAAATTTATATGTTATATATTATTTTATTTTTATATTTTGAAAATTTTAATGTATATACGAACTTTAATTTTTGAAAAATTAAATAGGTTATCCGAACCCAAACTCAAACCAAACCAAACCCGCAAAGATCCGAACCAAGCCAAACCCGCAAGAATCCGAACCAAACTAAATGGTATTCGAATGCCCACCTCTAATCAAATGTAAAAAAAATTTGTTGATAACAAAATGTATATTGTTTATAATATATAAATATAATATATTTAAAAAAATCGCCAGTTATGCATTAAATGGTATTAGCTGAAAAACATTTATGATGGACAAAAACATTAATCGCAAACAAATCCATGTATCATGAAAAAAGTTGTTGGCGAAAATAATTGAAAGCAAAGGAAAAGAAACGCAAAAAGTTTTTCTTTTAGCAATCTCACATTCAAAATTAGAAGAAACCAATACTAGTATTATATAAATGACATGAAGTTCACCAATTAGTTGAAGGTAACATGGCTCGAGACTAGATCCAAGATATACAAGTCAAAGAACCATTATTTTAATAGGCTGTTTTAGGAATCTTACATGTGAAACGAGAAGATAACCAATAGTATATTTTCTGAATAAAAAAACAATAGTATATTTATTAATAAAAAAAACAATAGTATATTTATTTCCAACTGATTTTAGTTGGAAACCCATACTTTTTTTTTTTTGACGTCGGAAACCCATACTTTTAAACATGTTTTTATACTAGTAATTTATAAGGCAGTTCCATTGATGTCATTAGTTAAAAATATATAGAACGAAAGCAAGTTAGTGAAATTGGGTACCTCGGACACTAGATCAAGGATGCAATCCGATAACAACGACCAAACCTGAAAACAATTTTTGGATAAAGGATCAGAGACCTTTCTGCCCACGAACGTGAGAACCATCTGCCCATTAGGCACTATCTCTTCTGAACGCATTCTTAGGAACAACGAGAAATCATTCTTGAACTGATTCAAATAACTTTTGTAGACATCTGGAGGGGATGTATCATTGATATGGATGCTTGTATTGTTGTTCTCAAGACCATCAGGGACCCTAGAAAGCCAATGGAGACTAAAAGATGAATGAGCAAGATGAAGAGACATGCTTGGAAACAGCCTTGAGTAGAAAGAGTTTGGGACTCCTGACACGAAGCACTTTCCTTTGACCTCCATCTTCAGCTTCTCTAGAAAGGAAGGTACCAACTTGAAGGTAGTGTTGAAGTCGTTATGTGGAAGATCGTTCAGACAACACTCGATCTCTGGTGCGTTGGGTCGACCTTTTTGATGGTATGATTGTATTATCGTGTTGACAATCTCGGACATGGCAAACAACGTGTTTCGTCCAGAAGAACAACCCAAGTCGGTCACTTTGATGTATTCGGGATAGTCCAAATTCATTAACATTTCTATGATGCTCTCTACCACCACATGTTCTATCTCGGAGAAAACACTTCTCTATAAACAAAACATATATCATTGTCAAAGTAAGGGATCTCGTTCTTGTATTCTTCATAAAGTGCTTTAGTTACCTGATAATGAGAATTGGTATCGTAACTGTGTTCACCATTTCCCTCTTTCATACTAAGAGCATCCACCAAAGAGTCCCTGATTAACATTTAAACAAACTTTTTCAATCAGATGGGTTAATTGCAAATTGAGAACTGATTTATTTACATACCCACGTACTCATTTTACAATATGTACATCAATTCACAAAAGTGTAGAACAAAAGCATATGGTTTACCTTGAGGAAGACATGATAGATGTTCAAAACGCTTGATTTATTAATGGCTTTGAGGAACTGGCTTTTGTTCAGTATTCTGTTTTACTCAAAGCTCAGAATTTGTTAAGACCATCTCCTATCCATCTCTATAATAGAAATTTATAAAATAGAAAAAAAAATAGAGATGAAAGTTTTGCTCCAATGTTTTCTTCTGAAATAGAGAAATGTTATATTTGTCTCATTTCCAACCTACTTCTATTTCTACCTCTATACTACCATTTAGAGGCAAAATCACTCCAACTCATCTCTATTTTTGTTTCTAAAATAGATATTGTTATTTTTTGCTCTATTTATAGATGAAGAAATAGCATTTCTCTATATTTTACTTTATATGTAGAGATTTCTATTTTAGAAAAATACATTGGAGTAAAACTCATTTCTATTATAAAATTCATCTATTTTAGAGTTAAAAATAGATAAATACATTGGAGATGGTCTAAATAGAGGAATGCTATTTTTTCCCTAAATATATATAGAAGAAAAATAGCATTGCTCTATTTATAGAGACAAATATAGCATTTCTCTATTATAGAGGAACACATTGAAACACAACATTCATCTCTATTTTTTTTCTATTTTATAGATCTCTATTATAGAATTTGGTTGGAAATGCTCTTATAGGTGGAAACTGAAAGAAACTAAAATCATCACTCGTGGGAATCTCTAAAAAGATCTTTTAATGTAATCAGTGAAGATCTCGTTCGGAGTTTTCATGTAATATAATAACGAGACTCTATAATAATTTCATAGTATAAAATTAGTGTTTTAATTGGGTACAGTGGCTTGTTCATGACTCATGAAGGTTTGTATATTATTTATAGATTAGGGGAAATAGCATGTGCATCTATACTATTTTAAAATGAGTAATTATCTAACTAAAATAATATTATATTTTAGCAAAATTAATTATGGATTTACAATTTAACATTAGAAGAACTTAAAAGTAACAAATGTTTTAGTGGTATCTCATGAATATTTCATGAGTTCTTATATGACAGAACTTATTTTTTTCATTTTTTTCATTTATTTTTGGTAAATCATCTTCCGAGAAACTTGCATTGTAATTATTCTACGAGCATTGTTTTTGAGAAAGATATAGAGTTTATAAGATCAAAACAAATAGTTAATAAAAAATATATAAAAAATTGGCATCGGAAATATATATCTATACTATTATTTGCGATGTGATTTTTCGCATTTGAGCTTTCACGTTAAGAGTTAGACTGGTTAATACCGTTTTTACCCTTTATAAATTTTATATATAATTTATTATATAATTTAAAACGAATTCACATTAATATATTATATTTATATGTATTAGATAATTTATATTATATTTATCTGTTATATTAGATAATTGATTATAATTTAATATGATAAATTGCCTAAACAAAACATATTTTAAAAAGTTAGATAATTCTTATATATACTGTATTATTATCTGGAAACAAAATTTATTATAAATTTTTTAAAAAATTGAAAATTAATTATTTTATAATTAAATATTAATCAAGTAAAAAAGTTTGTATAAATATATTTTTTAAAATATTTCTAATATATACTTATTTTTAAAATTTCAACACAATAATAAACACATATATATATATATATATATATATGTTTAGTGATGAAAAACTGTCACATATTTATCATACTTTTTTGAATTAATAAGACATAAACTAATAAGTATTACAAAAATATTATGCATGTATGTGCGAGCACAACATCTAGTTATGATATTTTTGTAAGAAATTCACAGTTTAAATGTTATTTTGCAGTAGTTCATTTTTTTATATAAGAAAATAACTACACAAATAAATATTAATATATCAAATTCTTATAAACTTTTATTATGTTCTATAAAGTAATAGTTTTAGAAACAAAATTGTTAGATAAAGATAGATTTTTTTTTTATAAAAAAATATTTAAAATTAATTTGAATTTATTGAAATACAATGATTTAACTTTATTAAAACCTGATAATTATAATACAAATTTTATGTGTTTGTTTAATATATATGAACAAATGAAAAAAAGTGGGTTGATGCTCTACCTTATTATCATCACTTTTCTCAATGAGACATCACCAACAAAAACATTTGTTATTTAATAATTTTGAAGTTATTCTATGATTTAATTATTTGGGTTGGTCGCTTAGGACGTTTCCCACAGTTCCACTCAATAAATTTTGTTCATTTAGGGTTTGACCAGATCTCCTCCTACCATTTGTTTTATAACAAATGTTATAAATCGTTTTAAATCGTTCCAAACTATTTCAAGTCTTTTAAAATCAAAAACTGATTTTCATAATTATTTGTTCTAGACGGCTACAGATAGATAAATAAATATAAAAGTACTTTTTAAAAATATTTTAAAATTTTAATTTGAAACTTTAAAATTGAAATATTATAAATAAATAAAAATATATTATAATATATTTATATTTAAAATTAAATTCACTAACATTATAAACCAAAAATATTCACTATGATTTTTAACATTAATATATATACATAAATAAAGATATATATATACAAACGAAACAAAATTTATTTTAAAGTTCTAATATATATATCTTCAACAAATATTTCTCGAAATTCTAACTTTCATCTGAACTAAAAGTAAATAAATAAATATAATATTCAATTAAATTATTTTAATTATTATGTTTTATTATAATATTAAGTTTTAAATATTTTTAAAAAGTTATGTATAAATATAAATAATTTATTATTAAACCACTGCAATATCTCATAATAAACCAATTATAATATCCCATAAACACACATATTTCTAACCATTGTACATGTCATACAAATCGATTACTAAAGATAGAAACTGTAGGCATTCACATCTGCAAAATTTCTATAACAGATGTGTTTTAACCAGTTAGGTCCTTAACAGATCCGTTTTCTCTTTTAAAGATTATTTTTCTTATTTCAGTTTCGTAATTCCAAAGAAATACATACTTGATCATTGGGAAGCGCTACTAGCCTTTATTTTTCTGGATTGTCTTTTTGATTTTCAGTTGAACCAGATTGATATTTGTCGAAGGATTTGATTTTGTTTTTAATTATGTTTTTAGTGAAAATTTTCTCAACTAAAATAATTAGGATAAAACCCTTCAATTTTTTATATAATATATACAAACTTTTTAGGTCTATTGGATTCCGTCTTATTGTATCTAACATTTAGAAATTCTATATGAAATAGTCATTTGTAAAAGTTTTCTCAAATTCCACCTTATTGAAAAATCTAGATTTTTCAATAAAATCTATCAAATGGGATCTAGTGAGGTTTGGATTATATTTTATAGTGAAAAAGCAGTGAATTGAAATACCAACTTTTATGAAGGTATCTGAAGCTTTTTTAACAAATAAAAAATGTACTTCAGTTTTTAAAAAGAAAATCAAACTGTTTGAGATGAAAATATTTTTTTTTGAACATATGAAAATCGATTTTCAAAAACTTTATATATTTATATTTCATAAAATGATAAAATATCAAATTATAGTATTACATTAAATAAATATTTAAAATTAAAAGGTTTATTCAAAAATTCTGATAGTTCTTCAAAACACCTTAAAACTTGTAACAATTTGTTTAAAAGAGTTACTCCAATCTCAGATTTTCTTGATTTTTCCAAATCTTGAATTCTCTCAAAAAAATGTTTTATAGAATGGCATGTTAAATGAGCATATCTCTGATTCCTTCACAATCCCCTACATGCACAATTTACCAAATTTTTGTTGTTTGAAATTTTTTGTAAAGTTTAAATTATGTTTGTAACTTCAATCATGAAAGGCTACTATATAAATGCTTAAATAACAAGAAACTATGAGCCTCGGAGACTAAGGCGACCATACTTGCGAATAGTCTTTGGATAAAGGACCAGAAATCTCCAACCACGAACGTTAAAAACATGTGTCCACTAGGGTATCTCCAACCACTAATTGATCTTTCTTCCCACGAACGTTAAAAACATGCGTCCACTAGAGTATCTCCAACCATTATATTAAATTTGATGTTGAAATTATAACAGATTTGATATTTTGGTTCATATTTTTTTTTGTCAATTTCAACCATAACACTAAATATTACACTAAAAATAAAAAACTTGTCACAAATACCACATTTATATTACCACTTTTAATGTTACACTAATCAATTTTAATGAAAGACAAATGACAATTATATCACTAGGGTTAACTAATTTAGACTTAAGGTTTAGAGTTGAGTGTTATGATAGGTTTTTTGAATGTAAAATTTAGGATTCTAATAAATATATAAATAAATACTTAAAAAATATTTTTAAACAATTTAAAAATAGTTTCAAACATAATTTTTCGATTTTCAAAAAAAATTGAAAAAAGAAAAAAAATTCAAAAAACAATTATAAAAAAGTTCGAATTTGAAAATGTATAATTCGAAAACATAAAAAAAAAAATATTTTTTCTTTATTTTTTCTTTATTTTTTGTTATTTATTTAAATAATTATTTATTATATATATATAGAACATGGTATAAGAGTCTTTTGCTACTTAATGAAGAATATATTTTTAAAAATGTCCATTTAATGGTGGTAAAAATTAATAATGGTACCATGAAAGTGGTAAACATGAAATTCCCCAAAATAATATTATATATTATTTGATATTTGATATTTTACGGTTTTAATAATTTTTTTATTTTTATTAATATAATTTATAAATAATTAGTTTATCATATTTAGATATTATGTTTGATAAAATTTTGTAATTTTACATTTATATAATTTATTTATATTTATATTTTCGGTTTAACAGTATTATACTTTTATTTATTTATTGTATATAAATATTAAAAATTACAAACTATTAATTATGAAAAACCCATAAGAAAATAATATATTTATTTTATGTTTTGAGTGTTTATTTCAAATTTTATATGCATTTTAATCTTATTCAACCTATATTATTAATTTCTATATTTTATAAATACTAATTAAAATTTTATATTATTAGAAATAAAATATAAAGTTCTATGATATTTTATTTTTAATAATATAAAGTAAATGATAATAATCATTTGATGCTTTCTTACTTGAAAATAAAATAAAAATATTTAATTATGTAAAAATAATTAAAAAATGCAAATAATACAGTATATTTATGTTTAGTCACAAATTTGAACTAATTAATAATAATAATTAAACTATATTATTAAATGAAATATAATAATATATGTATATTAAATATTGGGTGTGATGAATAGTATTACACACTATTTACTCTACCCCAAATTTGGTGAGATAGTGTAATTTTTAGTGTCTCATTGGAGAAGAACTTACACCATATTTGGTGTTTTGGTGCGACGGTGTCCCATTGGAATTAGCCTACCTTAACTCTTGAAGACATTTGGAGGGCACGGTCTCTTCTGAACGCATTTTAAGGAACAACGAAAAATCATTCTTGAACTGATTTGAATAACTCTTGAAGACATTTGGAGGGCATGTATGATTAATATGAATGCTTTTAGTGTTGTTCTCATGCCATCAGCAAATTTAGAAAGCCAATGGACGCTAAACGACGAATGAACAAAATGAAGAGACTTGCTAGGGAATAGCCTTGAGTAGAAGGAACCTGGAACTCCTGAAACAAAGCACTTTTCTTTAGCCTGCTTATCTAAGAAAGAAGGAACCAACTTGAAGGTAGTATTGAAATCGTTCTCTGTAAGATCATTCAAACCACATTCTATTTCCTGTACGTTTTGACACATTTATTGGTATGACTCCATGATTGTGTTTTACATACATGATCAACAACGTGCTTTTTCCAGAAGAACAACCTAAGTATGCCACTTTAATGCAACCGGGAAATACAAATTTTATTACCATTTCTCGTCCGATTTCTTTCACCACTGGTTGGGTTTTATAGGAAACAGTTCTCTGTAAACCCCAAATAGTGTTGGTATTTTCTATTAAGCCAGATGAGCTTTCGACCTAAAACCAATTAGTGATATAAGTGAAATGGTTCATCTATCTTATATATTGTTTAGGTTTCCTTCCAACTACCGATATAAGACACTTTGTGTCTAATACGCCCCTCAAGATGATGACTCTTTGACCGTCAATCTCGGAATGTTTGGGCAAATATCGATGGGCCAACTTTAGACAAGACTGATGTGGATCGGGTTGGGCTGTGTGGATCGGGCTCTAATACCATGTTAAGCTAGATGGGCATCCAACATAAAATCAATTGGTGATAAGTGGAGTGGTTCATCTATATTATATATTGCTTAGGTTCTCTTCCAACTACCGATGTGGAACATTTTGTGTCTAATATTTTCATATTTTATTAAGATGACTTGATATACAAACAATATAAAAATAGTCGGGGATATGGTGATCCGATTAAGTTAACCAAATTGCTCTTATTCACCACATTGCTCTAACGTTGAGAGCCCAGGCGGTAGAGCTGGGAAGAGGTCAAATTCGTCATGCTTGATCCGTTAACCAACAGATTGGATCTTTTTTTTTTTAATCCAACCTGCGTAATTGGCAAAGAAAAATCTTATATATACTCGCATCTACCCTGTCAAAATTTATAGGTAAACCATGAAACCACTATATTTTTAAATATAATAAATTATATTTTAAATAATATATTAATTATTTTTTAAAAAATAATATAAAATAATATTTATAATTAATATAATAAAAATGAAATATTTTATATATTTTATGAAAATATAAATTTTATAAAAAGAAATTGTAAGAAAATTCCAGTTGAGATATACCCACAAATCAATTTTGGTCAATCCCCACTCACCCCTGCAGCGAATTCCGATTAAAATTTGCAGCCATACTAGGAGGACGATTACTCAGCTAGGAGTAGGGACGGGGTCGTCATAGAGTGTCTTGGTACCTGATAATGGGCATTAGAAGCGTAACTGTGTTCACCAGTACCCCCGTCCATGCTAATAGCGTTCACCAAAGATTCCCTTAGTTTACACCAATTTAATTTAATCACATAAAATTCAAAAGAAGTATAGCAATAAGCAAACAATGGTTAGTTTTCTTTCAAAAATATAATTTTGGAAAAAAATGGCCAAATTAACTGACCTCAATACGGAATGAGTTACCAAAAAAAGTCACACACTGATATATATTAATCCAAATTTTAGCAGCGAACGAACATGGATCGACCACAGTCTAGATTTATTCCAAACATCAAATGTTTTAAGAAATCATATTCAGTTAAAATAATTATTAAAACAGATCTAGAACTAAGCTGTGCTTGGGTTTTGGAAACTAATTGATGCCATTGCTCTGTTTCTCTTTAGCTTAAGGTGTTTCAATGTTTGAGAATAGTTTAGACCTATTTTGGAGCCTAAAAATCATTTATATCATAATTGCGGTTTTAGGTTCAAATTTGCTTTTTGCGGACTTAAACAGACTGGATACAAGCCAGTTGTAGCAAGCCTTCACACTCAGTGATGACATTTACATCTTTAGCAAAATAAAATGTCTATGCCTACAAAACAGTAGGTTCATTAAGAAGCGAGACCTGATCACTCATGCCTTTCCATTTTCCAAGCAAACCCTTTTACCCAAAAGAAAGATTGATTCTTACCTTGAGGAAGACATGATCTACACGGAATTTAAACTGGTTATTTTTTTACCAAATTGGTAATGGATTAGTTTAATAATGTTTGGTTTTAGCTAGCTGGGATAAGCTATATATATGCTTCCGAAGTCTACACACATACAAATGTTTTAATTTGGACTATTACGTGTGCATTAACTAGGGTATGCAGATGGTTGCATATTTCATTCACACCTACTCAGATTACTAGCTTGGTGAGAGTGGAAAATGTAATGGCCCAAATATTTTTACAGACAAAAGGTGATGAAACTCATGAGATATATAATATATCTCAAAAGTCAAAAGTCAAAAGTCAAAACTCACACCAACAAATCTTTCAGACGGTTGTCTTATTATGGGTGTTGATATTGTCATTGTCATCTTGATTTCATATTCGAATTTTGCAAAAACCGACCGATAGATAGTCAAATCTACTTATCACCAATTAGTTTTAAGTTGGAAGTCCATCTAGCTTAATATTTACACCTTTAGCAAAATAAAATGTCTATGAATACAAAACAGTAGGTTCATTACGGAGCGAGACCTGATCACTCATGCCTTTCCATTTTCCAAGCAAACCTTTTACCAAAAAGAAAGACCGATTCTTACCTTGAGGAAGACATGATGTACACGGAATTTAAACTGGTTACATTTTTTTACCAAATTGGTAATGGATTAGCTTAATAATGTTTGGTTTTAGCTAGCTGGGATAAGCTATATATATGTTTCCGAAAGAGTCTACACACATACAAATGTTTTAAATTTGGACTATTACGTGTACATGAACTAGGGTATGCAGATGGTTGCATATTTCATTCACACCTACTCAGATTACTAGCTTGGTGAGAGTGGAAAATGTAATGGCACACATACAAATGTTTTAAATTTGGACTATTACGTGTGCATGAACTAGGGTATGCAGATGGTTGCATATTTCATTCACACCTACTCAGATTACTAGCTTGGTGAGAGTGGAAAATGTAATGGCCCAAAGATTTTTACAGACAAAAGGTGATGAAACTCATGTCAATACATAAGATATCTCAAAAGTCAAAAGTCAAAACTCACACCAACAAATCTTTCAGACGGTTGTTTTATTGTGGGTGTTGATATTGTCATTGTCGTCTTGATTTCATATTCGAATTTTGCAAAAAACGACCGTGAATAATCTATTAGATACAAAGTGTTCCACATCTATAGTTGAAAGGGATCATAACTAATATATAAGATAGATAGTCAAATCTACTTATCACCAATTAGTTTTAGGTTGGAAGTCTATCTTGCTTAATATTTACATCTTTAGCAAAATAAAATGTCTATGACTACAAAACAGTAGGTTCGTTAAGAAGCAAGACCTGATCACTCATGCCTTTCCATTTTCCAAGCAAACCTTTTACCCAAAAAGAAAGACCGATTATTACCTTGAGGAAGACATGATGTACACGGAATTTAAAGTGTTTACTTTTTTTTTACCAAATTGGTAATGGATTAGCTTAATAATTTTTGGTTTTAGCTAGCTGGGATAAGCTATATATATGCTTCCGAAAGAGTCTACACACATACAAATGTTTTAAATTTGGACTATTACGTGTGCATGAACTAGGGTATGCAGATGGTTGCATATTTCATTCACACCTACTCAGATTACTAGCTTGGTGAGAGTGGAAAATGTAATGGCCCAAAGATTTTTACAGACAAAAGGTGATGAAATTCATGTCAATACATAATATATCTCAAAAGTCAAAAGTCGAAACTCACACCAACAAATATTTGAGACGATTGTCTTATTGTGGGTGTTGATATTGCCATTGTCGTCTTGATTTCATATTCGAATTTTGCAAAAAACGACCGTGAATAATCTATTAGACACAAAGTGTTCCACGTCTATAGTTGAAAGGGATCATAACTAACATATAAGATAGATAGTCAAATCTACTTATCACCAATTAGTTTTAGGTTGGAAGTCCATCTTGCTTAATATTTACATCTTTAGCAAAATAAATTGTCTATGACTACAAAACAGTAGGTTCATTAAGAAGCGAGACCTGATCACTCATGCCTTTCCATTTTCCAAGCAAACCTTTTACCCAAACGAAAGACCGATTCTTACCTTGAGGAAGACATGATGTACACGGAATTTAAACTGGATATTTTTTTTTGACCAAATTGGTAATGAATTAGCTTAATAATGTTTGGTTTTAGCTAGCTGGGATAAGCTATATATATGCTTCCGAAAGAGTCTACACACATACAAATGTTTTAAATTTGGACTATTACGTGTTCATGAACTAGGGTATGCAGATGGTTGCATATTTCATTCACACCTACTCAGATTACTAGCTTGGTGATAGTGGAAAATGTAATGGCCCAAAGATTTTTACAGACAAAAGGTGATGAAAGTATGAAACTCATGTCAATATATAATATATCTCAAAAGTCAAAAGTCAAAACTCACACCAACAAATCTTTCAGACGGTTGTCTTATTATGGGTGTTGATATTGTTATTGTCGTCTTGATTTCATATTCGAATTTTGCAAAAAACGACCGTGAATAATCTATTAGACACAAAGTGTTCCACATCTGTAGTTAAAAGGGATCATAACTAATATATAAGATAGATAGTCAAATATCTACTTATCACCAATTATTCTTAGGTTGGAAGTCCATCTAGCTTAACATTTACATCTTTAGCAAAATAAAATGTCTATGACTACAAAACAGTAGGTTCATTAAGAAGCGAGACCTGATCACTCATGGCTTTCCATTTTCCAAGCAAACCTTTTACCCAAAAGAAAGACCGATTCTTACCTTGAGGAAGACATGATGTACACGGAATTTAAACTGGTTACTTTTTTTTACGAAATTGGTAATGGATTAGCTTAATAATGTTTGGTTTTAGCTAGCTGGGATAAGTTATATATATATACTTCCGGAAGAGTCTACACACATACAAATGTTTTAAATTTGGACTATTACGTGTGAATGAACTAGGATATGCAGATGGTTGCATATTTCATTCACACCTACTCAGATTACTAGCTTGGTGAGAGTGGAAAATGTAATGGCCCAAAGATTTCTACAGACAAAACATGATGAAACTCATGTCAATACATAATATATCTCAAAAGTCAAAAGTCAAAACTCACACCAACAAATCTTTCAGACAGTTGTCTTATTATGGGTGTTGATATTGTCATTGTTGTCTTGTTTTCATATTCAAATTTTGCAAAAAACGACACAGAGTGTTCCACATCTGTAGTTGAAATGGATTATAACTAATATATAAGATAGATAGTCAAATCTACTTATCACCAATTAGTTTTAGGTTGGAAGTCCATCTAGCTTAATAGTTATATCTTTAGCAAAATAAAATGTCTATGACTACAAAACAGTAGGTTCATTACGAAGCGAGACCTGATCACTCATGCCTTTCCATTTTCCAAGAAAACCTTTTACCTAAAATAAAGACCGATTCTTACCTTAAGGAAGACATGATGTACACGGAATTTAAACAGGTTACTTTTTTTTACCAAATTGGTAATAGATTAGCTTAATAATGTTTGGTTTTAGCTGGGATAAGCTATATATATGCTTCCGAAAGAGTCTACACACATACAAATGTTTTAAATTTGGACTATTACGTGTGCATGAACTAGGGTATGCAGATGGTTGGATATTTCATTCACACCTACTCAGATTACTACCTTGGTGAGAGTGGAAAATGTAATGGCCCAAAAAAATTTACAGACAAAAGGTGATGAAACTCATGTCAATATATAATATATCTCAAAAGTCAAAAGTCAAAACTCACACCAACAAATCTTTTCAGACGGTTGGCTTATTATGGGTGTTGATATTGTCATTGGCATCTTGATTTCATATTTGAATTTTGCAAAAAACGACCGTGAATAATCTATTAGACAGAAAGTGTTCCACATCCATAGTTGAAAGGGATCATAACTAATATATAAGATAGATAGTCAAATCTATTTATCACCAATTAGTTTTAGGTTGGAAGTTCATCTAACTTAATATTGTATTAGAGCCCGATCCACACAGTCCAACCCGATCCACATCGATTTAGCCCAAAGTTGGCTCATCGATCCTTGCCCGAACATTCTGAGATTGACACTCAAAGAACCATCATCTCGAAGAGGCGTATTAGACACAAAGTTTCACACATCGGTAGTTGGAAGGATCCTAACTAATATATAAGATAGATTGGTCAATCCACTTATCACCAATAGATTTTAATTTTGGTAGCCCATCTTAATTAACATAATCCATGTTTTCTGTCCGGCCCAGAACCTAATGTTACCATAATTTTTTTAAATTGTAGCGCATGTGGCAACAATTGTATCCAGTTCCAAACCCAAAAAAAAATGAGAATGTAAAACTTAAAAAAAATATCCCTTTCTTGAATATAGTAGTTTTTACAATTTAATAAAAGTTTCCCCATTTTTTCTCATTAAATTTAGAGTTAATTTGGTGAGTAACGAAAATGTGAATGGAAATGAAGAAAATAGCATTAATTTTAACATAATAGAGAAATTAACATTACGCTACAATGTATCCGGTTATATCCCTCATTTAAAATTACCTGGCAACGAGGGACAAAATAGATGACGTCGACGAATTCAGATATAGACAAGATTTACTGAGCAATATTCACTATCAAAGCAATGGAAGCCACCTACGTCCCATGCTTAGTTACCATATACGTATTTACTATGTGCGGTAAATGTGTGAATAAAAATAGAACACTTTTAATAAATGGTGTATCTCATTTCCTAAACATTGCAAGTCCATATCGATAAAAAGTATCAACCACATAGCAAAGAATGTGAATGCATAGAATAAGTAAATGATGAGCCGAGTTAAGCAGTCAATACCCTAGTAATCAGAGTCTAATAAGTATTTTTGTACAAGAATTTGTTGCTTTCATAATATAATTAAAATGTTAAGGTAAATACATAATAGAATAGACAAAACAGATTTGAGATAGTAACTTATATACTTTTGCTCTTTTTGCATATGACAGGACAAGATAAAGTGTTAGTGGTACTTGGGACGTGGGTTTGTGATCCTGATAAATGATGGATTTTTAAACCTGGCATAGTTTTGAAAGTGAGCATTAAATTTGACTAGATACCGACATAAAGCTGATGGAGTTAGTTACCGCATGAGAGAATGCCTCCAAGTAACATCAAAATATGTGACACGATGGAGAGATGCATATGCGGCATTACATAACCGTTGACACAGAAGTTGGGGTGTTTATACAAATGAGGCAATCAATTGAAAGGTCCATTTATTTGTGTCCATAGTTCGCCATACTTACGGATTGGAGGAAGTTGATCCAGCAACAAAGGTGGAGCCGCCTAGCCTCCACCGCCTATGCCTACCCGAGTAGGTGATGGAGCGGATGATGCCATCTTAGAGGATAAATGGCATGATTTTGTGGTGTCTCAGACCCCACTGACCATGCCTCAAACAAACCCGAAGGCACACACATGATTTGGTAGTCCCCGAGGATTCTATTCCATTCTGTCTAAATAGTATAGGAATGCTTCAATGTATAATTATTTCATGTGAAACAGGTGAAATAGAAATTTGTGAACTTAAAGATTATATTCGATTTTTAAGTCCTCCGGGTGGAGCTGTTGGATCGATATTCCGGTTTAGATCTACGTTTCTCTCCTCATGGCGGCTGTGTGACCCGGTGGGTAACCTCCTCCACCTGTGATCTACCGTTCTGAGTGACAGTGAGACAAACAGAGGAGCGATTTTACGGTCGGTGGAAGATGGATCAGGTTCATAATTCTCGTGGATGGCGCATCATAAGGATCCGCCTCAATGGATGGGTCTACCAGTAGGTGATCTCTGCAGCGGGCATGCGATGGTGCTCCACATTCCAGCATCACCGACGGCGTCAACGTTCTTGTCCGGTAGTGGAGTACCACGCCATTGAAAACTAGGTTTGTTCCGTCTTTTCTTACTTCCATATTTCCGGCTAAGGAGTAAACTTTGACCCCTACAGTGACGAATTCACGCCAAACTTACATCGAAAGGTGAAGATGCTTGGGTGGGACCTTTCAGTTCCAATTATTTAGAGCCCGTTGCTATGGGATATACAATGTAATCTGGTTTTAGATTTTGTCCCTCTCGGGTTCTCATTGTTGTCGTCTCTTTTGGTCTAATTAAGTGGTTAAGAGGCAGCTTATCATGGGTAGTAGGATGAGTTTGTACTTATTGAGGGGTAATTACATCTGAGTTTTATATTGGATAGCGTAGAATCCAAATGTGTGATTCTAGGTGATACTAGATTACTCTGTTTATAAATGTGATTAAATCATGTACTCCCATATTAACTAATGAAGAGTTGATATTTAAGCACAAAAAAAGTTATAAAATTTAGATTTTTATTTTTCTAACTAAGAAACTTCGTCCAAACATTATAAAATCACTAAAAAAACTTCTAAAATTCACGATTTAATTTTTCAATAACAGTATATTTCAAATATTTTATGAAACGTCAAGTTCAAAAAACTAAACTTTAAATGAAATTTTACACTTCTTATTTGACTAACAATCGATTTGTCATTTAAAAACAAATCTGTATATATAAAGTTGGGGTTGCTTTCCTCCTATACTGTCCACGTAGGCGGACATGTCACTAATTCGAGTCTTTAGAAGTCGACACGTGTCCCGGCTGTATTAAACGCATCACTTCATTTAATCTGAGAATTTTTTGGGCTTTTATTCTTAGGCGAGTATCTATAGTGTTTTGGGCTACTAATTTCTGATGCATTGTTTACGTCGGTGAAGCGGTGTGTTCTCGGGTATAAATATGTCAGTATTTCTCATCTCCAAATCATCTTCTTTTCATATTTCTTATCATTCCATTTTCTCACATTCATATTAATCCAAAAATTTCCGCAGATTAGTGGCAAAGCCTGTTCTCCCTTTAAGCATGTAGTCTTCGTTTACTTCTATTCTCTATTAATGGGTTCTTGCCTCAGATTTCGTGTTGAGCGTACGTTCTTCTCTCCATCTCTTTTCAATTTTCATTGTAGAATTTTCTAGAAATTATTGAGATTTTGTCTCTCTGCAAATGATAAGTTCTGAGAAAAGAAATGAACTATTTGAGAATCTTCATGTGATCCAAGTAAAAAAAGTCTTCACCTTATTCAGTTGTCTTTAGTTCTGACTTCAGTCAACCCTTTGTGTATGTGTCTGCAGATAAGAGCAGCAGCCTTTACGACCTTCATCTTACGAGTGTTCAATCATCATCATCGGCATCTCATAAGAGAAAGAAGATATACTTAGCAAAGCGATCTTCAAGAGCTTTCAACGAACTCAGACTTGCAACCAGAAACTTCAGATCAAACTCTGTTATACTAGAAGGCGATTTCAGTTCTGCTCTAGAGGTTCGATCGATGAGACTACTCTAACTCCAACTAGATCCATCACAGGTATTGCAGTTCCTGTCCAAGTGTCTTAACCCTGATGGATTTCAAGATCACCGAGAATGTCTGGTACAGACAACAAGGACTATTGTCACTCCAATCTCAAGTTTCCATGGTTTGATTCTCTGACCTGTTTGTGACATTTGTTAGAGATAAACTACTTGGTGCAGTTAAGTCACCCTAACTTAGTAAAACTGATTGGTTATTGCTTGGAAGATGAACAACTGCTTCTTTAGTACGAGTTTATGCATAAGGAGTCTTGAGGATCATATGTTCACAAGTGAGTTCATAAGTCAAAATTTATTGAAACTATCAGGCGATTGTTTTTTCTTATGTTTTAATAGTGTTGAAGCAGATGATGTGCAGTTAAAGACATCACGCAGAGATTTGGTGCTTCGCTTTCAGCAATCGTGGTGACTTTCTTTACAAGATCTCATGACTGCTCCATGCGACGCTGGGATCGTACTGAAGAACCGTTCTTCCTCGAGGTAAATGAACCACTGCTTGAAGCCTTGAAGTTAATCCATTAAATTTTTCATAAAGAGCCAGAATCAAAAATATATAATAGATGCAGAAAGGGACCACATGTGAAATTTGAGGAAGTTCTTAACTGTATATAAAAGTTATTTTTTCCTTATTTTTGTTCTTAACACGTGTTAAGGTTGCTCTTGATGCAGCTAAAGAGCTTGCATTTCTTCATACGACCATGTTTAAGTCATGTACACCTTCTAAGATCTTGCTCTACTCGGTATAAACCCTCTTTCCGAAGTCTCAGTGCTGTCTTAATGAACTTAGAATGGTACTGACGTGGTTCTTTATGACAATCTATGACTACAATAGAAAACTATCAGACTTTGGTTTAGTGAGAGACTGTCCAAAGGGAGTCATGGGTACATTTGGCTATGCGACTCCACAGTATGTGTCAACAGGTCCATTCTATAAATTCTCATATACCAAACTGGTTTTATTGTGAATTTTCAAGAGTAGCGAAAGAAGCAATCATATATGATTCTATATGTTTGTGTGATTCTCAGATCGGGATGCTCGCAATTCTCGAGAAAGTGGGATTGATAAATAATGTTTGAGAAAACGTAAAAAGAGCTAAGTCGCTGCTTACAAAGTGAAGATGCAAATATATATATAGAAAAAGGAGAGTTTTTTTTTCTTTTACTGGAAAGATAATTTTGTTTTGAAAATAATATTAACAGTTTATATTATTGCTAAGCAGAAACTATTTAAATTTTAGTGAACATTTAGAAATGTATATTTTACCCTCAATTGAATATAACCTGAATTTCCACAATTTTAATTTTATTATTTTTATAAATTATATGGTTAATTTAATTTATATTTTTTTTTACTATTGATAGTTAAATTTTTTCATTCTACTTTAGTTATAATAATAAGTAAAATAAAATAAGTGTCTGCAAAAAATATCTTAAAACATAAATGATGGGGTTATTTTCGGCTTTATCCATTTATTATAGTTACAATAAAATTTCATTATAAACTTATACACATAGTTTAAACCAAATAAAGTGCGATAGTTGTTAAAAAAAAAAGTGTGCGATAGGCACCATGCATTTACGTCGGTACATTTTGAAAGAAAAATATACAATAGCCTTACACTAATCACTATGTTTTTTTCTTATCAAATCACTATGTTATTTCGATAGAGAGAGGTATTAAATAATTAGCTATGTTTTGACCAAAAGATAAATAATTAGATATGTAGGCCTATGTTGCATGGAAACTCCGTTGAAGGTCCGTTTCACGTTTCGGAAACGTTTCGGAATCGGAATCTCTCGGAAACTTGCGGAAACGCATTGGAAACTTGTTTCTTAAAAATTTCAGTTTAGAAACTTAATGGAAACTTGCGTTTCTATTTTGGAAACTCGCGATTCTGTTTTGAAAACGTTTAAGAAACTCTTTTTTTTTTTTTAATTTTAGAACAATTTCTATAAATAATAATAAATATAAGGATTAGTTTGTTATTTTAATAAATTAGAACAATTTCTTCGTGTTGTGAAAGGAACTGGAGCACTTACAAGTTTATACATTCAGCAATAAGAAACAAGATTGCTCCGCAAAGAGCAAAAGATTTGGTATTTGTGCACACTAATCTTCGTCTTCTTGTGCACACTAATCTTCATCTTCTATCTAGAAGAAGTCTTGCATACAAGGATGTTTCCAATCATATGTGGGACGTTGGAGGTGATCAATTTGATTCACTGGATGAGACTAATCCTAGGAGACTTGAGTTTGAGGATCTTTCTCTTGATGAACCTGAGTTGGAAGCGGTCATGTTTGATGGAGCTAATGAAAATGAGGCTGAAGATGATGTTATTGATCTTTGACTTTCTGTTATGATTTTTATTTTAGTTAAGCTATTTGATATTTAAGTACTGGGTTTTGTTATTTTGAATTTTTTTATACGACTTTGATGCTTAATGATGATTTATTTTATTTTCGTATAATTAGATAGAATGGCTATTTATTTATTTGTATTATAAAATATACTAAACATAATCAAATGAATGCACATATTAATCAATTATATATATATATATACGTTTCTAAAACGTTTCCAAAGCAAATAAAAACACAAATCACGTTTCCTCTTTTCGAAACGTTTCGTTTCCGCGTATCTGTTTCCGTCTCCATGCAACCTAGATGTAGGCACACTTATACAAACACAGTTAAAAAAACCAGAGAAATGCTATGGTTTAAATGTTAACTAATTCATTAACTAAACCAATTGGTTAAACAAACCAGGTCATTACGGTTTTATAAAAAACATAAAATGCTTCTACTCTTTTTTTTCTCATCGAGAAAGCTTCACTTCAATAATTATTATTTGGTTAAGTAGATTTTGATCCATCAAATAGAATCCTTTTTTTACCTCTCCACCAGAATTTTACGCCGGTATCAGTCTACGTGATCAGCATTTATTTCTCCTTTCTCGTCTTTGAGTAGAGCTCAATCACCGGCCCTTGGCTACGGGATTTCTTTGGTTAATTTTGTTTCAAGTTTGGCAACTTTCCAAAATCCTCCTTCCTTTTTACCCTAATACAATCTTGTCATACAAGCAAACTTTCCTTATTTTCCCTTGTCTTGGAAAACACTCGCAATCAGCAATCAGCATAATGATTTCGCAAAAGATGGTATATGAATATAGCCACATTAAAGGGAACCCCCAATCATACGTGATTGACCTTCGACCCAAAAAAGATTTCTCATGGTGGTCTGAAGCTGCCGGAGGATCTAAAGTGTAAACCATGTCAAGTGATTTGCATAATGCTTTGAAAGCAATGTCGATTGAAGATGATGAGCCGATCATTCTCCCAGACGAACCAAGATTCAAGGTGTTTGAAGAGAACTCTCTAAGCCTTCTGGGAAGACTTGTAAATCCAGATTGCCAAACCATGTCTAGGATGATTGAAGATATGCCAAGGCACTGGAGAATTGTAGGCAGGGTAAGGGGTATCGCCTTGTCTCGAGACAAGTTTCAGTTCATATTCAAAAGGGAGGAAGACTTGCAGACGATTCTAAATGGCAGACCATGGTCTTTCAACCACTGGCCTATGTTATTTGAGAGATGGACAGAAACACCTCCTGATGACTTTCTTACCAAGTTCGAGGTGTGGGTAAGGATACGGAATATTCCGTATTATTTCTACACGATGGATACGATGTATGCTTTGGCTAAAGCAGCTGGAGCAGTTATCGAAGTGGCTTATGATCCCAAAGTCTCGCATAAAGCAGATTTTATCAGGGCTTTGGTTCTTTTCGACATAGCCAAACCAGCCAGAGATGAGAAGACGCTCACTATCCCGGGAGGCAAGGATATCATAATATCTTATGAATATGAAAAAATCAGGAAAAAGTGTTTCCATTGCTTTCGTCTGACTCATGTGAAAGCTCAGTTCCCTTTGCTTCGTAAGAATGGTTTTCCACAGAAGCAGTATCCAGGCTTCAGGAGAGCTCAGTACCTATCAGGGAAGACAACCAGAGAGAAAGATATGGCTGGTCCCTCTAGAGAACAAGGACTACTCAAAGGAAAAGTAGGAACCGTCACCCCCCCCCCCCCCCCCCCCATGGAGGAGTGAATCTCAAGCTCCTAAAAAAAGTCGAGGAGTGTATAGATGGTGGAGGAAAACGTAAAGCAGTTGAACCTGCAGTATCTGAGTCGAAGAAACAAAACAACAACCAAACCTTTCCGGTGGCTTCCGTATTAAAGCCACTTCCATCCCAATGAATGTATTGAGCTGGAACTGTCAAGGAGCAGGAAGCACCGAGACAGTTCAGAGGTTACGGAGGATACGACGACAGTATTTTCCGGATTTTCTTTTTCTTATGGAGACTAAACAAAAATACAGTTACGTTCGAGGTTTTCAAACGTTGTTGGGTTACGATGGGTGTGTTACGGTTGAGCCAGTAGGAAGAAGTGGTGGCTTAGCTGTAATGTGGAAAAGTTGTTATGAGGTTGAGGCCCTTTCAAAAGATTACAGGATCATCGACTTGAAGGTTAAATTAGGAGCTTTGGGAACGATGAATATTAGTGTGGGAAACTCCTTGTCTTGGAGAGATAAAGTATGGGTGCAATGCAGGCTGGATAGGAGCTTTGGGAACGATGAATGGTTTCGTATATTCCTAAGATCAAAAGCGGTTTATATGGGTATGAGAACTGTTGATCACAGACCGCTGAGACTCAGTTTTGCATATGAACCAGAAGAGCAGAACAGAGGAAGGTTCTTTTTTGACAAAAGAATGGTGGGAAAGAGAGGAGTCAAGGAAGCTGTTGCAAGTTGTTGGGAGTGGGATGGTTCTGATACAGAACCAAACCTGATGGACTGCATTGCAAAATGTAGGTCGGAATTAGCCAAGCTTAAGAGGACTGAGAATTTAAACTCCAAAAACAGAATCGATACCCTCCGAAAGGATTTGGAAAAGGAGATATCAAAGCAATTCCCGAGATCGGGAGTGATGAGAAGACTTAAGCAGGAGCTGGCGATTGCTTACAGAGACGAAGAAACATTCTGGAGACAGAGAAGCAAAGTGGAATGGCTCAAAGAGGGTGACAGGAACACATCATTTTTTCATAATGCGGTGAGAGGCAGAAGACTGAGAAACAAGGTACTAATAATGCTCAGAGATAATCAGGGTAATGAACAATACTCTGAAGGCTCAAAAGGAAATGTGGCTGTTGAGTTCTTTACAGACCTCTTCATGAGTTCTAATCCCTCTGATATGGAACAACTCTTCGAAGGCTTCCCATGCAAAGTCACACAGAGTATGAATGTTGAGCTAACCAAACCTATATCTCCAGAAGAGATCAAGCGTGCCGCTTTTGGTATAAAGGGCGATAGTGCACCGGGGGAGGATGGTTTAACTGGTTTCTTCTATCAGAAGTATTGGCACATAGTTGGACAAAAAATCACCAGGGACGTACTCAGTTTCTTCCAAAGCTCAGTCATGCCGGAAGGATGGAATCATACACAGCTTTGTTTGCTGCCAAAAGTTACTCACCCGACGGAGATGACTGACATGCGTCCATTAAGTCTTTGCACTGTCCAGTATAAGATTATATCTCGGATCCAGTGTGAAAGACTTAAGCTTATTCTCCGTGATATAGTGTCTGATACACAAGGAGCAATTGTTTCTGGTCGTTTGATTACAGACAATGTCATCGTTGCTCATGAGTTAGTACACGGACTCAGAACAAATACGAAGGTAGGGGAAACCTTTACGGCTTTGAAGACAGATATGTCCAAGGCTTACAACAGAGTAGAATCGAATTTCGTTGAGACTCTACTGGAGAAGCTTGGCTTTGAAAGGACTTGGGTTAGAAGGGTGATGTCGTGTATTAACTCTGTTACTTATGGAGTTCTTCTGAATGGGCGATCAACCAGAGAGGGGAATAAGGCAGGGTGACCCCCTCTCTCCTTTCTTATTTATCCTCTGTTCTGAAGCGTTTGTTAATGTGCTGAACCAGGCTGAAAGCAAGGGTACCTTACATGGCATTGCTCTAACAGCTAGATGTCCATCAGTTCATCATCTACTATTCGCTGATGAGAGCTTACTGTTGTGTAAAGAAATTTTGGAGGAGTATCTGGAAAATCAAAGCTCCTCCTAAACTCAAACATTTTCTATGGAGAGTTCTTTCAGGAGTTTTGGCAGTAAAAGATAGGCTCAGGTCTCGGGGGATTTCTCTTGATACGACTTGTCAAACCTGTGGACTCGCCGATGAAACGATATGCCATACTCTCTTCGCATGTCAAAAAGCTCAACAGGCCTGGGAGTTATCCAACGTGCCTCTGCCGCCTGCATGTTTCTCTAATACGTATGTCTTTCTAAACATCTTCCACTTAGTTTCTGTGATGAACAAGAAGAATGTAGAACTCAATGTCAGGAGGGTTGTTCCTTGGGTGTTGTGGCACGTCTGGAAGGCAAGGAATGCATCAATCTTTAAGAAATTTGTTTTCAACCCTTTCATACTCATTCAACACGCATTTGAAGAAGCTGATATTTGGCATTCGATTCACCTTTCTGCCGCCGAGCCAGAGTCAGACAATACACAGCATCACTGGACCAAACCTCCGTCCGCTAGTCTCAAATGTAATGTTGGCTCGTCATGGATAGACAGGAATACACAATGTGGAGTTTCCTGGATTTTGCGTGATGATCAAGGTATCCTTTGCTGGTGTTCGCTCTCATGAGGAGGCGTGTCTCTACGCTCTATTATGGGCTACTGAATGCATGAGTGATCTTCATCATCAATATGTCATCTTTGAATCTTCCACAATAGAGACGAGACAGATGATGATGAACCCGGCGCTATACCCTTGGTTAGGTCCCTTGGTCTCAGATATAAATGTCTTGCTAAGCAGAATAGGGATCTGGAGATTAGATCATGTTCTAGCAAGAAACAACATGGTGGCCAATGCAATCGCTTCATCAGTGACGTCTGGTCATCGTTACCAGTCTTACATTGCGGCAAAAGGACCGTACTGGCTTCAACAAACTCTCTTAGCGGAAGCCCAAGTCTAATGCTCTTGGAGGCCCTATCTTTCTACTTTGGATTTTACTCTGACGAATCGGTTCCTTTCTTTTTTCACTGCCTACGGGTAGTTTGAAATTTCCCTTCTCTCTCTGTATTTCCTCTACTGAGGTCTTTGTTTCTTTTCTGTTATGTTCCTGTTTAGGAACTAACCGAAGGCAATGTTACTTTGATTCAGTGTTAAAAAAGAAAGCTTCAGTTCAAAATTTAACTAATTCATTAACTAAATCAATTAGTTAAGCAAATCGGGTTAAGTAAATTTTGTTGGTGTTATATAATCATAAATTTTTGAAAAATTTAAATATTTTTTTAAATATACTATTGGTTGTAAATTTAAGGGGATAGTCCATTAAATTACTTAGAGACTAATTGAAAACAAACGTTATAAATAGTTTTAAGTGAACTGAAACATCAAAACAATTAAACACCATAACTAAAATTTAATTAATTTTTGATCATTCTGCTCTTCACCTTACATATAATTTTCAATAACAAAAAAATAGATACAAAATTTTTTGAATAGCGTAAGACAAAAACATTGAATAATTTAAAATTATTTTATATTTGTCGATAGCTACTTATATGTTTATAATAGATTATAAATTTATATATTAAAATAAACATACTAAATATATAATCAAAATTTAACTTTAAACAAAAACCCGGGTGTAGTCCGGACCCTAGTCACATTAAATTTTTAATTGAATACATATTTTTCCTAATCCTTCTTAGTGTATTTGATATCAGCCGTTGACATTTAGACAACTTATAAATGTAGTTCTAAATGTATCTTTTTGTCGACCTTTGATATAAATGTGGGCCAAATAAATATAAGCTATGCTACAATTCGTAGGTTTGGGTTTATATGTATAACATCACTTATATATTAATTGAAAATTTTTTAAATGGTTATAACCTGAATTTTGTACTAATTAAAAAAAGACTCAATCCTACATGGCAGTTTTTTAAGCTTTCTAAAAGATGACGCGGCAGAAGTAGAAAGCATTTAGTAGTAGCATAGTCTAAAAATAAATTCCCTAGCAAAATACAATTTTGGCCTGAGTAAAGACAGTCGCATAGCGCTCATGATATTGATCGGACCATATCATATCAGCGGATGATATTATAAAACCATTTTGCATATTATAAATGTCTAATAAAAATACTTTTAAAGAAAAGTTAGTGGCATGAGTAAAGACAGTCGCATAGCGCTGTCTCTAACTTTAGCAAACAAATTTTGAAGATCAGTTAGTGAAATTATAAAACCATTTTGCATATTATTACACATGATAAAAATACTAATGCAGCTATACGTACAAGTTTCAAACATGAAAATGATAAACAGAGTAAAAGATCTTTTAAACAAATGGTGTCTCTATTATCAGTTCCTGTAACAATGGTTGTGGCCTGTTTAAAATCACGTATGGTGTCAAACGTGTCAAATGTCTAATGCAGCTTGATAAACCTACACTTTATATAATCACAGTGGCTGAACATGTTAATGTGTATAATATAGTATGCATTGTGGATACATGATTGTCTTGCCTTACAAACCGATTGTTAAACTCAAGAACAGTACTCAGTTATTGTCATTTTGTGGTCGTTTAGTTAAATTGAAAAAACAAATTATGGAACACGGTTTTGCAATGTCTATGTTGGTTCATTGTGGCATCCATTTTAATTGAACCGAAGCATAATCAATAAAAAAATCTGTTAGACAATGCAAATTAATGGTGGCGGGTAAGTATGCACATTGAATAACAGGAAAATTGTTAAATTTAATTGTAGATTTCCTTATAAAAATAACAATTAAGAACCACTGTTCATTTTTGAGGGATGAAATATTCATCGAATTTATTTGCCTTGATAAGCAATTGTGTATCTGTTAAAAGAGTTAATTTTGTATTTAGTATACGAAAACTTAACAACCAATGCTTCAATCGAAATTAATTTTTCGTAAGATAAGGAAAATATAATTTGCGTAAGATAAGATAATGAAAATGCACGAAAACTTTGGCACCAAGGCTTCCGTATTAGTTAATGTCAATTTGTCGGACACGTTAACCTAAAAACAAATCTCATATATTAATCGAGGATCATTTAAAAACTACGTAACTTTAAGTTTATACTAATTAAAAAGAAACACTGCTTAGGTGTCATTTAATTAGAATGACATTTTAGCTTACGTGACAGTTTAAAAATCAATTGAAATTTTTTTTTAGTCCAAATTTAATTATTATTGAACATTATATTAACCCAAAATATAATAAACGTGTATTTTCTTAAATAAAAGCTACGAAATTACTTAATATATTTAACATATATATATATATATATGACAATTAATGACTATGAATAATAAAAATCTCATAACAATTTTTGTGTTCTTCTACATTTTTGTTTAATTTTATATTATTAAAAAATAAATAAACAATGACATTAATTATATAATAAAAATTAGATTTTTTTTTATATGTTATATTTTGAATATTTTAAAATGACTTTAAACTACAAAAATGAAGAAACTTTATATGTTATATTTAAAATTTTTTAAAACGACTTTAAATTACAAAAATGAAGAAACTTTATATGTTATATTTTTTTTATATGTTATATTTTTTCTTATACGCTATATTTTAATTTTTTTAAAACGACATTAAATTACAAAAATGTAAGTTTTCCTTAATCATACGACTAAAAGCATTAAAATGACATGTATCAATTTGATGGTTGATCTGAAACCTTTCAAAACCATATAGAAGATAAATGTCAAAATAATTCAACTGTGGAAACAGTACTGTTCACTTTTTTCTTATATGTTATATTTAAAATTTTTTAAAACGGCTTTAAATTACAAAACTGTAAGTTTTCCTTAATCATAAGACTAAAAGCATTAAAATGGCACTTTCTTTTTTATTTTCCTAATTATTTTATTTTTCTTTAAACTTCAAAATCTCTTTACAAATCACCGTTGGAGGTGCTCTCACGCATGTCTTAGAACAAGTTTAACGGGATATGTTAAAAGAGTTTTTCTTATTGAAATAATTCAAAATAATAAGAAAAATGTGTCAGAGGTTAAGAAAGGTTTTTATTAGCCAACCTTTTAGATACGGTGTATAACAACTGTCAGCAATTTGTTGGTTTAAACTTCTAAAGAAAAAATGAAAAATAATCTAGTCTATTAAAACATGAGTACATTTTATACTTAGTCTTGAATTTTCCTCAAAAATTACCTATGGTGCCACTCTAATTAAACTATGTCGTTTTAATACATTCACTAATAACCCTTTAATTAAGTTGATGTGATCCAGTCCGTAACTAAGCCCATAATTTCGGCTGTCTGGTTAGAAATAAATGTTCAAATTTGTTTGGGCTTTTAGTAACTGTTGCCGATTTTTTAAAGAGCAACATTCGGTTGCTGATTTATGGATTAGGAATTTAATTGTTTACCCAATTTTGGATATCATTATATTTAATATGAGTACAAAATCGAACATAATCATACTTATTTCCTTCCTAAAACTCAACATCATTTAAAAAATCATTCCTAATTCTACGCAATAACAATTAACTGCACTTGAATATCATAACTAAATATTCCTTTTATAAAAATCAAAACAACATTATGATTTCATTTCGTAATAATACGCAGTCTCCTTTTAAAAAATATCAGAACAACATTATGATTTTTTTTTTCCTAATTTTATGCAGTCCCACAAATCAATGAATTATCCGACTTGCAAAACACATCTCTATTATTAAAAGAGAAGTAACCATTAAAAAATACCTCTAAGTTTTCTAACTTATTTACACTTCCATGCCACTAAGAATTAAATTAAACTACATATTTTCATGTTTGTCTTTTCCAGTTAAATTAATGAGTTTTACTTAATCAAATTTAAACTTAATGTCATTAAATAAACCTACATATTTTAATGCTTGTCTTTTCCAGTTAAATTAATGAGTTTTCCTTAATCAAATTTAAACTTAATGTCATTAAATGAACCTAAAAATACATCATATTTAACGTAGCTTATTATGTACGAGTACGGCCCAATAATGAACTTGAATTTTATTTTTACGAAAACGTGAATCACTTGACTTATGTAATATTTAAAATATATTAATTACAATATAACAAATGCATATAACCTACCTATACTTTAGTTTGAAATGATCATGTTCAAGTTTTATATAGTCGACTTACATCATACATCGATCGATGTACAATATTCAAACCACCTATAGTTTTCGTTTTCTTTATAGGATGTATCAACCAACCAATCATCTCATTAATTTTCTACGCTTTATAAAAAAACAAATCAATAAATACAAATTCAAAATCCAATATCTTCTATTAATCAAAACAAAATATCTTCAATGTCGTATCTTTAATATACCTATTAAAGATTGAAACTGTAACCATAATTACACTAATTATAAGAATAGATTTGATTCCAACCAATTGATCTATTACTTCGGTAATTGATTTGCTTGCAGAAGAGGAAACAATAAATTTAAAATTTATAAGAATATAAAGATATAGAGATTCCAACGAATTGCCTATATTTGCGTATGATTTCCGCGTAATAAGCTTCAAATTGAACATTGAAAAAGATAGAGAGATTTTTTTTAATCTTTTACCGACACAAACTTAAACAAAACGAAGAGTTAAATGTAATTTTTTTTTGTTACACTTCCCGGAAAAAAAACGGTTATAACATGAGCTTTCATAATATGGCATTTTAACATATTAATGTTATGGACATTTAATAATTATCTTGACGAAAAACAAAGACTATAAATAATTTATTATTAATAAAATTATGAAATTATTTACAATTTGATGACTAATTCATCGCCCTTTTTTATATGTTAAATTTTTCATAGAAGTTTAAAAATCATTTTATCTTCTTTAAACATGTATAACTAATTTATAATCTTTTATGTCATACTAAGTCATAATATAATATTTTTTCATATTTTACATTAATAACCATTGTTTTTATATATCGTCTACAATTCTCTAATTACGTCTATTTGTTCAATTTTTTATATGATATAGAATATTCATCGTAAATATATGGTTTAAGATGCCAAAAAAATTATTTACTTGGTGAATATAATACATCAAATATTACAAATACATTATTTAGTTAAATAAATAACCAAAAACCAAAAATTCAAACCCGCGCTGGCGCGCGGGTCAGGGTCTAGTTTTCCTTATTTAATAAGGTATATTATGTTTTAAATAAGGTAAAATATAAAAGGAATAGATATTAATTTTTTTAAAAACTTTGGTTAGATTTTGCGAGTATATCACAACTAACCAAATCATTTCTTAGTTTTTTTCTAATTTAACCTAATTTTTCAATCGGCAGTATATATATCTCTTCTATTTTCGTCAAACACATATAAAAATGAGATCATAACAATGTCTATGGTCACGGCTTTTACTCCTCTCACAAAACTTCGTACTTTCGAGAACAATTGGAGAGTTCAAGCGAAATGTTTACATTCATGGAAGCATCCTTTCACCACAAACACCAAGAAATAAAAGAAGATGTGTCCTTGGTAAGTGTATCATGTAAAAAGATAGATTGACTTAGCAAATAGTTGAGTGAATGAAGTGGATAAACATAAAATTGGAGCTTTCACTGGATTTGACTCTTCATCCCTTTTTCTACAAATGAACATCGAAGCAGAGATAAAAGAGAGATGTAAGCCAACCGTCAGAAATATTTCTGAGAAAGGAAAAAAATGGTTACACTTTTGGATACACGTTTTTGTTTCTTTTCCCGGAATAAACAGTTATAAGATAGGCTTCATTTACAACTTTTTTATTTGGCCATAATGTTAATGTGTTTATTAGATAATGCATGATAAAATCAAGTAATATATCCCAATGTTAATAAATATAAAATTAATAGATAAGATGTAGATTTAGGTGGGTGTAGATTTTTATCAAATTAAATTTTAGATAAAAAAATTTATGTATACTTTACTTTATGTAAAATTTATATTTTATTTTTCAATTTATGTGGTATAAAAATAAATGCATATATATATAATATAAAATACATATATATAATTTTAAATTAATACAGCCTTTTTTAAAAAAATATTTTCACACTGTATATTAATACATGGTTAGATGTTTTTTAAAAAATATTACTATCTAACTAATGCAACAAACGTCGAATAAGAAAAATATATAGCACAATACAACAAAAAAAAGTCTGAATAATTAACTAATGTATCACAAATGAAACCATTTAATTGTTGTGTTTTGAAATATATTTGTAATTATTCAGAAAATAAAATATCTGAAACCAAAAAAATGTGCATGGACATGCAATATAAAACAAATATGTAATATGGAAAATGTATTTTATATCTATACTATTTAGTATCTATAAACTATTAATTGTATGAAAAATATATACCCACGCGGAAACGCGGATCAAAAGCTAGTTATGTTATTAAAATACTAGTTTTTTTTCTTTACAGATGAGGTTGCCCTTAGAGCAACCCCATTAAAAGTTTTTAACCTAGGGTATTTAAAAATATATTTATATGTATATACATATATATATAAATGTACTTTTAGATATCCTAGGCTAGAAACTATCAATGGAGTTGCTATTAGCTCCTTTTTATTTTTATATAAATGAAAAATTAAGGATGTTCTCTCGTTCATCAGCTCCCAAAGATGTTAGCCTGAGGTGAAAGTACATGAAATAGGAAAGAGTTTCTTTGGAACAGTGAAAAAAACTTATTTATGCATGCAAATATTCCTCGTAAATTTTTTTCTTTGTTTTACACTATGACAATTTTTATCTATAATTTTTTTTGGTATAAATTTTATCTATAATTTACTGCGTGTGTTATGTAATAGTATAAAATCTAACTCTAGTATGTAGTTTTTAGGTTGTCAAGTTTATCAAAACATTAGCTAATCAACTTAAAAGTGCAGTCATGGTGAATGAATCCAACAACCACAATAGCAATAATAGCCTATAGCCGTTCGTGGTGGAAACAATCATCATTGTTGCTGATCTCAAATAAAGATCACGGACTAACAAAAACAAATTTAAAATACAATCAGTAATTTTTTGTAAGGCAATCGGTATTTATATAAATATAAGTAAAATTTGAAAAAACAAACACAAAAGATATAGGGAAAAGGTGGAAAACTGCTTTTGAAATTTTATCAGCAGAGATTACGGGTCTTCGTGAAAAAGAAAGTCACTTTTCATTTTAATTTTCCTGCGTGGGTTCTGCATAAAAGTGCATTTTTATATACTATTGCTATTCATATTATTGCACTATGATTAGTGCTAAGCCGTACCCACCGGACACTGTGCATACGGCTTGAGCAATTAGTAAATTTTTGTTTTACATTTTCTTTAGAAATTTAATTATTGTATATGTGTTTTTCTTTGTAATCATGTTTGTGTAAAATATTTTTAAGAAATTATTAGAAAATTTTTTTAATAATTGTATGGAATTGTAATGTTGCGTAACTATAAACTTATGCCATAGACGATTTAGATATAAGTAATATTTTCATACCCGATCTAGACCCGCGGTTGAACCGATAAATCTCGTTGTAAAATATATATTTAGTAGATGTTTTGATTAGTTAGAATATCATTTGAAACTTTAATAAGATATATAAATTACATCATTTGAAACTTTAATAAGATATAGTTTGCAAAATGAAGAGATGCATGTAAAATCTTTTAATTTGTTTTTTGTTTTTTGTTTATGCTAAATAGGTTAAGTTTTGTTGATAATGATAAATTTTGTACTTGTGCATGATTGTATATCTGCTAGATAGGTTAAATAGGATAAATTTTATCGACCATCATATTTGTATAAATATATAAAGTCAACAGTTATATATAATTGTATACACCTACTTGTTTCCAGCCAAATATCCCCGTAAAACCAAGTTTCATGTTAATTTTAGATACTAGGAGTTAAGCCGCGCTACGCGCGGAGCTATTTTGATTTTTAAATGTTAACTATATAGCTATTCATTGGACGTTGTATTCTGAACAACAACAAAATTCTAAATTATATGTTTGTGTAAATACTTATTTCTTTAGAAAAAAACAGAAAACTATACATTTTTCATATAGATGTTTCATATAGTTTTCTTTTTTTATATTATATATTTACTTATTATTTAATTTTTCTTAATTTGTAAGACAATTCTTTCAAATAGTCGTTTTTAACTTTTTCTCACAAAATAGTCATCAATAAGGAAATGAAAAAAGTAACCCATTCTATTTTGAAAATTTTAACATTTCTTTTTTATTTTTCAAAATTTGAAATCATATCCACAAAATTCCACCTCATAACTCTAAACCCTAAGTCTAGTTTATTTAACATTATAGCATAGATATAATTTTACTCTTTAATAAATGTTTAATTCAGATAAATGTTTAATTTAGTTTTTCTATTTTTTATATTGTATATTTGCTTACTATTTATCTTCTTCTATTTTGTATATTTATTTATTCTAAATTTTTTGCTTTTATATCAATCATAATATTACGATATATATTTAATATAATATTTTATTTCTTATATACTATATTTACATATTATTTATTTTTTTCTTATATTTTATATTTACTTATTATAATATATAACATTTCTATATGATTAATATTACTAACAATGATATTAAAATATTACATAATATTAAATTATAAATGTATTATAATATTAGAATAAAAATAAAATATCATAATAATATTACTTATTATTTATTTTTATACTAATATTTTTATGTCTTTTTTTTTTGACATCAATCATCTACAGACTCATGCTGACTCTGTAAACCAAACCGGTAACTCTGTCCATGTGAACGACGAAAGACTGTTGTTTCCTAGCACTGCGTGCTAAACTATCCGCCTTTTGATTTTCCGTCTGAGGTACATGAACGATCTCTAAGTTTAGAAAGCTTCTTTTCAGCAGCTTAATGTCTTCCTGATAATTGCCAAACGCTGGCCATTCTTCTAGTTCCGTAACCATCTTTACCAGTTGAGAACAATCTGTCGCAAATGTGACATGAAATTGCCGTAAATTCCTCATGTATTCCATTGCCCATATTAGCGCTTCTACCTCCGAATGAAGAGGTGAAAGACTTGTCCGGACATTCCGTGCCCCTAGAAATCCATCAAAACCCGCTAAAGTAATGTACCAACCTTGTCCTGAGAACTGTTTCTTATCTTTTCATGAACAATCTATGAAACACCATCTTCCTTGTATTGCTGGTACAATTATTTCATGTAATTGATTTTCAACCCTCTAATTATTTGTTACATGTGCCTCCGCCCAAAGTGTTGATTTTAATTCCGCTAGTTTAAGCGTATATCTTGGATCAACATCCAAATTGATAAAAATTTTGTTGTTTCGACCTTTCTACATATACCATAATATCTACGTAAATTGGTGATCCTCCATTTTTGGATTAACTCTCCAAAAAAGATGATCCACATTTTATGTCTTATACTCTATATTTACTAATTATTTATTTTACTATACATTTTTCAGATAGATGTTTAATTTAGTTTTTCCAGTTCTGATATTGTATATTTATTTATTGTGTATTTTTTCTTATACTGTATATTTACTTATTCTAATATTACGGTAGATGTTTAATATAATACTTGTATTCTTATATTGTATATTTACTTATTATTTATTTTACTATACATTTTTTCAGCGATATGTTTAATTTAGTCTTTTCATTTCTTAATTGTATTTTACCTTTTTTTTCTTATACTATAGATCTACTTATTCTAATTTTCTTGTTTTTATATCAAATGATAATATTATGATAGATGTTTAATGTGATAAAAATATTATCTTATATTGTATGCTTATTTTTCTTATATTGTATATTTACTTACAAAAATATTTGAAAATAATAATATGTTAAACTATACATATTCAGATAGACGTTTAATGTAGTTTTATTTATTTATTATATTGTATATTTATTTATCTAATTATTATTTTTATATCAAATTATAATATTACGATAGATGTTTAATGTAATATTTCTATTTCTTATATTATATATTTACTTATTATTTACATTAATATATATTTTCAGATAGAGGTTTAATGTATTTTTTGTATTTTTTATTTTGTATATTCACTTATAATTTATTTTTCTTATATTTTATATCTACTTATTCTAATATTATAATTGATGTTTAGTGTAATATTTTTATAATGTAAATTTACTTTTATTTATTTATTTAACTATACATTTTTCAGATATATGTTTAATTTAGTTTTTCCATTTTTTATATTGTGTATTTACTTACTGTTTATCTTTTCTTATTTTTATATTTATTTATTCTTTTTTTTTGTTTTTATATCAATGATAATATTACGATATATATTTAATGTAATATTTTTATTTCTTGTATACTATATTTACTTATTATTTATTTTTCTTATATTTTATATTTTCTTATTCTAATAGTAAGATAATGTTTAGTATAATATTTCTATTTCTTATATTTTGTATTTAGTTATTATTTTATAGATGTTTAATTTATTTTTTTCAATTCTTAATTGTATATTTACTTATTCTAATTTTCTTTTTTTTATATCAAATAAAAATATTATGATAGATGTTTAATGTAATATTTATATTTCTTATATTGTATATTTACTAAATATTTTTTTTTTATATTGTTTATTTAAATATTATTGTTTAATGTAATGTTTCTATTTCTTATATTGTATATTTATTTTTTTATTTTTTTATATTGTATATATACTTATTTATTTATTTTTTATTTTTTAATAACCGAAATATTTTCTGTTTTACTTATTTATTTATTTTATTATACTATTTCACATAAATGTTTAATGTAAATTTTCTATTTCTTATAATGTGTATTTATTTATTATTTATTTTTCTTTATATCTATATTTACTTATTAGTTATCTTTTATTTTTTGGTAATAATGTCACGTGTCATCTTCTGAGAGAAGTTTTTTTCGTTGACGTGGACGCTTTATGGAGCCTCAAAAGGTTTACATTGTGTATTTACTTATTGTTAATCTTTTCTTATTTTTATATTTATTTATTCTAATTTTTTTTGTTTTTATATAAATGATAATTTTACGATATATATTTAATGTAATATTTTTATTTTTATATACTATATTTACTTATTGTTTATTTTTCTTATATTTTATATATACTTATTCTAATAATAAGATAATGTTTAGTATAATATTTATATTTCTTATATTTTGTATTTAGTTATTATTTTATAGATGTTTAATTTAGTTTTTTCAATTCTTAATTGTATATTTACATATTCTAATTTTCTTCTTTTTATATCAAATAACAATATTATGATAGATGTTTAATGTAATATTTATATTTCTTATATTGTATATTTACTTATTATTTATTTTTTCTTATATTGTATATGTACATATTATTGTTTAATGTAATGTTACTATTTCTTACATTGTATATTTACTTATTATTATTGTTTTGTATTGTATATTAACTTATTTATTTATTTTTTATTTTTTAATAACCGAAATATTTTCTGTTTTACTTATTTATTTATTTTATTATACTTTTTTCACATAAATGTTTAATGTAAATTTTTTATTTCTTATAATGTGTATTTACTTATTATTTATTTTTATTTATATGTATATTTACTTATTAGTTATTTTTTATTTTTTGGTAATAATGTCACGTGTCATTTTTAGAGAGAAATTTTTTTCGCTGACGTGGACGCTCTATGGAGCCTCAAAAGGTCCATTTTATTAGTACAAATTATTATTTTTTATATTTTATATTTACTTATTTATTTATTTTTAATTTTTAATAACCAAAATATTTTCTGTTTTACTTTTTTATTTATTTTATTATACTTTTTCACATAAATGTTTAATGTAAATTTTCTATTTCTTATAATGTGTATTTAGTTATTATTTATTTTTCTTTATATATATATTTACTTATTAGTTATTTTTTATTTTTTGGTAATATTGCCATGTGTCATCTTTGGAGAGAATTGTTTTCGCTGATGTGGACGCTCTATGGAGCCTCAAAATGTCCCTTTTATTAGTATAGATTATTTTACATTATTTAAATTTATATATTGTATACTATTTTTAGTTTTGGATTTTAAATATTTTTATGGTATATTTGGATTTTAATTTTTTGCATAATTTAAATGAATACCTGAATTCAAACTAAAATTTATAAATATCCAAATTAAGTTTAAATCTCTCATCTCAAAAACAAACATCTGAATAGTCTGAATCGAATTCGGACCCTTACCCCTACATGTATTCAATAATTTATGTAGAGTAATATAGGCTATAACATCTGCTTTAAACATATTTGATTAATTATTAATAGCATGGTTAATTGGACTGTTCGATTAATCTTGAGTATTATACACCAGTTCGCAGATCCCGGGTTCTACATGCTCCCATGGTGTTTTTCAAATTTTTTTGTTTTTCTTTCACTAATGGCATAAACGTAATTTTCCCTATCTTTTTCCCCAGTCGAATTAGGTTTCACATAACAGAGTTTTACAGCCACCATTGTTTTTCTTATAAAATCCATAGATCGTTATGCATTTTTGTTGATTTTTATGCTTAAATCTTTTTGTTTTCATTTTCCACATGTTTACTTATTCATATTGATTAACACATAAATTTGAAGGAAGGTTTCTTACTCCTTAGTGATGAACATAAAGTCTAAGTCACACTCTTCTTAATTCGTATGGAGTCATTTGGATTTCAGAGTAAGCTATATTCGTGAATCTGTGTTTGATATAGATTGATGTGGTTGATTATTTTGACTCATCAACCAAGTTCAGGGTTTATGTTTTTAGATTTCATTAGAAACCCTAATTCTTCATAAACATGTACTTGGAAATTACAGTGTGCCTCTTTTCTCCATTTTTGCTTCTTCGCTGAGTAATTTTTTACAGATACGATGATGATTTATTAACCAGTAGATGAAGCTTAACTGGGTTTTCATTAGAAACTCTGATTCTTGATAAACATGCGATGGAAGTTATATTTGTGTAAAAGGTTTGTCAAAAAATCGAATTGGTTACGGCAAAAAAGGTGTAAATGGTATGTATCGTAACCGTTTTCTTTAAGAAAAAATAGAACGTGGTTAATGTTTAAATATAACTAGACATAGTTATATAAAATCAGTTTTTTTAAAAAAAAATTAGACCAAACATGTATCAACCGGCATGTTCCTAATTTAATAGTATTGATGACACTAGACCATCAATCATTCCCATTAAATAATCAGAAGAGTGAAATATGTTCCTCTCCAAATCATATACACCGTGCCCATTTTGTATGTCGGTTTATTGCACATCTGCTTTTTCATTACTAATAGTGTTTTTCACCGAGTAGTTGACTAGTTCTTTCCTGTTTTGATGTCCAACACCCTGTTTTTAATTCGTTATAGATACAAGGTTATTTGTTTGTGTCAGACGTACGTATATACATACTGCAACACTTCCAGTTTAATTAATACAAGATTATTCATTAGATTGTATTATATTCAAAATCTATAAATATGTGCTGAAAAATGGACTTATATATATATATGAGGAAAAATATAGAAAATGTTGTTTTGTCTCTGTATATAGAATAAAAACAACATTTATATATGTTTTATCTCAAAAATAAAATAAACATATTATAGAGAAATACGTTAGATCAAAATTTACCTCTTTAATATTATTTTTATGTTTTAAAAAATACATAAAAATTAGTTTGAGATGTTCTTAGAACGATAACACCTTTTTCATAGGAAAATTTATATAGTGAATAGATTTTCCGTGATATTTTTAGAGATTGGATTTTTTAATATATATTAGTTGAGAATAAAATCGAAAACTAAGTTTTATGATGAAGATAATCAAGATCGTGTTCTAACATTATCTAGTAAAATGCTTGTACTTCAATAGTGAGTAGTAGACATTATGTACTAAGCCAAAGGCTTACTAACTTCAAAATATGCACTCATAGATTTCATTGCAACTTGTGACCAAAAAAAAAGAAGAAGATTTCATTGCAACAGAAAGCAAAAAAAAAAGAGAGACGACGCTTTCTTTTCTTGGATTGCAGTTGCACTAAAGTAATTTGGTAAAGCCAATAATGTAACGAAACATAGTTTCTACTCCAAGTTTGTTTTATTACCACTTCAGGGAAGTGACACTTGCTGAACCAATAGAAAAAGGACAAGATACTATGTAATTATTTAAAAATCGAGAACATTAGGAGAAACAGAGAAGCACTATTCATATAGTTCATGTTCTAAATGCAAAATCTTTAAAAACAAACTTGATTCGAACATTTTAGAAGCTATACGTATTCGAACCAACAACGAAAGGACAAAACAGAGATCGATCAATCTTCTATGCTGTTAAATTTGTGCTTTGTCTTGATGTCTCTTCCTTACAAAACTGTGCTTGTTGGTTCGAACTCGAAGATACATATATAGTTATGTATATATATATATTCATTTTAGATGTGGTTATTATGGGATAACGACGGCGAGGGACTCTCGGCGACGGAAAATCAACTGTTTGGCGATGAATGCTTCGATCGTTTTCTGAAACTCTTCGTTTGTCAGATTATCCTCCGGAAACGGCACTTCTTCGCACGGCTTAACGGTTTCACGGCACTTCTCTGTCTCCGATCGCCGGAGCGAAGGTTTCGGTTTCATCACAGTATGTAGTCTCTGTCTTTCCGATTTGCTTCTTCGATAGACCTTCGTCGGAGGAGGAGAATGATCCTTCACTAAATCAGTAACCGTTTCCTTCTCCGGTTCGGTTGTCGCGTGATCTTCACGCGCCACCGTCGGAATTGAATTTGAATTTGAAACCGAATCTGTTTCAGTGCCGATCATCTGTTTGTCGTCGTAAACGGTGGTCTCTTCCGGGATACCTCTGACGTCGGAAGAACTGGCGCGATTCTCACCGGATCTGATGAACGCGTCGTAGATATCCGCCTCTCCTCCGCCGTCGACGCCGCTGGAGAAGACGGTGGATTTGGTGGTGAGAAGAGCGACGACGATGGAGTTACCGAGGACGAACATGAAGAGAGGAGAGGAGACGACGCAAGCGAGGCGACGGAGAAACTCGCCGGAGATTCGAGCGGCGAAAGGAAGGGAGGAGAAGATCCAGCATAGTAAGAGAAGAGCGAGGCAGATCTCTGTTACGCGGAAGAGGAAACCAATGCTCTGCAAACGATGCAGCGCCTTGGCTTTCTCTGCTTTCACGTTGTCGAAGGAGATCGAATCCATTTTTCTCGATCAGATAGAGAAATGTGAGAAGAGTGAGAGAGAAAGTAGTTAGAAGAAGGAAGTGGACCCATGCATCTCCCCCAAGCGTCTCTTTTTATAGACTTTCTTTCCCCTTTTTTTGTTTTCTTCTTTCAAATTATTGTTTTAGGGGTCTAATTTTGATATTAATTTTGAATTGGTATTTGATTATTAAAGACTAAAATTGTTGACCTTTCTATTTAATTCTGAAATTTTCTGTTCAAAGTTAAGTATCAAAAGTAAAGGTTAGTATAAATTCAAGTGTATGATCGCTCCAGGATAAATAAAATAAAATAAAACTCATACATTCAAGAAATTTTATATTGTGTGTTTGAACAATTTGACAGAGAAATAAAAAAGTTTGAACGAGTTACAGTGCAGCTGTTATTATTAAACAAAACAGTGCTATGTACTTAGGGTTTAGTAATCTGTAAGTTGGGTGTATTATTACTCAATCATAAAATGCTCTCATATATGAAAATTACAAAACGATAAAGGAAAGACATAAATATGAAAAGTGTACAAATACAAAGAAAAGAAAATAGGGTTTCCTTTTCTCTAAAACTTAAGCCGCCTCTCTTTCCTCTTCATGCGGCCGCCTCTCTCTCTCTAGGGTTGGGCCGTCTCTCTCTCTCTCTTGGTATTGGGCCGGTTATAGACCAGACCGGTTATAGATCGGGCCAGTTATAGACCGGGCCGGTTATAGACATTCATTATATGGTTTATAACACTCCCCCTTGGATGTCATAACCATACAGAGTTCGTAATACGCTTTGGATGTTGCCTCATTAAAACCTTACCAGGAAAACCCAGTGGGACAAAACCATGGTTAAGGAAAAAGAGTACAACACGCATTACTCTCCCTGTTCTGAACATCACTGAAAATCTTTCAGTCTACGTATCCCAATCTCCGTATATGTCCTTCAAGTTGGCGCATCCCAACCTAATGGTTGAGCTTCATGGATACCAATGACTAATGGTCTCAATATCAAGGCAAGGCGCCAATAGTACTTAAGGTTAGGGACGTGTATGTCTTTAGTGTCTTATGGTCGAATATGAGCTAAACATATAGGAGATTCTCGGCAAAAACACATGTTCGGCCTACTATGGCTTGTCTATTACATCAAGGCGCCAATGGTACTTGGGTAATGGACTTTACCGGACCAAAGACATATTTCTTGTCCTTCTTGGGACCAAAGGATCTGTGTCCAAGTCAGGGATATTCACGACCATGCCCTTCTTGTGGACCAAACAGATCAGTGTCTAAAACAAGTGATCTCACGCCCATGTACTAGATAATGGGTGAGAGTAGTCCACATTAATCCCTTGAGTACCCTTTTCTGTATATACTATTTGGTGCACAAGGATTTTATTGTTAATGTACTCAAGTTGTAGTCCCAAACAAAACTTTGTTTTCCATGATCTTTCATCTCAAACTCTTTCTTCTTGAGATATTCAATTGTTTGGGAAATTGTACCAAGAGGTTTCTAGGATATTCAGATCATATACTTTGATGATTATCAATATTGTTCTCGAGAACTTGCTGTACTTTCAGCTCAATACCCTCTAGTACTTCATTATCCAGTGGATCATATAAATATGCAGCCACTACATCAATTTGCTGCAAGTCTACTTTTTCTCTCTTATATAGCCAGACTTATGAGAAATCTAAAAGTAGTTACATCCACCACATGAGAGTATGTCTCCTCATAATCTATTATTGGTCTTTGTGAGAATCCTTGTCCAACATCAGCTTTATATCTCACGATTTCTATTCCTCACAAGACCCATTTATATCCACTGGTTTTAACATCATATGGCGTTTTAATCATATGGTCAAATGCGCATTTTTTCTTTAAACTATTTAACCCCACGTTTCCATTCAATCCAATTTGTTCTACAAGTGCGCACTCTTATACTAACGTGAGTTCATGATCCTCGCTTATATTCATAAATTCAAGTGCTACCTTGTATGCAAATAAATCATCTTATGTCGACATTCTTTATTGGTTCCATTATGTTCCAGACATGATATAATCGATTGAGATTCATTATTATCAGGACCTTTAATACTTTGCAGCTTGGCGTCCCAAGCTACATTGTTTGGTACCTGTACCTTAGAGCCGGCCGGCCTTATCTCCATGTTTGGGATGGTTTCCTTAGTAACCTCGGATTTGGATTTTGATTATCATTCTTTTGCACCTTTCTTTTATTTCTGAGGATTCTTATCTTTTGGAACCTATTGGTCTATCTTGGATATAAATTTCGTTGGTGCTTTACAAGCTTGTTTATATATGACTTAGTCATTTTTCGGGTCAGCAAATGTGTCTGGCATTTGATTAGCTAGCTTTGTAAATGTATAATCTTTGGACGTCTATTTCACATTCTTTAGTCTGAAAATCTTGCCAAGACAATGATGGTTGATGTCATTCTATTTCTCTTACCAGCTTATTATTTTCTCCCCCTAATTTTGGATAGTCGTATTCATTAAACTTGCAATCTGTGTTCTTGGCCACTAAATAGATCAACCATATTTGGCTCAAGGTACTTCATTATTTGTGGGAGATTCATATCCAACATATATCCCCATCTTCATCCTCTTCTAAGGATCCATCTTAGACGGCACATATATTTGTGGTGGCTTATCCAAATATCTCAAGAAAGTATATGTCTGGCTCATGACCCGTAATAAATTTGAGATGGAAATATCTATGCTCACTTAAATGGTCTAATGCTTATTAGTTAAGGTGCATGTAAATTCGTGTGTCCCCAAGCCTTGGACTGAGAGTTTGGACCTATGGGTAATGGCCGATACAGATTTATAAAAGGATTCAGCCAAGCTATATATAGTATGGACATGTGCGGATTTGTCCTCATTGCCCCCTATGGACATACTATAATATTTAAGTGCTTTGGGACATCATGGCCTAATTAGTTTCCCTTGTGTTCATGCTACACACGTGAGATTCTATGGGATGACTCTTTGTGTCTTTTCCAATATCAATTTCGCATCACGGTTTGGACCAGGATAGCCAATCCGGTCATGCCATAAAGTGTATAATTTCGTGGGTAAACCATTCTGGTTACCATGACTTTTGCCTCTATTATACTGGTCTTGGCATAGTCTAGATCAATAGGGAATGCATGTATAGTCTTTAGGACTTAATATGGCCTTGGGCAATTTTCATAACTCTGAAGAACTGTTGTTTCCTTTTGCCCATTGTATCATTGTGGAAACCATTCTTATATCTCTATATTTTATAATCTCAATGGGTTTCTCTGGGTGAATATAAAGCATCTAAATGCTTGCCCTTATACATATCTGGCCATAGACATTAATGTGTACCATACCTGCAATTTATAAACTCATATTGGCGTTTTTTAGTAAAATCATTCATTCATTTTATTAAGTTTTAATAAAACAAGTTCGAAGAAATGAAAACATAGAAATGAAAAACACCAAAACAACGAACACAGAAATTTAGATTACAAATGTCGAAATCAGTCTTCAGTCTTTTAGACAATCTGAAGTTTCATAATCCATAAGATCGTCCTTCTCATAATTGAAGTCATTTTCATCATCTTAGTAAGTCATATGAGCTTCAGGATTCTTCCCTTTCAGACTCTCTTGATAGAGGTCAGTAAGATGCTTGGGAGTCCTACGAGTCTTAGCCCAATGATTGCTCATACCACACCTATGGCACACGGATTCATCTGGTTTGGTCGAGTGTTGGGGTTTAAATGAAGATCCATGGCCGCGACCATGACCTCGTCCAAATGAGCCATGGTCTCGACCATTTCCTCGCCTGTGGCCAAAAGATCTTCGACCACGTCGACGTTCGTTCGACTTGTCTCGACTACGGCCATACTGGCCGTTTCCTTGGACGTGGTTGGACTATTTATTGTCCTCTGTCGTGTGTGCTTTAGGTAGTGGAGCTGATCCAAGAGGTCTCATCTGACTGTTTCTCATCAATAATTCATTGTTCTGCTCAGCGAGCAAGAGAGAAGAAATAAGATTAGAGTAGGTCTTAAAACCTTTCTCACGGTACTTTTGTTGTTACAGCACATTGCTTGCATGGAAAGTGGAAAAAGTTTTCTCAAGCATATCTTGTTCCGTAATACTTTCTCCACACAGTTTCATTTTAGAAACAATCTTAAACAGTGCAGAGTTATACTCGTCCACAGACTTATAGTCTTGGATTCTGAGATTCGTCCAATCAAACCAAACTTTTGGTAAGATCACCATTCTCTGGTGATCATATCTCGATTTCAATTCGTTCCAAAGATCTAGTGGATTCTCAATGGTTAGATACTGATCCTTGAGACTTTTAGCTAGATGATGATGAATGATCAAGATGGCTCTGTAACGATCTTTCTCATTATCATTATTGTTCTCGGTGATACATTCACCGAGACCCTTGGATTTCAGGATGATCTTAGCATCGAGCTCCCATTGAAGTTAATTATCTCCAAAGAGATTTAGGGCAGCGAAATCCAGGTTGTTGATTTTCGACATTTGAAATCATAGATTAATATCTTTAGGTCTTTAGGAATAGGGTTTAAACGAATAGGGTTTTAGGTTTAAACAATCAATCAATGCCTCACGGCAAAGATCTATGCCTCTCGGCCAATAAGCATGCCGCACGGCCATGAATGCAATCGATTCAATCTTATGCATTTAGTTTGTCATGTAATTGCAATCCTAATCATACATTGTTTCTATATGATGCAATCAATGCAAACAAACCTCTCGGCCAAACAAAAGAACAAGCCACACGGCTACTTCATTTGATTCAATACCATTCCTAGAAAAGTTCTAAGTGCAATTTGCAATCAATCAATTGTGATCAAATTAGAGTATGAATGTAACAAGGCCACACGGCCACAAGGTATGATCAAGAACTATTAACCTAGAATGCAACAAGGCCACACGGCCACAATTCAGATTCGATTTCAAAATAATCTAGACTAGGTTATTAGGGTTTCAGTTTAAACAATCTAAACAATCTTAATTCATTCAGATTCAAATTTAAACAATCTTAGCAATAGTTCTAGGTGATCAAATCAATCAATTAATATTAATATTCAATTCAAACAACCAAAATCGATTTTCAAAATTAGGATTTTAGGGTTTCGATTTGATTAATAAGCAATTACAATTTCAGGATGATCAATTCAATCTCAATCAACATTCAATCAGTTTTAATTAATCAGTTTTTCGAATTAGGGTTTAGGTATTTTCAAAAATTTGATCTTAGATCAAAGAGATTTGATTTGAGATTCAAAACCTTTAAGGCTTTGATTTTAATTGATCAATGGATCAATCTCGATTTTAGGGTTTGGGGATCGAACTTATAGAGCTTCGATTTACTCATTAGGGATTGATCTATTATCCTATGGCTTTTATCTTTAGAGATTAGGTTTTATGGTTTCATTCTTTACAAGCAATCCAAATTCGATTTTCATGTTCTTAGAATTCGAATTTACCTTTAGTTTTAGTAGATTGTTGAAACCGGACCACCAAGAGAATGAACCTCGAGCTGGGCAGGAACGCAAGTTGAACACGAGCTGGCCTTGACGTGAACGGATTGAGGTTGGAGACGCGAGCAGCTGATCGTCGAACGGGAGCTGTTGCAGTCGGGATCGCGAGATGCGAACGGGGCGCTTGCAGTCTGGAACGCGAGTTGTCCTTGATGCAGGATGGAGCTGAGTTTGTCTAGGATCAGGAACGCCTTGGGGCTGGAGCTGATCAGGTGGACACGAGCTGGAACGGAGTCGCGAACGGATTAGGGTTCGTCGGTATCGTCGGATTCGGATTAGGGTTTTAAAGCAAATCGGTGTGCACTGTATCTGTGCGTGAGGGCGCGTCGGTGGTCAGATCGACAAGCGGTTTGCACTGACTGATTCGTCTCGGCAATGGCTTCGATTTGATATCTTGATCGTGTTCTGGGTCCTCACGGTTTGGGAGAACTGCCTCTTTGAAGTTCCGAGGCAGATTCCTTTTCGTTTTAGGGTTTTAGGGTTTTGTTGATTTGGTTTTAGGATCAGGGTGTTAGAGGCTATCGTGCTGATAACGTGTTATGAACTTAAGGTTTAGGAATCTGTAAGTTGTGTGTATTATTACTCAATCATAAGGTGCCCTTATATATGAGAGTTACAAAGAGATAAAAGTAAATACATAAATATGAAAAATGTACAAATACAAGGAAAATGAAATAGGGTTTCCTTTTCTCTAAAGCCTAAGCCGCCTCTCTCTCCTCTTCATGCGGCCGCCTCTCTCTCTCTATGGTTGGACCATCTCTCTTTTGGTATTAGGCCGGTTATAGACCGAGCCGGTTATGGACATCCATCGTATCGTTTATAACAAACAGAGAGTAAATTAAGAAAGAGTAAATTGGACCGGGCAAAATGAAATAGTGATGTAAGAATGGAATCACGTTTTCACGTGAACCGTATGGAATCCGTTTATCTACCGTTCTGATTACCACTTTGCTCTTTTCTTTCCTTCACCAACATTTTGGTATATTAAAAATACAGACAAAAAAAAAACATTTTGGTATATTATTACAAAGAAGTTGATTATTTATATATCTCCCGTGCATCTCACCGTTTCATTAAAATGACACGCTACGATTTCTTTCAAAACCAGTTCTACTTTTTGTGCATTTTCTATCAATAGCACAACATTAAATAGAACGGTTTAGTTATACCCCTTCAGGGCCTTAACAGAGAGCAAGTTTGAATTGATTAGAAAAATAACGATTGATAAAACCATATGTTATTTTCCAAAATGCATAATAATAATCTCGACTCTTTCAAATTATATGTACATATATACTTTGGAGTGAGGTCACCTGACCCAAAAAAACTTTGGTAAATTTACTATATGTTTTCTACAGAAACGGTATTATGATTCCATTTTTATATTTTAGTTCTGTTTGTTGTATTTATATATATGCATATATAGTGAACTTGTAGGTTATATCTATTTTCAGAATATATATTATGTCAAAAAATAATTTTATGTAATAATTGATTTTACACTCGATAACAAAATATACTAACCCTGTAATAATTGTTATGAACATTGAACAATTAACTATCGTGCAGCAGGCCAGATATAAGTGACAAATTATAATAGAAACATCTTGTTTTGAATTTTACTTCCTCAGAAATAAAAAAAGGTCGACTCTACGGATATTCTAAATAAACAGATATTTAATTGTATCTTGTGTTTGTTTAGAGCCTATACTCTTATACATGCAAATTGCCATAATCTCATTCGATAAAACTAATTATCACATGTGCATGAAAATAAGAACGTCGCTGACTATGTACATTGGTTTAGTTTTTTCAACACCCTATTTTACAATTTTACCTTAACACATCATCTTTTCTTTCTTCCACGTATATATCTAACACTTATATAATATAATGGTTTTATGAAAAAAAATCAACACCTTATCTATTTATTTTTATTTCATATTTCATATTATGATTTTGTAACTAAATAATAACAGTTAAAACATAAACAATTTTTTTTTTCAAAAATGATAATAATTATAAAATTAAATAAAAATAGTTAGAGTTGAAATTTTATAAAATATTTAATAAAAAAGATATAATAGAATTTGATTGAAAATGTGTAAAACTTATGATAAAAGATTTTTTTGTATATGTCCAAATCATATAAAACTAGTCTCTATTTATAGATCATCAAAAATTATAAATTTTGATATAATATAATAAAATAAATTAAATAATTTGTTGTGGAATAAATAAATTATAACAAAGAAGGTAAATATGAAAAATCTAATTAATATCAACAGCCAATAAGAAATCAACACAAACTGTTATGGACCCCATATTTTTGGCTTTCAACATGTTGAAAAAATTCAACAGCAAACAATCCACGTAATGTTTTTACTTTTTTTAACAAGTCCACTGTAAGCATTCAACGGTTTAAAAAATTATTCAACATGTCCATTGTAGGTAGTCTAACTCAAATACTACTGATAAACAAATATGACTATGATTAGCTTACACGTATAATATCGCATTTAATACGGTCACATGGCTCCGAGAAAGATTCTACAGATAATTAAACTGCCATAAATCACGTGTGTATAAAAATACTGTACATTGCTTCATTTGCATGTATTGTAGACATATCTATGAGCTTTTGTCTCAAAGTCTATTGTCCGAATTCTTCTCTAGGTTACATTTTACATTTACAATTACAAGGTTATGTTTACAAATACACACACATATCAATAATTAACAAAGAGAAACAGACACACTACTTTCGTTGGTCGGCATGAACTAATATATTAGGTGAGGCCAAATGTAAAGTTATTCGGCTAAAAGATCCAAAGAATGCTTTGAGTCGTTTTAATTGATAATTAGAAGCCACATTGATCAACATGGAAAAATAGTTAGTGGATAATAAAGATTGGTCGACTGGTATCTTTAATGTTCATATTTCTTTAGTTTCTGCCCATAAGTTCCACTTACATGCGTTTTTATTTGTTCATACAAACCACACACATGCATGCACGACTAGGGTTGCTTGTGTGTGCTAATTTTATGGGTCTGGACTGTCTGGCAGTAACTTGGTACTAATATATAACAAATCGTAGGAGTAAAGACCTTCTAAAAGTTGAGTCATTTTGTTGCTATGGAACTCACAACGAGTGCAAATGCGCATATTAGTTCATATTTCAAAATTAAGCATCTTTATTGAAAACAAAAAAAAAGGGTAGGGATCACTGATAGGGTTTACTTGTTCGGGGTCGTGATTCAATAGTTGACCACTACTCAAAGATATATTGACATAGCTACATTAATTTGAGTATAGCCCAGAGATGGAAAACACCATCATGATATTCAAGAACGATTTGACATAAAACGACACTAGCGTTTTGTAATAAATTTTCAAAAAAATTACCGGGTCCTGGTCAATCTCTGCCAAAACTGTACTTTGAAGATTGAGTTTGACAGCCTGATGGACGCATCTTGCTCTCTTATTTAAAAATTCTTTTGTAGAACGATACACAGTTTGTATCTCCCGCGGCGTGTGGCAATCGTCACTCCGCCCATTGTATCCACTTTCACCCATACTTGCACTCTTTTTAGCCACACTTCAAGGTATATTATTTTTCACAGGTTCTTTTAATTTATGGAATTATATGAAAAACTTGGATGATATAAATGCAAATCTTTTGTGGATTTCAAATGTGATGTGACCATGGTATTTACTTTTATTTTTCGTAGACTGTGGTCGTATATCTGTTCCATTAACACAAATCATACAACTGATGACTCTAAAATCAAAAGAGAAAGAAAACCAAGTGGAACTACAAGAGGAGAAAACATTCTTGTGGTATGAGCCATATATTCCTAAAGGCTAAATTCAAATCATCTACTGTCTATATCCCCTATATGTTAATTGAGAAGCATTTGAAAAATTAGAACCTTAATTTTGTATTAATTAAAAAAAACTCCAAATCCTAGGTGGCACTCTAAATGCCTTCTAAATTCTATTTCAAAGAATTCTAGAGCATCTAATATAAAGTATAGTTTAATCTAATGGTGTCACATTATTCCATAATTATATAACACTAGAGAACATTATATTAACCTAAAATATAGGAAGTGTGTATTCTTTCCTTAAATGAAAGCTACGGAATTACCTAATATGATTTACATATATATGGCAATTAATGATTATGAATAATAAAGATTTGATAATAATTTTTGCATCCTTCTTCATTTTTGTTTAAATTTATATTATTAAAAAAAATAAACAATCACATTAACCATATAATAAAAAATTAGATTTTTTTCTTATATGTTATATTTTGAATTTTTTAAAATGACTTTAAATTACAAAAACGAGGAAACCTTATATGTTATATATATTTTTTAAATGACTTTAAAATACAAAAATGAGGACACCTTATATTTTTCTTATCTGTTAGAATTTTCTTATATGTTATATTTTGAATTTTTTTTAAACGACTTTAAATTACAAAAATGTAAGTTTTCCTTAAGTATACGACTAAAAACAGTAAAATGACATGTATCAATTCGATGGTTGATTTGAAAGCTTTCAAAACCATATGGAAGATAAAAGTCAAAATAATTTAACTCTGGAAACAATACTGTTCACTTTTTTCAAGAATGTGTTCGATGGAAAAAATAAGGTTTTTATGTCATAATTTGTTTAATGTCCACTAGAGAATATTATATTAACCTAAAATATAAGAAGTGTGTGTTATTTCCTTAAATAAAAGCTACAGAATTACCTAATATAATTTACATATATATGACAATTAATGATTAGGAATAATAAAGATTTGATAACAATTTTTGCATCATTCTTCAATTTTGTTTAATTTTATGTTATTAAAAAAAATAAACAATCACATTAACCATATAATAAAAAAATTAGATTTTTTCTTATATGTTATATTTTGAATTTTTTAAAATGACTTTAAATTACAAAAATGAGGAAACCTTATACGTTATTTTTTTAAACGACTTTAAAATACAAAAATGAGGACATCTTATATGTTATTTTTTTCTTATATGTTATATTTTTTCTTATATATTATATTTTGAATTTTTTAAAATGACTTTAAATTACAAAAATGTAAGTTTTCATTAAATATACGACTAAAAACATTAAAATGACAGGTATCAGTTCGATGGTTGATTTGAAAGCTTTCAAAACCATATGTAAGATAAAAGTCAAAATAATTCAACCGTGAAAACAATACTTTTCACTTTTTCAAGAATATGTTCGAGGGAAAAAATAAGGTTTTTATGTCATAATTTGTTTAATGTCCAGTAGAGAACATTATATTAACCTGAAATATAAGAAATGTGTATTATTTCCCTAAAAGAAATCTACGAAATTACCTAATATGATTTACATATATATGGCAATTAATGATTATGAATAATAAAGATTTGATAACAATTTTTGCATCCTTCTTCATTTTGTTTAATTTTATATTATTAAAAAAATAAACAATCACATTAACCATATAATAAAAAAAATTAGATTTTTTCTTATATGTTATATTTTAATTTTTTTAAAATGACTTTAAATTACAAAAATGAGAAAACCTTATATGTTATTTTTTTTTTAAAAAACGACTTTAAAATACAAAAATGAGGACACCTTATATGTTATATTTTTCTTATATGTTATATTTTTTCTTATATGTTATATTTAGAATTTTTTAAAACGACGTTAAATTACAAAAAATGTTAGTTTTCTTTAAGTATACGACTAAAAACATTAAAATGACATGTATCAATTCGATGGTTGATTTGAAAGCTTTCAAAACCATATGGAAGATAAAAGTCAAAATAATTCAAATGTGAAAACAATACTGTTTACTTTTTTCAAGAATGTGTTCGATGAAAAAAATAAGGTTTTTATGTCATAATTTGTTTAATGTCCAATCCGATCAACCCATGATGTATTAATTATAGTTTTGTTCCATTATTTTTAATAAAAATTGATCTGATCCATCGGAAAGAAATTATATAATAACAACAAAAAATATTATATATATATAAATAAAATGATCAAATATATAAAAGAAACTATCGATAATATATACAAATAAACTCGCGCAGTTCTTATCCTAGTATATAGGTATAACTTTCAATTCGTAGATTTTAAGATACAATATCATCAAATACATGGTGGTTCGAAAAAATATCAGCAAATACATGTTTTTTGTTTATAACATTCATTAATCAATGTGTATCTTGACTACTACGTCAAAAGAAGTTAGGTTAAATAGTTTACGGTCACACCATAACAGTAACAAAGTTTAAAGCTAGCTAGAAGAACCATTTTACACATTTAACCTGAGTATTTCAATGCCAAAAAGAAATGGCCAAGAATCTAATCTGAAAGCATACGTAAAGCAGCTAGTTTAATGTGACAACAATTGGTCAAATATAAAGAATACTCTCCTTTATGTCATTAATCATTATCTTATATATTTTCAAAAACATACGTGGAAAATTCTTCAAGGCATATTCGATCTATTATGTATATATTTATATATTGTATATCTAAAATGTATTATACGTTATATAACTTATTTTGAAAATACCTCAAGGCATATTCTACCTCCTTATTTGTTTATCTGATCTTTTATCAATATGTTATGCTATATAGTTGTTATATATATCCAAATTTTAGTTCATATGCTGATATGCATATGTATGTACAGAATTCCACAGAAAGCAACATTGTTATAAAACGCTGAAACATTTATAATATTCTTCAGAATAAAACTACGTGTACAACGCGTTCTCACTCGTTATATTACTTTATCCAATACATTTTCAAGAAACATACGTGGAAAATTCTTCAAGGCATATTCGACCTATATTATATATACATTGTATATCTAAAATGTGTCGTACGTTATATAACTTACATAAATACTTTAGGCATATTCTACTTTCAAATTTGTATATCAAAATTTTATCAGTATGTTATGTTATATATATAATTTATAACTCCAAATTTTAGTTCATATGCATATAGTATACAGAATTCCAAAGATATTAGTAACATTGTTCAAAAACGCTTAAAAATTATAATATTCTTTAGAATAAAACGACGTGTACAACGCTTTCTCACCGTTGATACATAATTTAGGTTTATATTCGAATTTTAACGTTTCACCTTTTCATGTCAACATGATAGATTCCTTTCTTCCTCCAAAGAAATAAAAGCAAAAAAATTATACCCAAAAACAAAAAACAAAAATGTGTTTCCGTTTATCCGAGATGATTATGCTAGGTCTCTAAAATATAAAAAAAGATATATAAAATCAAAAAAAATGAAAGAGACGACAAAAAAGACGATTTCGAATCGATTTCAATTTCTACGGTTTCTCGCCACAATTTGGGTGGTTGATGATGAATTTGAAGACAGCAGGGTGGTTTCTCCTTGGAAATCGGCCACGATGTTGTATATCTCCACGTTGTTTGAAAGAGGCAATCGTGATGAAGCAGTTACAAGGCAGTTTTTGGGTTTGATTGTATATATACAGATGAAAGAAAAGATCAGATTCTCTCGTCATTTCTCTGTTTTCTACCCAAATCTCTTATATTGCCTTTGGAGATTCTTCATCTTTCTAACTCTGATGGCTAACAATATTAGGAGAGCATTACAAGATATCAATCTTGGTGCTGATGATGCCCCTTTCATCTTACCAACGGCGGTGGTGCGTCGAGCGGAAGAAGAAAACAGATTTATCCTGATTGGACACCCGGTGATGCCTCGCAAGCAAAATCTACGAGCAATTGTTGCAACAATGCCTCGAAATTGGGGTTTTGATGGTTTGGTTCGTGGCAGAATCATTGAAGGTAGACGATTCCAGTTTGTGTTCCCCACTGAAGAAGCGATGGATACGGTGCCTAGGAGAGGACCGTGGACGTTTGCAGACCGTATGTTGGTGCTTCGGAGGTGGACTCCACTCATGGATATGGAAATGTTAAACTACATTCCATTCTGGATCCAAATAAGAGGGATTCCACTTCAATTCATGAATCGTGATGTCATTGTTCACATTGCTCGTACGTTGGGAGACTACATACAGATGGATTACAGTGAGGAGAATGGTAGCCGCATGGAGTATGTGCGAGTGCGCATCAATTGGAATGTTAATCAACCCCTCAAGTTTATGAGAAACTTCCAATTCTCACCAGGAGTCAACACTTTACTGCGGCTTCAGTATGAGATATTGCGCGGTTTCTGTGAAGAGTGTGGTATGATCACACACGACTCTGGAGCTTGTCTGATTCAAAATGGTGGTGTTGGTAACGTTGAAGAAGATGATGATAGTGGAGATGAAGACGCTGACCTAGAGATTGTCCCAAATCAGGGTGTTATCATTGAAGAGATCAATGAGGAAGCGAATGATGAGGTAGCTGTGGATGATATGGTCGAGGACCAAAATGTGGAGGCAGATGGGCACCATGAAGACGTAGAAGAGGAACCTCAGGATAAGGAGCAAGAGGAATATGAAAGGAACATCAGAGCAATGGAGGAGGAAGCAGACGATGAGTACTTCTAGAGTGGTAATGGGAAACAAACAATGTTTTCCTCTGATGTGGATACTGATGAGATGTATAATCCTCTCTACCCAAATGGACAACGTCTTCCAAAGTCAAATGAAGAGGACCCAAGCTAGAAGAGGAAGGTCTGGATAACAAGTGCTAGAGATAATGTAATGAAGTTCACTAAGTCTGAAAGGGGTGAAGCAAGTGGTGATCAGAGTTCTAAGCGTAAGAAAATGATGGCAGGAGAGATCACAGAAGTGTGCGATGGCGATGGATCAGAACTGAGTGTGACTGACAAGGAGAGAGGCGCGGTGGGCCCAGAACCACCTCTGCCACCAAGAGGATAGCCTGCTGGAACTGTCGAGGACTGGGCGTAGACTCGACAGTTCGACGCCTCAACGAAATAAATAGAATGTATCTCCCGGACATTCTCTGCCTTTCAGAAACCAAGCAACAAGATGACTACGTGAGAGATGTTGGAGCTCAGCTGGGCTATCTGAATTCAGTTATTGTAACACCTCGGGGTATAGGAGGTGGTTTGGTTTTATTTTCGAAGCAATCTGTTCAGCTTTCAGTTTTATCTGTTTCTGCAAATCTCATTGATTGTAATGTTCTATTAAATGGAATTCAGTTCTACTATACGTTTGTTTATGGTCATCCTAACCCAGCATATAGACATTACACTTGGGAAAGACTAACTCGTATTGGAACCTCTAGGCGCAATCAACCTTGGTTCTTACTTGGAGATTTCAATGACATTTTTGGGAATCATGAAAAGTCTGGTGGAAGACTACGACCTGAAGCATCATTTCATCAGTTTAGAAAGTTGATGCGAACGTGCGACTTTACTGATCTGCCTACTATAGGAAATCGCTTCTCCTGGGTTGGACAGAGAGGCACTCATCAAGTGGAATGTTGCTTAGACCGCACAATGGCAACTACAGAGTGGTTTGATATGTTTCTTGCCTCTCAAACAGAATTCTTGGAAATCGGGGAATCTGATCATCGACCTTTGATCACATATATCAGTGCAGATAGAGAGGTTCCAAGACGACGGTTCCGCTTTGATAGTCGTATGATCGACAAAGATGGCTTCAAAGATTCAGTGTTTAAAGGTTGGAAAGGAACTGGACAAGCTCAGTTAGTGAAAATCCCGCTGGTACAACGACTGAGCAGATGTAGACAGCAAATATCCTTGTGGAAAAAACATAATCGCAACAACACTGAGGAAAAGATAAGTTTTCTACGAAGCAAATTAGATAAATCTATGGTTAATCAAGCAGTCTCAACACAGGAACGGAGAGACATTAAGGAAGATTTAAATCAGGCCTATCTTGAGGAAGAAATTTATTGGAAGCAGAAGAGTAGAGTCATGTGGTTACGTGCAGGTGATCGCAATACTAGTTACTTTCATGCTGTCACAAAGGCTACACGATCAAGGAATAACATTGGATCTATACAAGATGACCAAGGAGTTCTTCATAGAGGACAAAAAGATATAGCTAAAGTGGCTGAGAACTACTTTCAAAGTCTCTATGCTTCAGAGGAGACTGATCAAGAATTTTATAATTCTGTCTTCAATGGGTTTCAAAGTAGGTTACTGAAGACATGAATCAAGATCGAACTAGGATGATAACAAAAGAAGAGGTGCTGGAAGCATTGCTCGATATTGGCCCTCACAAAGCACCTGAACCAGATGGGTTTACGGCAGTCTTCTATCACAAGTTATGGGAAGATTTGAAACTAGAAGTAATGAAGGAGATAAAGGACTTCTTTGAAAGGGATAGTTTGGATCCTCATATCAATCATACAAACTTATGTCTTATTCCGAAGATCTATCCTCCAACGGGGATGAAAGAATTTCGTCCGATTGCTCTTTGTAACGTCTCTTACAAGATAATATCTAAGATATTGGTCAACAGGCTCAAGAAACATATGGATTCTATCATATCAGAGAATCAAAATGCATTCATACCCGGGAGGATGATATCAGATAACATTGAGGTTGCACATGAAATTTTTCACAGTCTGAAAGCAAGGAAGCGTCAAGCTACTTCTTACATGGCGATTAAGACTGACATAACAAAAGCTTATGACCGTCTAGAGTGGAGTTTTCTTAAGAGAACAATGGAGAAAATGGGTTGTGATGAGAAATGGATTGGTTGGATAATGGCTTGCATAACTACGGTGTGGTATTTTAGTACTGATTAATGGAGCTCCAGAAGGATATATTACTCCAGAGAGGGGACTACGACAGGGAGATCCCTTGTCACCATACCTTTTTATAATTGTGCTGAAGTGCTTTCCCATATGATGAATAGAGCAAAACTTGTCAGATCTTTGTTGGGAGTGAAGATCTCTAATCAAGCTCCATCTGTGAATCATTTACTCTTCGCTGATGATTCCCTATTCTTTTCATTATCAAATGACAAGGCTGCAAGGAAGCTAAAGGATATTTTCCACAAATATGAAGTAGTCTCTGGACAGGCCATTAATCTCAGTAAGTCATCAATCACTTTCGGGAATAGAGTCTTACCAGGAGTTAAAACTAGGATGAGAAACATCCTTGGGATTCATAACGAGGGTACCTTTGGTAAGTATTTGGGATTGCCGGAGGAGTTTGGATAAAAAAAGAGTGAGATGTTTGCTTATATAGTGGATAAAGTTAAGGCAGTAACTCAATCTTGGAAACAGAAGCATTTGACACAGGGCGGCAAAGAAGTTATGTTAAAAGCAATCGCTATGGCTATGCCAATATTCTCCATGAATATTTTTCGACTTCCAAAAGAAATCTGCGAAGATATAAATAGGATACTAGCTCAGTTTTGGTGGGGAGCAGGTAATAGAAAGGGACTGGTATGGATGGAAGAGAATAAGTGTTCCAAAAAGAGAAGGTGGTCTGGGATTTAGAGATTTGGAAATCTTTAATCAAGCTCTTCTGAGTAAACAAGTATGGAGGATTATGCAGAAGCCAAACTGCTTAATGTCAAGGGTTCTTAGAGCCAGATACTTCCCTGATGGTGATATCCTTAAAGCTACCTTGAAAAAGAAAGCTTCATATGGATGGAAGTCAATTATACATGGAAGAGACTTAATCACTAAGGGGTTACGATATATTATTGGAGATGGATCACAAGTCAACATGTGGGAAGATTCATGGATACCGGGCCATCCTCCTCGAGCTCCAAGACCTCGTCAAAATATAACTCAAGGCGCCAAAGTAAGTCAGTTCTTCATGCGAGATAGGAATCAGTGAGACATTGAGAAACTTCGACAAGAAGTTATAGATGAAGATGTTGACAAGATTTTAGCCCTCAAGATCAGTCCAACAGCACAACAAGACTTATTAGGTTGGCATTACAATGATAATGGAATTTACTCGGTGAAGTCAGGATATTGGCTTGGTTCATACTTACCAGGCGATAATCAACCGATACCTACATATGGGAATGTAGAGCTTAAAGCAAAGATTTGGAAGACAAAAGCTCCAACTAAACTGAAACATTTTCTCTGGAGATTATTGACCCTTTCACTAGCTACAGGGAGCAATTTGAAGAGAAGACATGTGATAAGAGATGCAATATGCCGACGCTGTTGTAATGCGGAAGAGACAGAAGATCATATATTCTTTGAATGTGAGTAAGCAAAGCAGATCTAGAGAGCCTCAGGAATTTCAAATTTAACGATTCTCAATCACTCGGCCAGCTTAGAAGATAAGATTAGAGCCTGCCTACAGATTTGTACATCAGCAAGGCTAAGTCATTTTCAGGATTTACCATTCGGGATCCTTTGGAGACTATGGAAAGGAAGAAACGTCTTAGTTTTTCAACAAAAACATACACATTGGATGAACATTATACGCTATACTAAGAGTGATGCAAAGGAGTGGAAACAGATTGAGGATGCAGATACATCTGAGGTGGTTCTGAGAAACAATACTACAACGGTTCAACCACAAGGACATTGGATAAGGCCTCCTCAGGGATGGATTTAATGCAATACAGATGGAAGCTTTATTAATGAGGAAACACTAACAACTGCAGGTTGGGTTGTGAGAGATTCAAATGAAACTTATAGAGGTACTGCACAAGCTATAGGGATAAGAGTAGAAAGAGCACTGGAAAGCGAACTACAAGCTATCCTCATGACGCTTCAGCATTGTTGGAGTTTAGGATACCGCAAAATAATTATGGAGACAGACTGCAGAACATCAAAAGAAATTCTACAAGACAATAAGCTCCAATTTCCAATTTACAATTGGACAAGAAACATTCGAGAATGGAGTAAGAAGTTTGAAGCAATTGAGTTTCAGTGGATCAACAGAAGATCAAATAAGGTTGCAGATAAGTTGGCAACTTCAAATCCATCTCGAGATCCATTTTTATTTCATTACTATGTACCAAACAACGTAACATCTTTTCTTCGAGAAGATTATGTTCTGTCTCATTCAAATTAATAAAATAAGTTGATATAAAAAAAATATAGATTATGCTAGGTTTCTAATGGGCCTCATGCGAGGTAACAAAGCCCATTATTTTGGTTCAATATCGGTTTACCCATTTATTCCACCAAGTGGAGGTAGAAAAATATACTAATAAAATGCGCCAGAGGATTACCTCATTTCAAGCAAACAACGTTCAACGCGACTTAAATGTTAATTTTCAGAGCCATAGTTCGATCATCTCTCCCTCGTGGGTTTTCCTGTCGCTAGGATCTATGACCGTTTTAGTCAAGAGATTTGCTAGCAATGTTTTGTCGGAGCACTGGAACGAGTTGGTCTCCCGCGGTCGGATCGAATCCATCTTTAATCGTTTGGTTAGTTAACGGAAGTGTCTTTGATGCACACAAATGCCTCATTAAGTGCTGTTTGTGTGTTTCTTTAACTGTTCTTTAATTAATAAGCAAATGGGTTGTGTCTGCTCTATTTGCTTCCATCATTCTTCTGCGGCATGATGGTACTGCGTTGTGGGCAATCATTGGTTCCGTTTCAAATTCAGCTCTCTCTCTATTCCTGAAACGTTTACTTAACCAAGCGAGGCCTGCTACAACCTCGCGAACTGATCCCGGGATGCCATCTTCTCATGCTCAGTCCATATCCTTCATATCTGTGTTTGCGGTTTTGTCTGGTAAAAGCAAACTTGAACCGAGATATCCATTGTTTCCACTACCAACGGTTAAGACAGATTGATCAATGTTATTATTGTGCAGTTATGGAATGGCTTGGAACCAACGAAGTCTCTCTGTTCCTAATCATGCTCATCCTCGCATTGGGTTCATATTTTGCAAGTGTTTCAACTATTCGATTCGCATGCTTTTAAACTCATTTAGTTTCTTGATAAACCAATTTTCATTGATCTCTCCCTCTGCAATTGTGCAGATGCGGTTAAGGGTTTCTCAGAAACTCCACACAAGCAATCAAGTGGTAGTTGGTGGGTTCGTGGGTTCTGTTTTCTGCATCTTTTGGTACAAAACGTGGAACTTGCTTCTTCTTGAAGCCTTCAAGTCATCTCTATTACTCCAAATATATGTGTTTCTGGTTGCTTCTGCATATACGCTAGCTTTTGCAGCCTACGTTGTACTTAACTCGTTCAGACACGATAGATGAGCATAACCTTTTTAACTTTCCATATCATTGCTTAAAATATCTATCAAACCATAAGGTCGTTTATCAAAGTTTCAAATGTAGGCAAGCCAAGCATCTAAGACTAGAGAGCTAACATTGAATGTTAGTGAATGTGTATGCCACCGCAAAAAACGAAACATGTGTGTTGTAGCTACTCGTGAGCTATACATCCTCTTGAAAGGTTAAAACAAATAACCAAACATGTATATATTTTCTATTCACAAGGCGTGCTAAACGTCTTGTATCTTATTTCTCTTTGCCCATATCAAACAAACACCCATTATGGAGACAAGAGGGCTTACTTAATCATCCTTGAGAGTCTGTGATGCTTCTGATGATGGTCGGGACGCAGGAATGTAAGACCATGCCAAAGCTGCGCTTCCTAGGGTAATAGTTGTTGCAATTGATCCCCATATCCATCTCTGCCTCTTCTTTCTCTTCTGTCTCTCTCGTCGTGCCACCTCTGTTATCAACAAGGTTGGTGATCAGATCAGATAAATAGAACCAAGAAAGACAGAAATGATATAATAATTTGAGTTTCTTTTACCTATGGCTTCTTGGTTTCGTTGAGACATTTCTCGGTTCACAGCTTCGTAGTAGTGTACACGGTCAGACAAACGCGTGATCTCGAAGTTCTTAGTTTCAAGCATAGCTTCCATCTCCATCTCTACCTCCGCCTTGGCCATACCTCTGCCTAAGGAGTCGGAGACAAACCTAGCAACCTCGAGCTGGCAGCGTAGTTCTTCTGAAAGGTTCATGTTGTTGGTGGAGGTGGTTGGATCAATAGGAACGAACACGCCAACCTGCGCTAACTGCTCACGGAGCATCTGCCAGTGTGTTTGCATCTGCTCCAGCGCCTCCTCCGTCTGTTTTCTCTTCTCGATTTCCATTAGTAAACTCAGCCTTATCTCTCTTAGTTCAGTTTCATTGTTGTTAACTGAACTCTGCATTCCACTGTCGCTTGATAGCTCTGGAAGACCAAGAAACGAGACCTTTAACGTTAGAGTGAGTATAAGATGAAATCACAAAACCATACTACCCTGGGAACGCTAAGATCATAAGGATTAGAAACGTACCGTCCCAAGCATCATAAAACTCTCCCACAGGAGTAGCAAGTCTGTGTGAGCCTTCCTCTCCTGCATCGGTGTTGCTTGTGAAGCTTGCTGACTCACCCGGGTCATAGAAATCTTCAGACTCACTCTCCTTGTCAGCTTTGGCAGTGACAGGCTCCGGAAGATTGTTCTCCCATTCTAAATCATTATTGGGAGCATTATCCAGCTCCGAGTTTCCAATACCATCAAAACTAAAGGTTCCAACATGGAGAGCATGAACACCATTGGCATAATCCTCTTCAGTAGCCTCGCTGATAGGAAACGAGAAAGAGGTGGACTTCCTCCGAGGTGAAACCTTCACATCTGGACCGATAGTAACACCTTCACCTTCTTCCACATTAGCCTGGGAAGAGCTTTTCAGAAGGCGAGGGCCGCGTGATTTGTGGTTGATGATATAAGGCGAAGGTGGGAAAGAAGATGAGGATGGAGAGTTAGGTAGTGGGATAGCATCAGGAGTGGCGTAGAGAGCCGGGGACATCTGAGGACGAGTGAAGGTGCCTTTGCCATTCTCCAGCTTAGATATTGGTGGAGGCTTTGTGGTGGGAAGAGTGTCGAGAGACGTGGAAGCAGCACCTGGCTCTAGCATTCTATCCAAAGCAATTGCAGAGAAAGTAGGCATGGTGGCTCTGCAATCACCAAACCACAAGGTTGTTAATGCAATTGACAATCAAGCTATTGAGAATGTATAAAGCCAAGACTCACGGAAACCTAAAATTCTAGAATCTGGAAGCTAACGAAAAGGTCAATTCGACAAGTCAATCGAATCTCCCAAACGCAAAGCAACAACAACACCCTATTAGATTTTCCATATATCCAACCGTAGTTCTCATGGCGTAAGAGAACGATTACCTCACGCGAGAATAAGATCTCTACGGAAGAAGCTCAAAGGATCCAATTCAACGGTTGTTAGACGGGAGCGAGACGATGACGGCGAAGATTGTTAGAAGAGCAAGGAGAGGTGTGATACGGTATCGTATAAGAGATGCAGAGGAGGGAAGAAGCTTTAACCTCTTCTCCAAGGCTTTTTTATCGCAAACGATGCTTCTTCTGCTTTGTCTCTCCCCAGATATTTGATTTTGTTCTCTCTTTTTTTCTTGGCGACCAATTTTCTGAACAAATTCGTTATTTTATATCCTAATCTTTAACTAATCCCTGATTTAATCCTCGTCGAACATTTTACACAAACGTGTCTTCTAGAAAGACTTGCAAAAGACGTATTTAGCCTCCGAGGGTATCACTAACGAGCATCGTCGGCGTGATAAAGAGGGGGTATTTGGTGTAAATAATTCAACGGTGGTAGGGTTTCCAGAATAGTGTTCCTAACGATGTCGTGAGGGGATCATATATGAACGGGTCCTATCTTAAATATTCAATTAAATACGTCTTCAGAACTAGAACGTGGCAACATTAGGTCCTACAACCAAATTTTGGTTGTTTTAGCTTTATGGCCCAGTTTGTCTGTTCACGAATCTGTAAAGCCCGATTTGAAAACTATATTATAAGTTGCTTTTGTTTTCTTCTAAGCTGGAATTTGATATTTTAGAGCCACTTCATAAACGTGACCCATGTGAACACGTTTACAAGAGTATTCAATTTTTTTTAAAAAAATATATAGTTGTTTTAGATATGGTCTTCAGATTGAAGGAGACTGACTACCTTACTCATTATTATAATCTTTTCTAATAAGTTTACTATTTCATCAGAAGAAAAAATCAAATGTTTTTGGCTTTTGCCATTGAGATTTTGAAATTTGAAACTTTCCTCCTTTATTTTAATTTTTTATAGAACCTGATTCAAAGCAAACACCTCTGGACCTTCTATATCAGCAACTACAAATTGATTTGATTCTCATCAACAAATCTTTACTTTTCCTTTCTAAAAAGAAGAAATTTAAAACCAAGTTATTAAACCATAATAAGCTCATCATTTAACATTTCAACCAAAAAAAAAAGCTCATGGATCTTGAACTTATCTTATTCTTGTAACTCAATGAAAGTATACTAAACACTTAACCTTTTTAATACATCAATTCATAAAACATGAGAAAATCATAGTTTTGATTCATCTTTTGAATAGAATCAAGAACTGTTTTCTTCTTTTTTCAAATAGATAATATATATAAAAGAAATACAAGTCTTTATTCATCTTCCTCCATGATTCTATCTGTAATGAATCACGGGTGCGTTAGAATTAGGATCCCACACACCTCCTTCCTTAACATACGCCATATACCTCGCAAACTCTGGTTTCGCCGTGGCCAAACTCTTCTTGGTTTTCTTCTTCTTCTTCTGAAAACGTACGTCGAAGAAACTTAGCAAGGGATGAACAGAACCACCGGTTGGTTTCACCGTCGGTGTCTTCTTCACCTCCTCTTGAACCGGGTTTCTTGAATTACCATAAACACTAGCCGGAACGCTCGTGACCCTCTTCAACTTCGGTTCATCTTCCACGAGCTTTTCGTAGCCGCCGTGGACTTTCCTGGTGCTCATGGCTCTAAACATGGTTGTACGGTGGGGAAAAAAAGTTATTGAGTTTTTCTTCTTTTTTGGTTAGGTGTGTTCTTGAATCTTTCTCTTGATGGTTGTGTTTATTTAAGTATGTAGGCCAAGTTTGCTTTATGATTTGAAAAGAAAAATAGTAGATCTGTTGACTTTTATATTTGTGTAGATCTCCAACTAATAAAATTAAATATGTGTATAGTTTAATAAAACAGCATGTGTTAGTGACTTGGTGTTACATGGTGTATACATTTTGTCCTATTTAATCGCCGGTCATATGTGTTTTATGCTGACTATTATACGTCTACATCGTCTAGACAAATTGAAATGGAAAATGGCTTTGTGTTTAGACGAACTTGTCGTGTGTAAAACTTTATTTGTCTCCTCCAACAATTTATTATTATGAGAACGAAGAAAAAACGTTGCAACTTTATAAATTTGACTACAAAGAAGATTACGTACAACAACTTACAGAACTTACAAGATCAAAAGAAACCTCTCAGAAACCATCTGCAAAGAAATATAGGAAGCATTTGTTTCCAAATCCAGATGGACTTGACTGATCATACTCTCCTTGTTTTATAACCTTTTTTGAAGTTAGACATGGTCGTGTTTAAAAGGATGGGCCATCTCTTTTTAAAATCACAATTCCATTTGACTTTCAAATAGAGCAGAACACTGATTACAACATTGTCATAGTCGGTGCGTCTCACAGCATGCTGCATTACAAATAGATGACATAACACAAAAGCTAAACATCTTGTAAGAAAGAAGCAGTAATCATACACTAGTAGGAGGACTCGGTAATAAGATTGCTGTATGTAACTCAAGTTCAGTATGTTGCAACAGAACAAATATGTTGTAAATAATAGAGAAGCAGACCATTTTTGATCGACGCAAGTTCTTGTTGGAGTTCGTCTTAGCCAAGAAGTGTTGCTTTCTGGTTCTCTATTCCTCGCCATCTTCAAACCAACCAGGAATGACCACAAATCAAGAAAAGACATGTATAAAGTAAGTCCACAGTTTTGAGTACGTTTTAACTTCTTTTTTTTTCTTTGATCAAAGAGTACGCTTTAACTATATCGGCTATGGCAAGCATGAACCAAATATATATAACCACGCTAAATTCGGACCGTACGATGTCCCTGGTTTTGGGCTTCCACAAGAACAATATGAACAAAGATTAAGCCTTGCCGTGATTTATGAATGTTTGACCAAAAAAAAAAAAAGATTAAGCCTATAATTTTTTCAAAAGAGTCAAACTAATTTAAAAATATCGCTAGAAGGAGGGGTCGAACCTCCGACCTTGTGGTTAACAGCCACACGCTCTAACCAACTGAGCTATTCCAGCTAATTTGGTTTTTATTGTTTTGAAATAGATTTATTTGTGAGCGCTTATCCCATTAAGTGTATCAATTTCGTTGCAGTCATAAACTAAGAAAATTAAAAACGCACATAAACATAAGAAATCAAAACATAATAGACTCTTTATGTTGTCCAGATTTGCATCTACAATCCTATAAAATAATCACGGATTCATACACAAAAGTAACTTATAGACCCAAAATTTAGTTTCATTTTTGCAGATTAGGAAGTGTTACCGATCATCTTCATTGTTTGCTTGTTATTATGCATCCACACTTTGAAAACCTGTCTTCTCAGATTCACCAACCTACAGAACTTATCGATCTCTTCTTCGTCTTTCTTCAGGATCCTCCACCCTAGTCTCTCTGCAAATTCCTTCATCTTTTCCTTTTGTTCTTCATTGATCTTCGTCCTTATCCTCTTCTTCTTCGGAAGATACAATCCACGTGGTTGTATCATCGCCTTGTACAAGCTGCCACTGCGGTAAAACGCCGGAGACATCAGCTCTTGTGTACTATTTATATGTTCGTAGACTTCCTTCCGGTGAAAACTCCGGTGGCAACTGCAGGCTGCGCATTTCAACGCACCGAGTGTGCCCTCTTTTCCTCCAGGCATGAACTCGCAGCATCCGTCCACCACGTGTCCTCCGGTTGAGACCGTGTGGTTCTTCTGGCACTCCTTGTACTTGGTTTCTTGGTCGCCACGTGAGCTCAGTTTATGGTTTTCTTTCTTGACCAAGAATGGAGGTAAAGTCGGATCTGAACCGGGTTTGGCTTTTGGATAAGAGTTGGTATGTGGTTTTGCCTCTAAGGTTTTGGTTGAGATTTTTGTTTTGGAAGCAATTGCATTGCATTTTCCTCCATGCTCCATTGTTAATTTGACTGAAAAAAAGACAACTTCGTAATACTTATAATTATCACTAATGCATGCAGAGAAGCTCTCGTGTGTTTAATGATTACTTCTTATTAATTAAGGCTTAGATAAGAAAGCTGATGGAGTTTAGACTCACCTGGAGAGGGATTGTAGAGCTTGTTGTTTCAGCAAAAGAGCTAGTAGTGTGGAAGATGAGATTGATAATTGAAGAAGATGGAGAGACGTAGAAGTGGTGGTGGTGACTGGTGATGACGTGTGTGCATCTGTTTCCTATCACCCATCAAGTTTAAGTTCACATGAAATCCAACAAAGTATTGATTGTTATTTTAAAAACACTCAAAACGTACTAGAGAGTAGAGAGAGAGAAGAGAGTGTGTGAGTGGTGGTGCCTCTTAATTTCGAGACATTGTCATGTGTTTATTATCTCTCACCACCTGCAGCTCTGGCCCATCTCCCATTATTGCATGTGTCTACTTTTCTCCATTTTCTTTTGTGACGATTTTTATTGGGGCTACTAATTAATGCGTGTCTGCAAAAACCCTAGGTTAGTCAAACTATTTACCAACTAGTAAAGACTTCAGAGTGGCGGATCTAGAGCAAGATTTGATCAGGGGCAAAACTATGAAACACTGTCCAAACCTTTATAATTATAAATTTTAACGAGGGCAAATTATAAAATCTGATAAAAACTAGACATCAACTTTACAAGAGAGAGAGGATTACTGGACCACTATCGGTCTGGTAATGTGTTTCAAGTTCCTTTTAAAAGCGGGGTTCTGTTTTTAGGGTTATAGATCTTATGAGTTGAGTTTCGGCGGCGCACCTCTCTACGGTAGCCGTCCGATTTTGTCACGGGAGGTGATGGCTTTCTCAGCATCTTTTTTGCCGGTTTCTGTCTCCGGGAGACGGTGGCTTCCTCAGCACCGAAATCGCCGGCTTTTTTTTTCTGGGAGGCGGTGGCTCCCTCGGCACCGCTAGCGCCGGCTGGTTTCTCGAGTTACCCCACCTCGATCTACGAATCTGAGCCTCTCTTGTTACTCTGCCTCTCATTCTGAATCTGGTACCACATGCATGAATGTCGAAGATGATGAATCGATTGTAGGCGGCTATTACCTTCTGATAAATTCGTAGATCCGGCTAGTTATGATTCTCGGTATACGTTGGTTGTATACGAGTTGCTTTGAAAAGTTGGTTTTGAATGGTTTCGTCCCAGATCCGACGACGACGTCGCAGTTAGCCGTCGTATCGTGGATTCCGGTGCCGAAGGAAGAAGGAAGCAAGGCTCGCGCTCTGCGCGGATCGAGCGGCGCCTCACCTGCTAGGGTTTCTTGATGTTGGGCCTTATATCCCATAAATTTAGCTTTGCTTTTAGCCTTTTGTATTTGGGCTTTTTGGTTTTGCTCTGTAATATTTGAGCTCTGCTCTTTTTGGGTTTTAATCCCTTAATGAAATTCAGTGACAAAAAAAAAAATTAAAAAATCTGACTAAAATTACAAATTCATGGTGTGCAGCTGCCCCACCCACACTCCATATAGATTCGCCACTGCAGTTCAGACTGTGGAAAGAGAAATGGAGAAGAAACTTTTTTTTTTTTGAACTGATTTGTAATGGAGAAGAAACTTCAGTTAATGATTTTAGTTTAGTTGAATTATGTGTCATTTGATATATAAATCAAATTGAAATCGGGTGTTAAGTAGTAGTTCTAGGAGTGTTCAATATGGTAAAACCGAACCGTACCGAACCGAACAGAAATAGACAATATGGTTTGGTTTTGGTATATACTATATAAACCGAATGGATATAATTTTATAAAAACCGTATGATTTAGATATGGTTTGGTATATAACCGATTAAACCGAATAAACCGAACAAAACCGATTAAAAGTAGAAACATGTAAAGATGTATCTATTTTATAACAATACATGAATATCTATTTGTTATATAAGTTAAATTTGTGTTAATAACTATTACCATAATGTTATAGTAATAAAGAACAATTCGTAAAACAATTGAACTATAATTAAATAACAATACATCGCAATTCAAACATCTTATTTTTAAGTTTTTTTTTATCTTTTTGCTTTATTTTAGTATTCACTAAATTAATATGAAGATTATAAATTTGATAGAAAATAATTAATGGAAAATTTTTATAACTTTTTTCTTATCTATAAACAAACAGAGTTTCGTGTTCAATCGAAAAAACATGACTTTAATGAAAACTAAATATGGAAGAGTGGAAAAACTTTTCTTTCATGTTTCTGTTTTGTTTCATATTTTTATTTTCAAAATTTTAGGCTCTGATTTTAATTATAGATTTGATTATTTTATTTGATGGTAGAAGCATTTTTACTTTTTTGTTCATTTATTTGAACATGAAATATATTTTTAATAAATGACTGTGTTGACAATATGACTCTAAAATTCATTTTATATGATCTCAAACTAAATAATTATGTTTTTTGGTATAAAACCGAATAAACCGAAAACCGACGGTATATAAACCGAACCGAACCGAAGAAAATATGGATTTAGAGTGGTAGTTATATTTTACTTACCGAAATACCGAAAACCGAAAAAAACCGAACCGAAAAAAAACGAACCGATATCCGGATTGAACACCCCTAAGTAGTTCACATTTACATATAGTATAAAAAGTCTGATATATAACATAAAATAGTGATATAAAAACAATTATATGACCACTGTTTGTATAAATACACTCTCATAATATCTCTGTTTAATTATCAGGCGTCAAAACTTCCCAATCCGAACTAATTAATGTTATAATAAATATGACTTAGATTTGCATGGAGGTTAGCTGTATCTAATACAGCTTCAACTTCCCATACCAACGTAACTAGGGTTACTAGACAAGCTTTAGCAATAACTAAACAGAGGCAATTCTTAAGTCTTGAAAGAGAAGATTTGTTAAATTAATTTTCTGGTGGAAAGGGTTTGAGTGAAAAAGGAATAAAAGCTGGTCCACATAAGCACAAACAAAGACCTGCACTTTTTATTTATCTCCACATGCCTCACGTCCTGTTTTCAGATTCTTTGTTTTCCCACAGCTGTGATAATCATCTTATATACCAAATATATCGAAATGAATGAAAAAAAGATTTGCAATATAGATTAGAAACTCCGCAAAATCTTTAGACTTTAGTAACTTGTTGAACATATATGACATGGCACAGTCAGATCCAAGCTTTCTGATTAATTTAATTGGGTCACTGGAGACATTGGCCGAAGTCCAATAGTGTTACAATGAACACAAGCAAAATGAAACTAGTTTTGATAATTTTGATAATGTATTTCTACAGTAGTACACAAGTTACAACCACCACAGTGTGTTAAAAGCACAAATGCATTTTCCTCTCACGTGCTCTAAATTGCGCAAAGACAGGAAAACGAAACTCAAGATTTTCCAGCAAGTGAAGCTTGGAAGAGAAGCGAAGATGCAACAACAAGTGGTTGATGGGCGTGGAATAGCTTCTTCATCACAAGGTGAGAGATTAGCTGTCCTGACCGACCAAGAAGAAGTGTGTCTTGAGTATGTATTATGTAATGATCCCCAAGATCAATTACAACCAATCATGCTAGATATAGAAGAAACATCAAGAAAATTGAAAACGAGGTTCATGGATTAGGGAAGATTGACAGAACCGAACCTATTCCAAAGGAAAAAGCTACTAATCATAAGGCATATACCATGAACCAACGGACCGGTAAGGCCTCCACTTCTCACAAAGCTGCTCCATCTGCAACGGACCAGGAAGGTTTTTCAAACCGTAAAGATCCTTCACGCCTTTCCTCACGCCGAGATCCCCCACAGGCAACACATCAGGCCTGTGAAGCGAGAATATCATGAACATGTGAACCGTCCACACTCCAATTCCCTTAACCGAAGTTAACCGGTCGATCAGCTCTCCATCGCTCATTTCGAGAATCGTCTCATCGGAAAGCTCGCCGCTTTTGTATTTTCCGGCTAAGTCGTGGAGGTAGCTCGCTTTTCTCCCGGAGACGCCGATCCTACGAAGATCAACGGCGGAGACTGAGATGAGGGACTCAGGGAGGACACCTGATTCTCCGCCGGGGAATAGAGAGATGAAACGATCGTAGATGCACTTGGCTGCTTTGGTGGCGAGCTGTTGGTAGAGGATGGATCTCGCTAGGGAGAGGAACGGTGTGCTGGTTGATTCGAACACGGGGGGAGTGTTGTGAGCCGAGATTACTCCTCCGAGGAGTTCGTCGGAGATTAGGAGGTGGCCGAGCGCGATATCAACTGTCGACTTCGAGGATAGTGGAGACGCGGTGATCGTCGGCGGCGACGGATTCAGATCATCTAACGAAACTTTCCGGATTTTACGGGGTCGGAAAGTGATTTCTGAAGAACGAGAGGGCTCTGCAGCTTCGAGATTGACGGCGGAGATTGAGGAATCTGGTGGCGACGAAGCTCGGCTTAATGCGGTTAGGGTTTTACGGAGAGACATGGCGACGACAGGATTGGCCTGTGGGTCCTGTGATGATCGTCAAACTCGTTAGCAGTTTACTGTCGGAGAGAAGTCATTCGCCTTAAGCCCAATCAAACTCTTTGTTGGGGCTCTTAATGGGCCTCAATAACTACCAATCGGCCCCTACATAGCCCTATAATACGTTGTGGACTGAATTACACACTGACGGTCGTCGATACTCGGTACCATTGAGCTAATTAGTGGCTCTGATTTTTATATCCTTGCGCAAAGCCTAATACAAATCTTAATAACACTCATTTTCGCCACATTTTTCTGAAGCTTGTGATCTCGCACATGTGGTAGATTATCATCTTTTTTTTTTTGTTAACAATGTACTTTGGCCAAAGTCTAATCTATAGAGAGACAATATTATACTACTACTCTGACTTTGGGTTTTGTAATTAGCCAGCCATACGACATGGTTATCTCTTCATTTGCCTAAACAATAGCAACTTAGTTATTGACGAGAATTGAATAACATCAATAAAACTACGCCTTGTTTCACCTTAGTCTTGGATATCACTACATGGTTAAGATATCAAACTTAGATATTGAAGAAAGTTTAATAGTATATACAAAATATCAAAATAATTATTATAACAATGAGATTTTGTGTGATCGTGCACAGTAGATTAAAAAGCTGGTAGATTAGTACAAACAGTGCTGCAGAATCGGTTCAGTAGAAACTAATATAAAAAACAAATGAAAATATTCTGTTGAGCGCATATTGACACGAACAAAAGGTCGAGATGAGGTAAATTGATTAAAGACAAAACCACGGTCAAAATATGAAGGAGGAGAGAGGAAAATAGAGCATAATACGACAACAATAAGTTCATTAAATCACTACAATGCTCTGATCCATACTGAACACACAACAGTACCACAGACATGAGTAAACCCACATTGGTACGATCAGAATCTAATCTCCTTATTCGACGATCAGATTTCAATCTCCAAAATTTTATTTATTTAGTTTTTAATCAGTTAAAAACACACAATAATAATTAAAGTCTCAGTTGTGAAATTCAGAGACTCAGCTGGAACTGAAACTTATCCTTCCAACCACAAAACTATGGAGTACATTAAAATAGTTGTATCCTATGTCTTTATTTTTGGCCTTTGTTTTTCTCTGAACTACAAACTCTTTTTTCTTACTAAAGTCATGATTACATCAATCCATGTATTTTGTGTGTGATATTCACATTCACCATACTATTCATTTCAAAGGCTAAAGGCAGAGAAATTTCCCATAGATAGAGGAAGAGGTTTAAATTCTGAAAATGAAAATAGAAAGTCGAAATTTTAAAATTGATCACAGCTCTACTTTATGGATAAACAATAAGTTAGACCGTCGCTTTCAATACCATTAACATCGTCACTTCTATCTTTCTTTCCAAACATTTCTTACTATTTTAAAATTAGACATAATATAATAAAAACCACATGGAAATTTTAAAATCTAACGTAAATTGCTCTTTCCTTTTTTTATCTGGTGAAGTCATGGACAAGACTTGCCCTATCCGCCACATTAAGCCTCCACGAAAGAAACGGAATGCCGCCGTGACCACCATCAGAATCACAGTTATTAGCTCCAGCGCCGCCGTAATCATCCATGAACCTAATCTCGTTTGCCGGATAGTTGCACGGGGCCCTCTGAGTCGTGTGATGACCCCACGAAGTAACATTATTGTTGTTACCAGTTGCAATACTGTAGTTGTTGTAGCCGGCGTTGTGATGACTGTAATGATCAACTGCTACGGTTGCAGCTCCGACGACGGCGTTTACTGAAGCCGCCGTGGTTCTTCTCTCTTCCTTTTTGAAACGAATGCCGCATGCGTTGCATAGGGACTGTAAATTCCAAAACCATCCATATCATTTAGCCATCAATATCACAATTTAATGTCGTTTTCAATAAATAAAGCTTATAGAGAATCGGATTTCTTTTTTTTCATTAAGGATGAAATAACTTCGTTCAAAAATCTTTTTATTTATATAAGAGGTCGCATTTGAAAGTTTCAAAAACATGTCCAATGAAAAGTAATCACCTCATTAACCATCAAAAGCACTATTCAATGATGTATACAATAAGTAGAGTTATATTCACAGTAAAAATCCGTTAAAAAAGTAGGAAAAAAAAAGAGAAAAAGAGGTGAAATGTCTACTTTTTTGCAATCATTGTTTTATTTGTTGATTATCCACAAGAAAATTCATTTTGTTGCGTATTAATAGGTTACCTTAGGGCCTCTAGGACCATTTCTCCATAGTGGAGTTGAGGTTGTGTCACAGTTAGCACAGCGTCTGGCAAGGAGAGACTCGCCACCGCCGCTGCCGTTGCCACCGGAGCAACCGCGTCCTTGCTTGATGGGATTAGCAATGGAGTAAGAAGGGACGTTACTAGGCGTCATTTTGGAGTTGTTGTTGTTTTTGTTTTGAAGCAAGTCCCAGAAGTTGGAGATGCAAGAAGACGCACCAGAAGGAGTAGAGCGTCTGCGTTTCTCATCCTCCTCACAAAGGCGTGTGGAAGGAGTTCCAAGAGAGAGAGTGCAGTCAACGACGGAGGAAGAGTAATAATCCTCGCCATTAGGCTCGTAAACGCCGCCGTTTTGCATGGAAAAGACCGTTGAGTAAGAGCCGGCGTTGGAGTTGTTGTTGTTGTAGCAGCAGCTTTGGTTGTGGTGGTGGAACATTCCGCAAGAATGACAATACTGCCCCTGCATTGAAGTATTGTAGGGAGTCTGCATCATCTCTCTCTCTAACTTTGAAAACCCCAAGTGTAAATTAAGAGAAGATAAAGAAACTCTGAAGAGATAGATTGAAGTAGCAGGTTTTTACGTTGGAGTGGAGTGAAGTGAAGAAAATAGAAGAGGGTCTCACACCTATATATAGAATCAGAGGTGTATATGCAGGTTTTTAGTAAAACGAATATTTAAAATCAATAGAATATGTGGGGACGCAGCTTTTTACGAAGAACATATTAATTTATAGTATCATTTAATCAAATGGGGTTAGTTTGCTTTTAAATGTTTTTTTATTACAAAATACGATGTACCAGTACATCAAGTTTTACAGCAAAGTAAAAAAATAAATTTAATCACTGTATATATTTTCTTGTTATACAACATATATATGCTTACGGTATCTGACTATGTCGATAATCAATTGAATCAAATAAACTTATTTTGAGTTAATTAGCTCATGTTTTTCTAATTCTAGTAGTCATTCTGTTTCACAATACTTGATGTTTTACCTCAATGTACACATATTAAGAAAAAAATTTTTTCTAAAAGATAGTTGTAAAAATACAATTTAAAAATCATTCAACCAATTACATAAATGACTATAATATCTAATTGGCTATACGGTTTCCAATAATGTTAAAAATAATATAAAAATATTATTTATTATGAAACAACAAAAATTTTCTAAAACACCATCTATTATGAAACGGAATAAATATAACAAAGACATTCCTTAAGGAGGTGATTAGCCTTTACAAAAAAAAGGATGACAAGGTATAGAAATGACATGACGACATACATTATAAAAATATGTAAAGACAAACAAATGTACTTATTGGTAATATAGTATTATATGGTCTGGATGATTTACCCTGAAAATAACGAATTTAGTAACGCTAATACACGGCTCTTTCACAAACTACGAGAATTAGTGTAAACTTCTATTCGATGTTTCATGAGTTATGAAAAAAAAATTATAGGGGAAAGTTAAATAGTTTTGTAATTAAGAAAAACTCGAAACTATGTAGAAAATCGAAATCATTCATTTAGAGGCTTCCAAAATCTTCAGAATAAACTTTGGCTAAATTTGTTTGACAAAAAAAACTTTGGTTAGATCTTAGTATTAATAAATGAGATGGTGGGATCGGTTGAAAAACATGCAAGTTTTGGACAACCATACATCATACATACAAACTCTTGTTAATTGATTATTACTTTTAAAAGTACTAATGATTATGTCACTCACACACGAATGTTTCCTATATCTACATAATTGTGAAAAGGATTTGAAATTATCTTCTTGTGGAGTAAAACCAAACATGCAAAATACTCGAAGAAGTAGAAGAAGGAGAGAGTGACGTGATGTTGATGGTCAAAATTTAGCCCACGTGACAAGGGGTGAGAGAGGAGATGAAGAAGAGTACAGTCATCACTGCAAAAAATCTCCGATCACGAGGATCAAATTTTGATTTTTTATTTGTTCTCTTCCAAATAAATCTCTGTCTCTTTCCGTATTTCTGCCCTAAAACCCTAATCTCACGCGCACCTGCCAACTCGCGCGTTGCCTCGTCCTTTTACTTCCACATCGCAGTCACACGTTCGATATCTGCTCAGCCTGATGTGGTTAATGATGATCCATGATGATGTAAGTAAAATGACTGAGATTTGGTTATTAGATTTCTTCAAAACTTGTAGCTATAGCTAGAGTCTACTCTACTCTTGTCGTCAACGAATACTAGTCTTCTTCCCTTATTTAATTGGGGTTGTTTTGTTTTTCTGAACATGTGTATGTTTATGTTTATGCTTTAATTAATTAAAACCCTCCATTTCTTCAAATCGTGGACACTCGATTGTTACATTTGCAGATAGATGGTAGGAGAAGCGCTTCAGTTGCATATATAGGCAGCAGTGGTGATGGAATGATGTATCTATTATTTTCTTACCTATATGTAAGTTTTTCAAAGATAAATACATAATCCAATTATATATTATTCTACGTTTTCAAATATCATTTTTAGTCTTGCGAATATTTGACAATGAAAGTTTTTACCTGACAAAAAAAATAAAACAAAAAAAAATAAAAAACCTTCCAAATGCCTAATACTAAGAAGAAAAATACTAAAATCTGAAAGAAAAAATATTAACTTTTGATAGTTGTGAGTATTACCAGGGGGGGGGGGGGGGGGGCTTTTACTTGACCACTGGAGGATGGCATATAGAAAAGTATTCAGTCACACCATGTGAAGGCCACATAATCAGAGTGGTATTTAATTTGGGTGGATTAGCTATATAATGAGAATCACAATATTTTGTTTTAATTTTTGGATAAGCTAGATGGTTAGAACCGACACCATATTGGAGGGTGTAATGCCCAACTTGCATTCTAAGAGGATTTTCAAGCTCGTTCCATTTTTACTGTATATTTTAGGATAAAATATTTTTAATCTTATTATAATTTTAAACTTACAATAGAATAAATTTTAAATTAATCTAAAACTAGCTAATAGTGTTATTTCATATTTATTCATTACTCAGTTTTGCAATATACAATAAAATTATTAACAAAACTTTATTTTGAAGTATAGAAGAAAAGTACATTGGAGTTGTTAAAAAAGCGAGATACATATAAAACATGCTATGAAATTATATCATAAAGTTGAGAAAAAAAACACAATGTATAAAACATTTTCAATAATCTTAGTGAAATATAACGTCTGGCGAAAAATATTCAGTGGTCTCGTTAGAAGTTAATTTAGGGGCGGAGGCAGATAATTTTTTTGTTGGGGGCACGAGTAAAATTAGTCAATGGATCAAACGTATATTTGATCAAAACAATGGGGGTGTATTAATTTATTCAGTAATTTACATGGAATTTTAAAAAGTTGTTGGGGGCAAATGACTCCTTCTCATACAATGTGGCTCCGTCATAACAACAACAAAACAAAAAAAAAACAACAATCATGGTCATGATATGGTTTGGTAACGTATCGAAATCCTATGAGAATCCAATTCCTTGTGGGAATTTTAATAAAGAGAATACGAAGTTAGAATCATAATGACACGAGAATATCCAGGAAGATTTGGATGAATATTTAGAGTAACAAGAAAAATATTGCATGAAAAGAAAAGCTAATAGATTAGATTGTGAATAACCCAAAAGATAAAGGGAAGAATCCTCTCTATTCAAGTGAAGTACCTTCCCAGAATCATCAAAGCAACAGCCCAATAAGCCTATCCATACACTTGTATGAATTATATATCTCCTTTTTATTCTATATTTTATATTTTTCATTTTTCATGTTAACTGAGCTTAGCAAGAGAGATATTCGACTCTTGAATCTTGATGGGTCAAAGAAGGACTCTCTAAAAAGGAAAGGTCAAAGAACTAATAATACTCCCCATAAATTTGATCTCGAACTATTGAAAAGAAACAAAGAAAAAGCTATTGGACCCACCACCTCCTAAATCATTACACCTAATAGTAATAACACATGATAAAATTATTTTCCTCTATAGCTAAAATTATAGTGATATACTGTCATACTGATATGGTACGGGGTACTTGTATATGTTTCGATGGATAATTAAGGTATATCTTTTTTTTTTTTTTTTGTAAAACCTGAGACTTTCATTAAATAATGTTTAAAGTCTATAGGACTTGTTTAGCAACATTATCGGCCCAAACATTAGCCGTATGATTAATAAATGAAAAAAAGATTGACTTAAATGAAGGAAGCAGAGAGTAGATATCTCGAAGCACACCGAAGATCTCAAGCTTGTTTTCCCTCTTCTTGATCGTATTCATGAGGATTTGAGAGTCAGAGAGTATTGAGACTGCATCGAGGCCGTGAGAGAGGGCAAAGTTTATGGCAGTTATTACTGCCAAGGTTTCTGCCATGAGGGGCGAGGAGACCGAAGTCAGGCTCGCTGAGTGCTGCGTTTTCGAGATCCGATCATCAATGATCCAACCAAGCCCTGCTTCACCCGTTGATGGATTCCATGCCGCATCGGTGTAGATAGACATGAGTCCAGCAGTATTAGGATTTAGTTCGACTCTGATCACCGGGATCATCGGTTTTGGGGATGGGCACGGTTGCGCCCTTATCCATTCTTTCGCTTCTGTAATCGCCTTCAAGATTGTCTCTTTGGGAGTTAGGAGTCGTTTTTCAAACAGGAGCAAATTTCTTGCTTTCCACAGGGACCAAACGATCCAGGCTGCAAGGGTTCCAGGTCCAATCCCCACTGGTGGGAGGGAGGGTAACATCCTAGCCTTTTCCCAACCCTCAATGGTCGTAGCGGCGTCTTGTGGGTTGAAATGGCCTGCAAGTGGAGCCAACTCCCAGACTTGTACCGCAAACGGGCAGTGGAAAAGAAGGTGCGCGACTGATTCTTCTGTATTGCAACGCTTACAGAGAGTAGATATCGGTATGTTTCTGATAGCGAATTGTTCTCCTACTGGTAGAGCTCCATGTAGGGATTTCCATAGAAAGATCTTAATCTTTTTCGTTGTTTTGATGTTCCATACAGACGTGAGCCACTTGACTGTATCCACTGGCGTTGTAGGAGTTGAAGGAGTTGAGTTGGCCTCTGTTTCCGTTGCAGCTAAGTATCCAGAACGTGTGGAAAATTCTCCAGAGGGGTTCTTTAACCAGACTAACTCATCAGATCTCCCTAACCTACTAGGTCTGATCTTTAAAATTTGTTCTTTGTGGAAAGGGAGCACCTGTTCAAGTTTCTCAACATCCCAATCAGTGCTTCCAGGGAGGAATAGGTCAGAGACTTTGAGATGTTGGAGGTGTTCCGGAGCCGGCCCAAACGGTCTTACTTGTTCACAATGTGAGAGCCATGGCTCTGACCATATCTCTATGCTTTCCCCCGATCCTACCATCCATCCCAGTTGGTTCTTGAGAATGTCTCTTCCCATGAGTACGCCTCTCCAGCCATGTGAGGAGGAGGAAGGTGCTTGACACTTTAGGAAGGTTTCAGATTGGCAGTATTTCCCCAGAAGGCACCGAGCCATGAGACACGTAGGGTTCTTCAGGATACGCCAGCCAATCTTTGCTAAGAGGGCGTCATTGAAAGTGGTAACATCCTTAAACCCGAGCCCCCTTTGCTTTTCGGCTTTGCCATTTTGTCCCACGCTACCCATGAAATCTTTTTCTTTCCAGGTTCCGAGTCCCACCAGAATCTTGTGAGTGTTGATTGGATGTTAGCGCAGACAGATTGCGGGAGTTTAAAGCAAGACATGGAGTGGGAGGACATTGGAGCTAGGACACTCTTTGTCATAACCATTTTACCCGCCGTTGAGAGAAATTTAGAAAACCAGCTGACTGCTCTTTGATGGATCCTGTCCACCACAGAGGCAAACAAATCCTTCTTCTTACGACCAAAGTGCTCAGGAAGCCCTAGGTATTTTCCCACACCTCCCTCCTTTTCAATTCCCAGCACGTCTTTCATCAGTGCACGAGTACTTGGGTTTGTTCTTTTGGAGAAGAAAATTGATGACTTCTGCTTATTGATAAGTTGTCCTGAGACTGATTCATATGTTGCGAGGAGAGTCTTTAAGGCTTCCGCATTCTTTTTATTTGCCTTGCAGAAAAACATTGTGTCATCGGCAAATAGAAGATGATTGAGGCTGGGGCAGTTTGATGCAATAGAGATTCCTTTCATGCGACCAGTGGATTGAGCCTCAGCGCATAGACCCGTCAGGACTTCAGAGCAAAGGATGAACAGGTATGGCGAGAGCGGGTCACCCTGCCTTATTCCTCTCCCTGGTTTCACATAGCCTCTTGTAGCTCCATTGATAATGAAAGTATAGGTCACCGTACTTATACATTGTATAATCCAGTTGATAACCATAGGATGAAAGTTCAATTTACTCAGCACCATTTGTATGAAGTCCCACTCTAGCCTGTCGTAGGCTTTACTCATATCAGTCTTTATAGCCATAGAGAATTGCTTATCTGCTTTAGAGTTCTTTAAGTAGTGGAGAACCTCGTGAGTGATAAGAACGTTGTCTGATATTGCTCGTTTTGGAACGAATGCAGATTGCGTTTCCGAGATGAGTTTTTGGAGTATTGGTTGGAGACGCCTTGAGAGGAGCTTGGATATAGTTTTGTAGTAGACATTGCACAAAGCAATGTGCCTGTAATCCGCTGTGGTCTTAGCTCCAGTTCCCTTCGGGATTAGTCTCACATGGGTTTCATTTATGGTTCTCGGCATGTTACCGGACTTAAAGAAATCCTGAACCCCCAGGATTATATCTCTCCCCACCACTTCCCAATTTGACTGAAAGAAGCAGGCCGAGAAGCCGTCTGGCCCTGGGGCTTTCTCTGGGTGGATAGAGAATAACGCCTCTTTGATTTCCTCTGCTGAAGGTATTGCCTTGAGCTTTTCATTCTGCTCGTTGGTAACACAAGGTTTAATTGCCTTTGATATCACTTCCTCCATATATTCTAGGCTGGAGACATTTGGCGTAAACAAGTTGCAGAAGTATCTTTCGATAGTAGCAGCTATTTCTTCTTCTTTGAAAACGATCACCCCCTCTTCATTCTCTATCATAGCAAACTTGTTAATGGCTTTTCTCTTTTTTGTAGAAGCATGGAAAAATCCGGTGTTCTTGTCTCCAAGATGCAGCCAAATTTGTCTAATTCGTTGTTTCCAGTAATTCTCCTCTGTTATGTAAGCTTTGAGTAGGTCTTTCTTCAAAGACTCCAAGAGCTCGAGGTCTGGGTGCAAGGAAATAGTTTGTTCCTCAATTCGCTGTTTTAGTTGATCCAGGTGGGCTCTATTTTCCTCTCTCTGCTGTTTTGCCCATTTGATTATAGCAGCTCTACATTTGTCTATCTTCTGTTTGACTTTGAGACTGCTATTATGGGCCCAAGCTTCTTCTACAATTTTCCTAACTTCCAGGTTCTTGTTTAGACTGCGATCATATCTGAAGATGCCCTTCTTTTTCATCCGCAGGGGTTCTAAGTAAGTGATGACGGGTCTATGATCAGAGCTTTCAAAGCGTAGATATTCGCAACGACCTGAGGGGTAAGTCTCTGCCCCTGCACTGTTGGCTAGGGATCTGTCCAATCTGCACTTTACTTCATGTGTCCCTCGTTTTCCCTTCCATGATAGACATTCCCCACTATGTTGTAGGTCGTAGAGATCACCTTCTGATAGGAATTCTCGAAAATCAGTGAAGGAAGCTTCAGTTCTTTCAGGTCCCCCCTCCTTCTCGTGGTTGCCTGTAATATCATTGAAGTCTCCCGTTACAAGCCATGCTGAGTCTCTAATAAGCGCCAAGGAGGTGAGGAAATTCCATGTCTGTTTTCTTCTTCTTTTATCAGTATTACCATACACAAAGGTCACGTAAGAAGAGCTTCCTTCATATATGATTTTTGTATCAAAATAGCTATTACAAGAGGAGACAATTTTTAGATCAAGCCAGTCTTTCCATAGTAAAGCGAGACCTCCTCCTGCAACTCCATGTGGTGGTATAGTCTTCAGGTTAGTGAAGCCCAAATTTTCAAGTTTTTTTGAGACCACACGGTGGGGATTTTTTGTTTCTGAGAGAAAGATGATGTCTGGGTCATATTGTTTACAGATCTCTCGCCATCTCTGAACTGTCCAAGGGTTCCCCATCCCTTGGCAGTTCCAAACCACCACTTTTAAGGAAGAGGACAAGGCGGATTTTGAAAATCCCCCCCTGCTGCTCTTCTTGAGGGCCTAGCATTCGACGGTCCAGAGTGTGTAGGTCTGCTTGAGGGACCTGTACCATTTCCGTGAGGCCTCTTTGACTTATTTTTGCCTTTGTTCCCCTCTCTAGGAGGGATATTCCTTATGATGTTCTCCTCATTTCGAGGGATTGTTTTTGAAATTTTTGCAGCTTTCAGTACCTTTCTCTTTCTCAGCCCCGCATTGATCATGGTTAAAGAGAGAGGTGTGGTTCTTCTCAGGTGAGGTTTTCCCACTCTCCTCTTCTGATGCTGTTGGGCGGATTGAGGTAGAGGGTCCTGGTCTTGAGGTGATCCTCTAGGGCCCAGACGATCAAATGCAGATTGAGATTCACTTATAGGTCCCAATCTTTGCGCGATAGGAGTACGTGCTGGCGAGACTTCAGGAAATGGTTCCGTAATTTGCAAGCCATTGGGAACCATGTTGCTTCTGGCAAGTCTGTATGCGGCTTCTTCGATTTCCCCCTGCTCCTCCGCCTGTCGGAGTCTCTCCTTTCGCGCTGCACTTTCAGTAGGGTCCTAACAGTTTGTGTATTGAACCATATATCCTCTGATTTCATCTCTTGCTTGACTTATAGCTTCCTCAGGCATGTCTATTGAGCGAGAAGGGACCCTATTGTTTTGGAGGGTTGGTCCGCTAGGTCTCGAAGACTCAGTTTTCTCCAAGAGTTGGGGGTTATAGTCTCTTTGGGTCGGCTTTTCCACCCATAAGGACCTAGAGGTTTGTGGCAGTTGATGCCCCCGACGGCTCTCTGTCTGTTCGTAGCGTCTGTACTCTCTGGATTGGTAAGTGTTAGTGCTTTCTTCTCTTTTTCGGTGCTCATATCTAGGTCTGTCTCTAGGGGACCCCCTTGCAGTGATTGTTCTCTCTGTAGATGGAGGATTGTATCCCTTGTACGGTTCAGCCCTCCTTTCATAAGATTTGTGTCTTCTTTCAGGCTCTGATCTGTTATCTCTTCCAGAGTTTGAGATCCTGGTATTTTGAGAGGAAGACTTGTGATAGCTTTGGAGATGTGATCTCGAATAGTTGGATGCTCCCCTAGGAGCGGTTTGAATCTCTAAACGTTAAAACTTTGATCTCATGATATGAAAGAATAATATGTATGCTGAAAAAAATCCAAAAAATTGAACATGTAAGGAATCAGATGTAAAACATGTACAGCTTGAAATGGTGAAAGTCTTATAGCTGAACAAATTACACATACTATGTCTGATTAAATACACAAATTTAGACCAATTTAGGAGGCTTTGCTTCGAGTTATCCCTTTACAATTTCAAATCCGATGACCGTTTATGGATGAACACTTAAGTGGAAATATATCAGACCAGTTGCTCCATATTATATATTCTCTAAATTAATTTGAATTTTGATCCGCAGTACCTATATTAAACAAAAAAAGGAGGCGCAACAATTGTGATCAAAAGACGAACTTATTTATTGGTAAGCTATCCTGTTGTTGCGCAGTTATCATATTCGAACATTTAGAAAAAAACATTTGAAAACAATAATTTTAAAATAAAAGGGCAAAAATCAGATCGTCTTGAGATTGCTGAAACTTAGTTCGACTATACGACCACTTTCCAAAAGATGCTCTGTCGAACGTTAATATTTATACAGTTTAAAATCTCTAATTATTGTACGTAGTCTATATTTATAGTAATTTTGTAAAACTCGAAACGTAAAACTGTGATAACCCCGAGACACAAAGCGTTACGTTTCGCCACTACATGCAAAGCTACTTATATCTCACACGACCCAACAAGCCGTGACCAATACGCTCCCATCCTACCACCAGTTTTTGAACTCACGGGCTTGCAGGCGCCTTGTTATGTAGTGATACGAATAAACCAAGCACTTCGCTAATGCCCATAAATAAACTACGTATAATCTATATTATTAAAAAATAAATACCCATTTGAAAATATTCTTACTTTATTAATTAAACATTTTTTTCTTGTCTTTTTCAGTTGCATTTATAAAATATTCTAAAACGAATAAAACTACCTAATTTATTACTTGTGTTTTCAGTTACATTAATGAAATATGCTTAAATGAATTTAAACTTCGTATTTTATTGTTTGTCTTTTTCAGTTCTCTTAATGAAATATCCTTAAATTAATTTGGACATAATGTCATTTAATCAACCAAAAAAACTCATGAGTTATCCTTACGTGCATAATTTTAATAATAGAGATTTTTAAAAACGTGCATCATTAAAATGTTACCTAAAACATGCAACACTATAATATATAAAATGCATCAATAAAACTAAAATTTGACTCACACAATTGTACGGATATTATTTTCAGTTGATTAAATTTAAAAATAATTATTTATTCAAAAAATATTTAAGAATGACTATGTTTTTAAAAATTATATGGTATTATTTGCTCATAACTCATTTGTCATTTGATAAATTGTTAGAAAGAAAATTTTAGCATAATATAACTCAGTGTCATTTGCTAAATTTATGGTTTTTTTAATTTTTTTATTATTTAATTATAATATTTTTATTTATTTGAAAGATAAATGAATTTTATTTCAAACAATATTTTTGTAAATGTATTTTTTTTTAAATAATCAATTAAAATTGTTATTATCAATGAATATCATTATTTTTGACATAATTTGAGTTTTCGTTTACATCAAAACTTATCATATTTTAGGATAATTTTAATTTAAAATGTAATTTTCATATTTTTCAAACAAATTCTAAAAATATTTTTTAAATATTTTGTTATAATTGTTAAAAAAAATATTGAGTTACATTTCAAATAAAAAGGTAAAGATATGAAAAATATTCTAATTAAAATATGTAAAATTTAATATAGTTTTAAGGAAATGGTCAAAATAAAAAAAAATTACATATAAAATAATCATGATTTTTGTTAACTGGGCGGATCATTATTTATATGATATCGCACACGAAAGAAAAATTTTTGTTTCTAAAATTATCTAATTAACTCTATACTCATTTTTTATATTTTTTATATGATATCACACATTCATAAAAAAATAGATAGTTTTAGATGCAAAAAAAAATATTTACTTAATGAATATAATATGAACGAATATTACAAATACATCATTTAATAAAATAAATAATTAAAAACTGAAAATTCATATCCGCGCTGACGCGCGGATCATGGTCTAGTTAAATTGAAGGCACGAGATCAGATTTTCGTAATTATACACCGGGATTTGCTTGATAAGGAAATTTAATTTACTAATTATTTACATTCTTATTTGTTCACAATATTAACTTTCCAGCAATCATTTTAAAATTTTCACAATTGTAAATATTTATAAAAATATCTTTGTTCTTATCAGTCTTAACCCATGTTCCGAACTATGCTAGGCGTTAGTCGGACGGTGATCTCGGGCCTAGCGAGTTAGCAAACAATCAGGGATTAAACAGAGTATACGCAGAACCTAGTTTTTATATATTTTAATTATATCGTACGTATATAGAATAAATATGTGAGGATGTACCAACAAGATCACGTGGTCTAGTGATCTGTTTTCCTATTTACAGTTTAAAGCACGTGGGTTTGAACCAGTGTAAGCTCATTTACACTCATTTTTTACGATTTTCGTTTAATGAATACGAAATGACAATTTTACCCTTATCTTCAACCTTTGTTTCTGCGATTTACAGAGCTTCAATGTCCCCTTTTTCAAATTTTTCATTATTTTAGAGATTTTGCAAGCGATTCTAGTAGGTTTTATACGAATATGATAGATCTATAACATAAATTATAATTTAGCACCCAAAATTTTGATCTTTTGCGTGAGTTTTCAATTCGCCGCCTAAACCCACCGATTTCACCTCTACGCCATGGTGACCTTCCGATGACCCTTTAATCGAGCGAGTTCTCGGCCAGACGGGCGCGTTTTCGAACATGGATCTTAACTAATAATGAAAATTCAAACAAGCTTGTAAGACCATCCCCAACAGAGAGATGATGAAGAGTGTCTACTCATTATTATACTATAAAAAAATGACGACACTAAACAAATGTATCTCTTCTTATAAGTTTTTAAAACCGATTAGAACTTCATTTTCTTAAATCTTAACTTGTGTTCTTTCTATTGGTTACAAATTCTTTTCTTTTAAAATTAATTTTTAATCAGTTAATAAAGTGAACAAATAATAATAATTTATCTATATTTTACTTCAAAATTGAAAAAATAGAGTGGAAAATAGAGCGATAAAAAAAAAATCAAAGCATTTAATGTTTTTATTTATTTTTTCATCGTTCCATTTCCCACTCCATTTTTTCAATTTTGGGGTAGTGGAGTTGAAGATGCTCTTAGATACTCAATTTGAGTCTTTTACCGTTGTCATGCCCTAAGAGCATCTCCAAAAATATTCTTTATTATAGAGTTTGCAAAACTCTATATTTGAAGTTTCAAGGTGTTATTTTCCAAAAGCAAAACTTCAAATTTAACTTCAAAATTATTTGTAATTTACACTATGGTGCTTATATTTGTCATAATTAATATAAATCCATAAAACTTTTATAAATAACTAGTACATATATAAAAATATTATAGTAATATTAATTAATAAAATTTTACACTAAATTATAAAATTATAAATAGAAATACATAATTAAATATTAATATACAAACAAAATACTACATTATTACATAAAATTATTTTCTTAATGCTCCATTTTCGGTCACACATAATTTGTTTGGACAATATTTTAAAACTTTCGGAGCAAATTTACTCGATTATTAGTGTCGCTGTAATATTTAAATTTGTGTAATAATTATGTCTTCATGTATTTTTCTTAAAAAAAATTGTTAAGTTCTTTTTGTAATATTCTTGTTGTCTAATTCTTATTTTAAAATATTATAAATATGATGTATAATTAATTATAAGAATTAAGATGCAAATAAAAAAATGAAACTTCAAATTTAGAGTTTTGAAGTTCTTTTCTGGAGAGCAAAAAAATTTTATATTTGAAGTTATAGAGTTTCTATTAGAGATGCTCTAATAAAACTAAAAACGAGAGTTCAGAGAATCATTAACTTGTTTAACTCTAATCCGCAATGAAAATTAGATAAAATTACAATCTTAAAAAGCTAATTTTAGTATATCAATATGTTTGAACAAAAAAAATACCTTACTCAGATTTAATTTGAATTTACATTTTAGTATATACATATTCACAAAATTGTTAACAAAGAGTTTTAAATATTAACGCTGGGTTGGGTTAGTGGTTTGTAGAAACTTGAAACTCGAGTTTTCTAATTTTCCTGTTGAGATGACGGGTTTGTGCCCCTTCAGCGTATTACCAAAGACTGCGTCTTGTTCAAGAGGATTAGACCATCTCCAATGTATTACTCCATTTTCTACTTCAAAATAGAGTAACTCCAAAATGTAGTTGAGTTTTGCTCCAATGTATTACTCCATTTCCTACTCCAAAATAGAATATTTTAAATATATATTATGTTTTATGTTTATTAAAAAATTAGTAATATCACCTTTCATTTATACTATTTGTAAAATAGTTCATTTTCATATGTATGATCTTGTATGTTTTATATTATATATCTTTTGTATGGTGCTTATCTTTTATTTTTTATATGTATGGTATTTTATGTTTTATACTATATATATTTTGTTGCATAAAATAGTTCATTAGATGGATATTTATATAATTAAGAAATATTAACACTAATTTTTATAATATATATAGTAAAATAATATTTATATATTTATTTATAATAATATTCTATTGAAAACGAAAATATTTAGAAATATAGGACCTTTTTATACATAAAAAAGTTCAACTCCATTTTGGAGTAATGAGTTGGTTTACTCCATATTTGGAGTAATCATATCTATTACTCCATTTTGAAGTGGGTTTTGGAGTGGGATTGGAGATGATTTTACTGCAAAATGGAGTTTGGAGTGGGTTTTGGAGTAGGGTTGGAGATGCTCTTAGTACCTTCTGATTATCAGAAAAAAAAAAAAACAAAGAACAAATGAAAAAGACTGTTCGTAGTCCGCTACGAGAGCAGTAAAACTACTTGGTGTTTGATGATGATGCAAAATGCAAATGATGATGACCATGTATTCGGTGGATTCGGCAGGACCCACAAAGTTCCAAAAATGTTTTCGCCAGTTCCAAGAAAACATAAAGCGAGGGAGAGAGATCGTATTTTTGGTGCAGACGAGTGAATTAGTTGAATTAACCCATTTTGTCGTTAATCAGAGTGCCACGTGGACACATGTAGCTAGATTTAGTTTCCGCATGCATGCATGCATGTAAAGTAACCAAATGATAACTTAGTAAATAACTAATTTAAACTAATGTTTAGTTTATTTTAATATAATATAGTATGTGTTGGTTTATGAGTTGTTCCTCAAAAGTTACAAAACACGACTGGAATGTTTCTTCTCTCTGCCCTTTTGATGGATTCTGCGTTCTCTTTTATTTTTGTTTGAAAATTCTGTTTGTATGGTGTGTGTTCTTAAAAATGAAAAATCATTACAGGGGTTGCTAACTAAGAATGATTTCTGCTTTCATAATATACATTAAAAGTAATGTGAATACTATTGTCTATAGGTAGATATAAATATAGTTGTATACAAAATATAAGGTTTTTTGGAGGAAGAAAATTGTAGACTAAATTATTATACTATGGCAAAACTAGTGTACTTTGTTATATTTCTCATCTAATTTTTTTTTCCAAAGAATTGCAATTTAGCATGTCGCTTCTGTTACCTAACAAAAAAGGATGTCGCTTCCAAATACCCCGTGATTTTTTTTTTCGTTAAACGGTTAACTATGTTTTATGTAGTATATAAAAGTATAACAGTTCAGTTTCAGCTGTCCTATGTTTAGACTAGGCCTGGGCATAAAATCCGGAATCTGAAATCCGAACCGAACCCGAACCGAAAAACCCGACCCGTTATCCGACCCGAAACGTAAAAAATATCCGAACGGATCTTGTAGGGTGGTACAAAAAATATCCGAACCCGAAGTGTTATTAACCGAAATCGAACGGGTAACTCAAAAAATTTGAAATTAATAGTCAATATAAATATTTTGAAATATATATAAGTATTCCAATTATTAAATTTAATATTTGTGGTAATATTATATATAATAATAACTATTAAAATTCTAATAAATGCTTTAAGTACACAATTAGTTATAAATAAGTATTTTATGATTTGCTCATTGAAATAAAAAGTCTACTCTCTATAAGTCAATACATATTGTTTACAAATGATGTTTGTTTTAATGCTTGATTTAATATTTTATTGTTATTTTATCAATTTTATATGTGATAGATTAATTTTTATTTAATTTAGATGTTTTTATTTATGTTTTACTTCAAAAAATTTGTTTTTTACTTTGGTTATATCCGAACCGAACCGATATAACCCGAATCCGTACGATATATGATTACTTTTTGGGTTTTATGATGCAATACAATTTTGAACCGAATCCGAAGTGTTATTATCCGAACCCGATCCGTACTAATAAAATTTTAGTATGGGACCTAGAAGCGTAAATCCGAAAATCCGAAAATCTGAAAAACCCGATCCGAATGCCAACGGGTACCGAACGTCCATGCCTAGTTTAGACCATTTTTTTTGTCTACGGCTCATGTATCTTCATGTTGTCGCCTCCAAAGCGTCTCTTCACATTTCTTAAGGATCTCATGTTTAAAATTCTTAGAACATGGGTAACATGGGTTCTTAGGATGAGATTTTTAGCGAAATATAAGAAACCGTCTTTTAACTTTTAAATAAAAAAACTAAGAATATCACCCTAAGTACCATCATTAATCATGCTCTTAGTATAATTCATACTTTTGTATTTAGTCAAAGTGGTATGGTTGACTGGAACATAGGCGTAGTATATTTTTCCTTTGATTTTTAAGTTAATACCACAAATTATCTTATACATTTTTTTCAGATTATCTTATGCATATATAAGCTTTGATAAATTATTAGTATATCTAAAAATCTTAGGGATGTATGACGGATATAATTCTGTAACAATTTATTCGTTTATGGGTAATGGCGATGAATCAACCGCATACATCAAATGAGATGAAAGTGGCAGAGGCAAAAGAAAAGCAATAGAAACAAATGTAGGAATGGTCCAATGTATGTGAAGATTGCAAAAGTGGAAAAGGAAAATTGTTGGACCAACAAGAGGAATGCCCCAAGATTGGGAGAGGTATCAATCATGATACAAAACATAAGATATGAATATATAAATATGATCAAAGGTAGTCACTTTGGTCCATGGTACATCTTTGCTAGCTTGACCAATTCTTCTAGGACACAAACGTATGTTGGATTTGTTGTATCATCTTTACCCAACAAGTTTGTCTTTTTAAAATATATACTATATTTTTGGTCCTAACGATAACTCCACTTTGAATCTTCCACTTATTATTCTTTTGTCTTCGACACAACACAGTTTTTTCAACTTTTTTCTTGTTCTTGTAGCTCAATAGCTTTAGAGCATAAAGAGGGAGACACACTAGAGCAAAAAGAGAGACATTCCATCTTAGTTCGGACAATCGTCGAAAATATAATCTTGTAACTACTTTAGATATCCAAAGTGCCCTGCCAAAGCAAGATAGAAGCAACAGCTTAAAAAAACCAAGAATTCGATTCAACAAACTGATTACTACTTAGAAATATATAGTCCCCCAGCCCACATATAGTAAAATTTGGTCATTGGCCTTAAGCTTATGTTATAAAAAAACATTTTCAAATACGTAGAAGAAATAGTTAACAAGGAAAACATGTCCTAAAACTTATTAAACACAATTTATGCGCCCTAATGAGCTGTATATCTGACGTACCACGGTAAAACGTCTATTTCATACCTAACATGTTGCAATATGTTCAATTCATACCCGATTTATATGTCCGTGTTAAAACATATCTGAACTTTCAAAAAATTCAAATAACATACCTAATGTTTATTTTCTTAGCCAAATCATACTTTGGTCGCCACATCAACTGCCACATCATCAAATTTTGCTGACTTGGATGTTACGTCAGCTAATTTTGCTGACTTGGATGCTACGTCAGCTAATTTTGGTGACGAAGATGTCACATGTACATTTTAAAAATAAGCAAAATAGTCGTTTTATAAAAAAAAAATTTTTAGAAAATGTAAATTTTAGAAATTTTTATTATTTAGTGAAATTAACAAAAATAATTAAAAAATTAAATTTTAATCTTATATAAGAGATAGATTTGTAAATGTTTCGATCATATCACAATACCGTCCTTATAAGAGTTATATATGTGTTGTAATTATTCAAATTCAATGCTAGTATTGCAGCCGTGTTCCTCTCGATTAATTATGGTTGTGTTTATTTAAAAAAAATTATGATATGTTAATCTAAATTCTTTAAATGTAAATAACATATTCATAATTGATTATGGTTGTGTTTATTTAAAATATTTATGATATGTTAATCTAAATTGTTTAAATGTAAATATGAGTAACACAATACAACAGTAGTATTGAATTTGATACATTACAACATATATAACTCTTATAAGTACGATATTATGATATGATAGAAACATTTATGGATATATTTATCGGGAAAGCGGTCATTTCATACCCAACATATCGCGATATGTTAAATTTATACTCGATTTATATGATCATGCTAAAACATACCTGAACTTTCAAAAATTTCAAATAGCATACCTAATGTTTATTTTTTTGGCCAAATCATACCCTAGTCGCCACATCAGCTGACACATGATCTATTTTTGCTGATCTAGATGCTACGTCAGCTAATTTTGTTGACGAAAATGCCACGTGTACATTCTTTTTTAAAAACCAAAATAATCATTTTATAAAAATATTTTTTTAGAAAATGTAAAATTTATAAACTTTTATCATTTAGTAAAACTAACAAAAATTAATTAAATAATTAAATTTTAATCTTATATGATAAATATATCCGTAAATGTTTCGATCATATCATAATACCATACTTATAATTAATTATGAATATGTTATTTACATTTAAAGAATTTAGATTAACATATCATATTTTTTTTAAATAAACACAACCATAATTAATCGAGAGTAACACGACTGCAATACTAGCAATGAATTTGAATAATTACAACACATATATAACTCTTATAAGGACGGTATTGTGATATGATCGAAACATTTACAAATCTATCTCTTATATAAGAAAAACATTTAATTATTTAATTATTTTTGTTAATTTCACTAAATAATAAAATTTTCTAAAATTTACATTTTCTAAAAAAATATTTTATAAAACGACTATTTTGTTTTTTTTTAAATGTACATGTGGCATCTTCCTTTCTAAAATTATCTAACGTATCATCCAATTCAGCAAAATTAGATGATGTGACAGATGATGTGGCGACCGAGGTATGATTTGACCAAGAAAATAAACATAAGGTATGTTATTTGAATTTTTTGAAAGTTCAAATATGTTTTAGCACGACTATATAAGTCGGGTTTGAATTGAACATATTGCAATATTGCAATATGTTGAGTATGAAACGGTCGTTTTTCCATCATTGGCCTTAAGCTTATGTTATAAAAAAACATTTTCAAATACGTAGAAGAAATAGTTAACAAGGAAAACATGTCCTAAAAGTTATTAAACACAATTTATGCGCGCTAATGAGCTGTATATCTGACATACCACAGATGACTCGCACTAAATCATTTTATCATTATTTGTTAAACCTTGTAATTACATAAAGCTATTGTATTTATTTGCATTCTTATGTTTCATAATCTGTTTTAAATGAAATGGAAAAGTAATTTATTTGTAAAACAAAAAAAAAACGATTTATATTATGAAATTAGGAATATTAAATAGTATAGATAAGATACAAACACATATATCCAATGAGTATAAAAGGTCAAAAACCTGTCCGTCACTGGGAAAAATGCAGAGATGGATCATAAGAATTTTCAAAAGGCAGAATGATATTATTGATATGAATTGGCACTTCAAACCATTTTTCGAATCTTCAGAACTTCTTCGCTTCTCCCATCGAATTTCGTTTTGACTCTTTTAACAATGCACGCCGTTCGGCGTAGTCGTACTACTTCCTATACATAGCCCCCCTATACTACGACTCTCTTCTACTTTCCTTACCCAATCGACACGTTTCTAGCCGTTTTATTTTTAAATCTTATTCAAAGACAGCATGCAATTTAATTCCACGACTATCCTGCATGCGCGGATATGAGTTTTTGGTCTTTGGTTATTTATTTAACTAAATGATGTATTTATAATATTTGATATATTATATTTACTAAGTAAATAATTTTTTTGGCATCTTAAACCATCTATTTATGATGAATATTCGATATCATATACAAAATTGAACAAATAGACGTAATTAAAGAATTATAGACGATATATAAAAACAAAGGTTATTAATGTAAAATATGAAAAAATATTATATCATGACTTAGTACGGCATAAAAGATTATAAATTAGTTATACATGTCTAAGGAAAATAAAATAATTTTTAAACTTCTATGAAAAATTTAACATATAAAAAAGGGTGATGAATTAGTCATCAAATTGTAAATAATTTCATAATTTTGTTAATAATAAATTATTTATAGTCTTTGTTTTTCGTCAAGATAATTATTAAATGTCCATAACATTAATATGTTAAAAGGCCATATTATGAAAGCCCATATTGTAACCGTTTTTTTCCGGGAAATATAACAAAAAAAAATTACCTTTAACTCTTCGTTTTGTTTAAGTTCTGTATCGGTAAAAGATTAAAAAATTCTCTCAATTTTTTTCAATGTTCAATTTGAAGCTTATTATGCGAAAATCATACGCAAATATAGGCAATTGGTTGGAATCTGTATATCTTTGTATTCTTATAAATTTTAAATTTATTGTTTCCTCTTCTGCAAGCAAATCAATTACCGAAGTAATAGATCAATTGGTTGGAATCAAATCTATTCTTATAATTAGTGTAATTATGGTTACAGTTTGTATATTTAATAGATACATTAAAGATACGACATTGAAGATATTATGTTTTGATTAATAGAAGATATTAGATTTTGAGTTTGTATTTATTGATTTATTTTTTTATAAAGCTTAGAAAATCAGTGGGATGATTGGTTGGTTGATACATCCTATAAATAAAACAGAAACTATAGGTGGTTTGACTATTGTATATCGATCGATCGATGCATGATGTAAGCTGACTATATAAAACTTGAGCATGATCATTTCAAACTAAAGCATAGGTAGATTATATGCATTTGTTATATTGTAGTTAATATATTTTAAATATTACATAAGTTAAGTGATTCACGTTTTCGTGAAAATAAAATTCAAGTTCATTATTGGGCCGTACTCGTCCGTAACAAGCTACGTTAAATATAATGTATTTTTAGGTTCATTTAATGACATTAAGTTTAAATTTCATTAAGGAAAACTCATTAATTTAACTGGAAAAGACAAACATTAAAATAAATAGGTTCATTTAATGACATTAAATTTAAATTTGATTAAGGAAAACTCATTAATTTAACTAAAAAAGACAAGTATTAAAATAGATAGTTTAATTTAATTATCAGTGGCATGAAAGTGTAAATAAGTTAAAAAATTTAAGGGTATTTTTTAATTGATATTTCTCTTTTAATAATATAGATTACTATTATCAGATTTAGACCCATGTATGAGTCCATTAAGCAAACATTACACGATCAAAGGACAGGACAAGATGAGAAACACAACAATTTCGTGCAAGCAAAACACTTGAATTACAAAGTGTGATGAAAGTAATTTTAAGACATGAAAGAATCTTTGTTACATGTTTTGGAATCTAATTAACTTGGTCTTTGTCACGGTTCAGGCAAGTTAGTTTTGAAGCTACCGGCCTCGCCACCCGGAAACAGACTTGGGAACAAGTGAAATAGCGTTGGAGGCAGCTTCTAACCTGCACAGTCCCCGAAGGTGAATCTGTTTATTCTCCACACTACAAATGAAAACTTCAGTAGAGAGACAAAGAGAGGGAAGTAGTAGTAGTAGTACTTTGATATATTTTCAACAGCCTTAATGACTTCCGTGGAACTAGTTTCAAGAACTTGACCTCCAAACACAATCTCGTCTAACACTGTATGCATCTGCAACGTTGTAAAAGCAAGAAAGACGATGACACAAGTCACTACTACTAACACGTTTTTGTATCATGTGGTTATCCGAAAACTATTATGCGGCACCAGTACCTTGCTGTAGTTGAACAGTTCACAGACATTGCTGAAGCATTTGTCGAGCATTTCAACAAGAACTAGAAATGCAAGAATAAGACTGAAGTCATCATACTATGAAAGATACATGTTTTCCACAAGCTTTAAAAGAGGAAAAAAACCAAATGAGCAGTAGAATAGGCAACCATTCATATATTTCACATCAGCTGGTGACAAGAGTAGAGTCATTTCTATAGGACTTAAAAGCCAATATACACAGTGATTTAATTAAAGTTAAAAACCCAATGCAATATCAAAATCCAAAGTAGAGAAACACCCACATCTCTGTTAACAACATCCTATACAAACCAGCTGAGCCAGCACGACATTCATATCCATCTCATGGTAACAAGCTAAGACACTGCTATGCTATGAATCTACGAATCACCTGACTCTGATTTCTATTGTCTCAGTTTCTACTTTCTATATTTTACTTCCTCACAGCTGATTGCAATTTCAGTTTTTCTTCACGCATGTAATATAGTGTTGTTATATTAAAAACCACACAATACGATATTTCACATTCTTGATTAGAACAACAGTGATTTACAAACAGATAAAGAAAAAGCGCACCATGAATGAGATCAAGCACAGCAAAGCTCATTCTCTGATCCATCAAAAACAAGCACAAAGTAGAGAGTAGCATAGTGTTTGTATACAAGCCGAGAATCCTTCAATCGATTGTAAACAAGAATAAGTTGCCTCAAACAAAGCAAAAACGATTGAAATAGCATTCATCATGAAGGAGATCTCCATTATTACCGGGCCAAACAATGAATCCATCTCCAGAAAATTGCTTACATTCTCAGGTCTACTGCACAATACTACTGCCCAACATAGTGATTACATAAACAATTAATTAGAATCAAACTGATTCAGATTATTTTCAAACCTGCAAATACGCCGCGGATTAGCTCTTATTGCTTCTCTCCAGTCTGAAACCAAAATCAAAAAGCTGAGTAATCGATTCAATTTTGAAAATCAAAAACCATAGTATCGAAAGGAGCATATAGTACCAAGAAATCGTAGAACTTGGCAAGCCTTGTGTGTTCATCATCATCACTGCCTTTATCATTTTCGCAAATCTCTTTCTTCCTCAAAAACTCTCCAACTCCTCCGATCTCATAAAATTCAACGAATCTTTAAACCTTCTGCCTCACACAGAGCGTCTTCTGATTGTGATTATCGGCTTAACTAATAACCATTTGATGATGTCATTCGATCCTAGTCTAAACCTTCTCTCTTACTTAGAGGGCCTCCCTAATTCAAACGAAAGGTGATTGATAACTGCGGCGCCGTAGCGAGGATAGGTCGTAGCAATGGCTAGTGGCAATCTCCGCGATGAAGACGAGATAGACGACGAAAATGAAGTTGACAATGCATCGGATCTTCAGATGTATCGCATTCATTCGATCGAATCAACGCTTGTGATTCGTCAGTTACCTTCTCAAGGCATCTCCTTCAAGCTCTGGCTTCCTGCCACGGCTCTCGTCGCGCTTCTCGATAGCTACCGTCGTGATCCAACCAACAGCCCCCTCACTCGCACACTCTCGAGTTTCACGTGCACCAGCTCAGATTCTCCACGGCTCAACATCGTCGAGCTCGGATCGGGAACAGGGATCGCCGGAATCGCGGCGGCTGCGACGCTAGGTGCTAACGTTACGTTGACGGATCTCCCAAACGTTACCGAGAATCTCAAATTCAACGCCGACGCGAACGCTCAAGTCGTGGCTAGATTCGGTGGGGAAGTCCACGTGGCGCCTCTCAGGTGGGGAGAAGCTGGTGACGTGGAGGGCTTGTGTCGAGACGTTGACTTAGTTCTCGCGTCCGACGTGGTGTACCACGAGCATCTTTATGATCCTCTACTCAAAACGCTGCGTTTGATGCTTTTAGGTAAAGAAGGAAAGAGAGTGTTTCTTATGGCTCATCTCAAGAGATGGAAGAAAGAATCGATTTTCTTCAAGAAATCTAGGAAGGTTTTTGATGTTGATGTAGTACACTGTGATGATCCTCAGGAAGGTTCTAGAATCGGAGTTGTAGTTTATCATTTTTCCCCGGTCATCTAGAAAAATGTATTTGACAAATGTTGATAAATGAAGAGGTTAAGTATGTGGTCGGAGTAATTTATGGGTCACTTCTTGTAGCTTACTGACACATCGTGATCTTGTTAAGATTTTAGAAATCTAACACACATAGACGAACGCATAGAACTAGCGATCATGTTGTCGGTCAAAGATTTCAAACACACAGAAGAATGCAAAAATCACCTCATCTTGATTAGTTTCATGCTCATACATTTTCTTTGTTTCTTATACTTTCACACGGTTGGCAAATGGCAACTGGCATATATGTCACAGTTGATTAATTTCTTGTAGAAAAGACAAAGGGGTTGAGTAAAAACTTGCAAGAAAGCTACATTTATATTTTACTTTCTCATATCTTCCTACAATATTCCGAACTCCTTGAAAATTCATGCCTACAGATGATCTATACGTACTAGGTTAAGTTTGTATAAAGGTGATGATTCTTCGTAGCCTATTGGTGAAGGTTTAAAGGCTTCTACATCTAGGTCTAGGGTTCGAATCCCAGATAACGCAATTTTTACAGGAAGAGGTCTGGGTTTCAATTTTCGGAGAAGACGAATTTTGCAGAAAATTAGAGAAAATGCTTACAAGAGATCTTCAGCAATGAGCAAGTAGTACCGTCAGGAATGGATATCATAGGGCTACTCATGGTGATGTCAGACGTGAATCCTCGTGAGGCAGGTAGAATTGTCGGCTATAATATCCGTCTATATAATGTTTATCATAATTTGTAATAGCATAATTAACCAGACAAAAAAAAAGAGGTGATGATTTTTTTGTGAAATAGATTATAACAATGAGTTATATGCTGACTTTTGAGCATATCCAATCACATTCTATTTTCCGCACCAAAATAGAAAAAAAAAAAGTTTCATCAGAATTTATATTATAATAGAATGAAATAAAATTATTCTAAAAACAAAGTAATTTCACTTACTCTATGCTTATTAATTATACTTCCAAATTTAATACCAAATATGATTGCAGTAAAACTCAATTCGATTATAAAGTTATTCTATTTGCTTACAAAAATATAGTAACACAATGGGATGTTCTTAGTCAAACTGCAATAAATAAAAACACATTACAGACTCACCAGTTCCATTTCTTTGGCTAAGGGTTCAAAGACATCGATAAAAGCTCTGGTCCATGGTTCTCATTCTGATCTAGAGGAGATTAAAGCTCTGCGTAGTAATTGTTAGTCTTCATTCGACCAGATCCTTTCACGATTATTGTGTTTTTTGTATGTGGTGTTATTCCAAAGTACAGATGCAAATCAATCTCACGTATTCAGTATGCTTGAGTTTATAAACCCTTATATATATTACTCAATTTATAAATCCTTATAAATAAGATGATTATCTTTCTTCATTTCACAACTTAATGTCGTTTGATAAGCAATTTCGTAAGACATAATTTCGCCCCTACAATGGTGTATGTAGTTCGTGGACGTCTATATAGAGGATACAACTATCGAACTCCGTACAACACACCGTACGGAGACCCTAGCAAACTATACTCTGTTTTCCTTCAGATATTTGTTTTAGAGAGGAAGAAGATTGAATCAGAATAATTATGTGTCCTTCTATGACATTTGATGGATTTATATAATGATTCAAGCGGTTCTTTTAATCAACAAATACGTTGACTTAAGAGATGTCTTTAATCGACGCATACATTGACTTTTAACCGTTTGTGTCCGAAGCGGTGCTTCGTATATTTAATTAAGTCCAACATGTGGTTCAAGATATCTATGTTTAGAAGTGCATTGTAGATCATAAAGTAGTGTAGGTAATTCTCAGTGCTCCTAAGTGATGCTAAATCGAACCTAATTGTGTAATTGTGATTTGTGATATAAGCCTCTAAATTGGTCAAGATCGTAATCGAACTTTGGCTAATATAAGTTGATGTTGAACTAAAAAATACAAATATTTAAAAAACGTTTAAAGTTTAATGGTGATAACAATTTCGAAGAGTACATGTGTCATTGGTCAAAACTACAATGACTGCATAAAACAACGGCTGCATAAAACAACGGCTGCATAAAACTATTGGAAGTTTAAAAGATTATTATGTGCGTTATTAAACAATGGGAGTGGAACTTCTGATGGTTGTGAATTTAAATATGTAGGTGCATAGCATATCCAATATGAAATTTAGAGAAATTTTATTTCAAGATGATAAATTTGCTGCTGTTAAACAAATAACTATGATTTTAAATATTATTATCACAAAATTTTAAATGATAAATTTTAGAAATTTGATTGTTTTTTAAAATACTATCGTGAAATGTTTTGGTTAAAAAATATAATAATAAAAATTCTATTGTTTTAGATAAAATCGAAGAAGTTCATTAAAATAAAAAATTTAAGTATTTTAATATTTAAACCATTACAACCTTAATGTCTAATCACTACAAAACTAGATAGTAATCCGTGTTTTGTGCGGAATAAAATGTATATATTAAATGTTGAAATTATATATTATGATCATGTATAATATAAGATATATTTTAAGCGATAGTTATATAGAACTAAGTGTATGATTGTTATTACGGAAGAAACCAAAAACTTTTTATAATGGGTTCACTAATATTAAAATTTAATATATTGCAAGTTTGAGAAGAAGCATTGGAAAATAATTTTTTTATATTTCGCCTATCACGTTGTAGTAGTTATGGACTTAGGGGTTTAACACATAAAATCAAAAAAAAAGGTGGACCAATAACATATTACAAGCGAAACAATAACTGTGTGAAATAAAAAAAATATAACTCCTTTAAATTCAGAAAACATAGTTGCATAATAAAATAAATTGAAGGTGATTTGACCCTCTAAATTGTAAAAGTTGTTCCAGATGCGACCATCACGTGAGACTTGCTGGTGGTTCATTCCAGGAAGTTTCTTCTCATCTTCAAGGTCGTCTAATGCAAAGCTCTCATGGCGGCGAAGGTGGTGACACTCGCATGCTTATACTGCTTGCTCGAGAAGACCAATTCACTAAGCCGAGACGATTTACAGTGATTCAGTCTCCTCGATACAGAGATCACCTCATCGAGTAGTAACAAAACCGAGTATGACACATTTGTCTAAAAATAGATTTCCAACGTCCTCTTTCAGCAATGAGAGGCGGTTCACAAAAACGTGAGTGCTCTGCTAAATGCATGAAAACATGTATGGAGAAAAATGTTCTTTCATTAACACTTGGCATCGTACTAAAGTGTCATCGTTTTGTCGTCTCTACGGATCTGTCGACTTAATGACAATAGATAGACGAGTTATCGTTTTTAACAGAAACGTATAGAGGAATAAGGAATTTTTATTGATGCTAGGAATATATTGAGAGGATTGATAAATCAACTAATCGAACTTGAAGCTGGAAGTTTATCATGTGAACACTAAAAGTGTTCGTCGAGAAAAGTATAGATGGTATGAAGTTCTTTTAAAAGAATTTTAGTATGAACGCATTAAATTCACAGTTTTGGTGTGAAACGTTCTTTACGTGACACCTAAGTATTTTACTAAATAAAAATTTTCTCGTGAAGCTACGTCACCACGTCACATTTCTTGTCAATAAATTTTTAAGGTAAGTTTTAAAAATGTTTTTGCCCTGTACAATATATGGGGATTTCTTAAATAAATATTGAATACATCCAGATCACCAATTAATCAAATCAATTAGGTCTTTGTCTTCTTCCGTAAACGAAGGTTTAGGAAAGAAAGAAAGGGTAAGCAAAAAGAAAAAGAAAAAAATGACGCTGGGACTGATAAACGCGAATCCAGTAGTGCAAGCTAAGAAGGAACGGCTAGCTCGTACACAAGATCAACACAGAGATGATGATGGCCTTGATACTCTTGACATCTATGATATCCTTTCTTCTATTTAAAGTTTTTGGTTAGATCAGTTTTATTATTGTTTTCTTTTTTTTGGATTTTACTCTTTTTTTGGATTCTTTGACGAAAATAGACAAAGTATGTAAGAGACATAAGAGATCCGGAACACCCTTACTCCTTGGAACAACTAAGTGTTCTGTCTGAAGATTCCATCACTCTCGATGACAAGCTCAATCGCATCATGTGAGTCTTACTATCCTCTGTTTAATGATCTCACGGTGTAGTCAGAGTGATAATGAGAAAGAAAGTTCCAAACTTTTTCTTTTTGGATTAAAAGTGTGGGACTTTTTTTTTTCTGTGTACATGATCTGTAATGATTTGTGAGTTTGTTGATTTTGGTGATGTGATCAATTCAGAATAACGTTTACACCGACGATCCAGCATTGTAGTATGGCAACTATAATTGGTCTGTGTTTGAGAGCTAAGCTTAAAGAATGCTTGCCACTCCATTATAAGGTCAACTATGCTTTTAAGTAAAAAAGATAGATTGTTTCCTGTGGTCACTTGTTATATATGTGTGATTGTTTCCTGTAACTCATGTTCAGGTTGATATCAGAGTGTCTCCCGGTTCTCACGCCGATGAAGATTCAGGTAAGGAAGTTATTAGATTTAGGAGATGGTTTAAGCCACTTTAAGTCATGTGTGCTCTTTTTTAGAACCTTAACAACGGTAGAGCTTGCATTCGAGTATGGATGTTATGTTTATGTCATAAACGATGCTCTTGTGTCCTTAGTTAAGACTATATTTTAGCTTTTATCATTTGTTTTTGGTGAAAGTTGATGTCTTTTCCTCTGAACTTTTAATGCATTGGGGACATATTGTTGTTGTTGTTGTTGCAGTGAATAAACAGCTGAATGATAAAGAAAGAGTGGTAGCTGCATTGGAGAATCCTAATCTCCGTCAGCTTGTGGATGAGTGTCTCTGCTCCAACGAGATATGATCACATCATTTTACTTTTACTCTCTTGTACAAATTCGGGATTGTATTGTATGACTTAGAGACCGCTCTTTGTCTCTTTTTGTATTGGTAATGTCACTTTATACATTTTGCGATGCTTGAATGTTGTATACTGCTTTGATAATGTTACAAACCTTTTCTCCATGGTAACCGCAACTTGAAGCTACCAGAAAGAGCAGCAAAGAAGCTGTCAATAAACCAATGTATTGTACTTGTGCTCGATTTTCTATAGTTTTATAAGATATGAAACATCCCTTCTTAGAGTTAAGTTTCCATGACTACTAGTCTACTACCAATAAGTTTACTTGTAATCTGTACCTAAGTTATGAATATAAACCACAGTAAGCTGGTAGAAAATTAAAACCCTCCCAAAGGCAGTATAAGCGTGGTGTGAAAAATGGACCAATCTTGATATTGTCCCAACAAACTGATTGGTTAAGTTGTTTAAGACAGCCAATGAAGGAGAAGACAGACTCTTACGTAATCAGTCAGTACATGTCCTGTCTGCATTAATCACACATATCATGTCCTGGTCATGTAGATTTTGTATTGTACTGTTATATGGAGGCTACTTTGGTGGTTGTGGTAAAACATTCAGTTGACTGATTGTTTCTCTGACAATGTCTTGTTAGTTTAATCAACAAAGTTAGTTGAACAAAACTAATTATTTATCTAGCGTATGAGCATAAACAACATTGCTAGTGTTTAATCCATAACTATAGTATATGAGTTTTCACTTACAAGTCATACAAAGAGAGAACTCAGAACAGGGTGGGTACGAAGTAAGAATAAATGAATTGTCTTGAAAGCATGAATTGATATGATACAGAGTAGTAATGTTTTGTGTACCAACAAACTTTCAAAAGCATGATTGAGGAGTTGAAATCATCATCATTATATATACAAACAAAAACAATAAATATTGACCAGCTATATCTTTGCTTCCACATTCACATCATGATGTTTTGAAGATTTTTTTATTTTATTATATTCTAACTAATATTTTGTTAGAATCATTTGCATTCACAAACAGGAGTTGAAAAAGAAGCAACTGAAAGCAACAATGAGAGGGGAGTGATTAGTATTATGATGCAACAATGAGAGGGGAGTGATTAGTATTATGATTAACAAATGAATAATACTTTGCCTCTTTTCAGTGCCCAATTTCTTGAGATTCTGGCTGTTCTGCACCCAAATATTAAACAATTAAATTCTTTATAATATAAAAAAGTAAAAGACATAAATATTTATTAAGAAAGACGCAAATTGATCCACTTTTCCCAGACCCGAATATTATCTGTCCATTGATTTATAAAAATTTTCCAGTTCCAAGGAGAGATTTGCATCAAAGCAAGGAACAACTTCTCCAATGGGGGCAGAGAAGCAGAGCTCAAAGGGACAAGCATGGTGAGAAGAAGACAAAGATTACAATAGTCAGATTATGAACTTAAAAATGCTCATCTTCTTTTGTTTTTGAGTGCAGGTTTTGTAGCACTGGCTTATCTAGTGACATGGAAGTAGAAGTGGATGATATGACATATCATCTCAATCTCAATAAGGTCTGAAAAGCTTAAACAACTTCTTTGTCTGAATTTCAAAGAATTCTTACAAACTAAGCTGAGATTTTGTGTCCCTTTCAGTTCCTTCTAATGTCTAAGAGCAGAAAACTTCACCAGCTCATTACAGAGCAAGAACAGAGTGATGAGAAGAAGAAGAAACGCCATGACGAAGATGGAGACGGTTATACCCCTCACATAAGGCTTGAGAATTTTCCCGGAGGTCCAGAGATTTTCGAGATGGTTGTAAAGGTATGCTACGGCGTCAAGGTCAACCTCTCTGCTTCCACAGCCGTTCTACTCCGCTGCGCCGCCGAGGAGCTAGAAATGACGGAAGAGTACTCACCGGACAATCTAATTTTGAAGACGGAGAACTTTCTTTCACACTCTGTCTTGAGTAACACACAAGAAACCATTGCAGCCCTAAAAGCGTGCGAATCAGTCTCTTCTTTAGCCGAATCAATCGGTATAACGAAACAGTGCATAGACTCCATCGTCTCCGTAGCTTCTTCATCAGCCGATCCTTTGTTGTTCGGCTGGCCAATGAACAACAGAGACTCAACGAAGAAAAAGAACAAGGGTTCGACATTGGAGGTTTTGTCCGAAGATCTGTTGGAACTGAGCTTTCCGATCTTCAAACGTGTAGTCCAAGCAATGAAAGCCAAAGGTCTAAGTGACAACATAGTAGAGACCTCTCTGATTCGCTACGCCAAGAAACACATTCCATTAATCACGTCAAGGTCATCATCTTCATCAACCATAGCTTCGAAGAACCAACAGAGAGAGTTACTGGAGACGATCATCTCTTATCTTCCGATACATAACTCCTCCGCAACCTCAACGACTAGGTCTCTCTTCGGCCTTTTACGATCAGCCATCATCCTCAACACCTCCGAGAAATGCCGCACCGTTCTTGAGAAGAAGATCGGTTCGCATTTGGAGAAAGCGACGCTTGACGATCTGCTAATCCCAAGTTACTCGTACCTCAACGAAACGTTATACGATATTGACCTTGTGGAGAGACTCATCCGCCACTTTCTAGAAAACGCCGCCGTATCATTATCATCTACGTCGTTGACTGTGGTCGGGAAACTCATCGACGGAGCTCTTTGTGAAATCGCATCGGACGCTAATCTCAAACCGGAAAGATTCTACATTTTAGCGGTTTCGCTACCAGATGAAGCAAGGCTATACGATGACGGACTCTACAGAGCCATCGATATATATCTCAAGGTGATGTTTACATTATAAAAAATTTTAAAACTGTAAAAACAATGGTGCTGCCCAGGATCGAACTGGAGACCTTTTGCGTGTAAGGCAAACGTGATAACCACTACACCACAGCACCTGATGTTTATTTTATTGTTTTTGTTGGTAATAGTCACATCCAAGGATGTTGGAGGTAGAGAGGGAGAAGATATGTAGTGTGATGGACTTTCAAAAGCTGACTATAGAAGGTTGCACACACGCAGCGCAAAACGAGCGTCTGCCACTACGAGCCGTCGTAAAAGTCCTGTTCTTGGAGCAACTTCAGCTACGGACGTTAGTAACGGCAGTGACGGAAGAAGACGGTGGTGAGACGGCGGGAGAGGCAAAGGTGTACTTTGGGGTATGGGAGGAAGTGTTGAAGGAGAATCAGGTGCTTCGCTTGGATATGGATGCGATGAGGACGCGTTTGTACCATTTAGAAAGCGAATATTTGAACTTGAAGGAAGTAATCGCAAAGATTGATAAGGAACGTTTGTATGTGGCGAATGCTAGTCCGCGAAAGTGGTCCATCAGCAACAAGTTCGGATGCAAATTCAAGACACAGGTCTGTGATTCGCATGAATCAAAGATGGTCGATGGAAGATGTCAACGACGCTAATAGTAGTACTATACATAAATCAGAACATCTTGTACTTATTGAATTTTATTTTTTGTTTTCTGATAATGTAAAAGGTTGAAAACTTTATATTATAGTATTTAACGAATATTAATCTTTCTTATAGTACTTTATTTTTTGGTCATAACCTCTTTTTTATCATTTTAACACAAAGATATAGGAGTACTAACTTGTTGAAAATTCCGGTTTTCTATAAATTGTAGTTCAATAAGAGTACGTCATTGTGTGAACAATTCAGCAAAGGCACAGAGCAACTAATCAGCCGCTTTATTTAAATCTCAAGATGCAGAAAATAGCAAAAATATTTACTTTTAGTGATCGCAACGGTTTGGATAAAGTGATAAACTAATCTACTTGTGGAAAAGACGACTTTTATTCACCATCTATCTATATATATATAAGGAAGAATTTGTAGTATATTCATAAGAGGCAACAAAATGTACAATATAGTCATGCTACAGTACGGGTCCATCGAAATGATAGGTTTTGTCAAAAAAATTGACGAAAACCACCCTGCAAGTGCGTGCGCGTGTGGAAGCCGACGGAATGTAATATCCGTGTGCTTAATTGCGTTATACTAAACATATGGGTAGAATAGTCTCACTTTTATGTCCTAACGCCAAACTTAATTATTTAAAATATTGTAATTTCCCGTCCAGTTTGAAACTAAACTCTAAATTGCAAGTATTCGAAACATCAGTAACAAGTGCAGTGGAGTTATAAATAACGGGGTGGTAGCCACCAAAACATATAATTCTCCATATCTGGCTTGTGAATAAACGCCAAAATAGACTATAATATCGTCAATGTAGTATGGACATATTAATACACTGCAATTTTGTTTAGGTTCCACTTTCCTGCGCGAAGGTGAATAAGTTCCCACGTATTGAGTGTCTGGTATGAGAGTTATTGAGCCATATCAAATAGGAAACCTGTAGAGAATAGGTAGTTTTAAAGACAAGAGAATAAACAAAAGCTTAGGTGTTGCATTACAAAGAAATGCATAAGGTTGGGTTCAAAAAGAAAGCATAACAAACATAAGTTACATGTGCAGAGAACCTAGAAATATGGTGGCCGTAGGAGGCACCACAACATATATGTGGGCATTTATGTTGGTGGAATACACGGGAAGGAGACCATACTATATTCAATGTAGTATGGACAGATCATTAAAACCAGCACAGCTCATACAACTTCTTGGTCACCAACTGACGTGACAACAGCTGGTGTGCAAACATTACTGAAAATGTATGAAACCCCATAAACATTAGTTGTCTAAACTGAGATTCCGCCAATAGCTCCTGCTGAGAATCCGAAAGTGCTGTTTTTACACCTTCAATCCACCGCAAATTGGAGTAATTGTTTATTCTTTTCTGTCATGTTGGTTCATACCCTGTCTGAAACAAGTGTTCTGGCAAACCGAACTCTTCCATGATGTCAATGGAAAGAAAGTGGATATAAGGGCAATTATATCAACGAACCCACGTCAGACACAAAGCAAGACAATGAAACTATAGAACTAGTCCAATTGGCAAGCGTCCAAATTTTCTTTAGCTTACATGATGCTATACTACATAAACATAAGTATAATCAGTGTGGAAAATCTAGTGAAGATTAGGTTATACAATTTAGTCACATTATTTACAATACAAAATACAAACATGCAACACGGTATACAAACATGCACGATAATATATTTGATTTACACAGCAAAAGGACACATCGTATTCAATTGCAGACATGAATTGGACAAATCAAAGGGGATACATATGCAGCAAAAAATTCGCCTATACTACTTTACTCTATCGAATAGTCTATTAAAGTCCATGTATGTAACGGTGAAACAGTTTAGAAAGTACCTTCCTACTCAGCGGACGATCACCCCTTTCGTACAAATTGACACCCCTTTAGTGTCAATTTCAAAACCTCACCAGGTTTTCTGAGAAAATAATTTTAGAGGGGTATAATGCTACGAAATTGAACTTGCCTCCGTTGATGCCTTTGCGTTTCCTTCTGAAATCGGACCGTCTACGCCACTTACCATCGGCTTCTGTACCCAAAATCGACCGGATTTTTAACTATTGCGCCAAAGGTTAACGCTCTCCAAATATTTCTTCTTTGTCGCTTTGTTTGGTTTAGAACATGAGTGGTAACTATTCAGATTACTGGAGTAAGGAAAATAGAAAAAGCGTCAAGGTTTTTTCACGCGCAGTATGGGGCATGGTTGTCACTATACATAAATACAGAGCCTATATCGTAGCTTAACATATGCTATGGTTAGAATCTTAGTTTCGATTTTTGCTATTGTTATGCGTTCAAATTTCCCTATATATAATATTGATTTCAATGGTGAAGGCAGAATAATATTTTAAAACAAAAATTTTGTGTTGCTGAAAAGCAAGAAATTTGGTCCGCATGATATTAATTGTCAATGGAGAAAAACAAAACTATAGAATTTACGTAAATAGATTAGTAAATAAATTTCTTATATCAATTAACAAAATAAAGAAAACCCAATTTTAAAAAAGAAAAACAAAAACTAAATGGTCTATTTTGGTTCCTTCTAAAGATTTATAAAATTCAGCTTATGGTTTTTAATTTATTTTGTTTCAGACTTTATTTTGTTCATGTTTGTTTCCGATGACCTCTAAAATAATGGGTCTAGAGATATCAAACCGGAAACGCGCAAGCCGAAAGAATAGGGAACGGAACTGGTACATCAAAAAAACGTGGCGGTTTAACCTGTCTCCCTACCATCAGTCAATCACAAATAGACACGTCAGTTAACACAAGTGGCTCGCGCCGATAAACCAGGGAAGATTGAGACAAAAAAGCAATTATTTTACAAGCTGAGAAGACGATCTGGATTAGCTAAAACCTAAGCTGGACGATTATTATTATTTTCTTTTTAATTAAGAGGAAATCAAAATTTATATATAAAACCTTCTCTGAAATTATCATCATCTTCGTAGGAAGATCGAGTATCGTCTAGGAAGGATGGGGCGTGTGGATTATCTGGCGATGAAGACAGACGTGGATAAGGTTGCTTTAGTCAATTCCGACGTGGAGGAGCTCAAGATCGCTGCCAAGAAACTCCTCACCGATGTTTCGAAACTTGGTGGTTTAGCCTTTGGTGTTTCCTTCGTCAAATGGATCGCTTCTTTCTCCGCCATGTGAGTTTCAGTTTCTCGACGAACGAACTAAAGATTCTATTTTTCTTTGTGGGTTCTTCGATTGTGATCTTGGGTCAATCGAAATTGAGAGAATTCGAGATTATAGATTGAGATCTATAGCATCGATTTGTTGCTCTGTTATTGAGGTAGATTTGGATATGATTATATGTTTTTGGGTGTTGTGATGCAGTTACTTGTTGATATTGGATCGTACCAATTGGAGAACCAAGATGCTTACTTCACTCTTGATTCCATACATCTTCCTCACCCTTCCTGGTGTCATTTTTAATTTCCTCAGGTAACACAATCTCACAACTTATTCTTACACTCCAGTCTATAAATAGCATTGGTTAAAGTGAAACTTTCCCTTTCTGGTATCAGTGGAGACGTTGGGAAATGGATAGCTTTCGTTGCAGTTGTACTCAGACTTTTCTTCCCTAAGCATTTCCCAGGTCATGATCATCTCTTATCGTTTTCATGTTTGTATTGTTGTTTCAACCAGTTTGGGGTACATGTCTTTTTTTTTTTTTTTTTTTGCATTTAAGTCATTCCCGGTAATACTAAAAATGACTCCCACTTTTTTTTTTTTTTTTTTTGTGGGACTAGATTGGCTTGAGATGCCTGGTTCTCTGATCCTTCTGCTGGTAGTTTCTCCACACTTCCTTGTTCACCATATACGCGGAGGCTGGATTGGCTCTGTCATCAGCCTTTTCATTGGTTGTTACCTTCTTCAAGAACATATCAGAGTGTCAGGTGGATTCAGGAACTCGTTCACGCAGCCCCGTGGAGTTTCAAACACTTTGGGGATCATCCTTCTTCTTGTCTACCCTGTTTGGGCTCTAATCATCCGTGTCTCATAATCACCACCATTCAACTTCCCATCTCCAAGTTGTGTCCAATAAACTTTCAATCGATAGCAAGAACCTCGGACATCTTTGGTGTTCCTTTGTTCTTGCTTCTGTTACATACCCAAATACTTAGTGCGTGAAGCTCAATCAATGTTCTACATAAAAAAAAAAGAATCACATTATTTTTCCAACTGTTTGTTTGTCTCTGTTGTAATAAGACGAACTTCTATGTGTAAAAATTGCTTGTATGGATTCTGTTTCGTATGGAATGTTTGTCGTTCGGATATAGCAAAAGGATAAATAAACTGCACGCTGTTTGTGCAAAAAAACAAAAACTGCAGGCTGTTCAGATCTCAGTAATTTAGATTTCGTGTCGTTTTGTTCAGAACACAAATGCCTTCCACCGTTTCGCAGACGCACATGCGGAGTCAATATTCACGAAAGCAATAGAACTACGCGCTGTTCCTATTTAAAGGCACTAAACTTCGTGTTGTTTATGTAGGGACGGTCCCAAAAACCTTAACCCTAGTTTGGCTTCAATATAAATACTTTACTCTCCGCCGGTTATAAACATATTGTCTTCTCCGATATCGTAGCTCATTCATAGACTCTGCTTAGTTCACATGTCTGTTTAGCATCGTTTTTGTTAATGGTTTTAGTTTCTTTTTCATATCTCTTTCGTTCCGAATTGGTTTTGTTCTCGTGTGGAACGAGGGAAAGGGTTTCTCGGTGATGAACAAATCATAGATGACGAGTCCGATCAATTCATTCTATAAATCATGGGGACAAACGAGGCATTTGTCTGAGAGAAATCCTTTTCAATTGTTTTTTTTTTTTGTATAATCCCAATATATCATCGTCTTTTGATTTCGATTTCATATCTATTTAGTCTTGATTTGGTTTATTTTCTTGTGTTTGATTTGCAAACGAAGGAAAGATATTTCTCAGTGATGAACAAACATAGATGACGAGTCCGATTAATCCATTCTTTAAATCATGGGGACAAATGAGGCATTTGTCTGAGAGGAATCCTTTGTCAGTTGTTTTCTTAATTAGTTCCTGCTGAATGTTTTTGAAATTTTTTGTGCGTCATCTTTTAAAGGGAAGAATAAAAGAAAGGGCATGATGAGGATTGTTTATTGTCATCTGATTCATGATGAATCAATACCTCCTACTCATTCTGAGTGCCCTTTCTTTTTGCTTCTTAAATTTTCTGTTTATTTATCCAATCGATAATTACAATTGTTTAGTTATAAAAATTGTCGAGTATTATTCAAAACGTTACATTGGTTGAATTATGTACACCATGTATTGAATGTTACCTAAGTGCAGATTTTTTCGTTTCAAGTTCTTTTTTTGCTCTAATATTACGCGATAATGGATGTTTAGTTTCGAAGCTTGATCAGATAATTGTAAACTGGAAGAAAAAAACTGATATGGTGTCTAAATATTAAATTGGTAGTAGTAGGGATACTAATTTAATGATAAGCATATAAATGTTCGGATTATTGAGGAAGTGATCATAGAAAAAAGTTGGACATTTAGTCAAACAGAACACCTTGACTAACAAAGCTTTGAATAGGAAGCAGGTTCCAATAGCTTCCGGAGAAAACATTGATTTTCGCTAGTTTTAGATTGAAAAAGTATGCATATATCCACCTCAGGCCTTATTATCTCGCGACCAAACAATATTTAATCCTTGAATAGTCCTGTGAAAAATTCGAACTTCGTCCAACTGATCTTAAACAAAATAAACTATCTCCTCTGATCATCACTCAGACATCCGAGACTTGTCAGATTGTCACTAAACACACCCACTTTACCAAAAGGCCTTTGTTTTTGTTGGATGAGGTGTTTCATCTTATCTTACTTCTGAGGATTGAATTCATAGACATATAGATAAATCCATTTATCAGTTGCAACATGCAAACTTACAATACCTGTAGGTTTAGTTGTTTATTCTTTATGAAGATTAAACCTAGGTTTTTAAATATATATTTCGGGAAATAAAGGTAGCAAGTGCGGAGGGGCCACCAAAGAGGCTAACGTACGACGAGATAAAGAGCAATACCTACATGGAGGTCAAGGGGACTACAGACTACTAGTACCGCGAACCAGTGTCTGACTATTGACAGTGTCTCTTCATACATTTTCGTTTAAATCTGGTAAGTATACCGGCAAGAAATTTTGCTCTGAGCCTACTTTCTTCACCGCGTCAGGGCAGGTAGCGTCAGTATGAACATCCCACCGGATTTTAAAAACACCAAGCTCATGACCTGCCTCACTTACACACTCGATGACGAGATCGAAGGACCATTCGAGGTTCGTCTTCAGTCACTCAAAAAGTTTCAATTTTTGGTGTTGCTGCTTCTCCCGCAATAAACAGACTGGTCAAATTGAAATGTTCATTTAACAGGTTGGTTCTGATGGAAGCGTGATCCTCAAGGAAGAAGATGAGATCGGTTAAGCAGCAGTCACATTACAGCTTCTGTGAGGGGAACGCGTGCCGTTTCTCTTCACAGTGAAACAGCTCGAGGCTTCAGGCAAACCCAACAACGACAGTGGCAAGTTCTTTGTTCCTTCGTACCCTTAGGGTCGTGGTGGATCCACTGGGTACGGTAATACAGTTGCTTTGCTTGGCGGAGGCAGAGGTGACGAGGAAGTTCTGTCGAAGGAGAACGTCAAGAACACGGCCGCTTCTGTGGAAGAGAGGTCACTTGAAGATCACAAAGAGCAAACCGGAGACAGGGGAAGTGATCGAAGTGTTCGAGAGTCTTTAACCGCCCAATACTAACTTGGGTGCTAAGTTACCAAAAGACGTGGAGATCCAAGGGGTTTGGTATGGTCAGATTGAGTCACTTTTTGATTTTAAAACTCTAGTTAAACACTTAACCTGTATCGAAACTTTTTTTTTTTTTTTTTTTGTAACTTAACTGTATCGAAACTTCACCTTTATATTAATGAAAGTGCTCGATAAATATATAAATTTTGATATATTATGTTTCAGTAAATCAATCTCTAGTTTCAAATTTTTACCAAAAAAAAAGAAAAAAATCTCTACTTACAAAACTCACACGCGAGTAACCAAATTTAAGCAAAAAAAAAAAAAAAAAACTCGCACGCGGGTTTAATGAACCGTAAGAAATGGAACATGGGTTTGAGGCTTTGAGCGAGACAACGAAGAATGAGTTACGTATTGGTTACACGTTATGATGTCATGAAAATTGGAAGTTGTTAAAATTTTGAAAATATCTTGTCAATTATTTTCCTTTAATTATACAAAAATAAGTTTAGGTGCATTCGAGTTGGGTGTGATGGTATGTTTCAGTATTATAGATGACCATGATTAATATATTTTGTATTTTCTTTAATTAATTCGAAGTTGACTAAGTTTTTAATATGATTTTATGGTTGGACTACGTTTGTTGATGGATAGGAACTAGCGCATAAAGCCATAAAAAGTGTCAATTCTGGTTAATATATTTATAGATAAGAAAGTATTTTAAAAAGAAAGTTATACGTTTGGTGGCTGATTGAGAGCAGTCCTACAAAAAATATTCAATGTACAACACAAGTAGTACTTAGCATATAATAAGCATCAACAGTTATTCAAAATCAGACAATTTGTTTCCATCTATTGCTTGATAAATATTTACATTTAATGGAAAGACATACATATTTTTCAACAATAAAAACTAAATAACATTGAGAAAAAAGGTCAAAAATATATAAAATAATGGAAAAAACAAGTTGCTTTTTCTGCGACATTACGTGCGATTAGGATTATCCTTCGTCGATGCCGTCACCGGGCCTCTCCCCTAAGGACGAGAACCTTCTCCCTCCTTCCTTCTTACTAACAAATGGCTACCCCCGCGTCTAATGAGTCGATTCACGTTCCTCTGTCTCTTTCGATTCACACTCTTCAGCCTTTTTCGGAAAAGGAAGTCCGAGCTATCGACTCTCAAATTTAAGTCAAGCTCCAGATTCTTTCAACTCCGACAGTGGTTCCAACTTCCTCTGCTCCAACGTACGCCGAAAGATTCAAAGCGTCTCTCAGAAACCTCAGAAATATTTCAGCTCCGACTTACCTCGAAGATGGAACTCCGGTGGTGCAAGCTCCTCCGGCCGGCTTACTCCAAGCGTCGGAGATGTGGAAAGACCATTTAGTGGCTCATTTCCACAGCCGTAGACCTCGCCCGACAAAAATCATCGCTGATTTGAACCCAGTGTGGGGAAAATTTGGTAACATCACTGTTCGCACTTTGACTAATACTAGTTGCCTCATCTACATTCCCTCAGTGCAAACTAGGGAGTGGGTGCTACAGGTGGGGTATTGGCAAGTGGATCATCGTGCCTTCTCGGTTTATCAGTGGTCAGCAGAAAGGAATTTCCAAGAACAATAACTCAGAACGGCCCCTACCTGGGCTGTTTTAAAGAGCGTACCTCCGCAGATGTATTCTCTTGACGGGATTAGTGTGGTGGCTAGTGCGATTGGTGAGCCCCTCCACACTGAGAAGGCTAGACTAGATCCTTATCATTTTGGTGATACTAAGGTCAAGATCGAAATAACCTTGGATAATGATCCTCCGAAGCTTGTTGAGGTGAGGGATATTCAAGGAAATTCTGTTAGAATCAAAGTAGATTATCCAAGTCTTCCGCCTAAGTGTTTAAACTGCGGAAAGTATGGGCATCCACTGAATCGTTGCCTTAAACCTTTGATCAAAAGGAAGAAGGCTTATGTTCAAGAGACCTCTAATCAGGTCCGTATGGTATCTACTTCTACAAAGATAAGTCTAAACTCAGATAAGGTGGAAACTGAAGAAATAAGTGAGGTAAATCAATCAGCTCAGCTTGAGACTCAGGAGAAGCCAAGCAAAAATAAGAAATCAAAAAGAAGAAGTCAAAAAGAAGAGGAAGATCAAGCTCTCGTGCAAAAAGCTTGGAGGTTGCTTTGCCCCCTGATTCAGCCGAAGCCGAGGGTAACATTATACCTTCTCAACACAAAGATTCTTCAGCTGATGTGGTGGATACTATTGTCTCTCCTCTGCTCACTGAGACTTAAGTTGTAACTCGTGTTCATGGAATAGTTGAGATCACTTCTAAAGGGAAAGAAGTTGATGAGTCTGATAAGCTCTTGGATGAAGAAGCTGAGGTTGAAGAGATACAAGATCAACATGATTTTGATCCTGGTGATGATGACCGACTGTGGTTTAAGCACCCTAAGGCGGTCCGCCGAGCTTTGAGACAGAGAGCACTCTGGAAGGCCTCTCAGCTAAAGATGCCTCCTAAAAATGATTTCGCATTTCAGACTTCAAAACATGTATATATGAAGATTTTTGCTTGGAATGTTAGAGGTTAAAATCATCCTAATCGTCAGAGAACTATTTGGAGTTGGTTAAATAATATGGGTTCCTCAGTAGGAGCGTTTTTGGAAACCCATGTAAGTGAAGAGAATGCGGCACAAGTTGCTGCTGGATGTTTACAAGGATTGTGTTTTGATACAAATTATTTAGAGGTAGCAGGAGGTAGAATCTGGATTGTATGGGACCCTACTTTATCGGTGGTGGTTTTTCAGAAGTCAGCGCAGATGGTAGTATGCGGTATCTTTGATCTGGATACACAAACTTCTTTGACAGTGGGGTTTGTGTATGCTTTTAACACTGAAGTTCAGCGGAGGCGCCTATGGGATGAGTTAAAAGAAATTTCTCATCATCACCTGGTGAGAAACAATCACTTTCTTATCCTTGGCGACTTCAATCAAATTTTGCCAGCTTCTGAATACTTCTCGATTCTTCCGTATGACTTGCCTGAGAGAGGAATTGATGAATTTCAAGTCAGCTTGGTTCAATGTGATTTAGAAGATCTTGAAACTCAGGGTATCTTCTTAACTTGGTCAAATAATAGAAAATAAGATCCAATTATTCGAAAGCTTGATAGAGCCTTAGGAAATGAAACTTGGAGGGAAGTGTTTCCAGATGTTGTTGCTCAATTTGAGGCCCTTGGAGAGTCTGATCACGCCTTGTGTATAGTTGACTTGCTAACGGTGACAGAGATCAGAAAGGTCAGCTTCAAATATTTATCTTTTCTTTCAACCCACCCACAATTTGTGGAGTAAGTTACAACCGTTTGGCAGGAAGAAATTGCGGTCGGCTCGGAATTATTCTCGTTGGAATAAAGGTTAAAAGCTGTTAAGCAGGCATGTAGGAGGCTTAACAAAATTGGTTTTGGAAATATTCAACAGAAAACAAAACTTGTCATGGAGGAGCTTCAAGAGATCCAAAGTTAACTACTAGTTACGCCTTCAGATTCCCTATTCTGGCGCGAGTTTGTAGTACGCAAAAAATAGAGATTGTTGGATTCTGCCCTTCAGATTTTCTTCAAAGCTAAGTCAAGAATAAGATGGCTCAGAGATTGGGATTCCAATACAAAGTTTTTCTTCAAGGCAGTTTTAGCTCATCAAGCTAGGAATGCAATAAGATATTTTATCGATGGGAATGACATCAAAGTTACAAACAAGGCGCAAATGAAGGACATGGTGGTATCTTACTTCCAACACTTATTAAGTTCAGTCTCGGTGGATATTTCTCCTCCCACAATGAGTGAACTGAAGATTTTGATGAGGTACAGCTGCCAAGCTCTCTTTTTGAGAAGTTGTGTGCAGTCCCAATCGAAGATGAGATCAGATCAACATTGTTGTCCATACCAAAAAGCAAGCCTCCAGGACCAGATGGGTTTCCTGCTGAATTTTTTTGGGAAGCGTAATCAGTGGTTGGAGCTGATGTACTCGCAGCTGTTAAAGAGTTCTCTGTAGGAGGAAAAATGTTGTAGAAATTTAATGCTACAACCATTGCTCCAATTCCTAAGATTGTGGGTGCTGATAAGCTAAGCCTCTTCAGACCATTCTCCTTATGCTCTACTATCTACAAAGTGATAGCAAGAATCCTAAAGAAAAAAATCAAGCTCTTTATCGATGAAGTAGTTCAAAGGAATCAAGTGGGGTTCATGGAAAGAAGATTGCTCAGCGAGAATGTCCTTCTAGCTTCGGAGTTGGTAACAGATTTTCATGTCGAGGGACGTATCTCTCGTGGCTGTTTGAAGATTGATCTTGCAAAGGCTTACGATAACCTTAGTTGGGATTTTATTCTTAATTTACTCAGGGCCATTGATCTCCCGGAGAAGCTGGTTGGATGGATCAAAGAGTGCGTTGTGACAACCTCATATAGTGTGGTAGTAAACAGAGAGCTCCATTGCTACTAAAGGACTCCGACAAGGAGACCCCATATCCTCCTTGTTGTTTGTTCTTGCTATGGACGTCCCGTCGAAGATGTTGGATCAAGGAGTGTTAAATAACAGATTCAGACCTCACCCATCTTGTGAAGCTCCACTTATCACCCACTTGAGCTTTGCGGATGATGTATTGGTTTTTTTGATGGATCAGAGGAGTCTTTGGCAGGAATCCTGGAAATTTTGGAAGAATTCAAACAAATTTCAGGGCTCAGTATAAACAGAGACAAAATAGAACTTATGATTGATGGTGGGAGTCACTCTCGTTGTCTGGAAATGGCTGAGAATTTGGGAATAAAGCAAGGAGCGCTTCCGGTCAGATATCTAGGTGTGCCCCTCTCCTCCAAAACAAATGAGAAAGTCGGATTTTAGGCCATTACTCGAAAAGATTGAAGCTCGTTTTAACTCCTGGACAGTGAAGCATCTGTCTTTTGCAGGCCAGTTTCAGCTAATACAAGCGGTAATTTACTCAACCATTTCTTTCTGGACGTCCATTTTCATTCTCCCAAACGAATGTATAAGGATTCTAGAAAGAATGTGCAATGCTTTTTTGTGGCAAGGAGCTCCGCAATCTGCTAAGGGGGCTAAGATAAGTTGGATCTCGGTTTGTACACCTAAGAATGAAGGTGGTCTAGGGCTGAAGAGGTTGGAAGATTGGAATCAATTTTTGGCTTTGAAGTTGATCTGGTTACTTTTTGCAGCTGGTGGTTCTCTCTGAGTTTCGTGGATGAGACAGAACAAGATCTGCACAAATTTTTTTTGAGAACTCACTCCTCGTAGAGGAGATGACTGGATTTGGAAGAGACTGTGCAAACTAATAAGGGTTTCTAGACCATTCGTAGTATGCGAAGTGGGCTCCGGAATCACAACAATATTTTGGTTTGATAATTGGACAGACCTTGGACCTTTGATTCATCTCACTGGCGAGAGAGGTCTGATGGTCTCGGGTCTGTCTAGGGAGGCGAAAGTTGCAGAGGCTTTGGTGAATGGTGAGTGGTGGCTTAGTGCTTACCGTAGCAGGAATGCTATAATCACCTTGCTTGGGCAATGTCTTCCCTTGCCCACACCGATTATACAATCATCTGATGATGATACGTATTTGTGGAAGACGGGTGAGGCTCCTCCTTCAACAACATTCTCCACAGCAAAAACGTGGCTCACACTACATCAACCAAACCTGCCGGTCTATTGGCATGATCAAGTTTGGTTCAAAGGGAGATACCAAAGCATGCTTTTATTTCTTGGATTGTGGTAAGAAATCGAATGTCAACTCGAGACAGGTTACGTAGATGGGGAACTAATGTACCTCTGGATTGTCTCTTATGCTCGGGGAGTGAGGAATCGAGGCAGCATTTGTTCTTCGACTGCAGTTATAGCTCTGAGGTATGGTCTTTCTTCTGTTCACGCCTGCATCTCTCGCCTCCAAACTTGTTTGAGGATTGCTTGAGATGGATGAAAGACCCGACTACAGATGATAAGAAACTACTCATTATAAGACTAATCTTTCAAATTGTCATCTATGTGGTTTGGAAGGAGAGAAACTCAAGACTTTACACAAGATTGTGCAGACCGGGTCAGATGATCATTCATGACATAAAACAAACTCTCTGACTACGCTTGGACCCACTCTCTCGAAGCATCATGATAAACTCTTCATCAGCTTCAACTCCTCTTGGTTATTGGTTAAACATTTTTTAGGGCACTTTTTGGAGTTTCTGTATTCTTTTTTGGAAGTATTTTTGTAAAATTAGAGAATTTCCAATCCCATTGCAAAATAAAAACTTCAAAATAGAGTGGAAAATACAGTCATGAACAAACAAAAAAGGCATTACTCCATGGATTCGGTTTATAACAGAATTGTAATCGTTACTTTCTTGAAAAGTTAATGAAACGGAGTTAAAAAAAAAAACATTGAGAAAAAAAAAACTAAATAACACATATTTATATTGCCCATTATAAATTAAAAAACGTTAGTAGTTTATGAAGTAATTAATTTTTGTAAAACATCAAAGCAAAAAGAGAATAAAGGGAAAACAGAGTACAGTTGGCGTCGCCACAGGTATGGATGAATAAAGGTTTTTTTTTTTTTTTTTCTTTCTGGCTACGAATTTTCCAGGAAAATGAGTTGAATTGATGCTTCTTCTTTTTGCTATGTGGAGAGAGAGAGCAGGGGGATGGAGCATGTGCCGGGATCGTTTGGCACCAGCGCCAGTTTTGCTCTCCGTTTCGGCCAAATCATCTTCTCATCCGCTTCTCTCATCTTCATGTGTTTGGATTACGACTTCTATGACTTCACTACCTTCTGGTAATACCCTACACGTTTCCCTCAAGTTCTTGTTCGATCATGGTAAGAGGTTCTGTACTATTGTCCTGCGACTTTCTGGGTTCTGAAAATTTCTTGAATCGATGGAAAGATGATTCTGAGAAACCAAAGATGTGAAATTTTGACAAGGGTTTCTCTCTGTTTTGTATTATCGACACATAACTGTTGGAAATTCTGAATTTTGATCACACTATTGAGGATACGGTTTGGTCTCTGTTCGTGGTTTTGATCACACAATTGAGAGAACAGGGTTTGGTCTCTGTTTGTGATTTTGATTAAGAATTTGAGGATAGGGTTTGGTCTCTGTTCGTGGTTTTGATCAAACATTTGAGGATAGGGTTTGGTCTCTGTTCGTTGTATTTATCAAATTAAACATAAGAGGATAGATAGGGTTTGGTTCCATGATCTCTGATGTTTGGTTAGTGGTTGCACTTGTTTTGGTGAGATTGTGAAAGACTGTTGTATTAAACAAACTCTCTTTGCATATTCATTCATAAAATATTTGATTTTTGATATTTTCTTGAAGCTATTTGACGACTGTGATGGCTTTCGTAACTCCATGGAGCATCTCACTTGCACTGGCCGATACATACTCTGTTTTACTCAAACAACTTCCTCATGAACCAAGACTTCTATCCATGGTTCTCGCCGGTGATACCGTAAGCAAAAAAAAAAAAGAGTGCTTTATTAATCTTCCTAATGTATAGCTGCGTATTGTAATATCGTTATTCTTTGTAACTCAGGTAATGTCGTTTCTTTCACTGGGTGGGGCATGTGGTGTAGCCAGTGCAACCCAGCTGCTTTCGTCTTTGGGTGCACCCATCTGCGGCGATAACCTCTGTAGCCAATACCAAGTCTCGGCTACATTGGCTTTCTTGTGTTGGTTTCTGTTACTTGCTTCGGCTCTTTTCAATCTTTGGAGTTTACCTTCGTTATTATACTGACAGGGCTTATATGTATAGATAGGAATCATAATAACAATCATAGAACATGAATGTACATTTCATTTACTCAAGAACATGTTCTGTGTTGACAAAAAAGGAAGAAGAACATGTTCCGTTAATGTGAAGTAAATTATCCCAGCTTTAATATACACACGTTATAAATAAAAACTAAGTCGTGTACTTAGAGCACTATTATCGCTGTCTCCACCGCATGTATCTTAGCTTTATTGTGACTTAAAAGAAAATGAAAAATACAAAACACGGAAGGCGCGTATCTTAATCTGGTTCCGCAAGGAACATATCTTATGGGACACCTGTCGAAACATGAGTGGGTGGAGGAGAGGTTTGGTCTTTCGACCTTCTCGACTTCTCGACTTCTCTCTCTCGAATCATCTCCTCGACGAAAGCTTTTCTCTCTCGATTCTTCTTCTGGGTGGCTCTGATCTTCTCCACGACGTCTTTTTCGGTGGCTTTTGTCGGCGACCTCTCTCGTCGGCTTCTATCTCTCTCGATTCCTCTCGCCGACGAAACGCTTTCGACTTCGCTCTATCGATTCCTCTCGTCGGTGGCTCTGCTCTTCTCCGCGACGTCTCCCTTGGTGGTTCTTGTCGGCGACCTCTCTTTCGGTGGCTTTCCTTGACGGCGACGGACCTCTATCTGTGTGGCTGTCTTCAAATCGAAAGGTAAAGTGTGTTGTTTATGCATGTCTTAGATGATGCGTGTTCTTGTTCTGATCAGTTTTGCATGTCTTTTAATTTGTTTGTCTGTTCGATTTTGTCTCTCTGTGGCTCTCCTCGACGGTGACGGACTTCTACTCTACTCGATGGCTCTCCTCCAATCGAAAGGTAAAGCTTCTGATTCATGTTCTTCAAGCTTTAATTTTTTGATTTGTTTGTGCTGTTTCTTTCAGTTTTGTTTCTCTTGATTAATTTTTTTTTCTGTATTTGATCAGGGTTTAATCCAGATGTAAACGTTGTCTCTTGATTTGTTCTCTCTTTGTTCTGTGTTAGTGAGCCGCAACTGATCTTGTCTAAATGGATAGGTTTAGCTTCTGGTCTGAATAGAATCGAGGCTAATTAATGGTGTGGTTAGTGTTAGGTTATGGTTAGGTAGAAATCAATGGTGTAATGATGAATGTGTTAGAAGTAAATGCACTCAGTTTGGTTGGTTGTGATCTATGCATTGGTACTACACTACTACTCATCATGTCTATTAAAATGTTTCCTTCTCCTCTTTCTTCAAACCATGTTCTTCCCCTCTCACTTCTTCACCATTGTTCTTTTATTTATTTTTTGCTTGAGCGTGCTTTGGACATGGATTCTAATCCATTTAATAGCCAAACAAAGTATTTCCTTTGGTAACTATGAAGATAGTAGTACACTATCTTCATCTCAAGTTTCTTCTCTAGACACTGATGATGTTGGTGAGCGTCGGGAACGAAGGAAGTGGACGCCCACGGATGATATTGTGTTGATCAGAGCAAAGATCCAGTGGTTGGCAACGAGCAAAAATCAGGCTCCTTCTGGAAGAGAATTGCAACTTACTTTGGGGCAAGTCCAAAGCTTGCTGGCTGCAAACAGAGGGAAGCTAGTCATTGTAAGCAACGGTGGCACAAGATGAACGACTTGGTTTGCAAGTTCTGTAGGTGTTATGAAGCCGCAACTAGAGAGAAAACTAGCGGATGCAATGAGAATGATGTCCTCAAAAGAGCTCATGAAATATTCTACAACAACCACAAGAAGAAATTCACTCTTGAGCATGCTTGGAATGAGTTGCAGAACGACTAGAAGTGGTGTGACCTTTCCACTGCTAAAAACGATGGAGGCTCTAAGAAGAGGAAGTGTGATGACGGTGCAGATTCATCAAGCTCTCAAGCTACTAAAACCAAGCGTCCCGCAGGTGTGAAGGCTGCAAAGGCCCGTGGTAAGAAGACTATGGCAGAGGAGAATGCGCTGAATGAGTTTCAGAGAATGTGGGACATTAAACAGTAAGACTTGGCAATGAAGGAGAGGTTGTCGAAGATGAGTTTACTTGACTCTCTTATTGCAAAAAAAGAACCTCTAGCTGACTATGAAGAAGCCCTCAAGAAGAAGCTCATCAATGACTTAATGTCTAGTTAGTTTTAAGGTCGCAAGGTCGTGTTGTTTCTGTTTCAAGTTCTTGTGATTTTTCTGTTTCTGTTTCATGTTTCATGTTTCATGTTTCATGTTTCAAGTTCTTCTGCTTTGTCTTGTTCTGTTTCAGTAATGAGAATGATATGCTTCATGTTGTTCTGTTTCATGTTTCAAGTTCTTGTACGTGATGTATGTTGTTCTCTTTCTGTTTCATGTTCATGTTCTTGCTTATGGTTATTGATTCATGTTATTGTTTGTTTCAGGTTTGGACTCTCTTGCAACTCTCTTGTCACAGACTCTCTTGTACGAATTTGACTCTTGCAACACACAAGTTTTGGGAGCATCCGTGTAGGCATCTGTACTCTCTTGTCACATGTCTTGTATTCTAATGTCACAGATTGTCTTGTATTCTCATGTCACTTGTCTTTTACTCTCTTGTTTTGTAATGTCACGGACTTTGTTGTTATGAAACTTGTATAAATGAAAATGTATTGACAAGTTCACAAGATCAGACTTTATTTTTCCTTCTCAAGTCCATCTCTAGTTCACAAGTACAAACGTTCTTCTTCCTTCTCAAGTCCATTTCAAGTTACTCATGTTCAAACTATTTATGTAAACACAAGATCAAACGTTTTTCTTCCTTCTCAAGTCCATTGCAAGTTACTCATGTTCAAAATATTTATCTAACTCTTCTTTCTATTTTTCTCTTTAATCACAACACTCTTGCTTTACTCATCTTTTCTCTTTAATCACCATATATGGCTTCTTCTTCTCAAAATATTTTAGAGGATTCAATTGATGATACATTTGATCAACCTTTTGATCAAACATTTCAGAATTTTACCATTCATGGTGATCAAGAAGAACAAAGGAAAAAAAGAAAAAAAAAACGAGCTTATATCGAAAGAAATCGTGAAAAAGGTCATGTACGTTTATGGAATGATTATTTCAGTGAAACTCCAATGTATCCTGAAATTTTTTTTCCAACGACGTTTTAGAATGAACAAGACATTGTTCATGCACATTGTTGATCGTATCTCCAACGAAATTCACTTCTTTCGCCCAAAGAAAGATGGTCTTGGAAGGGTTGGTCTCTCATCACTCCAAAGGTGTACATCAGCCATTCGTGTCTTGGCATATGGTAGTGCGGCTGACACGGTCGACGAATACCTCTGGCTCGGTGAAACTACAACTCGTTCATGTTTGGAAAATTTTGTGGAATGAATAATATATTTATTCGGCGATTAATACCTGAGAAGATCAATACCGGCTGATCTTCAATGTCTACTTGATATTGGAGAGCATTGTGGATTTCCCGGGATGATTGGAAGTATCGACTGTATGCACTGGGAATTGAAGAATTGTCCCACCACTTGGAAAAATCAATATTCACGTGGTTCGAGAAAACCCACAATCGTTTTAGAGGCGGTTGCTTCGTATGATCTATGGATATGACATGCGTTTTTTGGACCTCCAGGTACCTTATATGATATCAATGTTCTTGATCGCTCACATGTTTTTGATGACGTAATTAATGGTCAAGCTCTGCAAGTCACATACTCTGTGAATGGAAGAGAGTACCATGTGGCTTACTATCTCACCGATGATATTTATCCGAAATGGGCAACTTTTATCCAATCCATTCAAATACCGCAAGGTCCGAAAGCGGTTTTATTTGCTCAACATCAAGAAGCTGTCCAAAAAGATGTCGAGCGTGCTTTTGGAGTCTTTCAAGCTCGCTTTGCCATTGTTAAAAATCCTGCACTTTTTGGGATAAAGTCAAAATTGGGAAGATTATGAGAGCATGCATCATCCTCCATAATATGATAGTGGAAGACGAACGAGATGGATACACTCAATTTGATGTTTCAGAGTTCCAACAAGCCAAGGACAACAGAAGTTCACATGTGGATCTCATGTATACTACAAATATCCCTACAAATATCGTCAATATGATGGGTGCTCGAACAAGAATTCATGATAGACAAATGCATCAACAACTCAAAGATGATTTGGTTGAACATATATGGCGTAAATTTGGACGTGATGAAGACAACAACTGAGCTCTGATGTTTCTTTCAAATTATTCTCGTTTATTTTTAATCTATGTTTTTATGTTTTTTTTTTAAATTTATGTTTAAAATGTAATCTTTTTACTATGTTTTATTTTTATTTTTTAAATAAAATAATGTTTAATATTTTTTTTTAAAAACCCGTAATTAAGAGACTACCATTGGAGCACAAAAAAGAGGGTGTCTCTTTACTAAGTCTTTTAACTAACAATCAATATTTAAAAAGTCATTAAGAGACCTAAGTATATGGGTTAATGATGTTCTTACTACTTAGGCCTGAGCATTTTTTGTAACTGAACCCAAAAATCCAAATTTGAACCTAAAATCTGAATATGTAATCTTTAAAAAATATTTGAATGAACTCCGAAGTGTGGTTTTTCGGATTACAAGTGTATTAACCTAATTCGCCACAAATCCAAATGAATATCTTAAAAAAAATCTAAAATTCTAAAAAAGACAAACTCAAATATCTGAAAATAGTTTTTGAAACATAATTAAATAATTCAAATATCCAATTTTATATCTATTTTGATGTGATATTAAAATGTAATTGAATATGAAGTATTATTAACTAAATCTGAAATAAATTTAGATTCAAAATAAATCATATACCAAGTCATACAAATTAAAAAAAAAAAAATTTGAAGTATAATTAATCAAATATAACTCGAACATATATAAAATTCGAATGAAGCTTAAGAGGCTTAGCCGAAAAATAAACTATTCCATAGGCATACAAATTTTTTTTATAAATGATTATTTCATTTATAAATGATTTAGGATGATTAGTACAGTCTTTTCTATCACAAAAGACATTTATGAAAGTATTAATCATTTAAAAGTAAATTTGGAAATGGTATCAAGTTTATATGGTAAAATTAGTATTCCTTTATTTTAACATATAAAGCTCATATATTAACCAATGAATGCGTTATATAAGCCTATGCCCATTAGATTATATTGTTAATGAGAAGATTATATTATCCGCTATTGCTCGAACTGTGACGTCTCTCTTCTTCTTGGCTGTTGCGATCGGTTTCTTTCTCCTCGTTCTTGCTTCCCGGCGATGACGAAAGACGGAAGATACTGGGCGGGGCTTCCGCCGGAACTAACATGGTCGATATTGAGCCATTTTGGCACGGTGGATATACTGGAAAAGGCTCAGAAAGTGTGCAAATCGTGGCATAGCGTCTGTAAAGAACCTTCGATGTGGCGGAAGATTAATATGCACAACGACTTGGGATTCATGGACTTTTTGACCAGGTCTCGTCACGTTGCCATGTGTCGCAACGCTGTTGATCGTAGCCAGGGCGGTTTGGTTGAGATTGACATTTGGTATTTCGGTACTGATTCTCTCCTGAATCACATCGCCGATAGGTACGTAGTTTCGATTGATTCTACGATGGCTATATGTTTCTTGTTGGTATCTTGGTGTACTTAGAAGTTAGAACAATTACTTGCAGCTCAAGGAACCTGAGAACCCTAAGAATCGCAATGTGTCATGAAGTAAACGATGGGCTTCTCCAAGCAGCTGGGAAACTTCCGTTTCTTGAAGAACTCGACATTTCATACTGTTCATTTGAAGAGGAGACTCTGAAAGCTGTAGGCAAGTCTTTTCCAAATCTTAAGACATTGAAGCTAAACTACCCTGTGCTTAGTTATAGTGATGATGAGTTTGCCATAGCGATTGCTGGAAGCATGCCGGAACTACGCAACCTCCAACTTTCTGGGAACCCATATATGAGCAACAGGGGTTTGCGAGCTATTCTCGACGGCTGTCTTCACCTGGAACATCTCGATTTACGCGAGTGTTGGAGACTTGACCTTGTTGGGGACCTAGAGAAGCTATGCGCGGAGAGAATCAGAGTTTTGAGACGCCCAGGTGACCCAACCTCTGGTCCTCATCATATGTTTTGGTTATAGATGTGATATTAGTACTTTTCAATGCTCTTAAGATCTTGGACAACCAGATAGATACTTGCAAAATTTCGTTTCTGGAAAGTTATGATGATTGTTTGTTGTTGTATCAACTTACTGTTGAAAGTTGGCGACTTTGAAGTTTGAACTACTGTATTATCACATATCTTAAAAAGGTTTTCCATTTTTTTTGTTTGAAAAAAAAAAACAAACTTCCATTTTTTTTTTTTTTTGGGAAAATATTAAAAGGATATTTCTTATTGAGCAAAAATCAAAAGGAGGCGTTTGCTTTTATTTAGAAGTGAAAGATAAACCCGAACCTTTAACAAAAAAGAACTATAAACCCTAATCTTTCTTGACTATTCTATCTGCTCTATAAAAGTGTAAAAGTAGAAGTCGCCGATTCCAAAACATATCGCACTATATTGAATTTGCTTCCGATAGAAAAAAAACTATTATGGGGGAAAGTATGAAAGAGATTTTTGAAGTTCAAAGCTGCATCAGAAGATTTCCATGGCTAATTCAGATGGTGAAGTCGAGACTATTCCATGAATTATGCGATCAACACATCAAAGAACAACGGCGTTACTTCTGTTGCGATTGTATGATTCCTCCTTTTTGCAATGTCTGCTTCAAGAAGAACGATCACAAAGACCATCTTATCATTCAAGTAAACAATATTCCTCCTTAATATTTTTCTTTTAAAAAACTTATTTTATAGTTACGTAAATCAGTTAACTGGTCCCTTTTGACACGAAAACAAGCTTTAATTATGATTATATTGGGTTTTGAAATCGCAGGCATTTAGATGTTCAAACCAGACAGGAGTAAGGAAAGACTTCATATCAAAATATATGGACATATCTGGGATACATATGTTTTCTGTGAACCGGTCTTGGATAGTTTTTATTAATCAGAGATGTGAAAGTGACGTTCATTGTTTTAGAAACAATGTTTCACATAGATGCAAAGTCTGTGGATGGGCTTTTGAAACTGCTTCTTCTGCTTTCTGTTCTGTAGAATGCAAGGTAAATTATTATGGTTAATTATTTCTGATTTTTTTCCACTTTTCTTTTACAATTGCAACTCCACAAATTTGTTGGGTTGTGTAAATATGTTAACACTATTTGTTAATATTTGATAGTTTAGGAGCGTTCTTGGATCACAACTCGATGACATGATGGAGAGTTCAGATGATGTTGATGAACCCGTTGTGAAGAGAAAGGAGAGTTCAGAAGATGTGTCTGAACCCATTATGAAGAGAAAACATAGGAGGAAAGGGACTCCATACAGATCTCCATTCTACTAGGATTTAAACTCCAAAACGAGTTTCATACATATGTGAGGGTTTAAGAGGTTTTGAGATTTAAATATGTGTAGCTTGTGCTTGTTGGACTTTTCTTTTTGTTTTTACTTCCAGATCAAACTGATAATTGTTTCTATGGAATGTGATTTTTTTTCTTTTCTAAATCATGTTTGTATAGTTTAATCTTAATACCCTCAAGATAATATAGTTGTGATTTATATATACCATGCTATTGTTTTCCCCAATAATCTTCATTGTATTACTGTGCATGCGCATGAGTAATTGAGCAAGTTATTTAGTCTTTGTTTGTCTCCAAATATTGAAACAATGTCGTAAACAATTCTATAGGCTATTTTTTAGCCAAAAATTTAAGCAAATTCTATTGGCGTGGGACCGCCCATAACTCTCTGGATAATTTCAAGTCAGAATATTCCTGAATACATCTTAAACATCTCATATTAATCATAATTATCCATTTTATTAATCATACTAAACTGTAGATATATACCTACTTTAATTACCTCAAATTCCTATATACGGTACCGTAGCCAGGGGGTTTGGTTTAGATTGACATTAGCGTACGTACTTGGAACATTTTCTTGCAGTTCGAGTAAATTTACATTTGGTTTCTGTACTGATTCTCTCCTCCATCACATCGCCGATAGGTACTACTCTTTATGTACTCTCTTTCTCTCTCTTATTTCCATCAGTCAAACAGTTTGATCAATATTTATTGGTTCTACGATTGCTATATGATTCTTGGTGATACATACCTTTACAGCTTTACTGCTTCTGCTTCTGCTTCTGCTTCTGCTTCTGCTTCTTAGCGTATTTAGAAAATTACTTGCGGCTCGAGCAAATAAAAAATTTCCCATTTTTTTGTTTGGAAAAAAAGCAAAAAAGGAACTGTATTGAACAAGATAAAAGGAAACATTAGTTTCGATATTTGAGACTAAAAGAACCACAAACCCTAACTTCTCTACTACAACTCCATTAATTTGCTCTTTAAAAGTGTAAACAACACGACGATCCCGAAACAAATTACACTAAAAATTGAATTTTCTTCCAATTTTTTAAAAAAACTTCCAAAGTATGGCGAAAAGCATGAAAGAAATTTTGAAGTTCAGAGCTGCATCAGAAGATTTCCATGGCTAATTCAGATGGTGAAGTCGAGACTATTCCATGAAGTATGCATCAACACATCAAAGAACAGCGACGTTACTTCTGTTGCGATTGTATGATTCCTCCTTTTTGCAATGTCTGCTTCAAAAAGAACGATCACAAAGACCATCTTATCATTCAAGTAAACAATATTCTTCCTTAATTATTATAAAACAAAAACTTCTTCTCTATTATTACATCCCCACATTCGTAGATGGAACCCCTTAATCAAAATTTCAGTCTCTTTTGATATGAAAACAAGCTTTAATTATGATTATTGGGTTTTGAAATCACAGGCATTTAGATGTTCAAACCAGACAGGAGTAAGGAAAGACTTCATCAGAGATGTGAGAATAGTTTTCTGTGAACCGGTTTTGGATAGTTTTTATTAATCAGAGATGTGAGAATTATGTTCATCGTTTTAGAAACAATGTTTCACATAGATGCACAGTCTGTGGCTGGGCTTTTGAAACGGCTTCTTCTGCTTTCTGTTCTATAGAATGCAAGGTACATGTTATTTCTATTTCTATTTCTGATTTTTTTTTTCCTTTTCTTTTATGATTACTAGGAAACAAATCCGCGCTTTCGCGCGGATAGTTAAATACTTTACTACAAATATAAATTATAAATATTAATAATATATATACTTGATGATTATATATATTTTAAATTATTATTTTTTATTTACCTTTCAAATTTATTAACTATATATCATTTTATTTTATGCAAGTTTTGAGAAATATACCATACACATATAAAAACATCAGACAAAAAGGATTTATGAAAACAGAGATAAAATGTTAACAATGTTAGATACTCAAAAAGAACAAGCAGATTTGTAGAATTGTTTTAATGACCTACCACAAAAAAAACAGAACAAAATAGCAATTTGTTAACAAATTCATTTAAAATTACAAAATAAAAAAAAAATCAATGGATGCCTTAACTTTTAATCTCAATCTCAATCTTATGTAAGTAAAACATATATATAATAGATTAATCTAAAACATTTAACTAAAAGTTTCCAATAGAAAATTATGATATGCAAATTTAAAAGTGAGTATCCCATGTATTTTAACCAACAAAACACAGAAGAAAATTATATTGTGATTTGATAAAAAACAATAGGTGAATGAAATATTATTTAATGGAAATAAAATGCCAAATATAAGTTACAGAGAGTTCTCCTGGATAAAAAAAATGTTTTAAGAATTGAGTAGTATAGAATAATAAAAAAATAAAGAAATCACTGTAAGAGGCAAACTATTTGACGGATGTCTTCTGTTTTCCTAGTGAACCCTGGATATCAGTAGAACTTTTATAAATTAATAATGTTGGGAGTTTGAAATTTCATTAATTTCTAGAGATATTAATTTACAAAATTTTCTTTATTTAGACTTTTTATTTTAAGATATATTTATTTTAAGATAAAAAATATTTGATTTTAGTGTATAGAAATTGTTATTTTTTAAAATTTAACATTTATATTAATTTTATTATAATATTTGGTGTATATAATATATATTGCATAGAACTGAAATGTGGTTCTAGATATAATATTACAAAATCAAATAAAAAATATATATAGTTTTAAGAAAATATAAAGATAATTACATTGTGAATATAAAAAAAAATATAATAATAGGTTCTTACTTATATAAAACATATATACATATAAGTTATTAATTTATAATTTTAATGGGACTATATATTTATATTTCTAATATATAAATCTAAACCATTATATTAGAATTTCCTAAAAACCAAATTCGTGTGCGAACAACATGCAGAGATGTCGAACAATGTAATGAGAGCTTGTGAGCCGAATGGGGACAATAAGATGGTGGGACACTGGTTCAGTCCAGGGGTTGGTTCTTGTGTGGCATATTTCTGAGCTTCTCCATCCAAACTGAGAGTTTTTTTCTTTTAACGACAACTGATTCATTCATTGATTAAGTCACATACAAGAGTTGTTTATACATCGATCTTACATCAAAAATAAACAGACTTAAACAAAAGTTTTTAGTTACAAAGCCAAACATTAAATAGAAACAATGAAGAAGTTATCTGTTTGATTTGAGCGAAGTCCTGAGTCTGGTGGGTGCCAAAGTTGGAGGATAATGCGTCAGGCTGGTTTCAGAGAACATCGACTACTTTCACTCTCAGCAGTGGACGGCAAACAGCTGATCCACCATTAAAAATATTACAAAAAAGAATAACATGCATGGAGGTACAACGTACCATTGTTCAGCTATAAATCTAGTTTAGAAATATTAACCTTGTTAAGTAAAATAAACTATTTACGAAATAATATATCTAAAAACTTTACAAGTGAATCATAATAATGGACAATCATTTTATCATTCAATGACTTGGCAAAGTGTTTTTTATTATATATAAATTTCAAGAGGTGCCAATCCATTGTTATTCGAGGGAAAGCATTGATTCGGGAAATCAAAAGATGTTGTTTGCTTTTAATAAACGATGACATCATTTTTTAAAAGAACCCAACTTGTCCGTTAGATTGCATAATTAAAGGAAGCTTGACCAAAATATATTTGCTTTCTTTAGAATTCTTCGTCTATCTCATAAGTAAAATTATAATGCGCACGAACGTCTTTCTTCTTCTCTTTCAGCCGAAGTCACAGCATTATTATTGACTTGTTGATCTCTTTCTCCTTTCCGTCGAAGTCACAGTTGTGTTGGAATCAATACAGTGAGATTTATCAATGGGTTTTGATGGCTTTTTAGAAGTAGAGAAAGTCTGAAGAAGGGAGTTCTGTAACATATTTTCCGGTGAGGAATATGGCGCCTCTGGTTGCTTGTCATTCCTCCACGACTCCTTCATCCGGATCCATTACGATGGCTTTCAATGGCACGGCTGCTTCCTCCGGTAGTGGTGTCTGCTGGTGACAATGGTGGCTTCTCCATTAACGGCATCAAAGCCGAGGGATGAAGAGAGGGAAGGAGAGCATGATGATCACAATAGTATAACAATGGCAACTTGCGACCATTCACGATTGAATAATGGTAGCTGGCATTTTGTAGAGCAAATGTATATACAACGCCTCCGTTATAATAGATTAGATGTGCCCTTGCTGAAGTTTCTTTGGCCAGAGGTATAATAGATTATTTAAATCAGAATAGATAATAAAGGGTGTCCATTAGAATCAACCATATAATATCGGTAAAACTGTTGATCATTTCTCTGGTTTATTGGCAAACTGATAGATAAATGACCCTATAACAATAAAAATTGAAGTTTCATTCTAGTAGCTGATAAGTGCTTACATCCTGAAGATTAAAATAGTCCTACAAAATATTGAATGGCCATAGATCCGTAAATCATAATGCAATTTTGGAAAACACTCTCGTTAAAAGAATTCTCTTCTTATTGTCTCTTCTACGAGTTACCCTGCAGTTAGAAAAAGGAAAAGATAATTGAATATTAGAATGAAAGATACAAGAAACAGCCGAAACAAAGATGTCATTTACTAATTAGTTTTACTATTTTTGCAGGATGCAACACCAGTTGTGTCTAAGGTGGTCATATCTTCCCGTGATCCCGTTTCTGGCATCTTCCCTAATTGTAGAGAGAGAAGAGTAAATAAGTCAGTTTGTCAGATCTCAAAAGCCATTAAAGACTTCCAGATGAAATTTTAAACCTCAATATGAAATTTTAAACCTCAATATCTAACAAATCACAGTATGACCAATATTAATCAAATCAGGGATCTCCTTTGAAACAAGTGCAAGATATTGCTCCATTACCTCCTCTTTACTCATGTTTCCAAGTTTTTACAGAACAAGTATGTTCATCTTCCACCGTTCGAACAATAACTCATGGTGTTCATCACCGGTTTCTCCACTTCTTTCTTCTGCGGACCCTCTCGGTCCGTCTTCTTCACGAACTACCATCTCCTTTGCTACCACATCCTCCGGCGAGACAGCAACCAGGAACTCATCAGCTTCCACAGTTTTAATCACCAATTCTTCGCCTTTAGCAGGTTCTTGAAGTTCATAAAAACTCGTTAATCTTCACTTCCAAACCCATCCACACGTTCCACATTCTCATCAACACCAACTCGGAGTTTCCTCTCCCTCTTGACCACTGTGCATAGGAGAAGCGATGATTCAAAATGTCGCAGTCTGCTCACTCGTCAGATTCTAATTACGTTGTTACTAATGTAGACCAAAACAAAGTAATGCACTAAACACAATGATCGATAAGCAACCAACCGAAGTGAAATTATTTGAATACAACGACCTTAGCAAATAGAGATTTCGGAGACAGCAAAAAAGGCAACAACGTAAACAAAAATTTATGAAAAGTTCAGAAAAAGTTAAGGTGTTTGGGTATGTTCTTCTAACTTTTTCAAATATGCAAAGCCATATACAAAAAAAAAAAAACAAAATAGTGAAAGAGAGACAAAAGAGTAACCCGGATCGCGTGGGTAATTTATTTTAGGGTTCAACTTCACCTCATATGTTTGAATCGAACTGTTTGACTAAGCCAGATTAGAAGAAGAGGAAAAACAGAGAAAAAGGCCGAGATATACAGAAATACTAAACCAATGAAAGAGAGACAATGAAACCAAAACACAGCAGAATATAAATTCAATTCGGAAAGAATACGATGAATAAAGAATTATCGTTCTCAATAAAGCAAATACAGTAATTGTTCTCAATAACACAAAATTCATACTGGAAGGCGATTTACTTTAAACACAAAAAATGGATCGAGAGTTTCTGAAGATTTACCTTCATAAAGGAAGCTTCAATGATCGAGGATGTTAATGGCAACTCACTGGTCATGAATGGTGGATGATCGGGTGATAAAATTTGGTTTGTCAGAAAATCGAATCAGAAATCATGAGTAAAAAGAAAAGTGAGAAAAAGAGAAATATTAAACTGATTATCAAATATAAACAGAGGAAGAGATGTGAACCAAAGGTCACAATTCCAGTAATGGACGCAATGCTCCACTGCAGACACGAAGCTTCGGTAGCGTCGTCTTAGTCAAAATAAAAGGGACGTCTAATCTCAACCCTTCGATTAAAAGGTTTGCTAATTTCAACCATTGGATTAAATTCTATTTTTTTTAAGATGACATCACCTAGAAAATCAGAACCCTTGGATTGATTTTAAAATCAATCTGGAACGTTAAATCTTCTCTCTTTTTTCCTAGAAAAAAGTGATGACATCATCAGTTAACACAAATTAGGTTTGCTATTATATATAGATAACTCCACAAATTAATTTGTTGGTCTGTGTAAATATTTTAACACTATAATTGTTAATTTGTAACAACTTAGGAACACTCTTGGATCCAACTCGATGGGATGATGGGGAGTTTAGACGATGTTGTGAAGAGAAAGGAGAGTTCAGAAGATGTTTTTGAACCCATTGTGAAGAGAAAACATAGGAGGAAAGGGACTCCATATAGATCTCCATTCTACTAGGGTTTAAGAGATTTTTGAGATGTTTAGATATGTGTACCAGTGTACCGTGTGCATGTTGGACTTTTCTTTTTGTTTTTACTTCCAGGTTAAACTGCTAACTGTTTCTTATGGAATGTGATCTTTTTTTTTTCTTTTCTAAATCATCTTGTTTATATAGTTTAATCTTAATACCCTCAAGATAATATATTTGTGATTTATATCGTGCTATTGTTTTCCCCAATACTCTTCATTGTATTAATTACTGTGTGGGTAATTGAATAAGTTCGTCTGTATTTGTCTTTGAATATTGAGACAATGCCATAAACAATCCTACAGGCTTTTTTAGCAAATAAATTAAGCCAAATCTATTGGCGTGGACCGCACATAACTCTCTGGATCATTTCAGACAGAATACATCTTTAAAATCTCATATTAATGATAATGGTTCCATTTTCTTAATGATATTACAATGTAAATACCAACTTTACATTAAATTGCTACATACGGTACCGTTCACCCACCAAGTATCAGGAGATAGTAGTTTTTGTATTGACGCTAGAGATTTTTATTATTCTCTCTGTTGGGAAGATCTTACATCACATGGTATCATATTTTTTATCCCTTACCTCATTTTATTTGACCAAAATTTTTAAATTCATAGTATAAGTTTTTCACATGTTGTTTATCTATCATATTTAAATTTATATTCAGTAATTTATATTAGCCATATATATACACATGACTAACAGGCACTTGTCATGCATTATTATATCAACATCATGTTATCCCCATTTGTACTATGTAAAATGTGTACAATCTTTATATATTAAATCAGAGCCTCAATTCGTGTGTAATTTTTTAAAAAATGGATCCTCACTAGAAATCAGTTATCATTCATTTATTACTAATAATATGACTTAATAACATATCACTCATAATATAACTACCACTCTTACAAAACCGGATTGGTAAACATACCATATTTGATTCCTTATTAAATGTAAAATCAATTTAGTCACTTACCATTATCAAACCAGTCCCTGATCTACTCATTTGTTTTCCTAAATTTTTGGTTTAAAATCAGCAAATATACTATAACAAAGACCATCTCGCAACAAAAAGCAATTGGATCGATTTCCTTGGAAGATGATGATATAACAAATATAACAATATCTTTTGTGGTTTGAAAATTTATGAAACACAGACCTCAAACCAGCCAGAGTGGTTTTAACGAGACTTTGCCATCTAATATATAGAAAAATCACTGAATTCTACGTCCTCAAGCGCAACACACTTTCAGGAACATAGCCAGTAGAACGCTTTGAGAGTAAACGAGCCAGAACACTGCTGGGACTAAAAATTTAAAGTCACATCTGTTTCCAGGAATCAATCATAGAGAAGTCAATATAAAATATTGCGCAAGTTATATGTGTTCAGACTTCAGAGTCAAGAAATCAATGACACCGGTTGTGGCTTTAGGTATATAAGATTGGAGGATCGGAGTTAGGTCAAAGAGAAACCAGAAGGTTAGAGTTGATGATCATCGATTGACTGAAGATTTGTTAGGTTTAAAACACGTTGTTTTATTTCGTGAAAAAAAATAGTTAGGTTATTAATTTGGGCTAAAGATAATTTAAATGCAATGTTCGTTTGTGCTAAGTATATTAAGTATATTATATTGATCCAAAAAAATGTCACATTTAAATGAGATACACTATTAATATGAAATAACATATACTATACTTTAAATAATTATGATTTGTATATTTTTGCAAATACATTTTACTTTTTAATCTTTAAATTAAATATAGACTTTAAATCTATGTTTAATAGTATATATCATATGTAATTTATTTAAATATATGTCAATGTTATTTGTTTGATATTTGATAGTTCACTTTTAAGAATAACAAAAACAAATAATAATTGTTTAATTACTTACTTCTATATATTAAAACAGAAGTCACAACCTTGATTCATGTGTGATTTTTTTAAAAAATAGACCTAATGGACCTATTACTAGAAAATCATGTTACATTTAATCTCTAATTTTATAGGTCTAAATAACTCACTTTCTAGATTATAGGAACTAAATAATATGTTTATAACACAATATTGCTACATTATATGAACTAAATAACTATCAATCATTTCCAAGCAAAAAAACTTGATCTGAAAACTCTGTTATCAATTTTTACTTCCATATCATTCATATACCATCGTGTTTGAAAGAGTCTGCAAGGAGCAGAAATATTTCTCGAGATTTCTACACCTAATCATATACATTTTTAAAACTAAACTGATTTCAAATTGATTTGTGTTTTGTATATAGTTCATTTACAAAATATAATTAAATGTTTAATTAAATTCTTTATAAAATTTATACATGAAGCTTTAAATTTAGTTTTTGTTAACTTTCTTATTTTGTGAAATGTTTGATTATCTTTGGAGATGATAATATTTTAATATTTTCCAAATTATATTTCTATTTATTTATTTAATAATGAAATACTAATCCAACAAACAAAAAATATATAAGAAGAAACAAACACATGTGAAAGTTTGAAACAATCTATTTGATGGAAAACAAGTATACTCTAATATTATTATGTTTGAACAACCTTAATATACTCGATAATATAAATTTATGAAGCTAAAAGTTTATTTTTTTAATAACTTGTGAAAGTTTGAAACAACCAATACAATAAAAAAATATATGGTAAAATTATTATGTTTTAAAAAGTAAAAGACACACTTCATATATATTATAATATATATCAATTAAGAATTAAAAACAAAATGTTTATATAAAAATAAACGAAAACAAACACGCGCGGGTAGAGATCTAGTTTTAATTATAATCAAAGAAGATATAAGTATAATTTTTTGTTAAATTTTATAATTTTGTGAAATGTAATGATGTATTTGGTAATACAAATTATTTTCTATTTACCAAAATTTACATATGTTCATGAGTTTAAAAACAAAACACTTATTCAACAAACAAAAATATATAAAAGAAGATACAAAACATGTTACATTTTGAAATAATTGATTTGATGAAAAACAAGACAATTGAATAACATACTTATGTTTGTATAATGCATAAAAACATATATGTAATTATAATATATACCATTCTTGAAGTAAAAACTATGTATTTATATAAATAAAAATAAAAATTAGCGCAGGTCCCGATGTAGTGATATATTATTACTTAAATCGTAGAGGGAAAATATATGTCAATTTATCAAACGTCAATTTTGGAATCCTACAACATACCTCGTCGTGGTGGTTATATAACGCTATAGTAACGGTCAGCCAAGATGTGTTTTATATTTAATAGGGAAAATTGTTTTTTAGACCAAAAAAATTGATAACTATATCCTATTAGGCTAATCTCATATACTTTATGTCTTATTAGTCTAAATATTTTCAAAATGGTAATATTGTTCTTAATTTCAGTTAAAAATTCGAAATACAATTAATAAAAAAATGTTAAATATTAAAATATAATTTTTAACTAAAATAATTTTAAAAAATATTAAAAATCTTTAAAAAAAAGGAAATTGCCACAAATACCACTTTTCTAGTACACTTTTTATGTTTACACTAACCACTTTTACCCTCACTTTTAGTGAATGGTAAAAGACACTTATACCCCTAGGATTATCTAGACTTAGAGTTTATAGTTGAGGGGTGAATTAGAATTTTTAGAAAATATAAAAATAAATACTTAAAAATATATAAAAAATTTTGAAATTTTTTTTTTTATAAAAAAGTTCAAATTTGAAAAATTATAATTCGAAAACATAAAAAAAAATATTTTTTTTATTTTTTTATTTAAATAATGATTTATTATATATATAGAGAACAAAGGTATAAAAGTCTGTTGCTGGTTCAGATCATGATCGACCGGTTCAGATCAAACGGTTTCCAAATCGATGTTTAAATTTTTTTTAATTTAAAAATTGATTTTATAAATCACGATTTTTTTTTTTAAATCGATTTAATAATTATAAGGAAACTGAATATTTCAAAATATTATCTTCCTATATTTTTGGAACTGATTATATTTATCCGTAGAATCTGTATTCTACTATATGTAGAACACAGTAAACATGTTTGAAATTGATTTCTACTAGTTTTAGATTTATAGTATTGTATAGATTTCGATTTCTACATGTTTTAGATTTATAGTAATGTGTAGATTCCAGATTCTACAGATTTTAGAACGATAGGTTAAGCGCGGAATGTGTTTTCCATATATTTTTAGATTATTATTATTTACGTAGATTACGTATGCTAAACATATTAGATTCAATGAAAAAAGTAGATTACATTTTCTACCGTGTAGAATGTCAATTCTACATTTTGTAGAATAAAATATTAAATTACAATTTAAACATTTTTAAAATTATAAAAAAAATACCAATAAGTTGATATAGGTATTTCTTAGTAGTTACTATTTTTTGATTTTTTTTTTGTTTGTAAAATATTTATTTGATTTATTTTTGAAAATAATAAAATGTATTAGAGAAAAAAATGGAACAAAAAAAAATTAGCCTTTGAAAAAAAAAAAATTAGCCTAATAGGACATAGTTATTATTTTTTTGGCTTAAAACAACAAATTTCCCAATTTAATAATAGTGCAAATCAAAGATTATTGTAGTGTATCTGTGTGAAGACTAGCTAGTTCCTCTTCATCATATGCAAAAAAAAAGCAGGAGGAATCGGATAAAATCGCTTTTATTATCTTCCAATTATCAGACGCACAAACTAAAAAAAAAAAAGTTCGTCGGATACGTGAATAGGTGATCCTAATCTCAGACAACAGATCAAACTCCTTTATAATTTTAAACAATAATGTTAATCAAAACAGAGTTCTTTTTGGGTGAAAAGGTATTAAAAGTGATAGGGAATAATAGAGGTTCATTTAGCGGAAAATATATAATAGAGGTTCATAACTTCATATAATTGAAGCCTACGGATTTTTATATATTGTATCCCACTTTAGAAACTACAAAACAATTATTTTTTGTAAGGGGTCCAACTGAAAGCGATATTCTTCAACAAATCGATCCTAATCAAAACATTTTAAAATGTAACATTGTACTTATGTTACAATTATAACAACACAAGAAAATTCGTAATACCGTGTAGATAGACACTCAATAATTTCGAGTTGAATGGCATTATTGATGCATGTTCATGCGAAAATTTAAATTAAAAAAAGAAGTTAATGTGATGCACGTACATAGAGTTTAAAGACCCGAATCTCTCGTTAGGTGACCCACGAAACCGAATGAATCTAAATGGGACCAAACCCGACCCGACTCAGCTTGGCCCCACCCATGCTTAAGTCTCTGTTGCCTTCACGTGATGCTCAGCTTCGTTGCAGTTGCACCCCATCAGCCGGAGAATAAAACGTCCGGCCACCTAAGCCTTGTCTCTTTGTCTCCACTCTCTCATGTTTCGCCACTTGGACTTTTCACTCCTTTCTTCCCTCCTTCGCCACGTCTCTTCCACCATATTTCCCGAAATACCCTCATATTTTCGCTCATAAGAGGGGTAAAGTTGTAAAATAGCTTCGAGAACAAGATTACATGAGCTGTTCTGTCTGATTTTGAGCAATAAACGACAAAAACTTAAAGTTGCTTGAAGTTTCCGAATCACGAGGCTCCATTTCCCTAAACTCATTGTATATATAAAGCCCCACGAAGCATGTATCTCCTTCAAAACACAAACAAGATCTTCTCTATCTCCCTTTCTATCTACAAACTTTCTTAAACTCACGAGTCAAAATTACACGAAAATGGGAACGTGCAGTTCAAGTGAATCTCGGAGAACAGAGACGGCGAAGCTGATTCTACCAGACGGAACATTACAAGAGTTTTCATCACCTGTAAAAGTATGGCAGATTCTTCAAAAGAACCCCACGAGTTTCGTTTGTAACTCCGACGATATGGACTTTGACGACGCCGTTGTAGCGGTGGGTGGCAGCGAGGATCTCCGGCCTGGAGAGCTTTACTTCGTTTTACCTTTGACATGGCTTAATCATCCACTAAGAGCAGAGCAAATGGCGGCTTTGGCGGTTAAAGCGAGCTCCGCGCTTACCAAAAGCGGTTGGAGTTGTGGTCATGACGGTGAAGGGAGAAGGGTCTCTGGTGGTGAGTGTAGAGTTAAGAGAGTGAAGAGAAATGGGTGCGGCGGAAGAGGGAAAAGGAAGTTTACGGTGGAGTTAAGTTCAATAGCAGAGTAGGAGTAATTTGGTCAGAAGATGTGTAAATTGTAATTAGAGAGTTTGACTTTTTATATATATAGTTTTCTTTTTTTTCTTGCAAAAATATATAATCAGTTGATTTCACTATCTAATAGTTTTACATAAAAATGAACAAATTGAGACTTTAATCACGAGGATGAAGTGATCCAGAGCTAATAAATTGCAATTTCATACAGTTCAAAAGAGGGAAGAAACACACAGACGCAAGTTGCGACTGGGTTACATCCAATCCTCTCTGGCTTTTCTTGGTCAACACCGCGTAATGGTCCGTTTTACATTATTTACGCTTTTGCCCTCAGCTTGTTAATATCGTTGATGACAGTTAGCTTAAGCGACAGCATTTAGGTAAATTAGGTTAGTTCCATTTGAAAATCCCATTATCTGTAATCAGATACAATAAAAGCCATTAAACGAACAAAGAAATAAAAGAACAAAAAAACAAAGAAGGCAAAGAACCAGACAAAGTAAAGATAATAACAAGATAAATGTTAAAGGTTGTATAACAAAAACTTATACATCAAAAAGAATTATATTAACTAGTTAGATTTATTCACAAGCAAACTAGAGTAGTTAAGAGTTGATGTATAAGGTAAATTGTTTAGGTTTGCTTGTAAATTTAGTATAGGTAGAGAGTTGAGATATCGATAAGTGGCAGTTGCTTAAGCTAAGATGTCTAAATGAGTTTGCAGTAACTAGAGAATATACTACAAATATATGTGTGTAATGTGTTAGTGTTACTATAAGAAAATATTCCAGGAAAAGGATTCAAAGTATCAATGTCGAAGCTAAGAGTAAAAATATATCTTTTCTTATCTCTCTAAACTAAAGATACCAAAGAGAACATGAGGAATGTCAGAGAAGAGATAACATAAGCAAGAGTGAGAGAATTAAAGTTGGCATCAAAGATATCTTCAACATTATTTATACAGTACCAAATCCTCATGTCCATGCTTTTCACCTCTCAATTTGAAGCTACAGAAGAATTGTTGTCAATTGATCTCATATTGTTAAACACTCATAGTCTCTCATTTCCAACATGATATCCAACATGGACATGAGAGGGCTGGAATACACCAGGACCCATTGCATTAAAAGGAAAAAAGTCAGCTTTGCAAAGACTAGAGAATACAAGTGCAGGGCCCATTTTTGTTATGGGCTATAAATACGTGATAGGGTTGAAAAATTTAGATTGTTGTAACTAAGAGTTGATTTTGGTATTAACAAACTATTCAAGGGCTTAACTGCAAAACCAGTTCAAATTTCCCGACCACACAAACATTGCTTTCCGCTTTTAGGCGCAGTAGCGTAAACCACTTCCTTTTGTCTACCCAAAAACGACGTCGTGGCGGAGCAATGGCGAGACTCGCCTTCGCCTCATCTCCGCCACTAGCCTCAGCCCGCACTCTCCGCCGCCATTTCTCCATTTTAGCCGCCGCCGATCCTAAAACTTCCAAAATGCCCCGCCTTCACCACGCCTCTCTGGAAGTCATCGGCGGAGGAACCGACCGTTTCCTACCGCCTCTAAAAGACTCACTCTCCAAACCTTACGCCGCGTTTCCTCTTATCGGGTTTAACCGCCACGCGGAGACCATATACGCCGCTTTCTACCGCTCCGTTCCCTTTGTCAGACTCCGCCGCGAGTGCCTACGCACGAAAGACAACGGCTCCGTGGCTCTTGATTGGGTCGCCGGAGACGACAGTTGCCTCCCTCCCGAGTCTCCGATCCTTATCTTATTGGTACATTCTCAAAACCCTTGATTCAAAACTCGATCTTGATTATAAAAATTGAATCTTTTTTTCTTAAAATGTGCAGCCAGGTTTGACCGGAGGAAGCCAAGACTCGTATGTGAGACACATGTTGTTACAAGCTCGAAGTAAGAAATGGCGTTGTGTTGTGTTCAATAGCAGAGGATGTGGAGACAGTCCTGTAACCACTCCTCAGGTTTTGACTTCTCTACTCTTTCATCATTGATGAGTAAGCTTCTTGTTGGTAGACTGAAGTATGTATGCAGTTCTACTCGGCTTCGTTTTTAGGAGACATAAGTGAAGTGATTGCTCATGTTGGTGATAGATTCCCTAGAGCTAACTTGTATGCAGCAGGATGGTCTCTTGGTGGCAACATTCTTGTTAACTATCTCGCTCAGGTTTAGCTTCTTTTTTTTTTGTTGTAAATGATCAATGTAAGATGATTTTGTGGAGTGACCTTGTTCTTCTGTGTTGCAGGAGTCTCATAACTGCACTCTCTCTGCTGCTGTTTCCTTGTGCAACCCTTTTGATTTGGTTATAGCGGATGAAGATTTCCACAAGGGTTTTAACAATGTTTATGACAAGGCATTGTCGAGATCTCTTCGTAGGATCTTTAGCAAGTACTGTTGTTTGTTTCCTTTAATCTGTCTTCTCTTACTTGCTGGTTAAGTCATTAGTCATATTTGGTTTATCGTTTTTCTGCAGACATTCTCTTCTTTTTGAAGATATAGGAGGTGGGTTCAACATTCCCATGGCTGCAAATGCTGACACGGTTAGGGATTTCGATGAAGGCTTAACTCGAGGTTAGTTACATATAAAGAATCTTGAGGGCACACAGCTGCAATCATGTAACAAACAAACCTTTTTCATGTAACAGTGTCATTTGGTTTCAAGACAGTAGATGAGTACTATTCCAAGTCTAGCAGCTCCAAAGCGATCAAACATGTCCGTATTCCCTTGCTTTGCATTCAGGTGAATCCCTAAACAAATGAGTAATGAACCAATACGGTTTAGAAACTAGAATATGGCTTTCTTTATATGTTCGTGTGTTGTATGATATGAAATGCAGGCAGCAAATGATCCGATTGCTCCTGATAGAGGGATCCCTCGAGAAGACATCAAGGTAAGAGACAATGATCAAAGGCTCTTTATTCACTTAAAAGTGATGATTTTTTTTTAACTCTATCTAACAACTAAAAGTGTAAGGCAAACCCTAACTGCATGCTGATAGTAACACCAAGAGGAGGGCATTTGGGGTGGGTGGCAGGTGAAAGAGCTCCAAACGGAGCTCCTTGGACCGACCCGGTGGTAATGGAGTTTCTGCAACATGTAGAGAGTTGTGAAACCATTAATGGGGATAGATTGTTGGAGGATGTTCACCAAATTCAAGTCTAGTTCTGTTGATTAGTGTGTTTCACTTATATATACTGATATACATTTATTGTTATGAACAAGAATTATATAAACACGCAAAGAATTATGGTGTATAAGAGTTCTTGCACAAAATAATTATTTGTTTCAATAAGATTAGTGACCCATCATAAGAGAAAAAAACATGTGAGAATATTCATTAATTGGAGAGATTAGTCTTGGAGGACGTTCATCAAATTCAAGTCTAGTTTTGTTGAATAGTTTTTTACTCTTCCGCTATTGTTGTGATTCAACTTGTGAACATGAGAGTATAGACGCAAAGAAACATAGTTTAAGAGTTATCGCCTTTCCAAATTCAATACTATCTTCAGTAAGTCATCCTATCTAAAAAGGTCCCAAGTTGATTTGATGACCACCCATATCATCTTTGACTTATCACAACGAAACCACATTTAAATTCTATGCTTTGTTACATTATGCAAAGAAAAATCTTAGAATAAAATATTTAAAGGTACCATTATTTAATGTACAAGTCTAATAGAGTGATATCCTCCCAAAATTTGTTAAGATTTCTTATAATTCCTTTTATTTTATTTTTTTGTGAACTTTAACATTTTTAATTATTTTCTTGATGTTAAGTACTTTGTTTTGTATATTAAAATGAAAACATTATATGGAATGAAGTAAGGCAATATACGATGAAGCAAAATAAAGTCCAAAGCGTGTTTCGCTTTCAAGCATGGGCATGTAATTGGTTTCGGTCACTTTGTTGTTCCCAGAAACTGAACATTAAATGAAAAAAGGATAGTATGTTTGGTAAACTACAAAGTGAACATATTTGAGTTTGAATATTCGATTTAATAAATACTGTAACATAGAAGAATAAAATAATATTAATTACATTTCCTGGATTATTTAACTTAGCTTCGAGTAGCTTGATCTATTATTATTATGCTCATGTGAGAAATTATTAAATTGTCCATTTTAATTGGCATTGGAATAATGAGGTTGGGGGAAACAGATGACATCAACAGTCCTTATGCTTCTTCTTTATTCGTGGGTCTAGCTTCCAGCAAATGCCATCAAATCTTCTTTGTCACGTATTTTCATATTTTTCTCAAATGATAAAATATAAATAGAACATAATAATATCTATACTATTAAAACAGAATTTTGTTTCTAGATACCTTTATATTTTGCAAATATTTACAAAACCATGTCACTGCATTATTTAAACCTATACTTTTAATTATTTTTATTATTCCACAAAACCTTTTTATTCCAACAAACTTTCATTATTTAATTCCCTTTAAATCTTAACAACATTAAACTTATCAAATCATTTCAATGTTTTCAGATTTATAATTAATGCAATTTTGACAAAAAAATTGTCATTGCATTATTGTAAACGTTTTGATCGGTGGTGCTGAGATGTACTTTATAAGAATTTGCAACGAATTTTATATAATAGCAATATTGATATATAAAATCTATTATTAAAAATAAGTTTAAATTAATTATTTATCAAATACTAGACAAATTGTACAAACTGATTTAAGTCTTGGCATATAAATTGAAAACTGAAAACCGAACTGAAACAACATAAAAAAAAACAAAAGCGGATCAATCTTCACAAATATATTAACGGTTTCTATATCGCTGGAACATAAAAAACCGAAACCAAACCGAAGTATTTTTAATACACAAAATTTTAAGACTATGCATCTTTTAATACCCATCGAAAAAGTTTATAAGTATTAAAAAGCTTAATGAAATTTAGTTGGAGTATTTTTATGGAATTTTCCCTACAAATTATATACCTTAAAATATTAACTATCTTTAGTTTAAAATTATCTTACATATACTAATGGGGTTTTTGCAAATATGACTCAAAACTTAAAATCAAACACAAAACTAACTCATGTTTTTTTTTAAACTTCGATTTGCCTCTTTCACCCCCAAAGTTCAAATTATTTACGAAAATGCCATCACTTTTTTTTTCTTTTTTTCTTCGAAAATGCATATTTTACTCTATTATCCTCATCTTCCTCAAGTATTCACAATATTGCTATTGCCATCAATACACCAACCACCATGAACAACCAATTTGAAGCTCTTAATGCACCTAAAAATCGATTTACACTCTTTCATTCTCAATTCTTATGAACTAAAAGCAACATCTCTTTCACTTTCTCTCCATATTCATCAAAAAAAAAACCCAAGATTTTGATTCTAAAATTTTTATGGTTCATAGAGCCATTGAAGCTTACGATTCTTTGGTGGGTCACTTTTGTTTGAGATTTTGGATGCTTGGAGAAGTCTTATGTGTGATAAACAAGTTATCTCACTGGTTGAAACTATGAAATCAGTTTTTTCCCAGATATTTTCGTCCAGACGACTTCCATGTAAGTCGTCTGGTTGTAGACGATGTAGCCGACTTACATGGAAGTCTTCTGTTCAATGCAGAGGTTAGTTTTGCAATTGACTTTTAAATGTGCTTTTATAGACGACTTACATGGAAGTCGTCCATCTTTGTTTGTTAAAAAAAAGTCATCTAGAGAAAACGGGTTAGTTTTGCATTTGACCGGATTGTGTCAGAAATTTGACTTTTCTTGGACGACTTACAGGTAAGTCATCCAGTAGAAAATTAAAAAAATCAATATTTTGTTATACCTAGACGACTTACATGGAAGTCGTCTCAGGTTAGTTTTGCAGTTGAAAAATAGAACAAAAAAAATATTTTTTTCTAGACGACTTACACGGTAGTTGTCCGTCCGACGACTTACATTGAAGCCGTCCATGATTTCATTCCGAGATTCTGGTCAAACCTTGCTTATCTTAGACGACTTCTATGTAAGTCGTCGGACGGACGAAGTCGTCTAGAAAAAAATAATTGTTTTTTTTTTTATTTTTCAATTGCAAAACTAACCTGAGACGACTTCCATGTAAGTCGTCTAGGTATAACAAAATATTGATTTTTTAATTTTCTACTGGACGACTTACGTGTAAGTCGTCCAGGAAAAGTCAAATTTCTGACACAATCCGGGCAAATGCAAAACTAACCCGTTTTCTCTAGACGACTTACATGGAAGTCGTCTCGAATTTTTTTTTAACAAACAAAGATGGACGACGTCTAGGTTAAAAATCAATTGCAAAACTAACCTAAATGGACGACTTCCTAGAAGTCTGCCAGACGACCTCTGTGGATATCGTCTGCGTCAATGTTTAATAAACTTTCATTTTCCCTAAAACTATAAAGAATTTTTAACATTTCTTGTTAATTCATGTCTATTAATCAATATTTTAGCTACTGAATGAATTTTATAACTTAATTCGTGATATTTATGAGGTTACTAACATTCATGTTTATTAAAGTTTCTAGATGTTCACAGAAGTCTTCTACGTTAGTTTTTGAATAACTTGTATTTTTAAGAGTATTAAGTAACTTCAAGATATGTAAAACTCATATTTTCAAAATATGATTTCTCCCTTAGTTTTACTAAATTTGACTAAGTTTTTCAACACAAACTTGTAAAAAATGTGATATGCTTTGACTAGTTACTATTGTTTGTTTCCATCTCTTAAGTATTATTGTTATATACACTAATGATAATTATTGTTATGAGTTGGAAGAAGGATTAAAATGCTTCTTAAAATGTTGTATCAATATGAAGCTACCAACATTCTTGTTTATTAAGATGAGAAGAAGGCCATTGGAGTTTATTATTGCATATTGGAGATCCAAAGATAAGAGAAAGGCTATTGAAGTCTATTATTTCATTGATTTGTAAATGTGTAAACACATTGTTAGCACAAGTATTACATCTTGGGAAACATTATTACTGATTTTACAAAAAAATCAAAACTAAAAGAGTAGACATGCAAATCACAAAACAGACCACAAACAAAACTATTATTGATCCTTTCTCTACAAAGACAAGCTTGGACTCCACTTGATATGGAAGAAGACTTCGTCAGAAGACTTCCAGGAAGTCCAGAAAGTCTTCCAGACGACTTACATGAAGTCGTCTAGCGCATTATATTTTAGACGACTAACAGGTAAGTTGTCCCAAAAGTCTTCCAGATCTGAAAAACCTGCATATCAAATCCAGATCTGAAAAATTTGTATATCAAAAAACGTTCAAATGGCTTAAAAACAGAGAAAATAAGTGGAAGATTAGATAAATCTATCTTTATAGAACACACAAAAATACATATCTAAAATTAATAGATCTACCTTTAATGAGTGGAAGATGAGAACCATCTGATTAAAAACCTGCAAAAAAAAAAGATAGATTAGTGATAAAAACATGAGAAAAAACTGAAAAATTCATATAAAATTTGGTGTTTACAAGTCAAAGAGATTAGAGTGGGTTTGGAGCGTTTTAGTTTGGAAAAAAGTAAGAACTTTATACAACAGGAAGTTACCAAATGAAGAAAAATGAGACATAAAAATTTACCAAAACTCTCAGATCTGTTATGAAAGGGAGACTTCATCAGAAGACTTCTATGGACTTCCTGGAAGTGGAAGTCGTCTGGAAGACTTCCTGGAAGTTTTCTAGCGCATTATATTTTAGACGAATAACAGGTAAGTCATCCCAGAAGTCTTCCAGATCTGAAAAACCCCGCATATCAAATCCAGATCTGAAAAACCTGCATATTAAAAAACGTTCAAATGGCTTAAAAACAGAGAAAATGAGTGAAATATTAGATAAAAATACCTTTATAGAACACACAAAGATACATATCTAAAATTAATAGATCTACCTTTAAATGAGTGGAAGATGAGAACCGTCTGATTAAAAACCTGCAAAAAAAAAGATAGATTAGTGAGAAAGACATGAGACAAAACTAAAAAATTCATATAAAGTTTGGTGTTTTCAAGTCAAAGAGATTAGAGTGGGTTTGGAGAGTTTTAGTTTGAGAAAAAAGTAAGACCTTTATACAACAGGAAGCTACCAAATGAAGAAAAATCGGACATAAAAACTTACCCAAACGCTCAAATCTGTTATGAAAGGAAGACTTCGCCAGAAGACTTCCAAGAAGTCCAGAAGACTTCCTGGAAGTGGAAGTCGTCTGGAAGACTTCCTGGAAGTTGTCTAGCGCATTATATTTTAGTTGACTAACAGGTAAGTCGTCCCAGAAGTATTCTAGATCTGAAAAACCTTCATATCCAAATCCAGATCTAAAAAACATGCATATCCAAAAACGTTCAAATGGCTTAAAAACAAAGAAAATGAGTAGAAGATTAGATAAATATACCTTTATAGAACACAAAAATACATATCTAAAACTGATAGATCTACCTTTAAATGAGTGAAAGATGAGAATCATGTGATGAAAAACCAGCAAAAACAAGATAAATTAGTGAGAAAGACATGAGACAAAAACAATAAATTGATATAAAGCTTAGTGTTTATAAGTTCAAAGAGATTAGAGAGAAGTTGGAAAGTTTTAGAATGATGAACATTACATTTTTGTTTCAGCCATTTGAGAGCAGGAGAGAGAATGTGTAAATTTTTCTTTATATAGGGAGACAAAAAATCCAATTAGGTTAAAATATTTTTGATTCAGACGACATCCTAGACGACTTACTTGTAAGTCGCCCAGAAGACTTTAATATTTTTAGCGGGAAATTAAAATAATTTTAGCGGAAAACTAAAATAGAAGACTTCCCAGACGACTTACAAGTAAGTCGTCTAGTTTAAATTATTTAAGCGGGAAAATATTTTTTTTTTAAACTTTAGGCGGGAATATTTGGACGACTTACATGTAAGTCGTCCAGGTAAAATTATTCACCAGACGACTTCCTAAACATAACCCCTAAACATAACTCCTAAACTTAATTAACTAACTAAACACTTCATAAAATCAAATTAAACTTCAAAAGTATTTATTATACACAAAAATAAACACTTACGGGTAAAAATTTAATTTTTCAAAAAAACATTCGAGCTTTCCAAAATCTAACCCTAAGAATACATACAATACTACAACATATGTTGCCAAACCCTAGACCAAAGAATACCATGATTCACTACATACACTCATCTATGTTGAAAACAATTCAGTTTGTTATATTTTAATTTATATCACTTAAAACTGTTTATAATTACATGATTTTAATTTTTCGCTTATCAAAATATTTTTTAAAAACTTTATAAATTATTTTTAAGATCAGCTACACCAAAAGACTTACTTGGAAGTCGTCTAGAAGACTTCTAGCATCTCAGACGACTTACTGGAGCTATATTCGTAAAAATGTCTTCTGTTTTTTTGTTTGGTCACGAGGGGCTGGCTGTAATTTCACAAGGCTTTTAAGTTAGTTTTGCATTTGATTCAAGTTTGGGTATATGTTTGTATTTAAAATCAAGTTGTGAGTCATATTTGGCAAATTCCCGTATACTAAAATACTACTTATAACAGAAAAATCCAAAAAATAGATTACCCTATTATTTTGTATCTGTGATATTTCGAACTAAATCACCCAAAAAAATTATTCGAAATATTTAAATTTATCTGAATTATCAAATACAGTATCCAACAAAATCCTAAATGTGATTTTTACTCGAATTATTAAAAATTATCCAAAAATGGGAACCGAAAACCCAATTGAACTGAAATTTTATCAGGTTCCTAATGTTGTTATCCAAACCAAACTAAAAACCAAAATAACTAAATCGAAATTAAACCTAAGTTCAAAATAACCAAATGGTTCTTATATTTTTTGAACCGCCAAACCAAAAACCAAAACAACCAAATCAAAACTAAACCTAAGTTCAAAATAATCAAACGGTTCTTATATTTTTTGAACCGAATAAATAAAATCACAACCGAATTGGCACAAAAAGAAAAAATTAAGGAAAAAAAATGGAACTGAACCCAAAAAAAGTCCATAGCTAAACATATTAGTGAACTGACCGGTTAGTAAAATGTTCGATAAAAAATAGTCGGGCGTTTCAAAATCTAGTTCTCTTTTTATAATGGGTGAGAACAAGAATATTCTTATTTCGTGATTTACTAATTTTAGCTGTAAGCCTCTAGCCATGAATACAAATCAATTATACGATGCAAAGTGCAAACGTCCTTTTTACCTACCAAAAAAAAGGTGCAAACGTCCTATTTGAAAATGGTTTTGTGACAAACCCTTTCATCGAAAAAGGAGGGTTTTCTTGACATATATCCTTAAAAAGCGGGCGAGTTGCCGAGTAATCGTCCGCAAAATCGTGAAGCGGGTAGTCACCGTGGTGAGTTTGGCCAATTCAGATGCATTCTACTGTAGCCCGTATTTTAACCGCCGAGAATGTGGTATAAGGTTAAGCGGCCGCGTAATGTTGTTTTTGGAACCTAAAAGATTTCTGAAAAATTGTTAGTATTTGTAGATCTCAAGTAACTGTAGTATACAAATCAAAAAAAAGCAAGTGAAAACAAAATAAAGAATAAACTGGGAACCATGAATGCGAATGTTTGGTTGCAGAAGGAAAGAAGACGACGACATATGCATCTTTTTCGTATTTTACAAAACAAAATAAATAAAAATTATAAAATATTATCATTTTTTAGTCAAATCATGTTTTGGCAGGTCCAAATGGAGTAACCCAGCCCATTAACCTAAACTATAATAATATTTGAAATCCACAAAAGTAATGTATATGTATTATTGAAAATTAAAACCTATTAAAAATCTTCGAGTACTCCCCGATTTATTTCTGATTTTTCGATAATTCGCTAGGCCTTGATTAGCCGTAGGCGTTGCGCCTAGCGAGTTTCCGAACAAGGACATATATTAATTGCTAATCTTATCGGATATACAACATCTGTCATCAGCAATATTAAAAACTTCAGCAGTATAAGTGATGTATATATGTAAAATAAATAAAAAGTAAATTCTACAGTGTTAAATTATTGGTTGGTGGACATTATACATCGCACTCTATGGCATAGTATGCGAATAAACTATTGCATAGTTTTTTTTTTTTTGTCAAAAAATAATGAGATCTAATTCTAAAATTTAAATGATAGCGAACTCCCAGTAGTGTTCTTGTTCAACTATAAAGGCAAGGCTATACTCTATGGCATAGTATGCGAATAAACTATGCAAAATAAACTAACTACTCAACTAACCCCCTAAATTTATGGAGCTCACAATCCAAATATGGAATATTTTATATTCTTCGATTGAAAAGAAAACAAGGTTTAACGCTATAATAGCCTTTGACAAGAAAAAAAAGAAAACAGCTATATAACCTATAAGGTTCCAGTAATTAATGAACCTTGTTAACCATAAACCAATTTAATAGTACATGGATAGTCTTCAAGAAAGTGATGGTTTGTTTTGTAAGCATCATCGAGAATCAAGATTTACAAATAAAGAGGAGTGGATCTGTCCCACATGAACATGAGCAAAACACACAACAACTTTTACTTTAAATTTTGATTATTATTATCCTCCTCTTTTAATCAAAAATTTAAACAGCAATAACGATGTAGAGAGAGTGAGAGAGAAGATGGCGTGGCTGTGTGGTGACAATAGAGAATTGTTTTTAGAGAGAGAATATTTTTGGTTGGCAGGCCCACAAACACATGTAATCAACAAAATCATGCGATAAGAGAGAGAGAGAGAGAGGGAGTGAGGAGACAAAAGTAAAGTGAAGATAAAGGAATCGAGTTGGAGAGACAACCCATTTGATGCATCTCTTTCTCGTCCTTTCTTGGCTTTACTCTCTTCTTTTCGAAATTCCATTGTCTGTAGATTAAAGCTTCCATCTTTTCATTCTTCAAACACCATTATTAACTTCAAATCATTCATCTCTACATCCTTTTTAGATATTTTTCACAGATTTCTAATCTCTAGGGTTTTCTTCTTACCTAACCCCAAATTGACTCTGTATCTTAGATTGTATCCTTCTTGTTGTGTTTCTTTCCGTTAATGGTGTGAAAGCTGAAACCTTTCCTCCATCTCTCAACAATGGCTGAGATCAAGAAGATAACAAAAGCAGAACAACAAGGACAAACCAAGATCAGGACTGTACCAGTAGCTGTAACTCCTGAAGGCTTCTGGTGTTGCCCTTCTCCCGTAGCTTTCCAAAAGACTCTCAAATCTCACAACTCTCTCCACAAACCCAAACACTCTCCTCCAACGACGGACAAGAAGCCCGCCGAGAAGGAGAAGGAGAAGGAGAAGGAGAAGAGACCCTCCTCCACGACTATTAGATCCGTCATCGCTTCAGACGAGCAGCAACAACAGAGCAACCCAGAAGAGACCACCCATCACAGCATCGCCGTCCCGGTGACGGTCCAAGAGCGTCCAGAGAGGCAAAAGGTCGAGACTTTACCGAGGAAAGTGGCCATCGAGTTCGGCGAGCCAGGGAGCAGCGACGCTAAAGTGATCCTGGTGGGGAAGCAAGGCTTCTGCGTGAAGCTGAGCGTTCACAAGAAGGTCCTTGTTGATCACAGCAGCTTCTTCGCTAAGAAACTCTCCGAGAAAGACTCTGTTTTCGCCTGTCTTGAGATTGAGAGCTGCGAAGACGCTGAGATCTACGTTGAGACGGTTGGGCTCATGTACTGCAAAGACATGAAGCAAAGGCTTATGAAACAGAGCGTGACCAGAGTCCTCCGTGTCCTTAACGTTGCGGAGCTTCTTGGTTTCGGTTCTTGTGTTCAGTCTTGTTTGGATTATTTAGAAGCTGTGCCTTGGGTTGGTGAAGAGGAAGAGGAGAAAGTGATCTCTTCGATTCTTAGGTTGAAAACAGAAGGTGTTAGTGTTGTGACTACTCCTGTCCTCAAAAGAGTTGCTTCCTCTTCTGTGGATCCGCCTAAAGAGACGCTCTCACGCATCATCGAGCTTGTTTTGAGAAGCAAAGAGGAGAAGAGCCGGCGCGAGATGAAGTCTATCGTCCTGAAGCTTCTCAGGGAACAGAACGGGAACAATGTAGCTGAGAATTTCAACGAGACGATCTACTCCTCTTGCCAAAGCTGCTTAGACACGGTCTTGTCTCTGTTCAGACAAGCTGAGGAGACTGATGCTAAACAGATAGGTGTAGAAGCTGATAACCTCACGTGGCTGCTTGATGTGTTAGCGGAAAGACAAGCTGCGGAAGAGTTTTCAGTCACGTGGGCGAACCAAAAGGAGCTAGCTTTGTTACACGAGAAGGTTCCTTTGGTGTCTCGTTACCACATAAGCCGTGTGACGTCTAGGCTCTTCGTAGGGATAGGGAGAGGAGAGCTGTTGCCTTCGAAAGACACTAGGCTTTTGCTGTTGACCACGTGGCTGCAGCCTTTGTTCAAGGACTATAACTGGCTGCAGCACGGTTGCAGATCGTTCGATGGGAAGCTTGTGGAGGAAGGGATAGGGAGGACGATACTGACCTTGCCGTTGGAAGATCAGCAGAGGATTTTGATGTCTTGGCTTGGGAGTTTTTTGAATGGTGGAGATGGTTGTCCGAATCTGCAGAGAGCTTTTGAGGTTTGGTGGAGACGTTCGTTTGTTAGACCTTACTCAGATCGTCAGGGTAGTGGGGTGTCTCAGACGGATTCGACTTCAAAAGAGTGATGGTTTTGCGAAGGCTGAGTAAAGCTTTGTTAGATTTGTACAGTTAATAACGTTAGCTGTGGAAGCTGGAAAGTGTTGGTTTGCTGATCTTTGGTTTCTGGTTTTGGTTTTAGTGATTAAGTTTTTTTTTTGTTTCTTTGATGGTTTTGGTTTTTCCATTTTTCGTGAAAGTATAATGTTACTGGATGTATATTTCTGATTACAAAAAAATTATATATTTTCTGATTCGATGTCTATACCAATTTTAATGTTTGGTCTCTACCACGTATGAGGCTCTAAATATGTGCTTCCTTCATGAGATCCTTGAACATTAATGAGGTTTAACATATTAGTACGAAGATCATGAGAAGCTGGATTAGACAAGTAAAATTAGTTTGGTGCATTTCATCATAGAATCTAGAGTTTGAGTGGAATGAGTTGTATTTTTATATGTTTTTATAAATAATTTTTTTGATGTACAATTTTGGTTGTAATTCATTTATAATTTTTCCAAAAACAAGATACATATAGTTTAGATATTTTGTATGATGAGTCAAGAAATGAAATTGTGCTTTAAAAAATCTTTGTAAACCATAATTCAAACAGATTTGTGTTTCAAAAGCAAAATTGGCTTTGTAATACTTTATAACTTAAAATTACTATATCAAATGACAAAACAAATAACAAAAGCACAGAAGTATGGGTATTAAGTTCGTATCTCTTCGGATGGAAAGTGTAACACCAAACAAAAAAAACCATGTTAGTTACATAATTGTTCATTGTTTTATACGCAAAGACCGTGTTATTTTCACATGCTTCAATAAATAGATGATTTTAGTTACATTGGAACAATAATGATTCAATAAGTTTTGCTAACATCAACAATTAATTTGTTTATAATGGGGACAAATTGGCCTTGTTAATTTTATTCGTATTCTTCTATAAATTTTGATCATTAATGATCTTTCATTTCCGGTTTGGTTGGTTTCTGGTTTTGGTTTGATTTATATCGTACCATGGAGAGGTAATGACTTGGTTTTAGTGGTTGAGTATTTTTTTGTTTCCTTGATGTTTTTGTAATTTCCTATTTTTCATGAAAGTATAATGTTACTGGATGTATATTTCGATTACAAAAAAAATTATATTTCTGATTCGATTTCTTTACCAATTTTAATGTTTGGTTTGTACCACGTATGGGTCTTTAACTATGAGCTTCAGTTGTGAAGGCTTGAGATCCTTGAACATTAAGGAGGCTTAAGATATTAGTATGAAGATCACGAAAAGATGGATTAGACAAGTAAAATTAGCTTGGTGCATCTCATCATAGAATTTAGAGTTTGAGTGGAATGAGTTGTATTTTTATATGCTTTTATAAATAATTTTTTTGATGTACGATTTTGGTTGTAAGTTTAATAATATTTTATTATTCATTTATAATTTTTCTAAAAACAAGATACATATGTTTTAGGTATTTTGTACGTTGAGTCAAGAAATGAAATTGTGCTTTAAAAAATCTTTGTAAACCATAATTGAAAGAGATTTGTGTTTCAAAAGCAAAATTGGCTTTGTAATACTTTATAACTTAAAATTACTATATCAAATGACAAAACAAATAACAAAAGCACCGAAATATGAGCATTAAGTTCATATCTCTAAGGATGGAAAGTGTAACACCAAACAAAAAAAAACCCATGTTAGTTATATAATTGTTCATTGTTCTATATTTTCACATGCTTCAATAAATAGATGATTTTAGTTACATTGGAACAATAATGTTTCGATAAGTTTTGCTAACATCAACAATTAATTTGTTTATAATGGGGACAAATTGGCCTTGTTAATTTTATTCGTATTCTTCTATAAATTATGAACGTTAATGAAAGGAACATTAATGATCTTTGATTTCCGGTTCGGTTGGTTTCTGGTTTTGGTTTGGTTTATATCGTACCATGGAGAGGTAAATGCTTGGTTTTAGTGGTTGAGTTTTTTTTTTGTTTCCTTGATGTTTTTGTATTTTCCCGTTTTTCATGAAAGTATAATGTTACTCGATGTATATTTCGATTACAAAAAGAATTATATTTCTGATTCGATTTCTATACCAAATTTAATGTTTGGTTTGTTCCACGTATGGACCTCTAACTATGGGCTTCAGTTGTGAAGGCTTGAGATCTTTGAACATTAAGGAGGCTTAAGATATTAGTATGAAAATCACAAAAAGATGGATTAGACAAGTAAAATTAGCTTGGTGAATCTCATCATAGAATCTAGAGTTTGAGTGGAATGAGTTGTATTTTTATAAATATTTTTTTTGATGTACGATTTTGGTTGTAAGTTTAATAATATTTTATTATTCATTTATAATTTTTCTAAAAACAAGATACAGATGTTTTAGGTATTTTGTATGTTGAGTCAAGAAATGAAATCATGCTTTAAAAAATCTTTGTAAACCATAATTGAAAGAGATTTGTGTTTCAAAAGAAAAATTGGCTTTGTAATACTTTATAATTTAAAATTGCTATATCAAATGACAAAACAAATAACAAAAGCACCGAAGTATGTGCATTAAGTTCATATCTCTTCGGATGGAAAGTGTAACACCAAACAAAAAAAACCCATGTTAGTTACATAATTGTTCATTGTTCTATACGCAAAGACCATGTTATTTTCACATGCTTCAATAAATAGATGATTTTAGTTACATTGGAACAATAATGCTTCAATAAGTTTTACTAACATCAACAATTAATTTGTTTATAATGGGGACAAATTGGCCTTGTTAATTTTATTTGTATTCTTCTATAAATTTTGAACGTTAATTAAAGGAACATTAACGATTTTTGATTTCCGGCTTGGTTGGTTTCTTGTTTTGGTTTGGTTTATATCGTACCATGGGGAGGTAATGGGTTGGTTTTAGTGGTTGAGATTTTTTTTTGTTTCCTTGATGTTTTTGTATTTTCCCATTTTTCATAAAAGTATAATGTTACTGGATGTATATTTTGATTACAAAACAATTACATTTCTGATTCGATTTCTATACCAATTTTAATGTTTGGTTTGTACCACGTATGGGCCTCTAACTATGGGCTTCAGTTGTGAAGGCTTGAGATCCTTGAACATTAATGAGGCTTAAGATATTAGTATGAAGATCACAAGAAGCTGGATTAGACAAGTAAAATTAGCTTGGTGAATCTCATCATAGAATCTAGAGTTTGAGTGGAATGAGTTGTATTTTTATATGTTTTTATAAATAATTTTTTGATGTACGATTTTGGTTCTAAGTTTAATAATACTTTATTATTCATTTATAATTTTTCTAAAAACAAGATACATATGATTTAGGTATTTTGTATGATGAGTCAAGAAATGAAATTGTGTTTTACAAAATCTTGGTAAACCATAATTGAAAGAGATTTAAGTTTCAAAAGCAAAATTGGCTTTGTAATACTTTATAACTTAAAATTACTATATCAAATGACAAAACAAATAACAAAAGCATCGAAGTATGGACATTAAGTTCATATCTCTTCGGATGGAAAGTGTAACACCAAACGAAAAAAACCATGTTAGTTACATAATTGTTCATTGTTCTATAAGCAAAGACCATGTTATTTTCACATGCTTCAATAAATAGATGATTTTAGTTACATTGGAACAATAATGCTTCAATAAGTTTTGCTAACATCAACAATTAATTTGTTTATAATGGGGACAAATTGGCCTTGTTAATTTTATTCGTATTCTTCTATAAATTTTGAACATTAATGAAAGGAAAATTAATGATCTTTGATTTCCGGTTTGGTTGGTTTCTGGTTTTGGTTTGGTTTATATCGTACCATGGAGAGGTAACGGCTTGGTTTTAGTGGTTGAGTTTTTTTTTGTTTCCCTAATGTTTTTGTATTTTCCCATTTTTCATGAAAGTATAATGTTACTGGATGTATATTTCGATTACAAAAAAATTATATTTCTGATTCGATTTCTATACCAATTTTAATGTTTGGTTTGTACCACGTATGAGCCTCTAACTATGGGCTTCATTTGTGAAGGCTTGAGATCCTTGAACATTAATGAGGCTTAAGATATTAGTATGAAGATCACGAGAAGCTGGATTAGACAAGTAAAATTAGCTTGATGCATCTCATCATAGAATCTAGAGTTTGAGTGGAATAAATTGTATTTTTATATGTTTTTATAAATAATTTTTTTGATGTACGATTTTGGTTGTGAGTTTAATAATATTTTATTATTCATTTATAATTTTTCTAAAACAAGATACATATGATTTAGGTATTTTGTATGATGAGTCAAGAAATGAAATTGTGTTTTAAAAAATCTTTGTTAACCATAATTGAAAGAGATTTAAGTTTCAAAAGCAAAATTGGCTTTGTAATACTTTATAACTTAAAATTACTATATCAAATGACAAAAAAAATAACAAAAGCACCGAAGTATGGGCATTAAGTTCATATCTCTTCGGATGGAAAGTATAACACCAAACGAAAAAACCATGTTAGTTACATAATTGTTCATTGTTCTATATGCAAAGACCATGTTATTTTCACGTGCTTCAATAAATAAATGATTTAGTTACATTGGAACAATAATGCTTCGATAAGTTTTGCTAACATCAACAATTAATTTGTTTATAATGGAGACAAATTGGTCTTGTTAATTTTATTCGTATTCTTATATAAATTTTGAACATTAATGAAAGGAACATTAATGATCTTTGATTTCCGGTTTGGTTGGTTTCTGGTTTTGGTTTGGTTTATATCGTACCGTGGAGAAGTGATGGTTTGGCTTTAGTGGTTGAGTTATTTTTTCCTTGATGTTTTTGCATTTTTCCATTTTTCATGAAAGTATAATGTTACTGGATGTATATTTCTGATTACAAAAAAATATATTTCTCTGATTCGATTTATATACCAATTTTAATGTTTGATTGTACCATGTATGAGCCTCTAACTATGGGCTTCAGTTGTGAAGGCTTGAGATCCTTGAACATTGAGGAGGCTTGTTATTGGTTTATATGTTTTTATTGATTTAGAAATTCATATAGTATTTTTAAATCCAAGTAAAATATACAAATTTTCAAATTCTATCATATTAGTATTTACAGATCCGGAGGTTTTCCCTCGGATTTGAGTATGCGTATTTTTAACAAAGAAATCCATGCAAATACTTTTAAATCCATATAGTATTTATAAATCCAAGTAAAATATGCAAATCCGGAGGTTTTCCCTCAGATTTGAGTCTATGTATTTTTAACTAAAAAATACAAACAAATCCATTCAAATCCATTATTAAATCAAATATATTAATAAATCCGTACGATTGAATAACACTTGATTTGATATAGAATTTATGAATTATTAAACCAATAACACATGATTTTAATACAGATTTGAAAATCATAGAACCAATAACACTAGATTTAGTTCGGATTTTCAAATCCATTAAAATACAACAACCATTAACCCCTACTAAATTTAGTTTGGATTTTAAAATCCGTCAATATACACTAACTAATAACCCCCACTTAAGATATTCGAGAAGATGGATTAGACAAGTAAAATTAGCTTGGTGCATCTCATTGTAGAATCTAGAGTTTGAGTGGAATGAGTTGTATTTTTATATGTTTTGTTGTAGCTATAAATATTTTTTTCATGTACGATTTTGGTTGTAAGTTTAATAATATTTTATTATTCATTTATAATTTTTCTAAAAACAAGATACAGATATTTTAGTTATTTTGTTTGTAGAGTCAAGATATGAAATTGTGCTTTAAAAAATCTTTGTAAACCATAATTGAAAGAGATTTGTGTTTCAAAATCAAAATTGGCTGTAAAGTATTCTACAAATTCTTTTAAAGCACTTGCCAATCTACAAAAAAAATCTGTGTTGGAGGTCGTTGGTTACTAACGACTACAAGATAAGTGATAAAATCTGTCTTTTGATCGCATTTTTCCAATGGCTCAAAGCCTAAAACCAAACAAACAAAAACTTCCATTAAGTTTCTATGATTGAATTAAATATTCAAATTATCATATTTTAGTAATAGAATTATAAAATATAATAGAATATGATATATTATTGTGTTGTGTTTTACTTCAGAATACAAAAATATAGGTTCACATATAATAGTTAGGTTTAACATATTGATAACGCTATATAATGTAATACTAGGTAATTATCCGTGATTTTGTGTGAGGTGAGATTCATATAAAAGTAATTATATTTTAATTATAAACTAAAAAGTTGAAAATATAAATTAGTTTTTACGATGACTACCTTAACATACAAATAAGTAGAGGAGGAACTAAAATCTATCATAAATTTAATATGTTTTTTAAAAGATAAATATTTTTAAATTTGTGCTAAAAAAATTAAACTAACCTTCCTAAAGCATTTATAAATGTTTAAGAATTATTTATAAAAATTTGTAAACTCAACCTACTCCCTAAATGCTAAATTCTAATCAATGTATTATTTTACTTAAAACTAGGTGTTTTGTCCGCACATGCGTACATAATTATTTTATAGATATATTGTAATAAATAAACTATTAAATTTAATGATCAAAATGTTTAAATTAAACATTAAATTTATAATATTTTAATGGATTTTTCAATTTTTGTATTTTATTAATTTAAAAACATTATTTTGGATAACAATATCAATACTTTATTATTATAAAATATGTTGTTATCTTTAAACAATTTTTATTATATTAATTTATAATCAATTATATAATTAAATAAACAAATATATAAATGTTAATATAAAGTTATGTAATTAAACCAAATTCTTCAACAATTACCAAAAACTACAAAATTTTAAAATAAATCAAAAGCAAAAGAATGTTCAACCTAACCAAACTTTACATATTATATTAATCAAAATAAATAAAACGAATGATATTGTTTAATTATATTATGAAATACCTCCCTTGATAATTGAATAAACACTCAAACATACCAATTACGTTGACAAACAAAACATTAAGATATAATGTCTAAGACATGAACATTTGCTATCTATTATTATATTCATTTCTAAATGTTATTGTAAAGGAAACTATATGCTATAGTGAATTTCTATTTTTCATTTAAGATAGAAACTGCTATTTTCTTCTAAGTACAAAAATTAAATAGTATTTTTATTATAAAATCATAATTTCTTATTTTCAAAATGGTCTTTTAACTCTCAAACTTTAATAATTATAAGTAACCGATAATTTTGGAAAATACAGTGTTTATAAAATAGAATCACATAATTCTTTACATAATAATATTTTAAGGAAATTGTAATTTAAACAAATTTGTTATTCTCTGAAATTCTTGAAAAACATAAAAGTAAATAAATTTAATTTTAAATTAATATTTTGAAAATATTCTCTTATGGAGGCAGAAATTTTAAAAATATTTTAAAAAGATTACTCCATTCCCATAAAAAATATTTAAAAAGCACAAATAATAAACACATATAAATCAAATTTGTTGTTATTGCTTATATACATCTTTTTAGTATTTAATACTAAAATAAATTTAATAATTTAGAAAAAAATATTTCATGACATATTACATTTATAAACAAATATAAATCAATATGAATTTAATAATTTAGAAACAATGTTTATAAACAAATATAAATAAATATTTTGTTATTTTTTGTAAACCAATTTTTAATATTTTAGTATAATCATAAATTTAATTATTATATGTATATACTTATAATTATAAAAATTAGTGAATAAGAAAGAAAGATGTAGATAAACACTAAACAAATACATGAAATTATCTCTTTTTTCAAACATGTTTTCCATTATTTCTTAAGATACATTTTGTAATATTAATTTGTAATCAGATAACTAATGAATTATATTTTAATTTAATTAGTTTAATCAAAACTAATGACTCATCCTAAAATCATGGATAATATGACAAATAAACAAATTCAATTTTTAGATAATAGTATAGATTATGCTTGTAAAATCTTCGAAAGAACGTTCTGCAAATTATATACTTTTGAGATTTTATATACTTTACCAGAAACCTTTTTTTATTTTAGAAAAGATTATAATGTGTTTTTAAAAATTTATTATTACTAGACACGTATTACATGGACTAAACCATAGGCTCATACTAAACAGTCCCCTAAGATAAGATGTTTCCAAAATTATTCATGTCTCGTATGAATGTACCTTTCTCTATTTTAAGTAAGTCACAATTAATCTATACTATTAAAGCAGGATCCTATTGTCATAATTACCTTAGGGGCATGTTTCCTTCACTAACATTGCATGTTTCATTAATGGCAATTAAGTAATATTAATAATAAATCTATATTGGGTCATTATTTTTGGATCCAGCCCAAATCAAATCTCTCTTGGGCCATTTGGGCCTATTAAAAAATCAGATTCAATTCTCACCTTTTTTTTTCCTTTGGACCATTGAGTCCAAGTTCAAATATTTTTTTTTCAACTATTCTTAATTATAATTTTTTTCTTTTCTTAATATAATTTAAGCATTCATAAAAATAATTTAATTTTTTATTGAAAAGTATAAATCTTTATTAAAAGTATATAATTTTTTAATTAAAATATTAACCCCATAATAAAATTAATTTATCAGAGTTATACCAACTTAATTCATTAAAAAAATAAAGTTTAATTTTTTTAACATAAATAGTCATTTAAAATGAAATACGATAAATAAAGATAAATTTTTTAAGTCTTTTATAAAATAAAACACAAATATATGAAAATGTGACATTTACTAAATATTTGTCAATTGAAAAAAAAAACAAAAATAAACCCGCGCTTTGAAAGCGCGGATCAAAATCTAGTCTATACTATTAAAGCAGGATCCTATTGTCATAATTACCTTAGGGGCATGTTTCCTTCACTAACATTGCATGTTTCATTAAGGGCAATTAAGTAATATTAATAACAAATCTATATTGGGTCATTATTTTTGGATCCAGCCCAAATCAAATCTCTCTTGGGCCATTTGGGCCTATTAAAAAATCAGATTCAATTCTCACCTTTTTTTTTTCCTTTGGACCATTGAGTCCAAGTTCAAATAATTTTTTTTCAACTATTCTTAATTATTATTTTTTTCTTTTCTTAATATAATTTAAGCATTCATAAAAATAATTTAATTTTTTTATTGAAAAGTATAAATCTTTATTAAAAGTATATATTTTTTTAATTAAAATATTAACCCCATAATAAAATTAATTTATCAGAGTTATACCAACTTAATTCATTAAAAAAATAAAGTTTAATTTTTTTTAACATAAATAGTCATTTAAAATGAAATACGATAAATAAAGATAAAATTTTTAAGTCTTTTATAAAATAAAACACAAATATATGAAAATGTGACATTTACTAAATATTTGTCAATTGAAAAAAAAATAAAAATAAACCCGCGCTTTGAAAGCGCGGATCAAAATCTAATTTTGACTTATATAGTTGGACGATTACATAATCCCTATATATTGGGCTAGCATACATTTTATTTTCTTTATGTAAACAGAGTATAAATATATGGTATATTATAATTGAATTCATTGGTATATTATGATTGAATTCATAAAACAATCATTAAGCTATTTTTGGCAATACGTGTATTTGTTTTCCATATCAAATAAATACTCAATAACATTAATTACTTTTTTTCTTCTATACCATAGCAAGTGGCGCCAATATTTAGAGAAGATTCTTTTATCTCACGCCGGACAACTCACGAAGATGGCGTAATGTGCTTTAGCTTAAGTAAAAATTTAATATATTCCTAGCGAAATTACCATCTATATATTGGACCAACATTGTTTTTCAATTGAATATGAAATTGCCACGTCATACTAATTGTTATGCTAATTAATTGACACCTAAATTTAAACAATTTTTTAATTAGTACAAACTAAATGTTATAATTTTTTTAATGTTATTCTATTAATATAAAGGGGATTTCATAATTCAAATCTAACAAATATAGAAATATAGTAATAATGTTAATATGCCAGAATGATATTGGTTTGCTCTTCAAGTGTTTCCGTTTATTCTTCAAAATTTTCATGGGTTTTACGGGCTTTATGATCGTGGTTCGTAAGATACATATTTCACGGTGTAATATATATCTAATACTCCTCCGCATGATAAACGTGAGATGTACATCACACAATCTGCAGTCACAAAGTAGACCACACATGTCGTAGACACTATGCCGAGGAAAACAAATCCATAGGCTCTTCCGGGTATAAAATCCGATTTATACAATGATGGATACAAACTTCAGCTCTTCTTAGGTATTGAAAAAATGAGAATACATCTCGAGGGCGCAATTGCAGCTCCACAGACAATCGTCCTTATTTCAGTCAGTCCATAACTCGAACTAAACAACTCGATCTATAAATTTGAGCGTGCAACCAGCACTCCCCCATAATGATTAAACTATAATCAACAAATTCCAAACGATGGAAAAACAAATACTTTGAGATATTCTAGATTATACAATAAATCTCAGAGAAAATTAACCCACGTGAAAGCCACAAACCCGTAAACACCATTAAATCTCTCTATAACTCTTGTATTCACCAAAACCAAACTATATAAAAAAGAATCTAAACAAAAACAAAGCACGTAGAAAAACTGTTGCACGTACCAAAGGAAAACCCACTAAAGCTTTTAATTAATAAAACGAAACACTAAGTTTAGTTAGAGATCACGTGAACACTAACTTAAGCTTATGTTGCTTCACGTCATCGTCTTCGGCACCATAGTCTCCGTCATTGTCAACACCACCGATGATAAGCATTATCAAAGCTTAAAACATATAACGCAGAAGTATTAATCTCTAAAGTCTAATTTAACATAGCATCAGAACCCGAACACACTGTACCCAATTGAACTGAAATGATAAGGCCTATCAAAAGAAGCCCAATCGATCTTAAACCAACCTGACTCGAATGGTATGGCGGTCTGACCGAACTGAATCCTAGATCTTGATTCTCGAGGGAGAGTGTAAGAATATAAGCTTCCATTTTGGGAGTTCAATTGGAACATGAGTAATATATAATGGATACATACTAATTAAATTATCACCAATGGACTTTAAGTTTGAATCTCGTAGTAATTGCAATATATATCCCTTAACAAGTATCCTTAAACGTACGTCGCCAAAAGCAATATCTACTTTTTAAAAGCCAAATACAAACACGTAACAGAGTATTTTTGGGAACATTCAATGGATAGAAAGACCTGTATTTTTTTTGCTCAAAAGAAAGACCTGTCTAAGTAACCTAATCCACTGAAAAGGCTCTTGGCCATAAGAAAATAAGGACGCAGCATAAAAGTGCATGCGGTTGCTTTGGTGGCAGTGTATATATCAGTATATACCAGGGCATGAAATCTGGCGACGATGACTCCAATTTGTGCATTGAGTTATACAATTGTTTTGACGACTAGTACTTATTTGAATGGATAAGGATGCCAAAGGCATGCATTTGTTTTCCTTTAAAAGTTCATGAGTTATGTACAAGTTACCTTCATAATTCAAATTCAATCAATCATATCAAATGCTAAGAAAATAAATGATATTTTTTTTTAATGACTGAACCCCAAATCAAAATTTGACTATTTTAGAGCTTTTAATATATTAATAAAAAAGAATAATATTATAATATTTGTGTGTACAATTTTTTTTAATAAATATTTGTAAGAGTATGCCGATCACTAGTTTCGAGATGTATCTCATAAAAATATGAGAGAAAACACATTCGATTTTCATTTGAAATTTTTTCACTTTAAGTTATTCTAATTAAGTTTAATTATAGAATTAAATTATAATAACATACAAAATTTCTTTTTAAATTTTTTTATTTTGGGTATGAAGTTGCTACTTTTAAGAGCATAATTATTGGAGGGTTATACCTCAGTTTCTCACAAATAAAAGACAATAAAAAAGAAATATGAGAGAGAAAGCATAAATACAATACTAAAAGGGGAATAAGCTGATCAGAGAGACCCTCCACGTCGACAGATAAAATCAGCCAATAGGGTGCTTTCTTTTGTCCACGTCACACAGACTTGGCCTGATCTTGGGCTTCTAAATCCGTGCAAAAGAAAAGTCCAGCATCGTACGTAACCAAACCCAGAATATGTGTGGCCCTAGCTCTATCTCATTTCATCTCTTCGGTTCCACGGAGATCTCTTCCACGACTCATCTCTTGCCTTTTCTCCTTCTCGAACGGATCGATCAATAAGACGTGGTATCCTCCTCCGAGCCGATCAAACTGGAGTCTCTCTCGATACAGCTGCCTCCGGCGATTCGAAGTATAAGAAGCAAGACGACAAAGTTATGTTTGATATGTTTAATTTCTTTTGCACCTTTTTTAGTATCTTTGTGGTTTTTTTCCCTCAGTTATGTTTGATATGTTTACTGATTCGGAATTTGGTCTGATTCTACGCTTCTGATTTGATAGATGAACAAATAAATGAATCAGAACCATTGATTCGATCGAGTGGAGGCAGAGCGTCTGAAGCTTTGATGTCATCGAGAAAAATCTTTTGTCTTAGAGAGTTTAAGAGTTCCAGGGGAACAGGTTTAAGATGATAAAGGCAAGGATGATGATGAAGAATCAAGGCAAGCCAAATTGTACCATGATATTTTCTTCGTTTCTTTGAAATTTTAGTTTCTTAGACGGACTACTGTGACCTATTCTCAACTTAAGCAACAAACTTTCAGGTATGTTTTTTGAGATTCCAGCCCACAAATCACCTTGGTTTCTTGATCCATACTCTAATCTTATATTTGACAATCTTTCAGTCAATCGTCTGATATTCTATGGATTGTTAGAGCCTATGATTTTGATTTTTTCATAGTATTGTGTTGTCTACAGCTTTGTGCAAATTATCTATATATATGATTTATTGGAGATTGATATTTTTGGCCCAGAGTCATCGAGTCAGTCATGGAATCTGCTGCCAAGAAAAAGCAAAGAAATACCTTTTTGTACTGAGGCTTGCTCATATAAGACAACAGTATGTCTAAATGTTCGTCGAACTTGAGGGGTGGATGGATATAAGGTTTTTAATCCTTAATAGCTTTGGGATGCTGTACCGTTACTGAAAAGCTATGGGAGAAGGGCTCCATCAGGAGGACAGCGTGTTGAGGAAGGCGGTAGGGAAAACGAAAAAAAGGGTGGTGAAGTAACAGAGAATCTCCTGGACATTGACCCGCTAGGAAACATGGTTAGAAATGATATTCAAGTGTAGAATAATAAAGAAAGAAAAACTTCAAAGGATAAGGTAAAACCCCATCTTTACATTTTTCCATCTAATTTCGTTTGATGAAAATTTGATCCATAGGTTTATTTGTTTGAATATATTTGAATTAATGGCAGGAAGAGTAGAAGACAAAACCAAGTGGACCACCAATATTGTTGATGAGAAGATCGATATGTTTGCCTTTGGTGTATTGGTTCTAGAAGTCATAACCAGTCGTAGAGCTGTTTGATACAACATAAGCCATGTCGGCGGTGGTGGTGAATGCGTGCTATTTCAGGATCACACAGCCCCCTCATACCTAAAACGAACTCATGTGCCACGGGCAATTCCTAATGGAGTGAGTAGAATCAATCAAATAAAAATTGATGTCTGGTAACTAATGTGCTTATGTCTTGCCTTAGTCACCCTTGACTGAGTTTTGTTTCTTAATATTCTTTATTGGTTGCTTCTTTTATTTCGTCAACCAAACGGTGAATATCACCTAGATGTGTCTCTATGTTGTTTTACTGATCTTTGTTTAGGCTCAAACCCCGAAGGAGTTGTCAATATTCTACAGAGTTCATTATAGTTTTAACCTAAGCATAAAACCCCAGTGGACAAAGAAACTCCCAGATTAAAAAGTGTTAAATATATGGACCTTATTAGCAACAAGCTCTGCTTCCTTATGTCCTCTACAATCTTTTTTTTATGTTCGTTCATCTTAGGAAAAATATAAATTTATTTTTGCTTTGTACATGGTAAATTATGAATTCTGGAGATATTATCATTAATGAAACTTTGGGGCTGATAGTGTGTTTAAATACAGATGCACATCGATAACTTTTTACAATTTTTTTTAAAATTCTACTTTGTTTCTCAGTTTCCTGAATTCATTTTTAAAACTGTTTCCAAAACAACTGAGATTTGTTTCTATTCTCACGTTTGTTATATTATCTTCTACACAATCAATACCCATGACTAATACATCTACACGTGTGTGATGCATTAATTACATTTGCATGAATTTTCATCAGCATGCCTTTGTAACTCCTTTCCCTGAGGTTCCACATGGGGCAGAAACTAAAGACCAATCCCAAGTTCACACAGAAGAAACTGAAGCTCAATCTGATGTTCCAGAGGAAGTTCTTTTTCCTTAGTTATTTTTCCTTCTCCAGACGAAGGTTGTGCTGAGGAGGAACGGGTGGGTAAAGAGACTGATGGAAATTCTGAGGATGACTGTAGGGAAGTTTGATGCATAGAAACAGAGATGATGTCAGATGTCACTAGACATCCAGAGGAAAAATATTCCGCAGAGCAGTTCATATAGATTTGGCGTTGTTAATGCAGAAGAAGAACCAGTATCTTTGACAGAGCCAAAGAACCTACAACTATCCATTGAAGAAGAACCAGTGTGTGTGACAGAGCCAAAGAACATACAACCACCAACTGAAGCTGAAAAGGAAGAGAAGGAAGAGGAGGAAGAAGAAGAAAGAGTAAAGGAAGTGAGTAGTGCCTCTACTGAACCAAAACAAGAAAGCAAACTCATCAAAACCCCTCCACCATGCTGATTTCAAATCATCTCCTGATGAGTTTGGTACAAGCCGCCTTAGTAGTAGTATTTATCACTCCCTCTCCTGAAAAGCCATTCTCTTGGCTTACGGAGAGAGAATCACAACCGGTCCGAGGCATGAAACTGACTAGAAGCCGGAGCTGCAGAGCAAGCGTGTTATCGAGTTCTTCCCCATCTTGGTTTGAGAAAGATGCTGCTGACACACCGCCAAGTTGGTACGACAAAGGATTCTTCATCAAAGCAGCTGAAATGCGCGACATCAAGAATGAGAGGTTGCTGCAGGATGAGTTTAGCGGGAGGAGCATGCCAACAAGATGGATCGAGAGAAGCTTGAGCGACACCCAAACTGCGTATGCTACTTCTTCTTCACATAACGAAATGTCGTCATCACCAAATGAATCGCTCTCCCGCCCTCTGATGTTTCTGTGTTTGAGCTTCAGAGCCCTTCTACAAGCCAGGAGAAAACTGAGGAAACTGCTGCTCAGAAACACAAGCGAAACATTCATCGCTCGGTTAGTTTTTTTGGTTCAAGTTTACCTTTTTTTTTTAACTTTATCATAAAACATTTTATAATTTCTCACATTAATGATATAGTTACATTTGATTTATGATAAATTAACAACTATGCTATTGTTTATATGGGATAAACAAGCAGTTTCTTTCAAACAAATATATTGAACAACAAAGGAACAATCCTTAAATATATAAATGTCAGACAAATATTTTCAATTAATTATGTACGATTTTTTTTTTTTTGATAAATGACGTAAATAACATATGCAAATTTATACTCGGTTCAGCATTATTAAAAAAATCATTTTCAAGAACTTCATAAACATTATTCAAAACTCTAATTGGGTATTTTAACAAATAATTATTTACAAAATAATAAATACCAAAAAGTTTAATATTGAAAATAATTATGGCTTCAAAACTTAAAAAATTGCTGAATCATTTTATTGGTTATCGAAATTTACAGAAGTATTCAAAATTATTACACATTTATAAAATTATATATTTATATGAAATAAAGGTTATTTACCTATACTTCAAAAATCAGACGATATATAAGAAAATATATAATATATATAAGATGATAGATTTTTTTTATCTTATTAAATGTATAATATTTTAAATTTTAAGAAAGATTTAAACATGGTTACGAAAGGATTAATAGAGACATTTAATATGTTAACACAAATTAATGATATTTTAAACAAATAAATATATCGAAACAAATAAATGATATAATATTAAAAAAACAAACAAACTTAATTTTTTTTAAAAAATCTAAAGTTTAATGTTTATAGACAAACAAACCGCGCGTAGCTCGGTAAAATCTCTAGTCTTATATAAAACACCATTAAAAACTCATGTGAACCTCATTGTCCAAACGTTACTTTTGTGCCGGTTGATTTTGTTCTTTTAAAATTTAAATTTAATTAGGTAATAAAATTTGATTACCAAATTAATATTTTAACTTTTTAAGAAATTCATGTGGGTTTTTACCGATGGTATTTGCTCTAATATACTTTTTTTCACTAGTAGTATGAATAGGAAAAACCGTATACCCCAAAAAAAAAATTCCAAACAAAAATAATATGAAAAGAGGAGAAGTGAACAACACATAACAAATGTCCACCAGAACATGTCAGAATAAATTATCCTTCACCTTTATCTTTGCGAAAAATTCGCTTATACTATAGGAAAATTAAGCCCAGTAACATGTCAGAATAAATTATCCTTCACCTTTATCTTTGCGAAAAATTCGCTTATACTATAGGAAAATTAAGCCCAGTAACGCTAAAAAACTATAATTCACTAAATAACTAAAGTCTCACATTTTCTCTTATTTTCTCTTCATATCTCTGTCTCTCTACTCTTTCTCCCAAAATCTAATTTCCTAATTTCTTGGTTATTTGGCAAATAAGCCCTATATTATTTTTGGTTAATTTAACCACTATAACTCTGGTAATATTACGTTCAGCTAAGTTTTCAGTTGTCTAGCTTTGTAATACTTTACAACTTAAAATTACTCTATCAAATGACAAAACAAATAACAAAAGCACCAAAGTATGGACATTAAGTTCACATATCTCTTCGGATGGAAAGTGTAACACCAAACAACAAAAAAACACTTCTCTAAACAAGATTCAGATTACTTTAACGTTCAAATTTGATAGCTAGTATTTCATATTAATACAAGTTTTTTGACTAGTTAAATTATATCAGTAAAAAACCAAATTGTGAATCAAAGTATCATATCAAAATCAAAATATTTTAATCAGGAAAACGTTTAAAATTTTAGCTGGGGGTGACGAAATCTCGTTATCTTTATAGAGAGAATTGGTTGAATATACCTAATTGACATCTAAATTGGTAATTTGCACATGATTTGACATATGTGTACATTGTTCTACCTTTTTACATTAGATTTCCAAAAATGTCATTCCTTACACTCTCTTTTCTTTTCCACATTCTTACACTCTCTTTCCTCTTACACATTCTTACACTATCATTCTTCTTACACATTTTTACACATTTTTTCTTACACTATTTTTGCTCATATATTTTCACACTCTCTTTCCTTTTGCACTCATATTCTCTTACTCATTTCATATTTCTTCTCACGATTTTTTTATTTACATTCTCATTTTTCTTATTTTCCTTTTCTTTCCTCCAACAGAATATGTAAAACGAAAAAATGTAAAATTTGAACATAAATATTATCGTGTAACTAAGTAAATAACATCAAACATAAATGTTATCAAAATATGTATTAGCTGACAAACAATATATCATCTAACAAAACATGTATCCGCTACTTACAATTATTTTCTGACAAGTTTATGAACCGAATGAGAGCCTGGATTTCTTTAGCACGAGAAATATCAACATAGACTAGACGATGAACTAGGACAATCTTTTAAATACAAAGATAATAAATAAAAAAATCAATTACTACACAGATAACGAATCATTTACCAGATAAAAAATTATTATCAGTCTATTTTCCAGCTACCAAATCAAGTTTCAAATTATTTACAAGCCGACAAACAATTTATAAAATCATTAATGAGCTATACAAACAACACATCAATTAACAACAAGTTTTTGCTAACATCATACAATAGTTTATCAACTTTTGATACCAAACTATGTATCAGCTAACAAAACATGTACCAAGTAACATATTATTTATCAGATAATAAACTATTTCTCAATTAAAATATTATCTCACTTATCAAACCATTTATAAGATACACAACCCATATATAAATTAGCGACAAGTATTTTGTAAGATTATACGAACCATTTATCATTTATTTGTTATGAAACTATGTATTTTCTAACATAACATGTACCATGCAACGAATCTTTTATCATACAACAAATCATTTCGCGAGAAAAATGTATTAAGTCAAAACCATGTATCAACTAACTTATCAGCTAAAAATCATATGTGAAACAAATATATAAACTGAAAAACCAATTATCAAAATATTTATCAACTAATAAATTATATAAAAATTAATAATAAATATTTTTGAACATTTTATTTACCTCAACTTTTTGATGTCTGGATAAATTTGTTTGGAGGCATTTCCTTTTTGCACATGGATTTCTATTTGTTTGAAAGAGGATCTAGTCTCCATAGCTGCCCAACACAACACTTTTAAAGTAGAATTTTAGGAGACTTGGTTCCAAAATAAAGATAGTGTTTTACCACAGCGATTGGTGTTTGTGTTGGAGATAATTACAATACAAAGTGATTTGAATTTTGAATAGAAGAAACTGAAATAATAATTAGAAAGTAAAGTTGAGAAAAATAGAATACAGATGCGAATCGTGTTTATGAGAGGAAATGAAAGAATAATAGAACAAGATGATAAATAGGTAAAAGAGATAATGAGAGAGGGCTAAAAAAGAATATTTTTATGATAAAAAACTTACACACCTTACACACCTACATAAAGCTATTGGATTAAATTGGTAGGAGCAAAATTGGAACTGAAATTATTTTTTGTTTATGAGAGGGAGAGTGCAAATATATGATGTTTCTGGGTACATGGACGCCAATTAACTCATCTTTATATGATGGCTGTAGTAAAAGAAGTAGACAAAAACAGAAAAGAAACAACGTTTCACATTTAAATTTTAAGATAAAAAAGATGTAAAAGAAATAATAAGGCATGTATGTCATCTTCCGAGAATTCCAAGGTAACCAAAAAGAGGTCCACGTTTTCTCTTCCAAGGAAAATTTACAGAAGGTGTATATTGTGTGAACCGAAATTCGCACTGTCGATTTACGTTTAAATTAGGAAAATAGAAAAATCCTAATTTTCCAGAGGTCCCGGATCTCTGCGAGAGCCAACGACAAGTGACCAAATAGATGCGGAAATCATGAAAAGATAACAAACGAGTTTAGAGAAAACAATACATCTTATTTCGAATCCGCGTAAGAGCGTTGCGATCATTACAAGAGAACATAAAAGATTTGGCCGCAAAGGCTGTCAGCGAGTTACCTAGCACTAGCGGCCTAAAATCTCAAACCTAGTTGAGTCGCAACTCGATAACAAAAGACGAAAAAAATACATAAAAGGTTTTTGATTGATTACGGACTGAACCTTGTTAAAGGCTGCCTTCGTACCTCTTTCGAGGATCAAGCCGAACGTAGTTCAATTGATAGAGCTGGACAAGAGATCGAACTGCCTGGGGGATTTCGTCTAGTAATTGAGTGCCAGTCATAGAAACCGAACTTGTCGAGAATAAAGCCTAAAGTTTCTAAGTGCAGAGAATTCTGAGTCTAAAAAGTTGTCCCTGGTGCCTCTCGCCTAGGACTTCTTATATACTTGCTCCTAGGTCGGTTTACGCTTTTCCCCTTTTCCCCTTCTGCCCTTAAGCCGTCATAGCTTAAAAATGGAGATATTCTGTTTTTCCTGATCTTCGTGATTATCTTTGGAAACTTCACATTTATCAGCGGAAACTTGACATTTATCTTGCCTTACGAACCAAACATAAACCGTCATACGACTTATGGGCTTTGGTTAAAAAATCGTAAGTGGGCTTCGAGCTTCGTCTTAGGTCTCTTTGGATCGTCTTTGGCTCGAAACATTTATTACGGTTTCTTCGATAAAAGAAAACTTCCCGCGGTTTTTATCGTAAAGTTTGACTGATGACTTCGCGTGACAGGAAACATAGGATGATTTAGCCACGGTCTACGAGGGATAGCATTTAAAGAGTAGACGAGAATGCATGGATTCGTGTCGTATCGACATTTTGGGAGAGCCCGATCGCTACGTAACGACCAAGCCGTGTACGTGCTCGGTCGTTACGTAGCAACCGAGTTTGGCTCCAGCTCGGTCGCTACGTAGTGACCGAGCCGCGTTCGTGCTCGGTCGCTACGTAGCGACCGATAGCAACCGAGCTTTGGCTTTAGCTCGGTCGCTACGTAGCGACCGAGCCTTGGCTCGAGCTCGGTCGCTACGTAGCGACCGAACTTGGCTTGTCCGTGGTCCGAATGCCATACTCGAGCTTGTCCATGGTCGGTTCGATTACGTGTCCGTTCCCTTGGACAATCGGTATTTGGTTCATTTGAGATTTGAACAAGATTTTACCGCGAGGCTCTTCGTAAAGAATCTAACTTTCGTGAAAAATGTTCATGCTGAATTTTACGAAATATTTGGATGTTAACTTCGTCGTGACCGTTTTTTTACCCCAACATATATGCTTGCGTAATGGTGTACACTTCAAAATTGAAATGATTAGATGGGAAAAAGGGACAGAAAACAATGTGAAATTTCATCGCAACTTCCTTTAGCTTCCTCTTGTGATTATTAATCATAAAATCTCATACCTATAAAATTCGACTGAGTCTTCTTGTTACCTAAGAAATCAACCACTAGCTTTTAAGTGCAACACATTCAGTATTCACAAACTTAGTTTGCATACAGAAGTAATCACCGTTACTTTATGTATTCTTATTTATGATCTTATTTTAAATTTCTGATATCTTAATACAAACTAATTATTTTTCAAGCTTATTTATGGTGCCACATAACTATCTTTTGACCTAATCACTAGTATTATTATTTTCTTTACAACTTTCACCACCAAACATTTAAGCATTTATATTACTTAATGTCATTGTTATTAGAGGTAATGAATGTATACTTAACCTAGGACGTTAACCAAGATTTAGTTCGATCTGCTAAGAGAACCGTGAAATCAAGGATTTTTTTTATATTAAATCATTTAAGAGATGTTGTAAGAATAATATAAAATCCAATATACAAAACAAAATCCATAACATAAATACAACATAAAGAAGCTACCCTCTCTGTTCATACTCGACTTTCGATGTGATTCCCATTTATTGAGCCCAACATAGTGAATCTTTTTTCCTGCTAAATAATTGTTCATTCTTCTACGCGCAAAAAACATGTTATTTTGACATGATTCAATAAATAAATAATTTTAGCTACATTGGAACGTAATGCTTCAATAAGTTTTGCTAACATTAACAGTTAATTTGTTTACAATGGGTACAAATTGACCCTGTTAATTTTTTCGTATTCTTATATAAATTTTGAACATTAATGAAAGGAAATTTTTAAAAATAAGATACGAAGTAAAAGACTACAGTCTAAAATTTAAACATTTATTGAAAGAAAATGTATTGAACATTGCTCATGAATTCTAGGTTTGTTCATGAGTTTAATATCTCTCTTATTGTTTGGTTAACTGATGTGATGCAACTTCAACTTGGATATCTTCATTTGATTTCAAATATAAGGGATTCATGGGTATTAAGATTGTCTGGTTTCATTTGTTTTGTTTCGCTTAAAAATGACAAAAGTTGTGCACTACACCTCTTATCATTCCATTTGTTACTGGTTGTTGTAGTTATTAGGTTGATATACCCTTTTTAAAAACTAGTATCCATGTCAAATTCAGGCGCATAATTATATACATGTCAAATTCATGCCCATAATAATTATGCTGTACGTCCCAATTAAGATACATAAACTGGTCCAAATCCCACCTAAAGACTGAAACGTTTGCTGTGTTTTCTCGATCTTGAAATCTGATCAGTATTCTAGCTTCGGTTTTCAGTTTTGTTGGAAACGTTAGATTTTTCCTACAAAATTACTTATTTTGGATTTTGATGCTCATGAAGCATGTTCACCATGGTTTTCATCACTTCCAAGGCCGGTTTGGCGATGGCCAAACGCCTAATTCGAGCTACTAAAAAAGAGGAAAGTTTCATTATTGCTGACAATATGGTATGCGGATCACTAGTTTCTAGATGTATCTCATAAAAATATGAGAGAAAACACAATCGATTTTCATTTGAAATCTTTTCATTTTAAATTATTCTAATTAAGATAATTATATAATTAAATTATAATAACATACAAAAATTCATCTTAATTTTTTTTTTTACTTTGGGTATGGAGTTGCTACTTCTAAGAGCATAATTATCGGAAAGTTATACCCCAGTTTCTCAAAAATAAAAGACAATAAAAAAGAAAAATGAGATAGAAATCATCTTATATGAAACACCATCAAAAACTCATGTGACCCTCATCGTCCAAACGTTACTTTTGTGCTGGTTGATTTTTTCTTTTAAAAATTAAATTTAATTAGGTAATTAAATTTGATTAGCAAATTAATATTTTACTTTTTCTAAGAAATTCATGTGGGTTTTTACTGATGGTATTTGCTATAATATACTTTTGTGTTATCTACTAGTACGGATAGGAAAACCTGTATACACCAAAAAAGATTTCCAAACAAAAATAATATTCCCTCCGTTCGTTTATACATGACGTTATAGAATTTTCACACGGATTAAGGCAACAAATGTTAAAGTCTCTTTTATCCTTTGTCGTTATTCTTTGAGTGCTCTTATCCACATCATTCAGTTAAACTTATCAAAATATATAAGGGTAAATAAAGTCTTTGTTATTATATTGTGCATGGATTTTAGGAAAGCGTCAACTATTTTGATACACAAAAAAAAGGTTAAAACGCGACGAAGGGAGGGAGTATGAAAAGAGGAGAAGTGAACAACAGATGACAAATGTCCACATGAGAGCATGTCAGAATAAATTCTCCTTCAACTTTATCTTTGCAAAAAAAACGCTTATACTATAGGGAAATTAGACCCAATAACACTAAAAAAACTATAATTCACTAACAAACTAAAATCCCACACTTTTTCCTATTTTCTCTTCCTATCTCTTTCAACTCTTTTTCCCAAAATCTAATTTCCCAAATTTGTTTGGATATTTGACAAATAAGTCCTATACTATATTAGATTATTTTAATAAATACTCATACAAAAGTCAAGCCTAGAATTATTGTCAATACATATCCATCTAAAGAGAAATCTAGCAGAAACAAAAGATATATATACCCTCCAAAACAGAACAATTATTTCAAGCATAAAAACTCATCATTCACAAATTATTAGTAATCAAGACACAAGAAATTAATCTCACGCATATAAAACCTACATACACTTCATAAACATTTCGAGCAAATAACATAACAATATGACATAGATATAAATTAAACGATCATCATTTGCCGAAACTCATGATAATCAAGAACTCCATTACCATCAATATCGTAAAATTTTATCATTTTTTCACACTCAATGTACGTTCTTGGTTCCCCCAACTTCGCAAGCATATTTTGCAAACCCTTTGGTGTTATGCATCCTGGCCTTTTCTCCACCTCAAACATCTCAAACGTCGTCTTCAGTTCCCCGTCGTCACCGTCAAGATATTTTCTTGTCATCAATCCAACGAAATACTCAAATCCTAGAGTCCCGTCAGCGTCGGTATCAACTTTGTTTATCGCCTCTTGAGCTGCCTAGTGAGATTTGTACTCACCTACGGATCCGAAGTAATCTCTGAGCTCAAAGGCTGAGATCTCACCGTCGCCGTCAACGTCGAAATGGCTAAAGACTCGACGGAGTTCGTCAGAGGAGTGGTGAATGTTTTAGTTATACCATTTGCACCAGAAACAACTTTTTAAATGTTTGATAAGAAGACAAATTAATGCTTCACGTTCAAATGATTTGCGTGAATTTCTCTGAATTCAAATATAGTAAGAAGCCGGCGTTTATATTTTGTGTAGAAGTCCAAATTAATGTAATGTAAACGTATTGTCAGGATAAAAACTAGTAGTAACTATGATAAATAAATTGGTCCAACAACTTTTTTAAGTAAATTTTTTAGGATGATTTTTTTTTAGTAGTATAGATAAATACAATATTGTAAATTCTTAAAATATTTTGATCAGGATCAACTTGTTACTATGTCGCCTTCCGTTTGGACTTATGAATGTCGCGTTCCGTTTGGACTTTTTTTTTTTAAAAAGTAACTAGGTAAATATCCGTGTTAAATATTAAAAAATGTATAGTTTTGATGCAATTATGATTTCATGTTTACTTCGTGGGGACGATCCACAATTTTATCACTGTGCTAAATATGTTTTGTGATTTGTCTTATTGGTTTATTGGGGATAAGGATGAATATGTTTAGATATACATATACTTGGGAGATATTGACGGGAAGATCTTTGGAGTATCTAACCGAAGTGTCGGTGTAAAGTATGATATATATGTACGTGAAACACAAGTGAATACCAACAACTTTTGCATATCTTTACTTAGATTTACATGGTATCAGAGCAGAGTTCTGAATAATCGAATTGTTCATAGTAAAATCTTGAGCAAGAGATCGATTAACAATGACAGATGGAGACGAGTCAAAGCAATTAATAGTAAAACAAGGTGAGGTGATGAAGGTTTCGCCATACTCGCTGTTCAGTTCAGACAATCCTGGTGCGCTCATCACGTCCGTTCAACTTAAGGGAGACAATTACAATGAATGGGCCATGGAGATGATGAATGCACTGAGAGCTAAGAAGAAGAATGGGTTCATAGATGGGACTCTACCAAAACCAGCTGAAGACAGTCCTGATCTGGAGTCATGGTTGAGTGTAAACTCGTTGATAGTTGGTTGGATTAGATCATCCATAGAACCGAGAGTAAGGTCAACGGTGACCTTCATAACAGAGGCTCATAAGTTGTGGGAGAATTTGAAGAAAAGGTTTGAAGTGGGAAACAAAGTCCGGATTCATCAGTTGATGGAGCAACTGACTTCTTGCAGACAGAACGGACAGCCGGTGATTGATTACTATGGTCGCTTGGCGGTGATGTGGGAGGAGTTACAAACTTATAAACCACCTCCTGCGTGTAGTTGTTCTGCAGCTGCGATCTACGAGAAGGAGAGAGAAGATGAACGTGTGCATCAGTTCATCATGGGGTTGGATGAGTCGAGATTTGGGAATGTGGTTACAGCCATAATTGAGTCTGACGAGTTACCTGACCTAGGAAGAGTGTATGCCAAGGTAATCAGAGAAGAAGCTCGACTAAGTTCAGCAAAATCCAGAGAGATAGCAGCACAAGAAGCTGTTGGTTTTGCCGCTCGAAGAGATTTGGTGAGTGAAAGAGAAGCGAAAGAAGGACGAGATGCTGGTGGGAGAATCGACAGCAATGGCTCTGGTTTTGGGAACAGAGCTAGAGATAGAGTGTGTACTAACTGCGGGAAGACTGGACATGATAAAACTAATTGTTGGCAGATCATTGGCTATCCAGAGTGGATGCAAGAGAGACGAGGAAGAGGTTCAGGCAGAGGCCGCGGTGTGTCTAATGGAAGAGGTGGAGGCCGTGGAACTGCGCATACAGCACAAGCTACAAGTTCGTATGGTGGCGGTGCAGCTGATCTCACGCCGGAGCAATGGAAGGCTATTACTCAAATCTTGAATGATGGGAGCAGGTCTTCACAACCAGAGAAACTGTCTGGTAAGATACTTGGAGATGTGATCATTGACTCCGGTGCCTCACATCATATGACTGGTAGTGTGAGAGAACTTGTGAATGTGAGGAACACTCCACCTTGTGTAGTTGGGTTCGCAGATGGAGGAACGTCAACCTCTATACAGATGGGAGATATGATACTCACAGATAGTATCTCACTCAAAGACGTGCTCTTCGTGCCTAATCTTGACTGCACTTTGATCTCTGTATCGAAATTATTAAAGCACAGTAACTGCTTTGCGTTATTCACCGATACGATTTGTGTTTTGCAGGACCGTTCTTTGAAGACTCTGATTGGAGCCGGTGAGGAACGTGGTGGGGTGTACTACTTCAAGGATGTAAGAGGCGCGCAAGCTAACAGAGCAGATGGTAGAGGTGATCGGCTGTTGTGGCATAAACGACTTGGACATCCAGCTTTTGGTGTTTTTGATTCTTTACATGAGCTTTCTGGTGTTATGAATAAGGCTAGTTCTAGTCCTTGTGACGTGTGTTTTAGAGCTAAGCAAACAAGAGATGTTTTCAATATTAGTATTAATAAAACAGAGAAGTGTTTTGAGCTTATACATGTAGATGTTTGGGGTCCTTACCGTGTGCCTGCATCCTGTGGAGCTGTGTACTTTCTAACGGTAGTGGATGACTTTTCTAGAGCCGTTTGGACCTATCTTCTGCTAGCTAAATCTGAGGTGAAGAAAGTCATTGAACGGTTTTGTGCCTATACAGAAACACAGTTTGATAAAAAGGTTCAGAAAGTACGTAGCGATAACGGTTCTGAGTTTATGTGTCTGAGTGGGTTCTTTCAGGACAAGGGGATCGTGCATCAGACCTCATGCGTAGATACTCCGCAACAGAACGGTCGTGTGGAAAGAAAACATAGGCATATCTTGAATGTAGCAAGAGCCTTGTTATTTCAGTCGAAGATGCCAGTGAAATTTTGGGGAGAGGCCATCTCGACAGCTACTCATGTGATCAATATGACGCCGTCGCATGTACTGAAAGGAAGCTCTCCTTATGAGATACTGTTCGGAGCTAAGCCGTCGTATGGGTCACTGAGAGTGTTCGGCTCATTATGCTACGTTCATAGAAGAGATCGGGACAAGGACAAGCTGGGAGAGAGAAGCAGACGATGTGTATTTGTTGGATATCCATTTGGAAAGAAAGCCTGGAGGGTTTATGATTTGGATACAAATGAGTTTGTAGTTTCAAGGGATGTAAGCTTTTGTGAGGATGTGTTTCCTTATGTTGAAAAGCACACCGATCCCGTGCAATTGAGAGAGTTGACAGGAACACCTGATGATGATTGGGTCGTAGATGTCGTTGCAGAAGATGATAGGGGTGAGTCGCAAGTAAGTGATGCGACAACTGAAGAGAGAGTGACAAACACGGTACCTGTCGTGAGAGTTACAGAAACAGAGGAAGTAACAGAGATGGGTAGAGGTTGCAGAGAAAAGGTACCGTCAGTAAAGCTGCGGGACTACATCAGTTACAATGCTCAACACTTGAAGAATTCCCATCACGTTCTTCCTACTTCAGCAACCAGATCAGAGTCTTCGATAACAGTCCAAGGTAAAACACCCTACCCTCTCGCAAATTACATTTCTGATGAATATTTCTCCTCAGATCACAAAGCATTCCTGGTGGCTATAACAAATGAAAGAGAGCCGCGAAGTTTCAAAGAAGCAATGCAACATGAAATTTGGAGGAATTCAATGAAGAAGGAGATGGTGGCGTTTGAGGAAAACAAAACCTTCAGCATAGTGGATTTGCCACCAGGGAAGAAAGCCATAGGGAATATGTGGGTATACAAGCTTAAGTACAATTCTGATGGTACTCTGGAGAGACCAAAATCTCGCTTAGTGGCTCTGGGAAACAAGCAGAAAAAGGGGAGAGACTTCAAGGAAACATTTGCACCGGTTGCAAAGATGACAACAGTGAGAAGTTTGTTGCGTGTAGTAGCAGGGAAGGGGTGGATCGTGCATCAGATGGACGTGCACAACGCCTTTCTACATGGTGATCTGAAGGAAGAAGTGTATATGAAGCTTCCGCAGGGTTTTCAAGCTTCAGATCCTAACAAAGTGTGTAGACTACACAAGGCGGTCTATGGATTGAGACAGGCTCCTAGGTGTTGGTACTCTAAGTTAACTGATGCCCTGAAAAGGTATGGTTTTAAAACCTCACGAGCTGATTACTCCCTATTCATCTATTCAAGCAAAGGGGTGGAGCTCAGAGTGTTGATATATGTCGATGATTTACTCGTGTGCGGCAATGATATAAAGGTGGTCACAAAGTTTAAAGAGTACTTGAGCAAGTGCTTTCATATGAAGGATTTGGGGAAGTTAAAATATTTCCTTGGGATAGAAGTTGGAAGAGGAGAAGAAGGGTTCATGTTATCACAACGTAAATATGCGTTGGACTTAATAGCCGATGTTGGGTTGCTGGGTTCAAAGCCGGTGGCGACTCCGATGGAACAACATCACAAACTCGCGTTAGATACGAGTGGGTTCATCACCGACGCTGAAAAATATAGGAGGCTGGTGGGAAGGTTGATCTATCTGTCGATTACGAGACCAGACATATCGTATTCAGTTCACATTCTCTCACAGTTCATGAAGGCGCCTAGAGAGAAGCAGTGGGATGCAGCATTGAGAGTGGTGAGGTATCTCAAAGGAACTGCTGGTTAAGGGATCTTGCTGCAGTCTGGAGGTGATCTTAGCCTATCGGTATATTGTGACGCCGACTGGTCAGCATGTCCAGTTACAAGAAGGTCGTTGAGTGCATATGTGGCATTGGTAGGAGAGTCACCTGTGTCTTGGAAGACAAAGAAACAGAAGGTGGTGTCACATTCGTCGGCAGAAGCAGAGTACCGATCGATGGCACAAGCAACAAGAGAAATCAAGTGGCTACGCCGGTTGCTGATTGATTTGGGTGCGAAGCAACTGAAGCCTTCGAAGCTGTTTTGTGATAGCAAGTCTGCTATTTATATTGCCGCGAATCCAGTGTTTCACGAAAGGACAAAACATATCGAGTCGGATTGTCATCAAGTCAGAGACGCGTTGCAGGAAGGTGTCATTGAGACAGTTCATGTCAGAACAACTGAGCAAGTCGCCGATGTGCTGACTAAGGCGCTTGGTAGAGTGCAATTTGAAGCGTTATTGTTCAAGTTGGGAGTAAGAAATTTTCATATTCCCAACTTGAGGGGGAGTATTGGGGATAAGGATGAATATGTTTAGATATACATATACTTGGGAGATATTGACGGGAAGATCTTTGGAGTATCTAACCGAAGTGTCGGTGTAAAGTATGATATATATGTACGTGAAACACAAGTGAATACCAACAACTTTTGCATATCTTTACTTAGATTTACATGGTTATGGTACAAATTCAATGGTAGATTTTTTTTTTGGGTGTAAATGTTAAGAAAATTTAACCGTACAATAGTTTAAAATTGTTTGTATCATCTCATTTTGATTTGCTTGTCTATGGGAGGTTTTGGGAAAGGAAAAGTAACCAATAATTCCATGACTTAATACATGACGCTTATATATCCCTTTGAAGAATCTGAACATAGAAAGCACACGATAAAAACAAAAAATGATTGTATTTTCTTGCGACGACCACGTACAAAAGAAAATGATACGGAAAATGTACTAAACAGAAAAGAACATGTTTGAAACCATACTAACCATATTTGAGAAAATAGACAGATTCTTATAATTCAAATGTGAATGCCACAAAGAATCATAAAGCAGTTTTTCATAGATTTATGTTTTTACCTCTGTTTGGTATCAAACTTTGACAGCAACAGCCACCGGTGGACGTACGGTTCTCGGTACTGGTCTGGATTTGATATTTTTGGGTTACCGTTTGATCATTTGTGAATTTTGATTTGGTATGGTTTTTGGTTCTCGGTTTGTGTGCCCGTATATACTTAAGTGAGACTTTGAGTTGAAGAAGAGCACAATGATAATAGGATAAGGTGTTTTGTGATTAGGTGGTAAGGGAGGTAGTGTTTGAAGAAGAGCACAATGATAATCAGATAGGTAAGTGGGAGCCTTAGTGTTACGTTTTGGTCTAACATCAGGAAGAGAAGGTTTCGAAACTACCGGATCAACTGTCTCAGAAACTAATGGTACCGGACTAGGGGATGTTGATGAAGATGCATTATGAGATGAGGATGCAAAAGAAGAGGCAGATGTATTATGAGATGAGGATGGAATGGATGAAGATAAAGATGCAGGAACAGTTGTAGTATGAGAAGAAGATAGAATTGATGAAGATAAAAATGCAGGAGAAGATGTGGAATGAGAAGAAGATAATGATGCAGGAGCAGATGTAGTATGAATTGTAGATGGTATTGAAGAAGACAATGAAGCAGGTACAGATGTAGTATGAGATGTAGATGGATTGTCATGATGAGAAGGAGATGAATATACATCAGACACAGTAGTAGGAACATACGGAGTAGATGATGGTAAGATTAAGTGAGAAAAGAAGTCAGACGGAGAAACATAGTCAGATTGATAAGGAAAAACATGTTCATGAAAGACAACATTGCGAGTGATTGAAATAGAATTGGTATCCAAATCCATAACTTTGTAACCTTTATAGCCAACTGGATATCCTAAGAAGAGACAAGCACAAGCACGAGACGAAAATTTGTTTCTGTCTTCAAAAGTGTACTCACATAGCATAAACAACCAAAAGATCGAAGTAAAGAGTAATCAGGTTTCTTTTTCAAAAGAATCTCATAAGGAGAAAGGTTGTTTAGAAGAGGTGAAAGAGTCCTATTGATAAGAAAAACTGCAGTCTGAATACAGTTAGTCCAATATGCAAGAGGGACATTCGATTGAAACAAAAGTGCTCGAGCAACATTCAAAATATGTTGATGCTTTCTTTCTACTACTGAGTTTTGCTGTGGTGTATAAGCACATGAGTAATGAATCATACCAAGTGTTTTACAAGTGTGTCAAATTTCAATTCTGGTGCATTATCACTTCTAACAGCTTTAACTTTTGCATTATATTGAGTGGAAATGTGTTTAAGAAAGATGAAAAAAACCGTAAGAACATCACGCTTTTGTTTAAGAAAATATACCCAAGTAAGACGACTACAATCATCAACTATGGTAAGAAAATACTTGAAACCATCTACAGACACTTGAGAAAAGGGACCCCATATATCAATATGAATCAAATCAAATGGAGTAGAAGACAAATGATTATGAAAAGGAAAAGACAAATGTTTTTGTTTTGCTAGTGGACAAACTGGACAATGACGATCAGATGACAATGAAGCCTTAGGAATGGAGAGAACCTCAGATATAAGCTGTAACTTGGCAAGAGATGGATGACCAAGGCGAGTGTGCCAAAGCGCACCATCAGATGACAAGGATCCAAGAAAAGCAGCACAAACAATCGGTTTCGCAATATCAAGAATGTAAAGATTAAGAAGCATATCACCCTTCCCAATCATCAGTCCCTGTGAAGGTTCCTGAATATAAAATGATGTGGGGAAGAAGTGAGCAGAACATTTACTATCACGCAAGAGAGAACTAACACTAACCAGATTGAAATGAAAGGAATGAACATAGAGAACATCATATAGTATCAAATGCTCAGATAATGCAATGGTGCCAGTATGCATGATGGGAATCCTAGTACCATTAGGCAATGAGACAGTCATACCAGAAGTTTGAAAAACTTCCCTAAACAATGTTAGATCAGAACAAACATGACTGGTTGCACCACTGTCCACTATCTAAGAACCAGAGGGAAGAGAATTGTATAAAGTGGATAAGCATTGATGATGAAAAGTGAAAACATGGTTTTCAAAATGGAGATTGTGAGAAAGGGGAAAAACAATACCAGATGAAGATTGACAAGCCATGACACCCTGTTCGGAGATAGTGGCACAAGGAGTAGCAGGTGCAAGAGACTGAGAATGAGTCATCAGTTGTTGAATAAGAGATTGTATCTGGCCGGCAGAGAGCTGATGAATATCAAGATCAGTAGTATTCATCGCTGGAGGAGACATATAATGCATTGACTGTGGCGATGTTGCAGACATATCAGTGAACATATTAGCCACAGTACGAGGACCAGTGTGATAACTCTGCACCGGAGGACGAGATACAGACGAAGTAGGTCCTCTCGGTGTATAGCCAGACTTGTTGTTGTTATAGACGTTTGCTGGTGGTTTGTATCCAGGAGGATAACCATGTAGGCGATAACACTTATGAGCAGTGTGTCCTAGTTGACCACAGTGAGTACAAAGAGGACGATTACCCCGTGGTCTGTAAGAATTGTAAGCAGCTGCAAACTCTTGATTCTCAGAGGAAATCAGTTGAGGAGAAAAATGTGATGAATCAGACGCTTGAAAAGCCACATTATCAACTTTGAGAGCAGGTTTAACAGTACGTTGCCTTTCATCTTGAGCCACAATATTGAAAGCTTCCTCTATCGTAGGGATTGGCTTAAGCATCAGGATGTGACATCTGGTTTGCTCGTATGTATCATTGAGCCCCATCAAGAACTTTGCAACCCTGCCTCTCTGTTGCATACTCTCCCATAACACAGCCGCATTACATTCACAACGCCCACATGTACAAACCAGAAGCTCTATATAATTCTTGTACTCTTCCCACAAGGTAATCAACTAAGTATAATACTGACTCACATCCATCGAACCTTGCTGGAGATTGCTGAGACGCTGCTCTATTTCATAGACACGAGGAGCATCGTCTTGCTTGAAACGAGAGCACAAGTTATTCCAAATAGCCTCAGCGGTAGACATGAATAAGAGACTCTGAGCAATCTTCTTAGAAACAAAATTGAGTAACCATGTAGCTACCATATCATTGCATCTAGACCAAGTGCCAGATGACCTAGAGTTATCAGGGGGTTTGCGAAGAGTACCGTCGACGAAGCCGAGCTTGTTACGAACATTCAGCGCCATACGTACGGATCGCTTCCAAGAATAAAAATCAGCTCCAGAGTCCAATCGATCGGTGACAAGCTTAAGACCAACATGATCAGTACTGTGAAGGTAGAATGGATTGTCGTAGTGATCCAGATCGGCGCGATCAGGATCTTGACGAAGCGGAGGATCAGATGAAATTGGTGGAATTGAAGATGATGACGGAAGAACCATGATGATTCAGGTATAAGACGATGAAATTGACGAGCAGACGAAGAGAAAACGATGAAGAAAACAGAGTTTCAATCACCAGATGAGAGAAATCAAGATTCGAAGAAAAAACACGATGAACGACGAAAGAAACTCCACAATCGGAAGAAGCTGGAGAAGAAGAAGATCAAGACGCGAAGCACTCATGGCAAAGACCGTGAGAGCTCTGATACCATATTAAGCTTTCAACAATGGAGTTCGTAAGAGATGAATGCGAAAGAGAATAGTTTGTTATGAATGTATAAACTTTCACATTAATTTAATCTGTACAAAGTGTGCTGCTTATATACAAAAGTCAGTTACTGCTATCATAAGCTTAGTGAGTCTGCTAACGTGTACCACTAGCTAACATACACCATATGTATATGTGATAGTACGGTTCTCGGCAGTGGTTTGGATTTGATATTTTTGGGTTAACGTTTGATCATTTGTGAATTTTGATTTGGTATGGTTTTTGGTTCTCGGTCTGTGTGCCCGTATATACTTAAGCGAGACTTTGAGTTGTACGCAAATAAATGTATACATAAGATAAATTTAAATGTATAAAGTATTGGGCTAGTAATTAGCAAAAGTGATAAGTAGTGATGATGTAATAAAGAAGTTATACAGAAAATAGAAGGCCCATCCAAGCCCAGAAATTAATGTTTTTTTTTCTATTTGTAGGGCATATTAGGTTTGACGCGAGGTGGTGGGGTAAGGTCCCCTTTTTGAGTAAAAAACGACAACCAATCAACAGTTAACTCATCTATCTCTCATCTAAACTCTTTTAGCTTCTACATCTATCTGTCTCTCTGACTAAATCTAACTCAATATATCTTCTTCTTACATCTCTCTCCTCCGACCAAAGGTAAGACTAGTTTTGATGCGCTTGAGTTTATGTACGAATCCGTATTGCTCGTTAGGATTATGAATCTGCTATATAGCTCTGCTGTTTTCTTTCAAAAATTTACATTTGAGATCTGGTTAAGAAAATAATAATTATGGGCAGATCCGTGGTTGTTGTTGAATATATATATTTGGATCTGGTGAAGAAGATAAGTGTTATTGGCAGATCAGTTGTTGCTTTTGAATATGTTTCTGGATCTCTCTATGTTACTTGCAGAAGCGAAAGAGGGATGTTGCAGCTATTCGCCATGGATCTTGACTTGCGGATCATGAAAAACCGAATAGGAATGGAAGCAGTCAACAGATCAGAGGACGAGGATTCACCCCCATCGATTTGCTTGGATGGATCTGAGGTGAAGTTTGTTTGTTTGTTTTAAACACGTATCATAAGAATATATTTTTTATGTAGATGACTCATTAGACTTCCTAACATATTCCAGACAAGGAGTTGATGTCCTCAGCGTCCAGCATCATCAGTTGCAAGCAGAACATGTGCCCTGCCACTTCGGAATTGATTCAAAACACCGTCTCTCTCTGGAAACTGTCTCCCATCAGTTGAAAGCAGAACCTGTGTCCTGCCACTGCGGAATTGATGTCCTCAACGTCCAAATTGGTCGCGCATCCTTTTTGGTTGAGCAGAATATTATAACCTTCGACTGCAGTATCTGCCCTAACTTACTCTGCTTCTCCATCGGTGCTACCACTTCAATGTGCTCTGTCCAGAAAAAGCAGAACAATCAGAACTGTGTCAGGACATGAGTTGGTTAGTAATGAATCTTCTAAGCAACATAATGTGTATTAATATTTTGTTTACCATAGTCTCTGTATTTAATTATGGTCTGTGTTTACTCAGCGAGGCAAAAGAAGGCTGTGAAGATCTTTCCCCGTCCCACTGCTGGTCAGAGCCGGTAAAGGTTTCACTCTTGAAGAGCTTAAGGTTTGTAATCTCTATCTGTCTTTCTTTTTTCATGTTGGATATTATTTTCTGATTTTTTTTTAGTTCTCTTGTCTTTGATTGAATCAGGCTGCTGGAATTCCCAAGAAATTGGCACCTATGATCGGTCTGGAGGGTCTTCAGTCCAATGTCCAGACGCAGAAAACCTACAAGGCTAACTTGGTCAGTGCCAGGAAGGGTAAGGTACTACTTCCGAACAACAATCTTCAAGTTATGAGTCATCATCTTTTGATTGGATTATATTTCTTTTATTTCTTTTGGTGATTGAAATATATAGACAAGGTAGGAGCCGCTAGAACGAGAAGAGCTGAGTCCATCAGTAGATTGCGGCTTTTTTTTTCGGAGTACATAAGTCCCTATCCAAGCCTAGGTTTTCCTTTTGTACCTGATTCGTCCTTGCACAAGAAACATAAGGTACTTAGTCATTGTCATTGAAAAACAGAAAAAAAATATCAAAACAAAAAAAAACAATCCAAACAAAGATTTACTTTAAAGTTATTTTACATGATGAGTAGCTTGAATAACATTAAAGAACTTTTGCCTGTTTTTATTTCGCTGTTTTTTCTTAAATGGATATAGTCAAATGCTTCTCACAGCTATGCAACCGGAGGAACATCAGTCCATGAGTTCTGGTACTAACATTAACTGACTTTAGAGCTTGGTTCATTTCAACATGCTGCAAACTGAAAACGTGGGAAGCATGCACTACTTATAACATATGCTCAAGGCATTATTTTAAGTCCTTTTAGTTTGCTTCTCCTTTTATGTGATTAATGTAACATATCAAAACTTAATACATTTTTCAGGTGGACAAAAGAAGTAAGCTATGCAGACTATTACAAGCGTGCTTTTGACTAATGGTGTGCTTGGGAGTGATGATATACATGCTTCCGGGTGTTTCTAAGGCTGTGACTTTTCACGGTTGGGGAACTGGTAACTTATATAACTACACACTCGTCTGTTTTTTTTTTTAGTTACTTAACAAAAAAAAAAAAAGCATCATATAAACCCTGAGGTTTTTGTTTTGGTCTCTGTCTACAGGAATTGAATCCTTGTCAAAACTGGGAGACTCTATATATTCTCTATCTCAAAAGAGTTAAACCTGTTGTGTTGTGGGATCCGTACTTGCATGTGACGTTTGCTTTCTCTTGTTCCTTCCAAAGGAGTAAGTAAGCTTGATTTTTGGCGAAAACCAGATGCAAACTTTTTGAGTAACGAGTCTGATACTAGATCTGACTTTCTTTTGATGGAGAATGGGGAAGGACTCAACTTTGGGTTAAGAGGTATGCACCAAAAAGCTAAGGTTTCCCAATTTCATTTTGTTCCCCCAACTAATGCTCAATTTTGGGGTTCTATTTATGATTTTTCAGTCTCATTATACATTCATTTTATGGACTGAGGTTGTTTTAGCCAATTCATAATCATACTAATATCGAAACAGATTAGATTTGATTAGTCTTATATGAGTGAGTAGTTTTTATTGAATAAAATGAGACTGTTGTGATGGGTTTCGTTCTAAAATGTTGTTACTTTTGTACCCATTTTTTTTTTCTTTTTTAAATTTTAGTTTCGTATTTTCCACTTTTTCGAGATTCTTCAGCTCAGAGGTAACAACATTATTCTTTGACTTCCTAATTGTTCTATTGAAACTTTGATTGAAGATTTTGATTGGACAATGTCTCTAGTTAAGGTTTAAGTTTTGAGATCTGATATTATGACTTTCTTAAGGTTTGATTTGTGAGATCTAAGGCTCTGTTTTAGGATTGGGAATTTAGATCTGATTTGATTGGAGTTTTGTACGTGGCTCTGTATTTGCTCTGAAGTCCGAATATGTCTTCTAGTTACGTTTTAGTCGTGTTAGTGATAAATAATTAATCTGTACAATTCCCCCTAAAGACTGAAACGTTGGCTGTTCTTCACTACGTTTCTTCATATAACAGAAATTCCTGATTTGATTTGACATTTCATGAAACAGGTTTATAATGGTTTTTGTAACTACCAAAGCTGGCTTGGCAATGGCCAAACGCATGATTCGATTTGCTAAGAAAAATGATAGTTTCATACTTGGTGATAAGATGGTGACCAAATCTCTTAAGAAAAATAGTCCCATCATTTTGTTGGTCGCTGCTAACGATGGTATATTTTCATCTCCTGCTCTGTTGTTTCTTTGTATTTTCATCTCCTTCTCTGTTGTTTCTTTGTCTTATGCATATAATATCACTCTGTTTTTTGTAGGATCTTGTGGGGCTCATGTTGCTTATGCAACTGAGCATAATGTCCCACTCATCCTCATGCATTCTCGAGAAGAGGTTGGAGAGTTCATTGGCGTCTCCTCACCAGTTGTTTGCTGTGTTCTCTCCTTTGTGGGCCACCAGGAGATGCTTGCTAAACTCCTTCTTGGTTGAAGACTATGTTTCTGTTTCTGCTATCACTTGAAATTTGAAAACTACTCTTTGCTTGTTTCAGTATCTGCTATCACTTGTAAAACTGAATTTTCTCAGTATCTGCTATCTAATCTCCTTCTTGGTTGAAGAAGGAATGTTTCTGTTTCTGCTATCACTCGAAATTTGAAAACTACTCTTTGCTTGTTTCAGTATCTGTTATCACTTGAAATTTGAAAACTACTCTTTGCTTGTTTCAGTATCTGCTCACTTATAAAACTGAATTTGCTCACCTTACCGACACTCAAAAACTCATCTACCAGCAACGATCATCACTTCTTTACCAACAAAAAACACATCTCCAATCTCAACCATTATCGAGTTCAAACTTTCTTTCACTTTATGAATTGGATGAATGAAACCATTCCAGCTAGCGTATATGACTTGTCAGAACCATCCCCCAAAACCCTTTGTCAAATCTTGCAAGAAGCTCCAAAACAAACAGGTTTAAACGTCACAAGGAACAGTATTTTCTTCGAATCTTCATCAGCTTCTCCAAGTATATACGCATCCAGTCTCTTTAGGTCTCTCGACCAGTCATGGACCATCTTTCTTCTCCTCAACACGTTTCCCAACTCAGCCCGCAAGGTCAGCTACCGCTCTGCTTCTCGAGGCAGCTCAAATGGGAGCAGCTTCTTCAGGTGGTTCATTGCTTCACGAGTTAGGCACAGTTTCGCACAGTTTCGTCAACTTCACCTTCTATGGAATCAATAGTCCCTCATGGTTTGGTCTGAAACAAACAACGTTAACACTTTAGGCAGAGCGGTTGGTAACGGATGTGGTGGTCCTGGTTCCGCTCTATCTGGAACGGCCACATTTGGATGGGAAGAGTTTCCAGGGCATGACATTGGTAGAAGAATATCCTAAGTTTAGTAAAACTTCGTGTGATATATTATGACAGAAGAAAGAACATCATAGCTTAGTGTGACACGAGAAGGTTTAACTTTAAAGTACTTTACAGTTAATATTTTTCTTTTGCTTCTGTCAATGTTATTGACGGTCCGCAATATATAAACTAATATGATGTCATCATACTATTATGATAGCACAAACATATGCTACTGGATTTAAACACGTAGAGGCACACGAAACAAGTTCAATCTAGAATTTTGATTCAGGCCAACTGCATGCAATTATGTACTCCTTTTCGTCAAAGACTTTGATTTAGCACGGCACTTGAATCAGTGGGCTGAAAGCCATATCGCATCCATTGGTTCATAAATATTTAATCAATTTCATAACATAATGACTTTTTGTCTATTTTTCTAGACGGTATAAGACTAGATCTAAATTATGCAATCTTTTGCACATGTGACTTCTAAAATTCATATTACATATTAATGACATGTTGTCGTTTACATAATATTTACTAAATTGGTTTTGAATATTTTGAGAACAATTGAGATTTTACATATAAATTCATATTAGCACAAATTCATTTGTGATTATGACGTTCGTTATGTATAAATACAAATTTATTTATTTTAGGTTACAAATATAATTGTTTAATATTAAATATATAATATTAATTTATGTTTTACGACATATTTTTGAACTTTAATATTGTAATAATCTGTGCCAAAATTGTAAGATTAATAATTGTATATATATATATATATATATATATATTATCAATTCAAAAACAACTAGAATAAATTATTTTCATGCTTTTGAAATATTTAATATTTAATTAAATATTAGTTTTTATGTATGATAAAGTTTATTACTTTAATAAAATACTTTTATTGTGAAATAGATTTAAAATTCATATATACATATATATATATATATATATATATATGGATTTATATTTATTTTAAAATATTATGATGTAAAATATCTTTAGATAACATGATATAAAATATATTTAGATAATGATGATTATCAAATTAATGAAATTTGTTTATAATGTATAGGTAATTAAATATTAACAAATCTAATCTAATTATTTAGTAGATGTAATAAAGACTTTAAATTTTTTAACTTTGAACGTGAGAGCGAAAAAATTATTTTGCAAATAAGAGTGCCAATTTTTTTTCAGAAATTATCACAATGAGTGATTTTGATTGTCCTAAGAATTTATCTTAAAAAATAGATGATTCATTCTATCTTATTGATACATGTATATATATATATATATTAAAACAGAGTCGGTTTAATATTATTAAACCAAATAAAATATAACCAAATAAATAATATTTAATACTAAAATAATATAAATCTAGTTATGATATTATCACTAGAATCTTGGGGAATTTGTCAAATATGACTCAAAACTTGATTTGAAATGCAAACCTATGCCCAAACTTGAATCAAATGCAAAACTAACATAAAAGCCTTGTGAAAATACACTCAACCCCTTGTGACCAAACAAAAAAATAGAATTCATTTTTTCCAGGTAAGTCGTCTTATGTTGTTGATCTTATAAATAATTTATAAATTGTTTAAAAAATATTTTGACAAGTGAAAAATTAAAATCATGTAATTATAAATAGTTTTAAGTGATATAAATTAAGATATAATAAAATTGAATAGTTTTCAACATAGATGAGTGAAAATAGTTAATCATGATATTCTTTGGTTTAGGGTTTGGCAACATATGTTGTAGTATTGTATGTATTCTTAGCGTAAGATTTTGGAAATCATAAATATTTTTTTGAAAAATTAAAATTTTACCTATATGTGTTTATTTATGTATAGTAAACATTTTTAAGTTTAATTTGATTTTATGAAGTGTTTAGTTAGTTAATTTAGTTTAGAGGTTATGTTTAGGGTCTAGACGACTAACAGGTAAGTCGTCTAGGAAGTGTTTTATTTTAGTTTTCCGCTAAAAATATTGAAGTTTTCTGGACGACTTATAAGACGACTTACATGTTAGTCTTCTATTACAAGACTTACTTGAAAGTCTACTAAATCGAAAATATTTAACCTTATTGGATTTTTTGTCTTCCTATATAAAAAAAAATTTACACATTCTCTCTCCTCCTCTCAAATGGCTGCAACAAAAATGTAATGTTTCTCATTCTAAAACTCTTCAACCTCTCTCTAATCTCTTTAAATTTATAAACATCAAACTTTATATCAATTTATTGTTTTTGTCTCATGTCTTTCTCACTAATTTATCTTGTTTTTGGAGGTTTTTCATCACATGATTCTCATCTTCCACTCATTTAAAGGTAGATTTATTAATTTTAGATATGTATTTTTGTGTGTTCTATAAAGTTAAATCTATCAAATCTTCCAATCATTTTCTCTGTTTTTAAGTCATTTGAACGTTTTTGGATATGCATGTTTTGCAGATCTGGATTTGGATATGCAGGTCTTTCAGATCTGGAAGACATCTGGGTTAGAAGACTTCCAGACGACTTCCAAACGACTTCCAGGAAGTCTTCCAGACGACTTCCAGGAAGTCTTCCAGACGACTTCCTGGAAGTCTTCTGACGGAGTCTTCTCCCATGTCTCTCTTTCATAACAGATCTGAGCGTTTTGGTAAGTTTTTATGTCTGATTTTTTCTTCATTTCGTAACCCCCTGTTGCATAAAGTTCATACTTTTTTCCCAAACTAAAACTCTCCAAACCCACTCTAATCTCTTTGACTTGAAAACACTAAACTTTATATGAATTTTTCATTTTTGTCTCATGTCTTTCTCACTAATCTATCTTTTTATTGCAGGTTTTTAATCAGATGGTTCTCATATTCCACTTGGATAATTACTTTGTGTGTTCTATAAAAGTATATCTATCTAATTTTCCACCCATTTTCTCTGTTTTTAAGCATTTGAACGTTTTTTGATATGATATGCAGGTTTTTCAGATCTGAGTTTGATATACATGTTTTTCAGATCTGGATCAGACTTTGGAAGACTTATGGAAAGTCTTCAGTCTTTTAAAATATAATGCGCTAGAAGACTTCATGAAATCTTCCAGATGACTTCAGAGAAGTCTTCCAGACGACTTACAGGAAGTCTTCCAGACGACTTACAGGAAGTCTTCCAGACGACTTACATGAAGTCTTCCAGACGACTTACAGGAAGTCTTCCAGACGACTTCAAAGATGTCTTCCAGACGACTTCCAGACGACTTCCAGACGAACTTCCAGGAAGTCTTCTGACGGAGTCTTCTTCCATATCAAGTGGAGTCTAAGCTTGTCTTTGTAGAGGAATGATCTATAATAGTTTTGTTTGTGATCTGTTTTGTGATTTGCATGTGTACTCCTTTAGTTGTGACTTTTTTTTGTAAATTTGAAGAGAAATTAATGAAAAAATTGGTAAATATGTTCATTTTCCACAATATTATCTTGCCAAAATTACTCGACATAATTGAAGTTATTGATACACTAAAAATGAATCTTTGCTACTGCCAAGTTTAATAGTTGTAATTGTAATATTTGAGATTCAATCCAGATGACCAGTTCACACTTTATTCTTATGAGTCCTATATCAAGCTAAGAACAATAATGAGTTTTGATTTCAATGATGACGTAGGAAACAACTAACAAGTGGTTGTATTAAATTTAAACAAGAAGCTAGCCTAGGGTAATTCATTGGGCTGATACTGAGCCAAAAAATTATTCAAGCGCGATAGGAAACCATCTAGAACTCGAATCACTCCACTGGTACAGCCCACTGTCGTGGTGCTGCTTCCTTTACGAATCGATCTTGCTGCCTAAGCTTTCGCTTGGAACAAGATACGATGGCAAGCCTTAGAGGTCAAGTCCGATAAGTTCACTTAACACCCTAATATCTACTTTCGCTGACTAGGGTTACTAAGCTCATTCATATCATGTCAAGTCATATCCTACACGGTTAGTGAGGTGATTAAACTTAAGTTCGAACATTAAGTGATCAGATTAATGCAAGCAATAAGAGCTATATAAATGAAGACACAAAAGAATCGCTTATCTATGTTTAGCTCGTGTAATCAACACCCTAAAACCCTAGGCGAGCTAGCCGACTACTCAATCATAATGCAAGATTTCAAAAACATCATTTCTGAATAATACTGCATAAGATAAAATAAGAAACAAGGGTTCAAGATAATCTTCTCAAGGTGAGAGATGGAGCCTTCTCCCTTACAAGTTGCAATAGCCAAATACAAGTCTAGGTCTCTTGCAAAACTAGCGTGAAAACATGAAAAGATAGGGTCGTGTTTTTATATGGAGGCGTCAATAAGCTAGAAGGAAGAATAGGGTAGCTAGGGCAAACTCTCGAAATATCTTGGAGGTTTTGTCGAGTGCAGTCACTCGGCTGTTCCGCAATGGGAACAATCTTCGGGCTGCTCCGCATGGCTGTTCCGCGTGAAACACTCCAGAATGGCATCTTTCTTCATGCATCCGCTTTTCCATTCTTCTGCCTACTCCATACCTGAAATGACCACAAAAGGACTAGACAGGTTCGATAGAAGACTGAAAGACCTCAAGAAACACATATACTATGATGTTGAAAACACCATATATCAATTCCCTTAGACTTAGATCCTTGTTTGTCCTCAAACAATGTCAAGCATCAAGAACAGGGAGAAAGATTGAAAGTGTGGGAACTCGCCTATTCTGAGTAACCATACCATAACTACGAATCTCTGAACCATATAAGCAGATGACTAGGAATATACACGTTTACCGGAACCCCACTGACTGCTGTTCAAAGTTCGGCTCCATAATCTTCATCTTTGAACCTGAAAAAGCTACACTTTCGAGACAGAACTCCTTTTATTCAATTAAGAGTTGCGTGAGCTTCTCATTACATGCCCTATTCAGAGTAGACGGGCTAGGTATGAAACATGCTATTTAAATGGTGAGCTAAGAGTGTTTAGGGGGTACCAACTTCTTTAGAGCATGCAGAATATTGCGCAAAACTGCAAGAAAGGACGGTTCCATTGATGTCCACAGCCTCTACTCGTTTCTGCTCTATTCGGTGCGGGAGCAGCTGTTCTCGTTTGACGGAATAGACGACTGATTGTTCTGCTTCCGCTTCCCTCTATATACTCTTCGTACCTGGTACTGACTCTTCTCTCAACCTCACCAGTGGGCTGCATCACTCGAATTCATCTCCGTCCCCATCACCATATACAAAAAAAAGTGAATATTTTTTTTTTTTGGTGACAGAGTAGGAGGTAACATGTTTGGCGATGAGGATGGCTGCCACTGGTGTTTCTTTTTACCTTTAGCCTTGAAATTGATTCCACCTTTTTATCTTGCTCATGTCCACTGGGTGTGAGAACAATTGTTCTCGCTTTCCGATTGATCCCATTGTATTTTGGTAGGCTCGAATCAATTCACATCTAAAATTAAAATGCATGTAGTTTTATGGTATATTTCGGCTTTAAGCCGGTTTAGGTATTTAAAATCCAAAAAGGAGCAGCGTGCCCAAGCTCAACCCTAATATCCAAAAGTCCCTAAAAATATTAAAATACCCAAAAATAGTTGAAATATTATCCAAAATCTGATCCGAAAAACCCAAAAAAATACTTGAAGTGTTATCCTAACATTCAAACTATATTTCTGAAAATCTAAAATTTTACATGAAGATGAAACTATACCCAAAAACCCAAATCCAAAATTTTAAAAAATAATCATAATACCAAAAATACGGAAACATCCAAATATACCTTATATACACTTAAATTTCAGGTACTTTAAATATTCAATCGGGTCTCGGGTAGGATTGGACCCGAACCAAAATCCACGGGTCCAAACAATCACCGAACAGATACTTCAGGCTAGATCCGGACTGAACTCCAACCTGTATTTTCTGGTGGCTCCGGTTTGGGTTTTTAGGTTCGGGTGAAAATGTTTAGACTTAATATAATTTATAATTTTGATAATTATATTTTAAATAATTGTTTGCATTATTTATGATACTTTTACTAATACAAATAAGTGTATTGTTAATTAATAATTATTTTTTTAAATGTAATTTTTATTAACCTGTTAGTTAATAATTATGTTTTGAAATGTACAATTTTTATTAGCAAATTATGTTAGTAAAATTATGATTAATACTAAATATTTATGATAACATTGATTATTGCGATACAGTAAATTCCCTAAAATTATTTTCACCAATCATTAAACGAACTGACTTAAATTATAAAGTTTTAATGTAACTTACATATATATGATATTAGATAACAATATAAAATGTACATTGTAAAAAATTTGCATAGGATATTTAAAAATGTTTAACCAACACGGCTTAAAATATAAATTAAAAAGAACACTGACAATTGACCATGAGTGATTTGTATTAGAGCATTTTCAACCATGGCATCAAATTTGATGTTTTAGTGTCAATTTTTTATCATCTTCAACCATAACACCAAATATTACATCAAAAGTAATATTATATTATTTGATGTTTCCAGTTTTAATAATTTTAATAGTTTTATTATTTGTAATTGATAAATAATTATTTTATCACACTTAGATATTATGTTTGTTAGATTTTTGTAATTTTATATTTATAAAATTTATTTAAATTTATATTTTTATTTAAAAATATTAGTCTTTTTATGTATTTATTTTAAATTACTGTTTTTTGATTTTGTCATTTACTATTAGTTTGTTGTGTTTTATGTTTGTTTGGTTTGAGTTTTGTAATTTTATGTTTTGAATGTTTATTTCAAATGTAATATGTATTTTAGTCTTATCCAGCTTATATTATTAATTTCTATATTCTATAATGTACTAATTAAAAATTTTATATTATTAAAAATAAAATAGAAAAGCTCTATGATATTTTATTCTATTACAATATAATTTACCAATTTCTTACTTGAAAATAAATTATAAATAATTGAATTATGTAAAATAATTAAAAATAGAAATTATAAAGTATATTTATGTTTGGTTACAAATTCAAACTAATTAATAATAAGAATTAAACTATATTATTAAATGAACTGTAATAAAATATGTATATTAAATATTTGGTGTGATGAATAGTATTACACCAAATTTGAAGGGATGATATCATTTTGGTGTCTGTTAGACCCAATTTTGGTCAATACCATAATGGGCCGCGATCAAAGGCATGAACCTTAAAGGGCCGGAGCCCGTAGCAAGGATACAAGCTCGAGAAGAAGTCGCCGAGGTCGCCGAGATCGTGCAACAAGAACCAGAGATCGCGGAGCTACCACAGAGGTTTCGAAGTCAGCTTACTATAAAGGAAGAGGAATGGAAATAGAAGAGGACACGTTGAAAACCCTAGAGAGAGCTATACACTTACACCGATCTTGTTGTCTTTCCACTTTTAGATTCTTTCTTTACCGATCTAGTTTGTATCACTCGATCTAGTTCAATCCATTGTATTTGATCTTATTCATCAATAAAGTCCATTTTCACCTACCGGAAACTATTTAACATCATTTTGTTCTGAAGATATCGTTGCCTACATCTTTTGTCTTCCCTAGATCAAACCCCGATCACTATCAAATACTTTGTGTAGATTTTAGGTTCTACATTTTGGCGCCGACTGTGGGGAAGATAAACGAAAAACATCTTTGCTGAGAAACCGATCTAAGTTTCCTGAGCGCGACTATGGATCCCAACCAAACCGTCGGAACCACGCCTTCTGGAATCAAAGACATCGATCCTATCGGACCCGACTCAGGAGCCGGAGTGACCCCAACTGGGTTAACGGGAGCCAATGATGCGACCAAAACAGCCCCGGCTCAACGAATCCCTCCAATCGGGACCTCGAGTCAAGATCGATCTCTCCCGATCAACCAGACGTCGATCCAGGAACGAGCTGGAGCTCGAGTTTGGAACCACCCCGGACAGACCATCCTCCGACGACCTGACCCGATCCCAATCCAGGCCAATTTAACCGACTCCTCTAGCCCAAACCCGAGGAGAACTAACCGAACTCCGAGGAATGATGACAACTCTAATCGACGAGATTCGTTGTCAAAGGATAGCTAACCAAGCCATTGCTAACAGACTGGACCAAGCCGAAAGGGAACTCGCACGCATCAAGCTGCAAACATTCGGGAAAGAAATCAAACGCCCCTCGATCCGTTAAGGGCGACGTCCAACCCCCAAGCACCGGACTGTTCGGCACTCCAGAGTTCCCAAGCGCTCGATCTGGACGCTGCACAGGAGAAAATTCACAATGACCCCCGCCGCAGGGCATGACCCACCGAAGCTTAAGCTACAGTGGATTGGACGAAATCGACACTGGACTCCAACGCCCACGAAGCACTCCGATCCAATTCCAGAACGGATCGACGAAGAGGCAGGGGGAGCCAAGGACACGAATCTCACCACCAAACCATTCTATCCCCGAAAATCGAACTCCATGCGCGATGAGAACCTTCCATCACGTGTTGTTCGATATCCAACAGAACAAGCTCGGAGACACGATCTTCGCGGTCCCGACCATATCGACCCCCAAAGGGAAGACTTGGGGATCCCGAGAGAAACTGGAACCTTTCAGAATTATATTGAAAGGAACGACGCCAAGCTCAAAATGATACATGCGATCGTGCACATGGCGACGAGTTCTGCTCCCGATATCGACATGGTCATCGAGGAAACGAGAAGGACCCTATTCACAAACAGAATCACCAGCGTAAGGCTCCATCACGTCGGGAAACTGATATTCCCCGAATACGCCGGAAACTCCGACCCGAAGGCCCATGTACGAGCCTTCCGTTTAGCAATATCGAGAGCACACCTCACCGACGACGAAAAAGAAGCAGGTTATTGCCGCTTCTTTGCCGAGAACCTCACCAGGGCCGCCCTCGAGTGGTTCGCAGGATTAGAAGAAAATTCAATCGACAATTTCACCCAGTTGGTATCTACGTTCCTCAAACAATACCCAGTCTTCATAGAGACAAGAGTTACCAAAGCAAATCTCTGGAATCTCAAACAAGCGCCTTTCGAGCCATTAAAAGCATACATAAATAAATTCCGAGAAATCAGGGCCAAGATTTCACATCCGAAAAAAGTCGTTGCCCTCGCGGCATTAAGAAATGGCGTCTGGTTCTCATCCAAATTCAGGGAAGAACTGGCGGTACGAGCACCTATCTCGTTGGACGACACCCTACACCGAGCCTCTTATTTCGCCACCCACGAGGAGGAGGTCGCATCCTTGAAAGAACAGTATAACGCGAACAAGAACAACGCAACCAAAAACCCTGATACTCCTAAAGAACTGACCACCATAGGGCAACATTCCTACACAATATATAATTCGCCGCAAAAGTCTTCAACATACGACCTTAGCAAATACTGCGCTTTCCATGATCGCAAGGGCCACTCGACCGACGAATGTCGAGCCGCACTTCGCAATCAAAACGAAAATAAGAAAACTAACAAAGAAGCCGGAGAAGAGGAAGAAGAGCCAGTGACTCCGAAATCCAACAGAAAGGCCAAAGTCCCAACAAACAAAAGAGGCAGGGAGATCAAGAAGGAAACACCGAGCTCTCCACCCCCAGCCCCGAAGAAAAGAGTCGACATGATTTCATGGGGGCAGAACAGCAAAACAACCGACGAAATCAAGAGCCAAACCGAAGGAAAAATCCGCTTCGAGATCTCGGTAGCGATCCGCACATTGGAAAATCCCGACGAAGTCACTCCCCTTCCCCGTGTCACTCCATACAACCCAAACACAAAGCCGCCTTATGTAAAAATCTCTAACTTCAAGCGAAAGAACAAAATGACCAAGATTCGCAAGGTGCTGGAGAAACCGACTCAGAAAAAAGATAGAATGCAGACCCTCAATCGCAATCTGTCTGGGGGGGGGGGCAGATACACTACCGACCAGCACTTACTAAGAGGTGGAATTTCCCAGCCCACAAAGTACACAAAAAAGGGTCGACTTCATTTACGTAGGCTCTAAATTCTGCAATTCGGTCAACTCAATCAAAGCATACCAACAGAGAGCAGAAAACAACGTAGGAATTAGAGAGCCCCTATCGGGTCCCAATCCCGAAATCACCTTCAACGAAAATGAAACCGTAGACCTCGATAAACCACACGATGACGCTCTCGTGATATGAATCGACGTCGGTGGATGCGAACTATCCCGAGTAATGATCGACACCGGAAGCTCGGCCGATGTCCTCTTCTACGAAGCATTTAAAGAAATGGGAATCACTAAAGCACTCCTAAAGCAAGAGCGAACTCCCCTCATCGGCTTCGCATGAGAGACCACCTATTCTCTTGGATCGATTGAGCTCGTGGTAACCACTGGAGAAATCAGAAAAATCGTTGAATTCATCGTGCTAGACCGTCCAGCCCCATTCAACGCAATCCTTGGGAGACCTTGGCTATACATCATGAAGGCAGTCCCCTCAACATATCACCAATGCCTGAAATTTCCAACCTCGAAAGGAGTTGAAACTATCATAGGAAGCCAGAAGAACTCCAGGACATGCTACCTTGCGAGCCTTAAGGACATCGAGCAACACCCTTAATCAGGCAGCCAAAATTAACGACAGACGTACCTACGTACACGAATAATCGAACAACAAACCCTATCCCTGGGAAAATAATCGAACACGCTATGACTTGATCCCTCGACGAGGGTACGTAGGCAACTCACGACATGAGTCCAGTCACCTTCCACCTACAGAACTCAAAGTGGGCATATCGCAACACCCGAAGAACAACGGCACAGCAATATCAAAAACTGCGTTCTTTTCACAAATATGTAACGAAACATAATCCGATATCTTAATAAATACAGTTCTTAGACATTCGAACACACCAGACTTCTCGTGTCAGAAAATCGCATAACTGCGAAAGTTAACCAAAAACCAGGACCCTGATCAAGTCCTCGGTCGCGGCCAACTCCGCCAACAAGCGCGACAAAACTAGCTAACAAAATATTTTATTACATCGAAACTGTCGATAAAATTATCTTCAACAAATCGACACATGAGACCAAAAGATCGGCCTCGCATAAAAGATAAAAATGGCAACAAATAAATCTGGACCCACGATCCCTTTTTTATTAAATAAAAAATAGTAAAGCAACAAAAGGCAGAGGGAAAAACAAAGAAAGTCCCTAAAACTACTCTTCGATGCTGAATTCACCATCCTCAAAGCGATCACCCGAGTACTTCGCCACGTCATCCGCCGCAGAAGGGACCTTATCGAAGAAATCCTCCGGCAGATCCACCGAAATCTGAGGCAGGTCGAGCTTCCCAACGGAGAAATCCGAAGTTGCTATCACATCAACCTCGGACCCAAGCTGGATCTCCTTCGCTCGAAGCCACAACAACTCATCCGAAGCTAGAAGATTGTTGCTCATGATCTCCTTTAAGAGATCTATATTTGCCACGACTTCCCAAAGACGAGCCTCACAATCAGTTGCAGCCTTCTTCTTTTCCCATTTCTCCTTCAGAGAGACCAGCACATCCAGATAGCTATCGGCCATAGTTCTTTTGGCCTCATGAGTTGCGCGGCGAAGGTCGTTAGAGAACTTATTGGTAGAAGATTCAACCTTCGCTTCCAAAAAGGAAACTAGCTCGAGGGCCGACTTCCTTTCGTCACTCACAACTCGCAGACGAGCTTCGAGCGAAGCAGCCTGATTCCTCAGCTTTTCAATGGCAGCCAGTTGAGGAGCATTGGCACGCTCCCGGTCTTGAGCCATATTTAGACTGAGCTTTAGCTCACGAACGACCTTCTTTATTTCATAAGGTTCGTCAGACTGAGTGTTTTTCTAAAGTCGCTGCAAACTCGTACAGACAAAACGAACCAAAGATTCGACAAGGACCAAATTTCAAAAGGAACGACCTTGGCAGGGGCCACAACCATCTTTACGTAAGCCTCGCGCTCCGTCATATTATGCAGAGAGGGAAGCGGACATCCAGCAGGTTTGAAGCAACACTATCTGGATCTTCCATAATAAGACAATACTTGGAATGCGAGAACTGCCAGTGGAACGGCTTAGCAACAGCGCTTCGCCCGAGACACCAAGACGACGATCCGAGCCATTCATTTTAGCCTTCTTCGGAGGACGATTACGCCCTTCCGAACCCATTGGGCTACTCGACTTAACGCGAGCAACAAATTTTTCACCCTCGAGGTCTTTGGCCCCTTGGGTTGAAGGCCACAGAAGTCGGGTCTCCTCACGAAGAACATGTGTGAGCGCATCACTCACATCTCCGGATCGAATACGTTCCGCATTGGCACTACCAGTTCGTGTTTGTACCCTATCGGAATCACGAGAGTTCGATCTTCTCGACGTCATATTCTTTTAGCGAGGAAAAACGAAACTAAATGAGATACTATGATGAATCCTAGAACAAAGCCAAAGCTTTATAGGAATCAGAACCTCGCCATATCTCACAACCCGAATAAAAAGAATCTAAAGCTAAGGAAACAGGGATATTCCGAAATATTATGGTTATCCACTAAAAAGATATCCAAGATATCAAGATCAAAGATCTTCAAAAACAAAAAGATATTAAACAAAAAAAAACTAACTAGAAACGGAATCATCAGGGATAGACGACCCCCCGACTTGATCCACCAAATCATCTGAGACTTGAGGAAGATCAAGCTCGGAGATCGACCAATCCGGCACAGCGTCTAGGGCGACAAGATCCTTGCAGTCTCCTTCCATTCCCTTTAATCGTGCAAGCTCCTCATCCATAGTCAGGCCCCCATCCTTGAGCTCGTTCAGGAGATCGAGGTTGGCGGTCACTTCTTGAAGTTGAACACTTCTTTCTTCTTGCTCACCCACCTATCATTCAAAGACTCAAGAACTTCCCGATACTTTGCCGCAATATCGCGACGAGCAATACGAGAAACACGGCGAATGTCCCGATCTCTCTCGACCTCGAGCGCCGCAATTCTTGCCCTTTAAGCAACCATCTGGGACGTGAGAGTCTTGTTCTCCAGATAAACTCTCCTCCAGTCTTCACTCAAAGCTTCGATCTTCTCGGCATCCTGTCTTCAGTCAAAGCTTCGATCTTCTCGGCATCCTTCTTCCCTTCTCGCTTGGTGGCTTCGAGCTCCTCCGAAAGCCTCTTAATCTCAAAACCAATACTCTCGATTTTCTTGTCATTCCGAGAAGCCACGACATGATCCTCCATCGTCACGACATGATCCTCCATCGTCACGACATACTCATTAAAAGCTTCCATCACCTGAGAAGAAATGGAAATGAGCAAATACCACAAAACAACTTTTCAAATAGAATGAAGGCGAGAGACGAACCTTAGAGCTCGCCACAGCAACCTTGGCATTGGCTTCCCTCTCGACTGAGGAAGCGAGAGATGGGAGACGACAACCCGCGGACCTCATGCGACCAGCGAGGGAAATTAAGTCGCTTTGGGCCGCAAACGAAGAACCATCTCCCTCAGAAATAAACATAGGACGAGACAGACCGGGCAAGTCACCTTCCGATGACCGACGTAGCTTACAATTCGCCGCCACGGGCTCGTCTTCTGAGCCAAGATTCAACAAGACAGGAGGTCCAGTCTCTCCTGAAACATCGTCGTCGTCGGAATCATGAATCGAGATCAAGGGAGATTTTACGGAAGCTCGGCAACTCGATGCAAACCCAGAAGTTCGAAACGACGATCTCTTCACAAGCTGTCTAGTTTGCCGATCTGAAGACTGGGTCTGAACAGAAGGAGTCGCTACGACCTCCTGTGAGTGTTTGGCATCGTCTTCAGACTCCTCGACTAAAGGAGCTCGGTCGGTCCCCGCCGGTAAGGCGAAGTCAGTTTGAATCCAAGGTCGATCAAAAGTAGGTCAGTTCGAATGACCTCTACGAAGAACCCTCATCAGATCGCGGATCTCATCTGACATTGAGGAGCTTCCAGAAGGCACTGAATCAAACAAAAATAAACGAAAGTTTTAGTCTTTGACTCCTTAAACGAAGAAATCATCAACACATAGACAAAAGAAATCAAACCGATATTCTCGGTCCAACGCCGGGGAAGCTGGGAGAAGTCAAAGTCACCCATAGACGCTCGATCCATCTTGAAAACAAAAAATTGCTCGTGCAACTTCTCTTCGCGATAAGGGATGTCCTCGATGACGTGACGACCTGGGCGCGGAAACACGAGGAAAGTACCAGGGTTCTGCTTATTCCGCTTCACCAGAACGAGCTGACGAAACTCGCTAAGACCAAAAGCAAGACCCTCCTCCCTAGCCTTAACCAAGAAGGCGACAAGATGTCTAAGAAAATTTGGGAGAAGCTGGGTAATCGAAGCTCCGCCAGAACCTTGAGTATTGGCTCCGGGATCGGGAAGGTAAGACCGCAGGAATGAAAGAAGGAAAGATAGGCTATGTAGTAGCCTTCTCTCACGGTTTCAGGAGTCTCATGCGTGCCGACCAAGTCGACGACGACAGAACGGTCAACCCCATACATATTATAAAGGTTCTCGAGATCATCGGCTGTAGTAGTCGGATGAGGGAAATTGAAAGCCGAACACATCTTAAGCTCAAAGAACAAAAAGATTCAGAGCAAAGGATAAAGAGACGAGAAAGAAGAAGCGGAGGTGAGGTAAAAAGAAGACCCTCTACGTATATATAAGCCACCTTAATGGCTATATCATCGCTATCGTGAAAAGCGATTATGACCTAGCCTATGCCCTAGCGGCGGCTAAAGTAGCCGTTACCGATTAAAATAATAATAAAAAAACTCACTAACGAACGGTTTTTTTTTCCGAAAACGATCATTAAAATCATCGGTTATCAAACGAGAAGACCCGGGTCAAAAGACAACCGCTCCTTTTCCTTTTCGATCAAATCAAAAGAGGCTGGTAGACAAATGTTGGACCCAATTTTGGTCAATACCATAATGGACCGCGATCAAAGGCATGAGCCTTAATGGGCCAGAGCCCGTAGCAATGATACGAGCTCAAGGAGGAGTCGCCGAGGTCGCGGAGATCGTGCAACAAGAAGCTGAGATCGCGGAGCTACCACAGAGGTCTCGAAGCCAGCTTACTATAAAGGAAGAGGAATGGAAATAGAAGAGCACACGTTGAAAACCCTAGAGAGAGCTATACACTTACACCGATCTTGTTGTCTTCCCACTTTTAGATTATTTCTTTACCGATCTCGTTTGTATCATTCGATCTAGTTCAATCCATTGAATTTGATCTTATTCATCAATAAAGTCCATTTTCATCTACTGGAAACTATTTAACATCGTTGTGTTATGAAGATATTGTTGCCTACATCTTTTGTCTTCCCTAGATCAAATTCCGATCACTATCAAATACTTTGTATAGATTTTAGGTTCTACAGTTTCCCATTGAAGTTAACGTTAGTTTCACCGTTGTATATGCACAAGTCAAATGTGTAATTATTGACATAAAATGAAATAACGTCATTGATGAAAAAAAGAACAACTTTATAGAATATATAGCCATGATGCACATATGTTTAAGCTCCAAAAGCCATCTGCCAAACAAGATAGTCAATTTCTATTGTTTTTATTTGATTAAACGATCAATAGGACCTGAATCTTATATTTGCTTGACGACACAAAACTTAGTTCATATTCTTTATGCGCTTTCAATTCTGCTTATGTGTCAGTTAGTAATGAGTTATGACATTGTAGATCAGGTATCCTCATTTTCATGTTTTAGGATTGATGGTATCTAATCTATTTTTTAATAATGAATTGTGAGGCTTATATTTTTGGTAAACGTTGTAAAACAGTTTTTCTTAAATCTATGACTATCTATGAACATAGCTTTGATCTTGTACACTTTAATATATGGACATCACCCTGTATTTCTAGAGAAAATCATAAGTACTTTGCCACATTCATAGTTGAAAAATCGAAATATATATGGGTTACCTTGATTCAATCTAAATTAGAGTCTTAGATGCTTTCAATAACTTTCAAAACTATGTATCTAACCAATTTAATTTCAAGATAAAAATTTTTAGATCTGATAATGGTGGAGAATACACAAGTCATGCTTTTAAACATCAATTAGCAAAACATGAGATCATCCATCAAACAAGTTGTCCCTACACACCACAACAGAATGGGGTGGCTGAAAATAAAAATAGACATCTTATGGAGGTTGCACGAAGCATGATGTTCCACACCAATGTACCTACGATACTTTGGGGAGATGTTGTGGTTTCAGCATGCTACCTTATCAATAGGATTCAAACTAAAATTTTCCAAGATGTCTCACATTTTCAGGTATTAAACAAAATCAAACCTCCTATTGATCATTTGCTTGTGTTTGGGTGTGTTTATTGTGTCTCAACACTAGGTGAGCAGAGAAAAAAACTGGAGGCCAAGATGTTAAGACAATGTTCATGAGGTACTCTCACACGCAAAAGGGATACAAATGTTATGCACCAGAGTTAAGAAGGGTATTGGTCTCAAGAGATGTGAAGTGTTGGGCATCAACCGTTGGGCAAGTTGGACCGACCAAATCCAACTCGCCGTTGGGCGAGTTGGATGATCCATTTCCAAGTCGCCCAATGGCAAGTTGGATCAGTCTTTTCCGATTCGCCATTAGGCGAGTTGGATCAGTCCAATGCCATGCCTTCTCGTCTCCGGAACTTCTCTTTTCGGGTCTCGGTCAAACTGTCTCTTGTTTCGTCTCGATTGGAGTTACTGTTGAAACTTAGCGATAAAACGACAAAGGCTTACTTTCTCATATAAGTTCGGATCAGTGTATAAAACGAGAACAGTTTACTAAACACCAAGGTTATCTCAGCTATTTGATTGATCTCCATTGTTTCGCGAAACCGGCGTCGTAATGAAGGCTATTCTTTCGAAAGAAATCGTAAAAAACATTTTTGTCGAAAAACGGTCCAAAGGGTCTAAAACGCGGCAAAAGCCAACTTACGAAATTTAATGAAAAACCAGCCCAAAGTGGCTATGAAGGTTTATCGAATATTCGCGAGAATGGATAAATGTCAAGTGTGAAGATAAATGTCAAGTCTGAAGATAAATGTCAAGTTTCAAAAGATAATCACGAAGATCGGGAAAATAGAATATTTCCGCAAGGAGATAAACTCGAATCAAGGTCAGAAAAGGAAGGACGGCCAACCTTGGAGACATATATAAGGGGAGCCAAGGAAAGAAGCGCATGGACGAAATTATTTTTGACTCTTTGAACTTTCTGCACTTAGAAAATTTAGGCTTTATTCTCGACAAGTTCGGTTTTCTATGATTTGCACTCATACTTGACGAACTCACCCAGGCAGTTCGATATCTTGTTCAAACCATTCTAATTAAACTACGTCCGACTTGATCCTCGAAAGGGATACGTAGGCAGCCTTTCATAAGGTCCAGTCCCAAATCTCAACAAAAGCTATTTTCATGTCTTTTTCGTTTGTTATTATCGAGCTAGGACTCAATTATAATCTTGCGGCCGAAGCTTTTATAATATTTTGTAATAATCGCAACGCTCTTACGCAAATTCGAAATATGATCAACTTTTTCTATGAATTCGTTTAGTTATCTTTTCGTATTTTCCGCATTTATTTGGTCACTTGTCTTGGCTCTCGCAGAGAATCCGAGACCTCAAGAAAAGTTAGGGTTTCCTTTCTTTCTTTAATTTATGAAAAATTGACGGTGTAAATTTCGGTTCCCACATGAAGTTTGTGGAATCTAAGGGGTACTATGATGAGAAAAGTTGAGAAAACCTTAGAGATCTGGATAGGAAAAACAATCTGGATAGGAAAAATAATCTGAGAATCATTCTGAAAAACCTTAGAATCTGTCAACCTAAGAAGACTAAGAAAATCAGGGGATCTTCTACTCCTCTAGAAGTTGAAGAAGCAGTCTGATATCACTCAAATTACCCTAAGGAGTGATTTTTACTCTCTCAAATAAGAGGTTCAGCTGTAGTACTTAGGGATCGAATCCACAGAGACTCTAGGATTACACAATAGATTTTTAGTCTTCGAAGTAAAGCTGGATGATTATGATTTAAGCAGTAAATTGGTTTGAACAAGGTAGTTTTTCGATTGAATGGTTTTAGGTTATGATATACCATGGATTTTACCACATTCAGACCATGTTATATAGTTGTTTTAGAGTCTATTATATGTTTTTGGAGTCTGTTCTAGAGTATTTTCAGGTTCAGGTACGTTCTGGAGAACTTTGGTGATTATGGAGCTTTTTGAAGTGCAGAACTGCACAGACGCGTCAGATGTTTAGCTATGGATGGAGACCTTCCCACAGTGCGATTGAGCCCATACTTTCAACAAGATAGATCCTTGAGTTAGCTTTCCAATGCCACCAGTTTGAGGTTAATCAGCAACCTGTATCAGAAGTTATGCTCGTTTTACTGAAGAGTGGTATGTCTGCCTCGCGAGAAGAAGCTGTCGAGGAGATGAAGGAATGTCGATTGATGACACAGCCTTGGTGTCGATCGAAGGTGATCCAAAAATATGGGCCGAGTATATTTCAAGGCCGACTTAATCCCAGAAGAAACCACAAATTTTCAGAATACCCATGGACGACCTAAAATCCTATTTATGTGTTTTCTGAGCCATTGTTGACGGCTACGCTTACTTTTATTCATAGTTCTTAGTTCTAGTTAGGAGAGAAGAGAGGAACTACTTCAGAGTCCTCTTGGAACTCCATTGTTTTCGGTTTTATTATCTATTCTATTGCATCTATTCATCTATGATTTTTGTGACAACTATCATGTCTGAGTAGATCCACATGCTAGGTTTAGGGATTTTCTAGGGTTTTGAATGAACTTTTGAACTATAGGATTGTTAGGTTAACTATAGATCTTACACAAGGGTGGCTTGTAATACTAGGATCTAGATTAGTTGGAATAGCACGAGAGTGTGACTAATTACTTGAATCTAGAATCATAGGACAATTAAGAGGCACAAAGTGCAATCAATTAACGGAACCCGAATCCTGCTGGATTAGATACCTAGGCGCATACGAGAGTTGGTTTAGGAACTTAGTTGAACATTATTGATCTGAGCGTTAATGCTTGTCTGAGGAAGCATCGATCGACGCTAACTCAATAGAATCGATCAACGCTCATTCCTTGTTCGCATGCAAGAGCTTGAACAAAGACTTAGTCAATAGATTAGACTCGCAGCAAGAGCTGGACGTCTTTTGCATTATATATCGAGTTATAGGATCAATCCTCACATCTATAGATAGAGTCATAATAACCTGATTGAAGCCCTAAGTCTAGCAACCATCATTCCATCACAAACAAACTCCTGATTTACTGCTTTACATTATTTACTGCTTCATATATTATTTGACCTAGCATAGTCTGAAGCTAAAGTCTATTGTGTGAAATATCGAGTCTTTGTGGATATGATCATCAAGTACTACAATGAACCTCTTATTTGAGAGAGTAGCTTGAAGGTTAATTTAAGCATATCAGGTTGTAAACTATTTAGGGAAATAACTAGATTTGGGATAAATTTTAGGTGTGATAAGTATGCAAACTTAATTAGGTTATTAGGGATTCATAAATGATATGTTCTCGAACTCAAACTTAAGTATAATCTATCAACTTTCATTTATTTAGATTATCTAATGTCTAGATCTAAGATCTAGCTGTCGCTGGTTGATCTTGAGAAAGTATCAATCGATGATTCTATATGAATGTCGATCGATACACCTTTCAGCCCATCGATCGATGCAACTATGGATTTGTCGATCGACGTTCCTTCTAGCACGCTTTGCGAACAGGTTTGATAGGTTCTCTAATTTTCTAGACCAACTTTCGTGTGTATCTAGTCAATTAGAGCATACTAGTTTAGTTTCAGGCAATTAACCAAGCTTCTGCTTGCACCAGTTAAACCTAAGATCTAAGTTTAGGGTGATCAATCCTAGACTTAGCATTAAGAGAAACTAGATGAAGAACTATATAAAATATCCTAACAACCGTTCATATTAGCAATACATAGATTACCCTTTGAAGAACCTTAATGTAACAATAAGACTACTCAGACATATTCATAAGAAACATGGTCATGATGGTCTGAATAATACTTAAATGAAATGAATATGAAAATTAAACAAAACAGAGTAAGGAAACAAGAGAGTTCAAGATCTTCTCTGTTAATGAAGTTCAGATTTATCTCTCTCCTATCCTTAGCTCTCCAAGTTGTCAAGTGTGGCTCCATTTCAAGTGTGTGACAATGGTGGAAGATTTCTCAAGAAGGTATGCCTCTAAAATGATACAAAACTCTAATAAATAGCTTAACATGCAGCCAGAGACTTAAGGTGCAATTATTGAAATTTTGGGTAAAACTTGTGATTTCCTTAAATGCTGATTCTCGCGGATGGTTCGCCATCGATCGATGTCAATAATGATCCATCGATCGATGTTGGAAGTGATCTGTCGATCGATGTTAGTCTTCGATAATCGATTTGCCTTAATGATTTCAGCAAAACTCTCAAAAAAATTCCAAAATGCTCCAAAATTACAATTTTCCTCAAATGAGTACCTAAACCCGTAAAAGTTCTAAAAAAACTCCAAATGCATATAAAAGACTCTAAAAATGTATATAAATCATGGTTAAAAGTGGGTAAAATACATAACATATCACGGTCAATCTTAATCATAAAGAGGGAAATCAATTTGAATCACAAGCTGCCAACGAAGAAGCCATCCATAAAAAACTCATCCACGAAAAAACCATCCATGAAAAAACCATCCATGATTGAGCTGTCTGTGATCAAAATGGAATGCAAGAATAAGTGCAACCATTAGAGAGGGGTACATAGGTGGAAAAAACATCTCAGTGGATAAAAAGTTAAAAACCAAAGTATACTCCAACAGTTATATTAAAATATTCTTTATATCTCTTGTCAAAATGGACAACTGAACGATTTTATATGTACCCAATAACTCATTGTACATGTCACTAATCGATGAACTGTAAACAAGAATCCCCGTCGACTGAATTTGAAAAGTTGGGCAAACCCAATTTACAGGTCCAACAAATATAGCATATCCATGTACTAATGTTTTTTGGAATAACTGTTAAATTAAATTCAAGTCAAATAAACTTTTTTACATCGAGTGTGACTTTGTTTGAAAAGATCTTAACTCTATTATTAGACTATGTACATTGGTTTAGTTTTTTCAACACCCTATTTTACACTTTTACCTTAAAACATCATCTTCTCTCTCTTCCACGTATATATCTAATACTTATATAATATAATGGTTTTATGAGAAAAAATCAACACCTTATCTATTTATTTTTATTTCATATTTCATATTATGATTTTGTAACTAAATAATAACAGTTAAAACATAAAATTTTTTTTTTCAAAAATGATAATAATTATAAAATTAAATAAAAATAGTTAGAGTTGAAATTTTATAAAATATTTAATAAAAAAGATATAATAGAATTTGATTGAAAATGTGTAAAACTTATGATAAAAGATTTTTTTGTATATGTCCAAATCATATAAAACTAGTCTCTATTTATAGATCATCAAAAATTATAAATTTTGATATAATATAATAAAATTAATTAATTAATTTGTTGTGGAATAAATAACTTATAACAAAGAAGGTGAATATGAAAAATCTAATTAATATCAACAGCCAATAAGAAATCAACACAAACTGTTATGGACCCCACATTTTTGGCTTTCAACATGTTGAAAAAATTAAACAGCAAACAATCCACGTAAAGTTTTTAATTTTTTCAACAGGCCCACTGTAAGCATTCAACAGTTAAAAAAATTATTCAACATGTCCATTGTAAGTAGTCTAAGACATCATTTTGATGAAAACCTGAGTTGCATCACCTTCTCATATTTCCTATGAACTCTCCTACAAACAGAGTCAATATGGTTTCGAATGTGCTTGTCAATGTATCTTGCTACAAGGTTCGAGCTTTTAGGTGGCTCATTGCAGATGTTTTAATAGTTCACATGCATTTATTTTTTCTGATTGTTAGAAGGATTTTGCAATTCATTGTTTCTATTCTATTGATTAATATTCTTAGATAATATAATTTACACTGACAAATATATAATGAATATACTCCATATTTTTTCTTTTCTTTTTTTGTCGCCGGGACTATACTCTAATATCAATGTTTTTGTAAATATTATTAGAAATTTAAACTTTCTTATTTGGTGACCTCTTTAGTTTTTTTTATTTATGTTTTGGTATATTTTATTAATTTTTCAAATATTTTTCTTTGATAAACTCGTGTGAGATTATTGTTGATTATATATATTTTGTTGATTCCTTTAATAAAATTTCATAAGTATGGATCCTATAAGTGAATTACATTAAAGATTTATGAATAGTCACCATATACTTTGCTTTATTGTTAATGACTTTATTTTAAAAAATCTAGTAGATTTTTTTAATTTTATGTTTATAAAAATGTTGTTTCAAAACATAATATAGTAGTGTTATTAAAATTTTAATCATTTATGAGTAAATAACCATATTAATTCATTTGATTGATAAATGCAGTTTGAAAATATATAGGTAAATGACTTAGTTAACAGTATGTGTCTTACATAAGTGAATTACTTTATCATAATTTATCTATAATAAAACTTTATACACTTATTGTAAATCAAAGAATGAATTGGCTTAGTAAAAAGGGACCAAAATCAACCATTATTTTTTTTTAAAAACTTGTGTAACTGATTATAAATTGAAATTATTTTTTTCAGAGTCGATACCTGCATAACTAAGAAAATATTTAAATACTAAATTTCAGTTTACCTTTTTATTTATTAGATTATGTTAAATATTTTGATATTAATTATCTATTTTATTTTTGATGCATATGCTATTTGTATGTCTAGATATAGTGTATGGCATAATTTTTATCAATATGTTTATGTTGAGTTTTGAAAGAGTTAGTATATATATATCAAGTTAGTTTTTTGCTTTGTTTATCTTAGTTGATATTTTAATTTTATTATAATATATTTTTTGTAGAAATTCAAGATTTCTAAACATATTAAACTATGATTCAGATTTGGCATATTTTTTTATAATTGTAAATTATATCTATAATATTTTAATAGCATATTGCCCTTCTCGTAAAAAAGATTGTGGACATAACTTTATTTGTTAAACTATTTTTTTTAAACTAAAGGCAATTTTGTTTGTTAAACTATTTTATATTGAGTTTTCACTAAGTTAGTATAAATTACCAATATAACTTTACGATCATTTTTACATTTTTTGAATTTATATTATTTTTTGTTTTGTATTGATTTTAATTTTTACATATATGAATATTTGAATTTGTTTTAAAAAACTGATTTTTTAAAAAAAAATTATTATTTTTGGCTAGTTAAAAATTTATGTTTAATTTCAAATATTTATTTATATATCAAGTTACTTATTTTAAATAAAAATATTTTCTTTAATTTATTTGATTTTCATTTTATTTTGTTAGAAATAATTTTTTGAAATTTTTTATATTTCAAAATATTAAACTAAGTTGCTGATTTGGTATATTATAATATTAAATAAGATATAGCCCCAATTTTGAAATCATATGTTTTTTCAATTCACGTATTCTTTATTATTTCATTTCTTGTATTGCTTAAGATTAGTTTTTGTTAATAAATTTTAATGTAATATTTAAAAGATTTAGTTTATATATCAAATAATATGTGGACATTCAATGATTTACACCATTAAGTGAAATGCTGACTCATCATTAAACATTTAGAACTTGCTGACATGGATTACGTGGGATTAGCTTCCCTAAACCGTTTTAAATTACCACTTTATCAATCTCAGTTTCTCTTAAACTATTCTCTGGTTATCCTATTCAAAACTCGCTCGGTTATGATCCTTTATCCTCACTTTCTCATAATTGTATTTTCTAATGAAAACTTTTACCTCTGATAATTTCTCTATATATTAAATCGATATCTCTTCATAAATCAAAGCAGTCTTTAAACATCTGGTTATATACTATTCTTGCTATATATTATTGAATTTGTTTGAAACGTTGCCATTCATTTGTTCACTCGCTTGTGTTTCTATAATATTCGTATGATGATACTATTTGTTTGAAATATTGCTCTTGCAGACGAATCGTAACAACTTCGAAAGCCAAACAATTGAAAAGCCAATGGACTATGAATTGTGTAATATTTCAGATGCAAAAATGCCCGTCAAGTCTGACGGAAAGAATTTACGGACTTGGCAACGAGAGATGCAATTATATTTATCCCATTTGAAGTTGGATAAATACCTTTGTTAGGATAAACCAGTTAATCATGTTGGTAACACTAATGTCTTCATACGTGCAATTGAAAAAGTGTGGATCCGTGGTGATTATATGTGTAAAGAAGTAATATTAGACCGAATAATCGACCCCTTTTATGCGTTAAATTTTCACGACAAAACTTCTAAGGCATTGTGGTTATCTTTGGAGAAGAATTACAAAGCAGATGTGATGAGGCGGGAACATTTTGCCACTGCTAAATTTTTACACTTCCAAATTGTGAACTCTAAACCTATTGGTCAACAAATTGAACAATTTCACCCAAGCTGCTGCAATTTGATTTTAGAGGGTATTTCGCTTTGCAATACTTTTATTGTAAATTGTTCGATCGAGAAGCTTCATGCGAATTGGGTGAATTTCAGATCTTATTTGATTCTTATTCGAGGTAGGTTAACTTCTTTGGGTGATATACTCAGCATGATAAAGTTTGAAGATCTAAACAAGGACCTCATGAAAAATCAATTGTGTTCTATTTGATATGGGAAGTTAAAAGCCATCACGAACATGTGTTCAAAAAACAGGTTGCTAGTTATAAGAACTCAAAAGGAATTTGTCACAAATGTGAAGAATGGTTTTGTTTAATACTATTTAAAATTCTATTATGCAGTTCCAATTTGTGGCTATTCCTTTTTATTGCCAAACTCGATTTTATTATGTAATTAATAATTCTCTTTTTTTTGTTTATTTGAAATTATAGTATGACATAACAGAAGCAAATCAATAACATCATTCATACCAACAAAAAAATTTCTGTTTATTTGAAATGATAGTATGATATTGACCGAACATAAGCGAATCAATAACATCAATCATACCAAAAAAATATTTACACCGAAACAAAATGTTTGTTGACCCTTAAAATGACTTTTAATATGAAGAGTAAACGAAGAGAAAATGTTCTTTTTTAATGCAAACTTCATTATATATATGGGTTGAGTGTAGTCAAATTGACTGTAAACTTTCATAAACTTCTATGTTTCATATTCTTCTTGAGACACTGTTGTTTTAGAGCATTTCCAATCCACTCTATATTTTACTCCGAAATGGAGTGGAGAAAAGAGTGACGAGAAAAAAATTAAAAACATTATTCTATTTATGAAGTAAATCTTTTATTTTTGTTCATTACTCCATTTTAAACTCTATTTTGGAATAAAATATTGAATGGGATTGGCGATTCTCTTATGATATTAAAAATTTCTGATCTCTTTTCGAAAGGTAAGTCTTTTGTTAAGTTTTTATATTATAACATTTTAAGAACGACCATCTGATATTTTTATAAATATTTATATTAACCATTCCATTTGATTTTGTGTTTTACACTCCAGAATCTTCTATATGGTTATTTTGGATTTGGATGATATATTCAGCATGATAATGCTAAAAACCTGGTGTGCTACTGATAAAAACTCTATCGGAATTTGTCACAAATGTGTAAAACATTAATATATTTAATACGATTTAAACTTGGGCTATGAATTTTAGTTTATGGCTGACTATTTTTATTGCGAATTAAACTTTTTAATTTATTCTTTATGTATTTTTTCCATATCGAATTAATTTTTTTTATCTACAAATAATTCTCCTTTTCTGATTATTTGTATGGTTTGATATGTTCGGCAATGAAATAGTAATTAATGTTAACGTCCTTTCTATCTATTTATTTGGTGTTTTGAAGTCAATGCTTCACTAGGATTAGCTGATGTATGTATCGAACAAATTAAATCACTCAAAGTTTGATATATCAATTAATTTGTACTAATACACATACATGATATTATTCTTCCTAGATTTGTGATTTCATATTCTTCGGGATATATTGGGTGTCATAAGAGATGTAAAAATATGTAATATAGAATAATAGAGACAACTCTTCATGAAGAAGTATAAAAATGTAAACATCAATCTAACTATCAAATTAAAGTATGTACAATCGTACAGTCAAATTAATCCCCGCACGCCGTCCACTTAGGCTTCAATTGGTGACCATGAAAATGAATGATATGAATATAAAAAAGTTGAACAAAATTTCATTTAAAAGACTGAACTGAAAAAAAAACTAAATATGGAGGAACAAACTTTCCTTCTCAAATTTAGAAGAAGAAAATACTCTTCATTAATTCATGAATATATGAGGAATATAGAGAAATTGTGGGGGGGGAGGGGGGAGTCAACTGAATTGTTATCAATATTGAGGAACAACAAATTCATCTTCATTTATTTTCCTAAAATGTGGTCACCAATGGAAGCATCTGTGTTTTACAAATTGTGTCAGTAATAATATTTAGAGAAAGTTGTTTTTTTAGGCAAAAAAAAAAAAGATAACTATGTCTCATTAGGCTAATTCCTATTTTGTACCAGTTTTGCCTATAATGCCTTTTAGTGTTTTCGAAAATAAATCAAATAAATAGTTTTACAAACCAATTTTTTTTTGGAAAAATAGTAACTAATGATGAAATACCTATATTGACTTAGCAGTATTTTTTTCAGGTTTAAAAATGTTTAAATCATAATTTCAGATTGTGTTTAAAGAAAGTAGAATTGGTGTTCTACGAAGTGAAAAATGAAATCCACTTTTTTCATTGAATCTACTATGTTTAGAATATGTAATCTACGTAAACAATAGCAATCTAAAAATATTTGGAATACACATTCCGCGCTTAACCTGTCGTTCTAAAATTGGTAGAAATCGAAATCTACACATTACTATAAATCTAAAATCTGTAGAAATCAGAATCTACACATTACTATAATTCTAAAAGCTATAGAAATCGAGTTCAAACATATTTAATGTATTCTACATATAGTAGAATACATATTCTACGAATAAAGATAATCAATTTCGAAAATATAGGAGTAAAATATTTGAAAATATTCAGTTTCCATATTTGGTGGTGGCTCTGGCTTAGATAGGATCAGAGATAAAATATTGGGAGCCTTTGAGCAGCACACAACAGGTTTTGGTTCAAGGATGATGGCGAGAATGGGTTTTGTGGATGGCTCGGGTCTGGGAAGAGAGTCATAAGGCATAGTCAATCCGTTGGTCGCTGTGAGACGTCCTAGAGCACGTGGACTAGGCGCTGAATGCTAAAGATTGAGTGTTTTATGTTTGACCAAGACAGTGTTTCTAATGGAGATGGTAGTTATATTTATTTCCCCGCTAGGCTTGGTTAGCCTTGGTGGTTTTACGGGTATAGTCTATATATATATTATAAGTATGAGTGAATGGCGGGTGTCGTTGGAGGTGATGTTTAAGATAAGATTCACATCGATGAAACTATAGGCCTTATATATGTATTTTTATTAGTTATGGAATATATTTCCACTGCATACAAATGGAGTTGATTGCTTGAGATATTATTAATATATGTTGGAGTGCGGGACTAGGCTCTCTGAGTACACTAGTTACTCATTACTCTAGGATGGGAAGGAACATCATTAGTCACCGCTAGTTTTATTATCCTTGCAAAGTTGTTTTGATACTTCTTATGTATAAGATTTGTTGACTAAAAACCTCGAGGTTAATTTATAACAAGTTTTGTAAGATGCTTTTGAATCACATGTAATGTATAAAGAATGTTTTTAAAGTACGGGTTCCATATGATATTAGTCCTTGTCCGGACGAACTAACTATCGAGTATTGCTTTGTCAGGTTGAAAAGCCTAGAGTGATATCAGATAGGAGTGTTGGTGTTCTTTGGCTGTTGGTCTAAGGCGATCAGAAGTATTCTGAGAACCTCGGATCAACCATCGAGGAACATCGACCATGTCATTTCCGGTCATCTACGATCGGGGGTGTCACAGTGTTACTTTTGAAAGTTTATGTTCTCTTTCAGTATTACTGCTACTTTAAACTAGGGCTTGAGCTTTGTTGATTAATAAACAAATCTTTTTTACTTGAAGCTTGTTGTGAAATGACCATTGATAGCAACGAAAGTAAACTATTTGTTAACTTCTGGATCAAACTGCCAATGCTTTTGTAAGTCTTCACATTAGCATAGACCTCAAGTTTGTAGATTTCCCTTAGTAGTCAGAACGAATGAACAAGAGGAGTCAACTGAGAACATTGATTGAAAGCACCAACAAAATTCTGATAACTTATTGAAACACAAGGTATCCAGATGTAGTAGAGAGAATCCGACTGAAAACATAAATAACAAAGTATGATAAACTTGATCACTTAATTGTAGAGATCATCATCGTCCGCAGCAGCAGTTGCAGACATGGCAAAAGGATCAGCGACTCCAGTGGTTCCACCTGAACCAATATTAGTCTCGAACCTGAAGTCGGAACCAAACCCTCTAGACTGTTGCAGCGTCTGAGCAAAGGCTTGGTACTTCCTGATGTCTGCTTCACTCACACTCCTGCGTGCATACTTCATCGACTCCTCAAAGTGTGCAGCTTTGATACTTCATCCATATATTCCTCCATGGCTTTTGGGTTCTCGCTCCTTCTCTTCTCCTTTTCAATGTCCTGAAACAAAAAACCAAAGAGCTAAAATTTAGACATCAGAGACTCTTTAGCACTTTCAATTAGAGATTTAGGAAACATGATAAATGATCTCTGACCTTCTTGATCTTTTCTCTGATGGCATATTTGCAAGCCCTCTGGCAAATCTCAGTGATATCAACACCACTGAATCCATGTGTGTACTTAGCGAGAGCGTTGTTGTCTACATCTTTAGCGATAGGTAATTTCCTCAAGCAAGCCTTGAAGATATTGAGACGGAATCCTCGTCTGGCAGTGGAATGTAAATGAGCTGGTCGAACCTTCCTGGACGGAGAAGAGCAGAATCAATAATGTCGTATGATGAACACGATCTTGGTCCCATCTGTCTTTCCCAGCAGTAACTGATTTGATCCAAGTCCAACCGTTTGATGATCACAACTGAGATGGATCGAAGAAGAAGAGTCGAAGGGCACTTCTTACCTTTACGCCGTAGAAGATGAAGCCGGATAGACACCGTGAAAGGGAAACCGAAGAACATGCCAGAGAATAAGAGCTGCCGTAAAAACTACCAGTTAGATAAGTCCTTTCTTTCTCTTCGTTCTCCAACCTCTCTCCACCAAAGAAACACTCGGCCCGCGGTGGCGTGCGTGGTCGTCGGGAGCGCCCTCCTCTCCCCTTCCTCTTTGTTCTTTGCTCCGCTTCACTTATCTTCCTCTTCTCTGTCGTCTTGCTCGGAGCTGTGGGCTGAGCCTCCGACACAGTTCGTCTCGTCTGCGGTAGGTGGCTAGGTCTGGAGTTACGGCGAGGCGGGGTGGGCTGTGAGTGAACGGAGTCGGCGTTTAGGGTTGGCGGCGGCGATTAGATGGGATTTTCAGCTTTCTCGATCTACTCTTCCTCGCCTGTGGTGAGAACGTGTGAACGTGGATGAAAGACTACTCTTTTCAGATCTGGTGGGGTTGTTCTTCTTGCTCTTGTCTGGAAAGGAACGGTCCAGAGTCATCAGAGTTCAGCCTTTGCGCGGTGTCGTGTGGTGGCCTTCTCCTTCTTCTTCCGGCCAAGTAGTACTTCAGTTGTTTCTGGAGACACGCCTGCGGTGGTCCAGTTACTGTGTGGTTACCGTCCCGTGGCAGTTTCGTGTATGGTCATCGGTTTGGTTTCTCGACTGGGCCGTCTATGACCTATGCATAGAAATCTCCGGCCGCCGTTGCTAATTTGTCTCCTCGTTTTCACGCCGCTCTTGTGTTGTTATATCGCGTCTGATCCTCTCCCTTTCAAGCTCTTCGGCATCATCATCGGTCTCCTCCGTTGTAGTCTCTCCGACGAGGCTCTGTAGAGCTCCCATCGGTTCTCGGTATGAGCACGAGTCAAGGTGTAGAACCTCCGTCAAGTCTCGGATTTCTGCTTCCTTGTAGGAGGCTCGTGTGGTGATTGGCCATCCCAGCTCCATTGTTGGGTCTCTTGGCTCGAGTGGAGGGTTGATCTATCTCTACATTGCAGGATTGGGCGAGCTACTTAGGATGTGGCTCTCATCGCTCCCCGTCTTCTTGCAGCTCGCATTTAGTTCCGAAGTCGAGCATAATAAGTGTAGCTCTTGAGATCTAAGCGAGTCTTTCCATATGGAGCTTGTGAGGCTGCTAGTTGGAATGGAAGTTTGTGGTTCTTGGAGGTGTGTCTCTCCTACTGTCGGTGGTAGTTCGGAGGTCTGCTTCCATCAACTGAAGTTGGAAAGCTGTCTGGGGATGGTACCAATCATTTGGAGTAGCGTTGCGGGGAAGCCAAAATTACCAAGACGTGGTCTCATGTTTCATCAAAGGTATCATCACCATTTGGCAATGCTCTGTTTTGGTCAAGCTTCGGCTTCCGGTTCCCGGCTCGTACCTTCGGATTGTAATGTTTATTTGACTGTTAGATCGTAGGGGTTACTTCTTCTTCTCTTTCCCTATTGTCGCTTAGTTCAATTTTCCGCTACTTGTATCTGTGTAATTTTTGGGGAATACGCTCTATTTCCACACCAAAACTATCATATAGTAACAAATGTACACAATCTCTCAACCTCGCCCTAATTGCACACCATTTAAATATAACAACCTAGTTCCACATACGATAAAATTTCGAAACCCGTTTCCACACAAACCAAAATTTAGCTTGCTTTTAATGGTTTATGACATGAACCGACAGTAAACCAGTTCGTATCAGTTGATATTGGTACAACCCAACCCAAACAAAGATCCGACTAGAGATCGATTTAAACTCAACCTGAAACCATTCTAAAACTCCCAAAATCGATTTCAGTCTTTTAGAACCCTAAAATCTAAAAATCCAGAAAGTTTAGTTTGTATGAATATGTTAATTTGTTGGTTCAAAATCATAGATTTGACTTAACATAATTGAGTAAATACATAACAAAAAGAAGTAGATTTGGTCAAGAATAGTGAAAAGAAAAAAATCTGAAGCGGAGGTTAGGGATTCCTTGTAATGCCGCGAGGAAGAAGATGAGGATGTTTGCGTCATTTTACATTAATTAAAAACAGAAGGGAAAATAAAATAAAACGGCTCTAACCTGGATTCGAACTCGCAAGGTTAAGCTATTACAAGAGCACATACCAATAGACTACGCTTGATTCATGTGTTTATACTTCAAATAATAATATATATACTAAAATTCATAAAATTAATGAGAAGCAGAATTGAGACTGTCGAGAGATACCTGGTAATTGGTAACATCCATGGATTTTTGTGAACGGCCATGGATTGTTGTGAACGGCCGCATTAACACCTTCATCTTCTTCCTCTTAGATTTCTGTTTCACTCGACATTCACATCAATCCATGACTCCATTGTTTAACGACATTCTTCTTCGGAAGAGAGACGGAGGATTTAATTTCTTAACTCGGATCTTGGGTGGTTTATTTGATCCAGTTGTATTGGATTATTTAATCTGGTTTATATTCTCTTGGTTTAGTTAAACTATCCATTGGTTAAGTTTAGGGTTTAGGGAACACTAACCAACTTTAAACCGCTATTTGTCGGTATTAGTTCGCCCTTCAAAGTTTAGGAGGAAACGGGTTTCAAACTTTTATCGTGTGTAGAAATAGGTTTTTATACTTAAATGGTGTACAATGAAGACGGGCTTGAAAGATTGTGTACATTTGTTACTATATGATGGTTCTGGTGTGGAAATATGTCGTATCCCCTAATTTCTGTCAAAAACTCTGAAAATTGGTATAAAATCGTAACATTTTTACCAAAAAAAAAAAAAAAAGAAGAGCTGCCGTCGGGGGAGATTCAGTCTTCTTGAGACGAAGTGAGAGAGAGGCAGAGACATCGTGAAATTAGGTTTAGATTGTGAATTTTTTAATGCTATTAGTTATTTTAATTATAATAATATATTATATTATAATATTAAATATATCTAAATATATTATAATTATTTAATAATTGTAGTTAGGAATTTAAAATTAAAAATTTAAGGTCATTATTGCCATTTTAAACATAATTAGCCTAATAGTACATAAAATATACTCTTTCTGTTTCTGAATAAGTGTGTCACTTAAACACTTTTCACACAGACTAAGAAAGTAGCGGAAATATACTGTAAAACCTCTATAAATTAATAATGTTGTGATTTTAAAATTTAATTAATTTATAGAGATATTAACTAACAAAAGTTTCCTTTTTAGATATTTTTTTTTCTATTTATGAATATTTTTTTAATAAAATAAGAAAATATTTGATTTTACCGTATATACATTATTTAAATTTTAGAAAATTTACTTTATATCTTTATGTTTCATATAATTTTTATGTAGTTTTCGATATAGTTTTACTAAATATTATCAAATTCTATTGAAATGTTAAGAAAAATAGAGGTATTTTTATTGTGAATATAAAACCAACAATATAATGCTTAGTTTGTACTTATATAAAATACATATATATATATAGATTATTAATTTATGATTTTAGTGGGACTATATTTTACGTGGGAGATTTAAAAATATTATTATCTTATTATTTTATCGATTTGTGTTATATTTTACACCGGCCCAAATTGAAACCGGCAAAATTTATTAATTTATAGAAATTATTAATTTATCGAGTATTAATTTATAGAGGTTCTACTGTATGTAAGTTGTTATTAATTACATCTTTCTAACCAATAGTATTTGAGATAAATAAAATTATTTATAAAATCAATGCAGTTTGCAATTAATTTTCACCTGAAAGTAAGTATAATTGCATTGGAGTTGTAAAGTGACACTTTTTGTGTAACAAGAAAAAAAAGATAGAATGACACTTATTATGAAACAGAGGGAATATAAGATTAGTTTAATAATACATTGTTATCATTTTTTTGCCCAAAAAAACAATTTTTCCTAATATTTATCCAATTACTTTCGTGTGTTCCAGTTCTTTAGTTTATTTGTCGTTTCCAGTTACATATTGTCAGCAATTCTTTTAGCTACTTTTCGAGATTTACATTACCTCTAAACCAGTCGTCCATTCTGTGGTAACAAGACACAAGTATAATTCGTTGGAGAAAACGTAGACTCAACTAGTTTGTGTCTTTCGTATCCATTTGTAGTCGAAATATATCAAATCCAAAACCCACTCCGCATTCAATAAATGAGAGAGTTACGTAGAAGGACACAATCTCACTTGTGTTTATGCTGAGAGACACATTGTGTCTTTGGCACACTTTTTCTTGACAACTATTTTTTTGTAGACAAAAATGACTCTGTTTTTTGTGTAAGGAGAATCTCTTTCTTTTAAGGAGGCAACCGTAAGGTGAGTAAGTTGAAACTAAGTTTGTGTTTAGTTGTAATAAATGAAAAAAGTTAAAACGAAAAGGTAGGTGTATGGAAAAAAGTGAATCGTTTATGAGCATTGGATCTGTTTACATGCATAAGATCTATATGTGGATACCATACATGTGGACACCATATATGTGCCATATTGTGGACACCATATATGTGGACAAAGTAATTGGTGGACAAGAGAAGCGTCGGTAACATGATTTTGATCGAATGTTGTAAGGGGGACATTCCCTTCCTTGTATGTCTAAAAAGAAAATGAGAACTTCTCATATACTCGATTTAGGTATTTAGATAGCTGGTTTCGAATTGAATAAAGAGGAAAATAATTTGTGAACCGATGAATTGTGGATCTGATTCGTCATTTAGTACAACTCTATAAACTCATTTATCACTTTCATAAAACAATGATTGAGTTTTTTTTGTGGACACAATTCAGTGGACGAAACTTCTATAGACACAATTTATGTGAACATAGAAAGTGTGGATATAGAAAATGTGGATATGAGTTGATAAGAGAATTGTTGTTACGAGTTAAAGTACATAACTAAAAATCTTGGCACGAAATCAAGAGGATCAACGAGCAAATTAAAGAATGTTGGGCTCAAATTGCAAATATCCAAAAATGGAAGGACCATATGTGTAAAATAGAGTAAGTTGACGGGAAAACAGTCAATTCCTACATCAACACTATTATGCGGTTCCGATCCAGACATATACTTATCACCTGTGCTAAAACATATATTAATTCAACAATTATTTGAATTTCATACATCAACTGATAAAAATCGGTTTTTTCATGCATTGACTAACGTTGACTCGAAATCCGTCAAATGACTGTTTAATAGTGGTGACGTGGCATTGACGTGTTATATGAATCAGGTTACAGTACAAAACGACGTCGTCTCGTTAAGTATATAAAAAATTTAAAAAGGAAAAAAATTAGGTTGTTTACTAGAGTCGAAGCCGGGTGGGCTATGGATTGGATTTGTTCCAGGCGCCACTGTGCTATACAGATCAGTGTCCTTCCAATGGATGAATCAAAAGTCACCATGAAGGGTCATCTAGGCTCTCCCTTCACCCTCGTCGTCTTCATCAGATTATCTTAAAAGCCATTCGACTCATCAAACCGCCTCGACTCGTATGGCTGAGAATTTCGTCATCTTACATCGAGAACATGACCAGGAAGATGAAGGAGACTATTTACCAAAAGATGATGTAGTACAGTGGCGCTTGGAATAAATCCAACCCTTAGTTGTATTTAATAAACCTTTAGGCTTTATATTGCTGTAGTGGAGATTATATACAAAAAGATGATGTAGTACAGTGGCGCTAGGAATAAATTTGTTCCCTACCCCACCATGTTTCGATTCCAATCATCAACATGTATTTTTTTCCTTTTTAATTTTTATACTTAATAAAACGACGTCGTTTTGTATTTTAAGCAGATTCATATGACACGGCAATGCCACGTCACCACTAATAAACGGTCAATTGACGGATTTCGAGTCAACGTTAGTCAATGTATGAAAAATTGATTTTTATGAGTTGATATATGAAATTCAAATAATTTTTGAATTAATGTATGTTTTAGCACATGTGATCAATATATGTCCGGATCGGGACCACATAGTAGTATTGATGTAGGAATTGGTCGTTTTCCCGTAACTTGACCATTGGTGCTTTTATAGCTTTCTCTCTGCAACGGAAACAACAACGAAGACTCTGGATGGACGCCACACAACTTCCACTTGACCCTCAACTCTCATGTCCACTACGACCATGACCATAACAACCACATCCACACACAACTGGTTTTAAAATCATAATCTAACCTTCTATGTCGGTCGCTGTCTATAAAACCAAGCGGCAGAAAGAATACAGGCGGCGGTGGCGGAAGAGAACAAGATATAAAGAAAAAGAGACAGAGATTCAGGAGGGATAAAGAGACATAAAAACTGGTTTCAAAAGGGATAAGTGTTTGGTCTCGTTCGCGAGAGTTTAAATTGATTTAGGGATTTAGAAACTGGTTTCAATACGAAGAGGTAAGATTATTTGTTTAAAAGAAAAAATATATTATTTGTTTTAAAAAAGAAATATATTATTTGTTTTAAAAAGGAAAATCAGTTTTGGCTAGTTAGAAAATCTAAAAAAAAAAACACAATTCTTTAGTCAGGGGTCATGTTGGTAAATTCACTAAGATAAATGCTATAAGTTCAAAGTGTCTTTTTGTGTGTAACTAAGAACTTGGAAGAGTAAAATTTTCTAAATATTTTGAAATATACTTGACCAATTCTAACCGTACAATGTTTAGTTTACATTAGACTCTCCGGCGGCGACAGGAATGGCGACTGGATCAGCTTCTCCTTGAAGTTTCAGATCCCCTAGATCGATTCACTCTTTGGTGATTGATCCGACTGATAATACCAGATCGTCTGGTGGTGGACAATTCTGCATCGTTTGCACGGTTCTTCTTCTCCACGGGATCCATCAACTTCGTGTGTTACATGTGTCTCGGTGTACTTGATCCTTTCTTTTCTCTCCTGAACTGCTCCACGTTCAGAACCTCATCTCGTCAAGAGATCTTTGAGTCATCTCTCTGTTCCGTTTGATCCCCTGTATAGTTGTCCAATTTGATACTCGGTTTGATTGCTCTTATAGCATCATACAATGGATCGGTTTAAAGTGGTGATCTGGCGATTTCTACAAATGATGCTTTCAAATTAAAATCTCCATTGACGTTGAGTTCGTCCGTCTGCAGAGTTCTCGTAAGTCTGTTGGTATCATCTGCTTCGTTCTCACTTTCCGTTGTCTTCTGTTCTTGCAATCTTCCTCCTAGATCAAGTTCATACAACTTTGATCCCGTCCGGTTCGTTCAATCACTTTGGTTTGAACGGTTCAAGAAGGCGAGTGAAGATTTGAGAGGAGACAAGAAGATATGTGCCTCAACGATATAGCTTTCAAAACAAACATGATGGTGTTTTTGTTTGCCATTACCTGATCTTATAGCTCATTGGCTAGAGATTTTCTAATTTTCTGTGTAAGAGATTCTTCTTGTTGTTGATACTTCTTGGGTGACTCATCAGAATACAATATTAACTATAATTCAACGCCTAAATTATTAATCTGATAAACATAAGTAATAACCGTACCATTGTACGGTGATTTCCAATCATCCTCTCTTTGCTCGTATGGCAGACCCCATCTATGCTCTACCATGTGACGGTACAAACTGGTTACTAACGTAATGGGAAATATTTAGTTAGATCTCCGATTCTGACCAATTTTTATCTATGAAAACACATAGCTGGAACTGTCAAAGGGATTAATAATGACCTCACAAACTTCTAGAGGAGATGCATCAGAAACATCGTTCTATATTGATATTTTTGTCAGAGACGAAGAATAAGAAGCCAGTGCTACAAAACCTTCAAGCTGATTTTGACTATGATTAATTGTTTATTGTTGAGCCATTTGTCCAAAGCGGAGGCTTAGCTTTGTTCTTTATGGATGATTTCCAGATCAGTATTTTGTTTTCAAACAATCGCATGATCGATGTGGAGGCAGTCATAGATGGAATAAAAGTCTTCATGATGTGTGTTTATGGAGAGACCCGGTGTTAGAGCGAAGAGATCAAGTATGGGAACGTCTTACGCATTTTTCGACTACAACAAATGGACCTTGGTACATGATCGGTGATCTTAATGAAATAATATGGCACAATGAAAAGGAAGGAGGCAGATGACGCTCTCATAGCTCGTTTTCACAGATGTTAAGCGATTATGGCATGTTGGAGTTTCTATTTACTGGCAATATTCTATCATAGGTAGGAAAAAGAGGACGCACAACTGTCAAATGTCGACTAGACAAAGCTGTTGGAAATGAGGATTGGCATGAGAAATTTCCTCATTCCGCTATAAAGTAGTTGAGGTTATGGGGCTAGGATCATTGTTCGGTCCTACTATATTTTCTCACAAAACCAATTAAGGAACCAAGGCAAGTCATTATCGAGGGATGGAGTTCATCTAATCTCCCTCCGGTAGCAAATATTATGGATCACCCAGCTGCCGCAGAGCTTTAAGCTAATGGAGGAGGCAGAACAATTTGAATACAGAAAAACTGGTGGAGGATCTTAAAGAGAAGGTCGAGAGTCTATACTCTAATGATGTAGGACCGAGGAATTAGTAGAAGCATTAAAAGAACTATATGATTCTCTTAAGGCAGAGGATATGTTCTGGAGACAAAAGAGTCGGGTTCTATGGTTAAGGGAAGGTGACAGAGATTCAAAGTTTTTCCACGCTTTAACAAAGCAAAGGAGAGTGAGGAACCGAATCAAGAAGCTTCTCGATGCAACCGAGAATGTGGTTGAAGATTAGTAGCCACTGTTACTAGCTATTTTAGTCCAATTTTGAGTCATTTATTCCAGAAGATATAGAAGATGTGCTATCCAAGGTAACAACAACAATCACTGGAACAATAAATGATGATCTTACAGCTCCGGTCACTGAGTGGGAGGTGAAACTGGCACTTTTCGCTATGCATCCCAAAAATGTTCCAGGTCCAAATGGGATAACAATCCTATTTTATCAGAATTTATGGGACATCGTAAAGGAGGATTTAACTCGTATGGTTAATCAATTTATTTTTGAGGGTAAAATGGCGCATGGTCTAAATGATACCAATATCTATCTAATCCCTAAGATGACTAAGCCAACATAAATGTCTCAATTCCGACTGATTTGTTTGTGCAATGTTAGCTACAAGATAATATGTAAGGTCTTATGCCAGAGACTGAAGAAAGCTTTACCAGATCGTATATCAGAGACCCGATCAGTCTTTGTTTTTGGAAGACAGATTACAAAAAATATCATGATTGCACATGAAATGTTCCATGAACTACGATCAAAACCAAGTGGGCGAGCTAAAATGATGGCCATAAAAATGGATATGAGTAAAGCGTACGATAGGATGGAGTGGTCCGTCATCGAAGCAGTTATGAGGAAAATGGTTTTTCGGACGTATGGATTGGCTGGATTATGCGCTGCATTACCTCATTTAGTACAAGTTACTTATGAATGGCCAACCAAAGGGAAATATTGTCCCGGAAAGAGGTCTACGTCAAGGAGATCCTTTGTCTCCTTTCATATTTATTATATGCACGGAAACGCTTGTTAGTCTTCTTAATCATGCAAAGAATGAAGAAAAAATAACGGAATGTGTGTTACACGTGCTTGTCCCTCGGTATCTCACCTTCTCTTTGCTGATGATAGTCTTTTCTTCTTTAAGGTGGAGTCCTATGAATGTGAAGAAGTTATGAAAGTATTCAAGAAATATGGACAAGCATCAGGTCAATGTATCAACTTTGATAAATCTCCTCTACTCCTTGTTAAGAGTCACCGGAAATGTTAGACAACAAATTAAAGATACATTATGTATCCAGAATGAAGGAGGAATGATTTCCTACTTAGGAATTCTAGAAGATATTAGTGGATCCAAGTGTAAGTTATTTGCCTTCCCCAAGGACAGATTACTGAACAGAGTGAATGGACGGACATGTAGATGGATATCAAAAGGTGAAAAAAGGTCTTAATCAAATTTATTTTGTTAGCCCTTCCGACATATGTTATGTCCAGCTTCTTGCTTCTGTTGGAGACATGAGAAAATCTCGCAAGTGCCATTGCACAATTTTGGTGGCGCTCAAATCCGCCAAAAAAGAGATTCACTGGGTCAAATGGGAAAAGCTTTGCTTACCGAGAGAGGAAAACCGGGATTGGATTCTGTATAATCCTTGAGTTCAACTTGGCTTTACTGGCAAAACAACTATGGCGTTTGGTCCAATGCCCATATTCATTAGTAGCTCGAGTATTGTGGAGAAAATACTATCGAATGAGCTCGCCTTTGCGAATATGCTCAGTGAATAACCCATCCTATGTGTGAACTAGTATTTCAGCCGCACGAAAATTATTGCTACTAGAAATTAGACATAAAATTAATTCAGGATACGAAGTTAATGTGTTCGAGAATCCCTACAACACCAGCGAGGCCAGCTCGACCCAGTGTCCTAGTTATGCACCCGAGAATGAAAATCAGTGATCTTATTAATGGAGAATCAAAGGAGTGGGATGTTGGATTATTGGAAAATTATGTTGTCCACGATGACATACCTCTAATACGAAGTTTGGCCATAAGCCTAACTAATCGTAGGGATACCTTCTACTGGAATTATATAAAGAGTGGGCATTACACGGTTAAATTTTGATACTGGGTAGCACGTATTTAATTAGAAAATGATGAAGAGATAGAGATCCTAGAGCCCAATATAACCAAGCTTTAAGCCTTTTCTTTGAAAAATAAAGGCATCTCATAAAATATGTCATCTTATTTGGCAACTGATAACATGACATGTGGCGGTAACAAAGAATCTAATACGTCGCCATATGCGATGCAATAATTATTGCCCGAGATATAGAGAATCCGAAGAAACTGTTACTCATGCTATCTTTGGATGTCCACCAACGTTATAAGCAGGGGCGGACCCATGTGTGGTGAGGGTGTGGCACATGCCACATACTAAATAATATAAGTCTCTTGTGATGTAAACAAACATATATTATTGTGTAGCTCTTATGGTTCCGAAGTTTATGTTGTGCCCCACACTCATAGTTCGAGTCCACATAGTTATGTCATTTATTAAACTAGTTCTATTTAGTAGGAATGTTATGAATAAAAGGATAAATATTTTTGGAATAGAAAAAAATGGAATGATGAATAAAATAGAATTGAAACTGAAATTGTTAATAGAATTGTTGATTCCATTCCTTCCACGAGCGTTTATTTTGTGGACAAAATGAATGAATTTGATAAAGGATTTTCATTGGAATATATGGAATTGTTTTGGAATGGTATTCATTGTGACTGGTAAATATTTTTAGGGAATGTTATGGAATGATGTATTCCAAACAAATCTATTCCACAAAATTGCATTCTAGTTACAGCCTATGTTTTTTTTTTTGTTTTACAATTGTTTTATTTTTGTTCCTTACTGTAATATTATTTTTTCCAAAATAAAAAATATAATTTCTTCAAATTTCACTCTAAAAATTATTTTTATTAATTTTTTCAGTACTTAGATTAAAATAAGAAAAACTGAAATGAATAAATAAATATTTTGTAACAAAGATATTATGTTCTATATATAATTTTATAATATTGCTTAAAATGGAATTTTTAAAATTTATAAAAATTATTTATCTCTTTTTATATGATCTACTTACTGAAATTTATAAAATGTAAACTTTTAGTGACGAATGTAATTTTTTATAAAAAATATGTAATTTAATGTAATAAATTATATTTTAATATTTTAATAAATATGTATATATATATTGCACCACACGTTAAATTATTTTCTGAGTCCGCCCCTGGTTACATGCATGGTCTATATTAGCGAATTCATCTAGTCCTGACATTTTTTTGTTACCGAGCATTTATGCTAATTTGGACTATCTTTTCTAGAGAAAAAACAACATCGAGGAGCCAAAATGGGACAAATGTTCTTATCCCTGGATAATTTGATATATCTGAAAGGTTTGAAATGATAAACTATTCAAGGGGATAGATAGAGATCCTTTGGAACTAGTCTGATATGCAGAAAGCGAGTTCCAAGCGTGGTTCAATACAAATGAGATGATACCTTCATCGCCACCAAAAAATTCTACTGAGAAAACACAAGTCTTAAGCTTGGGTAATATTTATATGGTGGATGGTTCATGAACCTCTACAGCTCAGTACAATGAATGCTGATGGGTTTGGATGGACAACTTAGAAAAAAATTAACTTATGGGGATGAGGAACCTAAGACAGTGAGAATCTGTTTTGCATACAAAATCCGAAGCACTACGATGGGATATGGAAAACATGCTCCAACATTCAACATGTCAGAAATTTATGATGGATTGCAAATACATGATTGCAATGGTAAAGGACCCCCATGCATGGCCGAGCTTCACAACAAAATTGGAGGTGATAAAACTTTTCAGCTGTGTTATCCGCACTTCAAGATTTCTAAAATCCCAAGAGAGCTGTATCCAATTTCTGATTCTCTACCTAAGACTGTAAGGTCTTTTCATAGAGAACTTTGTTTTACCGGTTATTTTCTTCTGATCTGGTTACTCAAACCATCTCAAATTTGAGTAATAGAATAAAATTTTGTTCTCAAAAACTTTTCACCTGTGTTATCCACACTTCAAGATTTCTAAAATCTCAAGAGCGCCGTATCCAATTTCTGATTCTTTAGCTAAGACTGTAAGGTTTTTTCATAGAGAATTTTGTTTTACCGATTATTCTCTTCTGATCTGGTTACTCAAACGATCTCAAATTTGAGCAATAGAATAACCGTTTGTTGTCAACTACAAAATTTAAAATATATTTAACCTATACCGTTCCGTAGGTCAAATATATCAATCCGTAACCTACACCTATCATGAGGTAAAGTTGTATGATATGTGTGCCCGATTGTAACAATATATGTGTATTTGATTGTAAGAATGGTAAAGTTGGATTAGACATTTTTTTTAGCTAATTAGACTTGTATTATTGATATGATATAACAAAGGTCCTCAAGCAGGGAGAAATCGACAAATCTAGGATATACGATAACTCATTCTGTATCTAGATGAATTGGAATGTAAAAAAAAAAAACTATTAATGCAAACTTTTCATTACTGTTATACAAACTAATAAATATACATGAAACACACAAGACATCATGCTAGAAGTGTCCAATCCGGATATCAGTTCGTTTTTCGGTATTTCAGTTTATAAAAAATATCTACCATATTAAAACCATAGCTACTCTAGTATGGTTCGGTTTATATACCGTCGGTTTTTGGTTTATTCGGTTTTATACCAAAAAGTTATACATATTTTTATCTTTTATAATATTTTATGAATTTTACTTTATATGATTAGATATCGACTTTAGTATGACACAAAAATATTTTGTTTTTAAATACACTATTTTTATTCATTTTTTAATATTTAAAATAATTATTAAACATATTAAGTTAATAATAATAGTAGTTTTATAGGATAAAATAAGAAAAATTTGTAATATTAAATAACTAAATATTAGCACATATATTTGTCAACAAAAAATTTAAAATTATTTTTTAACTTGATAAAATGAAAATTTTACTTTTAACTTAAAATAAAATATTAATAAAATAAATTATGTATCTATTATTAATTATATTATATAATTTACATATACGTATACTAGTATATTTTAATTGATCGATTTATTTGGTTTGATCGGTTTATATACCAAATCATAACATATATTTCAGTTTTTTTAATTTAACATCGGTTCGGTTTTTAAATAGACTATTTTGGTTCATTTTTTAATATTTAAAATAATTAGTAAACATATTAAGTTAATAATAATTGTAGTTTTATAGGATAAAATAAGAAAAATAGAAATATTAAATAACTAAATAATAGCACATATATTTGTCAACAAAAAATTAAAAATTATTTTTTTGACTTAATAAAAATGAAAATTTTACTTTCAACTTAAAATAAAATATTAATAAAATAGATTATGTATATATTATTAATTATATTATACTACATTTGTTTCATATTATGTGTCAGTTTAGATTTGTGCACACAGATTAATAAAACATTTAATTTTGTATATTTCATATAAAAAAACATCATTACTCATACACCTAACCATATTTCAACTAATAGAAAAATAAACTGGAAAATAAAATTAATAAATTCTGCATTGAAATGCTAAAACGACACTTATTTTGCAACGAAAAAATTTCTCTACAACGACACTTAATATGAAACGGAAAGAGTATAATTTACATATACGTATACTACTATATTTTAATTGATTGATTTATTTGGTTTGATCGGTTTATATACCAAATCATACCATATATTTCAGCTTTTTTTTAAAATTTAACATCCGTTCAATGTATTACCATATCCAAACCACTTTCTCTATTTTAGTTCGGTTCGGTTTTAATTGGTTCGTTTTTACTGGATTGAATAAGTCGATCCTCCTTACAGTACATCGCAGTCTTGATACGCATCACGTGGTTTTTTGAAAAATTTGAGGTATTGGCCTCAGACCCCTTCTCACAATTAACCTTTCTTAGAATAAATGAAAATTCATATTTTCGCCACAACACTATTTACTTTACGTAACTAGCTGTCAGTTTGAAGTACGAAGTCCAAAATAGAGGTCACTATCTTACATATAGATATCTTGTAAAAAAATCTATTTTTTTATGGGCCGGAGGTGTTTAGGCCCAATTAGCATCTATTTTTCATATAAATTTTCTGAAAACCCAAATGTTCTGATCCTTAATGCTGAAAATATCGATAGAGAGAGAGAGAGAGAGATAGGGAGAGAGATAGGGAGAGAGAGGGAGGGGCATCTGATTTAAATTTGGGACTTGTTACATCGACGAGGTTGGTTCACAAAATCTAATCTGGTTTTTCAAGGAAATATGGGTTTCTTATGTTCATAGCTTGTGTTTTGTTTTGTTTTTGACTTTTTGGATCTGGATTTATTGGGTTTGCATCAACTTTTTCTTAAAAGACTGAATTGTACTTTGCCAAGTAGTTTGGTCTCGAACTATAGGTTTTGGATATTTGACAAACGAAACAAATATGTACGAATAAAAAAAATGAAACAATTTGAAAAGGAAAGATGTGATTTTAGTTTCATAAGAAAGTAAAGTTACCTGTAATTATATTATTATTTTTAAAAGAGAAAACTTTCAGAAGAAAGGAAGATAGGATTTCTAGATTTTTTTTTTTTTTGGAAATCTATGTATCAAAAAGGTAAAATCCAACTACAACCATTCATCACTCCCCTCTGAGTCTCTGACAGTGACGCACTTTGGCTAGAAATTGATATAGAAATAGATATTGTGCAGTTATTACTTTAATAACTTTCTGGTAAAAATATATATTTTGAATTTTACAAATTGTCAGTAATTATTTTTATCCAACTTTTAGTTGATTTGACAGTATTTCTTTTAGTTACTTTTTGGGATTTACATTATATTAATTTGTGGTAACAATAAGGATAGGAAAATATAGAAACTAGAAACTTTATTTATCCAAGTTTCCTATTATTTTAGTGTGTTCCATTTTTTTTTTCTTTTTACCGTCATCCATACTTATATATATGTATGTTAAGGTTATAAACCATGCGTGCATCTTAACTCTCTGGTGACAATCAGGTCACACGATGATGTCCTTAAAGCTACCATATGATTTGGAAGAGGAAATTCTATCAAGAGTTCCATGGAAATTTCTTGCAAAGTTGAGATGTGTATGTAAGCTTTGGAATAGTCTTATTTTGGAAGAGAGACTCAACAAGAAGAACTTGTCGTTTCACATGCACAGCTATAGCGGTGAGCATCGGTTTATACTCAAAGACAGTGGTCCTACGATTTCTGCCGTGGGCATTGAGGAGCAGAAAAACGTGGTCGATCCTCCGTCCTTGATCGTCCAAGACTTTACCCTTATAAAAGCTCAACCATGTAATCCAATTAGGGTGTACAAGACTGTTCATTGCGACGGTTTGTTGTTGTGTGTCATGGACAACCAGCTTTTGGTTAGGAACCCGTTACTGAAGGAAACAACCTGGATCAAATGCGGTAGTGATTTTCACGAACTAGATGATGCTTACAGCCTTGGATACCTCAGCCACTGTGATTACAGGATCTTAAGGTTTCGTTGTGCTAGTAATTCCAGAAATAGACCTTCAAGGGTCGAGGTCTGTGAAGTTGCATCCAAGACATGGAAGGTTATAGATAACATCAGTTTTGATTGGTTCCTTAGTGTGCCGTTGTCGATCCTCTCTCTGAGAGGAACTCCTTATTGTATAAGTCTTCGAGAAGATCATAGAGCTTTTGTACAAAGCTATGATTTTTACAAAGAAAGGTTTCAGCCCATAGATGACTTGCCATTCAGCTATGATGAGATGAATCCTATTGCACTAGAGATTTATAAAGGAGATAGGCTTTCGGTGTTGGAGCAATGTCACAAAATAAGGAAGATATGCATATGGGTGAAGCATTGGCTCATGCTTACTTCTTGGACCAAATTGGTGGTCGTGGACATACCAGAGTTTCCGCTTATATATCCACGTCTTACCCTCCTTTCTACAAATTATTATTTCGTCAAAAACAATAGGCTTGTTATAACTTGTAATGATACTGACATGAAGGGTCTATCTATTATCAGAGTCATCAACGACAAGGAATTCCAAGTAATTAAAGCTAATGAAGGGGAATGTCGTTTCTCTTTTTTATGCAGCTACGTTCCTAGCTTAGCTAGGGTTCCAGGGTTTTCGAAGCAAGACACAAGTCGGATTCGCTGGAGAAAACGTAGATTCAACTAGTTTGGGTATACATATATTTGTTGTTTCGTGTGATGACTCTTTTTGCTTGGGATATTGAACTATGCACCTATCCTTTCTTGTCATTTGAAAGTGTCAAAAACAAACCAAAAAGTGTCAATTTATTGTTACGTGGAATATGTGATTTTGTTAACTTTACCTAATCTATTTTTTTCCCTAGAAACAAAATATTGGCTTACTAACCTTGATGCTTACACAATCTATTTCTTAAAATTAAAATTATTCTTTTTCCTTCATATTTTTCAAGTGCGCTACTTAATTTATGCTTCTCATATTTTAGAAGTAACAAATAGTGAACGGTCTCACACTGGTTTGGGTGCTAATTTTGAAAACCTGTTACAAACTTATAATTTTCAGGTACATTTTGGGGTCGGGTTGGTTTGGGTATATTGGACCCTAAAAGAATATGAAGTATTCCAATTGGACTTGAAGACTCGAAAAATACCTGAAACCCCAAAAAAATATGATTTTTTGCAAAATTGACCTAGAACTCAAAGTCAAACATAAAACTAACCTCTTTTTTTTTTGGAAATTAGTTTTTTTCTATTCAACCCACGAGTTCATATAATTCACGAAAATGCCATCAATTTTTTTTTCTTTCGAAAATGACATTTTTACTCCAACCACCATGAACAACCAATTTGAAGCTATTAATGCTCCCAAAATCGATTTACCCTTCTTATTTCTCTATTCTTATGAACTAAACACAACATCTCTCCCACTTTCTCTCCACATTCAGCTAAAAAACCCAAGATTTTGATTCTACATTTTTTATGGTTCATAGAGTCATAGAAGCTAACGATTCTGGGTGGGTCACTTTCGTTTGAGATTCTGTGTGCTTGGAGAAGCCTTATGTGTGCTGAGGAAGTTATCTCACCAATTTAAAGTATGAAATCGAGTTTTTTTCAGATCTGTTCGTCTAGAACACTTACCTGGTAAAACCTCGTAAATCCGAGAATTTTATTCCTAGATTCTGGTCAAACCTCGTAAATCCTGGACGACTTACATGTAAGTCGTCGGACGGACGACTGAATTGTAAGTCGTCTATATATAATTAAATATTGAAGTTTTATTTTTCAATTGCAAAACTAATCTATGACGACTTAATTGTAAGTCGTCGAGTTTTAATAAGTTATTGATATTTCAATTTTTCACGAGACGACTGAAATGTAAGTCAAACTTCTGAAATAATTCAGTCAAATGCAATACTAACCTATGACGACTGAAATTTAAGCCGTCTAGCTTTTTGGAGTTTTTTTTAACCAAACAAAAGTAGAAGACTTATTTTTCAGTCGTCTTAGATAACAGATTTCATTGTTAATTGCAAAAATAACATCTGCGTTGACCCGACGACTTATATTTTAGTCGTCTGGAAGACATTGATTGAAGTAGTCCGCGTCGATCTTTAATAAACTTTCGTTTTCTTTGTTCTATGTTTGCTAATGTGTTTTATTTTGACTTTTTCAGATGATGCGTCAGTTACATGCAGTGTATGGAGAATGGTTATTGAAATATGGATGTTGGAATTTTGTGGTTGATCATTTCAAAGGAGCGAGAATGTTATTTTTGAGTGAAGGTTCGACACATGTTGATCTTGTTGCAATGGCTCAAGAAGATTATAACCTGGACATGAACACAGAGTCTGTAGAGTTAACTTACTCATTACAACAAAGTTTTTGTAAAATTTTAATTGCAAAAATGACCTAAATGGACGACTTCTCTGGAAGTCTACTTGACGACCTCCGTGGATGTCGTCTACGTCAATGTTTAATAAACTTGCATTTTCTCTAAAACTATAAAGACTTTTTAACATTTTCTTGTTAATTCATGTTTATTAATGAATATTTGGGCTACTGAATGAAATTTCTAACATAATTGGTGATATTTATGAGGTTACCAACATTCACGTTAATTAAAGTTTCTAACTGATCCGAGAAGACTTCCGTGGAAGTCTTCTACGCTAGTTATTAAGTCTTCTACGCTAGTTTTTGAATAACTTGTATTTTTAAGAGTGATAAGTAACTTCAAGATATTTAAAACTCATATTTTCAAAATATGTTTTCTCCCTTAGTTTTACTAAATTTGACTAAGTTTTTCAACACAAACTTATAAAAAATATGATATGCTTTGACTAGTTACTATTGTTTGTTTCCATCTCTTAAGTATTATTGTTATACACACTAATGATGATTATTGTTATGAGTTGGAAGAAGAGTTAAAATGCTTCTTAAAATGTAGTATCAATATGAAGCTACCAACATTCTTGTTTATTAAGATGAGAAAAAAGGCCACTGGAGTTTATTATTGCGTATGAGAGATCCAAAGATAAGAAAAAAGCTATTGAAGTCTATTATTTCATTGATTTGTAAATGTGTAAACGCATTATTAGCACATGTATTACATCTTGGGAAACATTATTACTGATTTACAAAAAAATTCACAACTAAAAGAGTAGACATGCAAATCACAAATCAGACCACAAACAAAACTATTATAGATCATTCCTCTACAAAGACAAGCTTGGCCTCCACTTGATATTGAAGAAGACTTGGTCATAAGACTTCCAGGAAGTCCAGACGACTGAAATGAAAGTCGTCTGGAAGACTTCCTGGAAGTCGTCTAGTGCATTATATTTTAGACGACTAACAGGTAAGTCATCCCAGAAGTCTTCCAGATCTGAAATATCTGCATATCAAATCCAGATCTGAAAAACCTGCATATCCAAAAACGTTCAAACGGCTTAAAAACAGAGAAAATGAGTGGAAGATTAGATAAATATACCTTTATTGAACACACAAAAATACATATCTAAAATTAAAAGATCTATTTTTAAATGAGTGGAAGATGAGTACCATCTGATTAAAAACTTGCAAAAAAGATAGATTAGTAAGAAAGACATGAGACAAGACTGAAAAATTCATATAAAGTTTGGTGTTTTCAAGTCAAAGAGATTAGAGTGGGTTTGTAGAGTTTTAATTTGGGAAAAAAGTAAGAACTTTATACAACAAGAAGTTACCAAATGAAGAAAAATCAGACATAAAAACTTACCAAAACGCTCAGATCTATTATGAAAGGGAGACTTCGTCAGAAGACTTCCAGGAAGTCCAGACGACTGAAATGGAAGTCGTCTAGTGCATTATATTTTAGACGACTAACAGGTAAGTCATCCCAGAAGTCTTCCAGATCTGAAAAACTTGTATATCAAATCCAGATCTGAAAAACCTGCATATCCAAAAACGTTCAAATAGCTTAAAAACTGAAAAAATGAGTGGAAAATTAGATAAATCTACCTTCATAAAACACACAAAAATACATATCTATAATTAATAGATCTACCTTTAAATGAGTGGAAGATGAGTACCATATAATTAAAAACCTGCAAAAAAGATAGATTAATAAGAAAGACATGAGACAAAACTGAAAAATTCATATAAAGTTTGGTGTTTTCAAGTCAAAGAGATTAGAGTGGGTTTGGAGAGTTTTAGTTTGAGAAAAAAATAAGAACTTTATACAACAAGAAGTTAACAAATGAAAAAAAAAATCAGACATAAAACCTACCAAAACACTCAGATCTATTATGAAAGGGAGACTTCGTCAGAAGACTTCCATGAAGTCCAGACGACTTCCAGGAAGTCCAGACGACTGAAATGGAAGTCGTCTGGAAGACTTCCTGGAAGTCGTCTAGTGCATTATATTTTAGACAACTAACAGGTAAATCGTCCCAGAAGTCTTCCAGATCTGAAAAACCTGCATATCAAATCCAGATCTGAAAAACCTGCATATCCAAAAACGTTCAAATGGCTTAAAAATAGAGAAAATGAGTGGAAGATTAGATAAATCTACCTTTATAGAACACACAAAAATACATATCTAAAATTAATAGATCTACCTTTAAATGAGTGGAAGATGAGTACCATCTGATTAAAAACCTGCAAAAAAAGATAGATTAGTAAAAAAGACATGAGACAAAACTGAAAAATTCATATACAGTTTGGTGTTTTCAAGTCAAAGAGGTTAGAGAGAGGTTGAAGAATTTTAGAATGATGAACATTACTTTTTTGTTGCAGCCATTTGAGAGGAGGAGAGAGAAAGTGTAATTTTTTCTTTATAAAGGAGACAAAAAAATCCAATGATGTTAAATATTTTTGATTCAGACGACTTACTTGTAAGTCGTCCAGAAGACTTTAATATTTTTAGCGGAAAATTAAAATATTTTTAGCGGGAAACTAAAATAGAAGACTTCCCAGACTCGTTTAAATTATTTAAGTGGAAAAATAATTTTTAAAAAAAATTTAGGCGGAAATATTTAGACGATTTACATGTAAGTCGTCTGTTTTAATTTTTTCACTGGAAGTCGTCTAGAACCTAAACATAACACCTAAACTTAATTAACTAACTAAACACTTCATAAAATCAAATTAAACTTCAAAAGAGTTTAATATACACAAAAATAAACACGTATAGGTAAAAATTTAGTTTTTCAAAAAAATATTCAAGGTTTCCAAAATCTAACCCTAAGAATACATACAATACTACAACATATGTTGCCAAACCCTAGACCAAAGAATACCATGATTCACTACTTACACTCATCTAAGTTGAAAACAATTCAATTTTGTTATATTTTAATTTATATCACTTAAAACTGTTTATAATTACATGATTTTAATTTTTCGCTTATCAAAATATTTTTTAAAAAATTTATAAATTATTTTTAAGATCAGCTACACCAGAAGACTTACTTTGAAGTCGTCCACACGACTTCCAACATCTCAGACGACTCAGATGACTTACTGAGGCTATATTCGTAAAAAAAAGCTTCTATTTTTTTGTTTGATCACAAAGGATTGGGCTGTAATTTCACAAGCCTTTTAAGTTAGTTTTGCATTTGATTCAAGTTTTGGTATAGGTTTAGGGTTAAAATCAAGTTGTGGGTTAATTTTGGCGAATTCCCCAAAAAAATATTGGAAAACCAGAAAATATTTGACATATTTAAATACTTAGAAAATATCCAAAATTTTGACCCAAAATCTAACCCGAATACCTGAAAAGTACCCAAAATTTTACCTAAATACCCGAATTATATTTCTGAAAAATCTAAAATTTTACTCGAACCCAAAACTATAACCAAATACCCGAGCAAAAAACTTAAAAAATATCAGTAATACTAAAATTAAGCCGAAATCCCCAAAGATACCTAGTATATGCAATATTTTTTTTTAAATTTTGAGTACCAGATCAGGTCTCAAGTAAGATCCGGACTACCTGCGAGTCTTGAACAAAAATATTTAATAGGTTAATTTGCTTTACCCGAATGGGATCCGATAAAATGTCCAAGCCTACTCTACATCTATCCTGAGGTAGATTTAAGGAGCGAGTCCTACTAGTGATCATTTGTGCTCGATTGAATTGATATATGTGTATTCGATTGTAAGAATTTAGGACCCTACATCTATAGATTAACACAAAACCACAATGCAAATATAATAGACTTTTTAATAATCCAAAATACATATCTATATTATGAACATTTAGTGCTTTATATTCTTGTTTTAGTATTGGTGGGAGCTTTATTATTTACATTTTTAACCTATTTCCAATAAAACTTTATATAGTTAAATATTTATCCTCATAAATAGTCAGAAATAAAGCATTTGTTGAATAATAAGAACCAAAAATTATGTTCTAGCTTCTATAAAGTTGTTGTTGTTCAAAAAATAAAAGCTTCTATAAAGTTGTTACAATGTTATCTATAATAATAAAGGGGGGATTTTCTCTCACCTCCTGCAGCCACGTCCTTTTTTAGGGGTGGGCATATGTCGCCACGTGTCGGCGCTTAATTGGTTACGTTTTTTTGTTTTTTTTTTCCCTTATTCGGTTTGGGCTCCGGCTAATGTGTTGTTTTTTTATTTGTTTTGTCGCGGCCCACCTTGAACTGATCGTGCCCAGGGTTTTCACGTCTCGTCTTTGTCTTTGTCTTCTACCTTCTCATCATCGACCGCGAGACGCAGAGATTCGAGCCTGTTGAGTATCCCTAACGCCTCCGATTTCAATAACTCTGCAACTTAACTCCACTGAGCGGTAGAGAAGGCGAGAGCGGTAGAGAAGGCGAGAGCCACCACTGGATCTCTCTCTCTCTCTCTCTCTCTCTCTCTCTCTCTCTCTCTCTCTCTCTCTCCGTGCCGGATCTCTCTCTCTCTCTCTCTCTCTCTCTGTGAGTTTTGATTTCGATTTGTTTTTGTCTTGGTAAAGAAAGTTGGAGGAGGCAGAAAAGCTTGATGGAGGAGGACAGAGAAGAAGCTTCATGAGGTGGAGGAGGCTGGACGAACAGACAGCAGAAGAGGCGGGATGAAAAGGCGGAGGAGGAGGCTTGACGCTCAAGTTTGCCAGCGGTGGAGAGTTCAACAAGAAGATGGCGGCCTCTTGATTAGTTTTAGTGTTGTATTTTTTTTTTTTAATTTTGTTTAATGGTATAAACCAATTAAAAATTACAAACCGGTTCAAATATTTTGTAAACCTGTTTTAATATATACATTATATGTTTATCTATATTCTAGAGTGATGAGAGGACGAGATCTTTGTAGATGCAGTTTTGAGTGATGAGGTCTGACACGGAGGCCAAGCCGTGGACGTTAATGGCAGCATAGAAGTTGGAGACACCTTCAGAGTTCAGACACAGATCTGGGAGCTGTTCGGGACGCAATGTCGATGGCTGTCTCCCACTACACAGCTGATTTTGCAGACGGACTACAAGATGTGAACAATTGCCACCGAGTGACGGTTGTTGGTTTCAAACTATTGCCAGAAAGGTGAGTGAGAAGTTTCATCTCATTCGTTACATATATTCTACAAATATATCTTTTTATTCCTCCACTGCAAGGTATACCTTTTTATTCATCCAAGTATGCATCTTTATGGAGTTTTGTAGCTTGTGATTAAGTGTTTAGTGTAGCCAATCTTAAAGCTTCATTCGTGGAGGAGTTTAAGTCTGGAGTTTAAGTCTGAACGTTCTTTAAGATTTGAATAGTTTTCATTTTTGAAGGATTTGGTAAAGATCCCAACATTTTAACGTTAACATGTGTGGATTCACAGGTTTATTCTTTGGACTGGACACCTGAGATGAACCAGATTGTCAGTGCATCTCAACAAGACACACTCAGTTAGAAGAGAAAAGTGATGGAAAAGGGAAAGACACAACCAAAGGGCCAATTGATAAAGTGCTGAAAATGCAATCGTTTAGATCTTGAAAAGGTCAGACTTGTTATGAAAGTCATACAGAGACAGCGCCGAATATGTTGAAAATATAAAGGATGTGGGGTTCGCTGCACTATTTGCACAGTAAATTTCTTTTCTATATATATGATCGATTTCGATCATTTGTAAGATCATCATTCACTCTTCTCTCTAATAATAATCTTTCTATCAGTATTAAAAATTCCACGGGTATAAAATTTTGCCCTTATTTAAATTCCTGCGATACAATAAAATTCCAGTTCTATTTATAACAAGACTTTAATAATATGATTAGTTAAATTCTATTTTTATATACTAATATATATCTAAATGGGTATATCACTCTGCCCACCTGCACCAAACCAAACTCACACGCTCACAGGTTTATATATACTATTTATGTATAATTTAGATACTGAAAATGTGGGAGATTGGCACATTTCTCCATTAGAGTTACTCCACAGTGGTCCTTTGCTTGATTTTGATCTTCTTCCAGGATGTTGTTCTTCAATGGCTGCCTTGAGTTTACCGTCTCTACCAAATGTCCTTATCTCAGACACTTGTGGAGAAGCTTATGGTCTCTGTGAGTAACCAACTTGAACCGTAGATCTACATAGATAGTTCGTTGTTTGTCTCATATAGTTTTGTTCATCAATTTTCAGGTCAAAGCTGCAGAGCCTTTTCCTTCAATCGTCGCAGCATCTAAAACTATTGCAGTGGTTTCATCTGGATTGTGTGGAGATCACGGAGATGCCATACATTTGACAACAATAATGCTACCGATATCAATGAACATAAATTTTTCTCCAACTCTCTCTTTTTCATGTTACCACCACTCCATTATAAGAAGCTATCTAGAGATTTTGTTTCTGTCACCAGCTATCTAGAGATTTCATACTTCATAATAACTTTAAAAATTGAAAAATAATCTACATTTTCATCTTTTTAGTATATAGATCAAATCTATTAACGACACATTTAATAATTGATGAAATATTTCTAATTATTTTCAATTGAACCAAGTTCTTTTCAACAAACTTTCTTTGAACATATAATAATATAGTAAATACGTAAATATAATTCAAAAATATATAGAATTCTGAAAAAAAAAATAAGAGTAAGAGATGTAAAGTTTTTTTTTGAACACGAGATTAAAAGGTACTTCCTACATTAGAAAAAAACAATAGTTTGTTCCCCAAAAGTATACATAAATTAACAAGAAATTAAAAAAAACACAACTAATGACTAATATATAAGCAGAACAGAAATCTAATTAGAAATTCTGGAAAATGAAAAAAAATAGAAAATATACAAATGAAACGATAAAACATATAGTGAAAGTGCACAATATAGCTTGAATTTTTAAAATTTGTCAACGATTAATAATTGTGAAAATACATCATATCATTTTCATATATAAATTTCAAGCATACATAGAGAAAATCAAAAAGATTTAAAAGGGAAATCCATTTATGATATTGTTTTTAACGTTTATCAAACCAAAGACAGCAAAAATGAAAAATAGTGAATCTTACATAACTTTTTTTTTCTATTTTTAGTCACCAAACTGAAGTTTATAGAAATTAATAAGAAAAAATGATGGATAAACAAAATTTAAAATAAAAAGAAACACTTAAAAAAATAAAAATTCCCAACATGTAAAGGATAAAAAAATTAAAATTATTCGAACTAAATAATATAATAAAAATTCACAATATAACCTAAAATATATAACTTCCAATAATACATAGGAAAAACTCATAAAATCAAATATTATTTATGATAATGCTTTCCACGTTAAATCTAACCAAACGGGGCCAGAGTTTAAAAGGAAAGTAGTGGATCTTTTGGAATTTTCTGTTTCTTATGGTGGCAACATTTAAGATAATGGAAATTAAAAACAAACTCTTGGAAGACCGCAATCAAGAATTTGTATATAATCAAAACCAAGAGTTAAAACATAGTAGGAAAAATAAGCAAGAAAAAAATCAAACAATAAACTTGTGCTAAGTGCATAAAAACTGTAGAACAATTGCAAAAGAAATGTGTGATACCAAGCACAATTTTAAGGCTATTACATCCTATCAAATACTAAAAACACATCCAGCTTCCTTACTGAATGAATAAAGAAAACAACGTGTTAAATCAAAACTCTGATAATACTAACATCTTCAGAAACAAACACGATAAAATTTACATGAAGATAAAAGTATAAACGTATTTTAGATAAGTCAAATGAAAATGGTTTAAGCAAAAATACACACTACTCTATTTTTACTTGAATATATAGGAAATAATCAATCACATATGAGGTTGTGTTTCTGGTAATCAAATAAACACAATACTAATGAATTGCGATAATTACAAATGAAACAATATAAGGATATCTATATGATAGAAAATCAAACGTTCCTTACGCGATGTCCCTATTATGAAGAACAAGACAAAGGGAATTAATAGGATCTTTATAATGCCACCAAGAAGTTGCAAGTTCAATGATCTTGAAAGTAGATGCAGTGATTGTTTATATTACAAGCAAATAGATAAATTCTTGGAGACAGTTAACCCTTTATAAGAACAGCCTCCATTTATGGATCCATTTCCGTTCTTCTCAATTTTCTATTCCAATGGTTTCAATTTTTAATAGTTTTGCTTTGTTGATCCCATTACAGACGGTGTTTGAGTTTCCATTACTTTTTATAAGAAATGCAACATCAATTTGTTAATTATGAACTCTATGATTCTATGAACAAATCAATTTGATTGGAATGCTAAAAAATAAGATTATAAACAAACAAAAAAGTAAATGACAACAAAAATTAAAATACGTATTTCAAACAGTGATCGTCTAAAAATACATTTCTTTTTTAATAACACCTACTTATTTTACGTTACACTTCCGTTATTTAACTCATCTTTTCAATAACATATTCAGCATACAGATAAACTGTTACTAAATGCAATCATCTAAACTCAATTTCATCATACAAACGATAATCATGCCAACCACATACTCAGCTTTGAGAGTCCAAAATATAACAAACCACAACTAGCCAGTCAATCATGGCTTAAAAACATACAACTAGAATACACGTAAACCGCATCTAACCTATATAATATGTTATACGTAGCAACCTATTAATATAAACACAAACAACGAAATCAAACATAATTAGTTTTCGTATACACAATCCTTCTACACCCTAACATTCTTAAAAACCATAAACGTTGTTATACACTTCTCTTGAAAATGCTAATATGAAATACACATAATGAATATATACAATAATATAATTATATATATGACACGAAAAGCATATCCCGCGATAAGCATAAGATCATTTTCTTTCGACGTATTTTCATTTTCATTTCTGTGAACATACTTCTTTTACTAAGACCATAAATGAATTGTAAATTCACGTAAGAACAAAACATACGAACCCGGCGCGTAGCGCCGGAATACCACTAGTTTAACTAATATACTCAGGCACTGTTGGTATCATAACACTATTTACCTTGCGTAACTGACTGCCGGTTTGAAGTACGAAGTCCAAAATATACGTTGCAATATCTGTACGAGTCCAAAATACGTCACTATTTCACCTAGGCTGTAACAAATTCAACTTTTTGATGGGCCGGGAGCGTTGGGCCCAATAAGCATTTATTTTTCACGTAAATTTTCCGAAAACCCTAATGTTCTGATCCTCAATGCTGAAAATAACGATAGAAGAAAGAGAGAGAGGGGCATCTGATCTGATTTGGGGGCTTGCCACATCGACGAGGTTTGTTCAAAAATCTGTTTTTTTTTCTAATAAATGTTGGGTCCCTCCTAGATGGAGAGAACCAAGTGGGCAGACATAATAATAATTCTCATGACCCTTTGCACTGTAGACTCACAATAATAGAGTTTAGAGAGAGAGACAAAAGAGAGAAAGGAGAAAAAGAGAGAGAAGGAGAAAACTCTTAAGGTGATTTCAAGACTGGATTTGGATCAGGGTCAAACGGATCCTTATCGGGCGGATATTTTGTGGGAAGCTTCTTCAGTCAGTGGGTTAGAGGTTCACCGAAGGGATTTGGATTTCAACGGTTGGATCTTCTGTTGTCTGGGTTTTCTTGAAGCTGGTCGCCATAGTTCTTCAGCAGAGCAGTCTTGGGTGTTTGGTAAATCCAACGGTGAGATCTTCTCTTATTGAGCTGAAATTTGGCAGAGGTATTGTCGACTTGTTTATCTTGGATTTGTACGGTTGGATTAGTTTCTGGAAGCCGGAATCTTTGTGAACTGAGGTCGTTTGGTTGCTGCCGGTTTTGAAGCTTTATGTTGCTCTCTTGTTGTTGTTGTTTGTGTTGGAGATAGCTTTTTGTAGCTAGATTCTGTGTTCTGTTCAGGCTGTTGAACAGGGAGGAAGTGGTTGTACTCATACCATTTATATAGTGGATTTTCGAGTGGACTACGGTCCCGTGGGTTTTTCTTCTCACATCGAGGAGGTTTTCCACGTAAAAATTGTGTGTCTCATTTAGTTATCGCAACTTTGATATCTTGCCATCGTAGAAGTATTTTCCTCACAGGTTCGCACAAGGTCAGGGGAACACGACCATTAGTATTTCCGCTGCGCCGTGTGACTTTCCCCAACAGAGTGGTATCATAGCTTCTGGTTTTAGAGCTTTGGTTTTTGATAATTTTGGGTTGTTATTTGCTTGTGTGAAAGATGGAAAATATGAGCAGGATGATAAGCTTGAATGGTGCTAACTATCATCTATGGAAGGGCAAGATGGAGGATTTGCTCTTTGTTAAAGAATTCCATGTTCCAGTCTTCGAGGAGCAGAAACCTGAGAAGAAGACGGATGAAGAGTGGAAGGTGCAGCATCGCCAAGTGTGTGGGTTGATAAGGCAGTGGGTAGATGATAATGTGTTGCATCATATTGAGACTGAGACGGATGCTCATTCTTTGTGGAAGAAGCTGGAGCAGTTATATGCTAGGAAGACCGGAAACAACAAGATGTACATGATCAAGAAGTTGATTGAGCTGAGGTATCAGGAGGGGACTCCGATGACAGATCACTTGAATGCGTTTCAGGGATTGCTCAACAAGTTTTCTGATATGGGCATCAAGTTTGATGATGAGATTCACGGTCTGTGGCTTCTCGGTACTTTACCGGACTCTTGGGAGGTTTTCAGGATGTCTCTCTGTAACTCTGCGTCGGAAGGTGTTATTTCGATGTATTCAGTGAGGAACAGTGTTCTTAATGAGGAAGCAAGAAGGCAGTCGAATGCTAGCAGTTCGCGTTCAGATGTCTTTGTTACTGAGTCAAGGGGGAGAAGTACAAGTAGAGATCCCAAGAGAGACAAGAACAGGAGCAGGAGAAAGTCTAATAGATTTGCTAATATGGAGTGCTACTTCTGTCATAAGAAAGGGCACATGAAGAAGGATTGCTGGAAGTTGAAAAACAAGCAGCAAGGAAATCAAGAAGAAAAAGTGGATCGGGTGACTGTTACCGAAGATCAGTTTCTCACTCTTCTTGAGGGTGATGCCATTAATGTCGCATGCCAGGACACCAGTTGGGTGATTGATAGTGGAGCTACTACTCATGCTACATCACATCGGGATTTGTTTTCTACCTACACTACGGGTAATTATGGTTCCGTGAAGATGGGGAATGATGCGATGGCTCAGGTTGCTGGCATTGGGATGTTTGCTTGGAGACTAGTCTTGGTACTAGGCTGGTGCTTAATGATGTTAAGCATGTTCCTGATATTAGGATGAATCTGATATCGACGGGAAGACTTGATGATGAGGGTTATTTCAGTTTGCACGGTGGTGGTAAATGGAAGCTCTCTCGCGGTTCTTTGATTGTGGCTCGAGGTGAGAAATCTTCATCTTTCTATTGGATGCAGGCTAAGGTCTCCAAAGATATTGTTAATGCGGTGGAGAATGATAATGCCATGGAGTTATGGCATAAGAGACTCGGTCACATGAGTGAGAAGAGAATGGCTGTGTTGTCTAAGAATGAGGTGATTCCAGGAATCTCTGGTTTGCACCTACAAAAGTGTTCGCATTGCTTTGCGGGAAAACAACACAGGGTATCTTTCAAGTCTTCCGCACCTTCTAGGAAACCCGAGGTACTGGATTTGGTACACTCAGATGTGTGTGGTCCAATGAAGACAAGATCTCTTGGTGGCGCATCATATTATGTGACTTTTATTGATGATCATTCAAGGAAGTCGTGGGTATTTCCTATGAGGACGAAGGATCAGGTGCTGGGATATTTCAAGCACTTTGTGGCATTGGTTGAGAGACAAACGGGGAAGAAGCTGAAGTGTATCCGCAGTGATAATGGTGGAGAGTATCTTGGACCATTTGATGCTTATTGCAAAGAGCATGGAATAAGGCATCAGTTCACGCCACCTCATACTCCACAGTTGAATGGGTTGGCTGAAAGGATGAATCGGACGATTGTCGAGAGGATGAGATGTTTGATCTCACAGTCAGGCTTATCGATGACTTTCTGGGCAGAAGCTTTGAACACGGTGGTTCATGTGCTGAATTTGTCACCAAGTGCTCCATTGGATGGTGATGTTCCAGAGAGGGTTTGGACTGGTAAGGATGTTTCTTACAGTCACTTGAGGGTCTTTGGGTGTAAAGCATTTGTTCATATTCCCAAGGTTGATAGATCGAAGCTTGAGATGAAGTCGCGGCAGTGTGTGTTCATCGGTTATGGTCATGATGAGTTTGGGTACAGATTTTATGATCCCGTTGAGAGGAAGCTCGTAAGGAGCAGAGATGTTGTGTTTATGGAAGATCAAACAATTAAGGACATTGACAAGTCCAAAAAGCCAACTCAGATTTTTGAGGGTTTGATCGATACAGAGGCTACTCCTTCTACATCGGTTCACGGTGAGGTTGAGGTTGAGGTTCAGGATAATGCACCCAGTGCAGATGCTCCCGCACATGAAGATGGTAGTGGTGATCATGGTGACGATCATGGTGAGACACCAGCTGCTGAGAACCAACCTACTATTGTTAGAAGATCCGAGAGAGGTCTTAAACCGTCGACAAGGTATGATCCTAGTGAGTATGTATTACTTACTGATGGGGGAGAGCCTGAAAGCTATGATGAAGCTTTGGAGGATGAACACAAGGATAAGTGGTTTGGAGCCATGGATGAGGAGATGGATTCTTTTGAGGAGAACCATACTTTTGAGTTGGTGGAATTGCCTAAGGGCAAGAAGGCTCTGCTTAATAAGTGGGTGTACAGAATTAAGCATGAGGATGATAATTTGCCACCTCGACACAAGGCTAGATTGGTTGTGAAAGGCTACAGCCAAAAGAAGGGAATTGATTATGATGAAATCTTTTCTCCTGTTGTGAAGATGTCATCCATTCGGGTTGTACTTGGACTGGCAGCGAGCCTTGATCTAGAGGTTGAGCAAATGGACGTGAAGACTGCTTTCCTCATGGTAATTTGGAGGAAGAGATCTACATGGAACAACCGGAAGGCTATGTGCAAAAGGACAAAGAAAATTTGGTTTGCCGCTTAAAGAAAAGCCTTTATGGATTGAAGCAAGCACCAAGGCAGTGGTACATGAAGTTCAAGTCTGTTATGGGGGAGCATGATTATGCAGAGACTGATTCAGACCATTGTGTATTTGTGAAGGTGTTCGATCGGTGAGGATGATTTTATCATCTTGTTACTGTATGTCGATGATATGTTGATTGTGGGCAGGAACATGGACAGAATTAAGGAGTTGAAAGAGCAGCTTAGTGAGTCATTTGCCATGAAAGATATGGGTCCAGCGAAACAGATTCTTGGTATGAGAATTATTCGGGATAGAGGTGAGAAGCTGATTCACTTATCTCAGGAGAAGTACATTGAAAAAGTACTTAAGCGGTTTCACATGGACAAGTCTAAAGTGTTGAGTACTCCTCTTGCTCCACACTTAAGACTGAGCAGTCAAGAAAGTCCGAAGACATATGCGGAGAAGGAAGATATGGCGAAGGTTCCGTATGCTTCTGCAGTGGGTAGTTTGATGTATGCCATGGTCTGTACAAGACCGGATTTAGCCTACGCCGTTGGAGTTGTCAGCAGGTTTCTCTCCAATCCGGGAAGAGAACATTGGAATGCTGTGAAGTGGATTTTGAGATATCTCAGAGGGACTTCTAATTTGAAGATTACATTTAGAGGTAAGAAGTCATTGCTTGTCAGTTACACTGATTCTGACATGTCGGGAGATGCTGATTCTAGCAAATCTACTTCGGGTTACTTGGTAACATTTGCGGGTGGAGCTGTGGCATGGCAGTCAAGGTTGCAAAAGTGTGTTGCACTATCTACCACTGAGGCAGAGTTCATTGCTGCAGTTGAAGCTTGTAAAGAGCTTTTGTGGATGAAGAACTTCTGTGAAGAGATCGGTTTCAAGCAAGAAAAGTATGTGTTGCTTTGTGATAGTCAAAGCGCTATTTGTCTCGGGAAGAATTCTACATTTCATTCGAAGTCAAAACACATTCAGAGGAGGTATCATTGGATACGTGATGTGGTTGCTTCTAAGGAAATGGAACTTGAGAAAGTTCATACGGATGATAATGGAGCTGATATGATGACGAAGTCATTACCGAGGGGGAAGCTTGAGGTATGCCGAGAGATAGCCGGAATGGCTGTTTCTTCCATCTAGTCGGAGGGGGAGTTTGTTGGGTCCCTCCTAGATGGAGAGTTCTAGGAGAGAACCAAGTGGGCATGAGACATAATAATAATTCTCATGACCCTTTTCACTGTAGACTCACAATAATAGAGTTTAGAGAGAGAGACAAAAGAGAGAAAGGAGAAAAAGAGAGAGAAGGAGAAAACTCGTAAGGTGATTTCAAGACTGGATTTGGAGGGTCAAACGGATCCTTATCGGGCTGATATTTTGTGAGAAGCTTCTTCAGTCAGTGGGTTAGAGGTTCACCGAAGGGATTTGGATTTCAACGGTTGGATCTTCTGTTGTCTGGGTTTTCTTGAAGCTGGTCGCCATAGTTCTTCAGCAGAGCAGTCTTGGGTGTTTGGTAAATCCAACGGTGAGATCTTCTCTTATTGAGCTGAAATTTGGCAGAGGTATTGTCGACTTGTTTATCTTGGATTTGTACGGTTGGATTAGTTTCTGGAAGCCGGAATCTTTGTGAGCTGAGGTCGTTTGGTTGCTGCCGGTTTTGAAGCTTTGTGTTGCTCTCTTGTTGTTGTTGTTTGTGTTGGAGATAGCTCTTTGTAGCTAGATTCTCTGTTCTGTTCAGGCTGTTGAACAGGGAGGACGTGGTTGTACTCATACCATTTATATAGTGGATTTTTGAGTGGACTACGGTCCCGTGGTTTTTCCTTCTCACATCGAGGAGGTTTTCCACGTAAAAATTGTGTGTCTCATTTAGTTATCGCAACTTTGATATCTTGCCATCGTCGAAGTATTTTCCTCACAGGTTCGCACAAGGTCAGGGGAACACGACCATTAGTATTTCCGCTGCGCCGTGTGACTTTCCCCAACAATAAAAAGGGGTTTCTTATGTTTGCAGCTTGTTTTTAGTTTAGTTTTTAACCTTTTGGATCTGGGTTTATTTGGTTTGCATCAACTTTAAGTTTCTTAAAGACTTTGAATTGTACTTTGCCTAGTAGTTTGGTCTCTAAGTACAAGTTTTGGATCTTTGACATGCGAAACAAATATGTACGAAGAAATTTTGAAACAATTTGAAAAAGAGATATGAATTAAGTTTCATAAGAAATTAAAGTTACCTGTAAGTATGTTATTATTATTTTTTTCAGAAAACTTTCGGAATTAAGGAAAATATAATTTCTAAGTTTAAAAAAAATTGGAAATCTATTTACCAAAAAGGTAAAATTCTGACAGTGACGCACTTTGGTAAAAGTAGATATTGTGACGTGCAGTTATAAAAAATAGATATTTTGAATTTGCAAATTGTCAGTAATTATATTTATCCAATTTTCTAGTTTTTTGTTGTTTCCAGTTACACATTCTCAGGAACTCGTTTTTGGTTTAGCTACTTTTTGAGATTTACATTATGGTATTATTATCTCTAAAGTTATAGTATTACTTTCGTTGGTAAAAAAAAACATTATAGTAAACATTATCTCTAAGGCAGGAGGCTTTTGTAGTAAACTATCACTTAAATATTGAAACATGCACGGTTATAAAACATTATAGTATACGTCGCAATATCTGTACGAGTCCAAAATACGTCACTATCCAGAGTTCCATGGAAATCTCTTGCAAAGTTGAGATGTGTATGTAAGCTTTGGAATAGTCTTATTTTGGAAGAGAGACTCAACAAGAAGAATTTGTCGTTTCACATGCACATCTATAGCGGTGAACATCGTTTTATACTATTAGACACTGGTCCTAAGATATCGGCCGTGGGCATCGAGGAGCAGCAAAACAACGTGGATGATCCTCCGTCTTTGATCGTCCAAGACTTTACCCTTACAAAAGTCCGACCATGCAAGACAAAGCTATGATTTTTACAAAGAAAGGTTTCAGCCCACAGATGACTTGCCATTCAGCTATGATGAGATGAATCCTATTGCACTAGAGATTTATAAAGGAGATAGGCTTTCGGTGTTGGAGCAATGTCACAAAACAAGGAAGATATGCATATGGGTGAAGCATTGGCTCATGCTTACTTCTTGGACCAAATTGGTGGTCGTGGACATACCAGAGTTTCCGCTTATATATCCACGTCTTACCCTCCTTTCTACAAATTATTATTTCGACAAAAACAATAGGCTTGTTATAACTTGTAATGATACTGACATGAAGGGTCTATCTATTATCACAGTCATCAACGACAAGGAATTCCAAGTAATTAAAGCTAATGAAGGGGAATGTCGTTTCCCTTTTTTATGCAGCTACGTTCCTAGCGTAGTTAGGATTCCAGGGTTTTCTAAGCAAGACACAAGTCGGATTCGCTGGAGAAAACGTAGATTCAACTAGTTTGGGTATACATATATTTGTTGTTTCGTGTGATGATTCTTTCTGCTTGGGCTATTAAACTATGCATAGCATATATCCTTTCTTTTTATTTGAAAGTGTCAAAAACAAACCTAAAATTGCCAATTTATTGTTAACCTACTCTATACGTGGAATATGTGATTTTGTTAACTTTACCTAATCTGTTTTTCCCTAGAAACAAAAAATATTGGCTTATTAACCTTGATGCTTAATTACACAATCCATTTCTTAGAATTATAATTACTCTTTTTCCTTCATATTTTTCAAGTGCGCTCCTTAATTTAGATGCTTCTCATATTTTAGAAGTAACAAATAGTGAATGCTTTCACACTGGTTTAGGATTATTGACAAATGATATGAAAGAGATATGAGGTTAGTCTTGAGAAACAAGGCTGGACTTGAGAAAGAGATAAGAGGTTGGATTTGAGAAACAAAGCTGAACTTGAGAAACAAGGCTAAGGAGCTGGATTTTCAGGAACATAGTGGAGCTGGGCGAATTTAAACTCACAAGAAGCACCTAACAGTTGGAGAGTAAGGAGACAAGTTGGGTGAATTATTTATAATATTAGTCACATGATCTACTTAAGGATGGAAGAAGAAAAGGAAGGCTCCAAGACCGTTGAGGACTTGTCACTATCCATCGATCAAATTTCTATTCTTTATTCTTTTCTTAGTTTATGAGTTTCATATTTTATTCATTGTTGTAGCAAGGCATCTTGCCTTTAAATCTCTGTAACATGTTGCACATTATGGTTAAGGAAATAAATCATTCTTTACTCTATCTCCTTACTCTTGATTTCTCTTCTCACTCTCTCTCTTGTTCTTCACTTTGTTCTTCAATAACTTTCATGGTATCAGAGCTTTAAGCTCCTGATTACCTCAAATACTTCCGCAAGCTTACTCTATTTCTCTCTGTCTCTTGATTCTCTGGTTTTATTTCACAAATTTCTCTACAGATTTCTTTTATCCAGTGGATAATAAATCTGAGTTCTTGAGTGTTCTTGAATATTTTCTTCAAATTTTTGGTTGTGCTCACTCTGTTATGTCTCTAATCTTATTTCTTGAGAGTTTATCTTGTTTCTAAGCTTGAGATCTCTCAGTTCTAGAACTAATTTTTCTCAAATCCAGTTTTGAAATTTCAAAATATTCTTGGCGCCAGATTGAGAGAAATGGAACAGTACAAAGCAATTCACATTCCAGTCACACTCAAGGGACCAGAAAGCTATATTACCTGGTCTAGGATGGCCAGGACAGCCCTTGGAGGTAGAGGTCTTTGGGAGCATGTCTCTTCAAGTTCAGCTGCAAAGCAAATCACCCAAGGAGAAGATGGCAAGGAGGTTGTAGTGGTAGATGAAGGCAAATGGGTTCAGGAAGATCTCATGGTGCTGTCTACCTTGCAAAGCTACGTAGCGATGGAGCTCGGTCGCTACGTAGCAACCGAGCGGAATGGACGTTTGGTCGCTACGTAGCGACTAAGCTTTGGCTCGAACTCGGTCGCTAAACTCGGTCGCTACGTAGCGACCGAGCGGAGCACGTGTTTGGTCACTGTGTAACGATCCTTCTCGACCACTTGTCCGATGATTCGCGTTTTTTCCGCAAACCTTTTCGTAAAGAAGAATCTATTTCGAAAAAGTATTTGTCGAAGAAGTTTTCTACGTTTTTTTTCAAGTTTATTTATCCAAGTTTCCTATTATTTTAGTGTTTTCCATTTTTTTTCTTTTAACCGTCATCCATACTTGTATATATGTATGTTAAGGTTATAAACCATGCGTGCAATAAAGTTTTTGAAAAAGTATTTGTTGAAGAAGTTTTCTTCTTTTTTTTCTTCTTCGGAGATTTGGACGTTAACTTCGTCGCAACCGTTTTGACCCCAACATTTTGTTGTCAAAAACTCTTCACCTGTGTTATCCACACTTCAAGATTTCTAAAATCCCAAGAGCGCCGTATCCAATTTCTGATTCTTTAGCTAAGACTGTAAGAGTTTTTCATAGAGAACTTTGTTTTACCGATTATTCTCTTCTGATCTGGTTACTCAACCGATCTCAAGTTTGAGCAATAGAATAACCGTTTGTTGTAAACAACAAAATTTAAAATATATTTGACCTATACCGTTCCGTAGGTCAAATATATCAATCCGTAACCTACACCTATCATGAGGTAAAGTTGTATGATATGTGTGCCCGATTGTATCAATATATGTGTATTTGATTGTATGAATGGTAAAGTTGGATTAGACTTTTTTTTAGCTAATTAGACTTGTATTATTGATATGATATAACAAAGGTCCTCGAGCAGGGAGAAATCGACAAATCTAGGATATACGATACTCATTCTGTATCTAGATGAATTGGAATGTAAAAAAAAACTATTAATGCAAACTTTTCATTACTGTTATACAAACTAATAATATACATGAAACACACAAGACATCATGCTAGAGGTGTCCAATCCGGATATCGGTTCTTTTTTCGGTATTTCAGTTTATAAAAAATATCTACCATATTAAAACCATAGCTACTCTAGTTTGGTTCGGTTTATATACCGTCGGTTTTTGGTTTATTCGGTTTTATACCAAAAAGTTATACATATTTTATCTTTTATAATATTTTATGAATTTTACTTTATATGAATAGATATCGACTTTAGTATGACACAAAATATTTTTGTTTTTAAATACACTATTTTTATTCATTTTTTAATATTTAAAATAATTATTAAACATATTAAGTTAATAATAATAGTAGTTTTATAGGATAAAATAAGAAAAATTAGTAATATTAAATAACTAAATATTAGCACATATATTTGTCAAAAAAAATTTAAAATTATTTTTTTAACTTGATAAAATGAAAATTTTACTTTTAACTTAAAATAAAAAATTAATAAAATAAATTATGTATCTATTATTAATTATATTATATAATTTACATATACGTATACTAGTATATTTTAATTGATCGATTTATTTGGTTTGATCGGTTTATATACCAAATCATACCATATATTTCAGTTTTTTTAATTTAACATCAGTTCGGTTTTTAAATAGACTATTTTTGTTCATTTTTTTAATAATTAAAATACTTAGTAAACATATTATGTTAATAATAATAGTAGTTTTATAGGATAAAATAAGAAAAATAGTAATATTAAATAACTAAATATTAGCACATATATTTGTCAACAAAAAATTAAAAATTATTTTTTTGACTTGATAAAATGAAAATTTTACTTTTAAATTAAAATAAAATATTAATAAAATAGATTATGTATATATTATTAATTATATTATACTACATTTGTTTCATATTATGTGTCATTTTAGATTTGTGCACACAGATTAATAAAACATTTAATTTTGCATATTTCATATAAAAAAACATCATTACTCATACATCTAACTATATTCAACCAATAGAAAAATAAACTGGAAAATAAAATTAATAAATTCA